>NC_090939.1:749184635-750384635 GCF_040938575.1 Ambystoma mexicanum
TTCCACTACTTCTTTTCGTACACTTCGACCATTGATTCAAACCTTTTTACACTGAGTCCGCCATTCAGTAAAAGTATTCTTTCCAGGGGCCCCCATGGGCTAACTTTAACAAATTTACAATTGGGTTATCATTACATCCTAGATTACTACTCCCCGGCCGTTTCATGAAAAAACTGTACATGTGTTTCTCCGGCTTCCCCAGATCTTTTGGAATTTGTGGGAACAACCGCAATAGTGAAGAAAACATTTGTCCATCAGCATACTTTTGTCCATATCAGACAGCAACTCAGCATATTTTGGTAGATCAGCGCTCCGCCACAACATAGCAATGTTACGTTTAACAATCATCATAGTGGTGGCGAGAAAAACCTTGTACCGACTGAAGGAGGAGTCACTCCACACCCCTAATGCAGTGTCACTTGAACGCTGAGTACCCTCATTACTTTATCAATAATCTTATACCAATATCGTCCTTATTTTAGGACATAACCAAATCGTGTGGAAAAAGGTGTCGTCCGACGATTCACATCTCAAACAATGCTGATCAGGATCTCGGCCACACGTAAATAGCAGTATTCATGAAGGATCTTCAATTGCACCATGCGCATTTTGGATGAGATTGCTACCTCACGTGGCAAAATGAGATCCTCGGTCCATTCGTTCGCGTCTCGGGGTGCTGAATCGGCCTCCCATTTAGTCTTGAGATGCTGTAAGGTTTGAGAAGTAAATGACGTTATGGCTTGATAGAAAGTGAGGGCAGATTTAGCCTCAATTTTCCCTGCTATGCGATTGATCGCCAGAGGTGAATACGGAGGAGTGGTTTGAAAGTCCTGTATGTAGCAATGTAGGGAATGAGTGAGTAGAATGTACTGGTAGAATTTTTTATTTATTTTATTTTATTGTGCATTTGTTAGGCGCCTATACAACAGAATTGTGTTTCAGACACCGGCAAGTCAAATTTAGATTTGAGACCTTTAAATGAAAGCAGGTTTCCATTCCTAACAATATCTCCTGGCACCAGAATATTTTTCCGGATCCATAGCTCGTGTGCTTCTAACTTATACATTTCAGTAAGTTCTGTGTTGCGCCATAGCAGTTGTGAGAGTGTGATTCTACCCGCCCATCCCATGCGTTCCCTTACATCCCACCGAGTCTTAACAACTTGTCTCGTAGTCACTGAAAGCACGTATGTCTCTTGCAGCGGGAAAGCATCGTTCATCCATGCACATTCCGCCCTTATATGAGGAAATGGGGATAGCCATGCAACCATTCATTGGCCGACACCAATTGCGGCGCCCACTAGTAAGTCCTGATATTAGACAGTCCTATCCCACCCCCTCATACTGAATTTTGTTGGGTTAATAAAGCAATTCCTGGGTAGGAGCCCTGCCAGAGAAGGTCCCTTAAGATAACATCTACTCTATCAAATTCTGGTTTGGGTATTGTGACTGGGGTGTTTTGAAGGACATACACGTATCTGCGAAGCATCAGCATCTTGTATAACGTAGCTCTACCCAACGGCGTTATCGGGAGTGATTTCCAATATTTGACATCTTGTAGGAAATGGGTAGTTATTGGTACCAGGTTAAGCAACAGTTTCTGGTCCCCACCGACTGGTATAGCCAGATAGGTAAATGTGTCTCGGGTTATGCGGTGTGCAGAGTCCCAGAAATTGCTAAGTCATCCCCAGATAATGGCAAACATATGGATTCATGCCAATTCACCTTAAGGCTGCTATGTATTCCATATTCATGAAGAATCTTCGTCACTCTTGGACAGAGCGAGCAGGGTCTCCCATGAAGATGCTTACATTGCCACTCTGTCCTCACGTCCAGTGGGCCATACAAAGCCATTCCACATTGGATCAGATCTCAACCAGATCACCAGAGGTGCAATGGTGAGAATGAACAACAGCAGTGATAAGGGACACCCCTGTCTGACCCCTCTCACCAAAGGGAACTGCCTGGAAGATGTCCCATTCACGCCCACTTCTGCCACTGGTTTCTTATGCAGCAATTTGATCCATTGTAGGATTTCAACGCCAACCCCTATGTGCTCCATCACAACCCACAGGAATGTCTATAGTACTGAATCAAATGCTTTTTCAAAGTCGTTTGACAGCATTGACAAAGGGCCCTGAATGGGAGGGGCTTGGTCCATTGCCACATGGAGTTTCCTAATATTAATCCGGGTAGATCTATTGGGTAAAAAACCACACTGGTCAGGGTGAATTATCATGAGGACAACCTGTAAAAGACGTGTGGACAAGACCTTCGCCAGGATCTTAGCTTTTCTGTTGATGAGTGAAATGCGCCTGTATGAGGTGCATACCGTAGGATGTTTGTTTTTCTTGGCACTTACCACAATGGTGGCTTGTCCAAGGCCCTGGGGGAGTTCAGCCATGTCCTTGCATTTTAGCAAAAGATCAAGCAATGGTTTTGAGAATTTATTACAAAGCTTCTTCCATACGTCCACTGGGAACCCATTTGGACCCAACAATTACCCAGGTTTAAGTTCTGAAATCTCTTGAGCGATTTCCTCTTCCGTAATATCCCGGTATAGTGCAATCTTTTGCTGTAACGTGATTTGAGGCAGTGTCAGATCATTCAGAATATTAGGAGTGTCTCAGGTATGTATGTTGTGGGGCACCCGGTAGAGTGTTACGTAAATGTAGAGGAGCAGACAAATGCCTCTGCAGGAAGTCCCGCCCCTATTCTGCCAATATGTTGGAACCCGGAAAATGCGAAATGTGCAACACCAGTAATTGTACCTATACTGAGAAGAGCCTTTGAGATAAAGTATCCACTGAGAAAACCCTACATGATGTATCCCCGAAGAGATGACGGTCTCCTGAGGTAGATCCCTGAAGAAGTGTGAAGATGTAAAAAAGCGAGGCTGGTGATGTCACAAGAAATGAGAGTGATGCACTGAGATGGATGACAAAGGAAGAGAATGCACAGATGATATAGAATTTGATGGTGAAGTAAAGAATTGAGAAGACTTTCATGTTTGAAATGAAGATTGCATGCATGAAGAAGCACTGCTGAAGTTTAAGTCATTTTATAACTGTACAGATACCGTAACGCAAGTAGACTAAGTAATCATAAAGGATGACTATACATAGTGACTAGAGTGCAGGCGGTGCCGCCAAAATATATATATATATATATATATATATATATATATATATGTAAGTGTGTAGAATCTGGACATTCAATGATATAATTTTAGTAAGCTCAACCCGTGGAGAAAGGAGAATTGATAGCTCTGTGTGTGTCACAGCAAAGAATAAGCCGAGGCTCGAATATGGACCAAAGGAAGACTGCTTGGCCTGGTGTCAAAGACTAAGAGCAGCCAAGACTGGTAATCAGTCCTTGAAGAACAGTGAATTTGAAAAACCGAGGCATCTCTTGTTAAGTTGTAGAGAGAGAACACCATGAGAACCGAAGGTCTTCATTTAAGACAATTAAATGCTATAAAATGGGGCGATTCATGGTCTTTGATCACGTGAGTCCAAGATGGAAATCGATGTGGGCATGCAAGCCTGAACCTTGATAAGAACATGGTCAAACTCCCTTATATTCCCAGAGACGAGAAGCTAATACAATGCCAAGTTCAAAGACAATCTGAATGGCTGAGGGCCTGAGTGATGAGAGATGATGGGCTACTTGGGTGAGGAGGTACGGTCGAGTCCACCCACCAGCACCTGGGGTACCAGCTTACATGCTGCTTGAGAATCAAATGTTCCAGAAGGGTACAAGCGTGTCAACCAATTGTAGAATAACATTTAACAAAGGGCCTTATAGTTTGATAGCCAATGGTGCGCCATGTAGCTAATAATTGTTGAAGATGCCTTGCACTAACGGAGGGCATGATTTGCCCACCTGACTGTAGAGACCCAATCACAATCCTATCCCATATCGAAAGTATACTTATATACTCCCCTTAGTCCTATCACAATCCTGCATACGTTTTTGTAGTTTGCCATGTAGCATGACATCACGCATGACAAGTTTTTGTTATAAAAGTATAATTTTTTGTGAAATGTATTGAGATCATGCTGTGCGACGTCCGTTGATGTCCGTTGTACTCCCTGTTTTAGACAATTGAGAATAAAACAGATATTTTGCCAACTTCCTGAGTCAGTCTTCTTGTCTGGTGTGAGAGTTATTCTCCGTCCCATCCATTGATGTGTTACCTTAATTAAAAGGACAATAAGGGTTCATAATAATTAGTGAACGCATCAGATATCTCCTTATCGCGTGTTAAACTGCCCCCCTGTCCGTCCTCTAATTCCTTAACATATCTGGAATCTTCATCACGTTTCTCTAGCCATGCCATAAACTCCCCAGCTTTATCCCTAACCTCATGAATATGGCTCATTTTAGCTCAGTGTGCATGCCGTGCTTTGTCAAGTGCCCGGTTGTGATATTTCTCACGTGTCTTTAGAAGCATTCTATGTGTATTATACAAGTTTGAGGATAGACATTTGCCTTCAGGATTCATCATGTCAGTTTCAAGTTCTTCCATAAGTCTCATCTGGTTTTGTGTCATGCTGTTAGAAATTAGATCTCTTCGCCTTGTAACACTGTTTTATATCCCACCCATAATATTGCTGGACTATCAGCCGATGACATATTAATTGCAAATTATTCATCTATTTGGGTAACTAAACCCTCAACAACATCAGGGAATCCCAGCTAGTAGCTCTTAGGACGCCTGTGTGTCAATGTTCTAGGCATAACGCCCTTTATCTCTACCAGTAGCAGCAAGTTGTCTAAGATACCTCTTGGTAAGAATCTAGCCGATGCCAACCTGTGTGTCTTGGTGTGTGGCATGAAGAAGTAGACAAGTCGTGACATGGTTGCATGTGCCCCAGAATTAAAGGAGAATCCTCTACTCATTATCCAAGCCCATTGTTGAAGCAAAGGTATATCATTTAGTGTGAGCCTCTGGGTTCCTACCATGGACCGACATGTCCCCCCAAGCACCGGCATGTCAGTTGGGTTATGCACTAATAGGGTCTGCACCTCTTTTAGCAGCTCCAGGGTTAGTGTAGGTGGAGCATACATTTTTAGAATGTGAATCGTCTCACCCCAAACTTCTCCCCTCAACTAGACATATCTACCCCTATTGTCTTGCATAACCTTTGTGAGCTTGAATGGTAGTTGTTTGTGTATTCTCATGGTCAGCCCTCCCCCGGGGCGTTGCAGCAACCCTGCATGCATCACGTTTCTGTGAATAGTTATTCCAAAAAAACTGCATTCCATCCCTGATAAGTGTGTTGGTTGCAGTAGAATCAAATCAGGCATGTGCCTAATAATGTACTGCAAGACAGACCCTCTTTTGATCCAGTCACATAGGGCATTCACATTCCACATGAGGAATGTGATCTCTCTCTTCCCATTTCCCACCATCTACGTTATACCAGGCTGTTGTGCACAATGGCTGTGTGGAGCATAGTAATCATTTAATCAGCTATCTATAGAGGCCCCTCTTGGAACAACCCTAAAACTTAACAAAAACAGTGTACTCCATTTCACCCCACCCCATACTTTCTCCCAACTCGGAGTATCCTTAGACCAAACATTTAACCTGCCAGCTAGCCTGGCTTAACTAAATCAACAAACGTTAGCTATGGGGGGGGGAGGGTATAGAGCCGCCAAGACAACCAGACTCAGATCTGGCTCAGGATCGATATGCATATCACTCCAATGAAAAATGTCTGCAAATCATTCATTGCTTGGTGAGGGACCATCAGACAGTCTTTCAGGAGGAAAGGGCATGTCCATTCAGCCGTTCCTCCAAATCCCCTGACAGGGGGGCTGGAAGTATAGGAAGTTTGTTGGTATCACTATGCAGATTCCTGCTCCTTCTCCTTTTTCCCTGGTCCTCTTCATCTAGATGTGTCTCTATCCATGTCCATGCCTCCTGGGGATCTGGCAAAAAGTGCATCTGGCCGTTCAGGTAAATCTTCAGTTGAGCTGGGATTAAGAGTGCGTATTTCACTTTAAGTGATTGTAGCTTCTTTTTTACTGAGTCGAATGATTGGTGTGCCTGTTGAACAGTTCTACCTTAATCCGGACGAAGGCAATATTAGCACCATTATACGTGAGAGGGCCCTTGGTGTGAGCCAAGTGCAGGATTGCATCACACTCTCAGTAATTCAATGTCTTCGCCACCACCATTCTCGGTGATGCCCCTGAAGTGGGTTGATCAGTCGGTATTCAGTGAGCCTGTTCTATGGACCAGCCATTTCTTAAGGAACAGGTACATGTTGGACCACACTGACTTCTCTGATAGCCCCAACATTCGGATGTTACTTCTGCATGCTCTACCTTCTGCTTCCTCAATCCTGTTGTCCGTTACATTCACCTTTTTGGACATGTCAGACACTTGTCATCTGATTATGAGGAGGGTGTCCTTGGAGTCTGAAATGTGTTTCTCAGGCTCTCCCGAAAGACATATTTTGTAGATCATGGTGTGATAATTGACATATCAGAGCTGATGGTGTCCATTTTTATCTCCATGGACATCCGGAAGTCAGTGATGACCCTCATTGCATCCACCAGTGAGAGAGCGACCGGGGAGGCTGGTCACCATCGGTATTGGGCATGGTAACTGAAGCCTGAGAATGGACAGGGTGTGAGACTGTGTATTGGTCCATTTAGTGCTGTGTGCCCTGTTTTCCATCTTGCCCATGGCTAGGGTCACAAGTCCAGGCTGGTAGGAGCTAGCACACAAGTCCGTAATGGAGAAATAGCCTGGTCCCACAACACAGGTGTCACAGTTGGTAAAACCCTTAAATGAGCATAGGTATGCACAGTGCAGCCTGTTGTCACCAACGTTAAGCTTGGTGTGCACACTGCAGCCTGTTTTCACTTCTCCCCCTTCCCAGGGCAAGAGCGCTTTTCCATTGAGTGCTGATATAACTTGCAAGCACTCCCCGCCCCACCAATTGCTTGGTGCAGACTTCCACGGTTGCGGTTCTGAGGATCACACACCAGGTTCCGAGGGGGACCCAGACGACAGGGCCGGAGCCTAATCGCTAGTTGCTCACTTAGGTGGGGACAGTTATTTTATTTGTTTATTTGTTTATTTATAACACGCCAAAGGCCGCAGGCATCAGGATGAAACATATAGACAATCGACGAACATAAAGCGTCAACAGGACAAATGTGAACAATGGAAGATAAGGCTCCTGCTTGGCCACCGAAATTAATTAAAAATGGTGGTCTTCAGAGCCTTACGGAAGGCCCTGCTGTTGCCTTCTAATCTGATTGCAACCAGAAAGTCGTTCCATGCTTTAGCAACCTTTACCAGGAACGATCTACTCAGCCCATTCGAGCTTTTGAAACATATGCTAGTAATCTGACCGAGGGTTTCCAAGCGCAGAGGTGTGTGGCCTGGTGTGTACTGGGAGATGAGAGCTTTCAAATATGATGGGGCAGACCCATGCAGACAACAGTGGACAATAGACATGGATTTAAAGGCAATCCTTTCTTTCTCTGCCAACCAATGTAGAGATATTCTGTCGGACGAAATGTGTTCATCCCTTTGATTCTTATTGATGATTCTTATTGCAATGTTCTATATTGTTTGGCATCTCACCAGATAAGAGCTGTTAGCTCCAATGAGCAGGGCATTACCATAGTCAAGTCTTGAGAGGATAGTAGCTCTAGCGATGGTTGCACAGTTTGTTTTGTTGATGAACGTTCCTATGTGGCTGAGCAGTCGCAATTCATATTGGCAGCTCTTGTTTATTTGATTCACATGTGATTCTGTGCTTAAGGAATCCTCGAATGAAATGCCCAGAGTTTTGACCTTGTCCTGGAACAGGGTGGCACAATTCTTGATCTGGAAATTCTTGTTCTCTGGGCTGAGTTTAGTGCCAGCCTTCCAAGAACCAGAGATAAGTATTTCAGTTTTACTGCCATTAAGGCATGTCCAATTCGTGGTCATCCAAGACTCAACAATGTTATAGACTGTCTGGAGGCTGCTGGCATCCTATTCATAATTGCCGCTCAGTTGCAGTACGAGCTGTGTATCATCAGTGTAATTCGTAAAGAAGACTCCAGTACCCTCAAGTATGGAACAGATTGGTCTGAGGTATACATTAAACAGCACAGGGGATAGACTGGCCACCTGTGGTACGCCACAGTTGATGAGTGCCAAAGGTGAAAAGGCATCACCCCAGTGAATTTTTGACACTTCGATTGGATAAGAAAGATTGGAACCATTTTACTGCCCCGGTTGTACAGTGACCCACATGTTCCAAGGACCATAGGAGTTGTTTGTGGTCGAGAAGATAAAAGGCCACAGATAAATTGGGTAAAACCAACATACCCGATTTACCATTGTCCATGATGCTTAGCATATGGATCTGTAGGTCAATAAGTGCTGTCTCGGTACTATGAGCAGGCCTGAAGCCTGTTTGTTGTTTGTTGTTTGTGTAAGATGTTGTTCACTTCTACAAAAGCTTGCAACTGTAATGTGGCAGAAGACTTATCTAGGATTTTCAGTAAGAAGTTGCAATTGGTGATTGGCCTTACATTGCCTTGAAGTTTCACGTGGCACGCACAAAGAGCTTTCAGAAGACTTCTTGCTTGAGTTACTTTTTTTTCTTTTTTTTAAACTTTATTTATATGAAGTGGAATACAATCTGTACTTTGTATTCGGCATAATTCTAACACATACAATGGGCCTCATTATAAGTTTGCCGGTCTGGTAACTACGGTACCGGTAAGCTTGCCGGTACTGTAGTTACCGGACCGGCAAACTACGAGTTCTGCTCATGGGTGCCTTCCCACCCGCCAGGTCTGACCTGGTGGCGGTGCATCCGACCTCCCCATTCTCATTTGAGCCCTATTGGGCTCAAATGAGAATGGGGAGCATTTCATTCTGGCGCCCACAAATGGGAAATTACCGGGTCCGGCAGGGCCATAATGACCCGATAATTGCCCATTCGCGGGTGCCGGACACTTTCACAAGTTTGGCGGCAGCCTGCCAGTTTCACCGGCAAGGCTACTGCCAAACTTATAATGAGGCCCAATGATTTCCAACATAGGATTTCAAATACATTATCAGTACAATGATGTTCCACATGGGGCAATCTGGGATACATTGTCATATTTGGCGAGAAAAATTCGAAATGGTGCCCAGATTTCTTTAGGTCGGCTTGTAGGGGAAATGGTCTGGATAAAACCTTCTTCACACTCATTTACATATGTCATATATTTGTGCCAGCCGCTCAAAGTAGAGCCGTCCTGGATTTCCAGCATTTAAGGCTGTTTCTTTTAGCCACAGCACAGTCCACATTGAACAGCCTGCACATTCTGACAGAGGCCTTCCTGATACCGCCAAGTAGGTATTTAATTGGGGCAAGAGGGAGGGGGTATCCAGGATGTCACTTATAGTACTTAATACCGCCCCCCAGACTTCAAGTATCAAAGGGCATGTCCAGTACATGTGGAACGAGTCTGCAATTTCCGCTGAGCATTTAGGGCAGACCACTGTTGTTTTGGGGGAACGTTTCGCCATTCTTTTGGGGGTGAGATGCAAGTGATTTAATATCTTAAATTGAATCAGTCTTAGATTTGCGTTAAGAGACACTGGGCCTCATTACGATGTTGGAGGTAAGGGGTTAACGGTGCCGGTAAAGGAACCAGTGCCGTTAACCTCTTACCTCCGCATTACGAGGTCCTTTAGGGGGACCCACTAAAGGACCAGCATGCTAATAACGGGCCCGTCATTAACAGGCCCGTTATTAGCATGCTCCCCATTCCCATTGAGCCCTATGGGGGCTCGAATGGGAATGGGGATGGGTTCCCTGAATGGGGAAATAACGGGTCCTCCAAGGTTGGAATGGCCCGGTAATTCCTCATTCAGGGAACCCGGACCGGTATGCGGTAAGGGGGTAGCCATGGTGCTAATAGCACCATGGCTACCTCCAACCTCGTAATGATGCCCACTGACTTGTATTTGTATTTATTAATCTTATATAGCGCTTTATACCAAAACACTGTACAGTTACAACAACAGGGTACATTTAACATAACAAAAACTGTAACAACAGAAGCAAATTACAAACATGAATCAGTCACCAAAAACAGTATGTAGAGCAATTATTCAGAGGGGGAAGGGGAGTGGAGGGGGAGGGCTAGGAGGAAGAGGGAGAGAAGGTAGGAGGAGGATGGAAAGGAGGGGGTGGGGAGAGGATGGGGAGGGGGAAAGTGGGGGAGAGGTTAAGGGGGGAAGAAGGGAAAGGGATAGGAGAGGGGAGTGAGAGGAGGGGGGTGTCATGTTGGGGAATGGAGAAGGAGAGATTTGAGGGACTTGGTAAATTGACAACATTTGGCCCATTGTATCTCGTCAATTGACAAGTCTAAGTCCCGCTCCTACTTAGTCTTCATGAGGTTATGAGAGGGGATATAGGTTTGTATCATTTTGTATGGTTTGGAGGTGCCACGACTGATTCCCTTCTGCACCATTACGGCCTGTATAAATGGGTGTGTTATTGGTTCATCAGGGAAGGAGGGTCAGTCGCGTCAAACTGCCGCCCTCATCCTGTGATATTGAATAGCCCATTTTGGACAAGAAGTCGGCAAGAGGTACAAACTTCCCATCCTGGAACATGTCACTGACTTAACGGGCCATGGGGGTCCCACAGGATCTTGATAGATGGGTCATACGTGGTCGCTAGCCTGTGAAAACACCACAGTGGGGACATGTTGCTGTATGGAGAGGTGATGTTGAGCATCTTAAATATTCTTGCCAATGCATTCACTGTGTCCCTAACTGGGTCGATGGAGTTGGTGTTGGCATATCTTCCTGTGAATAGACCTGATCAGAGATCAGTGGGCAGGCAGCATATCTCTCTACTCGAATATGCATGAGGTGGTCCATTTCAGTGAACCAGTGTCCCGCATATGTGCCATATAGTAGAGCTCAAAATTTGGTGCTGAGAGGCCACCAGTGTCGAATTGTTCTGCCATTTTCCCCAGCCCATTCTAACTGCCCCATTGTTCCAGACAAATGATGAGGCTATGGATTGTAATTCAGAAAAGAATGCCATTCCGGGCCATATAGGTGGATTAGTAAATAGATATAACAGTTTTGGTAGGCCAATAATTTTTAACAATGATATTCACCTGTATATTGATATCGGGAGGCTGTTCCAAATTTTAAGTTTGGCTTCCAGTCGATGCAGGTATGAATCGTAATTAGCGAACAATTGCGATTGAAGCGTTGTAGACATAACCACCCCCAGATATGCCACCGATGTGGGGGACCATTGGAAGCCCATCATGTTATTCAATTGAGTCGTGGCGGGTGTGAGTGGTATCAATTCTGATTTGGTATTATTTATCCTGTAGCCGGAGTACACAGAGAATTCATGTACGTCTCTCATGATAGGGGCCAGGTTAATTTCAGGATTCCCGACATATAGCAAGGTGTCGTCAGAGTACAAAGAGATCAATTGGGGTGGGCCATTTTTCCTAACCCCTTTATCCATACGTTTTAACCGAACCAGTGCTGCCATTAATTCAATTGTTAGTGCAAATATCAAAGGGGAGATGGGACATACCTGCCGGGTGCCTCTGCATAAGGGAAACCTAGGCGATAGTGTATGATTTGTACGGACCATGGCTATTGGTTCAGTGTATAGTAATTGAATGTAACCCAGAAACGATGTATTTCCATGAAACTGTGTTGAGCGCTTTCTCGGCATCCAACAAAGCTGCAACTACTTTAGCCTTGAGATCTAGCTGAGCTATAATGACAAACAGGCTTTGCAGATTCAGGGAGGTGGATCTGGTGGGAATAAAGCTCGATTGGCCAGAATGTACTAAGTGGGTTATGAGGGGTAATAAACGGTTTGCTACGACTTTGGCAAATATTTTTGTAGCAGAATTGTTTAAGGAGAGCGGGCAGTAAGAAGAAGCCTCCTGTGGGGGCTTATTGTGCTTCAGCAACACAGAAATGGCAGCCTCTCGCAGCGATGGCATCAGAGTTCCTGTAGTAATATCCTCATCCCAGAGCGCTACGGGTTTGGGGGGCAAGTTCCACTGAATAACATTTGTACAGGTCTATCCTGAAGCCATCCGGCCCCAGAGCTTAAGCGGCAGCTAGGTCTTTAATTGCATGTGTAATCTCATCAATAGTTAGAGTGGAATTTCCAGGGTGGCACTCATCTCGGCTGACAACAATGGGAAGTGGATCTGCAGATTGGTACGTGGAAAGATCACAGTCTGAGACAGTGTCAACACTGGCATACAGTCAAGAATAAAACTCAGTGAACACCTTGTTCATAGCAGTATCACCCACACAGATTTCATTGTTTCGGTCACAAACACAGGTAATCGGTTGCCTATGAGTCCGGGTTTCTTCACAAGAGGGGCTACTGTGACTGTCTTGATAGATTCTGGAACATAGTTGTCTCTGAATGAGGCATTCACCAAATGTGTGAGAAATGGAGTTAAACAGTCCAGATGCTCCAGAATTATCCTGGGGGGCAGAATTTTCTCCGCACATGAGGTTGGTCTCATAGCAGACAGTAAAGTCTTCATATCTCTGGTCTTCATATGCGAGAACGTGAAGCTGTTGACTATGTGTGTCTTGTGCTGGACTCCAGTGAGGGATTGCGTCGAAGGAACTGAGCTTGGGTGACTCTAATAATTTCCCTAGCCTTGAGAATCTTTGCCTCAAAAGCCTCTTGCACCCTTATGCAGTCGGCCTGGGTTGGTTGGACCAGGGTGGATAAGGCCCTTGGCTTTTCAAGGAACCTCAGAATCTCAAAGTGCTTGCCAGTGGAATTGGATGCCTTGTTGATTTGGTCTTTGAAGAAGTTTTTCTTGATTAGGTAGGTGCACTTTCTGGGCATCACTGCACCTCCAGGGGAATTACTGAACCTGAAAAATTGAAAATTGAAAAAATAAGAAGAAAACTAAATTTGCTTAAAATTGTTGGAGAAACACTGTTTTATTGGACATTTTCATCGTGCTGCCATTTTTTGAGCTTTTGAATACCTGAAGCTGCCTTGCTATTTAGAAGGCACTAGTGTTCCCACTATTGCCTGCTTATTTGACTGATTTTTGTCCCTTCCAAGATGGCTGCCATGGTTTTCTTTGTTATGTAGATAGGCTGGCTGAAGTACCTCTCCCTGTGCAGCACTCCCATTGGTTGCTGAGTGTTTTCTTCCATCCAACCAGGGACTGGCAGGCTTTAGATGGACCTCTCAGTAAGGCCCACTGGCTGGATCTGGTTTCCTTACTCTGCTTTTCTCTGAGAGTGGGGTCCTGTTTCCACCCTCCTGACCATTTGTAGTTTCCTGCACATGTGGAGTTTGTGCCTGGGTGCTGACCCCTCCATTAGGTAGGTGCACTTTCTGTGCATTATTGCCCCTCCAGGCAAATTACTGAACCTGAAAAATCGCAAATTGAAAAAATAAGATGGAAAACGAAATTTGCTTAAAATTGTTGGAGAAACACTGTTTTATTGGACATCGTGCTTCCGTTTTTTGAGCTTTTGAATACCTGAAGCTGCCTTGCAATTTAGAAAGCACTAGTTTTACCACTATTGCCTGCTTATTTGACTGATTTTTGGTCTTTCCAAGATGGCCACCATGGTTTTCTTTGTAAGCAGGGTGGCTGAAGTACCTCTCCCTATGCAGCACTCCCATTGGTTGCTGAGTGTTTTCTTCCATCCAACCAGGGACCGGCCGGCTTTAGCCGGCCCTCTCAGCAAGGCCTACTTCTAAGGTTGCTGTCTGCTCCCTGTCCGCTTCCGGAACGCTAATTTGGGTGCTCCCTGCTCCTTAGCCACATTGATGCTGCCACCTCACTCCTCTAAGAAATCTGGACTGCCTTGACATTGTCACCTCCAGAACTATGGGTTAGTTCCCTCCTTCTGGACTCATTCCTACCACCTTTGACTATCACTGTTCTTTCTGCTTGTTACTCCCATGTTGTCATCCTGATGCCCAGTGCTTCTTAAAACCCTTTGCTAACATCTGAATCCCTGATTTGAAAATCAAATGTTGCTGTTTTTGCTGGAAAGTCAAATCTTGCTGTTTTTGCTTTTTGCTAGAAAGTCAAATCTTGCTGTTTTTGCTTTTTGCTGGAAAGTCAAATCTAGCTGTTTTTGCTTTTTGCTGGAAAGTCAAATCTTGCAGTTTTTGCTAAATTCTCAGTATTTTGCTTGTATACTGTTGCTTCTCTGTAACTTGGCAGCCCAAGACCTCACCACTCTCTTTTGTCCCACACCTACCTGCCTTAGACCCCCATTTTCTCCATCCTCTCCTCGCTTCCACCCCATGGCGCTTTCTATTTCTCCTATCTTTTCCAAATGCTTCTCCATTGACTATGCTTACTTTCTCACTAAGTCTGGTAGGAAGAAGTTCAAAAAGGATATCTTGGCCTCTAACCCTGGTCTTCCTATTGCAGACACCTACTCCAATACTTCCTCCAGACAGACCCTCACCAACATCCTCTTTGTCGTTCCTTCGCCAGATCTATGGGCTCTTCATATGATATCTGTGCTCTGTCCTATCTCCTCCTCTCCCATTAATAGTGGCACTCGCTGGGAAGTTCTCATGGCTTCCTTCGACTCTTTTAAAGTCATCATTAATGTCTACCTTAATGGCACTGTCATGGTCCAAGGCCCTCAGGCCAATCTCCTCCTTTTTGATAGGCGCTTCCCTTGCCTCATCAATTTCCTCTCATCTTCTGCTGTCCCTTCCTCTCCCCCTTTGGCTACCTTGCCCTCTCTCTCCTCCTCCTCATCTGCCCCTCCTAGGGCACTTTCTCCTCCGCAGGGTGTACCTCTGATCTGTACCCCTCCCTGGAAGGTCTTTAAGGCTGGCAACCTTCTTCATATTGCCACTCTAAACTCTCGCTCTGCTGTCAAACAATCCGCTAACATCTGCCACCTCCTTGAAGAACTAGACCTTGATGTCTTTGGTCTTACTGAGACATGGTTCATGGCCAGCTCTGTCATGAGCTTTGACACTCTCCTCCCTGATGGCTACAAGATCCTCTCCGCACCCAGATCCTCCCAGTCCGGTGGGGGGGGGGGTAGCCCTGCTCTTTCCTGAGTGGATTCCTGCCTCTATCATTCTCACTCAGACCTACTCCTCTTTTGAATGCCTTGTCTGTAGGCTCTCCCTCTCTCCTACCCATTATCTTACTGTGGCTACCATCTACCGGCCTCCTGGTAAATTCATCTCATTTCTCTCTGAGTGGGCGGACCCCTCCTCCTCCCTCCTGGCCTCTACCACTCAACTCCTCCTCCTCTGTGACCTCAATATCTATTTAGACTCTCCTTGTTCCTCCTCTGTACTCTTCCGTGACCTCTGCGACTCCCTCTCCCTGCCCATCCTCCCCTCTGGCCCGACTCACTCTGCAGGGCATACACTTGATGTCTTGATCTCCTCTGACCTCCCCCTCTCCATCCCTCTGACCACTCCTCTCTCCTGGAGTGATCACTCCCTCATCTCCTCTCATCTCTCCCTTTCTTCCCCTCAAGCCAAGCCAACCCTAACACTGCCATCTACCTTCTCAGACATCCGGCCCATGAAGCGTGTGTCAGTTGAGGCTTTCGCCGCCACCTTCTCTCCCGCCCTCCACCTCTGGCTGTCTCACATCCTGACACAGCCCTGTCTCTGCTCTACTCTTCAATTTCCGATACTCTTGATGCTCTTGCCCCTGTCATGGGGATCCATTTGAAGTCCAAAGCCAAGTGCAATTCCTGGTACGACTCTGACCTACCTACACTTAAACGTAAGTGTAGGGTGGCTGAGAGGAAATGGAGGACTTCTTGTTCATCCTCTGACAAACTGGCCTGTTGCCTGCTCCAAAGGCAATACCGACTCTCTGTCCTCACCAAGAAGAGAGTCCACATTCAAGCGCGTGTCTCTGATGCATCTAACAATTCAGCTGAACTCTTTACAATCAGCAAGCAGCTGGCCAACCCTGCTGCAGTCTCTGCCCCTCCTGTTGCCTCCCAGGCTCTTTGCAATACCCTTACCTCTCACTTTATCTAAAAAACCCAGGACATCCTGTCCACCCTCTCCATCTCTTCCCCACTCTCCCCTCTCTGTCTGTGCTTGCTGACCCTCCTTCAGCCACCCCCCCAACCCTCCTTCTCGTCCTTTCTTCTTTTCTACCCTGATGAGGTTGCTAGACAAGTCTGATCTATGAAAGCCTCATCAAAACAGGTTCATCCCTTTTCCTCTAATACCATCAAGGACCACATTGACACCCTCGCTCCAGCCTTTGCTGATTTTTGCAACCACTGCTTTGCCTCAGGATCCTTCCCCTCCCCTCTGAAGCACTCCCTTGTGCACCCTCTTCTCAAGAAACCCACAGCTGATCCTTCTTGTCTGGCTAACTATGACCCTATTTCCATTACTCCCTTTCTGGGAAAACTCTTGGAAAAGTTGGCCATTTCTCAGCTTAACCTTCATTCCAATTCTGTTGGCTGTCTCCACGACCACCAGTCTGGCTTTAGAGCTGCCAGAAGCACGGAAACTGCTCTCCTGAACATCCGTGAAGATCTGTTCTCCACCTTCACTCTAACATTCCCTCTGTCCTCATCCTCCTCAATCTCTCTTCTGCCTTTGACATGGTGAACCATACCATCCTACTCAACCGTCTCCATGATAACCTGGGTATCACTGATCAGGCTCTGGCCTGGCTGACCTCTTTCCTCTCTGATCGACCCTCCCAGGTCCAACTTGCATCCTTCCTATCATCTATCTTCCTCTCTACCTGTGGTGTTCCCCAGGGGTCTAACGTCTCGTCCTGGCTTTTCAACAAATACCTGGCAACTCTCGCACACTGCATTGCCATTTCCTGCTCAAATTTCCAGTGCTACGCTGACAACATTCAGCTCATTTTCAGGCTGCCCTCGGCCACCTCCTCTCCCTCTCTCATCTCTGATTGCCTAACTGCCATTCAAGATTGGTGTGCCGCCAATGATCTTTGTCTGAATGCCAGCAAGACGGATATCCTCCTCATCGGCACACCTTCACAATTCTTTCCCCTCACTCTCTGGCCGGCCTCCCTTGGCCCTCCTCCTACCCCCACCTGAGAGGCTAAGAACCTCGGGGTCATCTTTGACTCCACACTTTCCTTCTCCGCCCACATCTCTCGTGTCTCTAAAAAGTCAAACTTCCTACTGCACCTCCTCAGAGTTACTCTGCCTTTCCTCTCTTTCCCCCAGAAGCTCATGGTCTCCAAGCTCTGGTTCTCTCTAGGTTGAACTATTATAACAGCCTCTTTCTAAATCTACCTGCCTCTACTCTCCGCCCTCTGCAACTAATCCAGACAAGTACTGCAAGACTTGTCCTTGGCCTCAAGTCCTGGGATCATATCTCTCCAGCTCTGAATCTCTCCATTGGCTCCCAGTGGATGCAGGGATTACATTCAAAACCCTCTGCATTTTCCACAACACATTTTGGGGCCTGGGTCCCAAATACCTTCAGCTATCCCGCTGCAAATAACTCCCCTCTCGAGATCTTCGCTCCTCTACCTCTAACTCCCTCAGGGTCAGTTGTTTTTCAAAGAAACGAGCTGGGGGTAGATCTCTGTCTTTGGCTGGGGCCTCACTCTGGAACAGCCGCCCTGCCACTCTAAAACTTGAGGAGAACCATCTCCATTTCTCAAAGCACCTCAAGACCTTCCTCTTTGCTTCTGCCTTTGCTCCCCCTCTCCCCTGCTGATCTGTTCTCTCTTGGCACTGTGCACCTGGCCACCCTCTGTCTTCTGGGCCCAGGTACCTGCTCATCCTGCCACCCCCCCCCCCCCGCACTGCCTGAGGGCCACCCCTTTCACTGTGGTCTGTATCTGTACCCATACAGCCCCCCGTTTTTTCTTCCTGCACTTATCAGACCTACCCTGTCTGCTGCCTTAAACCCAGCACTTGCCAATTGCTGGCTGCACTATCACGGGTTGTTGCCTTTATTATTTATTCATTATTATTTATCTGTTTCTCCTTTGCTCTGCACTCTCTACTTCTCCCCCTTCCATGCACTTTTGCCCTCCCCTATCTCATGCACTTGCACATACTCAATGTCGCTGGGCCTAGAAAGATCTTGTTTTGTTCTCCACTGCCTTGTCGCGCTCTGAAACACTTGCGTACAAGCGCGATATAAATAAAATATCAATATCAATAAACCAGATATTTCGGGGAGGAGATCTTAGGGCCAGCACGGAGCCATAGGTGCCCATGTCCGCATGGTCTAGCTGCGCATCAACACTGCCCCATACTATAACTATTTCATGTTTATATTTTCTATTAAATGCAGTCATCATAATCCCATTTTAAGAAGCCTCATTCTTTCTCTGGGCATCCTTTGGACCAACTAGGGGGGGCAGCTTCATAGTTTGAAGACCACTGCGCATGTAAATCTTTACATATAAGCCATGCCTATGTGTGGCGCGGTGACTACTAAGAGCATGCAATTATACATCCACAGAAATTTGAAATCATACTAGTGCAAGCCATTTGCACAGGGCCCAGCTATAACAGGACTGATGTTTATTAGTACCTGATCTAACTGCCTCACTACAGCTGTGTGGCATAACCATCAGGATGCTGCCCCCTGATTTTCCTGTGTGAAGGGTAACCCCTTCCCTCAGGGCAGAGGAACTTCCCACAGGAAGACTCCTCGCAACTGGTACCTAAAAGGCAGCACTGACATACCAAAGCCACTCTAACACCAAGATGCTGTCCACTTGAGTTCCTTTGAAGTTAGCAAGCAAGGGAAGGGGATAGAGTAACAGTAGGTAGAGAGCAAGGGTTTTGGAGAAAAGGATTGTACCATCTTGGTTTCTGTTGGAGCTGTCTTCCATTTTCTGTCCCCTCAATTTCCTGCAGGCAAGACACTCTGGGTTTCATGTCATAAGGAACAAGCCCTTCTAGCAGCATCCTGGGTTGAATTCCTCAAAGGAGACTTGCTTTGGACCAATCCCCTGTTTGGACCAATCCCCTGTGATATTGTGTCTTCATATAAAGAGGGTAGCACTCGCTCATTCTTTGATTCAGAGCCAGACTTTTACAATGACAAGGATTCACTTGCCTACTGTTAGAAGTACTGGCAACTTCAAAGTCCTCTGCCACAGAAGTGAAGATTAAAGGCATCCATGGCAGAGGCAATCTCTCTCGTCTAACTATCCCCAGGGAACACAGGGGACAAACTGCTGCTGGACCGATGACCCACTACTGACTCAACTGTAACCATTACCATGTATACTAGAGGTGAATGATCCCCTGTAGGTGCCATCCAAGCTGTTTGGAGTGGCAATGAAGAGCAGATAGATCTACCTTGTCCCTGGAAAACATGGAGTGGTTTTCCCAGCAACCACATAACCAAGGAAGTGACCCCAGGCTCTCAGTGCATCTCCAAACCGACACAATGCTGGTTTGGGAACCTTAAGTGCCATCCAAGCTGCTACAAGGGAGGCTCCGGAATCATCCTTGATCTTGAAGCTCAACTGCCTCTGCACCTCTGTACTTGCTCAATGCCAGAGTTCCTCTGTCTCTGCATCCGAGTTCCACTGAGTCTTCTAGAATCCCCAACTCGACACAGCCACCTGGTCACCAACTTACTGGAGCTGACGCCACTGCAGTGTGCCAATGCTGTGTTGAGCCAGCGGATTCCTCTAACCACTTACGGCAAGTCTCTGCTTCTCCGGCCATGAAATCACTGCCTGCTATTACCAGCGTCTTCAACCCATAAACCAATGCCACTGCCAAAAAGCACCACATTGTTGGGACCTGTCACTACAACTGCATAATTGTAGCCCCGGTCTGCTGATGAAAGTTCCCAGACTCCAGGTTTGATGCAAGCGACACCAATCTCCCAAGAGAAAAAAACACCATTTGCAAATTGGATAAACCCTGGGGTGCGAATGGCTTTTTGCTTTTTTGAAAATGTGGGGAGCCTTTTTTATAGGGTACCTCCTCAATTGGACCTCAGCGCCCTTTTTATAATAGTTTATTGTTCACCAATTACGGTCGCATGCCTAGGTAACAACGGAGTCTTCCTGGCCCCCTTGCTCCGTTCGAAAATGTATATAAGGGTTGTGTTACTCTTACTAATATCATGCGCCCTTGTCGTATCGTTGTAAGAAAAGATAAATCAATGCTTCTTATACTCCAAATTAAGTCATTGATTTTTTATTACTCCTTTGGTTCCTTAGAAAAATGCCCTATATGATTACACGTGTTTCGACATTCTATGTCTTTTTCAAATCAGGGCTAGTTAAACATTACATAACAAAAATTACCATTTTTATAAATCCAAAAATGCACCCAATCAAAAATTAAACAACATTGATGAATGGCCATTTTGAGGGAGGGGGTAGGGTGGGATTGTTAGGAATGAGAAAAACGTTTTTCAAAATGGAGAAACAGAAATATTTGACAAAACACAATGAGAAAGAAAATTATTGTTAGAAATTGATTGATGAAAGATCGCTTCATAATTGTTTTATGTGTTCATCATTGAGTGTGTCGCTCACTCTTATTTCTTACCTAATCTGTTTCGTTCAAAATTCATAAGTTGAATGCTTAATTTCAATGGTCATGGGTTAAATCCCTAAAACATAAACATCATAAGGCTCATTAGTGAGTTTATTTGCCCCGCGTTATGTCAAATCACTTCAAATACTAAATGGGGCTATCCCTTCCGTTATTTTCTCGGCGGAGAGCGTGAGTATCAGTGCCATTAACCATGTTTAACTGTGTTGATCATTGCAATGCCTCTTGGCATCTCTCACTATTATGACTAGATCCAAAGAGTAATGCCACGTGGTCGCCACGTGTAGTTGGACCGTATAAACAGGACCCCCATTTCAGAGCCCCCTCAGCACGCTTACCTGCTCCTTGCGAGCGTATTCCGTTTCTAAAAGTCCCCGTGCATTCTGCATCTAGGTACTGATATTATTGTCAGCTTAGTAACGGTACCGCTTAGTCCTACTACTATGTTTATTACTTTCGTCCTAATTCTTGCACAATACGATCAAAAGGTCAATTGTTGTTTTGACGCAAGTTAAAATACTTCTTTTATATATATCAATTATAATTTACTAATCCAGGACGGAGTTTTACACAAAAAAAATTTTTCTCGATAATTTACCAATAAATCACATTGCTTGATAGTCCCTGGTCCAGCACTGATTTAAATTTATCAATAAGGTAATTTTGTCTCTAAGGTGCAATATACATAACTAGGCTATAGTCGAAAAACTGTTCCGATCGTGTCCCTGACAGTCCTTTTTCTATTTTTAAACCCGCGGCCATATTTTGGGAAAATTTCAATTTTGACTTATGGAGATCACGTTCTCCTTGTTTGTTACACTTATCATTACATTGGTTTATGTCCCTAATCATCGATGGCTTATTCTAAGTTAGTTATGTATGTAAGAATTTGCTTATATGTACCTTTGTACATAGAAAACTGATTCCGGAAAGCTATGTTTTTAGACAGAGCTGTCCCAATTTCTTAACATGCCATTCCAGCATTGCCCTCTGGTTGTTAATTGAAGTTTCTGAACCTGGTGTATAAAATATTATTATATGCCTATTCGACCCTTTCCAAATGGTGTTACCCCGAAGAAAAAGATATAAATTATTATATACACATACAAAAGTACTGGAAACAACTATTTTTAAATCACGTTATGTTGAACTTGGTTAACCATTATTTTCTTTATTTAAAGAAATGAGGACATCTCATGTTCTGAATTTAAGCCTCTTTCCACTGAACGAAATTTACAAATTAATTTTGCTTCCTCTTGCCTCAATTTAATTTCAAGGTTTCCTCCTCTTGGTCCCATAGTCACTTTTCTGAGTCCAATAAATTTTAGATGTTTCTTATCAATTAGTTGATGTTTTTGTTGCCAATGTTGAGCTAAGGGTAAGTTGGTATCCTGGCTACCAATACTTGAGATGTGTTCCCTTCAAGTTCAACATAACGTGATTTAAAAATAGTTGTTTCCAGTACTTTTGTATGTGTATATAATAATTTATATCTTTTTCTTCGGGGTAACACCATTTGGAAAGGGTCGAATAGGCATATAATAATATTTTATACACCAGGTTCAGGGGCTTTTTGCTTTTACTTGGGTTTGGGCTGGTGGGCCTTTTAAGGCCATATCAGCCCCCCCCACAGCGGGGGTGAAAGCCATAGTCAGGGTGTGTTTGTTTCACCTTTATGCTTGAGATCACTGTAGTTCTTTTATTAGTGTGGGGATCAGCAGAAGGTTTATCCACTACTCATGCCGAGCAGTAGTAATTTTGTCGCAGTCTTGATATTGGTGGGAACTCCTGTTAAAGAATATATTCACATCAGAAGCAGTTTACACTCAATGTTCCCAGTATTCCTTGTTCAACCACAACAATGTGGTTCTCTGGAGAGAAGCATGCAATGAGCTGCATAAAGAAAACCTAAGTCTACAGAGACACATTGGCCCTCATTGCGTGTCCGACGGTAACCGTGCCGGAAAAACCGGCAGGATGCCGCCGGACCGTATTGAATTACCGGCGTCGGACTTGCCAGAATTACTGGGGCATTACAACCCTGGTGGTCCGGTAAATGCAGCACCAGCAGTTCTGTAAATCCCCATTCCCGTGGAGTCTGATAGGACTCCACGGGAATGGGGACTGCAGAAACACTGGCACCATGTCATAATCCTCGCATCTCCACGTGCCGGTGCCGTTCCACCCGCCAGGTCAGACCTGGCAGGTGGGACAGCACCGGCCAGCAGAACTCTTAGTTTGCCAGTCCGGGAAACGGTGCCGGTACAGTTCTACCAGCACCATTAATTCCGGACCGGCAAACTTTTAATGAGGGCCATTGACTGCATAGAACAGGACCAAAACAAAGTATAAAGCTAGCACATGCTTCAAACTGACTAAAACACAACATCGCATGTGCGGGCTCGGATTGGCCTACAAGGCAATACATGAACGGTCGGGCCGACATGCTACTGTGGGCCAGTTTTGTGATGATAGATTAGCTATACTACAACCTTTGGTGTACGGGTAGATTTGCTATAGGGTATGGGGTTTTCAAAAGACAACAAAAATAAATGAATACCCCAGATTACCAAAAGTAGGTGATCCTGGGCATATTACCTTTCTTCTGAGGTTTCTCAGTCAGCTTTAGTATCAACAGTGGGAATTCATAAAACTGTGACCACCTTAAGAATTGCTACATGAAATCTAAACTACCACTGTAAAGTCAATAGTTGTGTCTATGGCATGGGTATTGTAATAAGGGTCAGTGTGGAGTGAGGTAATGAGGGGCATTGAGGGGGAAAAGGGCAAAGGAGAGCGGGATGGTTAGGGGAAGAAGAGTGAGGTGAGTGAGGAGGGGGGTTGTGATTAATAAAGAAAAGATGAAGGGGCAGGCAGAGGGAGGGACATGCAGTGCACAGTAGGGCCACAAATTGCCACTAAAACTTCCCTCATAGCGATTCAGGAAATGTACAAAAACCTATGCCAGCAACTGGCTCCATTAGAAAATATTTGGAAATAGTGGGGATGAATTTCCAACAGGACACCCTGTCTTCAAGTAAATCAACCTCACAGAGTGCAGGCAGTTGAACCGTTTGGGGGTCCGTTAAGACGAGGTAACAGTATCTGAGATGGATGGGATGCAGATCTTACTCATGCATCAATAATCAGACCGACTCAGAAAGTTGGCAAAATTAAGGATGTTTTAATAACAAGTCTTTAAAACAGGGAGTACAATGGACATCAACGGACGCTGAACAGCTTGCTCAACGAGTCCTCGAAAACATATAATAAAAAACTTTGTTTTATACTAAAGGTTTGTCATAAGTGATGTCATCCTACATGACAAAACAAGAAAACCTACCAGGGGTTGTGATAGGCTTAAAGAGAACATCTAAGTATACTTTCTATATGGGTGGGGATCGTGATTGGATCTCTATGATCAGGTGGACAACTAAGCCCACCTCAAGTGCAAGTCATCTTCCATGTCAGGCTAATACACAACATGCTATTGGCTTCTCAAACTATAGGGCTCATTGCTATGTGGCCCTCTACAATTGGTTGGCACGCTTGTAGCCTTCTGGAATATTCCACTCGCTAGCAGCATGCAAACTGGTACCCCAGGCACTGGGCAGTTGGCCTAGTCCTTCCTTTCCAACCAATTAGCCCAACATCCATCATCGCTCCTGCGGTCCGTCATTCAATTAAATCTGTTTGAACACAGCCTTGCAGAGGCTCACTGTGTCTGAAAATAAAAGGGAGTGAAGGCACGGCCTTATCTTCTGACTGTAGACCACGTTTTTGAGCTCCTTTGCTGTATTTAATACTACTAAAGGAAGACATTTTGGCACTTCTAGTGGTTTTCCATTACACCTCAAACAGGATCTCAGCTTGCTTCTCACGTTCATCTATCTTCTTGAGTAGATAACTAGACTCTCGGTGGCCCCGACTCTTGACACTGGGCCAGACAAGCCTTCTTCAATCTTTCTTCACCGTCAGCTATTCTATTCTGCTGCGCCACACTTCCAGCCCTTCCATTCACGAGATCCAAGTTTGCTAAAATGCATAGTGGAACATCCAGAGTCTATATATTACTATATTTATACATTGGCGCATCGGCTGCAATCTATTCACTGCCTATCCAGCATTATGATTACTTTGTCTACTTGCGTTCCTGCGTCTGTACATTTGTAAAATGGCTTGCATTTTCTTCAGTGCTTCTCTGCATGTGCAATCTTCATTTCGCTCCTGAAATGTTGCTTACTCCGCTACTTTGACATCAGATTCTATAAGGTCTATATTCTTTCTATATTGGCATGTCTTCTGGGAGCGTCACTTCTGCTTCATGTGACGTCACCAGTCTTTTCTTTCATTCATTTTCTGTTAGGCGATCCTCAGCACATCAGGCCTCCCCACATCAGAACACTGCTCACATTCCCCAAACACCTCCACCCCAGCTTCGAGGCTCAAGGGATTCGGTGAACCCACAGAACCGAAAACACCGTTCCTTCTTTGGTGTACGGGCTCGCTTACAACCTTTCCTGCATTGGCAACTGCCTTGGAGGATGTATCGCAGAAGGGACGGCGATACGTCATCACGTCGGTCACGTGATACAGTGTGGCGTTCCTCACGTGATCTTGGTAGATGTCACATGACCCAGGGACACACAGTATAAAGAACTGAGAGGCAGGACGATCATTGCTTCTCAGCTGGCTTCGGACCCTGTTTGGCGTTTATACTTGCTCCTTGCTACCTCGACCACGGAACTCTATCTTGGACTCTCTTGGACACCCCTTGGTACCTTTGCTCGGAACTGTTTACCTGTTGCCGGATTTTTGGACTGCATATCGACTCGTCTTTGGATCATCCCTGAAATTCTTGCTGTACTTCTACGCCCAAGTCAAGCCCTATCTTACAGGTGGCCTACCTGCATCCACGCTTAACTGCGGTTCTACCACTCCAGGGACCGCTGTATCTTTTTGAGCCTCGAACCTCCCTACTAGGTTACCTGGGTCTCCCTTACACCAGATAGGTAAGACACTTTAGATTCTTTTGTTTACCTGCCTGTATTGTGATTGCCTGGTGCTTAACCTCATTCCTTCTTGACAGCAGCATCGGTGTTCCAGAGGCTCCGTGGATCTGGGAAGACATCTCTCATCTGTGGCCTCAAGGGTCGCACAGCGGGTTTCTATTTTGCTCCCCTGTGCGTCACTTGGGGACGGAGGTCTCATCGGTCTACACGACACTCAAGTCAGAACAGACTGAGAAGCCGTATAGTCGTGTTAGACGATGCAGGGATCCACGGACGAACCCATAACTGCTCTAGTTCAGGCAATTACAATATTAAGGGCAGATATGGCCGCCGCGAACACAGTGATCCATCAAAGGTTGGATACCATACAGAGCGTTCAGCATTCCCTTCCTGCAGACCCGGAGTTTGGAGATGGCAGCTCCTCCATTACACCCCCAGTCCCGACTCCAGTAATCCTCCCAACTCCTTCCCCCCTGGCTGCTCCTGAACGTTACCAGGGTGATCCCAAGAAATTCAGAACCTTTGTTAACCAGTGCAAGTTACATTTCTTATGCAGGCCTTTGGCTTTTCCCATGTCCACTGCTAAGGCCGCCTTCGCCCTTTCCCATTTAGCTGGAACAGCTGCCGCTTGGGCTAATCCCCTGTTAGAAAACAATAGCCCGGTTCTTTATGACTTTGATTTGTTGGTCCTAGAAATGTCCCGAGTATTCGATACTCGACACAAGGCACAGTCTAGGGATTTGGAGTTGTTGGAATTGACTCAGGGCAAAAGAACTCTGATAGATTACATCACCCGGTTCAATCAGCTAGTTGCGGAAACATCATGGCCAGAAAACAAGCGGGCGGTGGTCTTTTATAGGGGGTTGAGTAACACCATGAAAGACGCTTTAGCAGTGATCCCTTCTATGCCTACTCAGTATCAGGAATTGGTTGATCTCGTCCTGCAGGTAGATGCACGCCGATCGGAGCGTAGAGCTGAATTGGGGGCCTCCTCCTCTCCTACTCTTGTTAACACTCCCGCTTCCGGTACTGAAGAACCTATGCAAGTGGGAGGGGTACGCAGTCCTATTACAACATCTGAGAGGGAACGAAGAAGGGTAGATAATGCGTGCTTTTACTGTGGCACCACTGGACATTTCGTGAAAGAGTGTCCTCGACGTCCCAAGAAGAGTCAGGTTTTTCGGATGGCTCGACCTTAGAACCGGAGACCAGGTCGAGTGTCCCATCATCCTCTCCGGGAACCCCTCTTGCCTTTGCTCGTGTTCAACCCATCTCCGTAAAGGCTACTCTATGTCCCTCTACTGGCCTTCTACATGCAGTCAATATCATTATTGATTCCGGTGCCACTGGTAATTACATAGATATTGATTTGGCCCATTCCCTCAATCTACCCTTAGTGGTAAAAATACAACCGGAACATGTCCAAGCCGTAGACGGCTCCGCATTGGTTTCTGGTCCTGTTAGACATCAAACTGCACCCCTCTTGTTGAACATACAAGACATACACACAGAAACCTTATGTTTTGATTTGATCACCGCACCTCAATTCGGTATCATACTAGGGATTCCCTGGTTACGTGAACATAATCCACTGATCAATTGGCAAGCAGGCACTGTACTCTTTGAGTCTGATATTTGTCAGAATTATTGTCTCCCGATCCATCAAGCCCCTGACACACCCTCTCGGGTCTTGGGAGCCTTAGCACAACTCACACTGACAGTTGACGATCCAGAAGTCATACAGTCCCATACTGTTGGGGGGTTGGTGTCTGGGATTCCGCCAGAATATCAGGCTTTCGAATCAGTTTTCGATCGTGGCTCGTCTGAGGTACTTCCTCCACATAAAACTTATGACTGCCCAATCGAATTGCTTCCTGATTCCACTGTTCCTTCGGGCAGGATCTACTCTTTGTCTCCTTCGGAAGAACTGGTGTTAAAAGAATATGTACAGAACGCCCTGCGTTTAGGACACATCCGCCCCTCCACTTCACCAGCAGCAAGTCCTATCTTCTTTGTACCCAAGAAGGAGGGGGATTTACGTCCTTGTGTGGATTATCGGCGTCTTAACGCGATCACCAAGAAGGATAGATATCCCATCCCGTTAATCACTTCACTCTTGGATCATTTAACACATGCTTCCATCTTTACCAAACTCGATCTACGCGGCGCATACAATTTGGTACGCGTTCGCGAGGGAGACGAGTGGAAAACTGCTTTCTGTACTCGTTACGGCTTGTACGAATATCTTGTCATGCCCTTTGGCTTATGTAACGCCCCGGCCACGTTCCAACGATTCATGAATGACATTTTCAGGGATATTCTGGATGTGTACATGGTTGTGTATTTGGACGACATCCTGATCTTCTCTCGTGATCTGGATGACCATGTAAAACACGTCCGAGAAGTATTAACGCGTTTAAGCAAACATTCCTTATTTGCCAAACCTGAGAAATGTCAGTTCCATAAGACCTCTGTTGAGTTTTTGGGTTTCCACATCACCCCTGGGGCGTTATCCATGAACGAGTCTAAGGTCAAAGCAGTCTTAGATTGGCCAGTACCTCAAACACTCAAGTCCTTGCAGGCCTTTTTAGGATTTGCCAACTTCTATAGGCGTTTCATTTCTTCCTTTTCCACGATTGTAGCCCCACTCACGGCCCTGACTAGTCCTCGGGTACCATATCAGTGGCAGAGAGAACAGCAGGAGGCTTTTGAGACTTTGAAAACCGCCTTTACTACCGCACCGGGACTCCAACATCCCAATCCGGATCTTCCGTTCATAGTCGAGGCAGATGCCTCTTCCTTTGCCCTCGGGGCGGTACTGTCACAAACATGTCCTAATACAGGCAAATTACATCCAGTGGCATACCACTCCCGTAAGTTTTCCAGTACTGAGTCTCATTATACCGTTACGGAAAAAGAACTCTTGGCTGTCATGGACGCTTTCCGTGTTTGGCGTCATCATCTCCTGGGGGCTAAATATCCTATCACAGTATACTCCGATCATCGGAACCTACAGGATTTGGCCTCTCTGAAATGCATTAATAGCAGACAGGTCCGATGGCACCTTTTCTTTTCCTCCTTTGACTTCCGTATTATGCACCGTCCTGGAACGGCACATGGGAAAGCGGATGCCTTGTCACGTTCCCCGGGGGGGGTCCAATTGCCTACATTCCCCGACACTGTTCTCGGAAAGAGTCATGTGATTTGTCTCTGTACTCCCTCATTGTCACTGATAGACTCGGTTCGATCCTGGACTAGCGATCATTCTGACCAGTTGCGAGAATGGGACCCAGTGTTCTCTGATGGATTACCGTTCGTACATGAACGCCTGTTCCTTCCCACACCTGACACACGTAATCTGGCCCTTGAGTGGTCTCATGACGCTCCCTTTAACGCTCACCCCGGACAAGAGCGCACTTTAGATCTTCTCAAGCGTTGGTGTTGGTGGCCTTCTATGAAGCGCGATGTAGAATGTTATGTTAGATCATGCGCAGTATGTGCTCAGGCTAAACATCAAAGGGGTCGACCAATTGGGTTGTTGCTTCCGCTTCCGGTACCTCCCAGGCC
This sequence comes from Ambystoma mexicanum, assembly GCF_040938575.1. NCBI lineage: Eukaryota > Metazoa > Chordata > Amphibia > Caudata > Ambystomatidae > Ambystoma > Ambystoma mexicanum. Next base: position 749,213,759 of record NC_090939.1, read on the forward strand.
CTGGCATACGTTGACGATGGATTTCGTTACTGATCTCCCCAAGTCGAAGGGCTTCGACTCCATCTGGGTGGTGGTGGACACGTTCACTAAAATGGCCCGTTTTGTTCCCTGCAAAGGTATCCCTTCGGCTCCTGTATTAGCGGATTTGTTTTTTGAACATGTGTTCATGCTATTCGGCCTTCCTTCGGTCATTATATCTGATCGAGGGTCACAGTTCACCTCTCGGTTTTGGAGATCCCTGACGAAGCTATTGGGCATTGATACCAGGTATTCTTCGGCCTACCATCCTGAGACCGATGGACAGACCGAAAGGACGAACCAATCTATGGAACAATACCTTCGCTGCCTTATGTTGCAACATCAGACCTCTTGGTTGGCCGCTTTGCGGCTTGCGGAGTTCGCATATAATAATGCGGCTCATTCAGCCACTGGTTATTCTCCCTTTTACGCCCTCTATGGCCAACATCCCAAGGTCTTGCCGGTCCCTGATGCTTCTGATTCTGCGAACCCTGCGGCCACGACGTGTCTTAGGGATCTTTCTGCCTTACACGCTAGTACAGTGGTTCATCTCACTGAAGCAAAGGCTGCTATGAAGGCCCGTGTGGATGGCAAACGTCGGGCTGCTCCTCCTCTGGTGGTGGGTTCCAGGGTCTGGTTGTCTTCCCGTCATCTTCGCCTAGTGGGTTGTCGGAAGTTGCTACCTCGCTTTGTCGGTCCCTATGTGATTTCAAAGGTTGTTAATCCGGTGGCTTTCCGTCTAGTGCTTCCCAGCTCTTGGCGCATCCATCCTGTGTTTCATGTCTCCCTCCTCAAACCTTGTCCCGACTCTGTCCGTCTTCGTACCCCTGTTGCGCCGGTGTCCTTGTCCTCTCCTGATGTTTTCGAGGTGTCGGCCATTTTGGGCTCCAGGTGGTTTAGGGGAGGGATCCAGTATCTGGTGGATTGGAAGGGTTACGGCCCGGAGGAACGTTCATGGGTTTCCACCTCTGATCTGAACGCCCCTCGCTTGGTAGCCCGTTTCCATTTAGACCATCCATCCTGCCCACGGGGTCGTGGGCCGTTGGGGAGGGGCTATGTTAGGCGATCCTCAGCACATCAGGCCTCCCCACATCAGAACACTGCTCACATTCCCCAAACACCTCCACCCCAGCTTCGAGGCTCAAGGGATTCGGTGAACCCACAGAACCGAAAACACCGTTCCTTCTTTGGTGTACGGGCTCGCTTACAACCTTTCCTGCATTGGCAACTGCCTTGGAGGATGTATCGCAGAAGGGACGGCGATACGTCATCACGTCGGTCACGTGATACAGTGTGGTGTTCCTCACGTGATCTTGGTAGACGTCACATGACCCAGGGACACACAGTATAAAGAACTGAGAGGCAGGACGATCATTGCTTCTCAGCTGGCTCCGGACCCTGTTTGGCGTTTATACTTGCTCCTTGCTACCTCGACCACGGAACTCTATCTTGGACTCTCTTGGACACCCCTTGGTACCTTTGCTCGGAACTGTTTACCTGTTGCCGGATTTTTGGACTGCATATCGACTCGTCTTTGGATCATCCCTGAAATTCTTGCTGTACTTCTACGCCCAAGTCAAGCCCTATCTTACAGGTGGCCTACCTGCATCCACGCTTACCTGCGGTTCTACCACTCCAGGGACCGCTGTATCTTTTTGAGCCTCAAACCTCCCTACTAGGTTACCTGGGTCTCCCTTACACCAGATAGGTAAGACACTTTAGATTCTTTTGTTTACCTGCCTGTATTGTGATTGCCTGGTGCTTAACCTCATTCCTTCTTGACAGCAGCATCGGTGTTCCAGAGGCTCCGTGGATCTGGGAAGACATCTCTCACCTGTGGCCTCAAGGGTCGCACAGCGGGTTTCTATTTTGCTCCCCTGTGCGTCACTTGGGGACGGAGGTCTCATCGGTCTACACGACACTCAAGTCAGAACATTTTCACACTTCTTCTGGAACTCCCTTCAGAAGACCATCATTTCTTCACGGATACATATAAGGTTTTCTCAATGGATACCTTGTTTCAAGGTCTTTTCGCGATATAGGAACCCTCACCGGTAATGCGCATGTCACAATTTCCGGTTACCAACATATAGGCAGAATGGGGGAAGGACTTCCGGCAGAGGTACTTGGCTCCTTCTCTACACTCCCCCCTCTGGTTGATTTATCGACCACTCTCTCATCAATCTTCGCATCCAGACATCCTTGTCTGAAGAAGTGCTTCTTTGGAGTCAATATCTATATTACTCCCTTCAGGCATCCTGCTGATTTCACATGCTCATCAATACTCAAGGTCATTAGACTGCATTGTCCATTCAGACTGCAGTAGATCCATCTTCCCACATACATCTTGTGGTTCTTCGGATATAGGAATTTCGTTCCTCCAGGTGCTTGAATACTGGCCTTAACATAGTCTCTCATTTCTTCATCTGTTAGCTCTTTGAGTCCAAACCCAGCCTCGACATCGATCATGATCTTCATTCCTGTTGCCTTCTTGGCAGTCTTCTTGCACTGTGTGATTATTATTCTGACCGCACAGAATCCAAACATAATCATCACCAACAGGGCTCCAAGGAACTTGAAGATATTCGCCATCCATTGCGGAACCCATAAAAAGATTGACACAAACCAGCTATCATCTGCAATGTCTTCCACTTCATCTTCCATCTTGATATGCAAGTATGTTAACATCGTTATGGCCTTTGTCAAGGTTCCAATCTCGTCATCGTGATAAGGTATGAATGGGCAACATGATTCTCCGATTGTGGCACAAACACCTCCATCCATAGCTGTAATCATCTCCAGGATATATTTGTTCTTAAGAGTCATTAGTCTTATGGCTCTCAGCTCTTCTTTGATAGCATTGAATCCCTTTATAGTAGTGCTGATCGTCTGCAGGATCTCCCATCTGGTTATCTGGAACCATTTGGCATTTGCCATCATCTGGATCCCTGGCATGAAGAATGTCGCAAGCACTGCTGAAGTCTGACTGAACAGCCTGTGTTAATACGGAATAGAATTGAAAGCTTCTATCGATTTAGCTGAGAAATAGTTCTCCCTTTTTGTTCGATTGAGGAATCCAATAGATCTCTTCTTTCTCAGGTGAGCGTCTGCTTTTGCAAACTCACCAATGTTCAGGTCACTCCTTGGAATCACTAATGCTGGAATATGAACAATCACCATAGAACATAGTCCTCCCCAGTCTCTGGGCAGCTTCATGTATTCTCTGGATCTGCAGGCCCAGTAGTGATCCATTATCACTACTGTACCATCCTTCTTTCCTGGTACATCGAAGATTCGACCACACTGCTGATTCTCTCCAACTTCTCTTGTGCCATTATTTCTGAAGCATAGCTCTGCACTAGCCAGAGTCACTATCTGCAACGTGCCTCTTTTGTCTTCGACCCATGTGAGCAACATTGCAAGCCTCAGCCAGAGAGGTTTGCATCCTTTTTCCACACAATCTATTACTGGCTTATGATGTACAGTTACTTCCACAGCTTGGCATATGACTATGCCTTCTTTCCAACCATCTGGAGAAAGTACTGTTCCCCAGATTTGCATCTGGCCTCTTTCCTTGCATATTAGTATTTCTTAATCAGTCTTTCCTTGGCAATTCAGCTTTCTATTTATTTCCCTACTGATTCCTGCTCCTTTCATTCCAGGCTGTTTGCATCTTATCACATGATCTCTGGTGTGCGCTCTTTCTCTTATCTTTAAATATTGGACATAGTCTTCTTCTGGAGATGTCCATTTAGTTGCCCATACCAAAGATGCTGTATAACCCTGAAATTGGCCTCTTGTATGGCAGAGAGCAAGGCGAGTCAGGCAATGAGCTGTCTGGACACCCATCTCTATACCTATGAATATTTTGGACTTCCCCATAGCATAAGGTAGGAGATCACATACAAAGCAATCCTAGTCAGAGGTTCTCTTTCCTACATCCTTCATGTGTTGATACCACATGCTGTTCCCCAAATCTGCTGTTCTTCTTACAACATCTAACTCTGCATAGGTCACTGGAGTTGGGAGAATCAGAGGGACTTCTACCTTTCTGGAATCAACAAATTAAGCAGTGTGAATTAGATGAAATAGAAAAACAATGACAGATGCAGTGCACACATATATTATGCACCAGTACATAAAATCCCACCATTGGTGTCTCTCTACATGTCATTGAGTCTGCTCACTTTGTGGAACTGCATTATTCTCAATAGACCACATTGTACCTGTGTACTACTTTTAAGGAAGGAAAACACCTTTTTAATCAGGCATCCTCGTTAAATGCTCAGGTAGCTGCCGAATTTGCACAATTTTTGCTGCCAATAATCTTCTAATCGCAGAGCCATTCTTAGGATCCTGCACAAAAGTGCATACGTCAGTGCTACACCCAACAAGAGGAGGGTAAGCTCTAAGTATAAAAACGAAGACAGCGAGAAGGAGTCTATGGAATGAATCAGGGAATTGTTTCCTTTTCCAATCGTCAAAGATAAAATCAAGTTCAAGCATTATTAGCACATCAGCACTTTCTTAAGTCCAATTTTAATGAATTCCTGGGGCTCAAGGACAGTTGGTTTCTCACTCCAGCTAAAATATCTATAAAGAGTTTCCGAGGTAAGCCACAGTCTAAATGCACACTTGCATTTATTTAATCAGCAAACTTGCATCCAGCTTCTTCGTCATCGATCGAGTCTACACGTGCTGAACTGCTTCTTCTTGTCTTGCTTCCGAATCGGGTGGGGGTGTTCCAGTCTCAATAGCATGCGGTTTCACGTCACCCAAGTGAATCCAGGTACGCCTTTCTTGAACTTTTACTGCAGATGGAGTAATATTCTCCACAATATACGGTCCACTAAATCGGGGCTCATGCCACTTCCTAGTGAAGTTGCAAATTAGAATGGGATCTCCATAGAATAATTTGGGTACAGGTAATTCTTTGTATCTGGTTGCTGAATGGTCTCCATCTGTGTCCTGAGACCGACCCCCCCCTCCGCTTGAGTTGATCTGAAATGACAGAGATAATACTGGTCATACATGTTAAATACGCACAAAGCTCATTTCCTAACAATTCTGCAGTCATCTGGGCATCACTTCTACTCCTCGATGGAGGGGACATAGGTGTTCTGATTCGCCTTCCTGGCACTAACTCATGGGGTGTGAGGTGGTGGTCCGACCCAGGCTGATTCCTTAATTCATACAGTGCAAGGGGCAGGCAATATAGCCATCCCTTTTTCAGTGTCAATTTGAGTTTGGCTATTCCATCTTTGAGAAGACTGTTGAGTTAAGAAAACCTGTGATTAATACTAATCAATAGACTAATCTGTCCAAATACTTCATTAACAAAATGGGGGCCATGGTCGGATATTAACACCTCACATACTCCTATTCTAGGAAAGACTTATCTGACTAAAAACTTTGCAGCGCAAGTGGCATCAGGGTGCGTACATGGACCAGCTTCAATCCACCTCGAAAAGGGACACACCGCCACTATCCGAAACTTATATCCACTACATACTTGCAGCATAACAACATAATCTAAATGCTGAAAAACACCATTTGGTTGAGGAATCACTCCTCTAATTGTTTGCAATGTGTGCCCAGCTGCAAACCTTTGACATATGATGCAATTTACTACATAAAAAGCAACGTGTTCTAACAGGTTCGGTATGAATCAGTCTTCTGCAATAGCTGCAGTGAGACTCTCCCTAGTTATATGCGCAGGGTAGTGTAGCTGTTCTAATGCTACCCTTAACAAGGCTACAGGCATCACCGGTTTACCAGTGCTCTCCTGTCACCATAATGCTTCAGAGTGGGATAAAAAACACCCTGTCTGTATCCATAGCTCTTTCTCTTCCTGTGGAGTACCGCCTTGAACTTCTATCAAATGCGTTCTAGACAATTGATTGAACCCTTTGTTCACAACCGTAATGGTGACAATTCTTTCCTTAACATTTGGATTATCAAAACAGAAATATCAGGTGAATAAGCAACCCTTTTGGCCTCTTCATTTGCGGCTTCATTCCCGCGTGAGATAAAATCATTTTGTTGTAGTGCTTTAATAAGCCTGTCCAATAATGCAGCGTTTTGCACTGGAGAGCCGTCCGCTCTGAGGTAGCTCCTCCTTTTCCAATGTGCTAGCCCTGGTGTACGGTTGACTTCACATAGGCGAGTCACTGTACACCATGACCTCCTGCCCTTCGTGTTTCTCAAGTGTGACAATAAGCGGCACCAATTCTGCAGCCTGTGCCGAAAAGTGAGACGCTAGTCTTGCACTCGCTACCACTTCAAATTCCCCAAATGCCTTTCTCCATCAGTTTGATCAGTTTTTGACAACATATCAATAAAGAGAACCTCGCCTCCTGCTAGAACATTCTCTTTCACCCTTGGTATCTCATCATAGAACTCCTCGTAATTAGAACAACCATGCGCTTGCTCATCCTCTGTCATAGGTTCTGCTAGGTTCTGCTACAAACATGGGTCACTATTTTACACCTGACATTTTGATTGCTGAATTTGTTATAACTACCTCATATGCAGAAGCACTCTGAGATGTCAGTGTACCCTTAGGTTTCTCCAAAACAGCAAACAAAGCATGCTCAACAAATAAGGTCATGGAACACCCCATCTCAATGCTTATAGACTTCCCAATGGCGAATACGGCTGCTGCCGGAGATTGTTCACAAGGAAAGTGTCCTCTCATAACTGGATCTAGAACCCCACTATAATATGCCAGAGGTTTGTACCGTAGTGTGTTCCTCTGTGTAAGCACCGCTGTCATAACTGTTCCATTCATGTGTGAAAACAGGAAGAATTCCTCAGAATAATTGGGAATTCCTAAAACTGGAGCTGTAAAAATTGCCTTTTTCAACTCCTCAAACCCTTCCTCGATTTCCTAAGTACATTTTATTTTCTGCTTGTTCACTTGGGCTTTCATTAAAACCTGCAAAAGGGGTCTTGTGTATGAACTATTATCAAATACCCATGCTCTAACATAGTTACATAATCCCAGAAATTGCTTCATTTGCTTTATCGTGTGTGGTTTTTGGGCTCTTTCGGTGTAACTTTCTTTCCCTCACGCAAGATTAACTGGCCTATGTGCAACACCTCCTCCTGGCAATATTGTAATTTCTCCTTATCTACTTTATATCCCTTGTCTGCTAAAATAGTCATTAGCTGAATCGAATCTTGTCTGCACTTATCTCCTGTCGTGTTACAACTAAAATGTAATCTATGTACTGCAGCACAACACTTGGCAAATCAAAACAATGGGGGTTCTGGGAGTCTTTCTAACAGCACGAACAGAGCCCATTGACCTGTTCTTGGGTGGATGGCCCCTGGGAAAGTCTCAACCAAGTCTTTAGCTCACTGTTCCTTTCACAGAGAAGAAATATCCCTGCATATCAGTCTTTGCATTGATTTTGGCATCATCAGTGAGGTGGAGCTGTGCCTCTCTGAGAACAGTAAGCAAGGGGTCCATGTCTGGATTGGCAAATCAATATTGCTTAGGTCCATCTGACAGACCCTATTATAGATCAATGGAGACTCAGAGTACCCTTGGGGCAAACAAGTACTCTTCAGCTTAGCCTGCCGAACATAAATGAAGTGAGGTCTTGAGAGTCCTTATGCAACGGGATTGAGAAAAATGCATTTTTCAAGTCAATCACTGTAAATGATCGTGCCTTCATGGGGATTCTACATAAAATCGTCACAGGATTTGGAACTAGAAGAAACTCTGCCTCTACAATCTGGTTAAGTAGTCTCATGTCGAGAATTAATTGCCACAACCCCCTTTTGATTATTTTCTCAGGGTACACAGCAGTATTACACTGTGACTCAGACGTCACCAAGATACCCTGTTGCATCATAGCTGATATAGGGGGTCATTACGACTTGGCGGTAAGGGGTTAACAGCGCCAGTAATGGTGCCGGAGCCGTCAACCCCTTACCGCCGCATTACGAGTCTGCTTGCGCGACCCGCAAAGGGTGCCTGGTAAAACCAGGTACCCTTAGTGGGTCCCGCTAGCAGACCAGGGAGCTATTCACGGGCTCATTGTTAGCTCCCTTCCCATTCCCATTGAGCCCTAGGGGGGCTCGATTGGGAATGTAGATGTACCGGGTCCGGGTTCCTTGAATGAGGAATTACCGGGTCCTCCAAGGTTGGAATGGCCCGGTAATTCCTCATTCAAGGAACCCAGACCCGGTACCCGGTAAGGGGGTAACCATGCCGCAAATTGCAGCATGGTTACCTCCAGGGTCGTAATGACCCCCATAGTCTTAAAAATACCCTCATCCGCCTCTCGAGACATTGGGTACTGCCTTACTAGAGGTAAAATTGCTCCTGGTTTCAGCTTAATCTTAACTTCTCCCACCAACCTCAATAGGCCTATGTCATAGGGGCCTGTAGTCCATAAAGAGGTTGGCACTTTATCCATGTCCTCATGAAAAAATAAAAGCTGCTGCCGCACTATCATCATTCACTGTGGGATTTCCTTTCTCTCTATTCTGATCCAATATGTAATACCCATTTTGAATATTAGTTCATCGTCTGACAGATCATCCTTAAACATATACACATCTGTGACGTCAGTCAATCTATACCCTTCCCCAATGGTAATTACACTCTCCATGGCCTGCCCTCATCATCGGTTCCTTCGAGCATGGCCAATTCCCCTTGCACTATGGCTGCCTCTAACTCTAAGGGAATAATTGGACCCCCTCTTCGTCCATAGGTACCTGTGGCCTGAACAAGAATTAATTAGGGTTGCTCATAGCCTTTCCTACGAAGCCGGGTAGCCATGTTTACAAAATGCGTACCCCATAAAGAAAATCCTCTGGCTCTAATAACATTCCTCGCAGAGCTATTAGCCCTTTAAACGCATTATGCATTCACCCACGTTTAAATAATGTATCCGTGGAGTGGAACACACTATGCCTTCATCAGTAAAGGAAATTGTCATATTTAGCTTCGTCATTAAGTCTTGGCTCAAAACATTAACTGGCGTCTGCCTTGAATACAATAATGGAACAGACATGTCACAATCTCCTATAGAGACTGGCAATTCATCAGTAAAAGAAACTCAACTTGTAACTTCACAGAAGCCTTGCGCATTCATGGCATTTCCTGATAATGGATATTTTCCCTCTCGTATACATGAGCGAGTTGCCCCAGTATCGACTAAAAAAGAAAAAGATTTGCCTCCTATGGTAACATCAACCCTGGGTTCCCCTTGAGGATTTGGTGTCACCGATAATACTGAACACATCAAGTCGCCCTGTGGGCTGTCCTATTGTGGGTACACGCTTATTCCCATACCTGTAAAAGGACTTCCTCCCATGACAGTAACATCCCCTACCCTAGGAGTCAATAACTGTCCTGTGTTTGCACTTTGCTGAGTCTGCATGGGTGCGTGCTGTGACTGCCCTTGCGGCGGATTCAATGGTGCTTGCTGTGGTTGCAAAGCCTGTTGTGTTTGCGGCGCTTGTGCTTGATACTCTGTCTGATCTTGGGCAAACCCATCCCTATTTTGTGAGCTATATGCTGGAGGATAAGCTGTCCCTGTAAAGACTGGAGGGGGTGTCTGTACTTCTGCTCTCTATATGGCAGAGGAGAGGCACAGAGGACCCCAGCCAAGATTCTCTTTTACGGTAGCAATGGACGAGCAATCAAGGCCTAGCTTCTCAGGAGGGGATGCAGGCTGGTTCTTAAGTACAGTGTAGTCCTCAAGCCCCCACAAAGGAATGTCCACACATTGGGCCTCATTACGAGATTGGTGGTAGTCATGGTGCCATTTGCGCCATGACTGCCACCAATAACAGGTCCGGAACCGGTGTAGTCCAATGGGGACTTACCGGTCTATCCCCATTGAACATGCCATTCCCCATTCCCATTTGAGCTCCCATAGGGCTCAATGGGAATGGGGAGGGTGCTAATAATGGGCTTGTGATGTGCAAGCCCGTTTTAGCGGCCTGGTCCCTTAGCGGGACCCGTAAGGGACGTGTGGTCTGACCACATGTTCCTTACGGTCCCCGCCAAGGGACCTCGGAATAGGGCAGTAGGGGATTACTGGCACCGGTCTCGTTACCTGTGGCCAGTATCCCTTACCGCCCTACTCGTAATGAGGCCAATTGTATTACAGTCTTTATATAATTAATATTCAAGGTTATGTACACCATCACAATAACTCACTTTGTGCTTAGAAAATCTACAATGGCAAATACATACAAATACATACAGTTCTAAGTGGTAACACAATTATTATCAGATTTCATTAAAGTGAATCAACTGTACTCTGGTTAAAATGCCGCACAAATCAATTAGCAAAGGAAACCAACCATAGACATTGGAGGAAAGCGGTTGGTTAGAGCAATTGGCAGAATACTGGCCCTACCAATAGACACAGTTCTGTGTGGAGATCCCCCCACCTGGGCAACCTGTAAAATAAAGATATAACACAAGCCGAATCCATATATTGTTCTATAAGTTTTATTTCCTTCTATAATGTTTCTACCCCCCAATGTACCTCGTGGAGCAGAGTTCTTTGAAGAGGCGTCAAGGGATCCTTCTTGAGTGACTCCCTTTAAAGCAGGAGCCACGGATCATCGAGAGGCGTTGAAGAAGGTGAACTCAGCGTTGACGGCACCGATAAAGAGTTTGAAGGTGCCGAGACCACGACGTTGCTCCAGGCGGTGCTCCTCGGTGACGTTCTGCGAGGATGAGGTGTGCGGGGCACCTCGGCATTGGATAGTTCAGGACCACAAAGAGTTTCTGAAGAACTGTGGCCCAACAAGAGTGTTGAGTCGTCGAAGTCTTTGTGGTCTTTGGGTGGCGGGAAACCCACCGGCGGAATTTTCTTCGGCGCGTCGGCGTCCTTGACTTTCTCCGGTGGGATAAAGCGGTCGTCGGTGCGGACAAGGGAGTCCTTTCGATTCAACAGTCTTAGGCAAAGGAGCGGGTGGCTCCGGTCGTCGGCGGCACGGTGTCAAGCGGTCCCCTCTTCTGGGCAAAACGGCTTCGACGGGCCTCCAGCAGTTACGGCGATACTCCGAACCCTGGTCGACGGCAATGGACTTCGACGGCGTTGATGTCTGGGTGCTTCACTTCGTTCTCCTCGGCGGTCCCCATCTCCTGTCAGCAGCCTTTCGAGGGTCTGTCTTCCAGGGAGCTTTGGCGAAGGTTAGTGGTGCTCGATGGTCCCTCAGAGCATGGGAAGAGGGCGCCTAGCCAGGTCCTCTCTCGGATCAGTCCTCGACGAGCTCGGCAGGTTTCGGATCGGGTCGAAGCAAATGCAGCAGCAGTTCTTCTTCTTCCAGCTGGTCGTCGAGGGTCAGCAGTTCCAGTTACTCTTCAAGTGTAGACACAGCTTCTGAACAATTTCCAGTGGGGAGAGGTCCCCAGATATACTATTCTGCCTCTCATCCACACTGCTGGGTCACACTCAGCAGCCAATCATACGGAAGGGCATTCATGCAGTCAGCCAATCAGGCATATAGTGCATTCAGGCCATACTCCTCCCTCTCAGACACTCACAACAAGGAATGTGTATTGGGACAAGTACCCAGCCATTCAACACTACACACTGCATTCATACCAGTTTCCGGCAGGGCTGTCTCAGTCTTTGTCTCTCATACCAGAAACCAGACAGCCCCAACAAGAAGTGCATATTGGTCACACACTCCATTCACCCAGGTCCCACCCACAGGGTGTAACTGTGGCGCTGCCCGATGACGGGCACGCACGCGGCGACGTGACGTAGCACGTCGTCGCGTGCAACATAAATAAACGGGGCGTTTCCTGGCCGCACGGAGCGACGGGAAGCCCGAACAGTAAGGACGCGTGTGGAAGTGTCGTCCTTGCTAGGTGGGGGCTACGGGACCGCATGGGGGCATGGAGGAACCCTCAACAGTGGCGACGAGTGGAGGAAACGATGCCCGGACCCAGCAGTGACTATTAATCATAATTTTTCACCGAAACGAGGTGGATGCAACACTTCGTTTCTTTGCCGCGGGTAGTGCGTTACCCACGTGGCTGGCGGCCATTTTGGCAAACAAGCTGTGGGACTTCACGAGGCTCCGGTTTCGGCTCGGAAGCGGCCCCAAGCTTAATTTTTGGAACTCCTGACTGCAGGAAGGCATACCTGCAAGAATATGTGCCTAATTTCATTTTTGGCTTTTCCTTGGGTTTCCGACGTCGAGTGAAAGCAAGAAAGAAGGCTTTGGGCCTAGGATTTACATGACCTACGCATTTTTCTTCTTCTAATTTTTGGAACATTTGAAGGCTGAACAGTTCATCCTCATCTCTTTCATCATCAGGCTGGTGGATATACTCTGTTTCATCCTCTTCATCATCAAGGTGGTGCATCTTCATCTACAGGTTGGTAGCCACGCTGATTTTCACCCTCTTCATCATCACAAGGTGTTGCAGTGACTGTGGAGTTTGAGTTGCGGCCCCGGTGTTCCATGCTGGGGTGACTGTGCGCTCAGACTCATGAGTGACACTGAGGACCAAGGTGGTGCAGCGGCAATTCAGCGGCCTCCTCCACCCCCGCCACGTGCGCTACCTCAGGGGCAGCCTGTGCAGCAACCTCCATTTATTCAGGCGGCTCCTCAAGGTCTTCCACCTCTTGTACAGCCAGCGGCAGGGCCCGTTGCTCCACAGATCCTTCCGGTCATGGCCCAGATGCGTACCCAGGTGGCTCTGCAGCCCATCCCCGAGTTTGATGTGTCGGGCCCACCATCTAGCCTAGGGCCCAGATGGAGAAGGTGGGTGGACCGTCTGGACATGTACTTTCGAGCGGCCCAGGTGGTAGATGATGACACCAGGCTGGCAACCATGCTGTATTCGGCAGGACCGTCCGTGCAAGAGATTTTTGAATCACTGCCGCCTGGGGATGGATCATATGGTCAGGCGAAGGCTGCCCTGCAGGCTTACTTTTTGCCTCTTGCCAACACGGACTATGAGCGTTTTGTGATGCTATCGGCCAAGCAGAAGGGCGATGAATCTCTGGACTCCTTCTATGGACGCCTTAGGCGTCTCTCCTTAGCCTGCGCCTGGGGAGATGCAGAGGACATGATTAGGACAATGCTTATCCAGGCGTGCTCATCGGGCAAGCTCAGGCACCAGGTGCTACGAGAACCAGGCATCACGCTTCAGCACATCCTTGAATTGGGGAGGTGCCATGAGGTGTCAGAGGCGAGAGCAACCAAAATGGAGGCAGGGTCACGCTCCATCAAGACTGAGGAGGTGTGTGCGATGTGGCGCGGCGGCAGGGGTGTCCGAAGGCCTGGAGGTGCTCCCCGAGAGAGGGCCAGAAGGGCAGGGGAAATTTGCATAAAGTGTGGATACAACCTGCCCCACCCAGCAGAGTGCATGGCAGCCGGAAAGACGTGTGGACGGTGTGGGTTGCCGGACCACTTCTCCAGGGTATGCAAGGCGGCCACGCCTGTGCTGGTACCGAGAGGCCCAGGGCGGGCAAGCTTTGTCCGCCAGGGTCGGCCGCCCAACATCGCTCAGGTGGATCAGAACAAGGAGGATGCCCAGGTGGAGGAAGTGGAGGAGGACGAGGAAGAAAATGTGTTCTTTGTCTCGAGTGTGGGGGTCCTGAAGAGTAAGAACAGGAGACAGCCCAGGTGTGTGATCGAGGTGAATCAGTCTCCCGTTCCGGTCCTCGTGGACACTGGGGCATCCGTCAATGTAATGGCACGGGGACATTATAATGTTATGGACCAACACCCCAAGTTGGCTGCGCCAAGCGCCCCCATCTTTGCTTTTGGTGGTCATGACCATATACCCCTGGACGGTGCGTTTGTGGCCAAGGTGGAGCATGATGGCTCTCAAATGAAAGCACGGTTCTATGTGACACCTGTGAGCACCAACACGTTGCTGAGCTGTGCTGCAGCGGAGGCCCTTGGCATTGTCACCTTCGCGTATTCTGTCTACTTGGAGAACATAAATGACTTGTTGGAGAAATATGCAGCACTGTTTAAGGGGATTGGACAGATGGTTGGAGAACCTGTGAGACTACACATTGACGATTCGGTGCAGCCCATTGCCCTGAAGCATCGGAGGATGCCGTTTCACCTTCGAGAACAGGTCGATAAAGAGCTGGATAGCCTGGTGGATCTGGACATAATAGAGAAGGTGGAGGGCCCCACCCCCTGGGTGTCCCCCATAGTAGTGGCACGAAAACCCAAGCAGCCCGACGCTGTCAGGATCTGCGTTGACATGAGGCTCCCAAACAAGGCCATCAGGAGAGAAAGGCACCTCACTCCGACGATAGATGACATCATTGCAGAGGTACAAGGTGCTCGCTTCTTCTCGAAACTGGACCTCAGGGCGGGGTATCACCAGGTTGTCCTCCACCCCGAGTCGAGATATATATTACCACCTTCACCATACATCGGGGGCTCTACCGTTACAAGAGGCTGAGGTTTGGTGTCTCCTCGGCGGCGGAGGTATTCCAGGATATAATCCGGGGTGCCCTAGCGGACTTGGAGGGAGTTCTGAATATAAGCGACGACATTCTGGTGTTCGCGAGAATGAAGGTCGATCATCTGCGGCGTCTGGCAAAGACATTTGAGAGACTGCAGTCCTTGGGCCTCACCCTGCACAAAGAGAAGTGTGAATTCCTCCGACCATCCATAGAGTTCTTTGGTTTTGTGTTCAAGGAGGGGGGAGTGTCTCCTGATCCCAAGAAGGTGCAGGACATAAAGAAGGCGCAGCCTCCGGAGTCTGTGTCTGAGGTACGGAGCTTCCTGGGCATGGTTACGTACTGTGGACGGTTTATCAAAAATCTTGCCTCCAGGTCGGAACCGCTCAGGGCACTAACGAGAAAGGACACAATCTGGAACTGGGGCCCACTGGAGCAGGCTGCGTTTGACGACATCAAAGGCGCCCTGGCAGCTGAGGACACCATGTCTTTCTTTGATCCCATGTTACCATCGGAGATTATTGTTGACGCCAGACCGTTCGGGCTGGGCGCCGTCCTCACCCAGGTAGACCCTGATGGGGGCATCCGCCCGGTGGCATACGCCAGAAAGGCCCTGTCGGAGGCGGAACGATACTCGCAAATTGAGCGGGAGGCACTGGCAGTGCTCTGGGGATGCCGGCACTTCCGACTCTATGTCCTTAGACGCCCGGTGACAGTCGTGACGGACCACAAACCGTTGCTGGCTATCCTGGCCGGGTCATCATCCAAGCCACCCGCACGGATTGAAAGATGGATGCTCGCCCTGCTGGAGTATGGGGTCACTCTGGTCTATCGGCCTGGGGCGAATAACGCGGCCGATTACCTCTCCAGACACCTGGTGGAGGAGACCCGGACAGGTGCGCAGAGGAAGCCGAAGAACATGTCCGGGTGGTAGTGGAGGCGGCGACACCGAATGCCATGCCTCTTCAGGAGCTTGAGGTGGCGGCAGCTGAGGATGAGTGCTTTAACATTCTGAAGCAGTCCATGCAGCAGGGCTCTTGGAAGTCGGTGCTGGAGGCCCTGGCAGGGTGCACTCAGGAGGCCAGGACTGTGCTGGAACAGCTATGGAAAGTCCGGGAAGAACTATCATTTTCAACGTCCGGGCTCCTGCTCAGGGGTGATCGGATTGTGGTGCCCCAGTCGAAGGTGGGCGACGTGATTGCGCTGGCACATCGTGGTCACCAGGATGCTGCCAAGACCAAGGCCCGCCTAAGGCTGAAGGTGTGGTTTCCGGAACTCGAGCGCAAGGTGGATGACTTCGTGGCGGCCTGTGTGTGGTGTCAGGCGGCTTCTCCACTACAGCGGGAGCCAGAGATAGAGGCGATGCCTTGCGGGACGCGACCATGGGAGGTCGTCCATGCGGACTTCGGCTCCACCACGATGGGCACCCACTTCTTGGTAATAGTTGACGAGTATTCAAGATATCCAGAGGTGGAATTTGTGGATTCTGTAGCGTTCGTGCACGTTGTGGTTGCCGTGGAGAAAATATTTGCGGCCCATGGATTCCCTCAGACGTTGTGCTCGGACAATGGGGCACCGTTCCAGAGCGAACGCTTTTAGGAGCTGTTGGTGAGCTATGGGGAGGTGCACAGGAAGATCACTCCCCTGTGGCCAAGGGCCAATGATGAAGCGGAACGGCTCATGAGGACTCTAAATAAGACCTTTAGAATTGCCCAGGGGCAGGGACAGCCTTTGCAGAGAGCGTTGTACCAGTTTCTGAGGGTCTATCGCACCACGCCCAACGCATCCACTGGAGTGGCCCCGGCGGAGGCACTGTTTAGGCGTTGCCCGCGTGGGTTGCTACCCGAAGTGGGGGAGAAGGAACCGGGCGTGATAGATGATCAGCAGGTCGAGGCCGACCGAAGAACACGGATCGAGCAGGAGAATGCTCGGAGAGGGCTTCGCCCACAACGACTGGAACTAGGTGACGAGGTCCTCATTCGCAACAGACATCCAAATGGAAAGCTCTCTCTGCCCTATGAGCCAGAACCATTGGACGTTGTCACGGTAAAAGGGTCCATGATAACTGCATCGGACGGCCGGTCTGTGGTCACTCGCAATGTCAGCTTTTTCAAGAAGCTACGGGATCCAAGAACCGACCCGCCTCCTGAGCCCGACCCCGGGGAGTTCCCAGAGGACACTGATAAAACATCGGGCCTGCCTGAGTCTCCGGCCAGACCAACACCTGTGGACAGATCACCCGTGCCGGAGGTGAGCAGGAGGTACCCCCAGAGGGCTGGGCGAGGGAAACCTGCTCGCCTCACCGATTACGTACTTGGACATCTAGCTGACTACTGTAGTGGTAATCACTGTTGAAGTAAGGGGACCCGGGTGTCTGGTAATAAAGGGGTGTTTCTGACAATGGGGAATGTTAAAGTGTTATTGTTATGTTGTGTCGTGTGCAGTGCATAGTTGTAGCGCGTGTTGTTTGTTCTCCTGGAAAAAGGAGGAGTGTTGCGCTGCCCGATGACGTCGCCGCGTGCAACATAAATAAACGGGGTGTTTCCTGGCCGCACGGAGCGATCGGGAAGCCCGAACAGTAAGGATGTGTGTGGAAGTGTCGTCCTTGCTAGGTGGGGGCTACGGGACCGCATGGGGGCATGGAGGAACCCTCAACAGTAACCACAACATACAGTCACTGGGAAGGCTCCAGCCAGTCTGGCCTGGACTTCACAACAACACCATATATGGACCTTCCACCCAACAGCCAGTCAGGGGGAAGGGACAGAGTCAGGGCTTCCCAGGACTTTGGGAAAACAAGATAACAGGCAATAGAAAGCAAGAGGCCACAGGGGCCATCTTGTTTCCTATCAGGAATCAATTGATTCCAATGGCAGGGCCTGGATATCCCAAAATGGAGGATTCTCAGAGCACCTGTCAAATTCAGCATGGAGCTGAATACCATGCTCTGTGGGCCACACACAGGTGCCCAAAAACATACACAAGGGGCACAGGGTTGCTCCCCCACCCATGGGTGCCAAAAGGGTATCCCATGTGTCTGTACACCAAACCAAAAACAGGAAGAGCTGCACTGCCAGGAGTCCCACATGGACTCCTGGGCAGAAAACAATACAGAACATAAGCGAAAAAGGACTACAGGACAAGGACAGGGAGGCCCTGTCCCTCCAATGCATTTTCAGCATCACAGTCCCCCCTCTTGAGAATTGCCCATTCTGTACATACCCTTGGCTCCCACATGTTCGTGCAATGTGCCCTGTCATACCAAATGTCACACACATAGACGGGAGTTTTCTAATTTGCCCCCCTTGCATATTTTGATTTTAATTCTGCATATTCTGAAACATGCCTTGGTTATTTTGAAAGCCACCCTGATTATTCTGGAAACCACCTCTTCCTCTGCTGCTTTTCCTCTGCCTTTCAGCGGAACCCATTCCCTCCTTGATCCGATTGGTGTTACTTATTCGCCAGGCAAATACCCACTGCTGCTGCATTCCTAGCCCTTCTCCGCTTGTCAGTACCGCTCCCTCTTTCTCCCTACTTCTTTTGTACTAACTTAACCTCCTCAAGTTTCCTAGCATCCTCCTTCTTCTTATTCTTCTCTTGCAGCAGTCGGCAATGCTGCGAGATAGTCAACTGTTTCTCTGACCATGGCTTCGCTTCCATTCCGACTAGTTTCTTGAGCTGTCTCTCTACCTGTTTTTGCAGTCCTTGACACAAAATGTGGTAAAATACTGGCACTGATTTCCCCTAAGGCTCCCTCGTTTCCAAGGTCCATCGTTCCTAAATACTTTGAATATAAGCAAGCAGATCTTCGTCATCTTTCATCTAACGTGCCATAATTGCACCCATATCTGACTTATCAGGATATTGTACCCTGATCGCTTTCCAAACAGCCGCCCTGCAATTATTAAATGGCGCTCTGTCATGAGCCATGTTTTGTGCTGTGACACTTGAGTAACCTGCTCTTGTCCAAATGTCATTGGCCTGTCCCCCAAGAATAGCTGCTAGGAGACCCTTAATGTCCCCTATGGCTAGGGTATTTTCTCCTGTCATCTTTTCTAGTTCATAAATCCATTTTCACACACCTGCCGTTAAACTAGGGAGTTAGTATCTTAAATTATCCGTGTCCATCAGGGGCCAAGGGATATACTGCGGTCTGGCCCTCCTTTCTCCAATAAGGGGAATTGCTTAAACCCAAATCCTCAATCGGCTCCCATCGTCTGCTTATCCATAGTGGGGAAAATGGTTCCTTATTGCCTTCTACCTTGCAATGACCTCAACCTGTTCACATAAGGTAGCGATTCCCACCTTTTAACTATGCATCGCCCTTTAGGCCGCTCTGGATACCCCATGCGGTCTGGTGCCCTATCTTTATGTTGATCTAAATTCGACCAACTCAATTCCTTGTCTGTCTGTAGACATCCCTCAGGACCGCATGCACTTTCTCCCTCCTCACCATGGAAGGTTTCTCTGTCTTGGTCTGACATATTTAGTCCCCAACTAGTATTGCTCTCGTCTTTCTCATATGTGTTTGAAGTCAATCCGGGCTAAAGAGAAAGCTCTATGCTTGAGACTAAACAGGCTTCTGTTCTTTGACTCATTACTGGACACCTATGGATCGATCTTCTTTTCCCTTGCTTCTCAATTCACTTTATGTCCTCATCTCCTGAAAGCTTTGCTTCCTATCTCAAAATTCTCATCTAGGTTTACCATAGACGGTCCTGGTATCAATACTTGTGATGAAACTTGAGAGAAACTTCCCTATGTCGCCCCATGATATTACTGGGCTCAGTTCCATTAACTCTTTCTCAATGCAATCAATATTGCGTGCCCTCTGTCTCCTTTTTCGCTCCATTTCTTCACTCCCTTTGCTTCCTCGCTTCCCATCTAACTCTTTCTTCCTCCTGTCTTTTCCCTTCCCTTCTTTCGTTTGCTGTACGCACCTCTTTGTCTTTTCATCTTTGCATTCTTTTATCTCGTAATTTCTGTCTTCTTCCGCTTATCTCTTCTTTTCTAACATGGGTCGTTCTTCAATTGCTCTCTGCCTGTTGTCATATTTCCTCTGTTCTTCTGCCCTTTCTTCCTTTCTTAATTGTTCTTCCTGATACATCTGCTCTCGCCTTTGTCTACTCTTCCTTTCATGTTCATCCCCTTTCAATCATTTCTCTCATTACCTGTCTTTTCTATCCTGTTCGCCTTGATCTTCTCCTTGTCTAACTTCCTCAATACATTTCCCATCGAGCTTCAGCAATATCTGACTGCCCATCCATTAGTTCTGTACGAGCGTAACCTTGTCAGCTTTATCCTTTCCATCTCTTAATCTCCAGTTCTATATATAAGGATACATTTGGTTGTTCGCCTTTCTCCTCCTTGTCTTGTAGGACCTTAAAAGTCGCCTCCTTTCCTTTAGTCCTTTCTGGGCTCTCGTCACTGCTATAAGCAGGCGGTTCATGTATCGAATTACTATATCCTGTCGCCGCTTTTAGTTCCCTAAATGGATACAATCCTTTATCTTTTGTACTATCGCCATTTACTTCAGGTGCAGTAAGGGGAGCAGACGGCTCGACATCTTCCTCCCTACACGATTATGCATCCAATCCTCAGAAGGCAGATATTCTCCTTCCTCCTGGCACATTTTCCAAAGCTCTAAACTAGATAACCTCTTCTCTAATTTCTTTCCTGTGTACCCAGCGTGCAAGTATGTGGTCATGTGTTGCAAATCCACTTTTGACAGCGATCCCCCTTGTGGCCATGGCATGAACATTTTATGTGCGGTACCCTTAACCCATTCCGCACTATACTGTTTAAGCTTGTGTGCATGTTTTGACAGTTGCTTGCAAAGATGCATCAATGGAGTAATATCTCCCATTGTGACGAGTCTCAATTGACTGTCGATACTTACCGTCAATTTACACAAAATACATTTCTGAAAAATAACAAATATGAGTGCTCACCAACAGTCACCGCTTAAAGCCTTTGTTTCTCAGTTTACTCCAATCTACTTATTTTTGCCGGCGCCGACAATGACTAAAAAAAATAGATAATAACCTCTGATCGCTACTCAACACAGCCTATTTTTGTCACTCTTCAACACTTCACTTTTTACAATACATAAAATACACAAACAGACAGACTAGTCGACTTCAACATGTATCTCCTCAGCGCTCTTCGCTGTTATCACGTGCCCCTAAACTACTCCAATAGGAGTTTGAATCATTCCTTCTAATAGATCTATCTATGTGACGCCTAAGTACCCACTTTGGGTTTTGGAATGACTCCTTCTAGGCGTTCCTTGAACGTAGGACTCTGGGCTTATATAGACACTCCTCATCTTGATGTTGCTTGTCATATATTAACCTGCCAACACCTGTTACTTCTTATTATCACAATCCCCTATTCCCACATTTCTTTTGCCATTCACTCTCAAACCACTCACCATTCGCCTTTCGACTCCTCACACTCAGGATCGTCTCCTCCTCCAACTGGCCACCTTCGCCTTCGGTCCACTCCTTGCCTGTGGAAACCAGGAGGGATTTCATGAAAGAAGAGCCCGTCCCACCTGTGTCAGCCTTCTTGCAAGATTTCTAGATCGGCCACTCTCCACAGGAAACCTTGCTTTCCTCCAGCTAAATGGCGGAGGACGCCCGATAGTCCAAACTTCTAAAAGCCTGCTAATCGATTTGTCTTGATAACCATCCTCTCTCTGCTACCAAGTGAACCCAATGGGGGTCCTTTTAGATGAGGTAACAATATCTGAGATGGATGAGGATGCAGATCTTAATCAAACACCAATAATCAGACCGACTCAGGAAGTTGGCAAAATTAAGGCTGTTTTAATAACAAGTCTTTAAAACAGGGAGTACAACAGACATTAACGGACGCCGCGTAGCTCGCTCAATGAGTTCTCGAAAAGATATCATAAAAAACATTGTTTTATACTAGAAATTCATCATAAGTGATGTCATGCTACAGGGCAAAATAAGAAAACCTACTGGGGGATGTGATAGGCTTAAAGGGAACATCTAAGTATACTTTCTATATGGGCGGGGATCGTGATTGGGTCTCTAAGATCAGGTGGACAACTAAGCCCACCCTAAGTGCAAGTCATCTTCCGTGTCAGACTAATACACAACATGCTATTGGCTTCTCAAACTATAGGGCTTTTTGCTACGTGGCTCTCTACAATTGGTTGGCACGCTTGTACCCTTTGAGAATATTCCACTCACTAGCAGTACACAAGCTGGTACCCCAGGTGCTGAGGGGTTGGCCTGGTCATGCCTTCCCACCCAATTAGCCCAACATCCATCATCACTCCTGCGGTCTGCCATTCAATTAAATCTGTTTCAACTCGGCCTTGAAGAGGCTCAGTGTGCCTGAGAATAAAAAGGAGTGAAGGCATGGCCTTATCTTCTGGTCTCGGTGTAGCTCGGCCAAAAGTATATTTTCATCTGACCATGTGACTGTAGACCACGTTTTTGAGCTCCTTCGTTGTATTGAATACTATTAAATGGAGAAATCTTGGCACTTGCATTACACCTCAAACAGGAGCTCAGCTTGCTTCTCATGTTCGTGTATCTTCTTGAGTAGATAACTAGGCTCTCAGCGGCCCGACTCTTGACACTGGGCCAGACAAGCCTTCTTCAATCTTTCTTCGCCGTCAGCTATTCTTTTCTGCTGTGCCACACTTCCAGCCCTTTCATTCACAGAGTCCAAGTTTTCTAAAATGCATTGTGGAACATCCAGATTCTACATATTCCAATATATATACTTTGGTGCATCGACTGCAATCTATTCACTAAGTAGCCAGCCTTATGATTACTTCATCTACTTGTGTTACTGCGTCTGTACATTTGTAAAATGGTTTGCCTTTTCTTCGGTGCTTCTGTACATGTGAAATCTTCATTTTGCTCCCGAAATGTTGCTTACTTCGCTACTTCGTCATCAGATTCTATAAGGTCTATATTCTTTCTTTTCTTCAATGGCATCTCTTCTGTGTGCTTCTTGTTCATTTCTGCTTCTTGTTACGTCACCAGTCTTTTATTTCATTCATTTTCACACTTCTTCCAGAACTTCCTTCAGAAGACCGTCATTTCTTCACGGATACATATAGGGTTTTCTCAATGGATACCTTGTTCCAAGGACTTTTCGCGATATAGGAACCCTTACTGGTATGGCGCATTTGTTACAATTTCCAGTTGCCAACATATAGGCAGAATGGGGGCAGGACTTCCGTTAGAGGTAATTGGCTCCTTCTCTACACTGGTCCACAGGGGTGGAATATCGCAAGTGATTTCATGTCAGCTCTGAGTAGCTCATGCTGGGAATACTTCCAATTGACATCTAAGAAAGTGGTTCTACTGGATCCAGTTGTATCGTAATGGAATTCACCTGATAAAATCAATTCACCCAGGGACACGTCTTGATAGAAATGTAGGCATTGTACAGACACCAATCCGCGAGTAGCTGGATTCAGTAGGAATCATTTGCAAACTGTCAACTGGAATATACACAAGGACAGGGTACCATCAGGTGAAAACGATTAAACAGCAGAAACTAATCACAGCGAGGTTGGGATATCTCAATTGGCTCCTAATGAATCCAGTTTCTGACATACACTTTATTTGAGAAACGGGTAACCTATTTAAATGGCAGAAATTAATTAGTCACCCTGTTTATGCATCATCATAAAATAATGCTGTGCAATACGCAAAACTCACACCTTATTAATTTAACGCAGATATACACTTATGGTCGTATCCTTAAATGCTGTTACACACTGAAACGCTTTGCTTTTCCTATACTCAATATAAATATTTTTTCTATCCATGCAACTTCAAAATGCATTATACAAAATACAATACTTTTTACTAGATCTGGGACAGCCGCGGAATTCAGGGGTAGGGACAAGCTAGGGTCGAGCCTGGGGGTCTGGCCTGGCTCTTAGGACCATACATGAACCGAGCTGGGAAAAAGGTCACACAGAACGGGGGAGGGGCCTGTGTCAGGGGTTGGGGGCAAGAAATGGTTCTGCGGCAAGAAAGGGGATGAAAGGGTCTGGGGGCAACAAAAGGGTCTAAAAGGGGGATAAAAGGGGTATAGACGGAACTGGGGTGAGAAAAGCGGATAACGTAGGCTAGAAAAGAAGCTAGGAGGGGTAGGGGCTGGGAAAGGGGACAAGACAAGGGGATGGATAGATGGTGCTGAGCCAAGAAAACGGGCAAACGGAGTAGGGGAAAGAACTGGGGGTTAAGGTGCTAGAAGTGGGGCAAAAGGGGGCAAGAAAAAGGGATAAAAGGGAGTGAAGCAAGAAAAGGGGCTAAAGGGTGCTGGGGCAAAAAAAGTGGCTGGGGACTGGAGTGTAGGGACAGTGCTTTTTTGTGGTGGGTCAGTGGGCTAGGAGATGAAAGGGGATAGTGGCCTTTTGGGGGCGGTGAAGCCATTGGGAAGGGGAGCGTTCGCCAGAGGAGCACAAAGATGTGGTAGGCATTGCCTACCAACTGTTTGTGCTTACTTACCTATGAAATCGCCACCAGTCACTGCACGTTCGGGCCTGAAAGCACTCCTGTCCTGTTCCCGCCAATGAATGAGTGGCTGGGGTGGGACAGGAAGTTAGTTGGCGTGCAATTTTTGTATCACTTTTTTCCCCGAGGTCGGGGGCAGCCGGCAGGGCTCATGGCCGGCCCCTTCTTTGGGCAGGCACTGACCTAAGAGGAGGGTCAAGTCAGAGCCCAAGCTTGGACGGGAGCTGGCCCGAGCCCCGTCTGCCCCAGTTCTACTTTTTACATACGTATACTTTGAGAACATGTTTGCACATTTGTGCCTGTTTTAATAAATGTGTCTGGCTTGTGGTCTTAAGGTTGTGTTTTGTAGATTTTTTTTGTACAAAATGCAACGTAGAGCGGCAAAGGCAGCCAACGCATGGTCTGTCATGGTTCTCTAAAGTGTTGCATATAGATGGTTCCATGTAATAACGTCGCTGCAAAAATGTCCCCTGACAAAAAAGTCACTGTTTCGGAGACATTATTACATTGAACATGCAGGGCACGCCCCCGCAGCCACTGATTTTTTTTTTTTTAATCAATGGGAGCAGGGGACATCCCCACAACCCGTCCCCATACATAATGTCACTATATATAATATCGGCAATGGCTTTTCCTGGTGACATTATGTGTGGGGACATTATTACCTGATACCATATATATATGGTGTGTTGATGTCTGGGTAAAGGCCGCCCCTGAAAAGAAATGAATATGGGGTTGTGTTGAGATTAAAAATTTGGAGTATTAATTTTTTTCTTTGTTTTGAAAAATTCGAACAAAAAAGTAAGACAAAAATCTCTGTAAAGAGCAATGGCGGTGGCAGGGAAAGGTCTATTCCGCTAATTGTCGTTCATTTGAGTCCTGTGTTGCTCTCAGGTCTATGCAGCATCTCCTGCGTTCAGTTTATGTTATTCCCTCACAATTCCGCACCTGCCATCCACCACCCCCGGACCCCCCGACCTCCCCCCTGACAGGTTCACAGCTACCAGGGCCTGTTGCTAATGTGCACGAACCCTGCAGAGTGGCACCACATTTGCAAAGGAATGTACTCGCTAACAATGCACAAACATGACAGATAGGCACACAGCTGCTGAAGTTGTTTGAAAGGATGTACTTCACCACAGAGAAAGTGTTTCATGATGAAAACATTAACATTCATTCGCCAACAAAGTGTAAAATGGGTCTTTTTTTCATTATGGAGGTGTTTGTGGTACCTAATCCACATTGCACGGGACATCAATATTTACTGTTAAGAATGCTGTACCAAGCAGAGCGAAATTAAAAAATTATAAGCACCCAGGTGTTATATGGTGAGAAATCTCATAACTGACGTGATTTATTTCAAGTAGTTTATTTATATCAGCAGGTCCGGGGGGAGGGGGATTGGGGGGGGGGTGCATCCTCCACAGATCACAGACGCCACTGCATGATTCTGAATCTCAGGATTCCAGAATCATGCAGTGCGTCATCATATCAACAGAAGCATAACAGAAGCATACATTATAACATCACCCCCTCCGCCTTCTTCACAAAACGAACAAAGGAAAGTGATGGAAGAAAAGGAGAGAAAGAAGTGGAGAGAAAGAGAGGTAATTAAGTAGACACTAGAAAAACGTTTGAAGAAAACATTGAGATCATGAACTAAGACAAAAAACAGCAATCCATATAGACCACTTCAATTGTTTGGGTACACTAAAATACTCTTGAAACACATTACAAAAAACAGAAAAAGGATATGGCCAGATCGTAGGAAAACTTCACAGCATCCTGTTGCACAAGTGCCCTTAACATGACCGCATTTAGATGTTTCAATACTAGACATATGGCCCTCATTACAAGTCAGGCGTTAAGGGTTTAACGGCGCCGTCAGCGCCATTAACCCTTAACGCCTGATTCACACTTTAACGCCTGCTTTTTGCAGGCGTTAAAGTCCAAGGCGCTAAGCGACCTTGGTGCTAATTACGGCACCGTAATTTACGGTGCCGTAATTAGCGCCTTCCCCATCCCCATTATGCCCTATGGGGCAAACATGGGAATGGAGAAGAGCAAATGGTGAATGGGGAATTACCGCCCCACTCACCTTGGAATGGGGCGGTAATTCCGCCATCCACCATGCCGGACTCCGGCATGGACCATGGTGCTAACAGCACCATGGTCCAGCAGCGGAGTCGTAATGAGGCCCATAGTCCTTCTTGAAATTATGCATGATCCTCCTATTCTTAGAAGACATGACATTTTCACTTCTTTCTTCATTTCGACCAACAATGTCTTTGGGGAGCTCTTGAAACTCTCGTACCCTTTCCTTGCTGGGAACTTCTTGTACTACTTTGTTCTCTAATAATTCACTTCCTTTTGCTAATATAATATCATCACAAGACCGGGGCCTCATTCCGAGGCTGGAGCAATCCATGGAGTAAAGAGCACCATGGTAAGCAACCATGGAGCTATTTACTCCATGGAAATCCGGCATGGTGAATGGAGTAATTACCGGTCCATTCCAAGGTTGGAGGGACCGGTAAATCCCCATTCACCATACCGGTTCCCCATCCCCATTCCTGCCCCCATAGGGCTCAATGGGAATGGGGAAGGAGTAAATTACGGCACCGTAAATTACGGTGCCGTAATTTACTCCAAGGTCCCTTTGCGGGTTGGATTTTTAACGCCTGCTAAAAGCAGGCGTTAAATGCCAACCCGCAAAAGGGAACTCTGAATATGGTGGTAAGTGTTAACGGTCACCGTTGCCATTAACGGTGACCGTTAACCCTTACCTCCAGCCTCGGAATGAGGCCCCATTTCTTTAAATCCTTCAATACCACAGATTTCTTTGAACATTCAATTACCTTTTGTGGGGCTCTATATTTAGATTCGCCTTTTAACACTTTCCTTGGTTCTTTTACCCAAATCCAATCTCCTCTCTCAATAGTACTTTCTGTCACATGCTTCTTGCTGTAGTAGTATCTTTTATATTCATCTTGTCTCTTCCTTACCCTCTTGACAATTTCATCCATGTTGATTTCCTTGTTCCTTCTGGGGGCAAGCCAAGCCGGTCTCAGTCTGTTGGTAGCCATTCTACCTCTCATGAGGGCTAATGGTTCCTCTGCGGGGACAGAAGGTGGGGTAACCCCGTACGTATTCAGTGCTTCTTTCAATGTCTCCTTCCAAGGTCAATTATTGGCTATCGCTAATTGAATTGTTCCCTTGATGAAACCATTCATTCTCTCGACTAAACCATTTGCAATTGGATGGTATAGCGCTGTGGTCTTGTGATAAATGGCTCTTTCCTTAAGTATTTTTGAACTTCTGCCGACATGAATTGGGCACCATTATCTGAGATTAGGGCTCTAGGGTCTCCTACCCTGTCAAATATCTCTTCCAAAAAGTTTAGCACTTTTATGGAAGTAACTGTACCTTCTGCTACCCCCCATTCCACTCACTTGGAGGTATAATCAACCAACACAATAAAATATATCTTCTGAGGGCCCAAAGTTTCAAATGGTCCTGTTATATCGATGGCCAATTTAGTCCACACAAATTTAGGGATTTCCACTGGTTGGAGAGGTGTTGTTTGTGTACATCTCCCCTTGTCGCTTACAGCACAAGCAGTGCAATCCTTCACTAAAAGCTCCATTTGATTCCACATATTTGGCCACCAGTACGCTTTGCTAACTCTTATCTTTGTTAAACCCCTCCCCACATGACCTTCATGTGCGATTTGCATCATTCTCTCTCTCTCAGAGATGTGGGAGGAATGATCTGGTCTCCTCTATAAACGCACGTGTCATCACTGGAGATCTCATCCTTTATCTTCTCCCAGAACTTAATGCTCACATCAATTTCTTTCCAGTTGCTCCTGATGGCCTTCCTCAGGTACTCTTGTTCAACATCATCGCTTGTCACCCGGTTCCATTCTTCCTTCGAGAAACTCAGATGTATGTGAGCTATGATGCATTCAGCGTCTTGCTCTCCTATTGTTTCGTCATCTTCTGTATTTCCACATTCACAGTCCCAAGGGAGTCTAGAAAAACAGTCTGCAACCATATTGGATTTCCCAGGGATGTACTTGACTTGTATATTATACTGCATGATGTCCAAAGCCCACCTCCTTATTCTCGGTGAAGTTAAATGCAGGGTTTAGAGTTCAACACATGGATTAATGGCTATGGTCAGTTTTCAGTTCAACAGGAACACCCCAAATAAGTCCCTTGAAATGTTCAAGAATCCACTTAACTCCCAATGCTTCCCTTTCGATGGTGGAGTAGTTTCTTTCCACACCCTTAAGAACCCTAGATGCAAAAGCAGTGGGGGCCACTGTGCCTTCCTGCAGCTGTTCGAGAACACTGTCCAACCCGATATTGCTGGCATCAACAGATATCATAGTCTTAAACTTAGAATCGAACATTCTGAGGGTTGGAGCCCTGTTCACCAATTCTTTTATCTGATTAAATTCCTCCTCGCAGTTATCTGACCATGTAAAGTTGGAACCCCTGCTCATCACTTCCCTCATGTACCTTGTTCTATCTGAATAGTGGTCAATGAATTTCAAGTAATACTCTGCTAACCCTAGGAAACTCCGAAGTTGGTCTTTATTCACAGGCTCCGGAATGTGCAAAATTGTGTCTACCAGGGTCTTCTTTGGCTTAATCCCTTCAGCGTTAATACAATGTCCTAGATATGTTACCTTGCTCTTTTTTGATTTTGTTGCATTTGTCGATTTTGAGCATGAGACCTTTCTCCTGGATGACTTGCAGTACCCGCCTCCTTTGTGCCAATAGGGATGTTTCTCACTCTATGCACTATTGGTTTGGCACCTCTCTTCAGTACAATCCGATGTTTAAAGCCTTTTCGAGTGCCAATGGTTTCATCAAAAACTCTTGGGAAACTCTTTGCTAAATTCTCACTTGTCTCGTAACTGTCCTCCTGCTCACTGTGCTCAGAGAGGCACAACTTCACCTCACTGATGAGGCCCAACAAGGCTGAAACACGTGTATGGGGTTGCTGTCGGTACTCTTGTTCAGAGAGGAATTGCCATAGCATTTCGTTGCTGGACTGCCCAGGTGGGCGGGACAAAGACTCATATGCAAATGGATATTTCCCATCTGTGAAAGGTGCAGTGAGCAAAAAGCGTGTGCTGCAAAATCTCACCTCAGAACAGGTTCTCATGCCATGTTCTCTCTGGAGAGGAGCGCCTGCTACCTTTTGTGAAATATGTCCTCAGTAATACTCAATATGGGAATGCTTTCTCCTGGGTGTATCTTGATTTGTAACGATGCCTGCTCCCACCACCCAATGATGGAGAAGCCATTTTCAGCCACAAACAACTTGCAGTAAGTTTTCCTTCCTCTGAAACTCAAATGTACCCATATGTCACCAATTATATTGATAGGTGTCTTTCCATTACCTGTTGCTCTTACTCTTGTCGGTTGTAGCCCTTCCATTTTTCCTCTGAGATCCTTTACAAATGTCTCTGTGTCCACCATGGTGTATGGAGAATCCGTATCTACCATAACTTGTAAAGATACTCCATTTATCAACATAGGTACCCATGGACCCATGCATTTTTCGGACGGTGTGAAAGCCAGAATTTGCACTTCTTCATTGAGTCCATCAGTGACAGACAGTAGGCTACTCAGATTATTCCAATGCTCTTATGCTCGTCATGTTGCATCTGGCGGTACTTGTTCATTCTCTCTGTGCCCCGCCCATGACATACGAGGTAGGTCTGCCTCTTCCTCTGGTACTTCTTCATACTTTGCCAAAATGACCAACATATCCATGTTTATAGCATTCTGCTGAGAACGCTGGCCATTCCCTTTCTATGTTGGCGTGCCTGTATCTGCCGCATTTATGGCATCTGTTTTGTGCCCTGTTTACATACTCCCTCTCTTTCTTAGCACTGTTGTTGACATCCACCCTGGTTCTTCTTTCACCAAGGCAATCAACTCTTCTTCATCCTTGTGTATTCCAACATTTCCTGCCCCACTCTGTAATTCCTTCATGCACTTCTCTCCCAGCTCTATCGATCTGGCTATTTCCATAGCTTGTTCCAAGGTTGGGTCTCTTGCCTGCCATAATCGCTGTTGTATGCGAGGATCTGCAGCCTGTAGGACCAGTTGATCTCTCAAGTACTCATCAGCCACACTGGTGAAACTGCAGGTTAATATCAGACCTCTTAATGCCGCCATGAAGGTATCAACACTCTCCCCTTTATTCTGTCGTCTGGAGAAGAATCGATATCGTTCTAGGACGATGTTAGTTTTCTTGCCAAAATGTCTCGTTAATTTTGTTAGTGCGGTCTCATATTTTCTACCTCCACTTGTTGTAGCAGCTGAGTCACCAGAACCTTCCCCACCATCCACTATATCAGGCAATGTTCTAAAAATGCGCAATGTTTCTGCACCCACGAATTTCAGTAAAATGGCTTTTTTCAAGTCATCGTTGAATTTGGCTCCACCTATGGCCCTTACATATACTTGAAAACTGTCCTGCCATTGCTCCCATGTACACGTTGGGTTACCTGGCTGTGCTAAGAATTGGATGGGAGCTATTCTGTTCTGCATCTCCACAGTGTCTCTCCTTGACAGTTCTTTTCACTCTTTCCTTTCTTTTCCCCTTTTATTTTTTTCGTATCTGTGGAAACTGGTATCTTTAAATTATTTAGACAGCTGTGACAACAATTTCATTATAAATGTTCTTATCTGGCAGTTATGTTCATTATTTTGCACAGTTTGTCTCTTTCTTATACTCATATGATTGCCTGTAGAGTTTGTGCGCTCTTTAGATCATGCTGGAGAGTATATTGGATGCGCTTTACTCATTTTTCGGTACTATGTTGCTATGGCACCGCGCGTCATTTTCTTAAAATGGCGGCAAGTATTTCACGCAATTTAGGGTCCCTTACTCTAACAAAGAGTAGTCAGTTGTGCACGCCAGAGTTTATAAAATGCGGGTGGCCGCATGGCTCTCTCTCAGGCTTTTATATAGTTTCTTTTCACAGCAGACTTACTTGCTGTCAGTGCTGGTTTTCCAAGAAGTGCTCTATTTCTCTTTTCCTTTTTCTTTGTTTGTGTGGGACCATAATGCTTGCCTTCTGTCATATGCCGCTGCTCTCCTTTCGTTCGGCAATGTTCCTTGTGTCTCTGCCGGGGACCTCCTCTGAAGAACTCGTTGCCAAATATTATGTGGTAAGTAATCTCATAACTGACATGATTTATTTAAAGTAGTTTATTTATATCAGGAGGTCCAGGGGGCGGGGGGTACATCCTCCACAGATCATAGGACGCCTCTGTATGATTCTGAATCTCAGGATTCCAGAATCATGCAGTGCGTCATCATATCAACAGAAGCATAACAGAAGCATACATTATAACACCAGGGTGGAGCATCCATCTTCTGGGATTCGATCAGAAAGCTGAGAATACGAGACCAAAACTTCTGGTATTGGAACACAAGCTGGTCAGGGCTAGCCAATACACAAAACACACAAGCCATACCCCCACCACAAGAAGAAACAGCCCCAAACGCACAGACACCCGTTTCTCCTGGTTCTGCAAACATCAACAGAAGAGCACAACCTCTATCCTGTCCCTCACTAGCGTAACCCGCCCACTTTCTTACAGAGCCACGTGAGCGCCTGGAGACCATGCAAATGGTAGCGGTGCCGGTATAAATCAACATTACATAGCATAACAAGGGAAGCAGTCTGTGGCTCTAATATTCTGTGTAGCCATAAAACACAGGTGCAGAGGAGAAGGCCCTGTTGTCCTCGTAGAAACTTTCCCTGAAACCACTGGTTATTTCCTTCTGCCGACCTAAATGCCTGTCTGCCTTAATTGTGGCTCTCATAGGAAAGTTGCTCGGGGCAGGTGAGGTAGGGTGTACAGGTACGATCCTATGGCGGGGATTCTGAACCTGCATGTTGCCACAGTAGGTGCAAACTGCACATGGTGGATATGTGACTCTTAATGAATTCCATCAGTCACACCCCAAGGTGTGCCCCAAAGGAGGTCATTTAAAATAAAAGCAAATTCCATGCCGGGGAATAGAATCATTTGCACTTGTATACTGCTGGGTCCATGGGCGTTATTTTAGGGGAAGGGGCAAGGGTGTTTGTTCCCCTCTCCCCAACTTTTGTGGCACACCATTTTGTCCCACTCATTTTGCAGGAGCGCCTTTCATTTAGATGCCATGTCCCGCCGCCCGCAACATTTTCAGCAAAGTTACTCCACTGGCTGGGTCCTGTGACGGTCATTTTGAGCATTTTCAAAGCGTAGTGTAAAAATGAAGAGTAAACCGAGGCGAAATCGCATTTACTCTTCAGTCGCTCTCTGCTTTCCAACAAAGTAAACGCCACCTACTAATTACGCTGCGCAGGCGCATTTCCCAATGGACGCCTATAGTATCTACCTGCTACTCAGCGGGTAAGACTCAGGTTTGTTTTACGCCTGCATGAAAATCTCATGTAGGTGTAAAACGTGGTGATCCTCGAAGGCGGAAGAGGAAAGCACAGCAGAGATGCAAACTCCACTTCGTGCCTTTCCCAATCCTTGGAGGGCACACAAAGAAATGACGCCTTGCTTTTTTCATATTCATTTTGCAATCTGCTCATTTAAAAGTGATCCCCAAACGGACTAACTCAAAGGTTCTGGAAAGCAAGATGGAGATGGCGCCTCCCCTTGTGGACGGGATGTGGATGAATATATGGGGTGTTTTCTTTGTTTTCATTTTTATATATGTTGTGCCGTTTAGTTAAAGATTTTGCCTATGGCAAGGCGCACTGAAATGCACACTTCGCTTATTGAGCAGACCGCATGACCCCCCCACCTCTCCCTCGCACTTTTTGTTTTGCACGTGCACAATCTGAATGTAACAAGTCCAAGTAGGACCGTTAGTGTATCTTTCTCCTTTGTTCCCCCTCCCTTTTTTTGTCTTGTGGCGCCTTGAAACACAATGGCCCTCATTACGAGTTCGGCGGTAACCATGCCGCTATTGGCGGCATGCCTGCCGCCGATATCGCGTCGGGGTCCGGGACCTCGGAATGAGGACTTACCGGGCCATTCCGAGTTCGGAAGGCCCGGTAATTCCTCCCTCCAAGGACCCGGACACGGTCCGTCCCCATTCCCATTTCAGCCCCCATAGGGCTGAATGGGAATGGGAGAGGGAGCAAACAACAGGCCATTACGAGATGGCCCGTTGTTTGCTCCCTCGTCCCTCGCGGGACCCGGTAAGCACGCCTGGTTTTCCCAGGCGTGCTTACTGTGTCCCACGAGGGGAACTCGTAATGCGGCAGTACGGAGTGAACAGCGCCGGCACTCTGTACCGCCAGGGTCGTAATGAGGCCCAATGTTTTGTATAGGCACCTTACAAATATCCAATAAAATACATTTTTCAAAAACCTCTGAAATATACCCAACAGTGGTAGAAGTGTACCAAAAAACAAAAAAGTTGTGGAACTGTGACTCTTGGTGGGGACATGATAGGCATGAGGAGAGCAATGTCCAACACATTTTTCTAGGATTGCAGCCAGGCTGGTTGACCGCCAATTGAGTTGAAACATATTTCAGTTTAGCTGTAACTTCTATTGGGTGGTAAAATAGAGATGTGTTGTTGAAGGGATCTCAACCCCCCCCCCCACAATACCCCCAAGTTGACGGATGCCACCCACTGAAGCAGCCCCACCGACCATATCCTGATGATATCACCAAAGTAATCATGAAGGGGCGACATGCCTGAACACTCATAGAGACATTAACCAGATGCAAAGAGAACACACGTGAAGGCTTGCTGACACCTAAAGCAATTGCCTTGGACAGCCATGAAGGTAAAATGGAAGCCACAGCTGCACTGAAATGAATAGGGAAGGCTTAAAACACAGGGCGGAGGCCTGACACACTGAGTTTCCTTAGAAATGCAAAACAGATCTGGCAGCATGTCCAGCCCTGTCAAGGACGCTGGGAGAGAATGTGAGAATGTTCGAGTTAGCAGAAGAGATACAGCTCCTGCGAGGACAAAAGGCTGAAATCCCTCATAAATGGCAGCAGAGCAAAACATTTTTACGGTCCCTGAAAACGTAATCTGAACCTGGCGAACAAGGCTCATTCATCTGAGGCAGATGGATAATGTTGTTCCCAACAAACTGAAGACAGAAGATGGAGAAAAATGCCTTTGCTCTGGGCTTGAGAAGTTGGAAGTGGCAACATTGATGGGAGGCAGGCGGTGCTCCGAGATCACCTTCCCCACCTATCATTTTTTGCTAACATGCTGGTAAATTTTCTAAACTGACAAGGCTTGCACTGTCCTCCTGGGGGTGGTGCCAGGTGGAGCTACCAGATATGGCCAAACCAATCTGGTTACTTGTCCCGTATAGACTGTAATTATGCGTTTACTGTTCACCCAATCCAAATCTCGCTTAGAGCCCGGGAATGTACCTTTTGGTTGTGATGTCAGACCTGTTTAAAACCTCACTGCCTGCCTGTAATGAGCTGAGAGGGCATTTGGAGCTGTAGAATCCATGTGCGTATCCCTACTTGGATTGCAAAAGCGAGCAATTTGTCACATTTCTGGACTCCTCCGTTCATTGGGCATGAGGGGATTTCCCTCAAGCCAAATTCTGTTTTCTTAATTACACATCAGTATGCTTTAACTTCCACTGTGCTTTAAATGGAAAAAATAAGTGCAGGCACTCAGCAGTCTAGGTTCAAGTGGGTGTGGCCAACCTCCAACCCTTGATATGATGATATGGCATTTATAACGCGCCTATACACAAGTGTTTCAAGGCATGATGAGGCAAGGGAGGGGAAACAGAGGGAGGACAGAGACAGCGATCCTTCTAGGCCACGTGGCATTGAGATCGTGCAAGTGCAGGGGAGTGGGGACGGGGAAAAGTGCGGGGGGGAAAGGAGAGGGGACAGTCAAGTACATAGGATAACAGTTAGATAAATAAGGGCAATAAATAAAAGTGCAGCAAAAGTGCCCCGCCAACCCCCTAAACCCAACTCTTGACCTTGACAGGGTCATAAAATTGTTCTCTGACCCTGCCAGGCCTATCCGGCTTACTTCTACAAATCTCAGTCTCTGTTTCCCTCTCTATTTGTTTAGTTCCCCATGTGAATCACTTTCTATGTGTGCCTCACTCTTTTGTTCTCAATCTTCGTGTCTTGCTTTACGTAACCCTCTCTTGGTGACCCTTTCCATTTGTCACAACCC
This sequence comes from Ambystoma mexicanum, assembly GCF_040938575.1. NCBI lineage: Eukaryota > Metazoa > Chordata > Amphibia > Caudata > Ambystomatidae > Ambystoma > Ambystoma mexicanum. The sequence continues at coordinate 749,248,941 of NC_090939.1, forward strand.
TCTCCCCATCCCCATGCCTTTACATATAAACATAGTTGCACAGAACCCGAAAAGTACACGTGACAGTGGTAAAAAAAACATTGCAAATTACAGGGCTACGATGCATAATGATAGCATTGCGTCATGACAGCTATCACTGATAAAGTCACCTGCTGATGTCATGAAAGATGACGTAGTGGTGCCAGGCAGAGCTACTACTGGACAGGATAGGATACAGCACGCTGGAGGCGGTATGAGACAAGATGTTCATACAACACAGTCATAATTCAAACACACAAGATGTAATGTAGCCTGACAATACCACTAAGAATTTCAGGTAGTTTGCCATGAGAACTTTTTTAGCTTTTTGAGCTTATGTTGCCCAGCGTTGCACAGCACCTAGGCGATCGGTGGTAACCTGTGGTATTCTCTGTCCTGATTAGAATTCTATACCAAAGCATTGTTTGGGCTGGCTGAAGATGTGTCTCGGCTTGTGAGGCCATTTCAACATGATGGTTGGGAGGTTGCTAGTGGGGGGTGGCTTAGGGGGCTATAGCCATGGTCTTTTGGTTGTAGCCCCGGATAGAAGCTCAGGGACCACAACCAAAAGACTATAGCTAGCCCCGAGTCCCGGCAATCCTGACATTAGCATAGCCCTGGATCCTTTCCACACCTAGCAACACCCCTGGTTGGGGCTAATGTAGATAAATCGGAGTAAAAAGTTACCGAAGGAGGGGACCCCCTGAATGGCTACAGCAAATGCAGCTTGTAATGTGCCCGCTACAAAGCGTACATTTAATGTCCAAAATGAAATGTGTATTCTGCTGTGTCATAAGAATGCTGAAGGACAACATATGGGGGCAGTGATTGTGGGCCCCCCTGAGGCTCGGGCACCTTTCAACTGAAATTGTTGAAAGGCCTTGATGCCGTCCCTTAGCATTGTGTTCTGTGGGTAGAGAGCATTGGCACAGTTACAAACAAAACAGAAAAAAACCACAAAATTGTCACGACCCGTAATCCAGAACCCCACCGGCATGGTCACATGCCAGGTAGGGTTAGGACTCGGGGTTCATTTGGTGCCGCAAGGGCCTTACATTATCACCAGGCACTCTCCTGGAGTCAGTCCTGGCGCCTTTGGCGCCAGGCTCATATTTGGAATGGGACTTGAAGGGACTACTTTTTGTGTGGAAGCCTGCAGCCAACATGGAGGCACCCACACAGCCTAGTCCCTAAGAACCAGACTGTGCGGTGCAGTGTTTTAGGGTGTGGTAGCCCAGACTACTTTACCTGGACTACTTTACAGGGGTAGGCTATATAAACCACACCCAAGCTAAAGAACGTGCGTCGCGTTATTCTGCACCCAGCAGCATGACGCTCATCGTGTTCAGAGAGCAGCACCTAGCGTTCCTGGAATCGCGGACCTGCAGAGGAGACAAAAGAACATAATTAGCAGTCCCAGCTCACCTGCAGCTTTCCATCCTTCGATCCCGGCTGCTCTCGGTCTTCCATCCCGTTGGCAGTATCTTCAGGACATCACGCACGCACCGAAACAAAGCACCTGGAGGGGAGAGAGAAAAAAAGGAACAACATTAAACAGGTTACTCACGGCAATCACAGCAGTAACCATAACCTCCTCACCTGGCTGGGCATATCTTGGCCGGTTCCACTCCGGAAATCACTGCACGCCCAGAAAGACCATCGTGACCTGAAAAGGAATAAAGAATACAGGTTAGCCCAAAAAAGACATTAGCGCGCCGCAATTCGCGCTGAACCTACCTTTCTTCATACGCTCCGCGTCCATAAATCCCAGCAGGAGCCTGACCCAAGCAGCGTACCCAGCGAACCTCCACACACCTAAGGGGGAAACAGTCAGGGAAAGACATAAATAGCACGAAAGAAAAGCAAAGGCCTTCAGAGACTGCTATAATCGAACTTACCTCCTTAAAGACACTTGAATGGGTTGGCACTAGTGAAGTTAACTCGGTCGCTTCAACCCGCAGAAAACTATGCGCCCCTGAGCAGAAAGCAGGACAGAGAGCACGCCAGACATCATAACAAGGTGAGGAGGGGGCCATCAGGTCGAGTCCAAGGGGCTGGTGGGAGGAAACGAAATATGTGCCTAAGTCCAGTCCTCCTGTGTTTACAGGCCCACCTGCCATAGAAGACATCATCCCGAATTGAGCAAATCCGGAGGGAATCCGGCAACCAGGGCATACGGGCATCCCCGTGGATATCAGGTGAGCGTAACAAAAATACAATTGAGTTAAATTTTAGGTACTATAAATTGCTTTAAACATATAGGGCCTCATTCCGAGTATGGCGGTAAGGGATAGCGGCCACCGCTAACGAGAGCGGTGGCGGTAATCCCTTACCGCCATACTCCGAGTTCCCTTAGCGCCATGGTGCTTTTAACACCTGCTTTTAGCAGGCGTTAAATACCATGGCGCTAAGGGACCTTGATGTTAATTACGCCACCGTAATTTACGGTGGCGTAATTGACGCCTTCCCCACTCCCATTATGCCCTATGGGGCAAGAATGGGAATGGGGAAGGGTAAATGGGGATTGGGGAATTACCGCCCCGCCAACCTTGGAATGGGGCGGTAATTCCGCCAACCACCAAGGCGCTGCCGGTCCGGGTACGGCGTCAACCAAGGCGTTAATAGCGCCATTGGTTAGCGCCGTACTCGGAATGAGGCCCATACTGTTTGCCATGTGAGTAGATTAGGTATAGGCACGTGTAGGTTTACAAAGGTTGCCTTCTAAATTCCTATATAAATAATTTTTTAACTCACAAATACAACATCAGGCTGTATTTTTTGTTTGTACCACATACCCTGCAAATCAGCTGGTTTCTACAGCAAACCATTAGCACGAAGGAGACCTTTCCGGGGTCAACCAATAATGATTTAAAACAGTCTTCAAACTTCTGTTTAGGGCGAGAGGTGCTTACTGTAGAGAGAACTCACAGAAAAGTGCATGGAATTAATGTAATGGGAAATCCACAGAAAAGTGCATTTAATTTATGCAATTGACAATTGGCAAATCATTCACTGCAGGGGGAGCATTAAGACAACTCAAATAGAACAAAGGAAAGGACAGACATGTCATTGGATGGCCCTCCCAGAAATCAACTGATCGAAATGAAGCTGGATTTACTGCATAAGGGAGAGCAAACCACAAACCTTTTTAATTTGTTGGTTGTTTATAATGCACCCATTAACAAAACAATGATCACGTTCATAAAGAATGTGCCTCAGGTTACATGTGGCTGAGCTGTTAAATTGGGCTGCCTAGACTACGTTTACTTAGCAGCTGTGCTAGTTACAGTTTATCTGACAAAGTATCTACCAAGGGAGCCATAAATGGCAGCCTGAGGTGAGAAGGACAGAGGGACATGGCGGGAGGTCTGAACAAGCAGCCTCCAATTTGATGGCTTTAGCAAGACCATCCGGAATGCCCTGCGATGGTCTCCATTTTTGTTTCCCAATGATGTTAAGAAGACCGCATGGGGCTTTAACTGTCTGCAGGGTGGGGCTGAAAGGTTTCAGGATGGGATGCGCCATATACATACAGCACTCTCCTTTAGTTTGGGGAAAGTCCTTGTACTCAATAGAGAAAAATGATTAGAAGTGCCGGCCCTGAGAGCTGGATAGTAACAGCCAATCTAAAGCACTGAACTTCATAAAGAGGAGTTCCGGAATGGTTAAAGAATTTACAAAAAGTAGTGGAACTGTTAAGAATAAAAGTGGTGGAACTCTGCTCAACGACCGTTCCCGCTCACTTCGACCACTGGTACCCAGTTAACCATGTAGGACGTGGTTCATAAAGAATCACGTAAATAAAGAAATGGCAGAAGATGCATGCAGAGTACACACACAGCTCTGGTGATCTAGATACATGTGTACCTGGAACTACGTGAAGAACCACGTTAATTAGACAGTTTCTATTCATCCAGTCGAAAGAACGTTACTGTGAGTAAGTAACTTGTTCTTCGAATGGATTGTGTCCTCCCACGTATTCCACATCTTTGACACTTGTCCAGCTTCAGCTGCTTCAGAAAAACGGAAGACAGTAACCATGGCTGCAATTTCCAGAGCCCAAGCATCCGAAGTAATGTCTCTCCATTCTTCTAGCTGCTGAGACAGTCTGCCCCCCACTGGCGAACTGTGACTCAAGACCTCAGAGCGGTTTTGCGGCGGCTGATGGAGTGACCGATGGTAAGGAGGCTGCTGCCTGAGCTGCCTTTGCACCTCTACCTCGTCCACCACGAGGAAATCTTCTCTGGCCTCTTCGACTGGACATTCCTCTCGCCCTTCCAACTGAGGAGAAGTAGCGCAAAGATCTATCCCTCCAAGGTTTCCCACTAGGACGAAAAGGCTGAGGTAGCCTGATATTTTGCACTGCTGTGCACAATATACCTGTAGAGATTACAATCACCAGAATGCAAAATAATGTGAATTCGCCAGTAGGGCTTGCTATTTCACACCTGCCATGGGGCGACTTGAGATTGCTACACACTGTCCGAAAGGGAATTCTACTTTCAAGATTTGGATACCCGGCAGGACAGCCCATGTGACGCAGTTGCTTCCTGCTTGGTGTCATTGTTTCTAGAAAGGCATGCATCTTGTTGTTTAGCATAATGTACACAACGTGAACACGTGTGTCGTGCATCAAAACAAGCAGACATCACAGACAAGTCGACTTTTATAATGTTTCAAATCCATTGGACTTTGTCACTCAGCCTACACACAGCTTGTGAAACACATGGGGCTAATGACCTAAATATTAATACTTAGCAGGGCAATCCGCTATCTCTAACATGTCTGGTAATTTTCTCCAATTAGCTCCTGTGTTAACAGCTGGTTTATTAGGCCTTGGACGATAGATCTTACTCTAACGCAGTGGTCTTCAAACTTTTTTGGCCAGGGCCCCCCTGAGCAAAATTTGGGCAGGTCGGGACCCCCCAGAAATGCCAAATGGACAGTATATATTGCGCGCCGTCACCTGCTCCCATCAAAGTCGCTGGGCTCCCTCATCCCACTCCTACCCAGTCGCTGGTCTCTCCCCACCCCATCACACACCCAGGGCTCTCCCCACTCTGCTCCCATCACTATCCCATGGTTCCCGCCCATTGTGCTCCCACCATAGTCCCTCGGTTCCCCCATCCCGTTCCCAACACAGTCTGAGGGCCAGTGGCAGCTGGTGAATCTTTTTTAAGTGGAGGGGCATTAAGGGGAGGTTCGGGGGGGTTTCCCCCTGTGAATTTTTTTTTAAATAATAGGTTAAAATGTTGCATTGTAGAGCATACTTTTAACAAAAAATGGGTAAATAGCCAAACAGTTTGCAATTGTTGCTGGGAGTCCAGGGGGCAGGCATTGATATTTTATTTCTATCGCGCTCGTACACAAGTGTTTCAGAGCGTGACAAGGCAAGGGAGGGGAACAGAGGAGAATAAAACAGCGATCTTACTAGGCCCAGTGACATTGAGAACGCGCAAGTGTGAGGGGAAAAGTGCATGGAAGGGGGGAGAAGTGGAAAGTGCGAAGCAGAGGAGAAACAGATAAATAACAATAAATAAATAATAAAGGCAACAAACAGTGGTAGTGCAGCCAGCAATTTGCAAGTGCTACGTTTAAGGCAGCAGACAGGGTAGGTCTGATAAGTGCAGGAAGAAAGATGGTTCTCCTCAAGTTTTAGAGTGGCAGGGCGCTGTTCCAGAGGGAGGCCCCAGCCGAAGACGGAGATCTACCCCCAGCTCGTTTTGGAGGTAGAGGAGTGAAGAGCTCGAGAGGGGAGGTATTTGCGGAGGAATAGCTGAAGGTATTTTGGACCGAGGCCCCAGAAAGCCTTGTGGACAAGGCAGAGGGTTTTGAATGATAGATGTCCGGTAAAAAGATACCATCCCTGTCCCCTGGGCCCCACTGGTCCTAACACAATGAACATGATTATGTGTATATGCAAGGCGCTGCACATTCATACAGCAATCACTCTATCATTCACATGAGCATCCATCACCATACACTCACTCATAACGCATCCATACACATGTTTAAATAAAAACAATGAACATAAACGTACCTTCTGCATTGGCCTGTGTGTGGGTGCTGCTCCAGCTGCTCTGTCCGTATGTGCGAGGAGGCGCAGGAGCTCCCCCTCGGACATACAGACATGAAGTGCCCCAGCCAGCATTTCCAATGAGCTATGCAATGCTGGCGAAGCAAAACGCCCCAGCACTTGCATGGCTCAGTGAGCATGTGCGGCTGGGGAACTAAACTGAACTGTCAAAGGGAAACAGTGTTTCCCTTTGACAGTTCAGCCAGCCCAGGAGCACTCCATTAGCTGGATAAAGCAGCTGAGGGAGTGCTCACTGTTTCACTGGGCTGGCTCCTTAGCTCCTCCATAATGGGTGAGGGGCCACTATGCAGTTAGTAATGTTGACCATTGTTGCTGAATATATCACAATTTACTTACATTTTAACACAAAGCACCCCTTTGGGTACTATTGAAACAGTGGGCTTCATAACTACTCTGGCGGTAGCTGTGCCGGTAAAACCGGCACGGCTGCCACTGGAGTTGCATCCGGGTCTGGCACCCGCGAATGGGCAATTACTAGGTCATGCCGAGTTAGGCGGACATGATAATTGCCCTTTCGAAGGTGCCGGTAGATCCCCATTCCCATTTGAGCCCCATATGGCTCAAATGGGAAGGGGGAGCTCGGATTGCTGGTGCATCCGACGAGCTGAGGTCAGACCTGGCGGGGGCTGTCAAGCACCCACGAGCACAACTCTTACTATGGCGGAACGGTAGCAACGGTGCCGGTAGCTTACCAGCACCGTTGTTACTGGTCCGCCATAGTAGTAATGAGGCCCAGTCTGTGACTAAAGGAATGAATATCCATTTACAACTGTGGGCCACTTTTTCATTGTTGCCTGAGACAGTTTCATGCTTCAGCCCGCCCATGTGGGCCACCCCTGCCCATTTCTTCCAATCTAAAAAAAAAAAAAAAAAAAAAAAAAAAAAAAAAATCTTTTTTCATGCTGAGCTCTCAGGGCCCCCCTGGGATGCACCCGCGGACCCCTAGGGGGTCGCGACCCACAGTTTGAATACCACTGCTCTAACGTAAACTGAAGGACAAAGTAAAACATTTTTGAACCTTTACAAAGTTGACTTGTGCATTAAGCCTGCTTGTTTGATGTGCTCTGCTGCCACTTGGTGGTGATAGTTGGCAATTACAGTGGAAACACCGGATACTTTGACGTGCCTGCGAACGGATAGAGAAGATCCTAGGCGCTGGATCCTGCCCATCCTCGCAGCTAATTATCTCCCAGTGCCCATCAGTTTCGATCCCTGACGTGCCAGGCCTTTGTCTCAACCCTTTAATGCGTTCCATCCCTCGCCAACATTCTCGGGTTTCACCGAATAACTGAAGGCAGATATATCTCCTCTGGGGGCTATCACCCCATGCATTACCTTGGAAGTGCTGTGAAATAATAATAAAATAATAATTTGGTATTTATATAGCGCTACGAACCCTCAGGTATCTGAGCACTGCTTATTGGTGTGTGGTGCTCATTTATCGAGCTCGGAAGGATGAAAGGCTGAGTTTGGCCCTGCCGGGATTCGAACCTGTGCACAGATGTCAAAGCGAGCGCTCTACTCGCTGTGCCACTTGACCAGCTAACACATGTGATACATAGTCTCGTAGCAATATTAAATTCCTAGAGGCCCTGCTTTAGCCTTAGCATCCACGAGGCCGGACTTCACGCCCATTAGTGTGCAGTTTTGAATATTTAAGTTGCAGGTTTGTCCAGGGACATCATTTCACCAAAATACCAGGGGTAGCGGATGTGACAACACATGACCCTTGACCCCCTGATGACATCACAGGAAGTGATGTCATTTGACCCCACCCCGAAGTGATATCGTGGGAAGCGATGCAACACGACCTTTCACCTGTTGACAAAACAGGAAGTGGCATCACATTGCATTGTACACTACGAAAAATATGGTTACGATATCACTATAATGTGATGTACATTTCATACAAGAATGAATCGCCATATGTATCGTTAAGATCAGTGTGTATAGGCCCATATTACCAAATTACTGTGAATGCAAGCAGATGTCCATGACCAAATGATAATGATGTGTTATTATATAGCACTTACGCTTAAGCGCTTTATATAGAAAAAATATACACCCAATATCACCCAACCTGTGTTGATACTCATTTATCGACCTCAGAAGGATGAAGGGCTGAGTTGAGGCATTTAAGAACAGACTAAATCAGTGACTCAACCCCTGAAGTGTACCTGAAATAAACCTTTAATGAGTCTAGCATTTAGGGTTTAGGGTCAGTGCTGAAAGTGTTAGACTTGTGGCACTCCTGTTCTTATTATTCTTATTTTTCTTAAGGGGCCTGAACAAGAAAGCCAGCTATTTCAGAAGTAAAGAGCCACATGGTGCTGGCCACAGCCCAGGAGCTAGCATTACACAGAAAAATCTGTATTTTTTTGGTTTTATTTTTAGAGGTTGCAAGGGAGACCACAGAGGTCGCAAGGGAGACCTCACAGGTCGCAGTTGTGTCTGCCCCCTGTTGGGTGGTTTTGTTGGGTGTTTTTGAGGCCAGCATTTAAAACAAGTTTACTCGCTCAAGTGTTCAGCTACTAGGATTTCACCCCAGGTTGTCATGTTTCCAGTGCAGACGCTTACCCACAAGACCACATTAAAAGTGTCATCAAAGCATACATCTCCTGTTTGGATTTGGTTTTCCTTGGAGTATTTCATTATAAATTGTTGGTTTTAAAAGGAGGACACCTTTGCTCTCACCTTATTTTTCCAGTGTTCATTAATTTTTTTGAACTGCAAATACTCTTGTGTCTTGTGCACTTTCTTCTAAAGGGACAGGTCAATTGAACTAAATTTTTACATTTCACTTACTGTGCATATATTATTGGGTGGCAGCTTTTGATTAGATTCTCACACTGAGTGACGCAAGGGAGATGTACCCATCCCCAGGTTGTAACAACACATTTTACAGCACATTTTGCAGCAGGAATAGAAAAAATCCATATGATTTACAGAAAGGTGTAAGCGTATAACATCTCAGCAACAGTAGCAGTCACAAAACCTGCTGAGATGTCTTTGTAACATTCTGCTACAGGATCCCTTGCTCCTCCCACACCCACAAAGCCGATTTGGCCTGGCCACCCCCCCCCCCCAATCAAAGGTCAGGTGATCCATTAATGAGGCTCCCTTCCAATTGTTAATTGAGCAGCACTTGCAAATTTTGCAAGATGCATGCTAAAACGTCACCAGGTCTGAACCCAGCAGGGGAGGAGAAAGAAACCCTGCCACAACCAGTGATTTAGATGAACAAGACAAAGAGAACGGGTGCTCCTACGCTCTCTGACCCCATGTACTCAGAGCCTTTGCATATAAATAACTGAGCACTTCCATGCCCCCACTTTTGTTTTAGGACTGGAGCCCTGTTAGTTTTGTTAACATTTGAAGATCTGAAAAATGCTTACTTCACTGCCTCAAGACCTCCCAGGTAAATAGGCTCTATCACAGTATAAGGCAATCCTGCAGTAGGCACAGCCTGCCACAACTGCCCCGGGGCCAATCCCTGCCCTGACATGATATCCTTGGAACATGCTTGGAGTTTATTTCTATTGACAGCAAAGACAATCGTTATATGTATCTTCTTAAATTAAAGCATTTTGCTAGTTTGGACAGTATAGCCAAATATATCCACAATAAAAATAAAAACAATTGGGACATGCCTGCAAAAACAGCAGTGAACTTCAGTTAGCAAAATACAATCACCATATTTTTTGCAATGCCTTCCACAATCAGGTGGTGTTTTCAAACAAAGGTTTAAAAAATACCTTTTATAAATAATATTTCTACCAATTACATCTAGGAACCAATGTGTTCAAGTTCCTGAATTGCAGACTGGTTTCAAACACCATCTTCACCACTTAGCCAAAGTGTGTGCTCCCGGCCAAATCCTTTTATCTCACGTTCCCTTACCTGCCAAAATTAACAGTCTATTTAAGATATTCAGCTTGGTAGCTGCAGAAATTACTGGAAAAAAATCAAAGGGACAAAAATTCTGAATTCGGCACTGGAAAAATAACCAAATACCCATAATGTCGATCAAGGGTCAAGGGGAGTGGTGGTTGCGGGGCTGTCCCCTACTCTCCTTGATCAGCATTATGGGACTTTGGGGCTTGCGTGGGTGTCCCCCGCTTTCATAAAAAAGGAAAGCGGGGGACAACCAACGTTTTTTAAAAAAGGAAAGAAAAGGACCCAACGACACCGGTTCCCATCAACGTAAGTGAAGAGAACTGGCGTTGCAGTGAGACAGGGAGTCGGCAGCACACAGTGAAGTGTGCTGCCAAAAGGTAAGAAAGGGGATGGGAGGGGGAGTGGGTTCATAGAAGGGCATTTTGCTGTGGGGTGATGTTCGTGATTATTGCGATTTCAAAAATGTCGAATTCGTGAATTTTCATAATCGAAATAATCATGCACATCCATTCAGCTCACACTGTCTGCTACTGCGAAAAAGCTTCATTCCTGATATTTACACGTAGGTAATTAACAGTGACAATTAATATACTGGACCTCACAGTTTATTTCTCTCCTGCCTTACTCATGACAACGTTTTAATTTAACTTCTCCTGATACTGTTGCATATTAAAGACTCAATTTATAATATTTTCTGTAGTATCACTGATTTCACTATGCCAATAAAGGGGGTTCCCCACACACCGTTTGCCACCTAGGGCCCCACTATTACTAGTGCCAGTCCTGAGGAGGGGCCCCCATAGGATGGAGAGAGTTTGAAGCTCCCACCATTGAGACTGAAACCAGTGACAAGTGAAACAAACTCCTTTCCTTAAAAGCAAAAGAAGGTTCAAAATTTAGAAGACCTGAACAGTGGAGTGGATATCTCTCAAGCAATGTTGTTGCCGGAGGAATTATTCATACAAATTCGTAGGATCCACGCTTTTCACAGATTTCCTGTGAATATTGTGTTGCAAGTTAGGAATACGTTAATGTGAAAGCAACTGACGCGCGTTACCCGTAAGAGGTCTAAACTGAAAGTTCATTTTTCTTCTGCACCTACAAATGTCACAGCAGAGACAATGTTGCCATTTTATTGAAACAAACACACAAACCCTTCCCCAGGTTCACCTCAGTGTTTTCACATCTTTGATTCACACAATGGGGATCCATGAGTCCTCCATCCATATCAGGCAACCTCAGTAGAGCTTCCAGGGAGCCAGAAGGAGACCACACATACTTCTCCATTTGTAATGCCATAAAGGCATTACAAATGGAGGCAACACCTGATATAACCGAAGGCTCTGCCCCCACCAAACCCACACAATACCAAGCACAAAGACAAATAACAGGCAAGGACGGCACGCACTACACAGGTGCACATTATAGTCTGAAGCACCACCCAGGACGAGGACAGATAAGCCTTTAAAATGCAGCTAGCCCATTCAGCCAATACCAAGCTTTGGGAGAGCTGGCAAGAAGATGGAAGCAAACCATGGAAGACCCGCGTCCTTCAGATCCCATGCCAGGAGATGCAAACAGCGGAGACCAAGGAGGATGTACTTTTAAAGAGGCAGAAGCGTGGTGTGGAGAGGAGGGAGAAATTGGTTTGGATGAAGAGCTTGTAGTGCTTGAGGAAGGGAATAACAGTTGTGTGTAGCAGTAGGAAGGTTCTTGTTTGTTAGAGACAGAGAGAGAGTACTTGCTTGGGAGCAGAGACATATTTTATCACCTTGGAGAGGAAACTGAGGGGTACCATCTGGAAGGAAGCGGAGAGGAATACTAAGTACGAGAGAGGTCTTTCTTGGACAGTGACAGTGGAGGAGAGGAGTGTGGTCAAGGAGACTGAACTAAATGTTTGCACTGGGGAGCTAGGGAAGTGTCAATATTTAGGAGGAGAGGTTTGGTATTAAAACAAGGAAGGAGAGAACTTGGAAGCAAGTGAAGATTACAGTGAGAAGGAGAGGTACGCACAGAGGAGGAGGTGTGCTAGTGTAAGGGAGGAAGGGTCGTTTGGGCCCCCCTACATTCCGGGAAAAGTGCAATGGTTGGAAATGTACACTGGACTGAGCCACGATGATGGGTGCAAGGTAGCAATTGAATGACACATATCCATTGCCTCTCACATGACCCTAGAAACTCCATTTTGCAATCAACCACAACCCCATCTTTGACTAGGCTGCACAGCGGCAAGCCTGCATCTCTCACATGTCCATCGCAACGCACGGCCAGCCCAGCAACCCCCACCTCCTCCCCGTCTGTATGCGCTGTGACTGTCCTGTTCTCACAGAAGCTTGGGCGCGAATTGTTACAAACTGACACTGTATCTCTTCTCTTCCTTTGAGATCATTGCCTTGTGTGTGACCGGGCCGGTGCCTGGCTCTTGGAAACCATTTGTCTACACAAACCTGCCCCTGCTCCAACAACCCCCACTGCCTAGAGCTACTGGCTGTATGAACCCCAAGTCCCTCACCTCTTTGATGTAGCAGTGGTGGGATCCCTGCCTATGAAGCACACTCATTTGCCCTCCATATAACTAATCCTGAGCAAACACATATCTTCTTTGCACTAACAAGTCCCGACACCCTTGCTTGATCTTCAAGGTGCTTGATAAATGTACCTCCACAGTCACACATAAAGATAAGGCACCTGGACCAGCCCTCACCTGCCCTACTCGAGTACAGCTCAAGCCTGCATACCTCTTGCTAGAATTTATAGGCAACAATGTGTTATGATGACTTTTATGTGTCATGCTAAATCTTGCATGCCCATGATTATTGTGAAGTTTAGCTTAGTCAGAATTACAACTGTGTGGACACGTTGTGACCCGCTGCCCATCCCTGATGAGCCCAGCTGCCCCACACGCCTCAAGAAGCAACAAGTTCAACCGCAGCCAATCCAGCAGCAGCACTACTACACAATGTATAATGTCTTGTTCAGCTTAACCAAAGAAACGTATTCATGTAACCCACATAGAACACGTCATAGATGACGCGTTTTGGATTTATAATGTAACCCTTCTGTAATATTGGCAGAGTGCTCTCGGAGTAGCAGAGTTCTCTGCGTGCCTCATTTTATCTTCATATAAAGAATATCTTTTACTCACTCGCAATCTCTTCTCGTCTCATTCCCTACTGGCGTGTGTCCATTAGTGTCCATTTATTTTACTGTTTTATTGTAACTGTGGGGAATTACCACTTTCACTAGGCAGGAGGAAGAAAGGAAATGTCACTAGGAGAGGGAAGAACGGAATGATCATGTAGAGAGGGGGAGAGAGCTTGATCGTTGTAGGCCAGGGAGAGAAGAAGTGCAATCCCACCTTGAGCAGCAAGCATAGGGTGTTGCGGAGGACCAAGCTGGTCTAGGGGAGAGTATAGAGAAAGGTGGAGGAGCAAGATGGTATGACTATGCCAGGAAACAGAAACAATATCCCATGAGTAATCAGGGCAGAAAAGGGATCCCGTGGGAATGGCAGACGTAACAGTTGATGGAAGGGTCAGAGTGGGGACATGTGTATCCATCAAATCACACCCGGGCCGAGCAGAACCACCCAGAAGCGACAGCTTGAGGCAGCCTTGCAAGAAGTCTCCAATGGCCTGCATGAAGTCACGTGACACACTGAACAACTGACCATGATAATCAATGCCAATAATAACCGTCTACACATCTGCAGGGGACAGCGCTTAACCACTCTCACCATTCCTGCTCACGCCATTCAGGAATCCTGTCACACCAGCCAAAGTAAGGTACAATGCAGAACATACAGCCACTAGGGGCATAGTGGAGCTTGCATTTGGGGTGCCCAAGTCACATTTCCGCTCCCTTGACTACTCTGGCAGCGTATTACTATATTCCCCACCAGTAGTATGCAAAATCATTGTGGCAGCTTGTATCTTGCACAATGTCTCCACACGGTGTGGCATAACAGTGGACATGCAGGTGGGACATTGCCCTAAACCACAGGCACCACCCATGGCCTTGGTCAGACAAAGGGCACAGCGAAAGGCTGAACACAATCAGCTGTGCAATTGTTCTACACATAAATACCTGCCACTGTGGCGCACACACAGTGAAGCCACATCCCTGGTGCCATCCAATGATGAATTGGGGCCAATCCACCATGCCCATATCAATACCACGAGAATGTGTGCCTGGGACATGCACAACATGTGTGTCCATTGTCATAAAATCAACTGCACCAACCACTGTCACAGTAACAGCAAGTTGAAGCAACAGTATACACGTCGCACACAACAAAGCACACAACACAATCAACAACATCCCTTACCACTTACACATGCCCCACAACAAATAATGTGCCCGTACATACCCACCAGCACACAGGAGAACACGAGTAAGAAGTCACATTGCAGAAAGCAACAAGTAACAAACACATGTGAGTACTGCCCTGGCCACCCTCTGCTTGTCCCACAACAACATAGAGGTGGACTTGCCACCCCATTCACTGACAGAAATCATGTACACAATACACATCTACATTAGAATAGTCACATGAACTGAGAAAATAGCAGGCTCACTTCAAGAAAGATGCACATCTCACCTCACATCTGTTCCCTTGCGTGCCTGCACAAGCTGTACCCAGGATTCAATCGATGCTCCACTTTGTAGGTCTCCAAACCAGCCGACACTGATGAGGTGTTGCGTGCAGGCGTCTCACAGCACTGTTACCTTGAATATCAGCAATCATCTCCCCTGGCAGAATGCCTCAGTCCTGAAAAACAACACAAGGTCACAGCATATAACACATCCATGCACCCAATGACACCCCACCCTGTTCCTGTTGTCCCCTGGATGACATGCAAAGACTGCAAGCAATGAGTCGCCAGCCTACCATCACTATTTCACACCCGCACCCATGTATCTGATCTGCTCACCTCAAGCAAATGCAATATAAAACACTGCGAACAATGACACCATCACCACTCACAACATCTCCACTGCCTGACCTCGTGAGTGCCATGCTGTGAAGGACCAGGTTCCACTTTTCCCTTGTACTGGTGAGGGGTCATTGTGATACATCAGGCCAGGTTGTAGTCAGAATGACACTGAGAAAACTCCTGAATAGAGATCCCTGAGAGGTTGGAAACCCAGGATTCCCTGGGAAGCCCTCCCAATGAAATGGTTTGACATCCCCTGATTAACGTGGCATCAGGCCAGTGTAGGACACACTAGCAGCGGAGCTGATGATGGAATACCAAAGATTACAGTCAGCAAAATCCTCAGCATTTGCAGTGAAAACAGGATTTGGCAGAAGGCAGCTGGGCAAACAGGCAGCCATCAAAGAGGATGGTAGGGGACCAGTAGCAACAGGCAGCAAATAGACAAGCAGACAAGAGAAAGGTATGATAACTGGAGGGCAAGGATACTGATACACAAAAGGGAGCAGGCAGCGGGCAAGAGCAAGGGAAGGCAGAGCCCAGAGTGACTGAACTGAATGGGCACCAATGACCATGAAACTGAAGGGAGCAGTGAGATGCACTGAGCAGCTGTTAACAGGTATCAAAATAGCTGTAGGTGTATGGTGCACGGTACGCATTGCCATGGCAAGCAACAACATCAGGCCTATGGCGTGTGCCTGGTGTCCAGGGGTGGGACATCCACCCTGCTGTGGTCGGACAAACAGGGCAACCCCCACATGTCCTGCCATGCTGTGCTGAGTATGGAGTAGTATTGGGAGTGCACCCCCATATGGAGCCAAAGCGCCAGGAGTGGACTGTCAGCGTGGATAGACACGCCATGAAAAGGTGAGTGAATGGCATACTGTGTAGTAGGCATGACAAATACAAAAATGCATGCAATTACTCACCAGCCTCCCAACTCCTTGTGTCTCTGCCCCCATGCAGCGGAACCTGCTCACCTCCGGCCAATGCAATGCAAAACACCACACACAGTGAAAGCCTCACTTCCACCAACGACACCACAACATGTGCCCCCCTGAGTGCCTTGAACTTACCTGCACATGGTACCCACTTGTCTCGCATCCACAGCATTCACCTAAAACAACATTCTAAGCTTGCAAAGACATGCATTGCATGGAAGTAAACAAGTTATACAGCCCTGACAACGCCCATTTGGAACAAAGTAACATGACCGCCATGCACCACCCAGTGTCAACGACCGGAAGTCCAAATAACAAAGAGTGGGCAACGAGCAATCCAAAAAAATCAAAACTCATTGACAGAGCAATTACTGCCAGTGAAGCAAACAAATTTCAACCACAGCATGACATGCCCTCTGGAAATAGGGGTCAGTAAGCCCTGAGAAGTGTGCACAAGTCAGGCCATTGTTTGCAGGCATACAAGTTCGTCACAACCACCGTCAGGTGTCATGTGTGCTTTTGGCTCACTCATGGATGCAGCGGAGGGAAAACGACACCAAGTGCGGTGATAAAGGTATGGGGACAAGTGTGGGAGCTGATGTGAAGGATGACAGAGGGCAAGAGGGAGACAGGACACAGAGGGCCTCATCACGAGTTGGTCGGTATCCCAGCGGTAAATGCGCTGGGATACCGTCTACTAGTATAAGCGTTACTGTAACTCAGTCCAGCCAATTTGCACCAGACCCCGCATTCCGGTGGTGCTGTTAATCTCCATTATTTTGAGCCCATAGGACTCTATGGGGCTTTTGTGGTACTATTACCGCCGGCAGTAATAGTGCTGAAAATGGGTGGAAAGGGGAGGTTTTTACCTCCAGCAAAACACTGGAGGTAAATCTCCCACTTTCCGCCCAAATTTGGGATTGGGCGGAACAGTAATGCAGCAGTAATATTGTTACTGCTGCATTTCTACCGCTTCTCCCTACCCCTGATAAGGCCCAGAGTGATGAATGTGTAGCTGACGAGTGCAGAAAGAGAGAAAGAGAGAGAGGGAGAGGGGAATTGTTGAGCAAAAAGGGGTCTGGCTGGTGGGGAGCTGGGGAGAGAGATGGTGGCCGTTACAGTGGGTGAGGGCAGAGAGAAGGGGGTGAAGAGAGGAAGACAGAGACAGAAAGACTAGAAAAAAGGCAGCATGGTCTGAGAGCCTGGAAGGCACATTGATGGAAAATGTTGCAGGTGAAGAAGGACAATATGAGGTGAGGGAGAAGGGCAGGCTGGGAAACAAAGGCCAATTGTGAAAGGCAATCCCCAGCTCCTCATCACAAAAACAACTTGCTCAAAAGACCATGGCATGTAAACCAGAAAGAGACCCATGTTCTCAACATCCATGCAAATGCATCAGTTCAACCACAACTCCAGACTCTGCACCACCCACCAACACCCCCTGTTGGATATCATAGTTCATGGACATGATAGCAGTCACCAGCTGTTCCCTCACCCTCCAACAGACCACACACCCTGGATGTGCCATTTCCAGGAATGGGGTGGGGGTCATAGGGTGCACGGCCAACACCTACAGGAACAACAGATAAACGGGGAGGGGACGATGTACCACATGCATGTGCCCACAATGTACACACATATACCGTACAGTCACTCACAGTGCTGGATCAGAACAAGTAATAGAAAAAAAGTAATGCAATACATTCAGGAGGAGAGAACATACAGAAAAAAACAATGAACAACAAGTGACTTGAATTGGGAACACAGGTAAAGGCTATCAGGGCTCCACATGTGCAAACCAGTACAAACCTAGATGCACCAAGTGTGCCAAACCTGTCCTGTGTAGTGCAGGGAGACAAATGGCCAGATCTGTGTTTCCAGAGGCAGGGTCATGAAAGGGAGCAGCAGAGGTCTTGGTGATCTGTAAATGGATGTGTGTGTAAGACATGTACTTGTAGCAGGGCAGGTAAAGGTGTGGAGTGGCTCTGGCACGGGTCAAAGAGTAGTGTGGACAGGGAGTACACCTACAGGACCCTGTAGGACACACAGGGCTAAGGGGAGGAGAGGGTGGCAGTAAGAAGACAGCATAACGTTCATTAAGGCAAGAAGTGAACAATCAAAATGCAGAGCCCACATGTACAGAGAATTGAGGTTGTGAATGAGGATATTGTGGGATGTGGCAAATACTGCCAATGGCATTAGTGCAATAAGTTCTGCACATTCCCATGAGTCAGCTGTCCATTGTGGAAGTGCACCTGAAAAACATTGCACATGCATGGATGTTCAAGGGTCAGCTAACCAGAGCTGTATTGTCCTCTTTTTAGGGGCCGTATGGGTAAGGACTACACTATATCAAACATGACAAATCCCATAAAACAACTTCCTCCCTTTCAGCTATAAGTCTGTCTATGGCAGCTGCCTGACACATACACAAACTACCCTTTCAAAATGTAGGTAGGCACACAAGATTCTTAAAAAAATATGCATATTTTAATGTCTATCAATTCATAAAACGCAATTATAAAAAAGATCAAACACATTTTCTAAAAAAACAAACCCTAATGGTTCACAAAAATTGTTTCATTCCTCTACGAACACCATTTAATTACAGTGAGTATGCATCAAAACACATTTCGCCATGTTTGTAAATTAAAACATAACATGTACCCACAATCAATTATGTGTTTTCAGTGAAACGTTGCCTTTTCAAGGGAGACATAAGTGTGTCAACACTAGACATGTGTTTCTGGAAGCTATATGTAATTTTGTAATAGACTCAATTTTTTTTTTCTTTATATTTTGCATATATTCTGTCTTCAGGACACTTTCTTTTTTCATCACGCAGTCATGTTACACGTGTTGCATACTAGGAACAAAATGTGCTCCGAAACAGATCTAAAAAGTTAAAACAAACAGACATTCATATAAATATCATGTGTGACTTTGTGTATTATGTCAGAAAAGCAGAAATACCAAATACATATTCTACTATTTCTTTTAAGCCTAAGGGATATCTTTAAGTCACAACTCAATGAGAGTAACTTAACCACCAAACCAACATGTGTTTGGGGTCCATTACCGCTATTTATGAGCCAATTCAGAAATTTGCTTTAACTTGCACAATGCACTCTATGCCAACATTTCTACCACATTTTTGGTATATACCATGTTGTTGTGGTGTGGTAAGGGAGTTTGGTATAGTGGAGTGAAATATAGATACATAGGACTGACTGAAAGTCATTGACAGTCGCTTTAAATGACACTGGCCTTCATTACGAGGTATGCCGGTAAGGGAAAAACGATTCCGGTATGTAAATACCGGCATCAATCACCATTCCGTAGCATTCCGACGTGGAACCCCGGTATTAGCGGCATACCAAACAACGGTGCCGCTAATAGCGGCATAGGCACGTACACGCGCCTCTTCTGGTAGTAAATACCGGCATGCCGGTAATAGGGGGTAATTACAACCCATGCAAACATGCAAATACCGGCATCGCGAACCCGGTAATAACGGGCTGCATGATGCCGGCAAAACAGGCATCGCGGACCACCCGCAAACAGCAAGCAAGATACAAGGCAGCTGCCACAGGTGCACACAATCCCCACAGGTGGAGTCAAAGGAGGCTGCGCTAGTATGAACTGAGCACACCCACACACCACAACCCCCCCCGATGTCGGCAATGCAGAGTTGCCCAGTACAAAAGGAGCACAACAAAACACCACACCCCTTCCTACACCAAAATGCCACCACTAGCATGTGCAAACATGGTGCAGGAGGACCTGCCTATACTGATACAACTACAGAAACAACTGCAACAACAACAACAACAACAACAGCAGCAAGCACAGGCAGCACAGAGGAGACACAGGAGGAGAAGGAGGTTGAGACAGGCCCATCCATTACCACCAGCGCAGCCACCAGAGCCTCGTAGGCAGCCCGCAATACCTCGCACCCACCAGACCCAGCCCATTCAACCTTACCCCTGAGCAGATCCACACCCTGTACCTGTTGGACCGTGACACCATCACCACCATAGTGCACATGATACAGAACGACATTGCCAGCCACATACAAATATGCACTGCCATCCCCCCACTACTAAAGGTGGTGTCTGTGCCACACTTCCTGGCCACAGGCACCCACCAACACACAGTGGGCCAGCTGCATGGCATTTCACAACCACTATTTTCATGCATGCTGAACCAAGTGCTGGATGCCCTCCTGAAGCACGCAAGCACCCACATATCCCTACCACGGACTGCCCAGGAGATAGCCGAAACCAAAGTAGGCTCCCAGGCACTGGCAGGCATGCCCAATTGTGTCAGTGCCATCGACTGCACCCATGTGGAATTGATAATCCCCCATGCCATAGAGGCCCTGTACCGCAATCGCAAACAATACCACTCCATCAATGTGCAAATGGTATGTGACTCCAGCAAGATCATCACACATTGCTGTGCCCGATTTCCTGGATCAACACATGATGCCATGTTACTGGGTAAATCCACGGTACCCCATCAAATGGAGCGACATGCTGGACCACGTGCCTGGCTGCTTGGTGAGTTGCACAACCGTCCCATGGCAGTGCTTTGGGGTACTGATGTGTGGGGAGGCATGAGGGGGGGCAATACTGCACCTGGGTGGGAATAGCCAGTGATTGGAGAATGCATGCAGAGCCAAACACTCCTGACCTGAACCAGTCAAACGGTACATAACACTTCACTAGGCCACAGATCACAAATAATGCATTTCAATGAGAACAAGTAAGAGGCACAACCAAGCCACCATGTTGATGGCAAGCAATGCATGAATGAACAGGACGGCAAGTGTGGCTATGTGGGCAGTGTGACCATGCATAGTAAATAATGAACAGCATGAATTGGAGTCAAAACATTGTTGCACTATCATCTATTGAATGCCAACCAGCCTACCACACCTCATGACAGTACAGATTGCACCTAGATAACATTTTTTCATGCTTACAGGGACATGTGCATGGCCACACCAAATAGCTGGCGGCATGACTGTGCTCCCTGATTTATGGGAGTTCAGAGTGACACACACCTATTTGAATCTGCTTGCAGGTGATGGAGGATATACCTTGAGGCCGTGGCTACACACCCCTGTGCCTAACCCGCAGAACGGCCATGAGGAGGAGTACAATCGTGTGCACACCCGTACCCGTGTTGCCATTGAGCAGACCTTTGGCCTGTCGAAGGGGCTGTTCCGCTGCCTCAGCAGGTCTGGTGGGGCACTCCTATATAGGCCTGAGAAGGTGGCAAAGATCACCATGGCCTGTGTCATGCTGCACGACATGTGCGTCCGGAGAAATGTACCATTGTCACCTGACATTGACATGCGTGTGCCGGGTGAGGATGATGAGGATAGAGACGGAGGTGAAGTAGCCTCACTGCCAGTACGTGATGCACGGGATGGCCATGCTGTGCGGCAAGCACGAATTCAAGTATACTTCTGAAACACAGGGACTATGAAAGACTTGTATCAGTCAGACACTGGGCCAATGTGAACATGCACACAGGGAATGTTGGGAGTTGGGCACTGAACACCGTAACACATTAAATGGATGCACACAAAAAATAACAATGTCCAGCCATGGACTTTTCTTCTCACAACTTGTGCATTCTTTAAAACAGCAAAAATGTGCCCACTCCCCCCTCCCAGACCCCCACAACAAACTCCCTCACCCACCCCACAAACCCCAGTAAATATCCCAACAAACTCCCTCACCCACCCCACAAACCCCAGCAAATACCCCAACAAACTCCCTCACCCACCCTACAGATCCAAAATGACCCCATGTGTGCAACAAACAGTGTTCCCTTCACCAATGTAGTTCTTCACATTGTTATTTCTTTGAGACTTTTGGGTCTGGGGGTGCCATGGCCGAGTGCGGTGCGCTCCACCGCGTTATCCGCACAGGGCTCGATTGCACCGAGGTGGAAGGGGTTGCTGTAGTGGAGGTGTCTATTGTCAGTCCCATGGCTGGGCCAAGGTGTGGCCGCTGCATTTGCAGGATGTTTGCAAGAAGGGCCTGTGTCAGTGCCCCCATGCACTCCCTGAATGCACACGTAGATGGCTCCACAGCAGCTGTATTGGCTGCAATGGCCGTGGCTATGGCCCTCATGATATGATATGATATGGCATTTGTAACGCGCCTATACACAAGTGTTTCAAGGCGCGACGAGGCAGGGAGGGGGGAACAAGGGGAAGACAGACAACGATCCTACTAGGCCAGGTGTCATTCAGACCGCGCAAGTGCAAGGGTAGGGGGAAGGGAAAAAGTGCAAGGGGAAGGGGAGGGGGGAGTGCAGTACAAATAAGTAGAATAGAAATAAAATAATAAATAAATAGGGCCAGCTGGTGGCAAGTGCAAGGTAAGTGCAGACAAGTGCTGGGGGGGGCTGTAGTGATACAGAGACAGTCCCGCACTTCAGGGTTTGCCAGGGAGGCAGTGCAAGTGAAGAGTGACTGGGCCCAGGACCGAGGTCGGTGAGAGTGGCCTCATTCCCAGCGTCGACCTGTTGACGCATGATTTGCAGCATTGACTCTTGGCGAGCCTCTACCCTTGCCAGGTGAGCCTCGAAGGAGGTGTCGGCCGCAGGTGTACTGGTGGGTGGCAGGTTGGTGGCTGGCAGGGTGGTGGAAGGCAGGGTGGTGGCTGGCAGGCTGGTGGCTGGCAGGGTGGTGGAAGGCACCTGCGTGGGGTCCTCGTCCTGGGCACTGTCCTCCTCGAAGATCCCAATGTCTGATTCTCCAAGGTCAGAGTCATGGAGAAACGGATCGTCCAGGCTCTCAGATTCCGCAGGTGGGGGGGTGGCTGGCAATGGGCCTTGGGGTGGGTGTTCCAGACATGATTCCAGCCTCATCATCCACCTCTGTGGACACAACGTCCGTGGTGGCCGGCAGAATGGCTCCCACTGTTGTGAGTGCCTGCTGCTGTTCTGTCGCTGCAAGTGCCCCCTGCACGGTTGATGCCTTGCGTGGCACACTGGGTGTTGCTGCAGGCATTTTCTTGGACGGGGGGTGGCGGTGGCCCTGGTCCCTTTGCGTGCACTGGATGTACTCGCACCCCTGTCCTGTGTTCCACCTTCCTCATCGGTGCCTGGGAGATAGAAGAGATGCAGGTCATCAGTGATGTCAAATGGCAGCTATGATGTATTGCGGTGTGATATTTTCATACATTCAGGCATCATTTCATTTCTGGTGTGTGGCATTTGGTGTACTGAGGGGACATGTTGGCAATCAATGCATGGCTGGTGGCATAGCATTAGTTTGGTGTCTGTGTGGTGGGTCCCATGGGCATGGTTGGGTCATGTTGCACCTTTGTTGGGATTGGGATTTTCACTCAGCATGCGTGTGGTGCAGGGTGTGGCACTCATTATTCTATGGATGTGTTGATGTAGCCTTGGAACTTGCATTGCCTTGCCTACTCTAACTTCCACATCACTTATGCCACATCATGTTTTGGTATACGTGGATGTTATGGTTCACTCACCTTCCTCTGTGGTAGTTGCAGCACCGCCCTCCTGGTCTCCTATTCCCTCTATGGATTCCGGGTCAATGAATGCACTTGCGGTCTCCTCCCATACAGTGAGCTTCACAGCCGAGTGTGTGCCACCGCCTGTCGCCATTGCAGCCCTCCGGTTCTCCGCCAGGATCTTCCTGACCCGGAGGCGGAGGTTGTCCCAGCGCTTTCGGCAGTCACGTAAACTCCTTGGGGTGCTCCCCACTGCCGACACCCTCTGAGCGACTTCCTGCCAGACCTCTTTTTTCTGGTTTGGGCCGCATGCTTGAGGTCTGTGCTTCTGATTGTGTCTGCATGCTGTTCGAGGGTGTTAGCAATCATTGTGAGTTCAGCATCAGAAAAACCCTGCTTCCTCTTCCTTTGGGAGGATTTTCTGGTGGCCTTTGACATCCTGCTTCAGTTGTGGCACACAACAACACAAGTGTAGTGGTGGTTATGGAGGATGGCAATGGATTGTGTTTTTAAAGATGGCCGCCGGCTCATTTCCCATTCCTGCGCCATGACGTAATTTCCGGGTCCTTTTTTGCGACCACGGTAATACCGTGCCGGTATTACTGTGCCGGTGTTTAGTGGTTGTTATGACGCGGTTACGGAATGGGTGGTACCCGCAATGCCGGTATAGGGGGGTTGGTGGCCCGTTACCGGCATGGCGGTTTTGCCACTACCGGCATGGGGTAACGCACGTTCTCGCGCACTCGTAATCACCCGCTGTTAGCGGGTTCATACGGGCACGGACTCGCACGTCTCGGCATGCCGGTGATGGACACGCTGTTACCGGGATACTCGTAATGAGGGCCACTGTCTTTTAACGGGTGCTGTTATCTTACACAATGTGAAGTGACACTTCACATTGTGTGTGTTGACGGTGCACTATATATGTCCTGGTCCCGTGTGACCACACATCTTGGTAGTCCCTTGAGGCAGCTTTGTTTCACTTGTACATACAATTGTGCACTGGGAACGTCTGCATATGTATCTACTACGAGTGTGCCATACTGTACCCACACTCAATCACATGAATCAATCACAGAATTCACCTCAAATTCAAAACTCCACCGTACCAAACTCCCTTATCACACCACAACAACATGGTATTCACTGGCTTCAGGCCAGCACTAAGTAGAGATGTTAATGCCAGCACTGTCAGTCGTACCATGGTCCTGCTCTTTTGCACACGATTCACCTGGCGAAGCGCACACAGTTTTGCCAGGGTGCTGCCTTGACTTACGGGGCACTGCGCGCAGGTTTGCCGGGATGCAGCCTTTACTTAAGGGGGACTATGCATGCAGTTTCACCGGGGTGCAGCCTTGACTTACTGAGGGACCGCGCATGCAGTTTCACAGGGGTGCTGGATGGTGGGGCAAAGGAAGACACAAAGGTAGGCACAAATGTTGTTCTTTGGCAATGGTTTTTGTTTGCGTGGGGGCGAGTTGTGGGCCATCCAGGCGCAACTCGGTTTTCTTTGCGAATCATGTTGCTTTGCGTTTAGGCCTCCGTGAATACTTGGAACGTGCAAAGATACTTTCCTGTGCAAGTGGGTGCAGAGTTGTTGTACGCGCAAAGTACAATGCAGGGTCTTTTCACTTTTTCTATAAATCTGGTCCTTTTTGTGTGTATTTCCTGCCCATCCTGGTATTTCTACGGGGAACAGAGTGTCCGTGGGTGGTTTTGCCAAACACTGGAAACAAGCTGAGGCACATGGGAAAACGTACTGTACCTGGTGAGCCTGCCAGGATCGGACTCGCCAGTTACCGATATGTGTCCCAGATACTGTGTGCCACCATACATATGATATGGCATTTATATGGCGCAATCCTCCCAAATGGCCTTCTGTGAAGCCATGAGAAACCTTGCACATTGTTATTCTCAAGGTTTGGCATGCGAGTTTGATGTTTGTGGCGCAAGGAATTTCAATATTGTTACTTCCGGTTTCTCGTGGCTGTGCTCCAGTGAAAGGAACCTTTCCTGTATATATTCAATTACCACTGCAGTGGCACTCCATTCTCACAAGATTCTCGTTACCTCTGCTATGGATGATATTTCAAGTGCGTTCTAAGGTACGGGTGTAGTGTCAGGCTTGATTTGTAGTCAGTTAATCATCATTTTCTTTCTGGCACTTAAGGTGCTTTTTAAAATAAAGTATCATATCATACCGGAGTAGCATAACAGTGCTTAACAAAGTTGCAGAAACAAGTCGTATGAAGATATTCAAGTACATATGCAGGTAGACATGCAGACAGACAGACACATAGATGGATGGATATAATAATAGTAATAATAATAATAATAATAATAATAATTAGGCATTTATATAGCGCTACGAACCCTCAGGCATCTGAGCGCTGCTTATTATTACCCACGGTGTGTGGTGCTCATTTATCGACCTCGGAAGGATGAAAAGCTGAGTTTGGCACTGCCGGTATTCGAACCTGCATCAGAGGATTCTGCACAGATGTCAAAGCGCGCGCTCTGCTCGCTGTGCGTGGACTGGCATGGATAGAGAGATAGAGGGATAGACAGAGGAATGGATAGAAAGAGATAGGTAGATAGATAGATAGATAGATAGATAGATAGATAGATAGATAGATAGATAGACGGATGGATGGATGGATGGACAGACGGACAGACAGATAGATAGAAGCAAATGACTATCGCTTCAGGTCTACGGGTCTTTTGGTGGCTCCCTGATGAATTTTGCATCGAAACCAAAGTCTTCATCCTGAATCCTAGTTGGCTAATCAATACTGTCACTAAATATCTTCCAGCCCTTCTTACTGCTTACAGTCTCAGGAGAACTCTTAGATCAGCTGAGGAGAATCAACAGACCCCACCTAAATTCTAAAGCATCAATACTCAGGTAGGACCTTCCAGGTGATTGCCTCCAAATTCTGGAACTACTCTTCAAACTCCTGCCATGGGGGATAATCTAGATCAGGTTCTAATGCAGGCTATGTTTGGCCACGCTTTCCTTCCAAGCTGAACCTACCTATACAAGCATCCCCCCACCCTAACCATCATAACCTACCCTGGATAGATCCCACCTGTACTAATATACAGGACAGTTTCTAGTCAACTTGGTGCCCAGGGCGAAACTCTAGAATGCGTCCCCCCTAGGATTGGCCCACGTCACCCCCAAACTACACCTCTGTGTCACAGGACAAAAACCCTCCTCAATATCAATAAATCATTGCTATATAAATGAGGCTGGTTTCATTACATTGTAATTCAAGTACTTAATAGAAGAAATCTAGTGTGAAAACACAGCTGTTGCTGCCCAAGTAAATGGTTCTTCTGGCACCCGCTCTTAGGGAATGCCTTGCGTAAATGCAGTTTCAAACTCTCAATGCTGGCACACTGCGGTGTGAACAGCATGCCAGGGTCTGAGGGCCCACTGACCACTGGTCCTGTGTTGCAGGCATTCTGCTCGTACTACCTCACTTGTATTTCGCAAGGGACTAACCATATGAATTATTTTCTGATAGAAGGTTATTATCCTAAGGTGGATAGTCTGGTATACTGCTATTGAACCCTTTCAAAATTAAATTCCTCTATCAAAGTTGGAAAGGGGACAAATAGCACCAATGAGTGTTCCTGTCTGCTTTGCATTAAATCACAGAGCATTTCAGGAATACAAAAGTGATCAGAGATCTCTATATTTGATAAACAAGTCTGTGATAAAAGGGTTGTATATGTGAATCTCTAATTACATAACAGACTCATGGTTTGGTGCTCACATCACTGTTCACAACACTTACTTTAACATTAAAAAGTTTGTAACCATGAACCATACATACTCATTCGGACAGCTTATGTTGTTGGATGTGAGTATGAAATGGCTACAACATCAGCCACTGAAATGGGGTACACAGGCTCTTTTGCTTCTTGTTTCTGGAAAATTGTAGATGAGGAGGGGCTGGGGCTCAGTGTGAGCATGCCCAACCCCCAATACAGAAACATCTTTAGGGAATTATATCTATAGACAGGAAAGAATACCCTACAAGAGACACCCAATACACAATGCACAGAAAGGATACACAGAAAGGAATGTACCTCTTACAAAATGTAGCCTGTGAAGGCAAGTCCCTCTATACGCACACTCCAGAGTAAATACAAACCGCTAGGGAAATAAGTCAAGAGATAGCTTTCCAAGGATAACAAGGTTTACTTGTACAAAATACAAGTGCCAGCAAAGAACTCTGCTGCTCGAGAGCACTCTGGTCTTACATCATCGAGCATGGGTTTATAAACACAAAAAGCATCCTTCGTATACAGGGCAATTTGGTGCCCTTGATTGGAGGCGCCCTACACATGGGCCTGCTTCAAAGGGGATGCCAGGAGATAATTGGCTGGTTCTTCCCCATCGATCTTGAAGTACGTGAGTCAGCTGGGCTCATCCTTGTGGTGAATGTCGGGAACACATAAAATACATTGTATCTGATCTGAGCTAAACAACTAAAACCAACTATTCACTCATTATGGCAGGCACAGGAAAGGGGTGCCAGGGAGAGGGGAGAATAAAATACAGTCAAGCTGACCCATACATTCAGGACTTAATTAATACTGCAGTTCCCGCACCCAACGTCTCCCCCTAGGGGATTGATCTTTGATTTACACTTCCCGGTACCTCATGTTACAGGGGACGTGTGTGGGAGCTGGAGAGAGATACAGTTGTGCAGGATTTTAGATCTGGGATGACCACTTTATGGAGGTTAGGACCTGAGGGTCGTGTGTTTATCCAGAATTAAAAGGTGTAAGGGTGGAGTGAGAGGTGGGGGGCTGGCTCCAGCCTGGCTGGGCAGGGGTTAGAGGGCTGATGGAATGTTAGTGGAGATGAATGGACACGGTGCATTGCCTGGTGCGGTCTCACGCTCTCTGCCAGCGCATTCCTAGAGACGATACTAAATATTCGCAACACTAAAGGGACAAGAGAGAAACAGACTTCCGTGGGAATTGGGCTCAGGTGGAGCGAGCATGTTATGCAGAAATTGGGCATGGTAACTCTGTGCGAACTGAGCAGCGCAAGTTTGCATCTTGT
The DNA here is from genome assembly GCF_040938575.1 of Ambystoma mexicanum. NCBI lineage: Eukaryota > Metazoa > Chordata > Amphibia > Caudata > Ambystomatidae > Ambystoma > Ambystoma mexicanum. The sequence goes on from NC_090939.1 coordinate 749,277,416, forward strand.
CCTTTCTTGGCCTAATACAAAATGGAGTCACAGGGAGTGGCCCTTTCTAGTGTTGAGCTCCTACTTCTTTGTGCGGCAAGGTCTTTGTAAGGTGTCTGATGATGCATAGGGCTCCCCCTGTTAGGTTATATTGCCTCATATGGAGTCCGCCTTATTTGGAAGCGCCTAAGGGGATGGGATAGGCTCAGTTCCATCACAACACCTGTCCAGAAATAAGCAGATAAAGCATTTTAAACAAAACTGGCTCTAATGATAAAGGATTCACAGTTTCTCAGCCACTACCTCCTCACCATTACACAGGCCGCAGGGGTTATTTATGCAAAAAAGAGCATGCCAGTGCTTTATCTAATATCTGGCACTAGCATGCATGGCTCTAAACTCACAAGCTTTTGGTGGGTGTCACCCGCCTTGCTATTAGCTAGCTCACCCACCAAGACCCCTGGAGGCCCATTCACTTCACTGGACTGTCACCCACCCAAAAAAAGAACTGGACGTTTTTACTCGCCTTGACGGTACAAAGAGTTGAGAGCTATGAATATCTCTTATTACTGCTGGCCTGCATCTAGGGAAAATCATGGTGTGACAATGGAAAAAGGGCATTTGGACAAATGGATGTACAATTTGAGGCAACTTCTTTGATTGATTTATGTGTTTAAGTATGGGCACAGTATGGCATACTTGTCAGAGCCACATAGACAACACGTTTCAGTGTGCTAGTTCATGGACATGGGGCACATCAGACAAAAACAGGCATATGTGCTGTTACATGGAGGAGCACCCCAACAACACCATTAACCAACAGGTTGGTGACTTGTGCAGCGCAGAAATCATGGCTGCACACATATCACTGCATTGATTTGCCATGGGCTACTGTCTGCACGGTGACACACAATGAACCCTGCTTTCAACGTTCCAAGTCACATTGAGGTGCCATCTGGCGGGCGCTAGGCAGTGGGTGGCCAGTTCAGAACATAACAAGTTCTTTGAAACTGAGCAGATGCATTTAGTCCATTTCCCAAAGCAGCCCCTAAAATACTTAAGCAAGAAAATGACAGTTAACTTTTCCAGGAATGCACCATGTGTAACTAAAAAGTAATATACATAATAAAAAGACATGAAAATGAAGAAAATACTGTAGAACCTTTTCTGTGTGGCACGTTCATTCTCTTGGAAGAATGCACAGATTTGGTCAGCTAACTGAGGCTTATGGTGAACTTCAGAATACAAATGCCCCATTCTCAGTTCTTAACACAATGGCCCTCATTAGGAGGCTGGCGGAATGGGTTTACCGGCACCGGTAATGGTGCCGGTAAACCCATTCCGCCCTATTATGAGGTCTCCTCGCGGGACCCGCAATGGGCACCTGGTAAAACCAGGCATCCTTACTGGGTCCCCAAGGAGACTAGGGAGCTAACAACGGGCCCATTCTTAGCTCCTTCCCCATTCCCATTGAGCCCTATGGGGGCTCGAATGGGAATCGGGATGGACCGGGTGCGGGTTCCTCGGACGAGGAATTACCGGGTCCGCCAAGGTTGGCATGGCCCGGTAAGTCCTCATTTGAGGAACCGGGCCCGGTATGCGGTAAGGAGGCAACCAATGCCGCTAAATGTGGCATGGTTACCTCCAACCTCCTAATGAGGCCCCATGGCTTGCTAAATGAGCCATCACGTATGAATTGCCCCCACATGAAAGGCAGTCAACAAAAAGAGTGAGAGGCACAGGGTGTGTGTATCCAGAACATCTCAGAGGCTGTGTGCGGAATATGCATTCCTTTGTTTCTAACAATGCTTGCCTTTTCTCCGGTGAGCTCAGAGGCAGCAGTCTGGAGCCTTTCGTGCACCCCCTGCCTCATGAGCTATTTAGCTATGCGCCCTGGTCACGCACAGTCGCCCCCTTCGCCCGTCCCAAGAAACGTATCTGCTAATATGTCTGACTACTACTTCACTTGCAAGCAAAATAAACTGGAAACAGAAGTAGCACATTCTTTGCCATAGCATCTTCATATGCTCATGACCTATTTATCTGTTCTGGTTTTTCATGAAGTTGTTGTACCTTGTATGTTACAATTCATGGTTAAAGACTACCCTTTTCCCATGCGTCCCCCTGCTTCCTTCCACCCAAAAGTGCTGTGAAGAAAAATATTTCGAGTATTTGGGCACTATATAAAGCATCAATAAGATTGGAGGTGAAGTTAAGAGAGGGAGCATCACTCACGCTTATATCTAGCAAGAATGACAGTGTTGCTACTTTGCTGGACCAACGTAATAAAAAGAATACACACCTAACAATTAATTGATCTTTAATTAAAAAGTCTCTAAGGGCCTGATTCATGGAATTATTTGCAGGGAAAATTAGGACTTTGTGTGCCATTCTGCACGCAAAATCCTGTTCGTCGATTCATGGAATCGACTTTGCAGGACTTTTCTGGGCCTTGCGGGTATTTTGCGCAGGCTCAGCACATCTCTGCAAACAGTCGAGCGCCTTGTGCAAGACTCCTCACAGAGCGTGGGCCGGGCCTAAGCAGAGACCCTAATAGAGGGCCAAACAAGCAGAATGAGGAAGAACAAGGGCAACTGTGGGCGTGTTGAGGGACGGTCCACACTAAGCAATCACATGCCCATTCCACCACAAACCCAACCGAATTCATGGATTTCAAAGCGCAAGCTTGTGTCGCAAAGCCTGTGATCCATCCGCCACAAGATAGCAGTTGGAAAGTCTTTTGAACTAGGAAAGTTCTACGCGCATGGCATCCAATGCGTATAAAGCACAGGATCAGTGTCGGATTGGCCCCTCGGCCTTTCGGCCCGTGGCCTTTCATTCTTCTTAGGTCGATAAATGAGTACCAGCACAGGTTGGGTGATATTGTATGCATATTTGTTCTATAAAAAAGAGCTTCAGCCTAAGTGCTATACAATAACATATCATTTGGCTTGGACGTCTGCTTGGATTCACAGTAATTTGAAAATATGGATCTATACACACAGATATTAATGATACATATGGTGATCCATTCTTGTATGAAATGCATATCACATTAGTGAAATCATAACCATATTTTTCGCAGTGTACTTAGGAACAATGTCATTTGATGCCACTTCCTGTTTTGTCAAGGGGTGAAAGGTCGTGTTTCATCGCTTCCCGGGATGTCATGTTGGGGTGGGCTCAAATGACATCACCTCATGTGATGTCATTTGAGGTCAAGGGTGGTGAGGCAAGCGATGTGCCACTTTTTTGAGGCGAGGGGTGGGCCACTTTTCTTTGGGTCACTGGGCCTATTTCTTGTCCCAGTATGACGCTGCACACGATGCACACCAAACCAATGTCCACAGCTACAATGAACCCAGCAAGAGCAGCAACCATTGTACACAGGCACCCGAGGAGGAGGAGGATGCCTAGGACCTGGATTTTCGCACAATGCACCCTGCTTTCCAGGATGCCTGATGACCATGTATATACTAGGTACCGATTCTCCCCCATTTAATCCTAGACCTTGTCAGGGAGTGGGAACATGGCCTAGTATCACCCACCATCTGCTCTCAAGCCCTTAGACCCCTTGAGAAAGTGCTGATTAGACTCCATTTAATTGCAACTTACTCCTTCCAGTGAGCTATGGCAATAGTTGGTGGGATATTGCAGGCCACACAATCCCGCTGTCTCCACCAGGTATTGGCATACATAACAGCACATGCATGACTGTGCAGGCACCTATTTGTACCCCACACACTGCAGGAAAGACATAGAGTGTGCCAGGAATTCTACACAGTAGCACACTTCCAAAATGTACTGGGTGCAATTGACTGCCACATGTAGTGCTACGACCCCCTTGATTGACGGAGCATATCTACAGCAATCGCAAGCCCTGGCACTCTTTTAATGTGCAGGTAGTGTGTGTGGCTAATGGGCTGATCGTGGATGTGTATGCCAATTTCCCTGGCAGCATGCATGATAGCTAATCTACCACCAGTCACCACTCAACTGGGCCCTGGCATCTAGAAAATATGGTAACACATGTCCCATAGGTGAATATGAACTGTCATGCAGATGCATGCATGTGGCACACTGAACAACAGACCAGGACAATAAATGCCTATAACAGCCATGTACACATTTGTAGGGGACTGTGCCTATTCGCTGTCACCATTCATGATGACGCTGTTCCGGAATCCTGCCACACACCGGCGGAGGTAAGATACAATTCAGCACATGTAACCACTAGGGCCATAGCAGAGCACACATTTGTGGTGGTGAAATCACATTTCCGCTCCCTTGACCACTCTAGTGGGGTTTTGCTATATACCCCACCAGTATTCTGTAAAATCATAGTGGCAGCATGTGTATTGCACAATGTCACCACACAGCATTGCGTACCAGTGAAATTGCAGGTGGGACGGTGCCCTCAGCCACATGCACCAGCCTTACCCTTGGCTGGCCAAAGGGCACGTGGAGAGACTGGACACACCCAGCTGGTGCAAAAATACTTCACCTAAAAACATGCACCTGTGGAGTACACACAGTGAGGCCACATCCCAGGTGCCATTCAATGATGAATTGGGGCCTATCTTCCGTGTCTATAACAACGCCCTCAGAATTTGTGTCTGGAAGAGGCAAATTGTGTGAGTCCATGAGACATGAAATAACATGCACAAACACTGCTCCAGATAAGATTGCAAGTGGGTGTATTGTACTCCCTATTTTTTCAAGTAGGGAGTAAAATGATTTCATTGGGAGAAAATAATATAGGTCAAATTCCCAAATGAGAGTAATTCAGAAGCAAGCAAAAAAATGTCCTAACTGAACAACTCCATGTATTTGAAAATATACATTTCTTTGCACCTAGTGATATATGCACATCAAAAGAGACATTTTTTACTCCTCCCATTCTGGCAGTTGAAATAGTATTGTACACTGGTGGTACTACGTGCAGCAGTGGGCCAAACATGTCCATGTCGTGGTGAAGGTGATAGCAGGGGCTCAAGATTCCACATGTCTTTTAGATATTCTATTTTCTTGGGAGTATTTCCACTCCCTAACATTATTTGATGTGAGTATGTGCCGATTTCTATCGAGTGGAAGTGAATGATACACCACTTATCTGTAGGGCTGCACATATCACCAACACAGTCATAGCAACTTGAACCAACAGTGTCTATGCATCACACCCAAACGTGCACTACAGAAGTAACAAAGTCCTTGACCACTGTCACCTGCACACCAACGACTATTCTGCACATAGAAATTAGCAAACCAACAGATATGAGGAATGCCCTGGACCCCCTATGCATGTTCCACAACAATATACAGGTCGAATGGACAACCCATTCCCTAACAACTATGTGCACAACACACATTCACATCAAAATAGCCATGCAAACTTTGAAAAATGCAACAGCACTGCAACCAAGATGCACATCTCACCTCACACATTTTACCTTGTGAGCCTGCACCAGCTGCACCCTGGAATGCACAGCTGTCCCCCTGTGTAGGCATGCAAATGACCCAACTCTGATTATGTGTCCTGTACACACAGACAACAGCAACGTCCCCTTCAATTGCTGCAACCATCTACCCCCCAGAAGAATGCCTCTGTAGAGAAATACAACACAAGTTCAGGGCAGGCAACACATCCATGCACCCAGTTACACAGCAATATGTGCCCACCTGAGCGCCATGCAACAAATGCAAACAAGAACTTAGCAGCCACTCATCACCATGTGTCCCTGCACCAATGCAGCCACATCCGCCCACCTCACGCCAATGCAATGAAAACAACCCACAACACCTACACTGCCTGTCCCCCAGAGAGCCATGCAGTGAAGGACCAGGTACCACTTACCCCTTGTCATGGTGATGGGACATTGTGAACACTCTGATCCGGCCAGAGTCAGCATGACACTGAAAGGGCTCCCAAAAAGATATCACAGAGAAGATGGAAACCCAGAATCTCCTTGGAAGTACTCCCAATGCCACGACATGGCATCCCCTGATTAATGTTGCAGCGGAACAGTGCAGTGAGCACTGGCAGGGGAGCCGATGATGTAAAGCCCAAGACAATGGGATACAAACATATCAGCTATTGCATTGAAGACAGTATCCAGCAGAAGGCAGGAGTTCGCAGAGGCAGCAGTCATGCAGGAAGGCAGGCAGGGCACAGAGGCAACTAGCAAGAACGAGACAAGCAGACATGAGAAATGATTGAGAAACAAAGGCCAAGGACTCTGCCACACAAAAGGGAACAGGCAGCAGGCAAGAGGAAGGAAAGTCAGACTTCACAGGGACTGAAATGAACGGGGACCAGTGTGCTTTCAACTGTAATGAGCATTGAGATGCATTGAGCATCTGTCAACAGGCTGCAAAATATCTGCTGGTGTACCGTGCATGGTACATGTATACCATGGCAAACAACAACACCTGGCCAATGGCGTGTGCCTGGTATCTGTGTAGAACATGGCATCCACCAAATGGCCATCAGTTTTGTGCTGTGTGTGGATTTGTCTCAGAACATCACCCCCAGTAGTGCAGAAAGGACCGAGAGTGGGCTGCCTGTGTAGGTAGACATGACAAGAAAAGCTCAGTGAACGTGATACCACGCGGCATGCAAGACACATGCAACCACCGCAAGAAAACACTCGCCATCTCTCCCATCACCATGTTTCCCAGCACACATACAGCCAGACCTGCCACCCTCATGAAAACTCACCAATACATGCTCTGCAGTGACATCCTCCATCACAACAAGTACCCTGCAACTACTGCCACCTTGATTGCCTTGATAAAACAGCATGCATAGACACACCAGCCTACCATCACCATGTGTCATATGCATCCATGAAGTTGGAGCCGCTCACCTCAGTACAAGCAAAATACAAATAACCCCACACAGTGCCAGACTCCCTGCCACCAAAGACACCACAAGTGCCACCCAGAGAGCCCTTGACTTACCTGCACAACCTACACACCTGGCTGCCATCCATTGCATCCCACCTGAAACATTTTGTACTTGCAAAGACATGCATTGCATCAATGTAAAGATAGTAGACAGCCATGACTACCCCGTAGGGAACGCAGAAATAGGCATGGACCACCCAGTGTCAACATATGGATGCAAAAACAACCAAGCGTGAGCAACTATCAACATCACAACAGCAAAACTGACCAACAGAGAAAGGACTGGCAGCAAAGCCAACACATTACAATTACAGCACAACATGCACCCCGGAGACAGGTGTCACTCAGCCCTGGGATGCAGGCCCAAGTGAGGACTTTGATTGCAGGCCCACAACCTCTGCACACCCACCGTCAGGTCTCTTGTGTGCCTTTTGGGTCAACCATGGATGCCGGGTTGGAAAAGGGCACTAAGTGAGAAATTGACGTCCCGGGAGTGGAAGTACACGTGTGCTAACTGATGAGAGTATGACAGAGGGCAAGAGGCATAAAAGGCACAGAGTGATGAATGCATATCAGTGGAGTGGCGAGAGAGAGAGAGTGAGTGAGTGAGTGAGAGAGAGAGTGGGATAGGGGAAATGCGGTGCAAGGAGGAGACTGGCTGGTGGGGGGATGAGGATTGACATGTCTGACGTCACGGTGGGCGAGGACAGAGAGAAGGTGGCCAAGAGAGGAAGGCAGAGACATGAACACTTGTAAAATAATCAGCCTGGTCAGATAGGCTGGAAGGCACATACATGGAAAAGTAGCACATGTAATGGTTAAGGAAGGACAAAAGTGGGTGACAGAGAAGTCAGACTGCCAAAGAAAGGCCACCTGTGAAAGGTCAATCAGCAGATTCACATCAATGAAGCAACATGCACAATACACCATGGCATGCAAAGCAGAAAGAGACCAATGTCTGCACCGCCCAAGCAAATAATTGCCTACAGCCACATACCCATACCCTGCACCAACCACCTACCCCCCTGTTGGACACCACTGTACATGGACCCCACGACAATATGCAGCTGTTCACTCACCCTCCTACAGACTGCACAACCTGTGCAAGACATTCCCAATAAGTGTGCATGGATCCCAGGATGCACTTGCAACACCTACAGGGACAACAGATGAAGACAAGCTGGGGGGAGTGGGCAATGTATCACATGCATGCGCCCACAATGCGCACACACACCGTGCAGTCACTCACAGTGCTGGATTAGGTCAACAAGCCAGGTAAACATAAGTCATGCAATACTTCCAGGTGCACACAACATACAGAAATGAACAATGAACAACAATGAACAACAATGAACAACAGTCCCAGCCCTAAAGCACCATGGTTCATGACCATCTATACCACAAAAATGCCTAGCCCCCAAAAAGGGTGGGGCAGCTTCTGACTGTTCCGGTGTCCCCTTGCCGCCTTCATGCATGTCGCAAGGCACTGGACATACGCACAAGATTGGTGCACAGAGTGCTTCTCCCTCGGGCCACTGCACATGAAGGTGAGGAGTCTCCAGTGTCCATAGGGATCCAATGACCGTCATCCGACTTTGGCTTGTATACAGCCATCGGGAGCCCGCCCACTGTTCAAGCCGTGGCGAACTCCTCCCCGGCTAGGACTGCCCCTAACTCTGCCTGTGACAAGAAAGGAACAATTAGTACAAAATAAAGCCCGCAATTTCACACAAATCCCTTTCGCCCACTTACACCTCGATCTCCGCTGAAAACGTACAAATGAATACAAATTGAAGCATGCAAAACATTTTGAAACCTTTTCCCCGGACACACCCCTAGTCAATGCGTAAAAATTGGAACAAATATACCCCCGCCACCAGAACCTTAAAACCATGCCCTTTGCACCCAGTTACACCTCGATGTCCGCTGAAAAATGAAAATTGAATACGAATTGAAGCCCCAGGTCTTTTTAAAATCTTTCCGCTATTCCCACCCTACACTCCTCTGAAGGATTACATTTTGTACGTTATGCAGCAAGCCATTTTCCCACTTTCCTTTGAACTTACACCTCGCTGTAATCCGAAAAATGAAATATTAAAAACCATTTGTAGTAAGAAATCACTTGAAACCCTTTTCTTTACCCCCATTGCCCCTCGCCGTCCGGAAAAAAAATAAAAACAAAGTTACTCCACTAATACCCCTTCGAAGAAAACCAACCCTAGAAATTGAATAAATACCCCGCCACCTTTTACACTCCGGGTCCTCTGCCCCCCCCCCAATTCTTACCTCTCTGTCCTGACCTACCTGGATCCTCCTACCCCAGTTCCATCCAATTGTGCTCCATAACCTGCCATTGGGTGAGGGTGGGTGGGTAATTCAATGTAGGAGGACTGCAAACAGAGGCCACTTTTGCAGTCCTCCTATGTATTTGTAGGCTGTCCCCAAGGCTGACCAGAAATGCCCGCCCTGGGGACGCCCGCCCCTCGCTGTGATACAGCGGAAGGGGTAGAAACTTCCCCTGCGGGGAGGGGGGCTGCCAGAGCGGTGCCCACGATATGTGGGACATCCCTCGAGCGCCCCTGCAGGGGCTGGTACGCCCCTTTAGCGGTGTCAGCCCCCATTGGCGCCCCCCCTTGGCGTGTAAAGATTACATATCTTGGAAACCAAAACCTGATCAGTCAGTGAATAATAGTCCAACAACATTTTACATTTTGGAAACACAGATCACAGTTTATTGGAGCATACATACAAAATTGGGGGGCAGTCCCAGCCCTAAAGCACCATGGTTCATGACCATCTATACCACAAAAACGCCTAGCCCCAAAAAGGGTGGGGAAGCTTCTGACTGTTCCGGTGTCCCCTTGCAGTCCGTCAGGGGTAAACATGCACACATCTGTACAACCCTAGATGCAGCAAGTGTGAAAAACCTGTCCTGTGGGGACAATGTACACAAATGTCCAGAACTGTGTCACCAGAGGCAACACCATGAAGTGGAGCACCCATGGATGTGAAGACCTGACAATGGACACATGTGTTACATGTGGAATAGTAGCATGGCAGGTCATGTGAGCCACTAAGGGAGTGGAGTGGGCAGTGGCAAAGGTCAAAGGGTAGAGTGGACAGGTACTACACATGATGGGCCCCATAGAAACCATGGGGCAGGAGCAGTAGAAGGGTGTCAGTAAGGAGACATCATCACAATCAGTGAGGCAAGTGTTTGCGAACCAAAATACACAGAGTGCAGATCCACAGAGAATGCATTTAGTTAATTAGCATGTACATCCAGAATGTGGGAAATACTGCCATTGGCTCCACTGTGACCAATGCTGCACAATACCTTCTATTTTTGTCATAAATTGTGTAAGTCCATCCTCCAATACAATGCACACGCATCGAAGTGTAAGTGCACATACATGCATACATGGACAGACACACATCTGCAGTGACATTTACTGGGACTCAATGATCACACCCTCAGCTACCAAATATGTGAAATACATGCAAAGACCGTGGTGACCAATGATACCGACATAACATCTATCTCCTAATTCATGAAAGGGGGACCAGTGCCTGGCAGAGGGCATGGGGATTAGGGACGTAAAAGGATGCAATGAGACCATCCCATGGAGTGCAATCACAGGATGAGTCAGGATCACTGAAACAAAATGGGACATAGTATTAAACCAGCCATAGTTGCTAAGAATGCATACAGCTTATCTGTGTCAATGTTCCATCAACCCATTGTTACCTGCACATGCCATCGTGACGTCCTCAAGGCAAGCATGGCAGTTGACACCACTGTGCATGGCTGCATGTTCACTACTGCACTAACCATACTTTTGAACGGGCAACAGCACATCTCTCAAGGAAATAACAAAGAAAATAAAATTAGTCCATCTTGGATTGGGGAAAAAAACAACACATGCCTCCATCCTGGACAGGGGTATCAAAAAATAAAAAATAAATGTCCATCCCGATAAAGGGGTAAAAATAATAAAAAAACAGACCACTCCAGTCACGTAAAAAATAAATAAAAAGGTCCAAAAGAAAGGTCCACCCTGGAGGGGTCAAGGGGAGCGTGCATGCCAATATCCACAAAAGTAAAAAAATGTTCCCTCCATGGGCTCATGGACATTACGGCAACAGTGGTTCAGGAGGCGTGGGTGCGCTGGACCCCCATCCTGCGGTTGACCTGCTGGTGGTTGTGGTGGTGGATCCAATGCATGCAATGCCAAGGCCTGGTCTTCATTGGCCACGGCTAGCCGTAACATGGATGCATGCACCAGCACACCAATTGCGGTGAGGTCTCGATGTGAATCCTCACAAATGGGAACAGAGTCTGTATAAGCACTCACTCGTGATGCATCGAGTTGCTGTGACAGCGTCTGCCTCAAGGCAGCCATCGCCTCAAGGAGATGTGTTCTTGTGGCAGAGAGTTCATCATGCAGTGCAGTCCTCAAGGCCTCCATCTCACGCAACATTTTCTGCTCCCACACTCTCGCTCTCCAGCCTGCACACGCCCACCACCTGTGCAGGGTCCATGGCAGCCTGATGCAAGGGGCCCTGCCTGTTGCCGCGGTGCCCCTGTCATTGGCTGCAGGTCTGCAACCCTCCATTTGACATCAGCCCCAGAACCTGATGCTAACTAATGGGATGGTGGCCTTGCAGCCGTAACCACCGCGGACGTGGGGCCCACCACTGACTGGCCTTGTGAAGCCAGCTGCACTACCGCAGACTCAATAGCACCATCTGATCTGCCTGTTGGTGCACTCACCTTCTTCCATTGTGAAGCAAACACTTCTGGTTCTGCAGCCAAATCAGCTGAGTCAGAACAGTCTGACGAGGCCACAGCATGACTGATGATCATCTCTAGCACGAGTGGGCTTTCATGGCGAACTGGTGGTCTGATGTACCAACGGCTCTTCATCCTCCTCCTCCTCTGCATATGGTGCATCCTCACCTGCACATGGGCAGAGAATGATATATTGAGTCATGTTCTTCCAGACAAAAATGCACATGTGCATCGAAGTGCAGACAGACACAAAATGGCAGGACATGTAAGCATCTGACATCGTGATGTCCCACACTATGAGCTGTAAGCCACTGATGTATGGCATTTGCTGACATGCAGCACAACCCCCCCCCGTATCCTGTCCATGCCGTCAGTGGAAACATTGACGTACCAAAGTGGCATACACATTAATTGATGGTCCATGCAACTGTCATGTCAGCACACAACCGAGGGACAAGTACTGCACATGGGGCATTGTAATGGTGATGGCTATCAAATGGCATCTGTCAGCCACACAAGTCCCCAGATACTACCACCATCAAAACATGACACAAAACAAGACGTCAACTGAGAAGTGGACAGCCATGTCCAGTCAATACACACATGTATACTTTCTAACCATTTTGCACAATCAATGCAAATGCTGCATGCCTGTTAACGTGTGCTGTGCACATCAATGTCAACACCACGTCTCCCAGCACTCTGTGTGTGGCTCCACATCAATGTATGTCCCATGCTGTATGCCTAGCAGAAGTCAGGAATATGCATTGTAAATTTACATTGTGTGTGATAACATTGCCATTCACATGACATTGTCATATGAAGCGTCAGTCGATGAGTGGCCATGAGTGAGTGACTAACAATCACTGACTGTTGTTTTGGATGACTCTGTCAGGCAACAGCCACTGTCATCTCATACAATGCTGCAAACTGCTACTGCACATCATTGGTTCTGGCAATTTGTACATGTCCTTGACATTGACACCCTGCATGCATGTACTGTCACTGCTGGGAAGGCCAGCAGAAAGTGTTGTGTACTGTCACAGGAACAAGTGCCACACATTCCCACCACACAGGATACTCCAAAAATAGAAGGCCATGTGACATGACTCTAAACGTTACCAAACATGCATTACCCAAGGATGTTATACAACTGCAGCCAGATGTTCCACTACACAAATATGGTGTCTCTTACATGATTGGCGGAACATACACTGCATAAGAAATGCCACTCACCAGATGTGTCCTCATAGTTCTGCAGGCCTCCCAGGCCTTGCACCCGCTCATGGGTGATGAATTGACTTGTGGCCTCTTCGTGTAGTGTCAGCTGCTCCTCCTCTGGTAGCCAGTGCAGAGGCCAGGTTGACACTGAGTGTGTGTTTGGTCCTCCGTGTTAGATCATTCTACCACTGCTGAACCTGTTCAGTAGTGCGCATCTCCACACCCATGATGTTGTTCTGGACTGTGACACGCTATCAATAAACCGTCCATTGTGCGGTTGTCTGGGTGCTCCCTGCATACTGGCATATCTCATGATAGTGATTGGTCAGGTAGTCAATGAGAATCTGGAGCATCTCAGCTGCAAATCGCTTCTTCCTATGCGGACCCATCTCCTGTCCCGTATCTAGGGTTGAAGCCTGTTCCTGCTCTGCAGGGTGTCCCTTCTTGGCAAGAGAGGCACTAAGTGGTGGTGCTTTGCCTGTCTGTCTGACCACGTTGGCATCCAGGTGCCAGGTCATGTCAAAAATTGCATACGTGATACCAGAAAGCTTCCGAAAAGCAAAACATACTGTATGCGATACACTGAGGCACCCCTAAACTCAAAAATTGCACACATGATACCGGAAAACTTCTGAAAAGCAAAACGTACCGTACGCAATAAGCAGAGACACCCCTAAACTCAATAATTGCATGCACAACACACTGCAGGCCTCCAAAAGTACACAAACCATTTGTGCAGCAACCCCCCAAAAGAAAATAAGCAGTACGCATTACCTGAAGTAAACGGCTTGTATAGCACCCCAAAATAAGTATTAGACACTCGTCTGGTTTGTAACTTCACATGCACACCCAGTGATGCGCGTTGAGTGCCTTATATCACACTGTCATTGCCGTGAGCTGCGTAGGTGTGCAACATAGTCTCACAGCATCCCCGCATGTAGGACGTAACTACAATAAGGGCTTTTACTCTGTTATCGGCTGCTAAGGATGAGAGACACAAACCACAGTTCCTCATGTCTGCTAATTGCTGTTTTTGCCTCCTCCGGCCCTGCTTTGCCTCACTCACTCCCTGCTTGGGTGTGATGGCCTGCTTGCAACCAGCAGTGTTTTGGGGTGGCTGCTGTCCTATTTTTGCCTCTACTCCTGTCTTGGGCCGGTGTCCACCCCTTCTGTACTTCCACCTTTCCCTGCCAACACCACCAAGCAGTGCCTACCCTGGACCCAGGAAAGCCATATCTTCTTCAGGGTGCCATGCCTGCCCCATTTACAACATCTGAGGAGCGCAGCACCCCCACATCGAAGCAGAGGGCTGCCAACTTCACCTCCACTGAAGTTTGCATCCTGGTGGATCGGGTCCTGGGCACCTATGATGCCCTCTTTAACCCAACAATGCAGCTGGGCAATGACGCAAAGCTGAAGATCTGGGATGACATAATGGCTGCCATCAACCCAGAGGGGTTGGCAGATCGCACAAAGACCATGGTCCGGAAATGTTGGGACGACCTCAAGGCCCATAACCATTAGAAGGTGGTGGCAGCCCTCACCAAGGAACCCACTGAGGAGGTGTACCATGCAGCTTGCCACTGGTTTACCCAGGCAGAGCTGCAGGTCCCTGAGAGGTTCTATTCAGACCTTCACTCCCAGATCTTGGTCTGGAGAAGTAGTCTGGAGGCTGCTGGTGAGTACCCATGACAAGCAATGCTCAACAGTGTATGTGTGGCATGTATGTTTGCAGATGCCACACCCTGTTTACAGTTTGTTTGTGGTGTTAGACGCTGAAGCTTGCTGCCTCATGCCAATGCTGGGCATGTGTGACATCAGACATTGTATATTAGCATTTGCATGGCTATTGGCAAAATTTTCATCAATGACTTGTACTCGGGCACAGGCGTGAGATCATGGATCAAGTGCTGCGACAGTACGGATGCAGACATGCTATGTTGTGGGTCTGCAAGGAACGTGCATGATGGGCAACTCCATGTGTGGCACTCCTGACAGTGCTTCCATGCAGACACACCTGCTGAGAGTGGCACATGTGCATGGTTTTCCTTTTTTCTTTTTTTATATTTTTTATTGTGCATTTGCCAAAAATATGACATTTTACACAGTTTAGAAAACATAACCAGAGTGCACATACTTTGTGCAATAGATTTTTATTTCTTATTCCATACAAAAGAAAAAATAAAATGACATAGAAAATACAAAATAAAAAAAGAGAGGAAGACAAATCATAAGCCAAAGAATCATTTCAAAGGGTAGATGGAGTTCTCATGTGTCTACTAAAGGCCCAGCGTTCACAACACCCTTATTAACAGTCAAATTAAGTACATTCAGCAGCGCGACCACCTCCAGAGTAAGAAAGACTTCAGTTCCCGAAATCAACCTGTCCCAGAACATATCCCTGACAAGTGAGTAAGGGTCATGGACAAATCTTTGGAATTTCAATACTCTGAGCAGCCAGGTTCCTGCACAATCAACCAGAAGATTACAAATAGTTTGCATAACATTTGCGTCACATTTATCGCACATGTTTGGTACATAAATGTCACCATACCGGATAGGCAGGATTTCCTGGATTGGTAATAGATTAAGTCTTAATCCCAGGAAATCCATCTGGGCGGCTGAATCAGGGAATTTCTTTAGATATTTAGGGATACATGATCCAGGTTTGTCATTTAACACAGGTGATGAGGAGTTTTTACACAATCTCATCTTGTCGATTGTCCTAATCCAGTCCATGCGATTAAGTACTTCTTTAGCTTTCAGTGGATTTGAGATGAAAGCATCAGTTTATTCAGAAAATCATGGGTGGAATTATGTAAAGCTAAAGCCACCTCATCGTATAAGGAACATTTTGGATGGACCAAGATAAGCCTATAGGTTGACACCCACTTCCTTCCACTCCATCCATCCACCAAGGGAGAGAAGCCCCGACTCAAACCTTAGACAAGAAATAGGAACACTATTTGGAAATGCCAGAACTTTTTTCCAGATTTCACTTTCTATCTTGCTCCAGTCGATGTCAAACGCCCACATGCTACACTACATATCAAATATAATAACTGGAACCACCTTACCGATGTACAATTTAATGAGTGGCAACAGAGAGAATTTGCAATATTGTAAGCAAATTTTCTTCATTTCAGCCACCAGGTTAAGAACTTTCAAATCTATGGTCTCCAGAGGACGACCTTGGTGGGAAAAGCTGTTAATTTGAAGCCAAAATGAATAATTTCCTTAAAAATAGGAATAGAGGAATTATCCAAATACCAAACAAATGGTTTGAACTTTCTTACTGGATGTTTGAAAACCATGATTTTAGATTTGTTTGGATTTATTTTTAGGTCATTTTCCTTGGCATACTCAGATAGTGCCGATAGTAAGCATTGCAGTACGACTTGTGTGTGGTCTAAGACCACAATATCGTCAAGATACGCTATCAAATTGAGTTTCATACTGCCAAATTTTGGGCCCACCAGACCGCTCTTCTTTAGCCACTGCAGAAGATCCAACATATATAAAATAAAGAGAAGGGTGCCATCAAGCAACCTTGACGCACCCCTCTCTCTATTTAAACAGACTGAGAGAGAATTTCTGTGTATGTCAAGTTGATGCATTGGCATCTCCAGGACAGGGATGTGATGTCTCATCCCACTGCATATGGAGCACAAGTGTATGTATGTACATGTAATATATGTCACATTAAATGTGCAATTTGTTCCCAGATATGTATGGTGGTACATGTTGCTTGCAGGCCATGCTGTCCCATGTGCATGTTGGTGACTGTGTTTATGTGGGCAGGTGCCCTGGTGCTGTTCCCACGCCCATGGCTTCATGTCGTTCTTGTGTTAATTGGCTGAATGTCATACTTGTGTTAATTGATCATTGATAGGGTGGCATTGCATGTTTTTGGTTATGTGTTGGTGGCCACTCAGCAATGTGTTTGGTTAACATGTGCATGTATCATGACTGTGATTCAGCCTTCACACTACACTCATGCAGCAGTTGACATGCAGTTTGCATGGGCACGTACATGTGTGTGTGCATTGTTTGTGTCAGTTCATGGTTGAAACATGATGCGTGTTTGGTGATGTTAATGTTGTCTATGGCACACATGCATTGACAACGATTACTGATGTCAATGTGTTTTGTTCCATTTTCCACAGTTGCTGAAGCTCATGAAGACAGCGCAGGCATAGCTGTGGAGCAGAAGGCCAGGGACCGAGCCATTGGACTGAAGTGGATACTCTGGCCAGCCACCATTGAGACACCTCATCTGAGTGAAAGCTGGAGCATGCAAGGAACATCGGGCCGAGCTGCTGCGGGTATGTCCCAGGAGGTTGTTGTGGAGGGGGACTCCTCAGTGGCTGTGGGCAAGGGTGCAAAAAGAGATGGGCCATCCAAGGAGGAAGGCTCTTTGGAGTCATCCAGGGAGCTGGAGGTGGTGGTGGGGGAGAAGGCAGATGAATGCCAGCACACATGGTCTGGTGGGGGTATCCAGGAGGATGTTCAGGCTGCACCCCTGCACCAGGGACAGGAGGATGTCCAGTGCACCGTAAAGGGAGCTGCCCAACCTCCTGTCCCTGCTCCATCTGCAGCACCAATGACGACCGTCATGGATGCCTCCACCCAGACTGTGTCCCCCCCTTGAGGCCAGGCAGGTCACCCCTGAGATGTTGCATGCCCAGCTGGCTGGTCTTGCCAGGCAAATGGCCACGATTTGTGATGATGTGAGAGCTATTTGTTGCGAGCTCTCACAGCATCATGAATCGATGTGCCTCTACCTGGGCCAGAAGGCACGTGCGCTACTCTCAGGTGCTCTCTGTGCACTGGCACATTTATCTGCCACCTGCTCCACTGCCTCCTCTGTGCTCCAGTCATCCCCTGGGTGGCCTTCCTTGCCAGTCCCCATCATGGCCCCCTCTACTCCAATCCCACCCACACCACCCAGTCTGGTGGTAAGCACATCCCTGCCTGTGGTGGAAGTCCCGGCAACTACAGAAGGGGTGGCCACTGTGCCTGCCTAGGCACCAACAAAGGAACAGGCATCAGTGGGACAGCTGGCACCTCAGGACAGTACTGGCACTGTATACTGCCCCGAATTGCAAAATCCAGATGGCGAGGGGACCTGCGCAATGTACCCTCTGCCAGACATCAGCAGATTAGGGGTGCCCAGAGGCAACCCTTGTAGGGCCAGACAACATCGAGGTGACAAGGCAAGCAGGGCAGTGCAGTCACCTGGCAGGAGGAATGCAGGATATACAGGCAAATGGTGTAAATGGTGTGCATCCGAATGGACTTCCGAATGCAGCTAATGGCGGAGAGGCATCAGGCGAGGATGGCAAGGGTTGTTAGGGCCAGGTCAGAGGTGGTGGAGAGAAGGACTCTGAGGCAGGCTGGCTTGCAGTGAGGAGGAGGAGGTGGAGAGGAGGATGTGGGAGAAACTGCAAGCAATCCAGGAGCGAATGGTGGCCCGCCTCCATGTGGAGGACGATGAATGCAGCTCTGCCCTGCAGGTCGCAATGAGAGACTATTGAGCCCACTGTCTATGTATATAGTTAATTATGTGGATTTTCCTTTTTGACATTTGTTAATTTTTGCCCTTGGACATTTCTCCCTTCAAGGTAGTAGGTTTTCATAGTATACATATGTATAAAACAGATTTGAGTTAATTGATCACACAATTGTTGGTGTTTCTTTGTTCATGTGCTACATTTGATTTACTTTGTTTTTGGTATGCATTTGTAATGTGACTGTCATATGGGGTGGGGGCCTCACTGTGGATGTGTGGCATAAAGTCATCAGTGTTCAGTCATTATTTGGTAGGTGTGTCCCTCCCAATGCCTGGCCACCCACCTACGCAAATCAGCGACCACCCAGTGGATGCTTTCATGCCATGCTTCATCTTCACGTGTGGGTTTTTAAAGTCTGGCTGTACACATCATCCATCTTCTTGGCTCACACACTCTCAGACATCCTTCACAACACTCGAACACATGGCTGTTCAACTTGTGTTAGTTACAGGAGCTTTGACTGCTATGCTTTCTTACCTGACTCCTTTCATTCATTGATTTTTTACATGCGACTTTGCACACACATTACATGTGACTCTGTCCTATCAGTAATCTCTTGGACTTGTGTCCTCCTAGGTCATTCACCTACAGCACTTTGCAGCCATTGCAATGGCACATGGGCACAATGATACGTGACATTGCATTATATTGCTTTACTATGTTGCATGTACATGGTGCTTTCACAGTATAGCTGATGCTATATTCTGCTGTCCTGTTGCTGTGCAACTGGTTGTGATGTATCAGGGGGTCCTGTGATGAGCTACAGACATGGAGTCTGCATCAGTGCCCCCAGTTGTTCAGTGTAGGGGTGGATATGTGGCTGGTGTGCTTTATGATGGTACCTGGCCAGTGGAGTTAAGGTAAGTTGTTGGTCTATATTGGACTGGTAGTGGTGTTATGTGGCAGGGCCAGGTTGGGGTGGTGCCAGAGGTGAGGGGGACTGGTGGGTGGTGTCAGGACCAGAGCGGCAGCCCAGGGGTGGTGTCTGAGGTGAGGGGGGCTGGTGGGTGGTGTCAGGACCTGTGGGGCTGCCTCAAGGTGGTGTTGGAGGTGAGGGGGCTGGTGGAGGGTGTCAGGACCAGAGGGACTGCCTGGGAGTGCTGAATGAGGTGAGGGGGGCTGGTGGGTGGTGTCTGGACTTGAGGGGGCTGCTGTGCAGTAGGGCTATATGGCAGCAGTGTGGGTGTGTTGGGAGTATGGTGGAGGGTTAATTACGTGTGATCTTGTGCATATTGGCAGGGGTGCAGCCGTTATTTACGGGGGGGCATCGCACAGGATCGCAGGGATGCAGCCGTTACTTACGGGGGTGCTTGTGCAGGATTGCAGGGGTGCAGCCGTTAGTTACGTGGGACCACACACAGATTGGCAGGGGGCAGCCATTAGTTATGGTTGACCTCTCGCAGATTGGCAGCAGTGCAGCTGTTACTTACGGGGGACATTGCGCCATGACCCTGTGGTGCTGGATGTTGGGTCAGTGGTGGATGCAGAGGTTTGCAGAATCGTTGTTCTATGGCTATGGTTTTGGTTTGCGGGGGGGGGGGCACGTTGTGGGCGTTCCTCAGTTTTCTTTGCGGGTTGGTTTGAAAAGCGTGTTTGAATTCATGAATACACAGTGTGCACATGTGACACTTTGCGTTTAGGGCCGGGAGCAATGCACACTTTTCCATTAATCAGGGCCTAAGTGCTGTACAGGGATTTGTGTTGCTGTGTGTTTCCTTCCTTCCAAGCAAACGCGTTGCCCCTGAGCTATCCTCCCAGCTCTAAATAAAATGGCATGTGCCTTTGTTCATTTGCTGGGACACAGCATTAGCAACAGCCCTGGATACCTCCACCACTGTCTTCCAGTGCTGCAGTCAAGGAGCGTCATCTGCAAGTGAGTGCGACAGTCACCATGAAGGTAAATCACCTGTGCAGCCGGCGCAAAGGGTATGTATGTGCCTGGAGGCCACTGCTGGAGGACATCAGAAGAGCGAGCAAATCTCCAGTGAAAACATGTGCTGTCTTTGGGCCAGAGTTAGGAATCAGAGCCAACCACTGTCATGTGCAGATCATTATGTGCGCAAGGCTTAGCTCAGCCCAGGTACAGATCAGGCCATCTGGGAGGTAGGCAGAAGACAGGAAGGACGTCACAGGACGTAGGTTCACTTCTTAGTGGCATGAGCAGTGCGCTGTGTGCCGGGCATGTTCTGAATAAAAGTGGTTTACAATATACACCTCCATATCGACATGGGATTCCAGACCCACTGGTCAACACTACACTGGCAACCATATGGAGTCCCAATAATGCAGATTAAAGCCAGTGGTTTTCACCCATGAGTTGAAATGTTGAGTGCCATTTTGTCTGTGCATGCATGTGTAGTAGTGTAAACAATGCATCTTTTTGACAGGCAGGCACGGGTACTAGTAAACCCATTCAAGGAAAAGGCGTGGGGACCCTCCAGGAGCAGCAGCGAAATCTCGTCACTTCATCTGCTCAGCAGCAGCATGTCCTTGACAGATGAAGGTGGGTGTGACTCTGCTGTATTCCTTTCCAACCTGAAAGTGGTATGCCATTTCAACCCTTGGCAACACGCTCTCTCAAGGCTGGCTTCTGAGTGTCCTCCGGTTGTATACTAATTGACCTTTTCACAATTGACCTCGGGAGAATTGACCTAATTTAGAAGGTCAATTAGGACATATATGCGGGGGGAACCCCCCACAAACCCCCCACCCAATCCCCTTATATTATTTATAATCCAAAACCAACCCAATACATATATTAAACAACTAAAATAATATAAAGGTCAGTTGTGCAGAAGGTCAATTAGGACCACTATAATTAGGACAATTGTGCAAAAGGTCAATTGTAAAAGGTCAATTTGGGTAATGCCTGTCCTCCCACGTGTTCTTTGCACCTACGCAGCTTATGACCACCGGCTTTACATGAGAGTTTCAGGTCACGTGATGCTCCATCAATTTCAGCTCCTCCTCTTCCTGGCACGTCCTCCAGCCTGGGTTTCTGAACCAGCCATCCCAGCATTGCCTCAAGCAACCGTAGTGAGGAACGGCCTCTCTCTGCTGTTACTGTTCCACTTTGACATCCCAGGAACAGCAACTCTGTTCCCTGTTGGTCTTGCTGGATGGGATATGTTTATTTTATTTATTGTGTGTTAGCAACATTATTTCACCAGTCTTACCTAATTCATACATCTCTCAATAAAATACGTGTAAAAATGCTTGGACCTGTCCCTCCATAGGATCGTTTTCGAGCTTCTTGCTGACGACACAGACATGCATAATTCTCTGACGACCAAAAAGATGACTATTTTATACTTAAGAAGTGCAGACTATGAACACTACATTTTCAACCCCACGAAACAAGAGAAAGGGGAACCCATGGACAGCTTTGTCACGAGGCTCACATCCTGCGTATTACGGTGTCCACCTGAATCACAATAACATGGCTCTGAAGTTATTGCTGGAGGTGAGTTGTCATCAATCAGGAGGGCATGTCTGGACAAATGGCACGCCACCACAGACATCCTTGGCATCGCTGGGTTCTCCCTGACTGTTGACGTCAAGGCAGAGCTAATGGAGCAATGAGTGCAAGCACACACTTTACCTCTGCAGCAGGATCTCCCACACGATGGTGCACGTCAGGCCATGGGTCAAACATGCTGTGCATGTGGCAAGGTCACCCATTTTCAAAGTATGCGTCATTTGTTAAGGGTCCAGAGATTGTGGAGGAGGCACGCTGTATCCCATCCCACGTCACTCACTGAAGATGCGGGAAGCTGATTCCAAGTTGCCTCTTATTCACTGTACTGTGATTGTCAATCAAGCAGATACACATTCGATCTAAGAGTTGAATCAGACCAGGAAAATAGTTGCATCAGACCTTTACAGGTAAACGAGCACCCAATCAAAATATTCATTGATACAGGGGCCACTGTAAACATGATGGGTGAAGATTCGGGCACGAGCATGCCGGAATAGCTGGTTGAGTCTGGTGGGCACAGTCTTCCTTCTGTGTCTGTGAGAGGCCTGCACCTGAAAGGGCAAACTCAAGGGCTTGCTGTGCCACAAAGACTGCGCGAGTGAGTGTCAGTTCTTTCTTTCATGCTTTGCAGTAGGCTGTGGTTGGGACCTCAGTGTCATGATGGTGAAGCAGATTTACAGCTGAAGCAGCAGCGACTCAACATAAGTGCCATATGTGTATGGCTGAAACATGTAAGCTTCGTACTATTGAGATGGTATTCATTCAACAACATCCGTGGGAAATGCAGTTTCTGTAACTGATATGATATGGTAGGTTATTTGTAACACATTTAATATCAGAGGTTTCTAACTGCAGGCCCGGGGATCGAACCTGTGTTGCTCTGTGTCATCTTGCTTCCAAGGCAAGCACATTGCCTCTGAGCTATCCTCCCAAGATTAATTATCATGAGAGATTTGCCACGATGTGACGGACAGTGGCATTGCAGACACTATTGAAGAGACATGCATATTTTCCTGTCAACCGCATTGCTGCAGAAGCACCATTTTGTGTCATCCGCATGACTTCAAAAGTGTGTGCCGCTAATATCAGCTAGAATGCTGATAGTGGGGAAAGTTTAGGGATAATGAACTGCTGAAGTTTACATAGAACTATGTCACAACTACGGTGCGAGGAACCGTATGGCAGGGGTAAGAATTGCAGACCATTTAAAAGGAGTAAAAATAGAAAAATGTACATCTTATACTGTTTACATTGTCTACACCATGCAACCTAACCACATGTCAAATTTCAGGTTTTTAGCATGTTGGGAACTATACTGAACATTTTGAACAGACACACACCCACGCACACACATATCGACATACGCCAGAGGTAAGTACTGCAGACCGCTTCGAAAACAAAATAAATTCTAAACATGTATATTTTATACTTTTTACATTGGCTACAATATGGAACCTACCCACATTTCAGTTTCAGGTTTTTAGCATGTTGGGAAGTATGCTGAACATTTTAAACTGACACACACACATATCCACATGTGGCCGGGGTAAGCATTGCAGACCGCTTATTTTTTAAACGCTTTACTTTGTCTACACCATGGAACTTACCCACATTCCACATTTCAGGTTTGTAGCATGTTCGGAAGTATGCTGAACATTTCAAACAGACACACAAACAGATATCCACATATGCGCAGGGTTAGCATTGCAGACAGAATAGAAAATAACTAGAGAAATCTATATCTTATACTTTTTTACATTGTCTACACCATGGAACCTATCCACATGCCAGTTTCAGGTTTGTTGTATTTTGGGAAGTATGCTGAACATTTCAAACAGACACACATACATATCCACATATGGCCGCGGTAAGCATTGCAGACTGCTTATCTTTTATGCATTTTACATTGTCTACACCATGGAGCCTACCCACATGCCAGATTTCAGGTTTGTAGCATATTGGGAAGTATGCTGAACATTTCGAACCAACACATACCCACACAAAGCAGGGGTTAGCATTGCAGACCGATAAAGAAACAATAAATAAAAAAATGCATATCTTATACTTTTGACATTATCTGCACAATGGCACCTACCCACAAGCTAAATTTCAGGGTTGTATGTGTTGGGAACTATGCTGAACCTTTCGAACAGACACACATATCACATATGGCAAGGATATGTTTTGCATACCGCTTAAAAAATAAAAATTAGGAAAATGTATATTTTATACTTTTGTCAGGTGTCTTGACCCACGTTTGAATTGTTATGCTACCACATTGGTACTGTGGGCTTAGAAAATCCAAGATGGCCGAAAAGCCCACACTTGCGCCAGAATCCAGGAAAACCGCGCAGGTTTGCGCACACCAAAATGGTCGCCTGACCTGCCACCCACCAGTGCGAGCGTGATGGGCCAGAAGCGCCATGAGCGAAATCAGTGCAAAAGAATATGGTGCTGTTCAAAATCTGAAATGTATTAATTCAAGACAGCTCCCAAAAAGGGGTGCAGTACCGGCGCTCAACACTAACCGGCGCTAACGGTCTAAACTCTGACAGGAGGCCTGTCTTTCAGGAGCTGACAAGGAACCTGAGTTAGCTGGAAACTTCAAAGCCTTGCTGGTTAATGATAATTCTTAACACCTACTGTTCACAGGCCTGGCTGCATTCTGCTGCCCCCACCAAAAGGAAATCACACCTCTCTGAGTGAATCAGGGAGGGGACTGCAGGAAAACAGAACAATGAACTTTCCTTGGCTCAGGCAAATGCTAAATCAGGGGTCGTAAATGGCTTCCTCTTGGAAGGAAATGGGAGGGGTGCTGCCTCGGGGTGCCACCTGAGCTGGAGGCGGGGACAAACAGAAATTCCCCCATGTGCTTTGGAACCTAAACCACACCCATAGGGGCCAGAGCATAATTTTAAAAAGATGGATAATTCATAGTACATAACTGTCAAAATTATATAAATAATATCATTATTCCTGTGATTTTTCTGTGCACATTTTAAGAGGGGTTAGGACTATGTGGTATGTTCTGAGGGTAGAAGCGGAAAATAGGGTATTGCTCCAAATGTCTGTATGTTAAAAATCTGACACTTTATCATCTGATGCCCATATTCCTTGCGCACATTTGTGTAAATTCTGGAAAGGTTTAGAGGTTGTGTTCTTGATGAAAAGGCAGAATTCTGTCAGAAGTGGACACGACATCTTACAAAGACAGGGATCGGATGGTTTGGTGCTACAGAAAATATGTTAACTGGACATATAATATTAGAAAAATTGGTCATAGATAAATATGCATTTGGATCAAAAATAGATTTGTGTGCAAAGTGACAAGGGGAGGATCCTCTGACCCATAAACATACCTCATCACAATGACACTCCATTTCCTTCCCCCAATCAAGGGAGAGAGGAGAACTTGGCCAATGATAAGTTGCGAGGGGCAGACTTAGTTATGCCCACGCACGCACCCATTTTCAAAAGACATAAAAAGACCCACTGAAATCCAGCTAGGGACATTCACTTTCCAATTCAAACTGATTTCTTGCAAAGCATTTTGCCGGACCAGACAATATCCAGAAGGACCATATCCAGAACTTAGAATCCAGACTTCAGAATTTGTAGCAGAGAGGCCTAGTCCACAAGCTGAATCCTTCAGAGGCCTCAGAATCCAGTAACCTAACCAAACTATTCAAAAGCCGGGCAAGCTGTTTGATTCTGGCCTAGAACCTTGTGCAGAAAAACCCAGAAAACCGTGCAGTGCCAAGAACTTTTGCCAGAACCAGAGACCAGACCAGACCAGACCGATGTGCAGTGCCGAGACCAGAACCAGAGATCCAGAACCGAGACCAGACCAAACCTGACCAGACCTTGACGGCCTATTTCAAATTTATAGTGTGAGTACTCAGCCAGAACTGTGCAAAACCAATCTTAGTCTCAAATAATCTAATTCAAACCATTTCCACCTATTTATAACTGCCTCATAGAAATCGTGTGTTCATTCTGTGATTTCAAACCTGTAAAAGTGTCATTTGCCATTCTGAATCATTATTTAATTTCTGAAAATCTACCTCCACAAAATCGTCCGTATCTTTTGAACCATATGTGCTAGGAATGAGATTTAACTTCATTTTAAATTCTAAAGCTATGAATCTAAGCTTTCCAACAAGCCCTAAACCGACTTTATACTCATTATAGTTTTTCCGTAATCGCGCTCGACGCACTCAGAAAAAGTGCCGCGAATTGAAAACTAGCTCAAACTTCTTCACCTGTCAAAAATAGCTGTCTTTTGCTTGCATTGCTGAAATTCATTTTCAACCTGATAATCCCTCATGAATCATTGCTAGTGTAGACCTGAACTAATTCAAAGTAGCTGTCACCTACCCTGAATCTCCTATAGGGAATTAAAATCATTTTTAGCATATTTTCACTTCTTTGCAAATCACATTTAAAGTATTTTTGCCTGTGTTTTAAAATCATCCCTGTGCTCTAAGCTTGCTAGGGGGGAACTGAATTGGTATTGCATTTGATGGTATTTCTGAAAATTGTGTGCTCCCCTTCCATCTCTTTATACTGCATAGAGGGGGAGTGAATTGCCACAAGGGGAAAAGTGATTATATTCTCTCTTATTGAAACCATATCAGTTTATTTCTGTGCTGCATTCTTTCCATCATTGTTTTTCCTTGAAACCATAAAAGCATTCTCAGCTACCTTATCCTTTCCATACCAACTCCTAAGTAATTACAAAAGTGTGCTAGTGTAATATTATCCATTGTTGATCACTGTCATATTCATAAGTGTGCGATCAAATATTAATTTATTATAAAAGTGTGATATATATATATATATATATATATATATATATATATATATATATATATAGTTTAATTTTCAAATAAATCTTTTAATTTGCAAAACAAACCTACTTCTTGGCTCAGTGAGGTCAGGGGGATTCAAAGAGAGGGGCGTTATACAAGGGTTTATTATCCAGATCTATGAACTTGTCATAAAAATATATAATTAAGGGCTTCCCCTGGGCATCCCAGACTCGGCATTGACTTAGTTGGAGTGCTGAATTGAATTCGCTTAACGCTTTCTATATTGTCTACACCATGGAACCTACCCACATGCCACATTCCAGGTTTGTGGGATGTTGGGAAGTATGCTGAACATTTTGAAAAGACACACACACATTTCCCCAAAAAGTTATAGGGGGGGGTCCAAAATTATCTTTTTTTCCCATATACTGAATGGAGAAAAAATGTGCTCACGCCTATAGCCCAAACCGCGGGATGGATTTTCACCAAATTTGCGGCAGGAGTGGCGGCTTGGTCCCGAAAGCATGCTTTTGTAAATTTGGTGGAAATCCATCCAGTAGTTTTTTTTAAAACAACCACAAAGTAGGTCCCAAAAAATTAGTGATATCTATGTCCGCTCCGCAGACACACTTCCCTGTTCTCACCACGGACAGGACACCGATTGGCTAGTGGGGGTACGTCATGACCGCGGACCATCAACGTGTTCACTGATTGATTGGAGTGAAGCGTGAGGTGCGTCACATTTTCTCGATGAGCCCGCCATCTTGGATTCACTGACATCGGCCGGTGTCCGCGGACATCGCAGTAAAACATATAAAAAAACACAACATTGCACTTGTCAAATTTATCAAATAATCTCTGGGGAGGTGAGGGGTGATGAGGATGGGATGGGACATGGCTGCAAGAAGCAAAAAAAACGGGTGTTTTTCACTGCGAAAGTCTGCGAACAGTTTGAATGTTCGCAAACAGTCCTTTGAAGTTCGCCGGCACCTCTGCATCACAGGGTTGGTGAAAATCAGTTCTTGGATGGCTTATAACTTTGGCACCACTTAATAATACTGCATACAATTTTGCATTTATATTCTTAACCCGATTCTGAATGGGTTTGCAAAGTTTGGTGGGATTTTGTCAAGAGGGGGCAAAATTAGAGGGGGTCCCAAAATAATGTAAAGGCTTATAAATGAGGTGCCATTTGACGAATCTACACTTAAGTTGGCAAACTGATAATAGATCTAGATATAAATGTTTTTGCAACGTTTGGTGGGATTTTGTCAACAGGGGGCAAAATTAGAGGGGGTCCCAAAATATTGTAAAGGCTTATAAATTTGGTGTCATTTGACAAATCTAGACAAAGGTTTGCAAAAAGAATATAGATCTAAATATAAATGTTTTTGCAGAGTCTCGTGGGGTTCTGTCAAGAGGGGGCAAAATTTGAGGGGGGTTCCCAAAATATTGCAAAAAGCTTATAAATTTAGTGCAATTTGACGAATCTACACAAAAGTTTGCAAAAAAGATTTGAAATCCAGATATACATGTTTTTGTAAAGTCTGAATGGATTTTGTCAAGTTTGGGCTAAGTTATATGACTATTGTATGTGCATACATTTGACACTTTTGAAAAAATAAAACATGGGTGGATTTCCAGGAATCTTGTGTAACGCGCTTTGGCAAGGACCTTAAAGCATGGTTTTGCAAATGTGTCTATGTTTTATTTTTTGACAAGTGTCATAATGTAGGTACAAAAAATAGTGATATACCTTTGGTGACTGAGGTGTAGCCTGTGGCCATAAGCAGTGGCCACATTGTCTGGGTCATGGAATAAGGTAATGATCCGGACAATCTGGATACTGGCGATGACCACGAGGGACAACACATGAGGTTAAAGTGGCCATGTCCACCTGGGACTGGCTTTGTGGTAAAGTTATTCAAAATTGTAATAGGTTTGAAAGGGAAGAAAAATGTGCTTGTGGTAATATGGTCATAGGATTCTTTTTTTGTCTTCTGCAGGCTGCCATGGGAACCGAAGAGGGGCCCTGTATGGAACCCCGCCTTCCCTTTTCATGGTGGCCACCTTGGAAAAGTATTTTCCTTCCTACACCGGGACACCGCAGGCGTCCCGGTTTAGGAAGAAAAATCCTTTTTTAGCACCCCGGGTTCCTGCTTTGGGAACCTAGGTTGCTAATGGCCTTCATCCCCCATTACAGGGGCTGGAATGGAGGGATAACGGTCCGGAGACCTCGTTATCCACCCTTGTTTCGCTTGGGCTGATAACTTGGGCTGCTGGGCTGGTATCCACTGTTCTAGCCCCTGGAACGGGGGATGAATGCCACAATATTCCCATTAGCATAACACAAAATACAAATAGAAATGTTGTGAAATATTTTTGAGTCTTTGTATTTCAATGAGAAATATAAAGTAGATGGAGTCTATGGGCCTCATTAGGACCCTGGCAGTCCCGTAATGAACGGTGCCGGTACAAGACCGGCACCGTTCATTACGGGCTGCCCTATTCCGAGGTCTGCAGTGGGACCCACTAAGGACATCTGGTCTGACCAGACGTCCTTAGCGGGTCCCGCTAGCAGTAGAGGGTGCTAACAACAGGCCCGTTATCAACGGGCCCGTTGTGCACCCTCCTCATTCCCATTGAGCCCTATGGGGGCTGAAATGGGAATGGGGAAGTACCGAGTCTGGGTCCCGCAAAAGGGATTTACTAGGCCCTCCAAGGTCAGAATAGCATGGTAAATCCCCTTTCGTGGGACCCAGACCTGGAACCCGGTATGGAGGCAGCCATACCCTTATTAAGGGCATGGCTGCCTCCATACTCGTAATGAGGCCCTATATGTTTTTTTTTTACTTCTATTTTTTAACTGTGAAAGGTGGTTCCTAAAGGAACATTTCTTTTGTTGTTTTCGGATGTATTTTATTTTGCCAAGAGAGCTTAGAATGAAAGGTGGGGAGGGAAATGAGGGAAGAGGCTCCAAACACTAATATGGAGGGGCAGGTGGACAGGGGAAAATGTTGTATGTGTGTTATTTCTAAGGTAGGGGGCAGTGTTTCTCATGCTCCTTGATTACAGCAGTGGTGGTGGCTCTTGTGAAGGAAGGATGGCATTAGCTGATGCCATTTTAAGATAAATAGCAGTTTTGCTAAAATTATGTACTGTGTACGAGATTGTTAATGGATAATGAGTAGGAATAGGTATAGGAGTTGTGCAAGGTAAATTTTGAAGTTGAAAATTCCTAGATCTGTAGAAAATGCAGTTCCGAACTGTTCACAAAGCACAGATCTTATTGTGAAGTGCAGACAGGTTCTCGGACACGTCAGAATGCCGCGCGCCAGCGTATGGTCATGTGGCACTGTCCGGAAGGTTTGCAATGAAGTCAGATGTTCGTAGACGTCTACGGATGCAAAACCAGTTGAAATAGTTGCAAAATGTGTATAGAAGTGTTTTAAATTATTCTTGAAGGTGGGAAAGAGTTTTAAGGTGACACTTTGTAAATTGGACACAAATATTGCTATATTGGGTAAGTATGACATTAGTAAGTTGTAGGAAAATAGCATGCACTGGTAAAAACCCATGAAATTCAATGAAAAAGCTTTGTTAAAGGGACATTATGGTTAAGTTGCACTAATAAAAACCTATAAATGTCACTGAAAAAACTTTGTTAAAGGAATGTTATGGTTAAGTTGCACTAATAAAAACCTGTGAAATTCAATAAAAAAACATTGTTAAAGGGATGTTATGGTTACAAGTAAAACCAAAAAACCCCAGAAATTCGCCAGTTATGGTAAGCTAAGCAATCATAACTCGCGCCACCACTGTGCACTGCTAAAACTAACACCCAGGACATCAAAGATGACATCACAAATGGCATTGATGACATCACTGATGACATCACATGTGAAATAAATTTTGATGAAAAGTCCCCACAAGGGATTGTGTTTATATTGTTGGTAACAAGATGTCAGGGGTGATAGGGAGACCTATAATGAACTACTTAATCTGTTTAAGGATGTACTCATCTAAAATCATTGTATTGGAGTGTTGTTGTTAATACAGAAACCTAATCATATATAAGCATAGGCAATGACTGCAGCATGCACCCACCATAGAAGTACAATATTTATAAACTAGTAATTTTGGATAGTACAATAATGAATGCTACCTTATCATAGCTTTCAGTAATGTTAACCGTGTACTAGCTAACAATTCAAGACTTACAACACTTGGTGCTAGTACAAACAATACATATGAAGAACCACAATGCATACAAATCAGAGGCACATACAGTGAAACTAAAGTAAGGAAGAAAGAAACAGCATCATCAGAAAATGTTAATAACATTAACGTTTATCTTCATGTATACAAATGAATTGTGTGTTTGAGGCCTGCTCATTTCCACATGTATGTGCACCATGAGCTGAGACCAAACCCTAAGGAAAGTACTTTAAGAACATATGACAAGGTTAACGTTTAGATATACAGCACCTTTTCAATTTTAAGATTCTGACAGTCAGTGAATAAAACCACCTGGCCTATATATGTCATTGAACAAAAACAAGTGGCCCAGGTATATGATGTCATCACTGATGTCATTGATCACATTTGTGATGTCATCTTTGATGTCCTGGGTGTTAGTCTTAGCAGTGCACGGTGGTTGCTAAGTTTACCATAACTGGCGAATTTCTGGGGTCTTTTGGTTTTACTTGTAACCATAACGTCGCTTTAACAAAGTTTATTCATTAAATTTCAAAGGTTTTTATTAATGCAACTTAACCATAACGTCCCTTTAACAAAGTTTTTTCATTGAATATATCAAAAATATTCAATCATTCCTGACTGCATGAACTGCAGTGAGGGCATTTTAGTATTTTACACCTCGCAAGAATCCCATGACAGTACACTCGGCAGAGTCTGTATGACACTGGAGGATGTACAACTCAGGTTCATTAAGAATAAATTTGAGTTGAACAAGTCAACAATGTAATGTTACCTGATCCAAGCAAGGTGGATGCCCTCACCTAAACACCTGAACCAGATAATCTTGCCCCTCCCTGCTCGTTTCTGGGGATGACACGCTACTGTGCCCACTACATTCAAGAATGTGCATCCATCGGCGTGCCCATCTGCCACCTCACCAGGCTGGGTCAGGACTATGCATGGAATGCACAATCCCAAGCGTTGCTTGAGAATGTGAAACGTAAAACAGCAGGTGCTGAATGATGTACTTCTGTCCCATGCTGTGCACAGAAGTAATAGTTAATGCCAGCCGGTTGGTTTGGGTGCAATTCTTGGGCAACATAAACCTGTAGTAACAAATAGAAGAAAG
Source organism: Ambystoma mexicanum (assembly GCF_040938575.1). Taxonomy (NCBI): domain Eukaryota; kingdom Metazoa; phylum Chordata; class Amphibia; order Caudata; family Ambystomatidae; genus Ambystoma; species Ambystoma mexicanum. The sequence continues at coordinate 749,309,505 of NC_090939.1, forward strand.
GTTGTATTGTGTGCCAGCTGGAGCTTTATATATATCAACATGGCATTTTTTCAGTCAAAGAGCAAGTCCATTGGGGTCATCTGGGCCTATGAATTGCATCACTTGTTCATGTTTGGTAAAGAGGTCACCATCATTACAAATCATCAATCTCTGCTCACCATTTATGGTAATGCAGAAGCCAAGATGGCACCTCGTATAGAGAATTGTGACCTGCTTCCAGAAGACTATATGATTAAAATCATACATAGGCCTGCAGACTATTTCTCCAGACATGCAATTTCCTGTATTGTATTGCATTGTATTTGGTTATTTATATAGCTCTCTTTACCCACTTGTGTGGCCTCAATGCGCTTTTTTCCTTGGTTGCAATGCCCTTGGTGACCGTAGTCGATGTGGTTGGAAATTCTAGGGAGTTTGGCTTATGGGATGCATGTGTGCATGTTGCCGTTCTAATCCTTGGGTGGCTGGCAAGACTCGACTAAGCAGCCCAGGAAAGGTCAGAAACATGGGTGGGTGCTGTAGAGGTTTAGAGATAGATTGCTATTGTTGACATAACATAACATAACATAGTCTATATGGGCCCAGCTATACCGGGTTCCTTTCGGGAGGTGGTAGCTGTTTGCTAGTGGCAGAGGTGTTGAGGTATGTCAGGTGTTTCAGTCTGGACGGCTATGGGTGAAGCTAGACCCGATGTGCTTAGCCGTAGCTGTATTCTATCGTGCATGGATGCTTGGCCAAGGCTGTGGCCTGTGTCCACACTAGTGGTGTGAGATATATATACCGTAGGCTGGGAGATTGCTTATTTGTCCAGGTCTAGAATTGAGAGTTCCATACCAATGGGCCTAGGCTTCACACTGTAGCAGGTATCCATGTATAACAAACAAAAATGGCACCTAAACCTAGATTTGAGGATCCCGTATAGTGGGAGAAAGGCCTATGTTTTACAGTGCAGTAGGTTTAGGCACACAGTAAATAAAGACAGCAGCCACGCCCAGACATGAGAATCCTCTATAGTGGTAGAGAGGCCCAGGCACTGCAGTATAGCACGCTTCATCATATAGTAAACAAAGATGGAGGCTGCATCTGTTATCGAGAATCGCACATAGTGGACAGGAGGCCCAGGCTTAAAAATGCAGCAGGCCTCAACATACAACAGACAAAAGGAGGGGGCTACAACTAGACGCGAGAATCATGCAGGGTGGTGGAGGGCCTAGGCCACACAAGGCCGCAGGCCTCAGCCCATTGCACAGTAGGTATCCGCAATTAAACAGTCACAGATGGCCGCCATACCTAGACCCGGGAATACACCTGTAGTGGGAGACTGCCAGCGCTGAGAGCTTCCCTGAATGAGCGATGCAGGTTAACAGTGGCAGTGACTAACATCATCCCTTTGTGGCTGAGGAATACTTCAACTATGTTGTCTACCTTTCAAGGCCCCTCTCTATTCCTTTCAAGGACATGAAAATCTCCTCTAAATTCCACAATGCCAGTATACTGTCTGCTGACCCATTCTTATTGATGGAGGTATGCTATGGAAACTAGCAAAAAATCATCAGGAGCTGATTTTGAGGAGCTGCAAACGCAGAAAATGATTCAAACTGAATTACGTTTACCCATGATGGTTGCCGTCTCAGGCACACCTCTGTTGTCATACCCAGGGGGCTGTAACATAAGATAATAGATGTGACTCATGAAGATTGCCGGGGAATAGCAGCCATGAAAAGTCTCAGGAGCACAAGGTATGGCTCCCGACTGTGTACACAATGGTAGAATCCACCCTCAAGCATTGTCAGGTCTGTCCGAGCCTAACAAAAAGGAAATGCCAAGAGCATTTGCTTGTGTCCCCTCTTCCAAAAGTGATTGTGTAGGCGGTTGCATTGAACTTCTGTGTTCCTTTGTCAACAGGTTACCTTTGCCTTAGTGGCTAGAGATGAAATTTCCAGGTATCCCAAGTTAAACATTATACCGTCAACTATAGCAGCCTCCCTCATGCCTGCACTCAACATGATCTTCTCAGTTTATCCAGACCTAAGGATTTGTAGTCTGAAAATGTTCCCTCATTCAGTGGGACAAAATTCCAATGTTTTTCTAACTCACATAAGAAGGGCTATCTTAAACATGCAAACTAACTGAAAAGCAACTCACCCAAGGATTGTGCCAATCGGTACTCAATAATATTAACACATCAGATGGCACCACAAATACATGTCATGGATAAGAGAGAATCTAATAAAAAAAACTGCATCAAGCATGGTACTTTGATATCCGCGGTGGCGACAAATCCAACTCCCAAGGCTATGCCTGCTTTTCATATATGAGAATGAATAAGGAGGGATGGGGGGGGGGCACAACAAGTTAAATTGTGGTCATTACTAGTAGTGCAAGATGCACCAATGCAATCCTTAACTATGGGTACATACATTGAATTATTTCAGGTGCGTATGGGTTAGACAGTCTAAGGGCCAACCAAGACTGTAATGGGAAACAAATATGAAGCAAAACCTGTTAATCGCTAACAGGAGACCCACTAGCGCACTCTTATGGGGATATAAATCCCGTAGTAACTCTTACAAAGGTGTTCTGGGACAATAAATCCTCATGACTAGTATAATTATTACACAAATTCAATATGTTTGTTGAATAATAACTTCATTTCCAGCAATAAATTGGAAACAACTGTATGTGTGTGAAGGTTTCTATTGCCAAAAAACAGACACTGCACTAGTTTAAATTTTCATTTTTTAGTATACATAACACAATAGTAAATAAAGAAGAACGTCAATTCTAATAAACCATTGACATCACGGTTTCACAATTCAAAAATTACTACATAGTCCACTTAAAATGCAGTGGTAAGGTACATGGTTGTGTTGTTGTCACACAAGGGTGTAATCACATTTCTGTGAAAATTCAAGGTCTATAGTCTGACTCTAATAGGCTCCTTTATGAGTGTGCCGACGCATTTCGGATATAATCCGTCTTCAGGGCCTGGTACCTATTATTCTTGATAAAAATCGATTCTTTCAATGTTGTCACTCATATGAAATCTTGGAGTTTTAGCCATTGCATATGTTTGAATCCAAGAGGTCCTAGTCCCAGAAATCTGGTCTGAATTAAGATGGAGGTTTGGTTTCCCGTATCGGGTAAAGTGACACTGCAAAGTATGTAGCTGCAGGGTGAAGAAAGGAGTGAATGCGGTCGTTCCGCCTAATGCCTGTCGCTTGCCACCACTGCTCACCTGCAGCAATGAAGCCCCCTCACTCTTTCTCTTGTGAAAGATAGAATATTTACAGAAGTAAGTTCAAACAAGGCAGTTAGTAAAAACCAATCCCACTTCTATAAGTTTAAAGGTGCTTGATGTGGGCCTTTCAGGTTCAACTCTTCCAGCAGAGACCACACATTGGAATCAAAAGAGATGGGATTATTGTGTCGGATGGGACCCATGGAATAGGGAAATCTCAGCACACAGTTCAATGCCCTGATCAGCTGGTTCGAGAAACAGTGGCTAATTTGGCCCTTCAGATAAGGGGTGTGTCAGCCACTTGTACTCCCTAAGAAGTGGCAAATAGTCCCAAAAAATAAAGATAGTGCGTAAAAATACTCCCAACAAAAAATAGGAAACAGACACGTTGGACCTTGTGCCCCTGCTTTCACTCACACAGCCCCATGGACATGTTGGACCAGCAGTGCGCATAATACCACAGGAAGAAACTACTGTTATCACTGCCTGATTGAAAGAAGTAAACATGTATACTTTAACGTGTATGAATAAATAGGCGCAAGGGAACAATTATTACAAAAACATTCGTTTTCCAGTTAGAACGTATTTTTCTCGCTTATCACATACTCCCATTGTGAATTGGACTTGCATTTCTATTCCCTAAAAATCATTTTACTCCCACTTCAAAACATCTGAAGCACTGGGTAAATTGTTCTGTTCGCGGGCAAGGACAAGGCTTAGTTCTTTCTATATATAGATCGGGAAATGTGGGTCCTTAGGAAGGTGCATTGATGCCTGTCACAGGTCATGGCTTTTTTGCAGAAACCCTCCTGGGACCGAGCTCCAGCAAAGTTTGCCTTGCCCTTCTGTCCCTGTGACCAAATCCCTTTCTCTAGGCTGGCCCAGCAGTGTCCAAGATCTGCTCCTCACCAACACTCTCCCATAAAAAGTCTTTAGAATAACGATTAACTTATAACAAGCTCTGTACAGAAACACCCCAAACCACACATTTTATGAGCACGCTGTTCAAATGTGTCTTGCAATTTACAAACATTTTTACTGCTAGAGTGAGTACTGAGACAAATGAAAATAGCAGAAAAACCAATTTGCATTGGTCAGTCTTATGTTCTCAAAATGCTCTTTGCATGTATGCAAATTGCCTGGATAGGGTTTCCTGAAGGGATAGGGTGTGCTAGACCTGGACTGGGGCTCCGCTTCTCAGCTCTGTCCACAACCCTATCCATACACCCTAACCACCATCAAACCTGCAAAGAGTGTGGAGGGGGCTCCCAGAGGAAATGTTCTCCATTTCCAGCACTCTGGAGTGTCCATTTAAGCGTGTTACTCCAGACCTGCTGCCTGACAGAACAGCCATAATCACGAGGCAGAATTCTTTTCTTCGAAGCAGCCATTTTACTGTGGGTTTAAACCGAGGCGTCGCTAGTTGGGGTTTCGGGGGCTATAGCCCCAGGTCTTTTGGTTGTAACCCCGGATAGAAGCTCAGTGGCTATGACCAAAAGCCTAGCTAGCCCCGAGTCCCGATAGTCCCGACATTAGCATAATCTTGGATCTTTTCCAGACAGAGCAACACCCCATGGCTCAAAGATGGCTGCACTAATCACTAATGCATGTACTATACCAAGTTAGCTGCTTTACTTTATTGACGATCACTGTCACAGGTTTTCCTTTCGTTTCAACATCAACAGTGACTCAAATATCTAAAGAAAATGTTTTCCCTGGAAGCTGATTTTAAAGTACTTAATGCACATGACATGGAGAAAATACATCACCAGCTTCCGAGGAATAAAAATGATTACTCTTTAATGTACTCCTGATTCAAGATTCAAGTGCGCCTTCAGGCCTACGGGTGATGTGGCGCATTCCCAAGAATTGAAATAAATAAATAAAAAAATGCACCTTCAATAACTGACAGAGACAAAGGTAATTTAATTAAAATCAACCTGTCCATGCACTTTGTAAGTTCACACAGTGTCTGATCGACAGCGCATTTTTCTGGATAAAGTGAGTGCACCATGAACCTGATCTGGATGGAGGGAATGCAAGCACTGTGATGAAGAAGAGCAGGACGAGAAGTAATGAAGAATACGAGCAAGTAAACCGAGCATTACCTCCACGTCCTTCTTCCTCGCCCCAGTACTTATGTATTAGAAATACCAGCTCCTGGGGAGTGGGGCATCAAGAATGCCCATGTTGAACAACCAGATGTCCTGCACACCAAACAACACCATTTTATTGTGACCGACATCTAGTAGAAATTCAATATAGACTAGCACTCAACACCCCTTCACTAAATCCCCTGGAACCCTGGGAGTTTATGTTCAACCTATTGTGCTTAATGAAAGTGTTTGGATCTGCCCACGTGCGCACCCTAGAAATGTCCTGGATGGAAACCCCCTGTGCCAGTGCCCGAGATGCAGCCATAGCCCTAGTTGATCGTCCATAGATCCTTGGAGGTTAGGGCCTCCCATCCAGCGAATAGGCCATGGAAATCGTTTCTCTTATCACCTGCCAATGGTTTGTACAGTACTCTTCCTGCCAGGACAGTCACCTCCCAATGTCACAAAGAGACTTTCACAATGTTTTATAACCTTAGACCTGCCAAAGTAAGCAAGCACAGCTCGCCTTACATCTAAGTGGCGCCATGCCACCTCGTCTGGGGAAAAAACATTCTTGAAAAAAAGGAGGAAAGATCTGCTGGGATGAATGAAATTAAGAAATGACATCGGGAAGAAAGAATGGATCACACCCGAGGAACAGGGCTTCCTCCAGAACCACCAAATAGGGGGCCATACATACCAAAGGCCCAATCCCCCCAATCTCTTGGCAGATGTGATCACCACCCAGAACACTGAGAGCTTTCACGACTCAGGGAAGATCCAAGGAGGGGGTTGGACTCTTCAGGAGGCGAGCCACCAAACCCATGTTCTCCCAAGCCTCCCAGGGCGACCAGAAGGACCTAACGGCTGCCCCTTGTGCCCTAGAGGGGGAGACCTCCAGATCCAAGGTAACTTCCTGCAAAACCTAGAACACATCTGGGATCCTGCAGCTCCTGACTGCAATCTTTTTTCTAGTACACTGAATCTGAATTCCAATGCCTATCACAACGTTTCAACGTGGAGGGACGCCTATCATTATGGACTGCACAGCTATTTCTTCGGACCACCCTAGGCCTTCACGTTTCTACCTATCAATGCCCAGGCCTCACAGCTGCTTTTTGGAGCCTTCCCATCCTCTGTAACTCTATAATAGGATAATAGGATAGGGAATTAATGCATGGGGACCCTGGATCTACTGCTAAATCCAGGGTCAGGGAGAACCAGGACCTCTACAGCCAAATAGGGGCAATGAGAATGACTTCTGATGCAGAGTCTAGAATCTTGAGCATGACCTTCTGGAGCATTGGAAGGGGAGGGAACACATACATAAGCCCCTTTGGCCATTCTATGGCCATTGCCTATGCTTCCCAAGGACCCCCACCCCCCTTGCAGGGAGCGTTGACAAAGCCTCGGAAGATTGGCATATTTTGGGGAGGAAAAGAGAGCCAGTTCGGGAGTCCCGAACTTCTGTCTGGCAGAGATCAAAGAAAACCTTTGGAAGAGGCTCTCTGAAAGTGGAAGGAAACTTCCTGCTCGGGTGGTCTGTTTACAGATGATCCTTTCCTTTTATGTGGACCACCCTGATTTCAAGAAGATTTTTTTGCTCGACCCAAGTTCGCAACTCCAGAGAGAACTGCTCAGGGGTCTGTAACAAACCCCTCTGTTTATTCAAGTGGGCCAGAGCCACAGTATTGTCTGTTTACAGGATGGCAGGTCTCCCCTGAAGAATTGGAGGAAAAATAACTATCCCTCAGGACTGTTGCCAGTGGAGGAATCATGAGTTACCTGGGCCGTCCATCTTTCTTGGTGACTCTCTACATTCAACACTCCACTACAACTGATCTAGCTCCTATGCACCCTCCAACTGGCTCCTTTCTGGAGAAGATCCCATATTGCCTAGAGCATGGCTTTCCAGTATGCAGAATTAATAACGAAAGAAACGACACCTGAATAACGACAAAAAGTCGAATGTTTTAGTAAAAGTATATATGGGGTGGGGTAAGTGACTAAAAGGGATAGGGGCAATAGGGGGAGTGTAAAAAGGCTGCAGAAACGGGGGCTTTAGGGGGGAACCCCCAAATAAAAAATAAAAAATAATTAAACTTTTTTCTTTATTCAGGTGTCGTTTTAAATGTATGTCGTTATTTAGGGTGTCGTTATAAACGCATGGAACCGGCTTTCCTATTCAGTTGACCCATGGGCAACACATAGAGGCAAGTCCCTCGATACATTTATAGTAATACTCTGCTAACCCCAATAACGGTCTCAATGAATCCTTGTTCTGGAGTGCTGGAGCCTGCAACACAGCATCCACCAAACTAGTTTTAGGCCTGATGCCTCACCAATCAATGATATGTCCTAGGTGGCACACACCGCTGTCATTCCAAATATGCATTTTTCCTTCCTAACGGTCGGCCCAACCGGATCCAAAATACTCAACACTTCACGTACAAAACTCGTGTGGAGCTCGAGATCAGGTGCGAACACGAGAATATCAACCATGGATGCTGAGGTGGAGCAAATAGTGACACATTGCGTATTGTGTGCGTACAGCGACAAGTCTCATGTGTCAACCGAACCCACTCTATGGCTGGTGAAATTTCCAACAAAACCTTGGGGAAAGGAAAACCTTGGACATTATTGGTCCCTTACCGAAATGTTACCAAGGGAAGAAGCATGTGTTTGTTCTGATGGACTACTATTCAAAATGGCCATGTGTCTGCTGGTCGTAGGAGATGACAGCCAAGTAAGTGGTGGATTTCCTTGATGGAATCTGTAGAATAGAAGGATTTCCGTCCACATTTGCATAGTGGCAATGGAGTGCAGTTTAAGTCTAAAATAGTGGCCGATTATCTCCGGAAGGCAGCGGTGCACCACGAAATGACAGCGTCCAGGCCAAAATGGAATGTTAGAAAGATTAAATAGAGTGGTGAAAGGGACATTACAACTAACCAAGATATCTAATTTGGATGTTAACGGGTTGACTCGGGACATGCTTTGAGCCTATAGGAAAATGCCTCACTCCAGCACACGAGTCACACCTTTAGTGGTACTTAAAGACAGGAAACTGGTTGATAAATTGACTCCATACTGGCTGGGTACCTTGGGTCCCATCAAGGTTATTAGGGAGGAGTTGATCAGCAGGGCAGCCATGTGCCAGGAGTGGTATAAGAAGTGGTTTGACAGTAGGACGTGTGTGGATAGGAAACTTGTTGGTGTGGACAGTTGGGCCAGAATAAAGAACCCGAGAGTGAGAGGAGCGGTGCTCCATATTTGTCCGCTCCAAGGAAAGTTGTGAAAGTGATGGGTACAGTGGTGTTGTTGGATGATAGCACCAAGTGAGTATGAGACAGCTGGTGAAGTGTCACGATATGGAGATCAAAGTGCAGGTGGGAAGTGGTGCGATGCCCCATGGGTTGCATGTTGACTGTGCTCCGGTTCGCACTTTAGGAATGGATAAAGTGCCTGTGGTGCATTTGGGTAGAAGTGAAACACCTGAAGTAAGTGAGAATCTTGGAGTGAAAGTGACACGTGGCCCGTAGGGGGCCCAGCAGGCACCTCTGGAGAGCGGCCTTCATGTGGAAAGTGATCGACAGGCTATGGAAGGGAATCATCCAGCAAGTGGGTAGTGAGTCCCCGGTTGAGGAAGGAAATCTTCGGCATGGTGCCTGTTTGCGACACCTACCAAGCAAATTCAAGGACTTTGTGCTAAGCATATTTGGTTAAGGGGGAAGGTGTGTAGTGGGTTACTGTTAAATGTGCGGCTGCGCCCACACGTTATTTGTGGCAGCACCCCGCGGGCCTCTGGGCTGATGTTCCTCGTGCAGCAGCTTGCACAGGGGCATCCTTTGAATGCTTCTGTGTGACGCGCTGTGGTGCGGAGGACAGCAGCGGGCAGTGACAGGCTGATGGTGCAGCTCTCATGTTCGGAGCAGATCTACAAATCAACAAAGCTACTCACGTGCTTCCTGCCTCCAGTCCTCATTATTACCTGAATCCGCCTCCTCCCCTGCAGGTGGGCCCAACACAACACATAGCTTTCTCTTCCACTCCCAGAGTATAAAGTTTGGTCAAGAATCCTGGAACTGCCACATTCGCAGGGTCCCTCCATTCCCTGAGGATTTCCTCTTGTACCTCGAGAGTAAGGGCAACCGACTCGCCATGGTGCGCTTGAACTGGGGGGGAGGGAGAGCTTGATTCATTTTATCAGTAGACAAGAAGGTACAGGAGCTGAGAACTTCATATGGTTCACCACCTGGATCAGCTCAGAGGCGACTACCTCCTTATCCAAATATTACCCATTTTGCTCAGCTTCAAACGAGCATAAGGATACCTGTGACGCCTGAGAAGAAGAAGAGGATGAGATAATAGAGGAATCTGAGGAGGGAGTAGCAACCTTCCTGTTTTTCTTCTTGTAGCCCTGCTCCTTAATAGCTTTCCTGAAGATTTCCAATAAACCTTTCTCAGAATGGCCCTCCCACTGTTTTTCGAAGATGCTTCCCTATCATGATCAACTTCTGCCAGACCTTGACGCTCCGGCAATCACCATGGAAAAAGGTTTAAAACGGACTCTCCTTACCTGTGCCCTGGCTGTCTATACAGGGCTCTTCTGCAGTCCTTCACATGAAACGGGGATACCACCTTGGCCACACTTCCCAGGCCCAGAAGTGTCCCACCTCCTGCTCAATCAGCGTGCCCTCATCTTGCAGGGTCGCTGAGAGCCTCCCGTCCTCTGGACTCATACCCCCAGGCCTCTGCTCGGTGGAGTGGTTCAGAGGGAATGCATGTGTGTTGCCTATCCCTGCCCAGTGGGGTGAGGTAATTGTTTTAGGGCAGGCATGGTCACTTTCTGATGGTCCATGTAGGAGGCAGGATCGAAAAAACGAATGCACGGTAGGATGTTTTACTCCTATGAGAGGGGCGGGGCATGCAAGAAACAAATAATAAACATAGAAAAAGGGTTTCTGCATGGGAGGTGGGTCACTTACAGTGGCAGCTGAGGAATTATTTGATTTTAGGGGCGTAAATAATTCCCACAAATCTTTATGAGCGACCGAGCGCAGTGTGAGAGCACAAATCAACTGACGGTGGCTCGGGTGGGGGGTGGGTCATCTCTCTACAGAAATTTTTTTGAATGATGGTTTAAAATTGTGCATTATAGAGCATGCTTCGTGAAAAATTGGGTAAAAGTTATACAGCTTGGGAACTCAATTCATGGGAAAATCCAATAGATGAAAGTCACCAACAGTGTGTTTGTAGCATTCCACAACACATTTTCATAATCCCTTCCCCCACAGTATATGCCACTATGAAAAGCATTTTCACAATGGCTGTACCGGTACATTTCCATGCACCAATATATGCCAGTGTTCTCGTATAAGAACATATATATTCCCTTGTAAGAACATACTCCCGTTGGTTTGCCATTAAAATGCCATGCCAAAATAAAAATTAAAAAAGTCCAAATTGGCTTCAACAACGCCAGCCAATCTATTCACTTAATACCACTTACAATGCTTATGTTACCATCATAGGTGAACTGGCTGCACCAACATATGCCAGTCTAGCCACGTAATAACACTCATCATGCTTACTTTATCATTTTTGTCCAAGAAAACATATCATGCCATAGTAAGAAAACATGTTCTTGCTGACTGTGTCCACTGCTTGCAGTCAGCAATAACATATTTCCTTACCTTGTTATTTCCTGCACAAATTCCCCCTCCAAGCCCGAGCCCACACACCCACACATTCATATACACATGCACACAAGCATTCGCACACCCATACAGCCTCTCTCAATAATTCACACGACTCCCACCAGAACAATTCACACATGCAGATGACATCTGCAACATCCTTGAATGCATGGATCTTGATGTGCTCGCCATCACGGAGACATGGTTCAAGGACAGCTCTGTCACAAGCCTTGACACACTCATCCCTGAAGGATACAAGATCCTCTCTGTGCCCAGTCCCATGAGGTCAGGAGGGGGAGTGGTGTTGATCTTCCCAGAATGGATACCTGTGTCCATCATCCCCACTCAGCCCTACTCCTCCTTCGAGTGCCTAGTCTGCATGCTCTCACTCTCTCATAAATCTTCTCTCCTTGTGGCCACCTTCTATCAGCCACCAGGACAGTTCACTCTTTTCCTCTCGGAATGGCTTGACGGGGCCTCCTCTCAACTCCTCCTGCTTGGTGACCTCAACATCCATCTGGACTCTACTGACTCCTCAGGTCCTTTTCACAACCTATGTGATTCGCTCTCTCTATCTATCTTACCCTCTGGCTCCACGCACACAGTGGGACACATTTTGGATGCTCTCATCCCTACCAACATCCCTCTCTCTATCCCTCTCACTAACTCTCACTCATGGACGGACCACTCTCTTCTCTCTTCACACTTGAAGCTCTCCTCTCGCATCGGCACACCCTGCGTGACCTCTCGGTTTCAAAGTCACCAGACCCATGAAAAGAGTGACAGTGGCTGTCTTTGCTTCCACCTACTCTCCGCCTCCTACTCCTGCGGCTGACTCCCACCCTGACACAGCCCTTGCTAACTTCAATCTCTCTATCTCTAACACCCTTGAAACTGTTTCCCCTGCCATGAGGGTCTGACCGAAGCCTTCCAAAAAGTGCAACTCTTGGTGTGACTCTGATCTGACTGCCCTTAAATGCAAGTGTAGGGCAGCTGAGTGGAAATGGAATTTGTCAGGCGGACCCTCTGAATAACTGGTCTGATGCCTCCTTCAAAGGCAATATCGACTCTGCATCCAAACCAAGAAAATAGTCTTTATTCAAGCCTGCACCTCCGCGGCATCAAACAACACAGCCGAACATTTGAACGTTTGTAAGGAATTGGCCAATCCTGCAGCAGCCTCCTCTACTGTCACGCCCACCAAGGACCTTTGCTCTGTCCTGGGTGCACAATTCACCACAAAAATCTGACATCCTTTCCTCTCTCACTTCCATGCCACATCATACACCAACACCCCTGGAGCCTCCCTTGGCCCCTCCACCACTTCTCCTCCTTCTCTCACTCCCATCACACCTGATGAGGTCACCAGACAAGTCTGGTCTATGAAGGCCTCATCCAAACAGGCTGACTCCTTCCCCTTCAAAATCATTAAGGGCAACATTGACTCTCTAGCCCCAGCCTTGGCTGATATCTGCAATCTCTCTTTTGCCACTGGAGTTTTTTCAACTTCTCTTAAGCACACCCGTGTCCACCCTCTGATTAAGAAACCCTCTGCCGACCCCTCCATTCTGGCAAACTACCACCCTATCTCCATCACCCCTTTGCTGGGCAAACTCCTGGAGAAGCTGGCTATCTCTCAGCTCACCCTCCACACCAAATCTTCTGGTTGCCTTCCCGGCATTCAGTCTGGCTTTAGAGCATCCAGAGGCATGGAAACTGCTCTTCTGAACACCCGTGAAGCCCTGCTCTCATATCTTGACACTAACAGTCCCTCTGTCCTCATTCTTCTTAACCTCTCCTCTGCCTTTGACACAGTAAACCACAACATCCTGATCGCACATCTCCATGACACTCAGGGAATCACAGGTCAGGCTCTGGCATGGTTAACCTCCTTCCTTTCCGACTGCCCATACCAGGTGGAACTTGGGTCCTTTATCTATTATCACTCTTTCAACCTGTGGCGCTCCCCAGGGTTCTAACCTATCCCTCTGTTTCTTCAATATCTACATGGCTGCCCTGGCACGTGTGATTGCCACCTTCATCTCTAACTTCCAGTGTTATGCGGATGACACGCAAGTCTCCTTCAGGTTACCCTCAGCCAACTACTAGTAAGACTGAGATCGTTTGCATTGGGACTCCAGATCCCACTTTCCAACTCTCACTCTGGCGGGACTCCCTTGGCCCTGCGCTCACACCCACCTGCAAAGCAAAAATCCCTGGGGTCATCTTCGACTTCATTCTCTCCTTCTCCACTCACATTTCAGACATTTCTAAAACGTCCAATTACCAGCTTCACCTCCTTAGAGTTACTCTTCCTTTTCTCACCTTCCCCCAGTGGCTCACTGTCTCCATAGCCCTAGTTCTCTCAAGGCTGGACTACTGGAACAGCCTCTTTCTCAACCTCCCTGCCTCTGATTTGCACCCTCTGCAACGCATCCAGAACAGAACCGGAAGACTTATCTTTGGCCTCAAGCCCAGGGACCGCATCTCTCTGGCACTGAAATCATTTGCTCCCTGTGGCTGCAAGGATCAAGTTCAAGACCCTCTGCATTGGCCACAAGGCTTTCTGGGGCCTGGGACCTACCTATCTGCAACAATGCCTACCTAAATACTGTCCTTCCCGAGCCCTCCGCTCATCTACCTCCAACCTTCTGCGAGTGAGCTGGTTCTCCAAGCAGAGATTTGGAGGGAGATCTTTATCCTCAGCAGGGGCCTACCTCTGGAATAGCTTCCCAGCCGCCCTCCATCTTGAGCTTGATCTCCTTAAGTTCCGGAAACTCCTTAAGACATTCCTCTTCTCTTCCTTCTCTCTCCCTCTACCCTGCTAACCTCTCTCTCCGCTCTAGCCCTCTCTGCCTCCTTTTCCACACAGCTTGCTGACTGGCCTCCGGGTGTACCTCAGAGTCTCACAGGTCCCTGGCACCCTCACCAGTCCTCTCACACTTGCCTCCGGGCCTGCACTTGCCTCATCATTACTGTACTTGGTCAATGACCCATGAGAGTAGCATTGCTCAGGACTTACCCCAGCTTCTGAATGACTGGGCACACTTGCACTCCCCCCGTAACCCTTGCACTTATCCGCCCACCCCTCCAGCCCTCCCCTTCCCTGTACCATCTGTGCACTTACACGATCGGAACCTACCATGCCTTGAAGATCGTCTATCTATCTTCCTTTGTCTTCCTTCCTTGCATAGTGGCTCCTCAACGCACTTTGAAAAATTGCAGAATCGTTGTGAGACCTATCTGCTGTTATCTACACTGTTAATAGTATTTTATGCACTTACTCTGTCTGTGAAGACTTATATTGTTCAGAAGTTCAAGGGCTCTAAATGACTGTTGTTTATTTCCCCTTGTTCCCTCCATCATTGAGCGTTTTTGTAAGACTTGCCTTGTGTATGGGCGCTTTACAAATAAACATTACCATACCATACCAGATCTATGAATGCATATTTCTGCGTGACTAAAGTTTTTGAGTGGTTGTTATGTGAAGGACTGAGAAAGCTGTATGGGTGCGTGACTGCATGTGTGCATGTGCGTGTGTGTGTGTGGGGCAGGGGCCCAAAGGGGGCATTGGTGCAGGGAATAACCAAGGTGAGAAAACATGTTCTTGCTGGGTGTATGCATTGCAAACAATCAGCAAGAACATGTTTTCTCACTTTGGTATTGTCCTGCACCAATGCGCCCCCCACCCGAGCCCACACACACACACATATTTATACACACATGTACAAAAGCAGTCACGCACCCATACAGCCTCTCCCAATCATTCACATGACACTCACCAGAAAACTTCACTCACGCGGATACACACATTCATATATAAATGCATACAGCAGTCAAGCCCTCATACAGCTTCTCTCAAGCATTGAATCAGTGAGAGAAGGGGCGCTGTTGAGCGCCGAACAAGATGGCCGCCTGAGGCTCGAGCTCCGGAGCCGGCAGATCACGAGATCCTAAATTGGCACTCTTAACGCCTGATAGCCGATCCCGGCTTATACGTTTCTGGAGCAGCTACCCCAGGGACCCAGCGGATCGAATCCCGTCGAAAATCGGAGCTGCGGAGCGCGATTCCTGGGCGCTGCCGTACCATCCCCCACCTGACTGCAGCGCTCCCGCGCCAAAACTCGTCCCCTGGCGGAGCGGACAGACTCGCCCGGGGGCCTGCGACGTGCCCCCGCCTCGGTTGATGTACGCTGCCGGGTGGCAGTCCGCCTCTCCCCTGACTGGTGGTGCGATCTGGAGGCGGCCGAGGTGCGTTCTGAGACCGCGCACCGCCGGCACGAGCGGCCGCGACCCGGGGCACACTCGGAGGGATGTCCGCCCTGCATCGGAGCTGCCCGGGCCCCTCTCTCCGCCTGCTGGACCTCGCCGGAGCTCTCCCCCCCCACAGACATCTGGACTCCGGCGCCCGGGGGACACACGCGGTGCACCGGATCCTTGCGGCCACCAGGTACGTGGGTCGGGGAGGCCCCCGCGGACTTTTCCTGGGCGGCAGCATTGCCTCACCCCCTCCATACACGGGGCTGCGGATTACCCGCCGGTGCCCCCGGCCTCTGGGCCCATTAGCGGTTGGTGTCACCCCGGGCCTGGCGCCTCCCCGGCCTGCATTTGTCTTGGAGCCCCCCCGGAATCTCTCTCGTCCCCTCGCTCCACTGGTCATCGCGGGCTGCGGGTGTCTCCATCCTTGGGGGTCTCCTGTGTTCTGAGGGGGCCGCGGTGATCTTGGTGTCACTACTTCGCCCAGGACCTTTTGCTCACCGGCTGCCTGCCCTATTTTCCATCACTGTGCTCGAGGCTGCGGCCTGCCTACCCTGTGGGGCATTGCGCTGGGAGGCGACCCCCTTCACTCATCGCACTCGACCACCCATATCTGGATCCAGGCTCTCACATTGTTCGCTGGGCGTCATCGCCCCCAACCCTGGGGTCTTCCACCCCGAGGTCTCCTCGCGTTCCTCCCCACGCCTCTCTGGGCTGGCTGAGACCTCGTAGCCTGCGCTGGTGGCCGCAACATCACATCTACATGGATTCACAGCCACGGCTTCCCCTGCATTACTCCCTGTCTTATACCACACTTCGCACTCTGCCTCAAGTGGTACAGGGCCTGGGCTCCCCCCTTCTCCCGGGGCGACCGGGGTCCCCCCCCTCACCCGCACTCGACCTCCAACATCGCCAGGATGACCAAGGGAGGGGCGAGGAAACAGAGCTCCATCAACATGTTTACTAAGGCTGCGATGAGATCATCAGAGGAGACCACTGAGCAGGCCCCTGCTGCACCTCCACCCGACACAGTACCGGAATCCCAAAATATGATGGACTTTATTCGCGAGGGCTTCACCGCACTCCACTCAAAACTGGATGACATGAACGGTACTATATCCTCCATTAAGGCCCACATCGAGCGGACTGACAGCCGGGTGTCAGAAGTCGAGACACGGGTCGGTTCCGCAGAGGATGCACTGGGAGCCCTGCGCTCTGAGGTCACCGCTCTCTCCAACCGAGTCCTTGAGGTAGAGAAGAAAAACGAGGACTTGGAATCTCGATCGAGGCGTAACAACCTCTGCATCATCGGGGTTCCCGAGAACGAAGTGTATGAACCAATGGAGGACTTTGTCGAGCGCACATTGGTCTCGCAACTGGATTCTCCCAAGCTCTCCCCGCACTTCGCCATTGAGCGGGCACACCGAGCCCTGACGGCTAAGCCCAGACCTGGTGCTCCACCTCGGCCCATCATAGCCCGGGTGCTGAACTTCCGTGACCGGGATGCCCTCCTCAGGGCAGCTAGACTAAAAGGGGAGCTACTATTGGACGGTGCAAGGATTCATCTTTATCCGGACTTCTCTACGGCCGTCCAACGTGAACGCAAGACTTTCCAGGCTGTGAAGCGCAGGCTGTGGGACCACTCAGTCAAATATGCTATGCTCTACCCTGCCAAACTCCGCATAGAACACGTCAACCAGGTGTTTTTTTTCACGATCCCGGAGGAGGCCTCCAGGTTCATCGACGAACATTTCCCTGGTTGACCCCTCCCCTCTGTTCACGGTTTTGCAGTTATCCTTCTGTCCCGACGTGGAGGGGCCAGGCAAGGCCGCCTTCCTGCATCGGGGTTACTTGATCCTCTATTTTGTAATCTGCTTGTTGTGTTCATTTTACAAATGTGTGCCACATCAACATGTGCCAGAACCCTGTTCAAGTTATTTGCTAAGGTCCACTGTGGGCACCCCTTGTCTTATTGGAACTGCCGCAGCCCGGACTGCGGCGGCTAGTCCGGCCCTCAGGCCCCCAGGCGCTGATGCCTTTGGTTTGGTTTTGGTTGAGGGGGGTGGGGATTGTCATCCCTCTGTTTGGGGGGGGATGTGGGTGGGTGTGGGTCATGTCAGGGTTTTTGTTGTTAAAAAGTTGGCGTTGGCAGCGAAGGCGAGCCGCGAGGTGGTGCTCAGGACTTGGTGCTGCAGGGCCGTGAAATTGGCCCGCAGGGTACTGACATTTGTTCTTTTTCAACCACCACTGTATCTGTGACCGAGAGTGACCTGACCTTCATGAGCTGGAACGTACGAGGGTTGGGAAATTATAAAAAGATGAGACAGCTCCAGTTGCAGAACGAGCGTCATGGGTCCAAGATTCTGTTTTTACAAGAGACACATGCCCGCGCGGAACAATGTATGCGTTTTGCCAAAACCTGGGGTCCCCATAGATTCTTTACCTGATTTCTCTACCCGAAGCCGCGGGGTCATGACCCTCATTCACAAGAGCCTCAAGTTTACTCTTATTTCCTCACAAATAGACCCTCAAGGCAGATATGTACTGCTTCATGCTACGCTACAACACAGGGAGGTGGACCTGATGAACATTTACGGCCCTAACCTAGATGACCCGGATTTTTATGTACAGGTCACGTCCCTCCTTGAAGGCTTCCCCCTGGTTCCCATCCTTTGGGGGGGCGACTTCAACACGATCTTCGATGTGGCCCTTATCAGATCTGGATCCAGGCCCTGTCTACTCTCTAGGGCAGCCTATGCTGCACTATCATCCCTGCCCCGTCTCGCCATGGTAGACGCGTGGAGGTTCTTCTACCCGGACTCCCGTGTGTTCTCTTTTTACTCCTCAGTCCACGATTCCTATTCCCGCATTGACAGATGGGTGATCTCCAACAAACTGGTTAAGAGCGTTATACAGCTAATGATTCTCCCCAGAACCCTGTCCGACCACTCTCCAGTCACTGTGACCATCGGTTGGGGTCCTGATCCCGGCCGGACACGCAACTGGAGGCTGAAACCCCTGTCCTTACTGGACCCAGAGTTCTGTTCCGAGCTCGAGCGGTCGATTGAGGAATTCTTCGAGACTAATACGGGCTCGGTAGCGACCCAGGCCACTCTATGGGAGTCATTTAAGACTTATATCAGAGGGATTGCGTTGTCCAAAGAGAATGGGGTCCTTAAGTCAATCCGGAGGGATCTTGCTGCTAGTGAATCCAGACTCTCTACCCTGGAAGCTACATGCTCGCTTCACTCCACCCCGGGCAACCTGGCTGACATAGGGTCGGAATTGGACACGTTTCGATCCCTCGCGGATCGCGAACAAAGGTTTTTGGATAGTCCTGGCATGGCGAGGAGATATGGGGAAGGGGAGCGCCCCGGTCGATTTCTGGCATGTCTGATCCGTCATGAGACGGGGTCCCCACACATAATCGGAGTCGAGATACCTGACGGCTCCAGGGCTGTCTCCTCGCAAGACATCAACAGGGAATTCTTCACATTTTACGAAACCCTATACTCTAACTCAGATGAGGTGTCGGTGGCGGAGATCGACTCCTTTCTCAATGCCCTCCCTCTCTCAGCCCTGTCCCCGGAAGCCGTGGCTTCCCTCGATTCCCCCCTCACACTGGAGGAGATGTCGGACGCTATTGACTCCTTATCCTCGGGGCGTGCCCCCGGTTCGGACGGTATTCCGGTCGAATTTTTCAAGCATTTTAAGTCACAGCTGCTTCCTCACTTGCTAGCTCTCTGGGAGGAGTCTGTGGAGTCCGGTGTATTCCCCCCTTCACTCCGGGAGGCCACAATCACAGTACTACTTAAATCAGGTAAATTCCCCCTGCAATGTGGTTCATACCGGCCGCTTTCACTCATAAATTGTGACGTCAAGGTATATGCCAAGGCACTGGCGCTCCGGTTGGCTCCCCTCCTGCCATCTATCATCCATCCAGATCAGGCTGGTTTCATTCCGGGTCGCTCCACCTCTTTGAGCCTGAGGCGCCTATTTAATATAATTAACAGAATCAGTCCCGACACGCAAGCAGTGACTGTCACCCTCGACATGCAAAAGGCGTTTGACTCGGTCTCTTGGAGGTACCTATGGCGGGTTCTCGATAGTTGCAAATTCGGCCCCTCCTTTCTCTCCGGGGTCAGATTGCTTTACTCTTCCCCGGTGGCCAGGGTCCGCACCGACGACCACTGCTCCCCCCTCTTTGAGATCACCAGGGGGACGAGACAGGGGTGCCCCTTCTCTCCCTTGATCTTCGCTATAGCAATAGAGCCCTTCGCTGATATGCTCCGCCAACTTCATGCTCACAGAGGCCTCCGCACTGCGGGCCAGTCGGACATAGTGTCCCTATATGCGGATGATGCATTGTTGTTTGTGCGCTCTCCCTCCATCAACTTACCCCCAATATTGGAGGACATCATTCGGTTCCGTCGAATCTCTGGTCTTAAAGTGAATTGTTCGAAATCCATTCTTTTTCCACTCACAGAATGCACTCTCCCTCCTCCTGACACCTTTGGCTTCACATGGGCTCAGTCCACATTCACCTACTTGGGAATAGTGGTGACGCGCCAGCAGGCGCTGACCTTCAAAGAAAACTATCAGAAGTATTTCACACACCTGACGGCTAAGGTCCGGGCCTGGGACAAGCTCCCGATTTCCCTGGCAGGCAGGATAGGGCTATTGAAGATGGTGGTGTTACCCCAGTTGCTTTACAGGTTCACTAACATACCCTTGTGGCTGTGGGGGGGCTTCTTCCGGGACTTGACTCGCACTGTGAATTCCTTTCTCTGGCACTCGGGTGCGGTCCGCCTTAAAATTGATACCCTGTCCACTCCCATCTCTAACGGGGGCTTCGGTGCCCCTAACTTCCTCAAATACTGGCTGGTATCCCAAATCCAATATACTTCTCACTGGTTTAATACAATTGACCCTCCCCCGCATGTTCGACTGGAGAAGCTTGCGGTTTGTGACCGGGATATCCGCTCCTTGGTGATACAACCCGCCCCCTTAGCACTGGACTCACAGAGCCCGGTCGCCTGCACTTCCATCGCATTAGCGAAGATGTGGAGAGTAGTCAAAACAACTTACGCCTTTCACGGCAACCTCCCTCTCTGGAATTTCTTCCCGGGGGTACAGCAGGTCCTACCGGGCACGGTTCGTCGCTGGGCCGACGCAGGCTACGAGCTGCTGCGTGATGTGTTTGACCAGGGTATATTTGTTGAATGGCCCGATCTCCTGTTGCCCCTGAGGAGTGACCATGGTGCATGGCTTCAGTACGCATCCCTCCGCAGGACCCTCAAACGTAATTATCAAACGTTCCCTGCGCTGCCTCCGGACGACCCGGCTATTGAGGAGCTCACCTCCCCTGGGCCCACAAGAGGTAAAATCTTTAGGTTATACACGATGTTGCAATCCAGATCTGTCCCAGATTTCACTAAACTGAAGTGTGTGTGGGGGGTAGACCTGGGTGTTGAAATGTCGGATGAGCGCTGGGCACATCTATGCGAGCGTATACATCGAGTGTCCTTTAACTCCCGTCTTAAACTCATTCAGTTCAAAGTACTACACAGGTTTCACTACACCCCGATCAGACTACATCGTATGTCCAGGGATCACCCTTCCAGCTGCCCTAGATGCTATCGAGACGATGCCAACTACATTCACATGATTTGGTCCTGCCCTCGCCTCTCACAGTTTTGGGAGGCAGTTTGCTCGACAATATCTGCGGTTCTCGACCATCCCATTGTTCCTTCCCCGTTGGTATGTCTCTTTCATGATCTCCCAGGCCTCTCCCGTGATTCCAAAAAATTAGCCGGCCTCTGCCTGCTGCTAGCGGTGCGCTCCATCCTGCTTTGTTGGCTTCGCCCCTCGCCTCCCACACACGCTCAATGGCTGAGGGCGGTCACTTGAGCCTCGGACTCTGAGGAAGCCTGGTCCCATATGCAACCTGCCCACTCCAGACCTAGAAATGTATGGCTTAAGTTCCGCTCTTACATGTCCGATCTAATCGCGACACCGGATACCTCCCCCCACGCCCCCTTCCCCCCGCCTGCTCGGGTCCTCACCCCTATTGCGGTCTTCTGTTGCCCAATCCATGCTGTGATTGTACCCATTGATTGTGATATTATGTGAAGTAACCTCTGTGAACCTACATTATGTATACGGTATTCATATTGTAACGCCTTATGCTGTTCGCTTGTGTTTTGCTGCCATGCTGAATAATAAAAAGAAGTTTAAAAAAAGAATCAGTGAGAGAAACTGTATGGGGGCCCGTTGTGTACATACATGTATTAATATGGGTATCTGCCTAAGTGTTCTGGTGGGTGTTGTGTGAATGATTAGTTCACCCAGCACCCAGCAGAGCACTTCACTCATGCAGTTACACACATTCATATAAGCACATACACACAAGCAGTCAGTCACCCACACATCACCTCTCAATTATACACACAGCCCACTCCAGCACCGTTGACTCACGCAGACATACACATTCACACAAGCCCCACCCAGCTTCTCTACATGATTGGATGTTTTAGAGAAGCTGTGTGGGTGTGTGTGACTGCTTGTGTGCATGTAAATATGAGTCAGCGCACCTGGCTGAGTGATTGTTCTGGTGAATGTCGTGTGAATGATTCATTCACACAGTGCCCAGCGGAACACTTCGCTCACGCACATAAACCCATTCACGTAGACACATGCACACACGAAGTCATGCACTCATATGGAATCTCTCTATAATACACATGACACTCACAAGAACACTTCATTCACAAGGAGTCACAGCTCCATACAGCTTACCTGCATCACGTATGCCGCTCCGCCTGCCTATTCCCACCCCACCCCCGGCCTGAGACAGACAGAGAGAGTGAGGATGAAACAGCTCTTTAGGATGCCTCCTGTCCCAGATTTTCTAGCGCACTGAAGCATCTTGACGGGTGTGCCGTCACCCGTGGTCTACCTAGTGCCTTCACAAAGCTTTACATGAGTGAAGACATGGGCGTTTTATTCACCCGCTTTCATCCATGTAAAATGCTGTGTAGGGCATAAGGGACACCACCAGTCTTTGCATTTGCAAACAATTGAAATGTCTTTAAGAATCTTTGCAACTGCAAATACTACATTTGCATTATTATGGAGCAAGTTAAAATCACTTGCTGCTTAATGCAAATGGGAATTATTCTTTTTTTGCTTCTCTAGGTTTCTTCAGGGGGACCTGAAGGGTCCCAAAAATGTAGGGTGGGTGGGAGAGGCGGAGCCGATGCGCCCTCTATGGACGAGCCCCCACTGGGCACCTCATAGGTAAGTACTATAACGAGAAGGAGGATGTGGAGGAAATAGCTTCATTGCAGCAGTAAAACAGCTTCTGGTCTAACAAAAATGAATTAACTAAGCAAGCCATCATGCAAATGGATTAACTAAGCAAGCCATCATGCCACATGATCTACAAGCAATATGTGTGTCCTTGCATCTATCATTTGCACTGAATTCATTTTAAAGACCAGCAGTGGCAAAGCCAACCGTTTTGGCTCTTGGATAGGCATTTGTCAGGCACTGGCATAATATGCCCAGATATGAACACCATTGGCCAACTGTTGTCATTTGTGACCAAGTCATACCATTTTAACGGTACCTGGAACATTCCTAGCCAATGCGTACACAAAAGGCAAAACTCTTGGCGTTGCCAGTGATTTTAATTGTAGTCTTATCAAACCTGGTTCACCTCTCCTACTATTTAACTGGTGGCAGTGGGATATTTCACCAGTGAAGGAGAAAAGCCACACAGCAATAGGAAGGCTACAGAACACAACATTATTAAAAGAATAGTTCCTTACTGCAGTAAAGGTGTATTGATAACATCAGGAGGCCATATTGTATACTGGAGGCCTACCTTGCAGTAATCCCCTCACTGTAATACCCTCGCCCATAAATTACCCACAGAGTAGAGTCACAGCTGGCGAGAGCTGGCAAATGTACTGTGACTGTGCAGTGTGTTGAAGTGTCACAGAAAACATCATGGTCAGTAACATCTCAACCAGCAGAACGACTTCACACAGGCAAAGACCTCTTTCATCTCTACTAGAGGAGCCACTAGAGGAGACTTGGAAGAGTGTGAACAGAGTTGCAGAGCAAGTCGCGAGGAAACTAGATCAGGAAAACCTGTTTGATGGAGAATGGAGAGAAGGGCCAGAGGCTGAAGGAGAGTCTTGTAAAGAGCTCAGCCAGCACATACAGCGGGTGAGTTGGTGCAAGTGGATCTAGTTCACAAGACCTCAGCCCCAACCGCCTGTCAATCACTGCTAATATTTTGGTGCCTTCTTTTTTGCTGCTCTTTTCCCGTACTTAAGCAGCGCGCCATCTTCTTTTCTTTTGCAGTTGGAAAGATGGTCCAAGTGGATTTAAGTGACATGACCTAAGCGTTCTAGGTCAAATTACTTTTTTTCCCCTGAATGGAAAAAAAATCGATTTAGAAAGACAGCTCTTTCACTGCACGGAGCGGTCTTTCTAAATTGAACTCTCACCCCTGCCGCACACGAGTGTGCGGAGGGGCTGACAGGTTCACCAGGACCTGGAAGCAAAGTAGGTCGAGAACAGGTAAGTGTGTGTATGTGTGTGTGTGTTGGTGTGTTGTGTGTCGTGTGTGTTGTGTGTTTTTTGGTTTGGGGGAGTCTTTGATGTGAGGGAGGCGGTGGGGGCTGAGGGGGAGAGGTTTGGGGGCAAAACCCCCCGATTTCGAGGTAATCCTGTGGGAGAGAGTGTGGGTGGGGGTGGGGAGGAGCAAAGGGGGGTCGCGGGTGAAACCTCCCAAATAAAAAACCCACAGGCATGTCCTTTTCTCGCTTTCCGAGGGCCGCACATAATCAACCGGACCAAATCCATCTTTTTTATGTGCGACTTTCAGAAAGTCCTGCTTAGCGCTGCCCCTTCCTGTCTCTTGTTAACTGTTAGATTAAAGTGTGTTTCTTGCCTGGGCAAAGGAAGCGAACTGCAGACTAAGAAAAGGGGAATTCCTGTTTGAACCTATGTGGTCCAGGAGGACCCAGGACCAGAACCCCTGCTCCTCTAACATCAGGTAAGCTACCTCTAATGTGGTTTACCACTCTCTCCCAACAGCCCATCTCCACCATCACCACTCATTGCAAACCACGCCACTCACCAGCAACATCATGGACACTGCATGACAGCAACCTCACCCGCACCACCATAGACCCAATCAGCACTCAATCTTCCACCACTGCACTAACACTGATGCTCGCCAATGTCCACTGAGCAATGGAAAATGCAGCAGACATTGCCAGCCTCATCATCCCACAGGACTTGGATGGCCTCTTCATTGTGGAGACATGGATAACATCCACCACCACTGTTGGGCCAAGACTAACAGAAAAAGAAACAGCCCAAACCCTTTGACGCGCCATGTATAGGGGCACACACAGTTCCCCATACAAAAAGACCCCACATTGGAGACAATATGGTGTACCTCCTCCTTAGGGAAACACAATGCTGTATACCAATGCAACTATCATTTCACCACCTTCCCTCCTCACCCCTAAAGTGAATAGGCACTATAATTGACAATTCAAAATGCTAAAACGAGTTTGGTCTGCTATACACCCCGTCAGTTGACTCTCTGCAAGCAACCAATCAGGGGATACCCCATATGGTTACCCATCTCGCCTCCTACGATACTCCAAACTTGACCACGGTATCCAAAACCAAGGAAGGACTTTAGCTCCACACCCTTTAAGTCTTTGAGCCCTGACCTCACTGCTTACTTCAAATGTGCGCTCTTCCCTTTTCCACACCGGCCTGTCCTTCCTTCCTACTAACACAGCACACCAGCTTTGTTTACAGAGACTCACAGTGAAGCCAACATTATTGTCAGAAGGGCGCTATATAACAGCTCTTACGTTACATTCCAAACATCACAAATGCATGTATCACAAGCACAATGCACACACAGCTCTAGATAACTGCATAGCTCATGTCTTCCACTTCACATGCTCATGGTTTTCTTGATCTTCCTGCTAATTTTTGAAACTTAATTGAGATTGAACTGCTTAGGTTACACACGCACGCACGCACGCACGCACACACACACACACACTTACTTTTCACATAATTTTTTTAAAAAAAATTCAAAGCTCGTTTTGTTCCTGGCTTTCCTAGATCCTGTTATGTTATGTTATGTTGTTATGTTTTTGGGACTTGTGCCAGGTAGAGCAGCCATTTTGCATGGTCTCCGGGACATGTTTTTCTCCAGGTTGTATATGCTTGCTCCAGCAAGGTATGCATTAGGCCAGAGGAGCAGAGACACATGATGTGGACAGAAGGATATGTTGGACCCAGGGGAAGGGAGGGCAGGCCCTGCTCCTCATGCCACACCCTTTTTTCTCCACCACTCGATTGTCCCGAAGGCTCCTGCAACTGCACACAAATCCAGTGGTCGAGGCAGCGGTAATTTGCATATGGTTTTTCATGGGAGATTCATCCAGGCCTTTTGGTTAGTGTGCACTGTACCCAATGAATACCAGGAACTTAAGGTGACACTGTTATTTCCTTGTGAAACGGATGGATGCCTTTACAAAATGGATAAATGGAATGAATGGATAGAAAAATAGAAGAAATGGATTGACACATTAATGAAATGGACGGTTGATGGAAGGAATGGATGAAGAAATGGAAGACATTGATGGATGCAATGATGGTGAACTGGATGGACCCCAACCGGCCTATAAGACTGGGGGTCTCCAAACAGCCCTTTAAGATGAGCAGCAGCACCCCCGAGATAAATGGGGATGCAGATTCATATTCTTGCACCAAATAATAATGACAACTCAATAGTTTGGCAAAGGGAGTCCGTTTAATGGCAAGTACAAAAAATAGGGAGTTTAATGAACGTCAGCAACCACTCGATCTTCCTTCTCGCTTAAACTCCAAATAATTTCAGATAAAACACAACCTTTATAAGAAAATATCATCGTCATTGATGTGCAATCTTAAAAACCTAACATGCAACTTGATTGGTTATAGGAATGTAACTGTTACATAGGTACTATATCTGTATATGGTAACGGGGAGAGGGGACTGGATAATCAACGTCAGGTGGGGCAACTAAGCCCTTCCTTCAAAACTGGCCACTGTAAACGTCACTGAAAGTACAACGTCCTGTTGGCTCTACTCTCTATAGGACCCGAGATTACATGGTCCACTGTGATTGGCTTGGCATCTAGCCCACTCTAACTTTTCCACTTGCGCTTAGCAGCATGAAAAATAATTAGCCAGGTGCAGGGAGTAAGTTTGCACCCCAGCTTCCCTCAAATTATTTTACAATCATCCATCACCTCAGTGGTCGTGTGTCAATTACTGCTTTGTAGTTTGGCCTTGAGTCTGCTCCTTGGTCTGAGAAAGTTAAGGACTATGGGTATGGCAAGGCTCCATGCGTAGGTGTGAAAGTCTCATGCCCTTCTGCCTGCCTTGCCACGTGACTAGGACACTGTGAAATCGGCCTCTTCTTCATGCATTTTCGTGTATTTGATTTACTTCTGCCAGTCTTCTGCCATCTGTGGTTTATCTCAACCTTGCTGAACAGGAGACTCTGTTATTTTTCTCTTTAATTGTAGGCATTGCTAGCCTATTCCAGTCTGATAGGACCATGGCTTCTTTGCATGGTTAACTTCAGCTGAGTTTCTATCCGTCTTTAATTCCTGATTTGTTTGCTGCGGCCCTCACTGTCAGGAATCGAGGGTGGAAGCTGTGGGATCGATGGACGCTTTAGTCCACACCCATCATGGCTGCCTCCACTATAAATCTAGGCTCCGCCCCCAGCTCAGCGCGTTGTATCTGTGTATTGCCTACACTACTACCAGCGCTCAGAGTTGCTCGTAACTTTCTTTCCGAGTATTCCTTCACGCTCACGTTTTCGGCGTGAGCTTGTTTTTTCTCCTGTGTCCCTCTCCCCTTCTGTCCGCTCTGTGTTTGGTTCTGTTAGCTTTAATTGTTTGAGTTTTCTCTTCGTACGCCATTTGTTTTTCTACTTGCCTACGTGATTTTAGTAACCGACTATCTGTGTTCTGCCTTTCCGCTCCTTGATTACCTTCCTGTTTACTTTTTCTCCGCTTGCGAAACCCCTCGCACTCTGCTCCTCGCTCTGCCTTCCTGATTCCTTTTCTCCGCTCGCGATCCCTTTCGCGTTCCGCTCCTTGCTTACCTTCCTGTTTACTTTTTCTCCGCTTGCGAAACCCTTTGCACTCTGCTCCTCGCTCTGCCTTCCTGATTCCTTTTCTCTGCTCGCGATCCCTTCCGCGTTCCGCTCCTTGCTTTACCTTCCTGTTTACTTTTTCTCCGCTTGCTAAACCTCTCGCACTCTGCTCCTCGCTCTGCCTTCCTGATACCTTTTCTCCGCTCGTGATCCCTTTCGCGTTCCGCTCCTCTCTTTGCCTTCCAGTTAACCATTTCACTGCTAGCGAAACCTTTCGCACTCTGCTCCTCGTTGTTACCTTCCTGTACCTTATACCGCTCGCGGCTCCTATCAGTTTCGGTGTCCGAGGCATCTGGCACTCCAGGCATTCTACAGTGTCCTGACTTTAGAGAAAGCCCTCGCTTCTCGGTCCATCATTCCTGCATCTTCATCATTTCAGCCTGGGAGAACCTGCCTTATACCTTTCCTTAGGAACCACTCCTCACCTCGCCTGCAGATCTTCATTCAAGGGTTTTTCCCTTGGGCACCGAGGCTGGCCCACTGGGAGCCCCCCACGGCAGGTTTCCACCACTGCCAAGTTGGCCTCCGGAGGGGCCAGACCTTACTTGCACGATAAGAAGGTTAGAACACCTAAGGATCTTATCTCAACCAAGAAGAAGGAACGTCCCCGAATCCGGGCTACGGTAAAGGACTCAGTATCAGAAGATTCAGATGAGGAGAAGGGGGAGGTGGAGCCGAAGTCTGACAGCATACAACGCCCAACTACAAACATGGCATCCTTGGAACAATACCAGGAACTCGTAGCGGCTATACAGAACCTGACAGCTGAAGTACAATCCCTAAGGGCTAAAAACATAGTCCTTCGCCAACAAGTAGTATTGCGTCGAGATGACCACGGAGACCTACCCACGATGCCTCTCTTGTTCGGCAAGTATGATGGTCATCCAGGAGGTCTCAAGGATTTCCTGGACGCCTGTAAAGTATACTTCACATTCAGGCCTCATGCATATGAGACTAGCCGTGCCAAGGTCGGATTCATAATTGCCAATCTCTCTGGGAATGCCTTATCATGGGCAACACCACTGGTCTCCAATGATGATCCATCCCTGAATGTCTACGATCAGTTTGTGACAGCCTTTAAGGATAGATTTGATAGACCTGAGGTTCTATACTTCTCATTAGAAGCCATTCTTGATGTCCGTCAAGGAAATACGGACATGCAAACATATATCTCACGCTTCCTCAGACTGGCTGCAAAGGCGGACTGGCCGGACTCGGCTCAACAGATGATCTTCAGAAGAGGACTTCAGGACGAGATCAAGGATGAGCTTGCGAGGATAGCCAGACCACAGTCATTTCGTGACCTGATGACCTTGTCTCTCCAGATCGAGTTCAGGCTGCATGAACGCCGACAAGAAAGGAGACGCCCACGGGGAACCTCACAGACGATAGGCCTGCCCTCCCAGACTCCAGTTCAGAGACCGGTATCGTCCACCGAAGAGTCAATGCAGATTGGAGCAGCTCGCGGACCTCTGACTCCTGAAGAAAGGAGACGGCGCCGAGAGGCGGGATTGTGCATGTATTGTGGATCCTCTAAACACCTGTTGAGAAACTGTCCAGAAGTTCCTCCTAGGAAGAAGGAAAACTTCCACCCCCGGGCTGCTGCAAGGGAAGTCTCGGGGGACCTGCCAGTTACCCTTGCATCCACTCAAGAACCCTAGAAGAGGGCGAAGACAATAGTTTAATGGTTTTCAAGGTCCACGTGAAGTTATCTGAAGCGACATCAGTAGAGGTATTGGCAATGTTGGATTGTGGTGCCGCGGGTAACTTCATGGACCTTAACTGGGCTAAGGAGAACCTAGTCTCTACCAGACCCAAGTCCAGACCCATACCTGTTGAGGGTGTTGATGGTGAACCTCTTTCTTCGGGTCGTATCCTGAGGGAGTCGATTCCATTGCAGATGAGAGTGGGCAATCACCAAGAGCTCCTGGTATTCGACCAGATACGTGCAGCACATTTTCCTTTAGTTCTGGGGATACCTTGGTTGAGGAGGCATAATCCTCTTATCGATTGGTCTGCCAACAAGGTGTGCTTCGACTCCCAGTTCTGCAAATCAAACTGTCTAATTACTGCTGCGGCTATGGTGGTGACTGGGGGAGGTCCCGAAGCTCCCGGCTCCTTAACTGTAGCAACAGTTCCGCCCCAATACCATGAATACACCGAAGTCTTTCTGGATACTCTCCCCAAACAGCTACCCCCACACCGGGCAGAGGACTGCTCTATCGACCTGGTGCCTGATTCTATCGTGCCTTTCGGAAGGATGTATCCCCTGTCCATTCCGGAACGAAGGGCCCTCAGAGAATATCTGGACGCTAATTTAAAGAACGGGCTGATTCAGGAATCCAAGTCATCCTGCGGTGCATCATTGTTTTTTATCCCCAAGAAGGATTCGGATGAGTTGCGCCCATGCATAGACTTCAGAGGACTTAATAAGATCACTATAAGGGATAGCTACCCCATGCCCCTGATACGAGACATCCTGGAGGCGGTTCAAGGGGCTATGTATTTCACCAAGTTAGATCTAAGAGGGGCCTATCACCTCCTTAGGATCAAGGAGGGGGACGAATGGAAGACCGCCTTTCGCACTCCGTTCGGCTTGTACGAGTATAGAGTCATGCCGTTCGGTCTTGTCAATGCCCTGGCAGTTTTCCAGAGGTATATGGACAAGGTGTTTGCTGACATGTTATACCTATCCGTGGTGGTCTACCTAGACGACATCCTCGTCTACTCCAAATCCCTTGATGAACACAGATCACAGGTCAAGAAGGTGTTGAGAAGACTCCTTATCCATTGGTTGTTGGTCAAGCCCGGAAAATGTCAGTTTGATGCTACTTCTGTGTCCTACCTTGGGTTCATCCTTTCTCAAGAAGGTATCGAAATGGACCCAAGAAAGGTTAAGGCCATTCACGATTGGAAGGAACCCGGAAACATAAAGGAGCTACAGAGCTTTCCGGGTTTAGCCAATTTTTATCGGCGCTTCATCCCCAACTTCTCACAAACTGTGCTCCCCCTTACCTCTCTACTTAAGAAGGGAGTACGGTTTTCTTTTGAAGGAGAACCTCAGAAGGCTTTCCAACTCCTTAAAGAAAGATTCTCCATGGCTCCCATCCTGATCCAACCTGACCAGACAAGACGGTTCATCATGGAAACTGACGTCTCCATTGGAGCAGTGGGAGCCATACTCCTCCAAGAATCTGAGGATGATCTTGAGCATCCTGTAGCTTATTTCTCCAATACCTTAACATGTAGCGAACGGAACTATTATGTATTGGAAAGAGAGCTACTAGCCATCAAGCTAGCTTGTCAGGAATGGCGTCATCTCCTACAGGGAGCTGCTCATAGCTTCTTGATTCGCACCGATCACAGAAATCTCAGGGTACTCCAGCAGATGGAATGCACCAATGCCCGTCATGCCCGATGGGCCTATTTCTTTCTACAGTATGACTTTGTGATAACTTACATCCCTGGGACGGAGAACAAGAAGGCTGACGCCTTGTCCTGAAGTAAGGGGGAAGTGTCAGGATTATATCAAGGGCATGACTTTGTTCTCCCCAAGCTCAGGATTTTGGCCTCCACGACCACTTTTCTCAAGGAGCTTATACCCCTGTATCAGAGTTGCCCAGAGCTCGCGCCTACTATCACCAAAGGGAAGGATGGATTGTATTACCATGAGGAGGCGCTTTATGTTCCCACCAAGAAGCTTCAAAGAATGGTTCTTTCCTGGTGCCATGATTTACCCTTGACAGGTCATCCTGGCATCAGAAAGACTTATGACTTATTAAGTAGGGGTTTCTGGTGGCCAACGCTAAGAAAGGACGTGAGTCAATACGTCTCTACTTGCTCTGTTTGTGCTGCAAACAAGTATCAGACGGGTAGGCCAACAGGTTTCTTACAACAGCCTCCTCTAGCTAATCGCCCCTGGGAACATATTTCCATGGATTACATTGTGGATCTCCCGGTGTCTTCTGGTACGACTGTAATTATGGTCACTTGTGACTCCTACAGCAAGTTGGCACACTTTTCAGCCTTTCGGCAACTGCCTTCGGCTTCAGAGACAGCTACCGTCTTCCTCCGTGACGTAGTCCGCCTGCATGGTTTGCCTAGGATTATAGTCACTGATCGTGGTTCCCAATTCACCTCAAAATTCTGGTCCACTCTCTGTCGGGTTCTGGGAATCCATAGGGCTCTCTCCTCGGGCTATCACCCCCAAAGCAACGGCCAAACGGAAAGACTCAATGCCAGCTTGGAACAGTACCTTAGGTGCTTCTGTAGTCCACAGCAAGAGAGGTGGTTCGAATTTCTCTCCCAGGCCGAGTTTGCTTATAACAAAGCAATTCACACCACCATACAGATGAGTCCGTTCTTTTGTACATACGGTTTCAACCCACACCATCTACCATGGGTTAATACACGATCGACCAAAGTTCCAGCCTTAGATGAGGCTCTTAGAGATCTGCACGAGGTACAGGAGACAGCCAAGAAAGCTCATCTAGCCAGCCAGGGTGCCCAGAAGAAGTGGGCAGACAGGAGCAGACACTCAAACCCCGACTGGAAGGTGGGACAATTGGTATGGCTGTCAACCAGATTTCTTCCCAGATGGATTCACAAGGGGAAGTTTTCTTCTAGATTTCTAGGACCCTCTCCCATAGTTCAACAGATCAATCCGATGGCTTTCAAACTTAAACTCCCGGATTCCCTCAAGAGGATTCACCCTGTTTTTCACACCTCTCTTCTCAAGGCGTACAAGGAAGACCCATTTCAGAGGCCTGTTCATAAGGGACGCCCTAAGGTGGATCCTGCCCCGGACGAGTACGAGGTGGCTCCTTTGATCAATTCCGGGTATCGTAAGGGCAGGTTACAGTACCTGGTACATTGGAGGGGCTATCCTAAGGAGGAGAGAACCTGGGAGCTTGACTACCACATACATGCTCCTCATCTTGTGAAAAGGTTCCATCGTTTTCACCCAGGCAAGCCGGGAGGACCCCACAGGAAGAGGGGGTATACTGTCAGGAATTGAGGGTGGAAGCTGTGGGATCGATGGACGCTCTAGTCCTCACCCATCTTGGCTGCCTCCACTATAAATCTAGGCTCCGCCCCCAGCTCAGCGCGTTGTATCTGTGTATTGCCTACACTACTACCAGCGCTCAGAGTTGCTCGTAACTTTCTTTCCGAGTATTCCTTCACGCTCACGTTTTTGGCGTGAGCTTGTTTTTTCTCCTGTGTCCCTCTCCCCTTCTGTCCGCTCTGTGTTTGGTTCTGTTAGCTTTTATTGTTTGAGTTTTCTCTTCTTACGCCATTTGTTTTTCTACTTGCCTACGTGGTTTTAATAACCGACTATCTGTGTTCTGCCTTTCCCGCTCGCGATCCTTTCGCGCTCCGCTCCTTGTTTACCTTCCTGTTTACTTTTTCTCCGCTTGCGAAACCCCTCGCACTCTGCTCCTCGCTCTGCCTTCCTGATTCCTTTTCTCCGCTCGCGATCCCTTTCACGTTCCGCTCCTTGCTTACCTTCCTGTTTACTTTTTCTCCGCTTGCGAAACCCCTCGCACTCTGCTCCTCGCTCTGCCTTCCTGATTCCTTTTCTCCGCTTGCGATCCCTTTCGCGTTCCGCTCCTTGCTTTACCTTCCTGTTTACTTTTTCTCCGCTTGCTAAACCTCCCACACTCTGCTCCTCGCTCTGCCTTCCTGATACCTTTTCTCCGCTCGCGATCCCTTTCGCATTCCGCTCCTCTCTTTGCCTTCCAGTTAACCATTTCTCTGCTAGCGAAACCTTTCGCACTCTGCTCCTCGTTGTTACCTTCCTGTACCTTATACCGCTCGCGGCTCCTATCAGTTTCGGTGTCCGAGGCATCTGGCACTCCAGGCATTCTACAGTGTCCTGACTTTAGAGAAATCCCTCGCTTCTCGGTCCATCATTCCTGCATCTTCATCATTTCAGCCTGGGAGAACCTGCCTTATACCTTTCCTTAGGAACCACTCCTCACCTCGCCTGCAGATCTTCATTCAAGGGTTTTTTCTGCCGTTCCGGCTTTTTCCCTTGGGCACCGAGGCTGGCCCACTGGGAGCCCCCCACGGCAGGTTTCCACCACTGCCAAGGTGTCCTCCGGAGGGGCCAGACCTTACTTGCACGATAAGAAGGTTAGAACACCTAAGGATCTTATCTCAACGAAGAAGAAGGAACGTCCCCGAATCCGGGCTACGGTAAAGGACTCAGTATCAGAAGATTCAGGTGAGGAGAAGGGGAAGGTGGAGCCGAAGTCTGACACTCACCTCTTGAGACCTTTGGTAAACTCTATCCAATTCTGCTCATGTGCGTAGTGGATTTTCACTCATCTATAAAGTACGTTTGAGGTAAATATGTGTATAGTTGGCGCTTGCCGCAATCTATTTTACTACCAAGCATAAGCAAGCTTCACAATTTCTCTGCTTCTTGTGGTTTCTTGCATATGTACACGTTTAAACTGGCTTAATGGGCCTCTTTATGAGGTGGGCGGTAAGGGATTACCGGCACTGGTAAGGCACCGGTGCTGGTAATCCCTTACCACCCCACTACGAGTTCCCTTTGCGGGTTCTCCCTTAACGCCTGGTTTTTCCAGGCGTTAAGGACGGGACCCGCAAAGGGACTTTGGAGCTAATAACGGTACCGTAATTTGCGGTACCGTTATTAGCGCCTTCCCCATTCCCATTGAGCCCTGTGGGGGCTCAAATGGGAATGGGGAAGGGCCCTGGTGAATGGGGAATTACCGCCCGCCAACCTTGGAATGGGGCGGTAATAGCTCCATTCACCAGGGCGGAGTCGGTAAGGGTTTGGAGGCAGCCATGGCGCTATGATATGGTTACCTCCAAACTCCTAATGAGGCCCAATGTCTTCATCGTGCATATGGCATAATTTTCTTCATCTTGAAGTCAACTGTTTCACCTTAGGCTCAATATGTCACTTATCCATGTTATTTCGTCTCTTTATCAGCATTCTCAGGTCAGTATCTATATGTGCATCAGTCCGATCTCTTATGACGTCACCAGTCGTCTTCTTTTAGTATCTTCTTGGCTTCTTCAGGTATTCCATTCTGACAAACGTCCTTTTTTCGTGTCTGTAGATATGGATTTCTCGGTGGATAACTTACTGTCCAGGTTTGCTTAGGTGACGGTACTTAGATAGGTGCTGTTACTCCGATAGGCACTGGGCAGAGCCCAACTGCGGCTCTCTGCTGGTTTATCTGTTCTCCATACGTCACATATTTTGGCGTGAATGTTCCTGGCACTTCAAAGGGGGTGGCTGGAGTGCGGATGATGCCTGGCACTTCCTCTTCACTCCCCCCTCTGGGTGATTCATCAACCACTCCTACTTCTTTCTTTGCATTCACCTTTCTGTCATCCTTTGGATCTAGACATCTAGGTCTGCAGAAATGTTCCTTTGGGGTCCATATCTTTATCACTCCCTTTAAACATCCTGCTGTTCTTACATGCTCGTCTTTGTTCCATGTCATTAGTTGACATTCTCCACTTGGATTGCAATAGATCCATTTTCCCACATATTTTCTATGTTTCTTCGGGTACCGAAATTTAGTTCCTTCTGGTGCATAAACGCTGGCCTTCACAAAGTCTCTTATTTCTTCATCTGTCAGGTCTTTGGGCTTCCATCCTGACTCAACGTCAATCATGATTTTCATCCCTATGGCCTTTTTTGCAGTTTTCTGACAGATTATTATCTTGATAACACAGAATCCAAGCAATATCATCACCAACAAGGCTTCTAGGATCTTGAATGTGTCTGCCATCCATTGTGGAACCCAGGAAAACAGTGATCCAAACCAGCTGTCATCATCACCTTTGTCATCTTCATCAATCATCTGATTCTGTGCCTTTGTCAGCATACCTATGGCTTCTGTTAAGGTACCATTTTCGTCATCGTGAGATGATATAAATGTGCAACATGATTCTCCGATTTTTGCACAAACACCTCCATCCATAGCTGTGATCATATCTAGGACATATCTGTTCTGGAGAGTCATTAGTTGAATCGCTCTTAACTCTTCTTTGATTGCATTGAATCCCTTTATGGTTTTGTTGATGGTCTGCAGTAACTCCCATCTGGTTATCTGCAACCATTTAGTATTTTCTCCAATCTGAACTCCTGGCATCAAGATTGTTGTGAACACTGATGAGCTCTGTGTTCATATGGGATTGCATGAAAGGCTTCTTCTGATTTGGCAGATAAATAATTCTCTCTCTTCATTCGGCTCATCAGTTCCACAGATCTCTTCTTCCTCAGGTGAGCATCTGCTTTTGGGAAACTGTCAATATTCAGGTCACCTTTTGGAATCACCAACGCTGGAACATGGACATTCACCAATGTGCATATACCTCCACAATTCTTCGGCAACCTAATATATGCTTTGGATCCACATGCCCAACAATGATCCATGATCACTGCAGTACCATGTACCATTCCTGTGGCATCGAAGATTCGTCTCCAGTTCTTATTTTCTCCCATTTTTCTCGTACCATTTTTTCTGAAGCACAGTTTGGAATTCTCCAATGGCACTATCTGTAGGGGTCCTCCTCTGTCATCGACCCATGTTAGCAGTCTTGCCAGTCTCGGCCATAATGGTTTACATACCATATGTGCATTTTCGATGGTTTCCTTATAGTGTCCAATGATCATCCATGCTCTGCAGATCACTACTCCTTTCTCCCATCTGTCTGGCAAAAGCACAGTTCCCCAGATTTGCATTTGACCTCTGTTCTTCCATCTTCAAGCTTCTTCTGGAGATTTCCCTTTGACATTCAGTTTTTTGTTTGTTTCTCTTCTGATTTCTGCTTTTTTAACTCCAGGCTTTTCATATCGTATCACAATATTCTTTGTTTTGCCTTGTTTCTTGTCTTTATGTCTTGTACATAATCATCTTCGTCTGTATCAGTCGCTTCAGTTGCCCATTTGAGTGAAGCATCACTTCCCATTAACTGCCCTTTGGTCTTGCCCATTGCTATATGTGACAGACAGTGTGCTGTCTGCACATCTACTTCAACAGCTACAAAGATTCTTGACTTCCCTATGCTGTAGGGTAGGTGTGCACACACAAAGCATTCTTCCTATGAAGTTTGTCTTCCAACTTCCTCCATGTGTTGGTACCATATGTTGTTTCCCAAGTGTGCTGTGCTGTCCAAGTAATCATTCAATTTGTTATTGTCTTCTTCTGTGCTCCTTCTAATTCTTAAGGTTTTCCTGTAGTTTGCTATAACCACATTCTTAAACACATCTGTATAGCTTCTTCTTGCTGGAAGATTCTCATGTATCTTCATCAATACTCCTGGCATTTTCATCTTTACCATTTGAGTAAGGGGAGGTCTGGTAAGTCTTCCCTTGTCTTCCTGTCTCCCTTTGGCTCTGGTTATGAATATCCATATTGATTCTGCCATTATCCCAGCACTTGATTGTATTGCAGGACTTAAACTTGACCTCTTCATCACTGGACCAGGTGTGCTCGTTGGTGCTGTCTCTGTTCGTTCATTCTCTAGAGTCTTTTGTGTCTTTAAAAGTTCAGCTTTCTCCATCTGCCTCTCAACTTCTCTTGGTGTGGAACTTCTCATCGTTGTTTGTCCAAGCTTCCCCCATTCTCTGGAATGTGATTCTGAGCTTATTGACACTAGACCAGGTATGTATGTACTCATTATTTGTGTGTGTGTACCTTTTCTCAACCCCTTCTCGGGTTTACTTTGCCGACCCTGTCTCCGGCGTTGCAATTCATTTGTTACCCCAAGTTTTGTGAGTGTCTCATTATTTATCACATCCATCTCAAGTTCAGTCCCTCTGTCATCCTTTCTAGGAACTGGAATGACTACGTAAGGTCTGGGTACCTTTTTAGGTTGCATGCATACATCATTAGGTGGGTGCACAGGAAACTGAACGCTTTGTGCACCAATGAAAAATGCAGTTCTAATCGTCAATGACAGTAATATGATAATAAATACTATGCACATGTAAATAATACATCTGTAAGTGAGTTTAAAGCATTTGTTCCTTGAACAATATGAACATCTCTCCTGATGAGGGAGGACAACGTTACTGCTCTGGTTTCCCATCTCGATCATCTAAGGAGGCAAACCTAACTTTTAATACATGCTAAATATGGCCACTGGATTCTGCTGCCTCTGTTCGTGCATCACACATGCTAGACTGATTATCCTCTTTTTCTTTCCAAGTAATAGGTTGTCTCTGAAAACAGTTATTTTTCTGTTAACAAAGTTCCAACTGAGGCGGTAAGTTCAGCAAGTCTTTAATTTGAGTGTTCAAAATAAACAAGTTCCCAGTCAATGAGGGTGATTACGAGATTCGCGGTAAAAATACTGGCATGGAGGCAATACCGGTTCCGGGTAGCAATGATGCTGCTAACAGCGGCCGATTACGAGAATGTGTGTATGTGCGTAGCGGCATGCCGGTATTAACAGTACCGGCTTGCTCCAAAAGTCCCTAAAACATCTCTTAGCGGCATCAATGAAAGCGCTGACAGCCCTTCCACCTCCGTCCCCTCTAAATAACTGGCCTGGCATTAGCGGGCCCGCTAATAGTGAGCCCGCTAATACCAGAACCTGAAGTAACGTCATCGCGCTGGAACGGGAAATGGTGCGGCGGCCACCTTGAAAAACACAATCCATTGCCATCCTTGATACGCAGGACCTGGAGCCTAAAACCAACACCAGAACATCTACCATACCACCAGCACCATGCCAAAGGTTATTAAGAAAGGGGCATCCCGGCAGCGCAAGGAGCGGTTCTCTGAGGATGAACTGAACATGCTCGCGGATACTCTGGCTGAGAATGCAGAGGTGGTCTTTGTCACAGACCTGAAAAGAGCAGCACAACTTAAAAAAAGGAGATCTGGGAGCAGGTGGCCCAGAAAGTCAGTGCAATAGGCACCACCCCCCGCACAGTAAAGGACCTCAGAAAACATTGGGACCACCTGCACCTCAGAGTGCACAATATCTTGTCGGCCAACCAGAGCCAGGGCCTGGCTACTGGAGGTGGCTCTAACTCCCCAATCAAACTCAGCCACTGGGAGGAAACCTGCGCCAGCACAATCGGGATGGAATCAATAGAAGATGTGGAAGACATGGAACATGGAGCCACGTCATCGTCAGATGGAGGTGAGTGTCCTAAGGAAACACAGTATTGCAAAGTATGATGATAGTCCACCAATGTGACCATGCCATGAGGCAATGCATGGGCCATTACACACACATGGACACATCCCTGCCTAGATGCCGTCCCCAGCACTTACACATCCACATGCATGCAGCATGCCTATGCCATACCTGACACACACCACAGACAGGGAAATGGCATGTGTCACACTGCACGCAGTCCACAACACAAAGGCACGTCTCACAGCAGACACTACCTCACACATTTCTGAACCTAACGTATGCCTGAGCAACCCTACCAAATGGCAGATAACCTGTATGCCACAAGAGTAGGACAGCAGGTCATCAAATGTGTACAACTGCACTAATACCATTGTATGCATGATGCATGTACAACCATCACTGATGCTGTCCCTCTTATGGTCCCCCACAGGCTGAGATACCGACAGCGATGCAGAGGACTCTGCAGCACAGGCCACCACACCTACCAAGAGGGCCAAGTCCAGGGAAGAAACCAACAGGCCTTCCACCTCCAAGGGCACTGGCAAGGCAGATCTGCATCTGAGGACAAAGACATCATGGTACAGGGCCGTCATGGGTCTTCCACAATTCCACAAGGCCCAACACCTGTGGAATCTGCAGCTGTAGAGCCGGTAGCAGATGGGACCCTGTCTGCAGCTACCAGTTCAGTTTGGCAGGCAGTTGCCAATGCACCACAGAGTGGCGATGAGGTCCTTTCACAAGGCGAGGTCTGTGTCCCTTAGGAAGACTCCCACGCCATGGAATTCCTTAGCACACCAAGCCCCTCACAAGAACACCAGTACATACCCATCAGCTCACCCGAAGGCACCTCTCATGTCCAGTCGGGAGGAGAGGCTGCAGCAGAGGCCTGGGGCCCCACACAGGGCACACCAGAATTGGGCCCATTGCCACACCCGCCATCCACCTCCACAGGGGTCCAGGACGGGGAGTTCAGGATGACACAGATGGCGGTGCACCAGCAGGAGCTGAGTGGCCTAGTCAAACAATATGTCACTGATGGTGATGTGACGAGGAGGGAGGCTTGAGACAACACTTTGGCAATGAAAGGGCCATAGAGGCGAGCACACAGAAGATTTGTGAGGAGCTGTCAGCTGTGCGGCAGGTCCTTGGCAGGATTGCGGATGCCATGGAGGCTCTGCTTCCTGCCCCGACAGTTGAGCATGCGCCCACGGGTTCTTCCTCAAGCTCCACACAGACAAGCGCCCTGCGCAGGTCTGTGCACACCATGCGCTGCCCCAACATGCCACCCCCGGAGTCAGACACACGCCATTAGTTGGAGGCTCAGCCTGCATGTGCCCACCTATGGAGACTCGAGTGCCATAATATTGCACGCCATGTGTGGGGGAATTGTGGGGGGAGGGGAAAGGGGGAGGGAGTGTGGGGGGAGTTGTGAGGGGAGGGGGTATGTGAGGGAGTTGTGGGGGGGTGGAGGTGTGTGGGCGAGTTGTGGGAGGAGGGGGATGGGGGATGGGGGGTGTGTGAGGTGGAGGGTATGAGCACTTTTTACTTCTTACTGTTGAATACACCCATTGTGTACCTGAAAAAATACTAGCCTGGACATTCCTTATTGTGTATGTGTCATTTATTGGTTTACAGTGCAAAGTGTCCTTGTACTCCCACACCCAGTGCCCTCAGTCCCACATTCATGGCACCCTCAGTGCCCATGTCTCTTAAACGTATTGGCCAATCACTGACTTACGCACAGCACGTCGCTCCTGTGCATCGCCACTGCGATGATGTGCAACCACATCTTCTTCATCTTCTTCATCATTACCTGGTGGTTGATATTCAATGTCAGGGGGCAGAGTCACATTCCGTTGGATGCACATGTTGTGCAGCGGGACACATGCCATAATGATCTTGGCCACCTTCTCATGCTTGTAGAGGAGTCCCCTACCCGACCGGCTAAGACAGCGAAAATGTGCCTTCAACAGGCCAAATGTCTGCTCGATGACCACACAGGTACGGTATGGGAACGATTGTAGTCTTCTTCATGCCTGTTCTGCGGGTTCAGGACAGGTGTGAGGAGCCACGTCTTCAAGGAATAGCCACTGTCACCTGCATGGGTGAAAAATAAGGTATGTGTAAAGTCCATTCCTGATGGACACATGTACTTATCACACATGCCTGCAGATTGTTGTTGTTCACATGCACATGTCCCTGGTTGTATGCACACATTTTACCTTGCCACAATGTGTGCTGTGCCATGGTCTTATGGTGTGGGTTGCGTCTTCCAGTTGATAGAGGGTGTACACTCCCTTGATGTTCTGCATGCACTGTGGATGTATTCCGCTGTGTTTGTTATCATTATGTGATGTGTAGTGATTGGTATAATTCTTTTACTGGCAGCGTTGCCAGAAGTCTCAGCATTATTTGTCATTCAGCGCTTATTATTTCCATGGTGACATGCAGCGCTATTGTGCTCGTTGCCCTGTGACAAGCAGTGTATACCCTTGGTGGAATTGATTTGTGCACTCTCATGGATGCTTGTGCTGTGTTGTGAATTGCTGCGGACATTTACATTGTGCATACTCACAGCATGTTGCTGGATTGTGTTACAGAGGGTGAGGTGAGATGATGGGTGGTGGACATGTTGTGGGATGTGGTGTGGTTGTAAGTTAGGCATGCTGAAATTGGTGTGCAGCTTCCATCATTGCTATGGGGATTGGTAGTCATGTTCAGTTTGGGATGCTTTGGGGCACAATGTTTTGCGATGTGGACTCTGTGCTGTCACCACACCAATGACGCCATGGTGGTGTGTGCATCTCTCCCCCCATTACACTGCCATGTGCCTGTCATGCGACTTACCAAGCAGCCAGGCACGTCGTCCTGCATGTCGCTCCATGTAGTGTGGTAGCGTGGAGTTCCGCAGGACCATTGAGCCATGAGTTGATCCGTGAAATCGAGCACAACAATGTCTGATGATCTTGCTGGAGTCACATACCATCCGTACATAGATGGAGTGATATAGCTTTCGATTGCGGTACACCGCCTCCGTGGCATGCGGCACCACCAATTCTAACTTGGGTGCAGTCAAGTGCACCAATACAATTTGGCAAGCCTACCAGTGCATGAAAGACAACTTTTGTGTCAAATATCTCCTGGGCAGTCCGTGGTAGGGTTATGTAGTTCCTTGAGTGCTTCAGGAGGGCATCCAGCACTTCGTTCAGCATGCGAGAAAATAAGGGTTGTGATATGCCATGCTGTTAGGTGCCTGCGGCCAGGAAGTGGATCACAGACACTACCTTCAGTAGAGGGGGGATGGCAGTGCGTATTTCAATCAGGCTGACAATGTTGTCGTGTATCATGTCCACAATGGTGGTGATGGTGTCCTGGTCCAGACGGTACAGGGTGTGGATCTGCTCAGGGGTTAGGTTGAATGGACTGGCTCTGATGCAAGGAATTGGGGGCTGCCTGCGTGGTACCACTGGCTGCACTGGTGGGGCTAGCTGGGCCTGTCTCTCTCACCTTCGTTCTCTTCCTGCATCTCCTCTGTGGTGCCTGTTGTTGTTGCTGGTGTAGCAATGCAAGCATGTCCTCCAGCCCCAATATTCCTACTACAAGTGGAATCATTTTGGTGTGGAAAGGGGTGTGGTGTGTGGGTGTGCTCATTTTGTGCCGTGCCAGACTCCATTGTCTCCACCTGTGCTGATTGTGTACACCTGTGGCAGTTGGGAACACTGCACCTTGCTGTTTGCGGGTGGTTCGTGATGCCGGTGATGCCAGCATCCCGGTATCCCATATTACTGTCTTCTTGATGCCGGTATTTGTATGTCCGCATGACTTGTGATGTCCTCCTGTTAGCGCCATCCCGGTATTGCAGGACCGAAGGGCCGCATGCCCGCGCACATGCCGGTAAGGGTGAACATGGTATCAGCAGTGGCGCTAATACTGGGTTGTTGAGTCGTAATAGCCCGGAGTGGTATGTGGTGCCAGTAATCCCTTACCAGCATCTTTTTTCCATTACCTCCAACCTCTTAATGACCCCCAATGTCTCTTATCTGTTTCGCTCCTGATGACA
This sequence comes from Ambystoma mexicanum, assembly GCF_040938575.1. Lineage (NCBI taxonomy): Eukaryota > Metazoa > Chordata > Amphibia > Caudata > Ambystomatidae > Ambystoma > Ambystoma mexicanum. Next base: position 749,352,259 of record NC_090939.1, read on the forward strand.
TGTCGTTCCTTTTGTCAACATAAACAAAAGCGAAATCCTTGGCAAAACCTTCACGGTCTGTCCCTCGAAGGAAAGATTTACAATCTTCTCAGGTGATTCTGCTGATGATTATAAAGTTCGACCTGCATTATGATAACATGCATGAGCATACTCATCTGTACAGAGTTTGCTGGGTCTCTAATGAGTGTGAGGATATTAACACTGGCATGTCTCCCCACAAGTTCTGGAAAGTCTTCAATTAAGCAAAAGAAAATGTTACTAGCTAGTCTGCTATCTTCTCATGAGAGGGACATTGGTCTTGTCCTTGCTGTATTACGGAAGCAAAAGAAACTGCTCTGCAATCACTGTGACTAGCCTCCTTATTGTCTTTTTGTTTTCAGGATCTTGAAGAAACTCTGTTATGCTTGTGATTCTTCCCACCAACGATGGGTAAGACCTCAATACTAACTCGAAATAGATCAGAATTTCTTTGGTGAGGTCACTATTGCATGACACCATGAGTAAGTCCAAATAAGGCTTCTGTATTGAAAGAGTCAGGATCCTGTATTCTCTTCCAAATTACGTATCCTCGATCAAAATCTGGCATATCCTTTCTTTTCAAGGCTTCAGTGTGCCTCTGTCCAAAGTCCAAAATCGACAAGCTAATTTATGGCTTATATATGCAATTCTTCTTTTTCACCCTGCAAATAGGATGGACAGAGTGTCAGTGTTTTTATGTCCCCCTTTATATTTTTGCTTCTTATTTTGCTCAAAGGAAATTTCCAAAATTGAGTCACAACTTGCACAAAATGTTCTGTGTCTCTGCTTTGCTGGTCATGTGTCCTTCTTCCTCATCGTGGATCTCGTCTGCACGTGCTGTGGTTCTTCCCCATCATCTGTAGTCTCTACACGGTGGGGTGCAGGCAGAGGGTCTTCTCCGATGCATGGCTTGATGTCGCCCAAAAAAATCCAAGCTTTTCTTCCCTGTAGTTTGACTGCAAAGGGTGTAACATCCTATACTCTAAAGGGGCCGTTGAACCTCGGCTCATCCCACTTTTTTCTTGTGTGGTTTCTTACCAGGACTGTGTCCCCAGGGAATGTGGGAGGAACGTGTAATTTTGGAAATGGGTCTGTTGTAGTATCTCCTTCTGTGTTCTGTGCTGCCCTGCACCCTTCTTGTCATCGCTGCAGCTGTCCTGAAATGCCAGTAAGACAAGATGTCATGCAATTCAAGTAGTTTTGCAATTCCAATATCCTAACACTTCTTCTGTTGGCTGGGCATCACATCTAGCTCTGTTTTGAGGTGTTAATGGTGTGTTCATCCTTCTGCCTGTCACAATTTCGTGCGGCGTGAGTTGATGGTCAGAACCACGCTGGTTTCTGAGTGCATGCAGTGCCAGTGGAAGACAGTGTAGCCATCCCTTCTTCAGAGTAAGCTTCAACTTGGCTATCCTTTCCTTTAACAAGCCGTTGAGCTTCTCGCATATGCCGTTCCCTTGAGGATGATACGCCGAAGAAAACTTGTGCTTTATACCAAGCAACACGCTAATCTGTTCAAATACCTCATTAACAAAATGAGGACCATTGTCAGATCTCATGACTTCACAACCTCCCCATCTGGGAAATACATCCCTTACCAAGAATTTGGCCGCACAGGCAGAGTCTGGGTGTGTACATGGACCTGCTTCTATCCATCTAGAGAATGGACACACCACACCAATTAGATACCTGTACCCGTTACATACTTCAATCATATCTACATAATCGATATGCAAGTGCTGAAAAGGCCCCTTAGGCATTGGAATAACCCCTCTAATTACATGTAGTGTATGCCCAGCCATGAACTGCTGGCAAATTATACAGTTCACCATAAAAAATGCAACATGTTCTGCCAAGTTCGGTATGAACCAGTCTTCAGCAATCATTGCTGCCAGATTCTCCTTTGTCATGTGCGCTGGATAGTGTAACTGTTCCAGTGCTATTTTCAATAAGGCTTTAGGCATCACTGGTTTACCAGTGCTGTCTTGTCGCCACAAGCTCTCACAAGGGTTTAAAGAACACCCTTGTCGCTTCCATAGGTTCTTCTCCTCCGGTGGTGCCTCCCCTTGGAGCTCCACTAACTGAGTCTTTGCCAAATTGCTATAGCCTTCAGGCTCGCTTCGTGCAACAGTCATTCTCTCATGCACATCAGTTATTTCCACACTCATGATTATTTAATCTTTAGTCACACACGCTTGGCTTCAGTGTCTGCTGCTTGATTTCCACGTGAGATAAAATCTGTCCCTTTCATGTGGACTGCGCATTTCACAACCGCTAAGCCCACTGGGAGCTGTAGTGCCTTAATGAGCCTGTCTAATAAGACTGCGTGCTGCACTGGCATGCCGTCTACTCGGAGGTAGCCCCTCCTTTTCCAGTGCGCAAGGCCTGTGTGAACTATTGACGTCACATAGACGGAGTCACTGCATACCGTCACTTCCTGGTCTGCGTGATTCTTGAGTGCGAGTATCAACACCAATAATTCTGCAGCTTGTGCTGAATAGTGTGAGGGTAATCATGCACTAATGAGTACTCAAAATTCCCCATTTGCCATGTGCTTCATCACAGCGGCGTCTGTATATCTTTGTCCATCATTTTGATCGATCCTCGAAGAACCATCAACGAAGACGATTTCTCCTTCAGCCAATGCATTTTCTTTCACTCTGGGAATCTCATGATAGAATTCTTCATAGTTTACGCAATCATGTATTGGCTCTCCTTCAGTGACTGGCTCTGCTATAAACATGACTGGGTTCACTATTTTGAATTGAACTATTTTAATCATTGGATTTGATATAATTACTTCATAAGCAGAAGCTCTCTGAGATGTCAGTGTGCCTTTGGTTTCTCTAAAATGGCAATTAGTGCGTGCTCAACGAACAACGTCATTGGGCATCCCATTACAATGGTTGTAGCCTTCTCTATGGCGAATGCTGCAGCAGAAAAACTTTGTTTGCACAGGAAGTGATCCCTCATCACTTGGTCCAAATTCTCACTGTAGTATGCAAGGGGCTGGTACCCCAATGTGGTTCTCTCTGTGAGTACTGCTGTCATAACACTACCATTCGTGTGTGATAACAGGTAGAATTCCTCTGCATAATTGGGAATCCCTAAAACTGGTGCTGTGAAAATGGCCTTTTTTAGTTCAACAAACCCTTCTTCCATGGTCTCCGTCCACACAATTTTTTCTGTCATTGCTTGTGCTTTCTTCAAGGCTTGTAACAAGGGTCTGATATAGGAACTGTAGTCAAAGACCCATGCTCTAACATAGTTGCATAATCTGAGAAAACTCTGCATTTGTTTTATCGTGTGTGGTTTGGCTGTCTTTGAAATGGCTTCAACTCTTTCAGGGGTAAACTTTTTCCCCTCATGTGAGATTAGCTGGCCTATATACTGCACTTTTTGTGAACAATATTGTAACTTTTCTTTGTCAACTTTATATCCTTTCTCAGCCAGTATTGTTAATAGCTGGATAAAATTGTGTCTGCACTCAACGGGTATAATCTTTCCTCTTTACTAGCTTTGCTTTTTGTTTCAGATGGGGCGGGTGACGCAGAAGGCTCTTTATCCCCCTCTGTGCATATATTCAATATCCAATCTATCGGTGGCGCTTCCTCCTTTTCTTGTTGATACATCTTCCAAAGTTCTAAACTAGCTAAGCGTTTGTCTAAATTTTGCCAGTGTACGTGGCATGCAAATATGTTGTCATGTGCTGTAGGACAGTTTTAGACAGCGATCCTCCCTGGGGCCATGGCACAAACATTTTGTCTGCGGTCCCTTTGACCCATTGTGCACTGTACTGTTTAAGAGGGAGGTGTGAAAGTATCATGCCCTTCTGCCTGCCTTGCTACGTGACTAGGAACCTGTGAAATCGGCCTCTTCTTCATGCATTTTCGTGTATTTGATTTACTTCTGCCAGTCTTCTACCATCTGTAGCTTATCTCGACCTTGCTGAACAGGAGACTCTGTTATATTTCTCTTTAATTGCAGGCATTGCTAGCCTATTCCAGTCTGATGCGACCTTGGCTTCTTTGCATGGTTACCTTCAGCTGAGTTTCTCTCCGTCTTTAATTCCTAATTTGTTTGCTGTGGCCCTCTCCTCTTGAGACCTTCAGTAACCTGTATTCAATTATGCTCATGTGCATAGTGGATTTTCACTCATCTATAAAGTGTTTTTGAGGTAGATATGTGTCTACTTGGCACTTTCAGCAATCTATTTTACTACCAAGCATAGGCAAGCTTCACGACCTCTCTGCTTCTTGCGGTTTCTTGCATATGTACACGTTTAAACTGGCTTAAAGTCTTCATCGTGCATATGGCATAAGTTTCTTCATCTTGAAATCAACTATTTCACCTTATGCTGAAGATGTCACTTATCCATGGTATTTCGTCTCTTTATGTTACACTCACTTGGTCTCTGCAGAGGCGTTGGGGCACAGTTGCAGACCTCCCAGGGGTCAGGTCGCTCAGGTCCAACTTTGCCCTCTGCGCTTATGTGGTGACTGTGTGGTAATAGGTGATGCTGCTCGGGACTGCTCCTACGTGGACAATAGGGGGAGTGAGTATGCCAGCTTGTGCGCCTGATCCCCTTCCATACCCCTTCTCCCAAACCGTGGTACCTATGGGATGCGCTGTCCCTGGAAAGCTCACCTGTTGATTAGTTTTGCCGAGCACTCCGTCCTGCTGCTTCGGCAGGGGCGCTTGTATGATCTGGACCAAGCTCCTTCACTGGTCTCTTGCTCGTGGTAGTCCAGTCCTGCTGCGAATGAGCGACTATACTTCAGGTAAGTGTTTCTGTTTGCCTTTGTCTTTCCTCGTCTGTTTTTGTTGTATTGTAAAGTTCGTTGTCTTGTATTGCTGTCCGTTCTACTTTTGATGTTTGCTCTTTTGCTTTCTTCCCTTGCAGGTGATGTTGCCGGCCCGGCAGAAGCTGTGGAGCTCGAGGCGGCAGCCGGAGGGAATGAGGAACAAAGCTGCAGTGGTACAGTAGCTGGTAAATTGTTAACTAGGGGGACACAGGGTTCAAATGTGGCACGGCCCTAGGGCGGATGTTCTAATCTTGTCTTTCTTCTTCTTCACAGGGTCCGAGTTCGTGTTTGCGGAGTGCAGTGCTGCGGCATCAGCATCCAGATCACTGGATGTCAGGAGATGGGTCGGCAGATGAAGTGATGAGGTACCGGTTTTCTGGAGGTGAGTATGCAGGAGAACGCCTGGTTTCAAAGGTAAGTAAACTGGTTCAAGCGGCAGTGAGCGTCACGTTGCACGCGAGTGCACAGTAACGCAAAGCACCGGCCTTAAGGATAGAGCAGTTTATATAGCTGAGCTTCTGAAGCCATGCCCACCAGGTGCAGCGTGCCTGCCACACCCTGCCACACCCGATGAGTCAACACATGAAGACGAGGCGTAGGGAGTCACACCCGATGAGTCAGCACATAAGGATGTTCTCTGGAATGTTCTTGTAAAATAAAAGCACTCCTGCACTGAAATAAAGTGTTCCTGCTCACATCTCTATATGAGCCTGGTGCCAAAGGTGCCAGGACTGAGTCCTGCCAGGGCCCGTGTGTTTATGGGTCCCAAAGGGACATAAGTGAGTCAAGTGACCCTTTACCCCCAGCACTAGATGGTGTGGTTTTTGTGTTCTGGGGCATGTGGCCATGACAGCACTCCCCCTCAGGGCCCCCCTCATGGTTGGTTTCCCCCCCCGTGGCCCTGGTTTAGTGGGGTTATTGTGGTGGAACTGCCTGATTAATCGTGGAGCATGGACATGCTCACTGGGTTCCCAGGTCCGATCTTGGGGTCCATGACCTTTCCAGTCTATAAGGGTAGTATAACTTGGACCGGACCATCTTAGAGTCTAGGATCCTTTTAACTTTGTATTCTGGTTCTCCTTCAACTATTTTGGGATCCGGTGGAGTATCGATCCGTGTACCTGGTCTCAATGGTTTTAGGAGGGAGACATGAAACACTGGGTGGATCCGCATGTGGGCCAGTAATTCTAATTTCATGGCTGCAGGGTTGATCACAGCCTTGATAGTGTAGGGTCCCAGATATCTGGGACGGAACGCCTGTGGTCCTTTCAGGGGGATGTTTTTGGATGCTAACCAAACCTTGTCTCCGACTTGGTAGTTGGGAGCTTCCCTTTGGTGTCGATCCACAAACTGCTTCTGTTTCTCTTTGGCTCAGGCAAGATGCTCTGCTGCTTCCTTAAGAACCTGGGTGATGGTTTTGTGTAAGGTCGTTACAGTGGGCATTTCTAATGATTCGAGTGGGTCGTAAACAGATGTCCATGGATGTCGACCATACACTATGTAGAATGGGCTTTGTCCCATACTGGGGTGAATGGAGTTGTTATATGCATATTCTGCTAAGCAAAGTATGTCCTTCCAGGTATCCTCAGTTTGTGGCAGCATACATCTTATGTATTGCTCAAGGGTCTGGTTAGTCCGTTTGGTCTGGCCGTTGGTTTGGGGGTGATGGCTTGTAGATAACCGGAGGTCAATTTTGGCAATTCTACAAAACCTTTTCCAGAATGCAGAGACAAACTGAGTTTCTCGGTCTGATATAAATATTGATGGGAACCCGTGTAGCCGGACAATCTGTTCCAAAACGCAGTAGCCAGAGTAAAAGCAGTTGGGAGACCTTTAGGGGAATAAAGTGAGCCATTTTGGAAAACAGATCTACGACAACTAAAATGGTATTGTATCTGTTACAGGAGGGAAGGTCTGTAATAAAATCCATTGATAGCATATGCCAAGGTGCTGGGGTACTTCTAAAGGACGTAAGAGACCTGCAGGACTTTGTTTTTGGGACTTATGTTGTGCACAGGTTCCACAGGTTGCGATGAACTTGACTATGTCCTTTCGCCAAGTTGGCCACCAGTAATCTTTCTTTATTTTAGCTAGGGTTTTGGCTATTCCCGGATGCCCTTCTACTAATGAATCGTGATAGTTTGCGATTATTTGATTCTGTAATTTGTTATCCGGGATGTACAATTGTCCTTGGTATTATGGTAGGTTGTCCACGATCGTATACCGGTCTCCCTTCCCTAGCCATTCCTGTTGCGCTGGGGGACTCATCAAGTTTTGCAGGTCAGATTTTAAGTTGTCTAGAGTGGTGGTTGCCCTTGGATCCATCCTTCCGGGATGATGGCCACGGGGTCCGGTGTAGTAAATGCCTCTTCTCCCTCACTCATGTGAGACAGGGCGTTCGGTTTTCCATTGGGCACTCCGGGTCTATAGGTGATGACGAAGTCGTATTCCGCAAAGAAGAGAGCTAAGCGAAGTTGGCGTTATGATTGCGCTTTAGCAGTCTTCAGATATTGTAGATTGCGATGATCCGTGATGACGGTGACTATATTTCTAGCTCCAAGAAGATAATGTCTCCAGGCTTTGAACGCTGCCTTAATTGATAGCAGTTCTTTATCAGTGATTACATTATTCAATTCAGGGGCTGAAAACTTGCGAGACCAGAATGCCACGGGATGCAACTGACCTGTTTCGGGGTCTTGTTGTGACAGGACTGCTCCCATTGCTATGCTGGAAGCATCAGTTTCGACCACGTATGGCAGTTCTGGTCGAGGATGCCGTAGAATTGGTGCTGTGGTAAATGCTTGTTTTAGCTCCTTGAAGGCTTTCTCTGCCTCTGCAGACCAATTAAATTGTTTATTTTTCCATAGTAAAGAGGTGATTGGGTGGACGATCTGGGAGAACCCGGGAATGAACCGGCGATAAAAGTTGGTGAACCCGAGTACACTCTGTACTCCCTTTATGGATGTCGGTGAGGGCCAGTTAAGGATAGCGTCTACCTTGCACGTGTCCATGCCTATGCCCCGTGGTGTGAGAATAAAGCAGAGGAATTCTACCTCGGTCACATGAAAGAAGCATTTCTCCAATTTGGCATATAGCCAGTGTTGCTACAGCTTCTCCAAAACTGCCCAGACATGGTTGAGGCGGTCCTCCTTGGTGGTCGAATAGATAAGAATGTCAGCAATATAGACAAGAACGCAGACGTTCAACAGTTTGCGGAGCACGTCATTCATGAAAAATTGGAATGCCACCGGGGCATTACATAGTCCAAAGTGACTGACCTGATATTCATAAAGGCCTATTTCGTGCGAAAGGCCATCTTCCATTCGTCTCCTTTTTTGCCTCTTACTAGATGGTAGGCCCCTCGTATGTCTAGTTTTGTATATATCTCAGCATTTTTTACTTGATCCAAGAGCTCGGGGATAAGCAACGTGTACCATTTTTTTTACTGTGATCTGTTTAAGTGCTCTGTAGTCAATGCAAGTTCTCAGGTCTCCCTCCTTTTTAGGCACCAAAAAGAGGGGCGAGGATGCAGGGTACTTGGACGGACGAATGAAGCTATTTGCCAGATACTGATCGAGGTAGGTTTTTAGATGCTGGTTTTCCTGTTCTGTTAGGGCCTAAATCCAGCTGCAGGGAACTTGGGCACTAGGTACCAGATCAATTTGGCAGTCAAACAGTCTATGCGGAGGTAGGGTGTTTGCTTGCTCTTTTTTGAAAAACATCTTGGTAATCCAGCTATTCATGTGGTAGTGAACTGGTGAGGCCCAGTATGGTTTCTTTCTTTGACAAACCTGGGTTGGTAAGACCTTTTAATGAGAATCCCTTGCTATAGCAGGTGTCATCACAGTCTTGGGGAAAGGTCAGAACTTGTTTACGCCAGTCAATCCTCGGATTGTGGGTCTACAGCCAGGGCATTCCTAATGTCATCTGGAACTGAGGAGCAGAAGCGCCAATGAGATCGAAGGTGATGTCCTCTTGGTGACCGTCCTGACACAGAAGCGTAACCTTCTCGGTGTAATGCGTCACTGGGCCGGATGATAGCTGAGATCCATCAACTGCTGTGACGTTTTATGAAACCTGCTACTGTCAGAGAGGAAGGCCTATCCGGGTAGCCAGATTTTGGTCCATGTAATTTCCCACAGGCCCACTGTCAATGTATGCCTCCAAGGCATGTATTTTTGACAGTTGCCTGGGGTTTACCAGGAGCACAAGGATGACAAATGTGAGGTCTATATAGGTTCCTTTTCACCGCTCGACAAGTGGACCCCTACGCTTGCCGGGCGTTGGAGTTTCCTGAGTCCTGTTCTTCGTCTTTACACTTGTCAGTTGCTCTAGCTGCTTTCCTGGATGGTTTCACCAGGCATTCTCTGAGATAGTGACCTGCCTTACCACAGTACAAACAAAGCTGCTGCTCTCTCCTTTTCTCCCTTTCTGCCTTGGTGAGTGGGCTCCGCAAGCCTCCGATTTGCATTGTCTCGGATTGATCATGGGATTTTGTTTGATTCTCATGGGGACGCACATAGACTGACCACCCCTCGGCCTTGGCCCGATTCATCTTCCGGTCCTGCAATCTGTGATCGAGCTGCACTGTCAAGTCTATGTTTTCAGCACATCTTTCTGGGGGATTTACTACTTAGGCTAATATGTCCTTCAGTCCCCCTTCCAAGCCTCGGTAAAAGAGCATAGTTCTTTTCTCCTCTGGCCAGTTGGTTTGTGCTATCAGACGATTGAAGGAAGCGATATATGTTAGTAGCTCTTGGTGACCCTGCCATAGTGATAACAGTTCACATATAGTTTCTCCATTTCACGCTGGAAACCTCTGAAGTCTCGAAGGAAAGGATCATCCTGGTTTACAAAGGGTATTGACCAGTCTGCTGCACTACCTCCCAAATATGAGAGTACAAATGCCACTCTCGCTTGATCGTTGGGGAATGCCCCAGGCCAGTGGAACCCCCCCCCGGAAGAACCAGCTGTACTGGCGTGGGCTGTGGAGATGCGGCAGGAGGGGTATAGCCCGGCAGTGGGACCTGGCCTGCCTGTGCCTGGAGCATTTGCCTTGCTAGTTCATCTGGCTGCTCCCGGTTCACAATTAGATCCATCCTTAGGGCATTGGTTTCCTGTCTTGAGGCATGAACTTCAGCCCGTAACTCTCCCAGTAATCGGGCCAACTGTTCAGTTTCAGAAGTTTCCACAATGCCCAGGCAAAGATTTGAAGAGGCTATGCGTTCTGTTATGCTCACCTGGTCTCTGCGGAGGGGTTGGGGCATGGTTGCAGCCCTCCGGTGGTGCGGTCGCTCGGGTCTGACTTTGCCCTCTGCACTTATGTGATGACTGGTGGTAACAGGTGATGCTGCTCGGAACTGCTCCTGCGTGGAGAATAGGGGGCGTGAGTATGCCAGCTTGTGTGCCTGATCCCCTTCCAGACCCCTTCTCCCAAACCGTGGTACCCGTGGGATGTGCTGTCCCTGGAAAGCTCACCTGTTGATTAGTTTTGGTGAGCACTCCGTCCTGCTGCTTCGGCAGGGGTGCTTGTATGATCTGGACCGAGTTCCTTCACTGGTCCCTTGCACGTGGTAGTCCAGTCCTGCTGCGACTAAGCCACTATACTTTAGGTAAGTGTTCATGTTTGCTTTTGGCTTTCCTCGTCTGTTTTTGTTGCATTGGAAAGTGTGTTATCTTGTATTGCTGTCCATTCTGCTTTTGATGTTTGCTCTTTTGCTTTCTTCCCTTGCAGGTGATGTTGCCGGCCCGGCAGAAGCTGCAGAGCTCGAGGTGGCAGCCGGAGGGAACGAGGAATGAAGCTGCAGCGGTACAGTAGCTGGTAAGTTTTTAACTAGGGGGCATGTGGGGTTCAAATACGGCATGGCCCTAGGACAGATGTTCTAACCTTGTCTTTCTTCTTCGTCACAGGGTCTGAGTTCGTGGATGTGGAGCGTGGTGCTGCAGGATCGGGATCAAGATCACTGGATGTCAGGAGAGGAATCTGCAGATGAAGCGATGAAGCACCAGTTTCCTGGAGGTTAGAATGCAGGAGAACGCCTGGTTTCAAAGGTACGTAAACTAGTCCAAGCGGCGGCGAGCGTCACGTTACATGCAATTGCACAGTAACGTGAAGCACCGGCCTTAAGGATGGAGCAGCTTATATAGCTCAGCTTCTGAAGCCACGCCGACCAGGTTCAGCCTGCCTGCCACACATTGCCACACCCAATGAGTCAGCACATGAAGACCAGGCCTAGGGAACCTCACCTGATGAGTCAGCACATGAGGATGTTCTCTGGAATAAAGGCTTTCAGTTCCTGGAAAATTCTTGTAAAATAAAAGCACTCCTGCACTGAAATAAAGTAAAAGCACTCCTGCACTGAAATAAAGTGTTCCTGCTCACATCTCTATATGAGCCTGGCGCCAAAGGCCCCTGTTTTTATTGGTCCCAAAGGGACATAAGTGAGTCAAGTGACCCATTGCCCCCATCACTAGACGGTGTGGTTTTTGTGTTCTGGGGCCTGTGGCCATGGCACTTTATCAGCATTCTCAGGTCATTATATACTCTATAAGTACATCAGTCCGATCTCTCATGACATCACCAGTCGTCTTCTTTTAGTATCTTCTTGGCTTATTTCGGTATTCCATTCTGACAAACGTCCATTTGTCGTGTCTGTAGGTATGGATTTCTTAGTGGATAACTTACTGTACAGGTTTGCTTAGTTGTCGGTACTTCAATAGGTGCTGTTACTCTGATAGGCACTGGGCAGAGCCCAACTGCGGCTCTCTGCTGGTTTATCTGTTCTCCATACGTCACATATTTTGGCGTGAACATTCCTGGCACTTCCAAGGGGGTGGCTGGCTGTGGATGATGCCTGGCACTTCCTCTTCAATGGAATGGATGGATGGATGGAATCGATGGAATTATCCTACCCTCTATTACCTGTGCACGTGTCTCTGTGTACCCTGATTTCTTGTTTCCCATCCCGTTGTTCTACATCTCTATGTCCCATCCTATCACTGTAAGCCTTGCCCCTGTCACTTTGTGTCAGTGTGTCACTTTGCTCCCTCCATCCTGTTCCCGTGATGTCGCTATGTATCCAATGAATTACCCAACCCTCTGGTCACCATGCATGCCCACCATGCCCATATGTCACTCTGTACTCTGTTTTCTTGTCCCCCAAGCAGTTGCTATGTAACCATATGCCCCTTCCTGTCACCATAACACCAACCCACTGTCATTGTGTGTCTGTGTCGATGTGTTCCCTGCCATCCTGTTCACAAGCCTGTTGTCGGGCGCTTCAAAGATGAACCATCACATTATACCACATCACCACGCCTACTCTACTATACACCATCACACTAGAACACACTTACACACCTGATAATATTCAACCTAGCTGTTCACATACGAACACTACCCCATGAACACCTCATCACCCTAATAAAACGCAGCTATCCCATGACACTCCAGCCTAGATGCTCACATAAGCGTCCTCCGGGCCTAACACAGCCAAACCCAGTCTGGATGTCCACCCACCAGACTGCAAACACATACAACTAATATCTTCAACACCACACCTAACGCCAGGATGCAGCTACCAATTACATCAGCTGCACACATATCTGGTGCACCCACGCACCCTATGGCACCATATATCTCTACTGACCTGAACTGCGGTTCCCGAGGGCGTCTAACCTACCAGCGCTTTGAGGTCATACCAATGATATATAGAGCGCTATATACATGCCAAGTAGCATAACATTGTGTGACAGAGGTTGCAGCCTCTTTACATAGACTGACAGCCAGAAACCTGAACAGGTCTTAAACATTGAACATAAAGTGGAAATAAGCCTCCGGCATTCCCAATGAGGGACACATACACATAATACATCTCAAAGAATGGATCCAGTGAGGGTGCTCAGTAACAAGCAGTTGAGAAACAAAAAGTAGGCCTAGCTGAGGAATCGAACAACCAAGGGTATATGCCTCTCCCAAACTCACAACATGCTTGCATTCCACTGAGCACGCATGTACTAGCCAAGTGGCCTCCGGCCTGGAAACTCCCAGAGACACCTTTCACAGGGTGTACTTACGGAAAGCTTCTTAATTGCTAGATACAGAAGCACAACTCCGGGCCTTTTTTTTGACAGAGCCTGTAACTGATATCCACCCGCTCAGGAGCGGGGTCTGGGCACGTGACCTCAGTCCTACTAGGCCTGTGGAAACAGGATGGCGTAAAAGAGGGCTTGCAAAGGAGTTACTTTTAAAGCAGATCGTATCACACATTTACACTCAGGCCACAGAAATGTGACATGAAAAGTCTATTTTATAGGTCACTTTGCTTTTCTGACACACAAAAAAACCCACAATTAAAATGTACAGTCCTGGAGACGTGTGTCCTCGATCTGAAGTGTCTTGCAAGCGATAACTTATTTTGACACAGTAATTGCTCCCAGTGTTAACGTTTTTCAGCACTATGTCACATGTTATACAGATGTTACAGTGCACAAAACATGACTGCAGTGATCTCAGAGTGCATGGCTTGTTCAGCAGTTGTTATGTTGACCCCCTGCACAACGCCCGCACCCACCCCGCCGTATCTAGACAACAGCCTGTGAAGGAAGAGATGGGAAAGCAGGTGAAATGCCACAGACATGGGCACGGGGGCAATAGAACGGAAAAGGGAACTTTTTGTGATGTCATGAGTGCAGGTGAATCCATTAAGTTGGACCAACAATCGGTATTGAAGGAAGGAAAGTATGTTTTAAGTAAGTGTGCCTGCCATCAAGCGCTGTGTCTATGTTAAGACTTGTTTAGAGGAGCAAAAAAAAGGTAGTAAAGAACATACAGTGTAGAAGGGCTCTAGCAGTCCAGCTAAACATGGCGGCTTTTTGACATGGGCTGACTTTTTACATTTTCTCACAAGGCAAACTCCAGAATAGTAATTTGGGACTGCCAACCCGGAAGACCAGGTGTGGCGCAGTCTAGGATGGACTGTGCGAAAGCTGGAGGAAGTTGAACAAAAGGGTAGGACGGGCCGCTCTGTGTCTCGGAGATGCTGCAAGCCTGACGCTCATTATGAAGGAAAAATAGTGCGATATTCTGACAATATAGTGCCCCGGAGTTCACTTTCTGCATAACTCAGGGTTCCTGTGCAAGGTTCTGCGCGTGTTACATGACTGTTACCACATTCTGCTATGGTATTCTTGTTGCTTATACATCTTATACATATAAATAAATAAATAAATAAATAAATAAATAAATCTGTTTCTGCCACCACAAAGTCACCTCACAGCTTTGAGGAGCTTGCAAGGACTCTATCATCCAACTACATACGCATCAATGCTCCCAAAGGTCAGCCATGTTGGGCCCCCTCAAGTCCGCTCTTTAGTAGTGATAAGTGGGTTGCCCTGAGGACACATCCAGGTTTGGGTAGCTTTCAGATTTTCAGACTGCAGGGTCCCTGGGGTACTGTGGAGACTTGGCCCCTCTTAGCTTGTTGCTTGACCCCTCTGGAAAAATCAGTTAATTATAGGAACATATTGCTATTAATAAATTAAGCGGTACTCGATGTATCAACCCAGGAGGCTGAAAGCATGAACTGACCATGCTAACTTTAAATTGTTGGCTTCAGCATGTATGCAGATCTCAGTAGTGAGTGCTTAACTTAGACTGTGAAGCGGTCTCTTATCTCCCTAGCTCCAGGCCCCCATCTCTCATATTGGGGCAGTCCCCACCCATTCAACCAGTTCCAGTAGTGGAAAAAACCAAAGAAAATATTAACATCTAAGATGTTGGGGAGCAACTCCAGCTTCCTTTTGATAAGCCTGGTTAGAGTTACACAACTACATTCAAGAGTGAACCAAAGGTAGGGGTCATGCCCCCACTAGTGCTAGGCACTGATCATAACAACAATTTTATTCAAAGAATGGTTCCCAGCTATTTGCAGCCAGATGCCTGAATAATCTGGTGCTGCATTTAACAGCCAGATCTCCCTAATAGACCCGCATGAAATGCTGCATGAACTGCATCTGTACTGTAATGTCCACTTGCAGTGGCCACGCCCTGTATTCTGCTATTGGATGAGCCCCAACCAGTCCTAAGCGAAGAGGCAGAGTAGGGCGCACCTCAAAATGGCAGCTACTATAGATAGACTAGGAAGTGACAGGGTTTACACCTCGCTGGTCCAGTGAGATGGCATACCGTGTGCACATATTTAACACTCTAATACTAACCATTAATTTCCTTATATTTATTTAGAAGATGTACAGCAATTATTGCTCTGCTAGCTCACCTATTGGTAATATATTCCTCACTGTTTAAGGTTGCTTCTGTGCACTAATGTGGTGGAGGTGACAAGATTGATTCAGGCATGTTCTTGTCCTGCCTAGAGGTGCTCTGTGCCAGAGGCGTAGGCAGGGTAGGGCCTGAAAGGGCAAGGCCCACCCAAACTCTGTAACTGCCCATTCAGCAGCACTGTGTGAGCATTTACAGATGTTAATGTCACTGCGGTGGGTCCAACTACATTAGCTTCAGCCCACACTTGTTAGACAATCCTGGCTACGTCTCTGCTCTGTGCAACCCCACATCCCTCCTGCACAGTCTGCGAACCTCTGATCTCTTCACGTGCCAACCCACAAGCATTCGACTAACTCAGAGAGGGGATTCTGCACAGTCTCCCTGGGAGGCAGCATCTATAACCTATAGCTATTTCTGAAGTTGGTAGATCAAGATGGAGATCTCAGAGGCAAAGGAAACCTACAGCAGTTTTGCTAGGTGGTGGACCTAAAGTTTGCATGGCATTATTGAGCTTCATGAGCTTGTCAATGATGCACTTATGAAAATAGACCAGAGCTACAATCAAATTGTCTCTGAAGTACAAGGCTCAGGGTTTTTATCTTATGCACCAAAGCAAGCACACAAGGACTTGATTGAAAGTGTTTTATGAGATAACAGAAACTGAGAGGTGAGTATGACCGACTTGCAGTGCGTTCATAGTGCTAGAAATCAGGTATTAGGTGTGCAGCGCAGCTAGTACATCAAGGCTCTACTCCCAACCTCAAAATGTATACAAACTATAGCAGATTTCTACCAGTTGGTCGCACTCGCCCCTATGGATTAATGTAGGTGAGTTAGTCTAATGATCTTTTTACAAAGTTCTTGCTTTAATGGAGTACACTCTTAAGAGAAATGCAGCCAACACGTGTTTCGACATGGAGTCTTTTTCAAGGCGATGGTCAATGAGTGGACACTGCCTGTACATGGCCCTCTACCATATGCCAGGGGCCAACATAGGTTAAGAAAGTGCACAATCTTTGAGTAATCTTTGACTCTACCCATTCCATCAAAGATAAATAGTCCTCTCTGCTCCAACTGCGCAAACTCCTCCCATGGTCAGGTAGAAACGCAAGTCTAACTTTGTCAGATCTTTAACCTTAATGGGCTAGGGTACTGCTCATTAGCATAAAACTGAGAAACTAACATTACAAGGTCTGGCAGATATTGAGGTAAGAAATGGAAGGATCAGAGAATTGAATCCAGGAATGGATGTAGAGGGTTGCACACTGTTAACATGACATTGTGCACACTGTGTTGAAGTTGGTAGTGGTAAATGTGGATATGCTGCTGTTGGTTCAGCAACAGGAGGGTGTGCTGAGCTGCTGCTGGAGGTGGGGCTCCGGGTACTGGGAAGAAGCTGTGCGCAAAAGGCATTCATTCTAATTAGATAAATAATTGCTTTAAAGCAGATTGCAAATTCTTTGCATCACACATTCTCAGGCAAATTCTGGTGTTTATCAAAGTGCATCTTACCGCCAACGCTTGAGGAGCATCCAGGGAAATTCAATCTAGAAATAAAAGTCGAATTTTTAAATAAGCTTCCAGATGTTGCAGGAAGGAGAGTGAGTTCAGTATTTTTTATATAGGGGTTAGGTCAGGGTAAGAGTTTTGAGAGGGGTGACTTGTCACCTTTCGCCCCTCAAGAACACGTTGATTTAAACAGATCAGAAAGAGTAAAGTTAAGGGATTAAGCAAGGTAGAAGTCAAGTAAATCATTGTGTACACAAAACAGTTGCATGACAGGTCAAAGTTTCTACTTTCCGATACCATTGAATTTGACATGCCTTATTTTACTGTTTGAATGGTAGTTGTTATATGTTCGCCGGAATCCCACTGGTAATTCCGGCAATTCCGCCAGCAAACAGACCCACGTGCTATCTCGGGATAATACAGGTGCCGGCAACGGCGGTCCTTCCCCATTTCCCATTCCATGAAGTCGCATAGGACTCCATGCGGGGAATTGCTGGTGTTACCGGCACTGTTACTAGCAGTGCCGGTAATACCGGATGTTTTTTGCCGGTGGGGGGCCCAATTTACCTCCCGTTCTCAGTAAATCAGTGAACCCCCACCAGCAAACATGTAGTTTGGAGGTGCGGGAAAAGTGGCAGTAACGGAATTACTGCCACTTTTACCGGCACCACCAAACTTATAATGACCCCAATTGGCCTCATTCTAAGTTTGTCGGTCCGGAAACAATGGTGCCTTTAAGCTTACTGGCACCATTGTTTCCGGACCGGTACACTACGGGTTTGCATGCAGGAGCTGCAGTGCCCAATAGGTCTGACCCTGCCGGGAACAACGGTCATGGCAGGTAAAGCCATCACGGAAGCACCGGCACTGTTAACAACGGTGCCGGTGCTTCCGTGGTCCCCATTCCCATAGAGTCCTAGAGGACTCTATGGGAATGGGGACTTACAATTAGCTGGCGCCTGACTTTACGGGCCAACGGGTTATAATCTCCCGGTGGCACCGGGAAGTCAGATGCTGGTAAATATTTACGGGTCCAGCGGCAACCTGCCGGTAGCACCAGCACAGTTACCATTTTTTTTATTATTATTTGGTTTAGTTGCAACGCAACTTTTCAAATATTTCAAACATATATAAACAATGATCGGACATATATACATACAACACAAGTAGTATAACATAACACAAAAGAATGAGAATAAAATCATACTGATATTGGTAATCACAATAGGGTACAGAATACATCCACCATTTTCGATACCCCAACTGGAGGCATCAAGATCAATAAACACTTACAAAACAGTACCACTACCTCACTCAAATAAGCATTTCCAATCTATGTTAAAATCAAATAAAACAACGGACTAAATACAGCCGCAGGTCATACATAACTCATAACTTTACAGATACCTAAATAGGCCACTATCAGAAATCGCACTCTTTGTTCCCCATGCCTTTGAGAGAATCTTCGACTCGAGGTAGAACCATTTTTAAGAATTGTACTATTGCCATCTGTACCCTTTCCCCAGGATTAGAAAACAACATTTGCCATATATGATCACTTGTCACCTCAGTGTGGATTACAAACACATTATCAAAGCATCTTGACCGTACATTCTTCAGGGCACAAAATTCCACCAACAAATGTTGTAGGGTTTCTCTTTTTTCCATTGATAAACAGTATCTACAGTAATTACAATCCATTGGAACCAGTTTCCGCCTGCACAAGACATCACGGGTACCCCATAGATTAATTCTGAACCTTAGATAGTCAGCCCTAACCTTCTGTGACGGGCATTTCATTAGACACAGCGCCATCTTTCCATGTCTCTTTAATCCAAATGTCCAGATATTAAAATCTTTATACTGAGTGCGCTTTGCTAAATTTTTAGCCCAGTCTGCTTGAAAGTGTTTTGCTTTCGTACGGTCAGGGTTCGAAATCAGCAAGTCTAGAGACACATCAGCCTCAGCCAAGTGATCTAACATATAGTTCCGCCATGACTTGGGGAATCCATTTCTAGGTTTTAAAAGATTATAACCAATTACTTCTAGAATAGTTCCGCTTTTTACTCCCAGCAAGCATTTGCATAAAAACACACATTGTCTCCACACTGCCTGAACATGAACGGATAATAACCCAAATTCATGGCGTATTAACGCAATTGGTACTGCATTGGGTAAAGCTAGGATCTGCTTCCAGTACCTTGCAGGCTGCCCTCCACACCGTATAGCATAATTGGTATAACAGCTTCATTTTATAGAAGGACACCACATGCTTCAGGGAAAATTTCCCAAATGTATTTATTAGAATTCTAGACTGTGAGATTAAGTGCTGCATTTTAATCCCAGCAGATGCCACATCAACAGAGTTAATTTGTCTTTTAGTAATGTCAATCTCCAGATATTTATATTTCGACACTCTTACTAATTTAATGTCTTGAAGCGACCATGATAGAGCAGCAGCGAGGTTCTTGGGTCCCGCGGAGCCCGGGCAATTTAAGATTTGGGATTTGGAGACATTGATCATCAGACTATTTACTTTAACATACTCTCCCAATGGCCCCAACATGCGTTGTAGGCCTTGTGGCGTTTGTGACAGTAACACTTGGTCATCTGCATATAGCAGATAAGGGATTCGCTGATCACCAATCCTTGGGGCATCGCCCTTACAGTTTGCAAATTCCTGGCCTAGATCTAGGATAAAGAAATTAAATAGAAACGCTGCCAGTGGACACCCTTGTTTTAGCCCACGATGGGTCTCGATCTCAGGTGATAACTTCCCGTCTAGGCTAATATGCACTCTCATTGATGTTTCTGAGTGAAACAAGATTATTAATGACAAAAGGGAGTGTGGGCAGTCGTACTATACTAATTTTCAAAACAGCCGATCTCTGTCGACTGAGTCGAACATGACTCTGAAATCAATGAACCCCATATACAGGGGTTGCTTACGTTCCGCCTGCTGATCTTTAATCATTCTCAATGATATTATATTTGGAATGTTTCCCAGGCCCTTTACAAAACCTGTTTGCAGGGGGTCTATTAGTTTTTTACTCTTTACCCATTCCTGCAATTTGCCCAATAATAGCCGTCCGAACCATTTCCCAGACACATCGAGTATAGAGATGGGCCTGTAACTACACAGCTCTTGTCTATCCCCCTTTTTATATGTTGGGATAGTTATCGCCTGTGTCCATGAGCTGCAAAGCCTCTGGGTTACATTTATTAGCCAAAGGATTTTATAAAGGATAGACGCCCATAGTTCAGGATATTTTTTGAGCTCAAAGTTAGAAAGACCATCCGGTCCCCTAGCTTTTCAGTTACTAGCAGAGTTGATCAAGGCTAAGATATCAGACAGCTCGAACTCCAAATAAAATGCGAGCGGGGGAATGACTAGCTCGGTTTGCTCTGTAGGGACCGGATGAGCATACAGTCGTGTGAAATGAACTACCCATGCGTGCGTTGGAACTGCACTCGCTTGCAAGGCCACTTGAGGAGCAACACCTGAATTATTTATAGCCGACCACATCTTTACGATATTTTTGCCAGCTAAGATCTTTAACATATTGGCTCCATCTTCTTGGAATAATGTGGCACGGTGGCTTTTTACCCAATTTCTATGGGACATTCTTAGCTTAGTAATTAAAGGTTGCCTCAAATGACAGGTTCTTTTTGGACAGATCTTAATTCGGCGCGTAATCGCGCTTTCCTTTCTTTCACCTCCTTGTCATACGAATGGAGATGTGTTGCTATTTGTTTTCTTTTTCCACTTTGTTCCTGAAGCACCAGGAATAGGTTGGTTTGCACATTGTTAATGTTCCCACCCAGTAAGCCGTACTCCGGCAAGCCGAGTATCAACAGTCGCTCAAGATTAGTTACTTCTTTCTCCGACCATCAGAGTCTATTTCTTCCGGCATTCACTACACACACACCTCATTCACGCTCATGATCATGACCATCACTTGTTGAGCCTGCGACCCATTTTTCCTTAAGTATATTATGATCACTTGCCTCAAATTTAGACATGCTTGTGGCCAGCCTCGATAAAGCTGGCCACAAGTCCTCATTCGCATAAATATAGACAATGGTAGATTTACTTTTGCAATTTTGCCAGGTCGGAGCCGGGGGTATGTCTGTTTCAAACGCCCCATTAAGAGCAATCAGCCCTCTAGCTTTCACTAAGGAGGACCATCTTCTGAATCTTGTTTTATTTTTATTGCCAAGCTCACTCAGGCAATTTAAGTTCAGATCACCTGCCATTAATAGTGCTCTTACTTTTTGATCCAGCACTACCATGTCCAAGATTGCATTTAGATCATTAAAGAAACTATCGTCAGACATGGCAATCAGGTTCCAGTAAATATTTAAAATTGCGTATCCGTGATCTCCAACTAATACTTTCACCAAAATCATATATTCATTTGGCATGGCCCACAATTCCGACGACAGCCCACTACCCATCTTTATCGCTGTTAAGAGCCCTGAACTTGGGCGACCCACCGCAGGTGTAATTGAGGGATTCAAATACAATTTGTGGTTATCCCAGATGGGGACAGTAATGAACCATGTCTCCTGAAGCAATGCAATGTCACAATTACTTAAGTTGGTATAGTCATTATTTATAAGATGGCTAAAACCCCTGGTATTCCAACAGACCAGGGATATCTGTTTTACCTTCGCCCCCTCCTCACATTACTTCTGATTTCCCAACCGATTACTCATACCAGCAAAGAGGCGGGCTGTGTTTTCTGTACTTTCATATTCCCCCCCCATCACCCATTTGCCAACTCTTTGGCTGTCAGGGGGTAGTCGACCTTGATGTCTGGTATGACACAGTCGAAAGAACAAATCCCAGATTACATTTTGTACAACACGAGATTTAAACCACAAGTTAACTGAGTTTAACTGGCCCTTCACAGAGAATTCAACCAATACCATGTCAGAGGAGACATCATCTAATTGTGGGATCTCAGAGAAGATTGCTAACACTGCACATCTATTTAAATCATATTGTGTGCACAGCGGCCTCCTACAGGCCAGGGCTAGAGCATACTGTGCAGGCCTACTCCGAACCGGGGGTTTCAAATATCTTCCCCCATTATTGGGCATAGAGATAGGCGGGGATAGTGCCTCTGGTTGTTGATTATGTCCTTGCATCTTATTCAGGGCACTCTCAATTAGGGACATAATAGCCCCTGACATAAGTGAAAGATCTCTGTTGTTTCCATTTTACCTACCTAACTCTTGAGATTGAGTATGAATACCACCACTCACAGAAAGGGCCGGCGCCAATTTCATCTTGGGCTCTAAGCACATATCTCTTACTGGAGCTGTTTTTTCCCGGGAAGTTCTTACCCGAACCTACTACAACTGTCTCCTCTGGACACTCTGGGTGCCGTCCACTAGCGGGAATTTGTTGGCTATTTAAACCACCAATTGAGCTCTTTTGAGGAGGTGGGATAAGTACTGCTGGAGTCAAACCATCTATATATGCATCAACAGCTTTCCGGATTTCGGCCCGCTGTATGGCAAGAGTTGATTCTATTGCCTCTCGGTCGTGGTTCAATTTCACCACTACCTTTGGGGTTTGGGTTGCCTCTATATTTGTTCATTTACTCGCAAGGCTCACTATGTTTGCTAACACCTCCATGAGCTCATCCAATGGCGGATATTCCATTGCCTGGGCTGGGATAAACTTCAGGGGCTCATTTCTTTTCTCAAGCGCAAGCAGTTGATATTTTGGTTTAATTGCCTGCGATGCTGCTATGGAGGTGCGTTTTGGAACAGTGATCACCTTAAAGAAGTGTTTTACTGAGGATTTCCCTACGTTTTTCAGAGTTTGTTGATTCTTTGGGAGTTTTTTATTTGTTTTATTATCCCCAGTCTTTCCTTTTTTGACTGCTTGACTCACTATGGGGGGGCTGTTATTGCATTCTTACCCTTTACATGTTCGTATTGGAATACGTCCTTAACAGGAGCTAGTGATTTCAATCCATCACTCCCTGCAGGGACTAGACCCTGCCCTCCCCTTGGGTTTTCAAAAATGATATCATCAAAACATGGGATTACTGACTTAACCACATAGGGCTTTTTAGCAGCATAAGGAACATTTCCGGTAATTTGACTGATGTCTACACCACATTCCGTTTGTGATGCTACCGAAAACTTACAAGACAACAATTCACATGTTGGCACACTCTTATCCCATACTTTCACAGTTTGACATGAGTTCCTCTCTTGCCATGCCATAATTTTTTCCAAGCACTCACTCTGTACACTTAATTTCTCTTCACATATAGTCACAGATCTAGACATTGAGGCCAGCGCAAGGTTCATCGACTGTAAGGCTATTCCCCATACATTCTGCTGAACAACCACTGAGGTATTCATACTGTGATTATTAGTTATTGATTTTATCACTCCTGGGGTTTCCTTAACAGAAACCAAGTCACTTATACTGCTCTCAGAGAACATGACTGGCGACGCTGATAGATTTTCAGGCAACAGGTGATCTGAAAAGACTGTGTCATTTGCATCCACATCTATTACCACAACATCCCCGAGATCCTCCACTCGATCGTGGGGCACTGCTGGAAATAGGTGCGGAAGCCCGGATACAGGGACTGAGTCAAGTAAAGCAGTATCAGAAATAGAGCATTCCCCCCTCGGGCAACCCTGCAGATCCTTATTTGGAACAACAGATCTTAAATTAACAGAAGCAGCATCATGATTCGTTAACTCCAGCCATTTATCCACCTCAATTACTCCTGTCGTACTTTTGGATTGAGGCGTATTCCCAGTTTGCGCGCGGACGCGGACAAAGAACCGTACAGAATTTACTGATGTCCGCGTTTCCCACCGCCCTGACTTTCAATCCTCCCCGTCTAGGGGTGGAGCATATGGGCACTGCCTCACTGGATTTTTCTACTCGCCCCTCTTTAGCAATCTTTAAGGGGCTGCACGCGGGCATCCCTGATTTTAAGGTCAAGTGAGTCATGATCTCAAGACCGCTTGCTTACCAGCACACTTGAATAAACTCCTGATAGGTCCTCCACTGCCCCAGCTGCCACGGCGAAGCGGCAAAGCGGGACTCTCCGGGACTCACTCGGGTGCGCTATTTTATAGTCACTCCCACACGTAGAGTAAACAGCGCCTAAACAGACAAAAAGGAGAGTGTGAACACTATAATGTTGGATTGAATGTCCATTGTTAAGTCCTTATGGCAGTTTTCACCTTGTGGGAAGCTGAGTCCAAACGCTGTAATCCAAATACGAAATTGGTCCAAAGGAAGCAGACTCATCTGCGGCAAAGCGGGACTCTCTGGGACTCAGTCACCCAGCACAGTTACCGCCAGACCGGTAATGGGGGCTAATGGGCCTCATTACGAAGTTGGAGATAGCCTTGCCAGTTTTACCTCCATACCGGCATGAAAATCGAGCAACCATGAATGAACAATTACCAGTAAATTAGGACACATTACGAGTTTGCTCGTGGGGGGCGGTATGCACGTGTGGTCTGGCCAGGCGTGCATACCGGCACTCGCGAGCATACCAGGATGCTAACAACAGACCTGTCATTAACGGGTCCGTTGTTAGCATCCTCCCCATTCCCATTGAGCCCTTTGGGGGCTCAACTGGGAATGGGGACATACCAGGTCCGGGTCCCAAAAATTGGAATTACTGGGCCTGCAAAAGTCGAGACTCGGGCACGAGTTTGGAGGTAGCCATGCCGGTAATGATGGCATGGCTACCTCCAAACTCGTAATGAGGCCCAATGTCTTTTATTTGTGATGTACCCAATCTTTTCACAAGATCTTAATGCAGAACTGAAAGCAGGCAGTGCAGTGTCTACAAGAATCAAGAATCAAAGTACCACAAAACTAAATCATAAAGTTTTTTCTGACTTGATCTGCATGAAGACCGGTTCGATAGTAGCAGCATGGGCTGTTTCCAGTGGAATGTGCCTCATGATCCTGAGGAGGTACAGTACTAAGAGAGGACCTTGCTCTCAATGGTTAACTTGCAGGAGTAAGAAAAGGATTGCCCTCATTCCCCGAACCTATCATCTGGAAAGAGTATAGACTCTTAACATACTATTAGTTTTCAAACCAAAAAGGCCATTTGGCTATAACTCCAGCTGCAAGGGACACGGGTGGTGAAGGAACAGAGGGGCTCTGGAAGAACACCCGAGACTGATGTGGGAAGAAGCGTGAGATCTTCCAAAGGACAGTTGTAGATCTAGGACTTAGTCATTTATTGTTTTTTTTTTTGTAGTGTTTGTGTTTTTGTGTGAAAGGGGAAGCTGTGAGGTAGTTTGTAGTAACTGGAAGTGTGTGTTGGAGTGCAGGAGGAAAGGACATAGCTTGCGCAGTGTTTGGTTGAGGCGTATGGTGGTTAGTTATGACAGAATGGAAGGAGTGTGGGTTGGTGCAGAATTTGGAATGTTAGGTTATGTTGACTTATGCCGTGCACCGTAACCACTACACAGGCGGTCTCCAGGCACTCAATGTGAAGGTTATAAAGCGGTTACAAGAGTTGGATGTAGGCTGGACCGGCGAGCGGTTGGGGTGGGATTCCAGGGTGCACTTTGGCATTTGTAATTTATTAATTTTGGTAAGTTTGGCGTTCATAAAGCATTCCGAAACCTTATCTGCAGGAGGGCTGGTTCTTCACAAAAGGACCCATAGAAGAAGAGGCAATAGGACCAAGTCCTGAAAGTAATCCAATCAAAGGAACGTTTTGGTGGATGGACGCCAAAGATTCAGGTAACGTCCTATTGACACCTGTTTTCTGTACAGCGACTTAGGTGCTGGAAGATAAGTATGCAAATAATATCTTTTACTCAAGGCTCCCGAGTTTATAATAATACGTTAGAAATTAGTATTCAAAATGATATCCCAAAATAATCATAAGATCAAATGCATTTCAAGCAAATTAATGAGCACAGCCTAAACCGAGCAGTAGCTTCAATTAGTGCTATATTTCCTTAATGAGGATGTAATAAACTCAGCAACTGCATAATTCATGCAAATATGTTTTGCCAACAGGAAAGGAACTGTGGGCTTTCACTGCAGACTCTTTCTCTAATTGAACAACACAGTCCTCGAGATGTCCCTTATTAGTTTACATATTTTAGACATGACAGGAGGGAAATCATACATTTCTACAAAACAGTTTCCATTTTGACTTTCGTGCTAATGCTATGACCTGCCTCCGGAAAAAAAAAACACATTGAAAATCATTAAAAAATTCACATCCTTGCAGTTGGCTCATCTGTATTAATAAGAAACCTTTCGTTTTTTTAAAAAAAAACAAATCTTCCAGAAAGGAGTGTCTTCGATTGGCTCATTATAAGCATGGAGGTATTCGCGCTGGCAATACCTCCACACTGACATTTTTTAAAACTTAATTTATTAAGCTTGACATTACAACAGCAAAAACGGGCATATGCAGACAGTTGATGCGTTTACATTCACAAACATAGGCTGGTGGGAAATTATACAAAACCATAGATACCAGTTGGGGTACAGTATTCAGCAGTACAGATGAGACAATGACAGTCGAGATAAATATTTAAACGAGATTGGGAGCTGGGGAGATCCGGTCATCAGTGTCATCTTCAGAGTCAACGGATACGGAGGAAATATAAGAGCAGAAGGGGGTGCAAATGTTCCTGGGTCTGGTGGCTATTGGATGCAGGCCTGCCCAGCACTCCTCAGCGTCGGAGGCCCAGGTGACAGCCCAAAGCCATTGATCATGTGTGGGTGCCCCAGTGCGGAGCCATAGCAGTAAGATACATCAGGTCGCTAGTAGCATGCATAGACCAGCCAGTTTTCGGGAGTCACGCCCAAGTCGGGGAATTCATGAAAGAGACAAGTCAATGGAGATGGGGCTATGGTGCACTCTAATATGTCAGATACAGTAGAGCATACCTCCTCCCAGAACAGGGAGAGGCGTAAGCAGGACCACATCATGTGTATCTAATTTGCGTCGTCTGATCCGCATCTTGGGCAGATGGGGGGGGATGATCTTTTGACATGTGGTGCAGTCTGATCAGTGTGTAGTGGAATCTATGGAGAACCTAAAATTGAATCAGTTTAAATCGGGAATTGAATGAGATGTCATGAATACGAGCGCACATGCGGTCCCAGCGTATCACCTTCTGCGGGTCCTCTTGCTGTGGGTCAGCAGGCGCGGACCCTCGGCTCTCGGGGTGATAGCAGGGCCAGTCTGGGAGAGCGCTGCTGGAATCTTGAGGCTCTCTGTGTTCGCTGTGTAGAGCCGGGGGGCCAGGAAGCTCCAGGCCGCGCCACCCGAGGGATCAGGGGCACAGCCCCAGAATGAGGATTTGCAGGCGGGTCCTCGAGGTATGACAGCAGGTGGGAGGGATCATCCCTGGGCGTCCGCACCATTGTCGTCCCCACGAGGGATCATGGGGGACCAGGCCCAGTACCACAGCCACAGGTCTACAATGCGGTTAGGCTCAGAGTGCGAGGCGCCGAGCAGCGGTTGCCCCTCCCCCAGCTAGGCCCAGGTCCTCAGCCCTTTGAGTGTGTAGAAGACCGCACCCCGTGGAGGCGGGGAGCGGGATGCCACGGGGTAAGCAGTCAGTGTCTTCAACAGCAACCGGTAACTACGCAATGGTGCTCCCCCGGGACACGCAGTCTGACAGCCCCGGCAGCAGACCCACATGAGTCAGTCTGCAAGTTTTGATGAAGAAACACGGCACCATCCACGCAATATCAGAGAAAGGATCTTCTCTAAGCTCAGAGCAGCTCACCCCGGCGGCCATATTGATCAAGTGCAACAGTGCCCCTCCCACACTGAATAAAGTTACCACCAGTGGTAGCAGCGGCGTCTCAGCTAAATTATTACTTGCTGATGGCAATACCCTGAATTCTTTGGAGGTAATACCGCTACA
The DNA here is from genome assembly GCF_040938575.1 of Ambystoma mexicanum. Taxonomy (NCBI): domain Eukaryota; kingdom Metazoa; phylum Chordata; class Amphibia; order Caudata; family Ambystomatidae; genus Ambystoma; species Ambystoma mexicanum. The sequence goes on from NC_090939.1 coordinate 749,379,790, forward strand.
CCCATGCAGGCAGTTTTACCACATTGTTGGTTTTCTAAGCCATAATCTGGCAGTTTGAAAAAAAACAGGTGGCATTACTTTCACTGCCAGCTTTTTCAGATACCACCGAGCCTGGTAGCAGTGCATATGAGGTGTCAGCACAGCTGTACAGAGAACTTTGATTTGCTGTTGAGTTAAACGGAATGGCCGACCACTACATGAGTATGGAGCAAAAACGATAACTCCACTTCAATGGGGGGACTGTATTGACATGACCATAAATGAGGGAGGCCGTGTGATTATGTGGCTGTACTCCTCTGGTGTTCCCGCTTATGGAAGCTCATAAAATTATAGCAATACCTATCTTGCGGTGGGAATGCATTACTTTGCTGATAGTCAGGGGAGACCAGCGCATCGTTACTACATGACAGTGCTTGATATCTTCACTTGATAATGGTAACAGATACTCTATTAAAATGTGGTCCGGGAAACCAAGAATCTGGTTCCAACCTAACAAGTTGGATTAAAAAAAAAAATACTCTATCCATATTTTTCACAGAAGAACCTCAAAAGTTGTGGGGACATTGGGCCTCATTACAAGGCTAGCGGTAGGGGGTTAACGGTGCTGGTAGAGCTGCCGGCGCTGTTAACCCCCTACCGCCTTATTACGAGGTCCACTTGCGTGAACCGCTCAGGACGCCTGGTTTTACCAGATGTCCTTAGCGGGTCCTGCGAGCCGCCCAGCATGCTAACAACGGGCCCGTCATTAACAGGCCCGTTGTTAGCATGCTCCCCATTCCCATTGAGCCCTATGGGGGCTCAAATGGGAAAGGGGATGTACCGGGTCTGGGTTCCTTGAATGGGGAAATACCAGGCCCTCCTAGGTCGGATTGGCCGGTATTTCCCCATTCAGGGAACCCAGACCGGGACCCAGGTTTGGGGATAGCCATGCCCTTAATAAGGGCATGGCTACCTCCAAACTCGTAATGAGGCCCATTGTGTCTGTTCAGGGCATGCGTTGGCTTTGAGGCAGCTTTTAAAATGGGTAATCAAGAGGTGCTATTGCAGTAAATTGGCAAGGAGAGGGATGAAATATGGTCTCAAGATGTGAATAGTGTTTTACATTCAAGTAGTTCAATGAACATTTGTGGAGGAAAAATGGAACAGAGTAAACAATAGGCACTACTTACTGCAAGCGGCGTGTGAGGAGATGGGTGCAATCAGATCCTAGCGTATTCTTTTCCAGTCTAAAGATCTAGTAATACATGCACCTGTGTATGTGGAGGATATTGACACCTGGGAGTGTGGACCAATAGGAATACACAGGACTCTTGATGTTTTTCAGAGCTATGCAAGTGTCAATTTGGTGAGATGAGCTCTGACACCAAAAATATTCCCCATTGAAGAATGATGTATTAAATACACATATTATCTCTAACTTATAGGTCTTATTTATTTATTGTATTTATTTTATTTTTTGTAACGCGCCAACATGCCCGCGGGCCTCAGGGCACACACAGAACAAGACAGAGACAAAGACAAACAGGCATATGAGGCAGAAGGAGAGAAGAGTCAGAGGGTTATTCCAAGTTGAAGTGAGTTTTTATGGCACGTTTGAACACGGTATAGCTCTGGATCTGCCGTATCCGGGCTGGGAGTGTGTTCCAAAGAAGGGGACCCTGAGCATCAAGAGTAGTACCTCCAAATTTGGCTGTCCTGAATTTGGGATGTTTGAGAATGATCGCAGAGGAAGAGCGAAGGTTCCTCACATTAGGTTTGGTGCTAATACGGGATGACAGATAAGTGGGACTAATTAGACTGAGGCATTTGTGGGTCGTGGTAAGCATCTTGTGTGTTATACGATGTTTGAAAGGGAGCCAATGAAGTTTTTTACTGAAGGTGGAGATATGTGTACGACGAGACTGATTGAAAATGTTACGCACAGCAATATTCTGAGCCACTTGTAGAGATTGGATGTTAGAGGCTGTGTACTATTATAATAATCTTGGGATCTATTCCCCAAAATATTGTGTGGAATTATTTTGTGGAAAATGTAGCACTTAACGCAACTGTCTAATTGCAAGCTTTGGTCAAATGTGATTTTTTTTTGTAAAATAAATGTTTATTGTGCACTTGGTTAATACACACCTTAAGCACACATTTTATCAACATCATCAATTGCATACAATTATGTAATACAATATTAAAAGAAAAATGTCATCAAGATTAGAATGTAATAAATAATTAGTTTAACAATAAGTCAACACATAAACATGATATGAAATAGGACTTTAAAAACAAACACGTGTGATTTCTTGTTTGGGGATTAACTCTGGAGATTCTTTTTTCAGAGGACTTAGATGATAAAGAAACCCCCCTCCCTACACCCCCGGCATAGACACCGTATAAGCAAACATGGTGGCGATGGCAGAACACAAGTTCTGGATAATTCAACTGTCGCTGCACCAAAATCAAGTTACAGCTTGGGTTGAACTGATTGTACTAAGACTTTAGTGTCGGGAGGATAGATCAGGGGCAACGTGCTTACCTTGGAAGCAAGACGACGCAGAGCAACACATTTGTGATCCCCGGGTCCGTGCTTAGAAACCTCTGGGTATTGTGGAATATTTTTACCCATGCCACTGCACCCTTTGCCAATGGGGGGAAGAAAATGCCAAAATGGAGGCACTAACCCCTGTGCACGCCAAATCTGCAAAACTGCGTGTGATTCACTATCACAAAAGGCTGCACACCCTGCCACACAAAGTCAAAATTGGTGTAAAAACAGGAATCACTGAATGTCACCTGTCACCTGTCATCTGTCAACTGTCACCTGAAGTAAGGCCACAGAAGGGCTAAAATCCAAAAATTCCCATAAATACAGCTTTCTAATCAATGTCAACCTTCAAAGTGCTGTTTTGGCACTAAATTCAGTCATTTTCCCAGTGAATTATTGAAAGGAAAAGTGTGCTGAAATCATATATTCTCCAGGCAGTCAGAGGAATCCAGGCCTCACTGCCTGACAGCTGCTTAGGAAATTAGCTGTCAAACCCAGTTTAAAGGTATTTCTTTTTCTGGAAGAAATTGCAAAATTTGCCTATTTAAAGCATGTTTGTGAAGGGCTTAATTCTTTTTAAATGTCCAAATCCCTTATAAACTGTGCTTATTTTTATATGTGTTAAAGAAAAGACTTTATTGTGAATCTTACAGTAATCCAGTGGAAGTAACTGCTTAATTCTGATTGGGCATTGCCTAGCCTGGGAAAGTTGACATCTCAGCTTCACACTCCCTTTAAAACAGGAAGCTTAATGGTTCGCGCATAATGACAACAAGGAGCACAATGAGACCGCATTAGACATTTGTCTGGGGCTGACCCAAGAACAATGGCAAGCTGCCCAACGGATCTCTACAGGGGAGCTTCCCTCTCCAGGAAGGGGACACACCTCCCTGATCAAAGGACTGTGACAGCTGTTGCTTGTGAAGGGGAGGTACAAAGAGGAATACAACTGTGGGGCCTTTTTAAATCCTTATTTGTGATTGAAGTTGGAATTCTTTAACTGAGCAACCTAAGGAGGAATACATCTGAAAATTAGTAGACATTAACCTAATTTCGGGCTTTTGATTTGAAGACATTGATGAAACCTGTACCATTTAAGGAACCAAAGTTACAAAAAAAATTCTCATCGTAGCAGAACGATTAATGTTGCAAACCTAAGATTGTATGTACATGATCCACTGATAAGCGCCGAGAGATGTACTGAATTAGAAATGATTAATCCAAACCGTTATGGTTAAAATGGGTAAAAATCCGTAGAATGACAGCTCTCACAAAGATGGGGATTGAATGTGAATATATGTGTCCGACAATATCAGGGCACATTAGTTTAGAAATGTACATTTGTGCAAAAGTTAAGGTTTTGGTCAAAATCAATGTGGGAGTTCCTAAATTCCATCATAAAGATGACAGCTCTGTTCAGACCGCCAACCAGGACAAAGCGTGCCTGTGGCCACTCACAGCTGTGGGGGTGTGTTTTTGAAATTCTACCCACACCATAAACTGGGTGATGGCATTTGACAGTATAAATATAGGAACCTCACAACACATAACACACTGCTTCCAGAACACATCCAGATTTCCGCACAGCACCTTGTTCTAGAACTCTGCATCTTGCAGCTGACTCCTGACTTCTTTGAAGATCAAGATTTCCTTGCAGAATCCCTAGTGTATTTGCATTGTCTTACCCTATCTCAAACCATCCCATCTTTAAATTGAGAACCCTAGTATTGTTAGAATCCTTCTAGCTCTGCTTTTTCTCATCTGTATTACAAAACTATAACTCCTTAGTGATTTTGAGTAACTAAAGTAAATCCCAGAAGAAAATTGAGTATCAACCACGTGAATGGTTGTGATGGCCACGTAACTGTGAAGATTCCTGTGTGGTCTCCTCTTTTTCCTAGTCATTAATATAGTGTAATAAAAACTGTCTGTCATGTTCAAAACCAAACTTCTCCTTCATTTCGTGCCTATTTTGCAAAAACTCCTCTTACTAAAACCTCCACAACTTCTTCAATTTTAAAGATAGAAACGAAATTTAAACTCCCACTGATACCTAAAACCTGCATCGTGGAACAGTGTATTTGACCCGTTTTTATAAAAAATCACATAGTAAAAGTTTGCCGCAAATTGACAGTTTAGCAAAAAGTTTCCCACGTGTCTTTTCCCATCCAAAGGTTTCTTCCATCCCACCCTGATCTAAAGTGTGTACTGTTGTTTATATCATAGCTCATGTGTGTTAGGACCTGTTTAGTGTTGCTTTCCTCAGAATTTCTATCCATTTAAGCATTTTTGCACCCTTTTGAATTGTTTCACCAAGCCATTTCACCTGTCAGTTTAAAAGTGTCATTTTCCAAAATGGTTTTCTCTCTTGTTTGGGGAGGGAAGATTGCATTTAAACTCTAGACATTGGCCCTCAGTACGACCCTGGCAGTAAGTAATGGACATTACTGGCATGGCGCAACTAACGTGTCCGTGCTGGTCATTGCGCCATGCCGTTAATGTAATCAGCGCCATGCCGGTAACCTCCCAAAAACGTCAGCTACCGCCATCGTATGCCGTGTAAACTGCACCACTGCCACCCTACCCACCGATGTTAGCGACCACCGCTATTAGCGGTGACCGTAAAAAAACGGACCCGGAAATTACGCCATCGCACCGGAACGGGAAAGAGCACGGCGGCCATCTTTAAAAACACAATCTATTGCAATCCTCCACAACCACTGCACATCTGACCCCGAGACCTTGCAGAAAACTACACCCACATCCACACAACCCCACAATGCCAAAAGTTGTCAAAAAAGCCTGCGATCGGTAGCGGCAGGACCGCTTCAGTAGGGAAGAGCTAACAATGTTGGCGGAAACGCTCCAGGAAAAGGCGGACACTATATTCTCCACTGAAATGAGCAGACCGGCGATAGCATGGAAAAAGGCGATATGGGAACTAGTTGCACAACGGGTCAGTGCCGTAGGAACTACACCCCGCACCACCAAACAGTGTCGTAAAAGGTGGGACGACCTCCGGCTCTGGGTAAGGAGCATACTGTTGGCCAACCGCAACATGGGCATGGCAACTGGCGGAGGAGCAGACTCCCCAATTAAAATGCAGCCGTGGGAGAAGATATGTGCCACAACGATCGGCATTGAGAGCATCGAGGGGGTCGGTGGAATGGAGAGAGGAGCCCCGACATCAGGTGACACAGGTAGGTGCCTCAAATTAAGCCAATGCGAAACCCCCTGAAGTCCACATGCATGGGAATCACAATCTTACCCTATAGGGTTAACGCAACACACCAGCAGAAGACTGCCAACAGGCATCATTGACCTACACCCTGTACACATGCAGTATGCACACTCCACAGTAGGCACCCACATTCCTGCATGCTCAACCCACCCAAAAGGGAGACAACCTGTATGTCACATCCTACAAAGTGCACCATCTATCCATCAAATTTATGGCAGTCATCACAATGCCTGCTCAATGTCCACTGACCCATCAATAACACTTTCCCTCCTCTGCTCCACCACAGGCTCCCAATCGGCCACCGGCAAGGACGAGACTGGCACCACACCTGCCAAGAAGGCCAGGTCAGAGGCAACAGCACACGAACCCTCCACCTCAGCTGGACCCACTAAAAAACCACAGCAGCCAAAATTGCCTGCCACAACACAGCCCAGGGCAGCGACGATCCCAAAGGCAAGCAGCATGGTACCACCAGCAGAGGGCATGCAACAACTGGTGGCCACTGAGGGGAATGTGTCTGCAAGATGCAGTACAATTTGGGAGACTGCTGCCATTGCAGCCTGCTCTGACAGTGATGTGGGAATTGATGAGGATGACACAGAATGTCCCCCCACTGACCACCTTCATTTCCCCCACCTGTCCCTAAGTAGCCGGCACAATGTCAACACACATGGGCTATCCCCTGATAACTCCTGGCCAGCCACTCCCTGCCCAGTGGGAGGTGTGGAGGAGGGGAGTAGCCCAATGACCCCAGCAATTGCAACATCCAATGCCACAAATTACCAACAGTCACTGGACCAAATATTGCCGAGGCAACAACAACTGTCCACACTACTCACGCAGCATGTGGCCGATTGTGGAGGTGCCAGTGCAGAAATGCAAAGATGTGCCGAGACTGTCAAGGCAGCCATCCAATCCTCCAGCAAAGACATCTGTGCTGAACTAGCCGCGGTGCGGAACGTGCTCAGTGAGCTCGTACAGACAATGAGGGACATGCGTGGTAGCGAGAAGCCCAGTACCTCCTCCGCTGCCAGTTCTGCCCCAAGCAGCCCCGTCCCCAGGTCGGCCAGGAACCTGCAGAGTAGAGGCAGGGGTGACCCAGGGGCCGGCAGAGGGGGCTGCCATTAGAGTCCACCCAGTGGATCAATTCCACATTAGGCACTTTGACACAGGGATCCACGCACTTTTGTGGGGAGTTGAGGGGGGAGGCGGGAGCGGGTGTGTTGGGGAGTTGAGGGGGGAGGCGGGAGTGGGTGTGTTGGGGAGTTGAGGGGGGAGGCGGGAGTGGGTGTGTTGGGGAGTTGAGGGGGGAGGCGGGAGTGGGTGTGTTAATTGAATTCACATTTATAATACAAGTTTCTCTTTATCACAAGTCACATGTGTGGACATTGCTCATTGCGTATGTGTGCTTTATTGGTGAAGAGTCAACAGTGTCCATATCCCAGACACACACAGTGCCCCAATTGCCATCTCCATGTGACACCCCCCATTCGTGTGTGCTAGAAACATTGGTTGATCAGAGTCTGACGCATTTCACACCCCTCCTGTGCATCGCTGCCTCCCTGAGGTGCTGCCCCATCCCCACCCTCCTCATCCTCATCGTCAGGTGGTTGAAGTTCAGCGTCAGGGGGCAGGGCCACATTTCGTCTGATGCACATATTGTGTAGCATGACATATGCCATGACGATCTTTGCAACCTTCTCATGGTGGTACAGGAGTGCCCCACCAGACCTGCTGAGGCAGCGAAAACGTGCCTTCAGTAGGCCGAATGCCTGCTCAATCACCACACGGGTACGTGTATGTGCACGGTTGAAGTCCTCCTCGTGCTGGTTCTGTGGGTTCCGGACTGGTGTAAGGAGCCACCTCTTCAGGGGATAGCCTGCATCACCTGTATGTGGGCAACAATGTATGTGTCAGTCATGACATCAAATACCAAACATGATGTGCCACCATGGCATGCATTTGACTGTTACTTCGTACGAATTTAACATACACAAATGGATTCACACTATGTGACCGGTATATGTGTATTACTCTCATGGACTGTTTTGCATGCCAACAACCAATGTATGCAGGGGGGTCAAGTGCCTTGTGAGTGCTCATCCACTGTGTTCGTTCATGGCGTTTGTTTTGGTGACCTGGCACGTGTCCTGCGATATCAACGCTCACGTCATGGCAACATTGCTGTCAGCCTCATGATGACCCCACTGAGCACTACTGATGTTGATAGGGACATTTTTGGCGCCTTGGTGTCTGTGTAATGGTGTATCGATTTTTCTGTCCGTCATGTGCCTCCTTTGTGCGCAGTTATGGGGGACAGGCCTTTCAGTTGATGGTGTTTGGTGCCGTGCATGTAGGTTCCTTTCGTTGAAGTCAATGTGGTCCGAATCGGTACAATGCACTTGCAGATGGTTGTGTCATGGTTGGGACACACCTTAATTCACATGGTAGGGCTGCTTACATCGGGCATTATGTGTACAGGCGTCAGCTGACGTTTGTGCTGCTTTAGGGTATGAGCTGGCTCCATTGCCTCTGCTATTCGCAGCCAGGTAAAGTATGCATCATTCCCCCCCTTTCAGCCAGGTAAAGTATGCATCATTCCCCCCCCTTTCAGCCAGGTAAAGTATGCATCACCCCCCCCCCTTTCAGCCAGGTAAAGTATGCATCATCCCCCCTCCCCTTTCAGCCAGGTAAAGTATGCATCATTCCCCCCGCCCTTTCAGCCAGGTAAAGTATGCATCATCCCCCCCCTTTCAGCCAGGTCAAGTATGCATCACCCCCCCCCCCTTTCAGCCAGGTAAAGTATGCATTGGTACGTCGATCACCTACCCACTTCACATTTCCATGGCCATGACATGAGACTCACTGAGTAGCCAGGATCTTGGCCCTGCATGTCGCTCCATGTAGCATGGTATTGTGGAGTTCCACAGGACCATTGAATCATGGGTTGATCCGGGGAATCGGGCACAACAATGTGTGAAGATCCTGTTGGAGTCACAGACCATTTGCACGTTGATTGAGTGAAATAGTTCACGGTTGCGGTACGGTACCTCCATGGCATGTGGGACCACCAATTCCACATGGGTGCAGTGGGTGGCACCAATGCAACCAGGTATGCCGGCTAGTGCATGGAAACCCACTTTGGTGTTTGCAATCTCCTGGGCAGACCGTGGTAATGAGATGTGGTTGTCTGTGTGCTTGAGGAGGGCATCGAGCACTTGGATCAGTGTACGTGAGAATAATGGTTGTGAAATGCCATGCAAGTGCCCCACTGTGTGCTGGGAGGTGCCTGTGGCCAGGAAGTGGAGCACGGACACTACCTTCAGTAGGGGTGGGATGGCGGTGGGTGTTTCTATCATGCTGACAATGTCGTTGTGTATCATGTCCATGATGGTGGTGATGGTGTCCCGGTCCAAACGGTACAGGGTGTGGATCTGCTCAGCGGTGAGGTTCAATGGACTGGCTCTGATGCGTGGGATTGTGGGCTGCCTGCGTGGTGGCACTGGCTGTGCTGGTGGGGCTGCTGGCCCTGCCTTGCCCTCCTTCTCCTCTGTGCTGCCTGTTGTTGTTGTAGTTGTAGTTGTAGAACTTGCATTGCAATCAGGTCCTCCAGCCCCAACATTGCTAGTCGTATTGGAATCATTGTGGAGTGTGACTGGGTGTGGGAAGGGGTGGGGTGTGCTCTTTTTGTACTTGGTGAGTCTGTATTGCCTCCACCTGTGCTGATTCTGTGCACCTGTGGCAGCTGGATACACTGCACATGGCCATTTACGGTTGGTTCGCGATGGCGGAATTAGCACCATGGCGGTAAGGTACTTAACGGCCTTTGTGATGGCGTTAAGAGCATGTCCGCTTGGTTCGTGATTCGCGTACCTTTGCGCGATGCTGGTATTTACGGCATGGAAGGTCGCGTGCGCGCGAACTTGGTGCAGTTAGCGGCACCGTTAACTACGATGCCGCTAATAGCACTTTCACGGGTCATGATCGGACCTAGCGGAAAACGATGCCAGTAATCATTTACCGGCATCGTTTTTCACTTACCGCCGGGGTCGTAATGAGGGCCATTGTCTTTCATTCCTGAATACCTGCTGATTACTTACATTTGTGTAGGATTGCTCATTTGTATTTAAAAATCTTTGCCGGGGGAATATTAACCTAAACGCTGTCTGTTCACAAACCAAAACTGTTCTTTTTCCTGCGTTTTCTATTCTGCACCATTATAAGTGAATTCAATTGCTTTGTTTATTTTCTGAATTGTATTGTCACCGTTAGATGATTGCTGTCCAATATATAGATATATTAAACTTATGTACGATTTGAATATAATAAATATTACCTTTACAAACTAGCCTGATTCCTGGTTCAGTGTGACCTGGGGGGTATTTTGAGACAGGTGTGTTATGAGTGGTATATCATTCAGAATATAGGGCCTCATTACACGGACGGTGGAGGACCAAGGTGCTATTAGCACCTTGGTCCATGCCGGTAAAATACTGGCACCGCCTTGGTGGAAAGGGGAATTACCGCCCTATTCCAAGGTTGGTGGGGCGGTAATTCCCCCTTCCCCCATTGCCCTTCCCCATTCCCATTTTTGCCCCATAGGGCATAATGGGAATGGGGAAGGTGCTAATTACGGCACCGCAAATTGCGGTACCGTAATTAGCTCCCTGGTCCCTTTGCGGGTTGGTTTTTAACACCTGCAAAAAGCAGGCGTTAAATTCTCCAACCCGCAAAGGGACCTCGTAGTAAGGCGGTAAGGGTTTACCGGTACCGGTAAAATACCTGTACCGGTAAACCCTTACCGCCTACCGTGTAATGAGGCCCATAGAATTTATAGACACAAATAATAAGGGTTTCATTGCGCACTACATGCTAGGCAAGACCTGGTGTGTGCCTGATTGAAATCCTTAACAGCTTGGGGGCTCGTGCTGTGATTCTGAATTTGAAATACCACCTGTGACAGTGGGTACAGACACCTTGCTGGGTTGGGGTACTGTGCTACACTGTACAAGCACCTCTCAAAAGAAATACTCCTAAAATTGGGCCTGTTTGTAAAAGTAAATTAACCCTGAAATAAGTCCGAAGGAAATTGATATTTCTGAAATGGCAAACACTTCCTGCACAAACTGTTTGTCAGGGGTGAGTGGCCCAAGCAGGATGAAGAGGTATGGCTACAGGAAATAAAAGTACAAGTGACTGCCATAGACCTAGATAGATGGTAGGACAGGGGTCCATTACACCAAGCGTTTAGCGAACTGTATATGGCCCCAAAAATAAAAGAGGAGCAGTGTAAAATTACAAAATAGAGGCCTACCTGTACCTCCACATAGGAATAATGCAGGAAAAGCATGCAGACAACATAGATCTGGCAAAGAAGCAAGGGGAAACACTGCAGGAAATCCAAACTAATCTGGACTCTGCAGAACAAAGGCTCCAGAAGAGCCAATAATCAGAAACAGAGGCTAGGCAGTATATCACCAAACTAAAAGAAGATCTGGCTCTCTTACAGCAAGAGAATGCAGAGCAAGATACCAAATTACAGACACTGCGAGATGAGTATCAGGAAAGGGTTGACTCTTTAAAACAGAATCAGCAGAAGCTGGTACAACAGTTAAATTACAACAGAGCATGCGCAGAACAGAGTCACATTTCAGAACCACATAGAATCCTTGAAAGAGAAAAACAGTAAATTAATTCTTAAAGACCTAGAATCTCAAGCAGAATTTGATGAGGAGCGCCAGAAGTCCAGCGCATTTAAAAAACAGAGGGGCGACCTGGCTGCAGAGAGTGGCACTCTAAGTCAGGAGAGGAACGCCTTAGGCCAGGAAGTCAGCCAATTAAAAACTAAGTTAGAGGAAAGAAAGCTGGCCTTTCAGGAGTTTAGTGAAGTTAAAACCGAATATGAGAAGCTACTAGAGCACACCAGGCGGGTAGCGGATGCTCTGGAAAAGAACACTCAGACCAATAATGACAAAACTCAGGAGGTGAGTCTCCTGCAGCAAAAATTGGCCAAGTATTTCCAAACCAGGCAGGAAGCACAGAGAGACAATGAGGCTCTCTGTCAAAAGAATGATAGGCTCCACAAACAGATAGCCAAGCAAGAGCAAATCATTGAGACCAATAAGGCCTTAATAGAGGAGCAAAAGAGTCAGATTTTAGCATGTCACCAGGGAATAGAGGTTGAAAGAGTTGAGGTAGAAATGGACAGAGAAACCCCTGAGCATAACATCAGGACCCCTGTCATCAGGGTCTTTAACCCCTTCAGTACCATGGACTCTGCTGCCCTCATGTCCACTGGCTCATATGAACCAAGGGCCACAGGGATGGTAGACTTCAGCAGAATGGGAAACATGGGACTGACAGACCAGCGCCTCCCAGAAATGGATGAGCGGGCATCTCTGTACAGATTCCCAAATGTTAGGGCTAGCCTCTCTGATCAGGAAGACTCCAGTGAGGGGAGAATCAGGAAACTGGATCCTCAAAAATACTGCCTACCAAAGGATCAGTCTGTAAATTTTGGTTTGGAATTCCATGAAACTAGGCCCAAAAGGAGTATCTTTAAGACCTCTTCCCAGCTAGGGCAGTGGAGGGGGGGGGGGTACGCAGCCAATCCTGGGAGCAAGGGAGAGTCAGAAGACTCTTCTGAGCACCACAGGCCTCAAGAAACTAGGCCCCCACATTCCACAAGCCATTCCCAAGCTCACAGAATCAGGGAGAGCCTAGAGGATCAGATAGCCACCTCCTGTAGCAGTGCCTCTGAGTCAGAGGATGAGTGGACACGGGTGACTAAGGCTAAAAAGGCCAACAAAATTAAGAGGACTCTACTGAAAGATCCCCTGAAACAGATCAAGGCCATTAGGAGCATCATAACTCCCCATCACAAAAATGCCAAGTATTCAGTTTGGGAGCATCTTGAGTTATACGAGCAAATGATGGATACTTTCCACCTGAAAGACAGCCAGAATTGTATCCAATATGTCAAGTGGACATTTTCCCTTGAATACTCCAGCTTCTTTGCAGGGCTGTAAGATAAAAATCACTCAGGATGGTCCACCTACACGGTGGCCATCTTAAAACATTTTTCCGTACATCGGAACACCAAGAGGCCCGCAAGGCGGCCTACAATCTGCAGTGTGGGGAAGACCAGGCCCCACAAGAATGTGTGCAAGAACTAAAATGTGCCTTTGCGCAGACCACCAGGAGGGTGCACACAGACAGTTGGGAGATCATTAATACCTTCTTTCATGCACTCCCTAAATACATCATGACCCAGCTGGTGAGCGACTTTCACGAGAAGAGATCACTAGACTGGGTCATTGAACAGGCGACTCGTATTTATGAAGTGCAGAAACTGGTAGAGAATAAAAATACAAATTAAAACCCCAAACCAGACACACCCCTGCTGCTGCTAAGGTGGCGGAGGTGAAAGTTACCCCCATTTTAGATCTGGAGATGGGGGGCCTAAAAATATTCCTGTGCAATATCCTTCTAACCAAAGACCCAGAAGGCCCTCGGGCCAATCCCAAACAGGTAGTCAGGGAGGTAATCCCACAAATGGGACCCCTAACTCCCTTGATTATATAAGCCCCCATTACAAAGGCAACAGACCCATCCTGGGCTATGTGTGGACTCCCCCAGCCCAAGGGGGGGATCCAACCAGGTAGCTGCCAACCCAGGAAACTTCCCTCCTAACTTTCCCCAGGAGGGCAGTAATCCCCCAAATGCCGGGTTAAGCTTCTTTCCCCGGTACCCGCCAAACTTCAACCCCCCAAAACAACCCTCCTTTCTTTCCCCACTTTCCTGAGCCCCATCAGCCCAATCCGGAAGAGGGGAGGCCAAGAGTGGAGGGTTACCAGAACTATCCCAACCAAGGGTATTATGGGAGAAGGGACAGATACCCTTCCCGTGATCCACCTAGGATGGACCAGAGACCCCTGTATCAGCCAGAGCGGGTGTCCGAACTGGAGCGCCAGGTACAGAACTTGTCACAGGATCTGGGTGGCATGTTGAGGGCTCAGCAAAACCCTCAGATGTACATGGCATGCCAGAACCCCTCAAATAAAGGGTCTGGTACCCCAGATTAATGATCGGGAGAGAACCCTGACAACCCACAGGTTCCATGGGGAGGAGGCACATGGGGAATGGGGTGTAAAGCCTTAGAGGAAGCTTCCTTCCCCACTTGTGAAAAGCCCCTTGAAACCCAGGAACCAGAACCAGAATCTCCTGCCCCCGAAAGTCTGCAAACTAAGGAACAGAGGGCGGGTAGGAGAAATAAAGGGCCTAAAAAGACCCATTTTGTGGAGGACGTTAGAGTCTTCCAATTTGAAGGAGAGGGGTCCTCAGAGGACTCTGGGAAAAGGATCTTATCCTTCAGGGATGGGTCCCGAGAGATCCTAATGAAGACTGGGTAGATGTGGGGACTGAGTTAAAACCGCCCATCATTGAAGCCCAAAATGACAAGGCAGAAAGTCACCTTGTCCAAACCAATTCTGGTGACTGCCTCCAAAGGGGGGGGGGGCAGCCCAGAATCAGAGCCAGGGGAGCCCAAAACTTCCCCAATATCCAAATGTCACCTTTTTCTTACAGATTCCCAAACAGAATCCTGTCCAAACTACCCCTCTGTCAGAATGAAGAGTAAAGAAATTAACCCACCAATTGACCTAAAATGCACATTATCTTTGCCCCCTTAAGGAGAAGGAGGGAAGATGGTATGCCCCGGTCCAAATACAGGGGCAATGTAAATTTTTGGCACTGGTGGACATTGGATCCCAAGCCACCCTTCTGTCAAAGAGGGCCTTTGATCAGCTGAATTCAGGAAGGCGGGAGAGATACCAGATCCCTCTCACCCCTCTTCCTAGACAACTTCAGAACTTCGATGGGAATGAAATTCACCCGGTCATAGTTGTGACTCCAGAGGGCACACCATGTTTACTGGGGAATGACATCCCACGTAGATTGTCTCCCCTAATAGATTGTGCAAACAAGGTCCTCTGGATCCAGACTACAGGGACGTCATTTCACCAAAATGCCTGGGGTAGCGGAAGTGACATCACAGTGCCACGCCCCCAAGAGTGACATCACAGGAAGTGATGTCATTCGACCGCACCCCCCACAAGAAGTGATGCCATTCGACCACACCCCACATGAAGTGATGTCATTAGACCACACCCCCACCATGACATCACCGGAAGTGGCCTCAAAGCATTATCCCTCAGAACACTAAGAAAAAAATTGTTACGATATCAGTGTATTGTGATATTTCATACAAGAATGGATCATCATATGTAGCAGTGTCAAGGTCCATGTTGCCACGTGAAGTGTATGAACCCCAATCCCCTCTTTATGTGGATCTGCCCTGTTATTTCAACAGGACTACAGAGCAAAATCACATTCCTGGGGGACAGGGACGGATAGGCGGGCATGGGGATAGGGGAAAGCCAGGATAAAAGGGGAGAGGGAGAATATTTCACCACAAAACATGTATGGCATCCTCAGTTTTTAATGATTCTTCTTCTTGTGTTATTTTGGCTGCCAAAAGATTGGTTCTAAATGTGCTCAAGGCATACAGTGCATTACTGGGTGGTACGAGCTTCAGTACCAAAAGCCTCATCAGTCCTGTCCCCATATTTTATGGGGGAAAAAATCCTGGCTGCATTTTGCATTACTCCCACAGTCACCAACACTCTTTATATGCCTAGGTTTCTGTTCCTACATGTTCATTGTCCTCCACACCCCGCACCTCTCCACAATGGTACACATTCCAACAATTAGTACTATTATATAGATTTTGGGATAATGCCCAACAGTTGCTCTTCCTTCACTCTGATCATAAGACTTAAAATGTCGTTTCTTACCAGACTGAGCAGAACAGTGGCTTGACAGACGTGCCGGTGCTGCTGTTTCAGTGGCATATAAGGTGAAGATTCTGACTCGAAGGCAGGTTGTTGCTTAGGTGACCGGAAACCAGAGGAGAAGTCTGTGAGTGTTCAATGGCAACAGATCAAGAAGACACAGAACTCTGGTAGTGGAGCTGCAGGTGTTTGGCAGAGAAGAGGCTGCAAGTATGGCAGGTGCTGTTTTGAGGTCACAGAAAACTGGCTGTGATGCGGTTGGTGCCGGGCTGGTTTTGGAGAAAAAATATCAGGGATTGACCTCTGTTTTGGATCCTTGGGTTTTCCTGTTGGTGTAGACATGTTCGTTCTTTTAGTACTGCTAAATCAGAAGCTATTATTCAAGCAAATGATGGATTCCTGGGTGTCCTTCCGACTTTGTTTTGTTCTTCACTCTTCTTTGGGGGACCACTTCTGCTGCATACCAAAGGGGAGATAAATCTGAAATGTATTGCTTTGGCTTACAACTTTATCACTGTACTCCCTGAAAATAAGCTAATACTCCCCAAAAAGTAAAACAGAGATTACAAATACTCCCAACAAAAAAATAGGAAACAAACACTGTGGACCCCGAGCCCCTGCTTTCACGCACACAGCTCCATGGATGTTTGGAGAGGTAGCGCACGTAGTTCCAAAGGAAGAAAGTACTATTACTGCCCGATCGGTAGACATTTATTTATTTATTTATTTGGATTTGTAGAGCGCACATCTGCCCGGGGGCATCGTGGCGCTAAGAATTCTTACTTGTTACAGGCATACATGGTGAGTATACAGATATACAGATTAGCATAGACGCGTTTTTTCATACATTTGCTGTTATTTCCATAATTACAGTGGTGAGAATACAGGTGAGGCGGGGTTAGTGGAACAGCGTGGTTTTGAGTAGTCTACGGAAGGCATGGTATGATTTTTCGCTTCTTAAGGCGGTGGGGAGTGCGTTCCAATTTTTGGGTGCTAGGTGTTGGAAGCTGGACCCTCCGGCTTTGCTTCTTTTGAAAGTGGGTACATATGTTTGGTTGGTCAGGTGTGACCTGGTAGGTCTAGAGGAGGTATGGAGGGTGATCCTTTCAGAAAGATAGGGTGGGGCATTAGCAGAGAGGCATCTGTGTGTGATGGCCATGGATTTAAATAGTATGCGTTCTTTTATAGGTAGCCAATGTGCTTCTTTTCTGGCTTGGGAGATGTGCTCCCTTTTTGGAATGCTTATGGCTGCTCTTAGAGCATTGTTTTGTGTGACTTGCATTTTTTTAATGTTTTGTGCAGATGTGCCCAGGAAGAGGGCGTTGCAGTAGTCCAATTTGGTACCTACTGTGGCTCTGGCTACATTCAGGCAGTTTTTAGGGGATAGGAAGGGTTTAACGGCGTTGATTATCTTAGTGGTTAATGCAGCAGAGGAGGCTACGGCATTGACTTGCCGTGTCATGGAGAGAGTGGAGTCGAGGTATACTCCTAGCGTTTTTACCGCAGTGGAGACTGTGATGGTGCAGTTATCGACGTTAAAGGATTTGTATAGAGGCGGGAGTTTATTTAGTGTTTCTTTGGTGCCAACTAGTAGGATCTCTGTTTTGTCCCCGTTAAGGCAGAGTCCGTTGGCTGCCATCCAGGTTTGAATGGCTGTGTATATTTTAGTTAGTGCTGCGGCGTCTTGTTCATATAAGCCAGTAAGGGGGAGCAGGACTTGGGTGTCGTCAGCATAGTTGGTGTAAGCTATGTGGTGATGGTCGAGGTCATTGAACAGAGGGAGGGTGAAAATGTTGTATAGGGTGGGTGCAGTGCAGGATCCTTGTGGGACGCCACAGTGGATGGTGGTTGGGGTAGCGTTTGCAGATTCAGAAAAGACTTTCATAAGTCGACCCTCTAGGAAGGATTTGACCCAGGAGACGGCTTCCGGCGAGAAGTGAGCTTCATTTTTAAGTTGTGTGCCTAGAATGTCATGATTGACCAAGTCGAAGGCAGCAGATAGGTCTAATAGTAGGAGGAGAGCCGGTTTGCCTTTGTCCATGATGTCATTAAGTTGAATTTTAAGGTCTAGAAGGGCAGATTCGGTCCCATGCCCCGGGCGGAAGCCCGATTGCCTTTTGCCTAAGATGTGGTTTTCTTCAAGGTAGTGCTGTATTTGTGAGTAGGCGACTTTGTCGAGGATCTTGAGCAGGAAGGGAACTGTTGTAATGGGTCTATAGTTGTTGGCGTTTTCTGGATCTAGAGTGGGTTTCTTGAGAAGGGGGCGCACCCAGGCTTCTTTTAGGCTGGTTGGGACTGAGTTAGAGTTGAAGGATGCATTAATGAAGGATTTGAGGAATGGTGCTAGTGTCTCAACACAGTCTTTGACTAGTTTGGCGGGGCAAGCGTCGCCTTTGCAGTTGGAGGGTTTGATTCTGTTAACGATATCGATTACCTCTTTTTCTGAGACTTCTCTAAATTTAAAGGGTGTGATGTGACTTATCTTTTTGTTCTCAATCACTGTTTCCTTAGGGGATGCAGCTAAGATTTGCTGAGTGAGATTTTTGTGATGGTTTAGGATTTTGGCTTGGAGGAGTTCGATTTTTTTTAGAAGGGCGGTTTGTATGGTGTTACACCAGGCTTGGTCCTTGACAATCTCTTGTGACTTAGTGGCCGGTGTGGAGAGTTCCTTGAAGATGGCGAAGAGCTCTTTGGATTCTGAGGTGGCGTTGGAGATTCTTTCATTATATGATGCAGATTTGGCTGCTATGATGCTTTATTTGTATTGGGTGGCCAGTGATTTGTAGGACGATAGTGAGGAGGCATTGGGTGCTTTTTGCCATACGTTGAGGGCTTTGCGTTTTTTAGTTCGTAGTTCTTTTAGTTCTGTTGAGAACCACGTATTGGAGTGTTTGGAGTTTTTGGATTTTTTCTTTTGTAGGGGGGCGATGATGTCAATGGCAGTGCTAATGGTGGTTTTGTAGATATCTGCCAGTGCAGCTGGGTCAGATGAGGCAGGGAGGTTGTTCGTGAGAGGAGCTAGGTAGGGTGTGATGCTTTCTTTGGTGAGGTTCTTGGCGCTCCTGGCCATGGCTGGGGGTGCAGGTGAGAGTTTTGTTACCAAGTTGATAGGTAGGGGGATGAAGAAGTGAATGAGAAAGTGGTCTGACCATGGCGTGGGCGTGGTGGAGCTGATGTCGATGCCGCAGTTGTGGTCAACTACCCAGTCAAGAGTGCGCCCTTTACTGTGGGTAGGTTGGAGAACTCTTTGTACAAAGCCCATTTCTTGGAGAGCTTGTGCTAGCTTAGTGGATGGTTTATCTTTCTGGTCGTGGAGCCCCAAGTTGAGGTCTCCTAGGAGAATGGTTTTTGTAGTGGTTTTAAGGTTTTCACCTAGCAGGTGTGTGAGGTTGTCTTGGAAATCCAGTAAAGGGCCTGGTGGGCGATATACTAGATTGAGAGTGATGGTGGTGTTGTGAGATAGTGCGATCTTGGCAGATAGAGAGTCAATGTTATCCCCTAGTTTGGAGGGAGTTTGTCTTAATTCAAGGTGGTCTTTGACTATGAGTGCCACTCCTCCACCTGTAGATAATGTTCTGTCCTGTCTGAGGATGGAGTATCCTGGTGGAATGGCTAGTGAGATGGCTGGGCCGGCGGCGTTGTGTAGCCAGGTTTCGGTGATGGCAAGAATGTCGAGGTCAAGGTTGGTGAGAAGGTCATAGATTTCGGTGGCGTGGGCGGGGAGGGATCTGGCATTAATTAATGCACACTGTAGGTCTGGGCGAGGTGTGGGAGTGGTATTAGGCTTTTTGGCTACCTTCTTGGGAGTGGACAGTTTCTTGTGTTCAGGGGATATTTTGTTTTTAGTTTTGCTTAGAGAGGTTTGCTGTGAGTGTCTGGAGCGGAGGCCTAACTTTTGATTTCTAGAGTTTGTGGTTCTGGGGTGCGTTGAGGGTTGGTTGGGTTTGTGTACTGTAGGTTTGGTGAAAAAAGATGGGAGGAAGGGCGTGGGGGCGATGAGTGCGGATGGTGGGGGTGTGGTATTGGCCATGATGGGTGAGCATAGGGTAGTAGTCATCTGTAGGTGCAGTTAGTTAAGGCACAGTGTGGAGGTCAGGTAGCAGAGGTTTGGGCCCTGTTTACTAACAGTGTGGGGCACAGGCACAATGCAGCAATTCACTAGCAGTGTGGGGCACAGGCACAATGCGACAATTCACTAGCAGTGTGGGGCACAGGCACAATGCAGCAATTCACTAGCAGTGTGGGGCACAGGCACAATGCAGCAATTCACTAGCAGTGTGGGGCACAGGCACAATGCGACAATTCACTAGCAGTGTGGGGCACAGGCACAATGCGACAATTCACTAGCAGTGTGGGGCACAGGCACAATGCGACAATTCACTAGCAGTGTGGGGCACAGGCACAATGCGACAATTCACTAGCAGTGTGGGGCATAGGAGTTAGGCATAATGCAGCAATTCACTAATATTCCTGGGCAGCGGCTAGGAGTGGGGCCTGAACGAGACTCACGCTAAGGAGCTGCGTACATTTTAATGCGCATATGTAAGCTCTATAGAGCAGCTTAGAATGGCATAGTGTTACTTACAGCTGCTTTTGTCCATGATGAGGCAGAGTTCGGGTAGGATGTCCTGGACAACTCGCCACGCGCCGAGCACGGCGAACAGGGGCAAACAGGGCCTTAGAATGGCCTTTGGAGGTGGCCGGCTCTTCCGCCTGCCGGCGGATGTTGGGTGCTATTAAGCACGGTTGCTTAGCAACCAGGACGCTGAGCCTCGCTCTGGCGCCGCATCGCGCCCGACATTTTGTTTTCTTTTTTTTTCTTTCTGTTGCCGGCGCGGCTGCAGGAGCGCGACCCGGGCCGCTTCTGGGTGAGGGGTGGGCGGCAGGGCGGTGGAGAGGCGCTCTTGGAAGGGTGGCCAGCACAGGGGTGCTGGTGGGGGCTGGTGGGGGCCTGTCTGGGCGGCGATCCTCTTCGTGCCTCGTGGCACGGTGCAGCAGCTCAGATGAGCTGATCCTGGGCTGGGGAGGGTGGGGGCTCCTGCCCTCGCCACCTGGCCGATGAATACTGAGTGCAGAGGGGCAAACAGGGCCTTAGAATGGCCTTTGGAGGTGGCCGGCTCTTCCGCCTGCCGGCGGATGTTGGGTGCTATTAAGCACGGTTGCTTAGCAACCAGGACGCTGAGCCTCGCTCTGGCGCCGCATCGCGCCCGACATTTTGTTTTCTTTTTTTTTCTTTCTGTTGCCGGCGCGGCTGCAGGAGCGCGACCCGGGCCGCTTCTGGGTGAGGGGTGGGCGGCAGGGCGGTGGAGAGGCGCTCTTGGAAGGGTGGCCAGCACAGGGGTGCTGGTGGGGGCTGGTGGGGGCCTGTCTGGGTGGCGATCCTCTTCGTGCCTCGTGGCACGGTGCAGCAGCTCAGATGAGCTGATCCTGGGCTGGGGAGGGTGGGGGCTCCTGCCCTCGCCACCTGGCCGATGAATACTGAGTGCAGAGGGGCAAACAGGGCCTTAGAATGGCCTTTGGAGGTGGCCGGCTCTTCCGCCTGCCGGCGGATGTTGGGTGCTATTAAGCACGGTTGCTTAGCAACCAGGACGCTGAGCCTCGCTCTGGCGCCGCATCGCGCCCGACATTTTGTTTTCTTTTTTTTTCTTTCTGTTGCCGGCGCGGCTGCAGGAGCGCGACCCGGGCCGCTTCTGGGTGAGGGGTGGGCGGCAGGGCGGTGGAGAGGCGCTCTTGGAAGGGTGGCCAGCACAGGGGTGCTGGTGGGGGCTGGTGGGGGCCTGTCTGGGCGGCGATCCTCTTCGTGCCTCGTGGCACGGTGCAGCAGCTCAGATGAGCTGATCCTGGGCTGGGGAGGGTGGGGGCTCCTGCCCTCGCCACCTGGCCGATGAATACTGAGTGCAGAGGGGCAAACAGGGCCTTAGAATGGCCTTTGGAGGTGGCCGGCTCTTCCGCCTGCCGGCGGATGTTGGGTGCTATTAAGCACGGTTGCTTAGCAACCAGGACGCTGAGCCTCGCTCTGGCGCCGCATCGCGCCCGACATTTTGTTTTCTTTTTTTTTCTTTCTGTTGCCGGCGCGGCTGCAGGAGCGCGACCCGGGCCGCTTCTGGGTGAGGGGTGGGCGGCAGGGCGGTGGAGAGGCGCTCTTGGAAGGGTGGCCAGCACAGGGGTGCTGGTGGGGGCTGGTGGGGGCCTGTCTGGGCGGCGATCCTCTTCGTGCCTCGTGGCACGGTGCAGCAGCTCAGATGAGCTGATCCTGGGCTGGGGAGGGTGGGGGCTCCTGCCCTCGCCACCTGGCCGATGAATACTGAGTGCAGAGGGGCAAACAGGGCCTTAGAATGTTGCATACTACATACAAGACATGCACATGATCTTTTAATGTGTATGAGTAATTAGGTGCAACATAATTATTAGAAAACCGTTTCCGTTTTTCAGTTAATAAATACTGCCGTGGGGAACTGGATTTACATTTTTACTCCCTAAAAATCATTTTACTTCCAAGATTACAGGAAATAAAATAGTCCCACTTCAAAATCTTATCTGGAGCACATACCTAAGCTGTGATTTCAAGTATTTATTTTTGTAGCTTACTTTTAGGCCAGTCCTATCTGTCGGGGTTATAGTTTAGATTTGAGAGATTAACAGTTGCACCCTGTTCAAACTCTGCCCCTAAACAAAGAAACCCCTTAGTCCCGAAAAACTGAAGTGAAGCATGCGTTCAGTGTCATACATTTTGAAGTAAATTTTGTGGTAGTCTCTGATTCAATGGAAGAGAGACAGCAATCTCTAGTGTTGGAACAACTATGACAAGGCTGCAATGCATAAACAGGTATGGACTAACAGATCAGATCATTAACATATGCTGTACATTTTCAATATGTTGCTTCATGTTCATTTACCTCCCACAACGGTCACAGATAAGCCTGGGTGTCAGTTGCTCAGTGGTGGTACTGTTTGCTGGCATTAAGAACGAGAAAGGAAGGAACTCCCACATGAAGATGCAGGTCTGAAAACAATAACAAAATACCAGAATCATTCATTTGTGCAACACCACACCATATTAATTGCAGACTCAGCAAACAAACATTCATGACTCATTGGAGGAGCCTGATATTGACTTCTTGTGGCTAACTGAAACATGGTTTATGGACAATTACACCACCTTGATCACCCTCTACAACCGGCAGGCTACAAAAGCCATGCTATCAACATATTGAACAAATTTGGCAGAGTAGTGTCTCCCATATCCAGGGGATAGCTCAGGGGCAACGTGCTCACCTTGGGAGAAAGACAACATGAAGCAACACTGGTGAAGTGAAGTCTAGAGGATTTTGGAAGTGTTTCACCCTCTTCTAAAAGAAGGGTCTTGTTTAATAAGATATTTGTCCATGAATGTGACATGTCTGTCACTACCCTTGGACACTCTGCCTTCTCCTCACCAAACGGTGATGCTTGAACCCCAACCTGCTCCTTAGCTGCCCACGCCCTTGAACCTGGATCAGTGGTGCAAAAGAGTGAACCTTGATTGGGAGCACGAAGGGAAAGATAAGAGTAAAACAAGTGATAGGAGCAGGGCCGGCCTTAGGGCAGGGCCGCCCGGGACGCTCTTTGTCCCCCGCCACGCCAGCTCGGCGGAGTCTTTCAAGGGCTCCCCCGACCTGGTGTGGTGTGGTGGGAGAAGGCGCGGCAGGGTGCTGATGCTTTCACATCTGCGCCTATTAAAAAATGTGGTGCCCTCCCACCCCCTCATGACATGGGGCACACAGAGGGGTGGGGAGCCATATTCTTATTTTGCTGCCTGGGGCACTGCCGCCACTAAGGCCGGCCTTGGATAAGAGAAGACATAGGATGAGGGGGCTTTTCTGTCAGTGGATATGTAGAATGTGAAGAGGAGAGAGCCACAGTCGGACCCCTGTGGAGCACTTACTGGTGGAGGGAAAGTGGTGGAGGGGCCAATCTTCCAAGAGAATGAGATGTAAGGGTCCGTTCAGTAAAAGCATGCAGATTATGTGGTAGAGCTCAACCACACAGGTAGGCCATGGCGTTGCTAGAGCAGGCAGCGAAGGACCCCCGACTTGCCGACTGATCAGATGGGGCAGTGCGGGGGTAGGGGGTACTGGAATTTTCTACTTCAGCCAATTTAGCTGCCAGCCCCATGTGCACCTTATCCACTCTCACACATGTCTCTGCTGCGTCCATACTGTGACAAACTCCCTATGTGTCTCCAATACTTTACCACATGTGACTTTTGCACCCTCCTGGTATGCACTCACACGTGCCTGATGTCGAACATGCCCCATATTCCATCTGTATCCTACCACATGCCCGTCCTCTTGTGCTTGAACACACATGGTCCCCCTGCACAATCCCACATGTCCCTCCTGCTGCCCTTCTACTTATGAGCATGTTGCTGGCCTCTCACTTGTGCCTACTGCTGTGCTCTC
Source organism: Ambystoma mexicanum (assembly GCF_040938575.1). NCBI lineage: Eukaryota > Metazoa > Chordata > Amphibia > Caudata > Ambystomatidae > Ambystoma > Ambystoma mexicanum. Next base: position 749,403,859 of record NC_090939.1, read on the forward strand.
CCCTGCCCTTCCACATGTACCTCCATTGTTGAAACCTTCCATGTATGCCTCATGTATCGTACTTCACATGTGATTGCTGTACTCTGCCACATCTGTGTCTGCTGTGCCATCACGCCTTTTCCCCGTGGCACACTCCCTGTGTACTTACTGTATCTTTCATGTCTCCTTTGCGCTCATGCCGTTCCGTCCTTTTGTGTGCCTCAGTGGCACCCCCATTGTACTCCAATACGCATTCCCCCTGTGCATTCCTGCATGTGTGTCCCATGTGGTACCCAAAGGTGGGTCTCTGCTGTGCCCTCATGTACATATGCCTCCTATTAGTTCCCATATGCGTCTCCTGCTGTTCCTTCACTTGTGCCTCCTGCACTCTCCTGGTGTGCCCTTATGCATGTGCCCCTCCCCATACGCCTCATGTACTCTCCCACATAACCCATATGTAGTGCTCTAAAACACATCCCCCCTTTGCACTGCCACATGTGCCTATCACTGTGTGCCCATCGCAAGAGCCATGCATTATTTAAAAAACATGGTTTAAGTTAAACCATGTTTTTTAAATAATGCATTTCTGCTTTACATGAAATACGATGGTGTTATGCCTTTGCCGCCCGCGATTCTGCCCTCTTATTAAAACGTTTAAGAGGGCAGAATCACGGGTGGCAAAGGCATAATGCCACGCCATCGTATTTCATGTAAAGCAGAATGTACAGGTGCGTTATAAATGCCATATGCCCATATCATATCAAGAAGGAGCCCTTTGTACCTGTATCTGCATCCACACCTGTGCTGGTACAGGCAGCTGCAGCAGTGAATATAACCAATCACCAGCAAACACTAATAATAACCATTAGTGTTCCTATATAGAGTTTCATGCCAGCTTCCTCATGTTGGTAAGCACACTAATAACACATGTTATTATCACGTATTACTGCCACGGGATTAACTGGCAAAGTGCAGCCTGGTCACTGAATTATTTAAAAAACATGGTTTAAGTTAAACCATGTTTTTTAAATAATGCATTTCTGCTTTAAATTATGCCTTTGCCGTCCGTGATTCTGCCGTTTAAGAGGGCAGAATCACTGGTGGCAAAGGCATAACGCCACGCCATCGTATTTCATTTAAAGCAGAATAATGCATTTTTGCTTTACATGAAATACGATGGGGTTATGCCTTTGCCGCCCGCGATTGTGCCCTCTTAATAAACCGTTTAAGAGGGCTGGACAGAATCGCGGGCGGCAGTAAATCAATGTATACTTATAGCAGGCGTAGCTAGCAAGGCCCCAGGCCTGCACACACACCCCGGGTCCGCAGCGGCGCAGCCGACCGAGCCAACCTGGCTCTGCCTGAGCCTGAGGTTGCTGGCAGCACGGCACTGCGGCCCCGAGGGCAGGCATGACAGCACGGCCACCTGTGACCCGGCACAGTCACAGGGCACCACACACACCCACGCCGTAACAGCAGCCAGGCCACAGGCCTGGCTCAACATACCAACCCAGCAGCAGGCAGCACACACTCACACGGCACACAGACGCACCTCGAGCCCCACCAGTGAGTCAAAACACACACACAGCCACTCACTGCCACCCTACTCACGTGGTAGAAAGAAGCTCAAGCTGGCCTTCTCGGGAGGAGCCAGTGTCAGTGTCGGCGTCGGTCTTTTCTTCTGGTCAAAAACACGTGCAATGGAACTGCAAAGCCAAAATGGAGTACCACAAGCACGTCGCAGCACCGTGCTCATAGCTGTGGCCACGCCCCCTCCGCCTCTGATTGGATGAATGCCAGAGGTCGCAAGAGATTGACAGAGGTCGCTGGCCAATCGGCAGCGGTCGCTCTTGCGACCTCTGGCGACCCCTAAATGACGTCCCTGCCAGACTAACCGACCAATAAAATTAAAATATAGTGTCAACCATATTAGTCTAAATGGCACATTCCACATGGTTGAACAAACACCTGACCAAATTGAATTCCACTTTCAAAACAACAAAATCCCAGATGTGACATTAATTACAGTAGGACAACAAATCGGTGATGGGAAGTCTTCTCTATTTCTGCAAATCAACCTTCCTTCCAGTCTAAAGTGGCATTCCACACTGGCTGACATTAAGAAGATTTGAGAACAGTTGTTCATCCCGATTCAGTTAAATGAGGGGAAGGACTCTGTTCACGCCCGAGTGTGCGTGAACAACGGTAAGAGCTTCATCAGCAAAGCCATGTTCTGAAAACTCCCAAAAGATCCAGCCATTCCCACATTTAAATTGATAGGCAAATGGGAAATGGACCTGGAAACACCCAATTCCAAAAATCTCCTGCCTAGCAGGTATATGCTCAAAATTTCCTTAGGCAACAAGAGCAAAGTCTATAATTGTTGGGTCGTGCGAGATGTCCCTGCTGCATTTTATTTAGGCAGTGACATTCTCAATTGCTTTGCCATTAGTTTGGACCTAATAAACTTCAAAGCCTGGCCCCGATTAGCGGTTAATCCCATGGACTTTGATGATCCAGAGAAAGCATTTCGGTTAGCTCAATTGCTGCCGTATGCAGTTGAAGTTCAGATTGGAGAGGAAGTCACCATTCCAGAACGGACCCGACAATTGCCACTTGAAGTAAAAATTAAAAGATTACAGAAACTACAAAATCCTGACACATATGTTCACCTCAATGCCCATTTCCAACAGCAAGGGTTGGGGTTAAACCCAACACCATTAGTCAATACAGAGCCCAACACCATTCCAATAGTGGTGGATAACAGCAACCTTATGAGTATCACTCTGGGGCGCAGGCACCATTATTGGAATGGCGGTTGATGACTGTAATTTTTCCATAGATTTAGGTAATGAACTGATAGGACCAATCCCCAATGACTGTTTTGACAGCGATAGCGACAATTACACAACACCAGACAGGATCTTCACCCGGCATGGGGGGAATTTCCTGGTGTACTCTTCCTGCCCTTATTATAAGGAAGAGGTGACCTGTCACTTCAGGAGGGATGAGGTGATCTTTCAGGTCCAACAGGACTGCTTTCCCCACCTGAAGCCATCAGTCCAAGTCAGTACTTTAACCAGGGACTTCTCCACCCAGCTGGAGGAGGCCGCTGAGATAGCCAAACCAGAAGTCTTTCAGGGCTTCAGGCAGATGGTTGAAGAGAGAGTCAACCTAGCTGATGCTTGTGAGACTATGGAGCAAAAGCAAAAATTGAAACAAGTTTTCTTAGATTTTCAGGATCTCTTTGTGGTGGACTCATATGACTGTGATCGCACTGAAATCCATACAACAATTCCCACGGACCCTGGCATGACTCCAGTGTTTGTGAAGCAATACTGCTTGTCTCTCGCATCTGTGGAGTCCCTCACAGAAATAATTAAAAACCTTGAGTCCGTGGAATAATTTGTCCAATCCACAGCACCTTCAATAATCCATTGCTGGGGATTTTGAAACCAAACGGCCAGTGGAGACTCTGTGCTGACCTTGGGGAGCTAAACAAATGGGTCCACACTTCCCGATGGCCTCTTCCCTATGTTGACCAAGGGCTGGCCCAGATCAAGGGGTCAAAGGAATACACTGCCATTGACCTGACCAATGGGTACTGGACCGTACCTTTCAGTAGGCAGGACCAATACAAGCTGGCCTTTACCTTCGGGGGGCATCAGTACACTTGGACCCGGACTCCCTTTGGATACATCAACTCTGGCAATTAATTTACTATCATCTTGCATAAGGCCATGTCCGACTTGGGTGAAAGGGGTAACCTGGCCTATGTAGATGATGTTCTAATCAAAAGCTCAACAGTGGAGGAACACGTAGCGGAGATCCATTATGTTCTGACACAGTTGAGGGCTGCCGGAGCAAAACTATCTTTCCAAAGGACACAGTGGTGTAGGACCCATGTCAACTTCTTGGGGCATGAGATAACTCCTGAGGGTCTCTGTCCACAGGAAAAGAAAGTAGAAGCACTCCAGAAACTAAAAGACCGCACAAGTCTGTGGGAGCTAGGGAGCCTCCTTAGACTGACTAATTACAGTAGAAAGGTCATTGAGGATTACGCAGTGATCACAAGACCCTTGATCCATCTGTTGGAGGGGAGGTCAAGTGGGAGTCGGGCCCAGAACAAGCCGAGGCAGAAAGGCAACTCAAACGAAGCCTCTCACAAGCGCCTTGCCTAGCTTACCCTGTCAAAAACAAGGAGTTCTTCTTGGAGACAGGGTTCTCAAATACATGCTTGACTGCAGTATCATACCAAAAGCATGACAAGGTCAATAAAGTCATCTCCTAGGTGAGTAAGACTTTATCCTCTGTGGAGGAAAAATTAACGATTGTGAGAAGGAACTCCTGGGAACGGTGTGTGCATTGTAGAATTACCGTCCGTTCATCCAGGGGGAACACATCATAGTGGAGACTCCACACCAGCCTCTGCATTATCTTCAAAGTGACAGTATCCGGGCTGGAAATGTGAGTAATTCCTGAATTACTTCCTGGATTCTGTCAATGCAAGGCTTTCCTGTGGAGGTCAGATATGGCCAAAAGAAGAAGAGTCCCCTCGCGCAAGGTCTGGCTGACTTGCATGATTTTGCCAGAGAAAACTGTCTTGAAGATGAAAGTCTTAAAATCAAGGACAACATGGAGGTGTACCTTAATTCCCCACACAAAGTCTATGAAGAAGACAAGTGTGAGGGAATGCCCACTGTCTATGTGGATGGGTGCTCCTACCATGTTGACAACAACGGAGAAAAGGAACTTATGGCCGGCGTGGGGCATGCCTGGGTGAATGATGCCCCAGAGCCCTCCGCTGGGTACAAAATTGGTCCCCGTAGTAGTCAAATGGCAAAGTCGATGGCTATGCATCCTGTCCAACACCAACTCCACGAACTGGTCATAATCACTGATTCAGATTATGTCAGGAACGGGTTCGTGGAGCACCTGGTTAATTGGAAAACCAGAGGCATGCTATGTGCTAACAATAAACCTCTAAAACATGGAAAACAAATACAGAATATTGATGATCTGGTCACCTCAAATGGGATGACCATCTATTGGAAAAAGATAAAGGGTCATTCTAAAGTAGAGGGACCAGACAAAACTGGAAATTACTTAGTTGATCAGCTGGCCAAAACCGGAGCCATCCAAGGAGATCTACTTGAGATTGAGTCCCTGTTGGGGGAAATCCAGGTCACTGCTATCACTAGGTCCCAGACAAATGCTCACAATGAACTCTCAACTGCCCCGTGGAGTAAGGAGACCCCAGATGCTGATTTGATTATGGCTCAAGAAGGGGATCCAATAATTGTTAGGTTTTATCAACACATTGAGGACCCTGAGAACTTTCCCCTGGCGGATACCGGTTGCATTGGGATAGAGGACCTCAGAGTGTTGATGAAATGTCCAAAAATGTTCTGAATCCAAGACGGTTTGTTGGTGAGGATATCCATATCTGGCTGTGACCAGCAGGTGGTCCGTAGCTCATTCCAAAGCCTGATGCTAAGTCACGCCCATGCTGCGGCCACATCCGGTCATCGGGGGTTTCATACGACATTAGAAATCTTGTGAGAGGTTGCATAATGGCCACACATGGGGCAGGACCGAGACCAATACTTGAAGGGGTGTCTTGTGTGTGCACATTTTCAGCCAACATCACTCACATATGGTGCTCCCCTCCAAAAGAGGGGGATGACACTGCATTGGTCAGATTTGCAAGTCGATTTCATTGGGCCTGCGATTCGCTCCTCTAGGGGGAACAAGTACATATTGACCGTAACATGCTTGTTTACTAAAAGGGTGGAATGTATCCTGGCCCCAAATTGAAAGGCAGAAACAGCAGCTGCCCTGATGATCAATCACATCTTCTCGCATTTTGGACTAACCCAAAGGATTGAGTCAGACCGAGGTAGTCACTTCACAAGCAAAGTGATGACAAAGATGTGGGAGATACTTGGGGTAAAAAGGAAATTACACATTGCATACCGCTGTCCTCTAGTGGAGATTGAGAGGTACAATAAAACTATTGTGAGCATATTAAAAAAGTTTGTGGCAGATTCTGTGCCAAGTTGGGATATTCAATTACCCCTGGTCCTGATGGCCATCAGATCTACCCCTTCTTCTGCAACAAAAATGTCTCCATTTGAGCTGATGACTGGACGAAGGATGGTGCTACCCCAGTATCTGCTCTACAGAACCCAAGAGCAGACCTTGATAAATGCCTCCACAACCCATGAGTATGTTGAGAATCTGAGAAAACACCTTCAACATGCTTTTTCGTATGCTCAGCGGAATCTAGAAAGATCTGCAGACAGTATGAAGGCCCACTATGACCTTAAGACAACTAAAAAGGAACATCATGTCGGAGACAGGGCCTACTTGTACAATTTCCAAAGGAACCAAGCCAAGGAGTGCAAATTTCTCCCAAGTAGGCGGGGTCCTTTTGAAACTGTAGACATAATCTCACCAGTCGCCTACAGAATCCGCATCCCCAAAGGAAATTTGACAGAAGGGGAAGACAAGTGGGTCCACATAAAGCAACTAAAGAATTGCTATCCCAGGCAGATTTTTCACCAAATAGAAGAGCCTACCAGAAACCCAAAGGGGGGAAAATCCAGAGATCTAAAAAAAAAAAAAAAATTAATGTTCATTGAGTACATGCGAGGAGTGTTAAAACCATTATTAATTATAGGCGGGGAATATTGTAAATTGTATTCAATGCATGCATTCGCCCCTCTACACACCTCGGGAAACAGTAGTGGGGACATTTCCATACCTGTGTTATGTTCTGTTTTCTAGTACTGGAACTAAAACCACCTAATCACCAAGGGAACTCCTCGGGGACTGGGAGGAAAAAAAAAACAAGAGCCTGGAGTGTCGCTCCACACTTCCAACCAGAACCAGCAAGGAGAGCGTATCGCATCCATTGCTGACGGGAGAAGCAACTGGATTTCTACACAAGGATCGAAGGAAAAATAAGCCCACGTGCCCGACTCCCCCAAGACTGGACGTTACGCTGGAGTATGGGGGATGTGTGGAATATTTTTACCCATGCCACTGCACCCTTTGCCAATGGGGAAAGAAACTGCCAAAAAAGGAGGCACTAAGCCCTGTGCGTGCCATATTTGCAAAATTGCGCATTATTCACTATCACAAGAGGCTGCACACCCTGCCACACAAAGTCAAAATTGGTGTAAAAACAGGAATAACTGACTGTCACCTGTCACCTGTCAGCTGTCACCCGTCAGCTGAAGCAAGGCCACAGAAAGTCTAAAATCTGACAATGGGCCTCATTCCGAGTACGGCGCTAACCAATGGCGCTATTAACGCCTTGGTTGACGCTGTACCCGGACCGGCAGCGCCTTGGTGGATGGCGGAATTACCGCCCCATTCCAAGGTTGGCGGGGCGGTAATTCCCCATTCACCAAGGCTCTTCCCCATTCCCAAATGAGCCCCCATAGGGCTCAATGGGAATGGGGAAGATGCAAATAACGGTGACCGTTCATTACGGTCACCGTTATTGGCTTGGAGGCCCCTTTGCGCCCTCGACTTTAACACCTGCTCAAAGCAGGCGTTAAGGGTGAGGGCGCAAAGGGAACCTCGGAGTATGGCGGTAAGGGATTACCGCCCCCGGTCTCGTTACCGGTGGCCGCTATCCCTTACCGCCATACTCGGAATGAGGCCCAATGCTTTTAAATACAGCTTTCTAATCAATGTCAACCTTCAAAGTGCTGTTTTGGTGCTAAATTCAGTCATTTTCCCAGTGAATTATTGAAAAGAAAAGTGTGCTGAAATCATAGATTCTCCAGCCAGTCAGAGGAATCCAGGCCTCACTGCCTGACAGCTGCTTAAGGGAATTAGCTGTCAAACCCAGTTTAAAGGTGTTTCTTTTTCTGGAAGAAATTTCAAAATGTGCCTATTGAAAAGCATGTTTGTGAAGGGCTTAATTCTTTTAAATGTCCAAATCCCTTATATACTGTGCTTATTTTTATATGTGTTAAGGAAAATACTTTATTGTGAAGCTTACAGTAACCCAGTGGAAGTAACTGCTTAATTCTGATTGGGCAGTGCCTAGCCTGGGAAAGTTGACATCTCACCTTGACACTCGCTTGAAAACAGGAAGCCTAATGGTTCCCACATAATGACAACAAGGACCACAATGAGACCGCATTAGACATTCGTCTGGGGCTGAGCCAAGAACAGTGGCAAGCTGCCCAACTGATCTCTACAGGGGAGCTTCCCTCTCCAGGAAGGGGACACACCTCCCTGATCAAAGGACTGTGACAGCTGGTGCTTGTGAAGGAGAGGTACAAAGAAGAAAAAAACTCTGGGGACTTTTTAAATCCTTATTTGTGATTAAAGTTGAAACTCTTTAACTGAGCAACTTAAAGAGGGATAAATCTGAAAATTGGTAGACGTTTACCTAATTTCAGGCTTTTGATTTGAAGACATTGATGAAACCTGTACCATTTAAGGAACCAAAGTAACAAAAAAATTCTCATTGTAGCAGAATGATTAATGTTGCAAACCTAAGATTGTATGTACATGATCCACTGATAAGCGCCCAGAGATGTACTGAATTAGAAATGATTAATCCAAACTGTTATGGTTAAAATTGATAAAAATCCGTATAATGACAAAGACAGCTCTCACAAAGATGGGGATTGAGTGTGAATATAGACAATCAAATATGATATGCATGTGTCCAACTTTATCAGGGTACATAAGTTTAGGAATGTACATTTGTGCAAAAGTTAAGGTTTTGGTCAAAATCAATGTGGGAGTTTCTAAATTCCATTATAAAGTTGACAGCTCTGTTCAGACCCCCAACCAGGACAAGGCAAGTGCCTGTGGCTACTCACAGCCGTGGGGGTGTGTTTTTGAAATTCTGCTCACACCATAAACTGGGTGATGGCATTTGACAATATAAATATAGGAACTTCACAACACATAACACACTGCTTCCAGAACACATCTAGATTTCCGCGCAGCACCTTGTTCCAGAACTCTGCATCTTGTAGCTGACTCCAGACTTCTTTGAAGATCCAGATTTCCTTGCAGAATCCAGACCTTAGCATTGTTGAACTCTTGCTAGTTAGACCCAATTTCAAACCTCCCAAACTTGAGGGGATTTAATTATGATTCAGCTTGGCTTGCTAACATTAAGGCTTGCCCGCTGAAACTTGCATCCTGCTAATTTGCTGTGTCCAGTGACCAGAAGGGCCGATCCAAAATCGAGTCTGAGGTGCAGTCCAAAATTGACCAGAACCGCAGCGCTGAACCAATCCCTTCAGAAGTGCCCTGCTGCTTGTAGATCTGACCCGATCCGATGCTCAGAACTTTGACGGTCCAATTTTAATTACAAGGGACTGCAAGTATTAATAGGAAGAACAGTGACCCCTTGTATATTTGCATTGTCTTATCCTATCTCAAACCATCCGATCTTTAAATTCAGAACACTAGTATTATTAGCATCCTTCTTGCGCTGATTTTTCTCATCTGTGTTACAAAACCATAACTCCTTAGTGATTTTGAGTAACTAGAGTAAATCCCAGAAGAAAATTGAGTATCCAATTACATAGTAAAAGTTTGCCGCGAATTGTCATTTTAGCAAAAAGTTTCCCACGTGTCTTTTCCCATCCAAAGGTTTCTTCCATCCCATCCTGATCTAAAGTGTGTTCTGTTGTTTATAGCATAGCTCATGTGTGTTAGGACCTATTTAGTGTTGCTTTCCTCAGGATTTCTATCCGTTTAAGCATTAAGTCATTTCACCTGTCAGTTTAAAAGTGTCATTTTCCAAAATGGTTTTCTCTCTTGTTTGGGGAGGGAAGATTGCATTTAAACTCTAGACATTGGGCCTCATTACGAGTTTGGAGGTAGCCATGGTGCTATTAGCGCCATGGCTGCCTCTAAACCCCTTTCCGGGTCCGGGTAGTCAGCATGGGGACTTACCGGGTCATTCTGACCTTGGAGGACCCGGTAAGTCCCCATTCTGAAAACCATTCCCCATTCCCATTCGAGCCCCCATAGGGCTCGAATGGGAATGGGGAAGGAGCTAATAATGGCCCCCTAGTGGGAACCACTAAGGGACCTCGGAATGCGGCGGTAGGGGGTTAACACCACCAGCATCCTTACCGGTGCCATTAACACCCTAACGCCGTACTCGTAATGACCCCCATTGTCTTTCATTCCAGAATACCTGCTGATTACTTACATCTGTGTAGGATTGTGCATTTGTATTTAAAAAACGTTGCAGATGGAATATTAACCTAGACACTATCTGTTCACAAACCAAAACTGTTCTTTTTCCTGCGTTTTCGATTCTGCATCATCATAAGTGAATTCAATTGCTTTGTTTATTTTCTGAATTGTATTGTCACCGCTAGATGATTGCTGTCCATATATAGATATATTAAACTTATGTATGATTTGAATATTAAATAAATAAAATAAATATTACCTTTACAAACTAGCCTGATTCCTAGTTCAGTGTGACCTAGGGGTATTTTGAGACGGGTGTGATATGAGTGGTATATCATTCAGAATATTGAATTTATAGACACAAATAAATAAGGGGTTCATTGCCCACTACATGATAGGCGAGACCTGGGTGTGTGCCTGATTGAAATCCTTAACAGTTTAAGCTTGTTATAAATATTATATCATAAGATAAAGCTAGGCATGGTTTGCTATGCATCTAGATTTACCAGGAGCCAGGTGGTTTTCTATTAAAGATCCAAGAGACAGCTTGGGTTGAACTGATTATTACTAATATTAAGGTATGGATAGTTTGCTATGCAGTCAGATTTGCCAGGAGCCAGGTGGTTTTCTGTTGAAGATCCTGGCAAACCATGAAGAGCGTAATCCTTAAACTTGGAAGGAAATGTGGTGCAAGTCCATAAAGGCCCCTTGTGTTATAAACAGAGCCTTGATCTTAAAAAGGTTCATAAAGAGACCAGAAAGGGACAATACAATTAGTGACATGCGATCCACTAGGTAACAAAAAGTTGACAGGCCTCCCTGTGCTGGATAAGTTAACGGCACAAATCAGGGATGGTTGTAGAGTCACTCATACGGACCATTTTCATAGTTTAACATGAAATAAAAAATTTTTTGAGGGTCTTCCTGTGCTAAAAACGAGGGGAAGGGACTGTATAGTTTTGCATCACAAGGGCAGGTTGATCCTCTAAAAAAGGCAGGTGTCCAGAGCCATTATGTTGGTTTAAAGCATATATCCATAGAACGACTGCAGATATGGATGGGGCTTGGGCTTGCCTTCAACATCTGAATTTTCTTTTTTTGACAGAATTTTACTTAAGCCAATTGGTCTCCATGCACTGGCAGAAGGTACCCAGTGATTTCATCGCTGAAAAAAACATCGAGGGATACTCGAATTCTTTTTTTTTAGCCCACTATCCAACACTTTCCCCAAATATTCTAGGACTAGAGTTTGCTTATATAATTGCACCAGTCCTACAATATGTCGCGAAGGGTGTTTAGTGGGCCAAAAAACATATTGAGTACTCCTCAATGTTGTTTTTCCTAGCAATTAAATCACATATAACCCTGACAGATGCTGACAACTTTCTATTTCCATCAAGCTTGACGATCATTTAAACGGCATTGGCTTAGGACTACAAAAGAGAGCAGAGGGGTGATGTCCGTGATGCCACAGAGAAGAGCAGCACAAAGACTGATGCCTAGAAGGAGATATTGGTCTCCTGTGACCTGCAAGGGCGTACATTCATAGTGTTCACGCGACTAGACAGGAAAGAATGAGGCCAACTCGAGGCCCTGCCTTAACCTCCGACATGCTGGAGGTGACCAGGGAAAAAGAATGGCTGACAGTGAGCAGCACAGGCGACAAGTCTGTGCACTGACCCCTGCGTCATCCACAGGTCTTCCTATAGAGAAATGAATACACTTTTAACAGCCAGAATCTGGCCTGAAAAGGACTAAATAATTGATTTACTTCAATTAAGTCTCTGTTGTCCTCCAAGACTACCTGTTCATATAAACTGGCTGGTTAGAGTACATTCAAGATTATTGAATGCGCGGGATCCTAAGGAGCCAGAATCATCTTTTTAAATGAGATCAACGCTCCTGTCTTGTCAGATTATTTGCATCGATTTATATGGTGCAATAGTGTTGGTCTTCCATAGAATTCATGGGATATGCACCTTTGTCTGAGCCTGAACAGTTATTGGTACGCCAATACATTGTTTGATTAAGTGATGAAGGGTACATTGGAACACTACTCAATGGTGCGGAAAACATCTGAAAACCTTCAGTGTGCTCCAAATGAAACTAAATGTTTGCCTATCCAGAATAATGCACCAATGCCAAAGGGAAATGGTGCAGTTTGGGAAGGTCCCTTCTGCCAAAATGATCACTTAAAGTTCTGAAAGACATGCACGTCATTCCTTTTTTTTGCCAAAGCTTTGATTGTCATGCCATTTTAATGAGCAATAATACATAATGTGATGCTTGTCTACAGAACGTACCATATACAACTGCATACGCTTGTACAGAATTACTGCACATTGAAGCAGCCATACTGTCTCATGTGGCAGCTTTAAACTACAAACGAAAAAATAAAATTGTTGCCATGAAAGTCTACCTTTCAAGGTTGTAGTCAATTAGAGGCCCTGAAGACCATTACACACCCACAACTATAGGATCATCTTCATTGGACCTCAGAAAAAGGGTTTACTGTACCCGCCAGCAGGCAATTTCACATTTGGCAACACCCTGAAAGAAACCACTGTAAATTCAACATTTGTATGTGTTTGCATGTGTACATTAGTTTTCCATAGACATCCCTAAACATCCATAGGAAATATGTGTGCAATTCTTAATTATTAATGTACCAGTTAAATTAGATAATGAATTTCTACTGTGTAATGTCCATGCCATTGCAACATTGGTGGTTTACCCTTGCCTCCATCGCCAGGGGCATTCATTTTCTTCATAATGAAGCCTGGTGTGGATGGGAAGTTTAGTCATTCTATGAATGCCTACGGGCTTTTTGCGCTTAATTAACAAATAGAAATATGTCTAAGTAGGGTTTTGGGGTTTGGACTTTGGTCCCTTCATTATTGTTGCCTTGTCTGTTTTGTTTCCCTGTCCTGTGTAGCGGCCTTACGCCTACGGGCTTTTGGCACTTAATAAACAAATAGAAATATAATGAACAGGCAGCAGGTGAGCAACCTGTAGAAACAAAAGGAAAGCCAACTAGAGAGTCCTGCCCTAACACAACAAAGAACCCATACCTGCAAGTAAAATATAATTCTAGAGGAGCAGGTAGGCGCTATCCTGCCAGTACATGCCCACTCGCCACCATCATATTGGAACCATCGGAGAAGAGTTATAGATGGGACCCCCTGTATCGTTCCTATACCGCATTGAGTGTATGAGAGTAGTTATGCACTCCGACAGCCATACACAATGTACCCCAGCACTGAAAATGTGGTAGGATGTTGCATGGAAGGATGTCGTATGCCAGAGTGTCAGAATGCATCAATGGAAATCGTGGACAGACGTTAAAATGAAATATGAAATATGATGAGGACAAAGTGATGTCATGAAGAAGATATATGAACCTATGTTGAAAAGATACGAAAATACTAAGTAAATTAAGTAACTGAAGCATTAAGAGTAACAGGAACCTAAAGTTAAAGTAATCATGGATCTCAAAAGAAATGAAGTTACTTATTGACCAATAACTGTAAATACGCAGTAACGCAAGGTAGAAAGACAATGTATAAAAGCTTGCTATAGAGGAATATATAACATGGCAAGGACAGCCATATTAGTAAAATAGACGATGGTTCCTGTTGAATGGAACCAATCTACCTCAGAAAAAAGCTGAAGATGTAAGGATCAGTAGGCATGTAAAAGACTGCCCCACAAGCAGACCCGACGATGAGTCAAGATTGGCCAAGAGTGAAGATTCTATTTTTAAAGGATAAGTACAAAGCACAAAGGGAGTGCATGGATAAGCTTTGAACGTGAGACATTCTTCGTAGATGAAGGAAGACGAAAACATCTGTGAGGGCCAAACTACTTGTCAATTAAAAGTGCATAAAGTTCATATGATACAGAGTGAGCAAGTCTCCAGAGTCCAAGAGGAGCAACAGCACCTGGCATAATTAAATCAAATACCATTAAATGGAATGCTGAAATGGACAAATTAGTGGTCCACTCAAACGTGACTCAGAAGTCGAAAACAAAGACTATTCATTAGAGCTTCAAGCTAAGATAGTGGTGTGCTCATACTCCCTTGAATGTTCCAGAACAGTGAGCAGCAACAAGGTCAACTACAAAAGGAAGACTTTGGCTGATGGCCTGCTGTGATGCTGGAAATGTATCGGAGGGACAGGGCCTCTGTATGCTTGTCCTTTACTGGTTTTTATCGTGTGTTCTGCCATTTTTTTCCACACAGGAGTTCATGTGGGACTCCTGGCAGTGTAGCTCTCTCTTTTGGTTTGGTGTACAGACCCATGGGATACCCATATGGCACCCATGGGTGGGAGTACAACCCTGTGCCCCTAGTGTATGTTTTTGGGCACCTGTGGGTGGCCCACAGAGCAGGGTACAAGCTGGTGGCAACTCTGTGCTAAAATGACTGGTGCCTTGAGCGTCCTCCATTTTGGGATGCCCAGGCCCTGTCATTGGAATTGGTAGATTCCTGGTGGAGACAAGATGGGCCCCGTGGCCTCTTGCCTTCCATTACCTGTTACCTTGATCTTCCCGAAGTCCCGGGAAGCCCTGACTCTGCTCCTTCCCCCTGACTGGCTATTGGGTGGAAGTTCCATATGGTAGTGTGGGGAAGTGCCGACCAGACTGAATGGAGCCTTCCCAACAACCATATGTTGTGGGTACACCTGTGGGTGGGACCTGGGTGAATGGAGTGTGTGACAAATATACACTTCTTGTTGTGGATGTCTGGTATCTGGTGTTTGACACAATGACTGAGACAGCCCTGCCCGAAACTGGTATGAATGCAGTGTGTAGTGTTGAATGGTGTGATACTTGTCCGAATCCACATTCTGTGTTGTGAGTGTCTGGATGGAGAAGAATGGCCTGAATACACTGTGTGCCTGATTGGCTGACTGACTGCTGAATGCCCTTCTGAGTGATTGGTTGCCTGAGTGTGACCCAGCAGAATTAATGGGAGATCAACTAGTATATCTGGGGGCATCTCACTGCTAGAAATCGTTCATAAGCTGAAGAGAAACTGGAGTTGTAACTGAAGCTTGACCTTGAAGCCTTACTGGAAGAGAAGAATTGCTGTTGCTCTACTTCGTCGATCTGAAAGCGATTGTGTCTCCAAGAACTGATCCAAGAGAGGACCTGGTAAGGAGATCTCTCCCCGAGCTACGAGGGACCATCGTGCACCAGCTGATCTTTGCCAAAGCTCCTTGGTAGACAGACTTACGAAAGGCTGCCGACCAGAGACGGGGACTGACGCGGAATCCTAAGGAGAAGCACCCGGACTGTTGTCCGTCACCGTTGACGACCGCCATCGCCCACCGGACCTAAGAACATTTGATCCAAGGACGCTCTCATCTGCACTGTCGACCACTTTGTCCCGCCGGAGAAAGTCGAGGCCGCTGACTCGCCAAGGAGTATCCACCAGTGGGTTTCCTGCCACCTAAAGACCACAGAGAGGCCGGACGGCTCAACACCCTTGCTGGTCCACAGTTCTTCAAACTCTTTGAGGTCATGAGCTATCAACACAGAGGTGCCCCGCACGCCTCTTCCTAGCAGGACGTCTACACTCCGTCGTCGACGAGCACTGCTAGAAAAGAAGCTGCCACTTCACTGCCGTAGTTCACCCTGTTCATCGCCAGACGTTTGATGACCCGCGGCTCCTGCCTTAAAGGGAGTGCACTCAAGGATGGCTGTCGATTTCCCAGCAAGGAACTCTACAACACCAGGTACTTTGGGGTTGCAGAACTATTGGAAAGACTCTGGTGAACAATATATGGACTGGGCTTGTGATATATCTTTATTCTACACGTTGCCCAGGTGGGGGGATCTCCACACAGAACTGTGTCTAGGTAACAGACCCAGTATTCTGCCAATTATTCTAACCAACTTCTTTCCTCTTATATCTATAGTTGGTTTCCTTTACAAACTGATTTTTGTGACATTTAACCGTACAGTTGATGCACTTTAAAGAGATTGAATAGTGATTGTGGTACCACGTAGAACTGTATGGATTTGCCATTATAGATAACCGAGTACAAAGTGAGTTATTGTGTATCAAGGGTTTTGACCCATGTTGAATCAATAGACTGGGTAGATGTGGGGATGAGCTGTCGCCGCCCATTATTCTATCCCAGAACAAACTAAATCAATAGACTGGGTAGATGTGGGGAGGAGCTGTCGCCGCCCACATTCACGCCAGAATCCAGGAGAACTGCGCAGTTTGCGCACACCAAAATGGTCACCTAATCTGCCACCCGCCAGTGCAAAAAAAGGTGGTTCTGTTCAAAATCCGTTTTTTAATGTCAAAAAGTTGCTAAAATCATGGGCACAAGACCACTCTAAAGATACAACCTTCTTGTGGGGGGTTCCACATCACCACTCTACTGTAAGCATGCCATCAAAACAATGTAAGCAAGGGTCCTATACTATCAAGCAAAAGACCACTCTATTGAAATGCATTAATTCAAGACAGATCCCAAAAATGGGTGCAGTACCAGCTTTGTCCACAAACCGGCACTAGCGGTCTAAACTCTGACAGTAGGACTGTATCTCAGGAGTGCAAGCGGATCCAGCCTAACTGGGACTTCAAAGCCTGTTGGTTAATTAAAATTCTTAACCACCTGCTGTTCCCAGAGACAATCTGATTCAATTAACAGGCCAAGAGGCTGGGGCACCTCCTCACCCCAGAGACCCACACAATAGACTCTTTCCCTTGAATGGAGTATGTTAATTTTGGATGTGGACTGTAAACAGAGCTCTGCCTGGGAGCAGGGACATGTGAGCTGACCCACCCAGCTTCGAGGGGCGGGCCAGACTTGAGTGTGGATTCCTATTGCAGCAAATATATGTTTAAGTTAAATGCTTCTAAAATATTGTATTAAGCTCACAAAAATGTGCAATTTGGAGAACCTTAATCCAAGAAATGTCCCCACAATTCAAGACTTGATTCAACTTTGTACCATGTTCTGAGGCGAAACCCCGCTATTTATTGATATTACAGACACCGGGTTTATGCTAGAAGCCTAGTAAATTACTGGAATGTGTGTAGAAGGAGGGTGTACATTGGTGTAATTTTTGATACAGATTTAACATTGGTAAAGCAATTAAAAACGAAATTAAGTTGTCATTTTTTAATGCAAGCCCCCAGGAAGATCAGAGTCGGACAAGCATGGACCATAAGGAATCTGTAATATGTACATGTAATTTCAACAAATTGTGTATCTGGGAAATATGTATTTGGATCAGAAATAGATTTGTGTGCACATTGACAAGGGGAGTGTCTTTCTGTAAGCCATAAAGATGACACACAACCCAGCTCCCCAATCAAGGGAGAGAGGAAAGCTTGGCCAATGATAAGTGAGAGGGGCAGGCTTAGTTAGGCCCAGGCACACACCCATTTTCAAAACACATAAAAGGAACATTGAAACCCAGGTAGAGACATTCACTTTCCACTTTCTTGTGGGACGCTTTGCCGGGAGACTTCAGACTTCACATCCAGAGATCCAGACTTCAAATCCATCAATCTCCAGAGACCAGAAATTAACTCCAGAATTTGTAGTAGAGAGGCCTGAATCCACAAGCTGAATCCTCTTCAGCAGGCCTCAAAACCAACCAAACTATTCAACAGCCAGGGGAGCTGTTTGAATTCTTTGCCAAGAACTTTTGCAAGAACCTGCAGCAGCATCCAGAAAGCAGTGCTGTATCCGGAACCAGAGAGAACCAGAGACCAGATCGCTGTGAAGAACTGCTAGCAGAAGTCCAGCCAATCCTGACCCGATCGGTGACGAAGTTGCATTCCTGTCCAAAATCTAGTGTGAGTACCCAGCTAGCACTGTGCCAAAACCAATCTCTTAGTTTAAAATAATCTAATCCAAACTATTTTAGCCTATTAGAACTGCCTCCTAGAATCGTGTCATTGTGTCATCTTTAAAACTGAAAACGGTCATCTGTCATTC
This sequence comes from Ambystoma mexicanum, assembly GCF_040938575.1. Classification (NCBI taxonomy): domain Eukaryota; kingdom Metazoa; phylum Chordata; class Amphibia; order Caudata; family Ambystomatidae; genus Ambystoma; species Ambystoma mexicanum. Next base: position 749,421,999 of record NC_090939.1, read on the forward strand.
TGAGCTTTAAAATTTAAAATCTGAAAAACCACCTTCGCTATATCGGCCGTATCTCTGGAACCGTTTGTGCTAGGAGCGAGTTTTAACTGTAATCTTACAGCTAAGATCATAAGCTTTCCAATGAGCCTAGAACCGACTTCTTACTCCTTATAGTGCCTCCGTTATTATGCTCGATGCATGCGCTAAATTTGCCGCGATTTGACATTTTGCTTAATTCCAGCCACTTGTAAAAAGATTTGTCCTTGCTTCCTTTGCTGAACTTCGTTTGCAACCTGACAATCATTCATAGAGCATTGCTAAAGTGATCCTGAACTAATACAAAGTAGCTGTCACCCACCCTGAACCTCCAGAGGGAATTAAAAGCATTTTAGCATATTTTTCACTTATTTGCAATCACATTCAAAGCATTTTGGGCCTGTGTTTAAAACTCCTACCTGTTTTCCTCTAAGCTTGCTAGGGGGGAACTGAATTATATTTGATTGCATTCCTGAGAACTGTGTGCTTTCCTTCCATTTCTTTACCTTGCATAAAGGGGGGGGTGAATTGTCAAAGAAAAGTGATTACATTGTCTTTTGTTGAAGTCATATCAAGTTTATTTCCTGTACTGCATTTTCATTCATCATTGCATTGTCCTTGAAGCCATAAAAGCATTCTCAGCTACTTTATCCTCTTTGTATCACTTCTAAGCCATCAAAAAGAGTGTACCACTGTAACATTATCCATTGTTGATCACTATCATCTTCACAAGTGTGCTATCAAACATTAATTTATTATAAAAGTGTGATATACATATATATATTGTTTAATTTTCAAATAAACCTTTTAATTTGCAAAACAAACCTACTTCTTGGCTCAGTGGGGTCAGGGGGATTCTAAGAGAGGGGTGTTATATAAGGGTTGTCATCCAGAGTAAACAAACTGGACATAAAAATATATCAATAAGGGTTTCCCTCAGCATCCCAGACTAGGCATTGACTTAGCTGTAGTGTTGAATTGAATCCGCTTACAAAGTGGGGGCTCGGAGCCGGGATATTCTGGGTTAGATTTACCACTTGTGCAGCTTAATACAGTGTGGCAACTGACCAGATACACATATCCGGTTAGATCACCATGCTGTTTTACTCTGTGAAAGCACCCCTCAAAGGAACGGTCTAAGGAAACGGTCTGTTTTGCAAAATAAAATACAAACTTCTGTAAGTGAGGAAGGAACTCAAATTCCAGAATGACGACACTGGTAGACATGAAAATAGCCAGATAGCACTTCTTATATAAGCTATTTGTGAGAGGTGAATGGATTGAGCAGGGCCATCAGGGTCCCTTACATTTGGCCCTGAGTGAACTATGCATGGCTCCTAAAGCTAAAGATGAACACGACAAGATGGTTAGAATAGCAGCATATTTGTATCTATGTATGGGAGCCATGCAGGACAAATGTGCTGAAGGCCAAGATCTTGCAAATAGGCAACAGATCACGTTAGAGAAGGCCCAATCTGACCTGGTCTCTTCTGAGCAGAGGATGCACAGAAGCCAGGAGTCAGAAAATGAGAGCAGACAGTATCAAAGAGGACATGTTTATCCTGCAACAGGAAAAGTCTGACCAGGATACCAGATTTCTGGCCTTGCAGAAGGAGTACCAAGAAGGTTTGGACTCCCTACTGCAGAGCCAGAAAAAGCTGGAGCAACAATTAAATTTCAGTAGGGCATGTGCTGAGCAGGTAGTCACCCTGCAAAGCCACATAGATAGGGAAAAGGCAGAGAGCAATAAACTGATCCTGAAAGACCTGGATACCTAGGCAGAGTTTGACCAGGAGCGCCAGAAAGCTGGTGCCCTTCAAAGGCAAAGGGACCACCTGGCGGCACAGATGCAGACTCTTAGTCAGGAAAGGGACACCTTAGGCCAGAAAGTCTGCCATTTAAAAAGAAAAACTGAAGAAAATCATTTGGCCCTCCAGGGGCTGGGTGACCTCCAAAAAGAGCATCAGAACCTGTTAGAGCACACCAGGAGGGTGGAAGAGGCTCTGGCAAGAAAGGAGCAGGCCAGTAGGGTTGAGACTCAGGAGGTAACCCTCCTGCAGCAGAGACTGGCCCAGTACTCCAGGACCAATCTGGAGGCACAGAGAGAAAATGAGGCTCTCTGTCAGCACAATGATAGGCTCCAGCAACAGGTAGCCATGCAGGAGAGACTGATAGAGTCTAGTAAGGCCTTAACTGAGGAACTGAAAGTGCAGGCTCTTGCATTGCAACGGTGAGCAGGTGCTGACAAAGATGAAGTTCGCTGGGAAAGGGAAACACCTGAGCATAACCTCAGAAGCCCTAGTACCAGAGGCCTTCATCTCTCTCAGTCCCTGGACTCTGCCACCCCCATGTCCCCTGGCACACATGAGCACAGGGCCACAGGGATGGCAGATTACTATCCAGCCAAAAGGATGGGGCTCATAGGCCAGTACCACCCAGGAACGGATGGGCGGGCATCCGGGTATGGGCACCTAAGTACAGTGCAATTTAGCGGGGAACCCCAGGAGAGTAGGCCCACTAAGGGCATCCTGAAAACCTCTGCCCAGTTAGTTCAGTGGGGGGGGGGGGTACCCATCAAATCCTGGTAGCAAGGAGGGATCTGAAGACTCCTCTGAGCGTCACAGGACACAGGAGACCAGGTCCCCATATTCTGCCAGCTATTCCCAGGCTCGCAGAATCCGGGAAAACCTGGGAGATCAGACGGGCACCTCTGGGAGCAGTGCTTCTGAATCAGAGGATGATGGACCAGGGTTACCCGAACCAAAAAGTCCAATAAGGTGAAAAGGGCCTTGCTTAAGGACCCCTTAAAACAGATTAAGGCAATCAGGAGTGTTATCACCCCTTATCATAAGAACGCCAAGTATTCTGTTTGGGAACACCTGGAGCTCTATGAGCAAATGATGGAGACTTTCCATTTGAAGGACAGCAGTAGCTGCATCCAGTACGTCAAATGGACATTCTCCCCTGAATACTCCAGTTTCTTTACGGGGCTGGAGGACCAAAACCATTCAAGATGGTCCACATATAGGGCAGCCATCTTGAAACATTTTTCTGTACATAGAACTCCCCAAGAGGCTCGCAAGGCAGCCTACAATTTGCAATGTGGGGAGGATCAGGCCCCACAAGAATTTGTGCAAGAATTGAAGCGTGCCTTTGCGCAGACCACCAGAAGGGTGCGCACGGACAGCAGAGAATTCATCAACACATTTTTCCATGCTCTTCCCAAGTACATAGTGACCCAGCTCGTGAGAGATTTTCACGAGAAAAGATCTTTAGACTGGGTCATTGAGCAAGCCACCCGGATCTATGAGGTGCACAAGCCCATAGAAAATAAAAGTAATGCGCAGAAAAACCCCAAAACCAACAGCACCCCTGCTGCTGCCAAGGGGGCAGAGGTAAAGGTTGCCCCCGTTTTAGATTTGGAGATGGGGGGCCTAAAAACCTGCCTGCACCAAATAATTCACAGCCCAGAAGGCCCTCGGGCCAGTCACAGACAGGGAGTCGAGGAGGTAGTCCCACAAATGGGGTCCCCCGCTCCCCTGACTATGTAAGTCCCCGCTACAAGGGAAACCGACCAATCCTGGGTTATGTGTGGACTCCTCCAGCCCTCCTAACTCCTAACTTCCCACAGGAGGGCAGAAATTCCCCAAATCCTGGGCAGAACTTTTTCCCCAGGTATCCACCCAATTTTCAACCCCAAAACCATCCATCCTTCTTTCCCCAATTCCCTGAGCCCAGCCAACCTAATCCGGGAGAGGGGAGGCCAAGGGTGGAGGGGTACCCAAATCTTCCCAATCCGGGGTATTACCAGAGAAGGGATAGCTACCCTTCCCGGGATCAGCCCAGGGGAGAAAACAGAACCCCGTATCAACCTGAGCGGGTTTCCCAACTTGAGCGCCAGGTCCAAAATATGGCACGGGATCTGGGTCACATACTGAGGGCTCAACAGAACCCTCAGATGAGCATGCCCCCGCAGAATGCCCCAAACTCTGGACCTGGTGCTCCAGAACAATGACGGGGGCAGCACCCCAATAGCCCACCGGTTCCCAGGGAGGAGGCACAAGGGGAAGAGGGGTGTAAAGCCTTGGAGGAAGCTTCCCTCCCAACTTGTAAACAGCCCCTGGAAAACCAGGAACCGGAAACAAAATCTCCTGCCCCTGAAAGCCTGCCTCCCAAGGAGCAGAGGGGGGGTAGGAGAAACAAAGGACCCAAACAGACCCACTTTGTGGAGGAGGTACAGGTCTTCGAATTTGAGGGAGAGGGATCCTCAGAAGATCCTGGGAAAAGGATCTTCTCCTTCATAGATGGGGGAACTCCTCCCAAGGAAAAATGGGTCCCAAGAGATTCCAATCCAGACTGGGTAGATGCAGTGATTGAGCTGTCGCCGCCCATCATCCTATCCCAGAACCAACAATTCCAAAAACCCCTGGTTCAAACCCATCCTGGTGACTGCCTCCAAAAAGGCAGGGGCGGCCCAGAACCGGAACCAGGGGAACCTAAAACCGAATCAACAGACTGGGTAGATGTGGGGATTGAGCTGTCGCCACCCATCATTCTATCCCAGAACCAACAATACCAAAATCCCATGGGTCAAACCCATCCTGATGACTGTCTCCAAAAAGGGGGCGGGGAGTGGCCCAGAACCCAAAACCATTTCCAGTTGCCAACTTTTTCTTTCAGATTCCCCAGGGTCTTCATAGAATTCTGCCCAAATCTCTTCTCTCGCCATGTCCAAAACCAGAAAATTAGCCCACCAGTTGTCCAAAAATATGCATTATCTGTGCCCCCTTGAGGAGAAGGAGGGAAGATACTATGCCCCAGTACAAGTACAGGGGCAGGGTACAATTTGGGCACTGGTGTACACTGGATCCCAAGCTGCCCTTCTGTCCAAAAGGGCCTTTGATTAACTAAATGCAGGAAGGGGGGAGAATTACCGAATTCCACTCACCTCTCTTCCTGGACAACTGCAGAACTTTGACGGGAAGGAAATTCCCGTCGAGGGGACTGCAGAGTTGGACATTAAAATTGGGCGACACAAGGTGAAACACCCGGTCATAGTAGTAACTCCAGAGGGCACCCCTTGTTTACTAGGGAATGACCTCCTGCAAAGGTTGTCACCCCTAATAGATTGTGTAAACAAGGTCCTCTGGACCCAGACTAGCCGACCAATAAAATGAAAACAGAGTGTCAACCATGTTAGTTTAAACAGCACCTGCCACATGGTTGAACAAAAATCTGACCAAGTAGAATTTCACTTTCAGAACAACCAAATTCCAGACATGACAGTAATAGCAGTAGGACAACAGACTGGTGATGGGGGGTCCTCTCTATTTCTGAAAATCAACCTTCCTTCCAGTTTAAGGTGGTATTCCACACTGGAAGGAAATACTCTGAAATTCTTTACCAATCCACAATCAGACACTCCCACTCCTATAGTCCAGAAAGATGTGAAATCAGCTCAGAGCCTGGCTGATATTCAGCAAATTGGAGAGCAGTTGCTCATCCCTGTTCAGTTAAATGATGGGAAGGACTCTGTTCTCGCCCGAGTGTGTGTGAACAAAGGTAAGAGCTTCATCAGCGAAGCCATGTACCGCCAACTCCCAAAAGACCCAGCCATTCCCACATTCAAACTGATAGACAAATGGGAAATGGATCTGGAAACACACAATTCCAAACATCTCCTGCCAAGCAGGTGTATGCTCAAAATCTCCATTGGGAACAAGAGCATAGTCCATAATTGTTGGGTCGTGCGAGACGTCACTGCCGCCTTTTACTTAGGCAGTGACATTCTCAATCGCTTTGCCATTAATTTGGACCTAATAAACTTCAAAGCTTGGTCCCGATTAGCGGATAATCCCATGGGCGTTGATGATTCAGAAAAAGCATTTAGGTCAGCTCAATTGCTACCTTATGCAGTTGAAATTCAGATTAAAGAGGAAGCCATCATCCCAGAAAGGACCCGACAATTCTCCCTGGAAGTGAAAGTTAAAAGAGGACAAAAATTGAAAAACCCTGATGCTTATATTCATCTAAATGCTTCTCTCCAACAACAAGGGTTAGGGGTAAACCCAACACCATTAGTCAACATAGAACATGACACCATTCCAATAGAGGTGGATACCAGCGACTTACAGAGTATTACTCTAGCCGCAGGCACCATTATTGGAATGGCGGTTGATGACCGACATTTCTCCATTGATTTAGGAAATGAACTGTTAGGACCAATCCCCAAGGACTGTTTTGGCAGTGACAGTGAGGACAATACAACACCAGACAGGATTTTCACCCGGCATGGGGGGAACTTCCTGGTGTACACTTCTTGCCTTTATGGTAAGTAAGATGTGATTTGTGACTTCAGGAGGGATGAGGTGATTTTCCAGGTCCATGAGGGCTGCCTTTCCCACCTGAAGCCTCCAGTCCAAATCAGCACTCTGACCAGGGACTTCTCCACCCAGCTGGAGGAGGCCGCTGAGATAGCCAAACCAGAAGTCTTTCCAGGCTTCAGGCAGATGGTGGAAGAGAGAGTCAACCTAGCTGATGCCTGTGTGACTCTGGAACAGAAGCAAAAGTTGAAACAAGTTTTCTTGGATTTCCAAGATCTCTTTAAGGTAGACTCATATGACTGTGGTCGCACCGACATCCACACAACAACAATTGCCACGGACCCTGGAATGACTCCAGTGTTTGTGAAGCAATATCTTTTGCCTCTCGCATCCATGGAGTCCCTTACTGAAATAATTAAGAACCTTGAGTCCCGGGGAATAATCCGTCCAGTCCACAGCACTTTCAATAATCTGGTGCTGGGAATATTGAAGCCAAACGGCCAGTGGAGACTCTGCGCCGACCTTAGGGAGCTCAACAAACGGGTCCATACTTTCCGATGGCCTCTGCCCTACATTGACCAAGGGCTGGCCCAGATTCAGGGGTCACAGGTATTCACAGCAATAGACCTGACCAATGGATACTGGACCGTGCCTGTCAGTAGGGAGGACCAATACAAACTGGCTTTTACCTTTGGGGGCCAGCAGTACACATGGACCCGGACTCCCTTCGGATACCTCAACTCCGGCAATGAATTCAACATTCTCCTACATAAGGCCATGCCCGACCTGGGTGTGAGGGGTAACCTGGCTTATGTAGATAAAGTCCTCATTAAAAGTTCATCTGTGGAGGAACACATAGCAGAGATCCGTTATGTTCTGACACAGTTGAGGGCCGCCGGAGCAAAACTTTCCTTTCAGAAAGCACAGTGGTGTAGAACCTGTGTTAATTTCTTGGGGCATCAGATTACTCCTCAGGGTCTCTGTCCCCAGGAAAAGAAAGTGGAAGCACTTCAGAAACTGAAAGACCCCACCACTCTGCGGGAACTAAGGAGCCTCCTTGGACTGACTAATCACAGCAGAAAGTTCATTGAAGGCTACGCAGAGATCACTAGACCCCTGATTCATCTCTTGAAAGGGGGGGTCAAGTGGGAATGGGGTCCAGAACAATCCGAGGCAGTAAGACAACTCAAAAGAAGCCTCTCACAAGCGCCTTGCCTATCTTACCCTGTCGGAATCAAGGAGTTCTTCCTGGAGACAGGGTTTTCTAATACGTGCTTGACGGCAGTATTATACCAAAAGCATGACAAGGTCAATAAAGCAATCTCCTATGCAAGCAAAACTTTATCCTCTGTGGAGGAAAAATTCAACGATTGTGAGAAGGCACTCCTGGCAACGGTGTGGGCATTGAAGAATTACCACCCGTTTATCCAGGGGGAACACATCATAGTGGAGACTCCACACCAGCCTCTGCAATATCTCCAAAGTGACAGAATCCGGGCCGGAAATGTGAGTAATTCCCAAATTACTTCCTGGATTCTGTCAATGCAATGCTTTCCTGTGGAGGTCAGATATGGCCAAAACAAGAAGAGTCGCCTCGCGCAAGGTCTGGCTGACTTGCATGATTGTGCCAGAGAAAACTGTCTCGAGGACGAAAGTCTAAAAATCAAGGACAACATGGAGGCATACCTTAATTCCCCACACAAAGTCTTTGATGAAGACAAGTGTGGGGGAATGCCCACTGTCTATGTGGATGGATGCTCTTACCATGTTGACAACAACGGGGAGAAAGAACTGGTGGCCGGCGTAGGGAATGCATGGGTGAAGGAGTTTCCAGAACCCTCCGCTGGATACAAAATTGGTCCCCGAAGTAGTCAGGTGGCAGAGTTGATGGCTGTGCATCAGGCCATCCTCACTGCTGTCCAACATCAACTCCATGAACTGGGCATAATCACAGATTCGGATTATGTACGGAACGGGTTCGTGGAGCACCTGGTCAATTGGAAAACCAGAGGCATGTTATGTGCTAATAACAAACCTTTGAAACATGGGAAGTTAATTCAAAACATTGATGATCTGGTTACCTCGAATGGGATGACCATCTACTGGAAGAAGATCAAGGGTCATTTCAAAGTAGAGGGACCAGACAAAACTGGAAATGACTTAGCTGATCAGCTGGCCAAAACCGGGGCCATCCAAGGGGATCTAATAGAAATAGAGTCCCTGTTGGGGGAAATCCAGGTCACTGCTATCACTAGGTCCCAGACAAATGCTCACAATGATCTTTCAACTGCACAATGGAGTAAGGAGACCCCTGATGCTGATTTAATTATGGCTCAAAAGGGGGATCCAATAATTGGTAAGTTTTACCAACACATTGAGGACCCTGAGAACTTTCCCCTGATGGATACCGATTACATGAGGAAAGAGGACCTAAGAGTGTTGATGAAATGTCCAAAAATCTTCTGAATCCAAGACGGTTTGTTGGTAAGGAAATCCCAAGCTGGCCATGATCAGTGAGTGGTTCCTACCTCATTCCGAAGCCTGATGTTAAGTCACGGCCATGATGCAGCCACCGCCGGTCATAGGGGGTTTCATACAACACATAAAATCTTAAGAGAGGTTGCATACTGGCCACACATGGGGCAGGACCTCGACCAATACTTGAAGGGGTGTCTTGTGTGTGCACAATTTCAGCCAACATCCCTCACACACCGGGCGCCTCTCCAAAAGAGGGGGATGACACTGCCATGGTCAGATTTGCAAATCAACTTCGTAGGCCCTGTAATCCGCTCGTCTAGAGGAAACAAGTACATGTTGACCGTCACATGCTTGTTTACCAAGTGGGTGGAATGTCTCCCGGCCCCAAACTGCAAGGCAGAAACAGCAGCTGCCCTGATGATTAACCACATCTTTTCCTGTTTTGGTCTACCTCAAAGGATTGAGTAAGACAGAGGTAGCCACTTCACCAGTGAAGTAATGACAAAGATGTGGGAGATACTGGGGGTTAAAAGGAAGCTACACATTGCTTACAGGCCAGCTTCTTCTGGAGCAGTGGAGAGATACAACCGAACCATTGTGAGCATCTTAAAAAAGTTTGTGGCAGATTCTGGGCCAAGTTGGGATATCCGATTATCTCTGGTCCTAATGGCCATCAGATCTACCCCTTCATCTGCTACTAAAATGTCACCATTTGAGTTGATGACCGGACGCAAGATGGTGCTTCCCCAGCATTTGCTCTACAGGACCCAAGAGCAGACACTGATAAATGCCTCCACAACTCATGAGTATGTGGAGAATTTAAGGAAACACCTTCAGCATGCTTTTGCCTATGCTCAGCGGAATCTAGAAAGATCAGCTGATAGCATGAAAACCCACTATGACCTGAAAACCACCAGGAAAGTATACGAGGTGGGGGACCTGGTCTACCTATACAATTTCCAAAGGAACCAGGCCAAACAGCGAAAATGTTTGCCTACGTGGAAGGGACCGTTTAAAATTATAGACAAAATCTCCCCTGTAGCCTATAAGATCCGCATCCCTAAAGGTAGTCTGGCGGAAGGGGAAGATAAGTGGGTCCATATAAATCAGCTAATGTGTTGCCATCCTAGGCACACTCTGCAACAACTGGAGGAATCCTCTGGAATCCCAGAGGGGGCCGCCCCAGATCAATAAAAGCTCCAACCCTAAAATATTCCACATACCAAAAATATAGTAATGTAATGTCAATATTTCCTGTTATATCTTGTTTTTAAAACAAGACTGAAAAATGTAACCGGATGTATGAAATGTATGTGTTCGCCACACCATTAATAGTGGTGGAGAAATGTCTACGAATAGGTATTGCCGCTTTTGCTTTATCATCCTAGGAGAGATGAAACCACGGAGACTGACCAAGGAGAACGATCCGGGGACCGGGAGCAGAGATCCGAGGGGCCCGGGGTACCGCCCAATATTCCCATCAGGACAGGCGAGGAGAACCGATCGATCCAACTGGATGGAGGAAAAGATGCTGAACTGTGGCATCGACAGAATTGGAAGAAGATGATGCGGACATACCAGCGCGTGGATCAAAACATCCTTTGCACCCGACTCCCCTCGACTCAAAATCAAAGCGCAGTCAGGCGGGGGGCTTGTCAAGGGTTTTGACCCATGTTGAATCAATAGACTGGGTAGATGTGGGGATGAGCTGTCGCCGCCCAATATTCTATCCCAGAACAAACTAAATCAATAGACTGGATAGATGTGGGGATGAGCTGTCGCCGCCCATTATTCTATCCCAGAACAAACTAAATCAATAGACTGGGTAGATGTGGGGATGAGCTGTCGCCGCCCACATTCACGCCAGAATCCAGGAGACCTGCGCAGTTTGCGCACACCAAAATGGTCACCTAATCTGCCACCCACCAGTGCAAAGAAAGGTGGTTCTGTTCAAAATCTGTTTTTTTAATGTCAAAAAGTTGCTAAAATCATGGGCACAAGACCACTCTAAAGATGCAACCTTCTTGTGGGGGGTTCCACATCACCACTCTACTGTAAGGATGCCATCAAAACAATGTTAAGCAAGGGTCCTATACTATCAAGCAAAAGACCACTCTATTGAAACGCATTAATTCAAGACAGATCCCAAAAATGGGTGCAGTACTAGCTTTGTCCACAAACTGGCGCTAGCGTTCTAAACTCTGACAGTAGGACTGTATCTCAGTAGTGCAAGAGGATCCAACCTAACTGGAACTTCAAAGCCTGTTGGTTAATTAAAATTCTTAACCACCTGCTGTTCCCAGAGACAATCTGATTCAATTAACAGGCCAAGAGGCTGGGAAACCTTCTCACCCCAGAGACCCACACGATGGACTCTTTCCCTTGAATGGAGTATGTTAATTTTGGATGTGGACTGTAAACATAGCTCTGCCTGGGAGCAGGGACATGTGAGCTGAACCACCCAGCTTCGATGGGCGGGCCAGACTTGAGTGTGGATTCCTATTGCAGCAAATATATGTTTAAGTTAAATGCTTCTAAAATATTGTATTAAGCTCACAAAAATGTGCAATTTGGAGAACCTTAATCCAAGAAATGTCCCCACAATTCAAGACTTGATTCAACTTTGTACCATGTTCTGAGGCGAAACCCCGCTATTTATTGATATTACAGACACCGGGTTTATGCAAGAAACCTAGTAAATTACTGGAATGTGTGTAGAAGGAGGGTGTACATTGGTGTAATTTTTGATACAGATTTAACATTGGTAAACCAATTAAAAACGAAATTAAGTTGTCATTTTTTAATGCAAGCCCCCAGGAAGATCAGAGTCGGACAAGCATGGACCATAAGGAATCTGTAATATGTACATGTAATTTCAACAAATTGTGTATCTGGGAAATATGTATTTGGATCAGAAATAGATTTTTGTGCACATTGACAAGGGCACTGTCTTTTTGTAAGCCATAAAGATGGCACACAACCCAGCTCCCCAATCAAGGGAGAGAGGAAAGCTTGGCCAATGATAAGTGAGAGGGGCAGGTTTAGCTAGGCCCAGGCACACACCCATTTTCAAAACACATAAAAGGAACATTGAAACCCAGGTAGAGACATTCACTTTCCACTTTCTTGCGGGACACTTTGCCGGGAGACTTCAGACTTCACATCCAGAGATCCAGACTTCAAATCCATCAATCTCCAGAGACCAGAAATTAACTCCAGAATTTGCAGCAGAGAGGCTTGAATCCACAAGCTGAATCCTCTTCAGCAGGCCTCAAAACCAACCAAACTATTCAACAGCCGGGTGAGCTGTTTGAATTCTTTGCCAAGAACTTTTGCAAGAACCTGTAGCAGCATCCAGAAGCAGTGCTGTATCCGGAACCAGAGAGAACCAAAGACCAGATCGCTGTGAAGAACTGCTAGCAGAAGTCCAGCCAATCCTGACCCGATCGGTGACAAAGTCGCATTCCTGTCCAAAATCTAGTGTGAGTACCCAGCTAGCACTGTGCCAAAACCAATCTCTTAGTTTAAAATAATCTAATCCAAACTATTTTAGCCTATTAGAACTGCCTCCTAGAATCGTGTCATTCTGTCATCTTTAAAACTGAAAACAGTCATCTGTCATTCTGAGCTTTAAAATTTAAAATCCGAAAAACCACCTTTACTGTATCAGCCGTATCTCGGGAACCGTAACTGTCATCTTAAAGCTAAGATTATAAGCTTTCCAACGAGCCTAGAAACGACTTCCTACTCCTTATAGTGCCTCCGTAATTGCGCTCGACGCACGCGCTAAATTTGCAGCGATTTGACATTTTGCTTAATTCCAGCCACGTGTAAAAAGATTTGTCCTTGCTTCCTTTGCTGAACTTTGTTTGCAACCTGACAATCATTCATAGAGCATTGCTAAAGTGATCCCAAACTAATACAAAGTAGCTGTCACCCGCCCTGAACCTCTAGAGGGAATTAAAAGCATTTTTAGCATATTTTTCACTTAATTGCAATCACATTCAAAGCATTTTGGGCCTGTGTTTAAAACTCCTACCTGTTTTTCTCTAAGCTTGCTAGGGGGGAACTGAATTATATTTGATTGCATTCCTGAGAACTGTGTGCTTTCCTTCCATCTCTTTACCTTGCATAAAGGGGGGGGGGGGTGAATTGTCAAAGAAAAGTGATTACATTGGGCCTCATTAGGAGTCAGGCATTAAGGGTTTTACGGCGCCGTAAACGGCGCCGACCCTTAACGCCTGATTACAAGGTCCCTTTGCGGGATGGTGATTTTAACGCCTGCTTTTTGCAGGCGTTAAAAACCATGCCGCAAAGGGACCTTGGTGCTAAGTACGGTGCCGCAATTAGCGGCACCGTACTTAGCGCCTTCCCCATTCCCATTATGCCCTATGGGGCAAAAATGGGAATGGGGAAGGGTCATGGCGGAAGGGGGAATTACCACTCCGCCAACCTCGGAATGGGGTGGTAATTCCCCATTCCGCCATGGCGGAGTGAGAGAGTTACCGGCATGGACCATGGTGCTATTAGCACCATGGTCCATCCGCCAGGGTCGTAATGAGGCCCATTGTCTTTTCCTGAAGTCATATCAAGTTTATTTCCTGTACTGCATTTTCATTCATCATTGCATTGTCCTTGAAGCCATAAAAGCATTCTCAGCTACTTTATCCTCTCTGTATCACTTCTAAGCCATCAAAAAGAGTGTACCACTGTAACATTATCCATTGTTGATCACTATCATCTTCACAAGTGTATCAAACATTAATTTATTATAAAAGTGTGATATACATATATATATTGTTTAATTTTCAAATGCACCTTTTAATTTGCAAAACAAACCTACTTCTTGGCTCAGTGGGGTCAGGGGGATTCTAAGAGGGGGTGTTATATAAGGGTTGTCATCCAGAGTAAACAAACTGGACATAAAAATATATCAATAAGGGTTTCCCTCAGCATCCCAGACTAGGCATTGACTTAGCTGTAGTGTTGAGTTGAATCCGCTTACATGTGATATTGTACATAACTGTGAACATTAATTATATAAAGACTGTGTTTTAACTAATACAGTGTGAGGACATTCCTTTGTGGGTGCTTGGGGACTACACTGTACTTATGAACCAGCCCGCATCACCTCCTGAGAAGCTAGGCCTTGATTGCTCGTCCATTCCTACCGTAATAGAGAATCTTGGCTGGGGTCCTCTGTGCCTCTCCTCTACCATATAGAGAGCAGGAGTACAGACCCCCCCTCCAGTCTTCTTCACACTGGTAGCAACGGTGGGATGCTTATCGTTTTAAGAATCAGTGTATAACTGTGCCACTTACAAAATATCTGCACTTTGTTAAATTGAGGTTTAGTTGTGTACAATTTATCTGCATTACAAGCAATGGAATCTATTGCGAATGGTAAACTGACTCGGATGAGTTTAGAGGCTCTCCAGAGTGCTTTTGAAGCCAGGGAGTTAGACTTTGTGGATAAGTCTAGGGCTGAGCTGATAGCTGCCCTGGCGGACTACCAGACTGATGGTGAAACTCTTGAAGGAGGGGATGCAACGAATGAGGATTCTGCCCCTGGGGTTGTTGTTGAATCTGTTTCTGGGAATGCCACCATTCCTGCTGCCTCTGTTCCGACCCCCAGCAATTCCTTGGAACTTCAGTTATTAAGGATGAAACTGGCCTTTGAATACTGCAAGTTGGAAATAGATGCTGAGCTTAAGAAAGAGGAGTTGGCGCAGCAAGTGGAACTCAAGAACAGGGATCTAGAACTCAAAGGCAAGGGCACTGAATGTCAGAGAATCTAGTTAGAGAAAGCTTGAGTGGAGACCAGCGAAACTAGTTGAGAGTGTCAGGTCCCCAGCCACCAAGTTTATGAAAGATTTGGTGTGTGTGTATGCAGAGGGTTCTGATATCCTCCAATGGATTGAAGCTTTTGAAATGGCTTGTGCAATTCATGATGTTGATAAGAGAGATTGGGCTAAGTGCTTGTTAAGCAGAGTGCCTCAGACTGGACATGACTGTATTCTGAAACTGAGTGTGGAAGAAAGGGGTCAGTATGAGTGCATGAAGTCTGCTTTGATTGCCAAGTTTGGCAAGACACCTACCCAATACCTTAAAAGATTCAGGGATTTTAAGAAAAGAGAGAATGTTTCTTGGGTTGACTGGGTGAGTGCTACGCACATGAACATGACGAGGTGGATTGGTGGATACAAGGTGAAAACGTTTGTTGAATTGTCCCACCTTTTGTTTTTGAACATTTTTTGAAGCCTGTTCACCAGAGCTGCGTCATTATGTTGCTGACCAGAACATTTTGGATCCCTTTAAGCTGGCTAGATTGGCTGACAAGTGGGTCTCCCACCGGATGTCCCGGACAAGGACAAAGAAAAGGGGACCTCTCAGAAAGCTGAGGAGTCCCAAAAGCAATCACAGTTGGATAAACCAAAACCTTCCTCTCCTAAAACCCAAAAACCTAGTGGGTATAAGGCTGTTGTGGGTGGGAGTAAGAGTAGTCGTCTGCCTGCTGCAAAGCAATGTTCCAGTGGTTCCAGTACCATACCCCACATTCCCGGCACTTGTTGGGATTGTGGGGCTCTGGATCACTGAAGGGGTGACCCCAAGTGTAAGGGTAAGGCACTTGGAGTCCAGGCTGTCAGCCTGACCTGCCCCTACTCTGTACCTGAGGTGGAGGCCACTGTCCTCCTCTCCTCTACAGGGATCACATTTGGTGCTCCTGTAGAGATTTCCTTAGTGTCACTTGGGGCCTGGGACCAGTACACAGAAGTACTGGCAAGTATCCGACAGAACACCCATAGATTTTTGAGAAGTGGCCTCATGAATGGCCAGCCTTCTACTGGTTTGAGACACACTGGGACAAGCATGACAGTGGTGGACAGGACCCTGCTCAAGCCAGAGGACTATGTAGGTTCTCCTCTAAGTACTACCAGGTTAGCTGATGGGCTTCCCAAATGATCACCTATAGCCTTTGTCCTCATCACAATTGGAGACAAGACAGCAAAGCTTCTGGTCCTGCTTCAGGACAACGTGCCTGCGAACATTTTGTTAGGCAACGATTTGGTCGAGTTGGAGATGATCACGGATATTCTACCCATGGCTGCTGTGGAGGTCACCCGATCACAAGACACACAGGGTCCGGCTGCGAGCCCAGTACCCTTACCAACAGGGAAACCCAGGGTGCAAAGGAAACAGAAGAGTAGGAAGGCCACCTCTGTGGAGGGGACTCCTTCTCTTCCCGTTGCTGCTGCAGCATCCGGTGGGACTCATGCTCCAGTGGGCTGAGTCCAGTGGTGAACCCAGTCTCAACTCCTGTGGGAGAAGAGCCAGAAGTCTTTCCTGTGGGAGAGGTACTCAACCCGGAGGACCACCCCAACCTTCAATGCTTGTTAGCTGAAGGGGGATCCTCTTGGGTGGACTTCTGTAAGGGTCCGAGAGAGTGCCTTTCTCTCGAGGGTCTGAGAAACCAGGCCCTGTCCCATGCACAAGGAGAAGTGCCTAGGACATTCCGGATCTATTGGGAGGGTGCACTCCTTGTTAGTGAGCCCACTAAGCCTGAACCTGGTGCCCTCAAGAGGTTGGTGGTACCTCAGGTTTACAGGCCCTTCCTGCTGCAGTTGGCGAATGAGGTGCCCTTAGCTGGTCATCTTGGTACCAAGAAGACTAAGCAGAGGCTCTCTGCCAATTTCTACTGGCCACGGATCGGAGTAGAAGTGGAGTCTGACTGAAGGACCTGCCCAACTTGTCAGTTGTCTGGCAAGACTGGAGGCAGTGTCGTTGCCCCACTGCAGCCGTTGCCAGTGGTTGGCACACCATTTGAGAGGGTGAGCATTGACATTGTTGGTCCCATTGACCCTACAACTTCAGGTGGACATCGGTTCATCCTGGTCTTGGTTGATCATGACACCAGGTACCCTGAGGCTATACCCCTTCAGACTGTTACTGCCAAGGTGTTTGCCAGGGCTCTCCTGGGCATTTTCACCTGTGTTGGATTCCCTAAGGAGGTTGACTAGTGTCAGAGGATCCAACTTCATGTCTAGTTACATGAAAACCATGTGGAAAGAGTGTGGGGTAACCTGCAAGTTCTCTACCTCTTACCATCCCCAGACCAATGGTCTGGTTGAAAGATTTAATAAAACTCTCAAGGGCATGATAGGCACTTTGGAAGAGCCCCTAAGGGGGAAATGGGATCTCCTTCTACCATGCCTGCTGTTGACTTATAGTGAGGTACCTCAGAAGGGTGTTGGTTTCAGCCCCTTTGAGTTACTTTTTGGACATCCCGTGAGGGGGCCTCTTTCCTTGATCTGAGAAGTTTTGGAAGTCACCCCTCCAGTTCCCGCCAAGCAAGTGGGGGACTATGTGTTAGGCCTCAGATGGAGGATGACACAGATGATGGGTCAGGTGACAGCAAATCTCAAGGCCAGTCAGGATTTGTATAAGTACTGGCATGACCTTACAGCCTCGCAAGTTGATTGGACTCCAGGATAGGAGATCCTTGTGATGGAGCCTATCAAGCCTCTGGCTTTGGCAGACAAATGGACTGGACCCTTCAGGATAATTTCCAAGATGGGTGAAGTCAATTATCTGGTTGACTTTGGAGTCTCTGAGGTAGCCCCTCAAGTATTCTACGTCAACAGGCTCAAGCCTTTCCATATGCGAGCGGAAGTCTCATGTCTCTTGCTAGCTTCAGAGCAAGAAGAGGATTAGAGTGAGCCCCTTTCAGATTTTCTGCATAGCAACCCTCAGGATGGCTCAGTGGAGGGAGTACATCTCTCTCCAGATCTGATGACAGAGCAGCAGAGGGCCTGCATGGCTTTGCTCCAGCGATATGCCTCTCTGTTTTCACTGACACCCGGCCTTACACCGTGGTGTAGGTACGAGATTTACACTGGTGACAGTGTGCCTGTCAAAAGCAGGTGCTACCGTATGTCATATACCATTAAGAACCACTTCTAGGCTGAGGTCGCCAAGATGTTGGATCTGGGTGTTATTGAACCCTCAACCAGTCCCTGGTCCAGTCCTGTGGTCCCTGTCCCCAAGGCAAGTTCCCAGGCAGGTACCAAGGATTGCAGTTTCTGTGTGGACTACCGAGGAGTCAATGCCGTCACCAAAACCGCACCCATTGCCCAGGGCTGATGAGCTTGTGGACACCATAGGTGCTGCCAAATTTGTGAGCACCTTTGACCTTACCGCAGGCTATTGGCAAATAGCTCTGATGGACCATGCCAAGGAAAATACGGCGTTCTCAACACCTGAGGGACTCTACCAGTTTAAGGTCATGCCTTTTGGTTTGAGGAATCCCCCTGCCACCTTCCAGAGATTGGTCAATCATGCGCTCAGTGGGCTGGAGGCCTTTTGTGTGGCTTACTTAGAAGACATTGCTGTCTACAGTTCTACCTGGGAAGAGCATTTGACACATCTGGATAAGGTGTTGCAGGCCTTGAAAAGGGCTAACCTCATATCAAGGCCACCAAGTGCCAGATAGCTCAGGGGAAAGTCACTTATCTTGGTCATGAGGTAGAAGGGGGTCAAATCCAACCTCCCCCCAGTAAATTACAGGATGTATATGACTGGGAGACTCCCACTACTCAAACCCAGATGAGAGCCTTTTTGGGCCTCACTGGGTATTATCGCAATTTCATGTCTGACTATGGAACCATAGCTGCACCATTGACAGCTCAGACTTTACCCAAACAGCCTAAGAAGGCTAATTGGACTGAAGACTGTCAGGGGGCCTTTAATAGCTTGAAAGAAAGTCTGTGTAGGGCACCTGTGTTGGGTGCACCTGATTACAGCAAGCCCTTTATCGTTCAAACTGACGCCTGCAACACAGGAGTTGGAGTTGTCTCTCCCGAGTTAGATGACAAAGGAAGAGAACATCCGATCATATTCATCAGTAGACAACTCAAGGGTAGAGAACTTAGGTGGGCTACTGTTGAAAAGGAATGTTTTAGTACAGTTTGGAGCTTCAGGCGTTTTAGACCCTACCTTAGCAAGGGCTAGACTTCACCATAGAGCATAGACCAGGGAACAGTCACGATAATGCAGATGGCCTTTCCAGAAGGCATGTTGACTGTCTGGATGAGGGTGTTTATCCCGTGGGAGATTAAGCCCCCTAACCTCAGTCGGGGGTGGGGGGGACTGTGTTGCTGGAAATGCATTGGAGCGACAGGGCCTCGTATCCTTGTCCTTTACTGCTTTTTATGATGTGTTCTGTTGTGTTTTCCATGCAGGAGTTCATGTGGGACTCCTGGCGGTGCAGCTCTCTCTTTTGGTTTGGTGTACAGACCCACGGGATACCTTTATGGCACCCATGGGTGGGGTACAACCCTGTGCCCCTAGTGTATGTTTTTGGGCACCTGTGGGTGGCCCACAGAGCAGGGTACGGGCTGGTGGCAGCTCTGTGCTGAAATGACTGGTGCCTTGAGCGTCCTTCATTTTGGGATGCCCAGGCCCTGTCATTGGAATCAGTAGATTCCTGGTGGAGACAAGATGGCCCCCGTGGCCTCTTCCCTTCCATTGCAGCTTACCTTGATCTTTCTGAAGTCCCGGGAAGCACTGACTCTGTCCCTTCCCCCTGACTGGCTTTTGGGTGGAAGTTCCATATGGTAGTGTGGGGAAGTGTCGACCAGACTGGCTGGAGCCTTCCCAACAACCGTATGTTGTGGGTACACCTGTGGGTGGGACCTGGGTGAATGGAGTGTGTGACGAATATACACTTCTTGTTGTGGATGTCTGATATCTGGTGTTTGCCACAATGACTGAGACAACCCTGCCCAAAACTGGTATTAATGCAGTTTGTACTGTTGAATGGAGTGGTACTTGTCCGAATCCACATTCTGTGTTGTGAGTATTTGGATGGAGAAGAATGACCTGAATGCACCATGCGCCTGATTGGCTGACTGACTACTGAATGCCCTTCTGAATGATTGGTTGCCTGAGTGTGACCCAGCAGAATGAATGGGAGATCAACTAGTATATCTGGGGGCCTCTCACTGCTAGAAATCGTTCAGAAGCTGAAGAGAAACTGGATTTGAAACTGAAGCTTGACCTTGAAGCCCGGCTGGAAGAAAAGAATTGCTGTTGCTCTACTTCGCCGATCTGAAAACGGTTGTGTCTCCAAGAACTGATCCAAGAGAGGACCTGGTAAGGAGACCTCTCTCTGAGCTACGAGGGACCATCGTGCACCAGCTGATCTTTGCCAAAGCTCCCTAGTAGACAGACCTACAAAAGGCTGCCGACCGGAGACAGGGACTGCTGTGGAATCCCAAGGAGAAGCGCCCAGACTGTTGCCCATTAACGTCGATGACTGCCGTCACCGACCGGAGCCGCAGTGCTTCCGTTGCCTAAGAACATTCGATCCAAGGACGCTCTCGTCTGCACAGTCGACCACTTTGTCCCACCGGAGAAAGTCGAGGCCACGGACGCGCTGAGGAGTATCCACTCGTGGGTTTCCCCCCACCTAAAGACCAGGGAGATGACAGACGACTCGATGCCCTTGCTGGGCCACAGTTCTTCAAACTCTTTGTGGTCCTGAACTATTGCCAATGCGAAGGGAGAGTATTCAACACTCTCGAAACGCGCAAGCCAAATGAAAGTCGACCCTCCACCCGTGGTTGGCACAGGTGCCTGATAATAGAAAACAGGACACCACGTGGCAGCCAATGGGGGGAAGAGGAGTTAGGGAGAGGTTGTGGATGGGTAGGGGAGTATACGAACACCGGGAAGAGGTTGAGGGGAAACCTAAGGTGGATAGGACAAGGGGAAACTACAGGGAAAAAACCCTACCTGCTTCTCTACTTGTAACACACTGTACCTGTAGCATTCATACCAAGTCATACATATCTTTCCCTAAGGCTTGACAACTCTTAATACATGTCAACCCCAGGGTGCTAACAACATAAGCCTACATACACCTGATTCTGTATATCTGGTTCATGGGGTGCCAGCTTGATGACAAATCAGATGACAAATCATAAGCAACAGGTGAGTTTACAGTAAGGTATTCAAGAGATCATAGTTTCAAGGTTAATTTCTTTGAGATGCATACCAAGATTATAGGCTGTCTGAAGATGGATGAGGCATCTTTGAATGTGATTTTGAATTTAGCTAGACCTACAAAGCCATATCTGATATTTAGTTCTCTTTCTTTTTGTCTATATGTAAATAATGTCTTCCTTGGTGGTGTAGTTTCCAAGAGAAGTCTTCATTCATGTAGAATTTATGACCATCTCAGGTTATCTAGGGTTGCGCTTTAGCATGCTGAAAGCACGATGGAATGAAAATCATGGGCCTTGGAAATGTTACATTTGACTATTGTTAAGAAGGTAATCTGTGGGCTCTTTACAATTCAAAAGGTCTTGTGCATTTCAGATTTAATAATTGAGGAATAAAAGTTCCTATAATTTCTTTACTCATCCATAAAGATGCCAGAAAAGAAGATCACTGGCCTGCTTTGTGAAAATAGTTAACAATGGGTTTGTATCCCTTTCTTAGTATTCTCACCAGACTAATTTTGACAGCTCTTCAGTTGTTGTGTCTTTCTCGATATTGGACATAATTTTATCTTTATTTTAGAGTAATGGTTTGCCAACTTTGTTGAATTTGGAGCCTTAAACATATATGTGGATAAGAGACCCAGCCGTAGGAGACTGATGGCTCTGTGAATCATCATTTTTGTTGATGTTGTCTACATTGAGGATGGGCTGGTGTTAGCTTCTTAACCAGTCAATAATGAGACCATAATAGTGTTTAGGCAATCATTGATAAGTGCAATCGGTCTGCCTGATAAGTGGAGTACCTGTCAGCTTTACTTCCTAAAATTAGGCAAATACTTCCAACAACAACAAAAAAAGAAATAGCAGATAGCTAGCCCATAGCTCTTGCTGCCATATGTGCTTCTGTGTAGCTGCATTCAGTCTGGAGGCATGAGCAGTGCATGCCACACAGAGGAGCTCTACTATTGTATTATTTTACTTGAAGATGTAGTAAGTTAAATATGTTTGAAAAAAATACACAAATTCAGAAATCAATTGACACATCTTCACTATAGGGAACGTTAGTGTATTAGCAATAATCTTAGTAAAAATAGTATACAAATATATCCAGTACATAAACAATTTCACAAAACATAAGTCTTTGTATTTCCATCTATAGTGAAAATGTTTCATATTTAACATTCGGTTTGTTCATATAAATGAATGAAACTGTGGTTAACAAAAACACAAATAATGTTGAGATTTAATTTATTTTCCAAACAGTTAATTTTGCATCTTCATGTGTTGCGACATGAGAGGAAATGAGACTCATATTCCTCCTCCCCGTCTTCATCAGGACCATTGTTTATTTGCACAAGATATGAATGTAAATAGTTCCAAAATATATGGGTTTGGAAGACTTTTCATATGCCCTTAAACATAGTAGGACTCCAATAGGTTAGATATGTTTAACACATTAAACATTCTATACTGATCAATCACTGGTTCATGCATTTATGACTACTGCATATAACAGTTAAACACTTATATTAATAATCATAGTATATGTAAATCATACAGTTTCCTAATTGTTAGTCTAAAGTCTCAATGTATATGATCAGTCAGACTCAATTAACTCCTTAATTCCTTGTTCAACTGATGGTGGGTAAATTTGATGATGAGATATGTCTGCCAACATACCGGACTCAGTCTCAAACAACTACAAGTGCATTTAACGTCAGCAGAATATTGTAAGCTAATTCTCTAAAATTATGTTTTCGAATGGCATACACCAGTAGCCTATTTGTCCCCTCTTCCAAATTAGTCTCAAGTGTTCTACTTCCAATTCTGCATGTTTCGACATTAGTTTGCTTAGATAGAATTTCCAATCCGGAGTAGTTTAGAGACAGAATGTAGTCACATGTTTGCTAACTGTACGTATGATGCATATATCCCAGACCTCTAGCAAATGGTAAATGTACAGGTGGCTATGGATTCTTACCCAGTGTATATTGTTTGTATATCACCAGTGGTTATCCATTCACTTTTCTTTCCTGCTGTTGAGACATGGACACTTGATTCAAAATAGGCACATTCTTCACATTGGGCACTTCATCACCGAACACATCTATCACTATGCTGTGACTTAGGTCATCTTATTCATGTGTGGGCGTTCAACATTCTTCCTTACCTTATGTTAACTTTACACAGTTTACTACTATAAAGTAAGTGAGCCCTTTCCTGCACACACTGGAGGATAAACCCTACCTTGTGATGCTCTCCTATTTACACTTCGGATCCGTCACGCTCTGTTGACGCCATCAGTGCACACATTATAATGAAATCACTTGTTTTTTATCTAGGGTGCAGTGTATACCCAACAATACATACAATACATATATCATTATTCAAGAGGGATTAACCATATTTGATTACAATTGAAATGGCTGTAACCTCTAGTTTTATGATTCAAGTTATCAAAGTACAATCTTTATCAAATCAGTTATATTACGGCTGATGTTACTATTCTTGTGTAGCCTTGTTATGAATACATTTCATCACAGCCATTAATCCTATAACACAGCAAATTTGTTATACTGAGCCAGTGCTCTTCTCGAAGCCTCAGTTGCCCTCCTCTATCTCAATTTTCTTCATTATATAGTACATTTCTCAGGTAATGTCCATCTGAGACTAGTCTGCATGTCCCAAATGGGTAAGTGCAGAACCAGTTTTTTGGGACAGACCCAGCTTTAATGTAAAGTAAAGATCACAACACACACACATGCACGCACAAAGCATACAAATTAACCAGATAGGTGAGTTCTGAAAAGGTATGTATTTATTGTCACACATTTGTATAACAATCAAGATCAACTATAAGTTGAGTACAACAAATATATATTTTTAAAAAAGCAGTGGTGTCACTGACACCTGAAACACTGTAAATCAAACAGTACAAAATACAGGACAAAGTAATATACATTCCAGTTTAATCTGGATAATCAGAAGTTAGAAATATAAAATAGATGACAAAATATAAAGCTCACATATAGAATTCTGACTACTATCTTAAAAAGTCCAGCCCTGGCTCTTATTCAATTTTTCAACAAAAGTCAAAGGAAAGTAGATAATGCCAATCACTTAGAAAGCTTTAGGATATAAAGCGGCATGGTCAGTAGTTAGGATGTGGTTATAGGCCGAAACAGGTCTGGGGATACCTGGGGATACCATTACCTGATACCACTGGTCTCGTACCAAAGGAATGTGACCTATCAGTTCAGGCTGGACTGCCCCTTTTGGGGTTGGATGAAGCCTGATTTGCATATGGTCTTGCCCCTTCTGTAATGGCTTAACAGTCTGAAAAACGATGGTCTGGAGGGTTGCCTAGAGCTGAGCCTGTCGTAGTTATGATTTATTCAAACCCATCCAGCCATCAACATTTGGTTTTGTTTGAGGATGTGGTTATCTATCACACCAATTAAGTGTCTACTTACGAGTTTCTGTAAAGAAAGAAGGGCACCCAAATTTATGGGGATTCAAACAGACTCCCCTAGCTTACCAAGCCCGCTCAGATCCAGAAGAAATGCTTGGAGAAGCCAGAGTGAGTGTTGCAGCTAATAGGAACCCAGAGGGAAAGAAAACTAAGGCATAAAGAAGAAGAGGAGGGGCTGAAAGCTGAGGGGCTGTGGGGCCTGTGGGAGCTGAGGGTCCGAGGAGCTGAATGGTCTATGAGAGATGAGTGGCCCAGGAGAGCTAAGTGACCCAGGAGAGCTCAGTGGCCCTAGAGACATGAGTGGCCAGGAACGCTGAGTGGCCAACAGTGGTAAGTGATCTTGGAAATCTGAGATGGCCAAGAGGGCAGAGGGGTTCAAGAAGGTTGAGAAAGCCAAGAGACTTGCGCAGTCTGAGAGACGTGAAAACTCCAGGTGAGCTGAAGGATCTCCAAGGAGATCTGGGCTCTATGGTTTTTCTCAGGGGGTGTGGCAACCAAATTGTGAGAATAGCTGATATTGGCTGAGAGACTAAGCAGGTACTTAATCTCTACGTGCAAGACAGAGCAATTAGTCCTGGGTTCCTAATGTGCCAGGCACTATATTCCTGGAAGTTAGCAGGGCACTATATCCGTGAGTGTATATAAAGAAGCAAGCAGGGCACTATGTAATCATGGACGGACGAATAGCGACCAGGTTGCTATATCCAAGAGACTGTATTTGACAGAGAAGAAGGGTGCTGTGCAAACGACACTGAGACTGCATTTGAGAGGGTCAAATGAGCTGGAAAATATTTCCTTCGGAGCTATAAATAGCGGACTCATCACTATATCCCAGAGACTGTGGGCCTCATTACAAGAGTGGTGGAATGGGTTAACGGGTGTCGCAAAAGGATGCAGACCCGTTAACTCCATTCTGCCACATTACGAGGTCCCCTTGCGGGACCCGCTCTGCACGTCTGGTTTCACCAGACGTGCAGAGCGGGTCCCGCGAGGGGAAGAGGGAGCTAACAACGGGCCGGTCATAATCGGCCCGTTGTTAGCTCCCTCCCCCATTCCCATTCAGCCCTATGGGGGCTGAAATGGGAATGGGGAAGGTCCGGGCCCGCGTTCCTGGAGGGAGGAATTACCGGGCCCTCCGAACTCGGAATGGCCCGGTAATTCCCCATTCTGGGAACCCGGACCCGATTTTGGCACCACAATCGTAATGAGGCCCAGTGTGTAGGTGCCACAAGCTTGCTAGGCACTGTACCCTTCAGACTGTGATTGAAGTTTCAAAATCATACTGGGTGCTTTATCGCCAATATTGTATTTACAGCAGAGAGCAAGAGAACGCCAGTATCTGCACTGGACAGGACAACCTAATGCATTATAGTTTACCCATTCCCTACACTTGTTGCTTAGATGGTTCAGAGAGAAGAACACTAGTTCCTTTTTACAGAGAAACCCCTATACCCTATATGTGTTTATTCTTGTCAGGATGGGTAAACAATAAAGTCTTTTTAAAACATATATCTTTTTCATGGACTCTTTTCATCTGCCACATACCCCAACCTGATTGTGAGCTCCTTCCATACCTGTACAAAGACAGTAGTTGCTGGAGGGAGGGGATGCAGTGTGTTCTTCCCATATAGGACTTGAATGTTAGTCAATCGACGCATACAGTCCCCTTCCAATCGCATCATCGGATCATTCTTTTTCCTGAGCACGCACTCATCTGGTTCCATTTGTGAAACACAGTAGCAATGTCACAAGACCAGGTTGCCCTTAGAATGTATTTCAACAATTGATCTGGACTGCAATTTAATAGGGTTTCAAAGGCTCACTGCGCGAGGGTCCGGAGAAGGGTATGCTATTGCATATGGCTCTCCTGCCATATAACCCTGCACACGATCTTGCTTGTGTTTAACATAGAAAACCTCCTGGGGACTTTTTGGGCCTCATTATAAGTACAACAGTCTGAAATTAATGTGCCGGTAACTCCATTTATCGGTATGTTTCTGGACAGACATACTACAAGTTTGCCGGTAGGGAGCCTGACTTACCGCCAGCCATGAGCTGGAGGTAAGTCAGGCACCATACCAGCATAAAATAGCTGGTATTACCAGCACCGTCCTCTCGACCCATGGGAATGAGGATTAACAAGCCTTCCCGCCACTTGTAATCTGCCAGTAATTCCAGCAGACCAAGTGGCGGGAACGTTAATACAGTTTGGTGGTATCCCACCAGATCTGCCGGCAAGATACAATCAAACTTGTAATGGGGCTGTCATGTTTTCACAATTCACCCATTTTTATTATGAATTCAGTGTTGTTCTAATCCGCGTAACAACTCTTCAGTTTAATAATCAATTTTGATTCAATCAATGCTTTGATCAAGATTGTCATTCGATCACAATATTTTGGACTTTTGTCCTTCCTTAAGTCCTTCTTTAAGTGGACTAAATCAATGCAAAGGAAACAGAACACTAACCTTGAGTGAACAAATAAGCACACGCTGCATGAAACTCTATATTGCTATGTTAGCTACCATCATACTCTCACCACGATATCAGATTTGATAACTCCTAAGTTGACGCCAGAGTATGCGATGTGTTTCTGATCCTCGTGGGTCGAGTGAATATACACTTTTACCTGGATAAGTGGAGCTCATTACAGGTATGCAGGTGCAGTAAAAAAGTGACACTAACGTGGCACTAATTCCTTTACTGTTATTTTACTGCACTGCTGTACGACAGGTTTGGTGGTGAGGTGGAGGATTTTCCTAAAGCAAAAGCCTGGAGGGGAATCAGCTGCTTTACTGCCAAAAATCAGCTAAATCGGTGGAATTACTGTTGGCCACAAATCCCCATCCACAAAAAATGGGGACTCACATCGACTTCCAGCACTTTTAATCTGCCAGGAAATCTGCCAGACCAAGCGGCGGTAATGGTAATTGCATTTGACTGTGTTCCAGCAACTTTACCACTGGAATACTGCCAAACTTGAAATGAGGCCAACTATTGCTATCTGGATCATTCTAGTAAACATAAACAAAAGACTTCTTGCAAACTCGTGTTGTTCAAAATGATGCCATGCTGCCTCACTTACCTCTTTAGTTCTTAAATAACAGTGGGCCTCATTACGACTATGGAGGTAGCCATGCCGCTATTTGAGCCATGGCTTCCCCCATACTGGGTACCGGGTACTGGTTCCCTGAATAGGGAAATACCGGTCCATTCCTACCTTGGAGTGGCCGGTATTTCCCCTTTCAGGGAACCCATACCTAGTACATCCCCATTCCCATTTGAGCCCCCATAGGACTCCATGGGAATGAGGAGGATGCAAACAACGGGCCTGTTTTTTGCATCCTGGTCTGCTCGCGGGACCCACTAAGGGCGCCTGGTTTTATCAGGCATCCTTAGCGGGTCCCGCGAGGAGACATCGTAATGAGGCAGTAGGGGGTTAACGGGGCCGGCAGCTCTACTGGCCCCTTTAACCCCCTACCAGCAGGGTTGTAATGACCCCCATCATCTTTACCACCTTCAGTACCACTCAATAGCACATTATTCCAAATCTGCATACCTATTTGTCGTATGTTCTGTCCACAATACACTCCATCTTGATTGCAAACTCCTTCAATATCTTCACTATGACAGTAGTTGCTATGGGAAGAAAATGCAGCTTGTTCTTTCCATAGAGAACTCTGACTCACCCAACCCATACAGTTCCCTATTAATTCAAATCACCATATCTCCCCTTTCCCCAAAACACCCAGCTGTTTGCTATTGGGAGACCCATTACTGATTTCAAGCATCTTTGGCAGTGAGGCACAGGAGTACTGCTGTTCATCACACTCAGCATGTGTCCGGGGAGGTCGGGGGGACGGGGAGGAGTGTGGCCTGGTGGCATGGTGCATTCAGACCATAACTGCAGTGCTGATCCAAGGTGGGCGTGTGGGGCACATGGGCTCCTTGGTGGCACTGCACTCTTCATGGCATTTGTGAATTGACGAGGGTCTAGTGTTTAAGGCACTGTGCAAGACCAGGTCATGGTTGTTTGTCTTCCATAACTCTGATTGTACTACAGTGGTGGTAGGGGGGATCCTGCGTAGGGGCACCACATATAAGGGCCAGGAATGTCCTCTGTGCACCCCAAACCTATCATTATCTCCTAGAAGCACTGAGGAGCTCATCATTGTCTATTTTCTCAGCAATCTAAGAAGACTTTAAGATTACCATGGTGTTATGATGTGTGTTATTATGGACTGCTCCAGAAACATTGACAGCTTTGAACACCCCATCGTTGTTGCTTGTCTACTGTCTGTTGTGGTAGGTGGCATTGTGCTGTCTTCGATCTTCTCCGTCCTCACGGACAGAATACAAGTCCCTCCTCTACACTGTGGAGTCCCTGACGACTCTTCCCTTCCTCAGCCATAATTGAAATATTTATCTTCTGCAACTGGCCTCTCTATTTACATCATTGAACTAGCTTTTTATACCTATGCAGACAATAGTAAACTGTGTCTCACATTGGAATAGGACCCCATAACTTGCACATTCCTTCTCACAATGTGTAATAGCTTCTAACCCCGAAATGCATCTAGAACATGCCTAAGGTCAACAAAGGCAAGGCAGAAGTCATTATTATGAACCACTGCATCAGTCCCTGCCATCTCATCTCTAGCCCCCAGGCTGAAATCCTTCATACCCCCCCCCCCCTTCTACTTCAACCCACATGAAAAACCTTGGCTTCTGCTTCAACACTTACATGACTCTGCCCCACAAGGCCATTTAACTGATGAGCACTTGTGCTTCCACCATCACATTTTAAAAGGAGCTTTGGGTATTTGTCTTTTTCCAGACAGCATTTGAGAGCACAGATGGGGCTAGGTTAATACAAATTTTAAAAGGTAAAGCCACACCCCCTCTCTACTTGGTATGATGCAAAGTGAGAAATTACGCAAGGGATGAATGCACCAAGACCCGTAAGCTAGCGAAAGGCATCAGGTAGGTGTGTGTTTTGCTCCCTCGCAGGGGGGGGTATTACCACTTCAGGTAATGCCCTGGGGCCCATAGTTGAAGTCCCGAGCGAAGCCCGTAAGACCGGGGTCTGTTCTGAATCAGTCCAGCGTTTCAGAACAGACATTTTTTTTTTTAAATTGCTACCGGGAAAAGAAGACTAAGGGCCTCATTAAACAGATGGCGGTGAACCATGGCACTATTAGCTACATGGTTCATGCCGGTAAAGTACCGGCACCGCCTTGATGGAAAGGGGAATTACCGCCCTGTTCCAAGGTTGGCGGGGCGGTAATTTCCCCTTCCACCATTGCCCTTCCCCATTCCCATTTTTGCCCCATAGGGCTCTATGGGAATGGGGAAGGTGCTAATTACGGTACCACAAATTGTGGTACCGTAATTAGCTCCCTGGTCCCTTTGTGGGTTGGTTTTTAACGCCTGCAAAAAGCAGGCGTTAAATTCCCCAACCTGCAAAGGGACCTCGTAGTAAGGCGGTAAGGATTTACCGGTACCAGTAAAATACCGGTACCGGTAAACCCTTACCGCCATCCGTGTAATTAGGCTGAGTCAATTTTCCCTTTCCATGGCGGCCATTGAAAACAATAAAAAAAAGTAAACAAACAAAATGCCCGCATTGGAAGCCATTAAAAACAAAAAGGGAAAAATGTAAACAATAAAATGGCTGCCATGGAAAGGAGAAGGGTTGTAGTTTCTTCTTCCTTTCCATGGTGGTGTGTCGCAGATCGGGAGTGGACGTGCTGGAGATAGAAGTGTTTCCAGCGCGTCTGCTCCCGAAGAGGAGAACAAAAACAGGTAAGTGAGTGGAAGTGGGAGGGAAGGGAAATGCCATTCTGTATATGGCTGAATTATGGAGATATGCCTCAATTACCCCATTATATCTTGCGGAAAGATCTCTTTTGGAAAATATGCCAGCGCCTCCTAAAAGAACACAACCAGCCGTGCCTGTGTACTTTGAGGTTGGTCTTCACAAGTAATTGGTTAGGCTTATATCAAGCCAATTCTATTTTGGCTCTGCCTCAATATGCTACATGACTTGTCATTCCACAAAGAAGTTTTATGGGAGTTAGTGCAATCGATAGAAACACCAAAGTGGAAATGTCACAGATTTATAAAGATTGCACAGAGTTCTATCTTCCCAGATTGCGGGACAAATGTCTAAGCACCCAGGCTAATCCATGCAGTGTTGTAATCGACTAGTTTAATGATTGGGCAATGCTCCAGTTTTTAAACGAGAAGACCTGGGCCTCATTACAAGTTCGGCTGTGCGGGAAAAGACTGGTGGTAATTCCATTCACGCCACTTTTTTTTGGAAGCAGCGGAATTGTCGCTGTTTTTACTGCACCTGCAAACTACAAGTTTGACCGTAAAGTGTAGTATTTTCCTCCAGCATCATGCTGGCTGTAAATTCACCACTTTAAGTTAATAAAATTGGGGTATTACTGCAGTGGAATTATTTCTTGCTGTAATTCTGTCAAAGCCCCCAGTGGAGTCGTGTGGACTCCAAAAATAGGGATTAGCAGCACCCTACCACCACTTGTAATCTTGTCATAAACCCACTGGATCAAGTGGCAGTAACAGTGAACGAGTCATTGGGCCTCATTCCGAGTACGGCGCTAACCAATGGCGCTATTAACGCCTTGGTTGACGCCGTACCCGGACCGGCAGCGCCTTGGTGGATGGCGGAATTACCGCCCCATTCCAAGGTTGGCGGGGCGGTAATTCCCCATTCACCAAGGCTCTTCCCCATTCCCAAATGAGCCCCCATAGGGCTCAATGGGAATGGGGAAGATGCAAATAACGGTGACCGTTCATTACGGTCACCGTTATTGGCTTGGAGGCCCCTTTGCGCCCTCGACTTTAACACCTGCTCAAAGCAGGCGTTAAGGGCGAGGGCGCAAAGGGAACTCGGAGTATGGCGGTAAGGGATTACCGCCACCGCTCTAGTTACCGGTGGCCGCTATCCCTTACCGCCATACTCGGAATGAGGCCCATTGGATTTACCTCCAAATTACCAACAAACTCGTAATGAGGCCCAAAGTCTTTTATCTGACATGTATTTGTCATTAAAAAAGGCATCGGGTATTATTCTGGGCACCAGATCCTAGGAGAAATTTGATGTATAAGAAATTTAGGCTTAGTATTTCAACACTGGCTTTTTTCACTTCTAAGTGGAATATGAAATGTTCAGACACATTTTTTTGCACTGATCTCACTGAATGTGAAATGCACTTTATTTTTCTTTGCCCTTTATATGCTAAAGCAAAGAGGAAACTACTTTTTTCGTTTTTGGCTAGCAATGTGAGCTGGGTGTTCCCAAACAGCCCTTTAAGATGAGTAGCGGTACCCTGGAGATAGATGGGGATGCAGATTCTATTCATACATCAATAATCAAGACGACACAAATAGTTTGGCAAAATTCATCTGTTTTAATGTCAAGTATCTAAAACAGGGAGTACAAGGAACATCAGCAATCGCTCCATACTCTGTCTCTGCTTACTTCATAAAAAACGTGGGTTTTGTACCCGAAATTGATCATCACTGATGTGTTGACTTGCATCATTACCAACATCATCCTACATGGCAAACTACAAAAATTTTACGGGAGGTGGGATTGGGTCTAAGTGAATAACTAAGCATAGGTTCTATATCTGTATAGAGTAACAGAGAGAAATAATTGGATAATTAACATCAGCTGGGCAACTAAGCCCTCCCCTCAAAATAGCCACTATAAACATCACTAAATGCACGACGTCCCATTGGCTACACAAGCTATAGGACCCCCAACTACGTGGTCCCCTACAATTGGGTGCCTTCTAACCCCCGTCAGTACTTTTCCACCTAGATTAGCAGCATGCTGACTGAACAACCAGATGCGTGTGAGCTCGTCTTAGCACCAGCTTCCCACCAATTAGCATATCATCCATCATCACCTCAATGATCCAGTCTCAATTAGTGCTTTGAAGTTGGCCTTGAGTTTGTACTGTACTCTGAGAATTTTTAAGGATTATTGAAAGATTAAAGAATATCGAGGCTTAATACCACGTAATAGAAATATGCTGGTCACAAGGTCAAAGTATAATGTACATTTATTAACAGGCAGCTGTCTGGCTCTCAACACCCTACATTGTGTGCAAGCAGACACCGTGAGATGAGAGAGTGCCGGACATTTTAAAAACACATGTATTTATACAGATTTTCCACAATCCTGGACACATTGTCCAACCCCTCTTCATGTAATACATTTACCTAGGGTTCATGGCCTATCCACATAACTAAGTCATGCTTAAACATCTTTGAATAGTTTGTTGTTTTCCTTTAAACATTTCACATGTTTTTCAAATATAGGACACAAAGGTAACTTTCCTTATCCTGCTTTTCTCTACTTTTGAGTTGCTGCATAGCTTCCTTTCTCCAATCCTTAACTGCATTAAATGCTGCAAGCATAGCCTTTTTTCTCAACAATACAGATTCTAAATGCTCTAGGCGAACAATTTCAAAACTACCATAAACTGGCCACTGAAGTTTGGAAACATGTCTAGTCTGTCTGTGCCACATTTAATTAAATACAATAGCTCCCAGGCCATACTTACAATATATTAAATAAGCTGGCGACCCTTCGGGTGGCGCCTGTTGGCCTTGTTTCAAAGATTGTCTTTCCCTGCAGAATAATACCATGAAACAGGATGACAATTTCCCAGGTATAGTTAAATCACAATCTTACCTGGTTACAACACTTGCAACAAATATCAGGATTTTTTAGGAATCGGGGTATGACTCACCTGATATCAATCAATCAAAGGGTCCGATCGGACATCAAATCGTCGTGGCTGGCGTTTTTGACCAACAGGCCTCGATACGGGGACCCTCGTTGTGATGCCCACTAAACACTGCTCACCGTCCAGGGATCGGGTGTGCAGTACTGCAGAGGAATCACGTCTCACTTTGCAGGGGGCCCGTCACTCTCCGATCCCGTCCGGTAGCCTCGTCTTCATCTAGCGATGTGGCATCGATCTTGAAGGTCCCTATTCGGGCGCCATCTGAAAGATTAAAGAATACCGAGGCTTAATACCAAATAATAGAAATACACCAGTCACAATGTCAAAGTATAATGTACATTTATTAACAGGCAGCTGTCTGGCTCTCAAAACCCTGCAATGTTTGCAAGCAAACACCGTGAGATGAGAGAGTGCTGGACATTTCAAAAACACAAGTATTTATACAGATTTTCCATAATCCCGGACACATCGTCCAGCATCCAGAATTTGATACATTTACCTAGGGTTCATGGCCTATCCACATAAATAAGTCATGCTTAAACATCTTTGAATAGTTTGTTGTTTTCCTCTAAACATTTCACATGTTTTCCAATATAAGACACAAAGGTAAGATTCCTTATTTTGCTCGCTTATATTTATCTATCATTTGTTCTTGAGTTTAAAGTCAGCTTAGTTTCAAGGAGCGAAAACAAAGATTTCTGCAAGAAGAGCACATTCAACTATTCATCATTCTACTTTACTGTTTGAACGGACAAGGCACTATTGGAATAGATGGTATCTAAATGACTGATTAGTATGGCTTTTGTTTAACTCCAAGGTTTCTCAGTGTAGGACAAACAATCCACTTTTGCAGCTTCAACATTCTTATCTACGTTGACATCAAGGAAACAGTAGAAAGTTCATTTTGCTCTGCTGAAGCCAAAAACACAATTCTAAACATGGGACAGAAAGCAAGAGGCAATCAAAATGGCGGATAAGTCAAAATGGCGGTGTAGTCAGCCTGTTTCAGGTTCATTCAATACGATATTACAGCGCGATGCGAATGTGCTTAGGCCAATCATTTACTATCAGGCGGTATGCATGCAAAATACACTTTTACAAACCCTCCTTTTGGCCTAAGCCAAGAGCATTACTCAAACATTAGCATCATCCAAAAACCACGTATCATCTTCAGAGCATCCTGAATCGCTATCTTCAAAAACATTGATCGCCATTAATTCCTTTATGGTGATGTCCTGCATTACCAAGGCATTAGTAGTTTTTCCCGGCCTATGTGTCTTAGGTTCTAGTTTACCAACTGCTTGTGCACAACTTCCCCCTATCATGGAACAGATGACAGGAAGACACTGTATGCAACAACAGCAAAACAGTACAATGCCAAGGATCACCATCAGAACTGCAAAGATTTTCCAGTCCCAAGATTGTAACAAGTCCCAGAACAATGTGCTAATATCCCAGTTTCCCTTTGGAACATGTACTTCCCTACTTAAGGTGTGCAATTTCGTAATTGCCTTAAATATGTTGGGGGAGGAATCGGGTTTAAAACACAAGACACGGATCCCACCATTTTGCACACCCCACCATGCTCAGCTAGAATGATGTCTAGCACCATCCTATTTTGGAGAGCCACTAATCTATTAGCCTTTTGCTCTAACGTCATGTTATATAGAATGTCAATGGTTTCATTGATGGTTTTCTCTAAAACCCTTGCCAATTTTCTAATATCTTGGGAGTTTATTATCTGTCCCCAAAATGGTACAAAGGATTTAGAAATGTCACCCAGAATCTGTGAAGGAGTATCACAATCCTCATTCCGCCTGGGACGAATTCTAGAAAATTCAGCAGTGGGGGCGACATATACACCTGGTAACAGTATTCCTAAATAACAAGTACCCTCCCAGTCTCTTGGCAACCATGGATACACTTCATTACCGCAAACAAAGTAAATGGGATCTCCTACATACAGAGGTCTATCCTCACTGGTTAGTACGGCAGTATTCATCCTTCCTTCAAATGTACCCATTGGCTGGGAACCCTCTCTTTATATGCAAAATGGAACAGAGTGTGGACTATGGTTAATGGTATAGGGAGGAGGCATGGCATCCCTATTACCTACGGGAGACATTTTAAAGGTAATCATAGATTGGAAAGGTCTGGAGAGTCTACTAGAAGGCCTAATAGAAGTAGCGTTTAGCTTGTTCATATTTGCAAACAGAGTACATCCTAAAGGTGCTAAAACTCGTTTTTCAAACTCGTTGAGATTAGTCCCATCAAAATTCCCAGTGACACCATCGTTCCACCTGCCAAAGAATAATGCCCAAAG
Source organism: Ambystoma mexicanum (assembly GCF_040938575.1). Lineage (NCBI taxonomy): Eukaryota > Metazoa > Chordata > Amphibia > Caudata > Ambystomatidae > Ambystoma > Ambystoma mexicanum. The sequence continues at coordinate 749,457,402 of NC_090939.1, forward strand.
TGAAGGCTAACAAGCAGTAGTAAGAGGGAGAGGATGTATATACCAGCCCAATTCTTTTTCCCCATGTTGTGGCAGATGTGAACATATCCAACAATTGGTCTTATTTAGAATGGCATGCGTGGCATTCATAATCATCAAGAGGGTGTTGTTATGATAACCCCCTCTGTGTTGAAGGTCTCGAGGACGAAGAGTGTGCGAATGCACATAAGATGGAGACACAGTGGAGACACCTGCAGTTGGCAATAAAATATCAAGCAGATGTGAACTCTCCAGATACCAAAATACGAGTGTCAATGTAATTACAATACAAGCTGTTATTGTGATCAGTATCCATTTGGTCCTAGGGGACCATGGCCCTCGATGGGCAAATTCATCATCAGCAAAACAATCAGTATCCTTATTAGTACGAGTGGCCCCTAAAATAGGCATAGTTTCTCAGCGTCCGTTAAGAAGCCTCACTGTTAGGCTTCTTTAGTTCATCCGTGGGTGGCACCTCACCACGTGGCCTATCTTGATTGAAGGTAACCTTGCCGGTCCCTGCCTCATATTGTATGAAGCAGAGGAATGACGAGGGACTGGCTCAACATTGGTTTCTTGTGGGTTTCTTGTGGGTACAGAATCCTAGCTGCACTTTCCTATTCTATTTACATTAATGTAATGTCAGCAATCTCCCCATGCCCATGGGCTCAAGAAGGACTTTCAAAGAAGAAGCAACAATCTCCCCATGTCATGATCCGTCGATCACGCCCTTTCTGGTCTTCCTGGTCCCTGGAATATCGGGGGTTACTCGCTGTAGTACACCCAACATAGGAACGTGGTCTATCGACCTTTACGTCCTATCCAGCACATTCTATAAATTAGCCACTCCCCTGCGGTTCCGCGCGTCTCAGCTCTACCGATAGCTGTGGCCTGACGTGCTTCGTAGTTCGTTCTCCTGAACTGTGTTGCTTCCTGGTTCCCGGACCTTACTCCTTCTCCTTTCCTTCTACCTTCCTTGATCCTGTTTCTTCTGCATTCCGCGCAGACCGCCTCCGTGTGCTGCCTCCATTCCTAGCTTCCTGGATTTTCCATAGATCCCGGATGAAGAAGCTGAACGAATCCTGGAATCCGAAGACGGCCGAGCGGGCTTGTACAAGACCTGAACTGCTCGGAAGAAAACCCCGACAAAGGACTCTGCAAAACAAAGAAAACAGGTGAGAAAAGGGGAAACCTGTGACAGATTGAGACGCCACCTGACCGATCTCGATACAGACATGGAAGCGGCCGTCCAGGATCTTATGCATGGCATGCAAGAGCTGACGACCGAAGTGCAAAACTTAAAGGCGGAAAACGCCGTGTTAAAACAATTGGTGTTATCCCGTGATTCCGCCACGAAGGAGAGTGTAATTTTAGGTGGTGTCTTTGACAAGTACGACAGTTCGGCAAAGAGCCTTTGTGGATTCCTAGATTCTTGTTTGGTCCACTTTACATTTAAGCCTTATTATTTTTCTACGCCAAGGGCTAAAGTGGGCTTTATTATTTCGCATCTTTCCGGGAATGCCTTGACCTGGGCCACCCCATTGGTTAACTCTGGTGATGCTCTCCTGAATGACTACGACGGCTTTATAGAGGCCCTCAAGACCATGTTCGAACGCCCGAAACAAGTTTACAGTGCCCAGGAACATTTACTCTACTTTCATCAGGGTACCCAGGATTTGCTCTCGTATGTCACACGCTTCAAACAGTTGGCTAAGGAAGCGGATTGGTCCTCTTAAGCTTGTTTTACTTTATTTCGAAGAGGGCTGAACGAAGAGATCAAGGACGAACTAGCCAGAGTGGCACGCCCGGGTTCCTTTCAAGCCCTAATGGATCTTGCTCTACAGATTGACTTTTGCATTCAGGAGAGAAAGGCAGAAAAAAAGAAAACCAAGTTACCACTCCAGAAAAACCCCATTGGAACCCTTTCGAGCTCAGAAGGCATTTCTACTCCAAGCAAGGAGCCTGAACCTATGCAATTAGGGGCCTTCCGTGGACCCATTACCCCCCAAGAGAGGATGCGAAGGATTCATACTGGATTATGTATGTATTGTGCATCTGACAAACATTTAGCAAGAGAATTTCCGATTGCCCCCCCACGGCGCTCGGGAAACGCCAGCTCCCGATCCTAAACGGAGCGCAGGTTCGGGAGAGAGATGTCTGCTCCACCTCTTTTCCATCCTTGAACTCTCCTGGACAAAATTCCTTGGTAATCTTACATGCCTTCTTGACAACATCCAAGAAAGAAATATACCCCATCCTGGCAATGGTCGACTGTGGAGCTATGGGGGTATTCATAGATCATGAATGGGTCCTAAAACACCATATTCCTTATGGATCCCGGACTATCATGCAACCTGTAGAAGCAATTGATGGAAGACCCCTTTCTTCTGGACCTATAACCCTGCAGACCAAGGAGATCGAGCTTGCTATAAATCAACATCGAGAAAGGATAAGATTTGACATCATCAAGTCAGCCCATCACCCCATGGTTTTGGGAATGACCTGGCTTCAAAGACACAACCCCTATATCAATTGGGCAGCGGGATCCTTGTTCCTGGGTTCTGAGTTTTGTATGTCCCATTGCTTACATCCAGACCTTGATCCTACACAGTGTTTAATTTGTAAAAAAATAAGTGCCAGTGCCCAAAAAATATTGGCCCCATAATGCCAGGCGCTGCGCCGCCCGCAGTGCAGACACGGTGCCGCCCTCAGCCAGGCGCGGTGCCAACCTCAGCTTGGGCGCTCCAGCCATGCCAGTTCAGTGCTAGACCTACCTAGATCGGCCCCCCACCAGCCAATCACACTGCTGCTGCACCATGTCACATGTTTAGCGCTGCAGCAACTGCTGGCACAGGCTAGTAGTAAATACGCAACTAAGACATGCTCCTCCTGTAACTGTGCCTCGATGCCTCCGTGCTGTGTGAGCACTTTAAAAATACAAATAAATAAAAAAGCATTATGTTTCAGTCACTGTTGCACTGTATTGGTCTCTACCCTTTCTGCCCCATCTGACAGTCTGTTAAAGTACACCAAGTATTGTTAATTGGTTACCTCCAGGAAGAGCACCCTACGCTCAGCTCGTTCTTCAGTCACCTCATCCAGGTATTTGTGTAATCAATTTACTCTCAAGCCCTTATCAGTCATCACATCTCATAAATGCATCCCCCTTCACCCTTCCTTCAAGCATGAGAATGGTGTTGTATAACTTGGAAAAAGTTATTTCTGCAAGACATTGTTGTGAAATCAACAACCTGTGCTACCTCTGCTTTAGGGCCTCTTTCCACCTTAACACATATTAAAAAACTAAATATGTTTTGTCACCCAATATTCAGGAGCCAGAGGAGAATGCATATTCGGATATCTCCTTCCCACTGGCATGTTCTTGACATACTTCACTAAACTGCCGGGTGTAACAGACACCCACTTCCCTATCTGAGGATTCCTATATGAGGATTGCATGTGCTCTCATTCGGAGCACATGTTCAGAGCGTATTGTACCCAGGTTAAGGGGCCACATCTGGTGTATAAACCACACATCAGGATATAAAACATGTGCTGGAATTATGTAAAATAATTATAGCAAAAAACGATTGAGAATTATACTCAAATACTCAACTAGTGCTTTTATTTATGACTGCAGATTAGTGGGCATGTGCACCATGTTTATCCCCGTCTAGTTTCCATGTGTGTATCTTTAAGCCTGAAATGGCATTTCAGAAGTTCGTCTTTGCATGGGCTTTTCTCGCAAAGTGCAGCCGGTTTGGTTTCGGCCCAATACGTGCACCGTTCCGGGTCCCCTCACTGAAGCTCATTTGTGAACTAATGAGGTCGATAACATTAAAAGGAAGAACGGAAACACCCAGGAAAAATTCACAGTTCATGTTTCGCTTAGATGAATGCTATCCAGGATTAGACTGGGGCATACAATTGTCTCGAGTCGGGCTCGGCACCAATTAAAAAGTGACCAAAGTTGCAAACGACAATTCATTCCTTTTGTGACAGACACTAGTGGGACCTGGTTGCCGCCTGTGCCCCGCCCGGTCCTGGGCTTTGCCCTGCCTTGCCTCAATCACTTAGGCTACCTTTCATGGGGCCACCACCGCCACGGCCATGCTGAGTCTGATGATGACAAAAATAGGTGCGCGGCGGCCCCACGGAAGGTAATATTTTAAAAGAAAAAACGTATATTTGGGCAGCTGGGGCACATCACTTTTGAAGTGATGGGCCACAGCTGCCACTCAAAATAAGTTATTTCTTTTAAAACCTACCTTCCGTGTGGCGGGCCCCGGCCACCGGCCCCACAGAAGGTCAGGTTTTCAAAGAAAAAAGTATAAACATACTTTTGGGCACAATCCACAGGCCCAGCTACCCGCGGCAGAGTCACCCGGTTCAGTCTGTGGCAGCCGGCAGCCCCTGGTCACAGAAATTGGCCTGGGCCTGGCACTGACTGCAGTCAGCAGCACACTGCACACAGATCACACAGACAGAAGCCCGGGCGCGGATGGGCCCCTGGTGGAGTCCTGACTCCTGGGTAGTCAGGACACCACCAGGGGACCGTGCCGCCGCCCGGGCCCCGACCTCTGCCTTCCTTGCCTGATCACTTGACTGTGACAGGCTCAGGCTGCACTGCACTCAACAAGTGACTTACCTGCTTTGCCGGCTGGGACTTGGTCTCCTGTCAGGCCTCAGGGTGAGGAGGCCTGGTGCGCACACTGGCGCCAGCACAAATGAAAAAGCAGGCAGAGGCGGCCCCAGGAAGCAACTAGGCTGCACCAGGCAGTGCAGCAGGGCAGGCTCTCTCTCTCACAAGTCAGGACCGACGACGCCACGCCTCGACACCTTCACTTCACAGTAACTCGTGAAATGAAGGTGGCGCTGCGCTGCCTCCTGTGGCAACAACAACACGTCACCATGTAATTTCACTGGCTCAGAAGAACAGCCAATCAAAACTGCACATTCTGTGTTACTATACAAAATGTATCAAATACTGCATAGTAACAACAGAATGGTAGTTTTCATTGGCTTTTGTTTGTAACAGTTTGTTGTTCATTGCTATTGCTGGCCCCTCCCAGGCCCAGCCAGCCATGGCCTGCAACCTGCAAGCATAAGAGAGATCGAGATCAGAATAACAAATCCCAATGATTTATAATCGAAGCAAAGCGAAGTGGAAGAACAAATAAAGCAATTGCAAGTGCGCTGGTCCCGCATGAGTTCCGGTGCCCAAAAAAGAGTGCCAGTGTTGGGCACTGGCAACCCCCCCACAAATTAAGCACTGATCCTACACCATCGAAAGGATTTCCTACAACTCATCAGAACACAATCTCAGTCTCAAACATCATCCGGGTTCCGGAGGCTTACCAGGAATATTCCGATGTTTTCTCCTCTGCCATTGTTCAGGCCTTACCTCCCCACAGACCTGAAGATTGTGCTATTGAAATGGAACCTTCCGCAGTGATTCCTTTTGGAAGGATGTTCATCCTATCAGAACCTAAAAAGAAATCCCTTTGTGAATACCTGGATATAAATCTTGCAAATGGTACCATTCGACCATCTAAATCTCCATCAGGGGCCTCCCTGTTCTTAGTTCCTAAAAAAGACACTAAAGAACTCAGACCGTGTCTGGATTATCGAGGTCTAAATCAATGTACTCTCAAGGACCGCTATCCGTTGCCCTTGATCTCAGACATCCTGGAGCCAGTAAGAGCGTTAGTTGTGTTCACCAAGCTGGATCTCAGGGGCGCCTATCATTTGATTCATATCAGGGCAGGTGACGAGTGGAAAACAGCCTTTAGAACACCCTTTGGGCATTTTAAATACTTAGTCATGCCCTTTGGACTTGCTAATGCCCCAGCGATGTTCCAACGTTTCATGGATCGAGTGTTCTCGGACATGCTGATCCTTTTTGTGATTGTCTATCTGGACGATATTCTAATATTTTCGAAGGACCCTCTGAAGCACGAAGAACATGTGAAAGCAGTATTACAACGCTTACGCGAAAAATAAACTCCTGGCGAAGCCCGAGAAATGCATCTTCCATACTTCTACTGTTCACTACCTAGGGTTTGTCCTTGCTCCCGATGATATCGGTATGGATCAATCCAAGGTTAAAGGTATTTTATCCTGGCCTAGCCCCGCCTCGGTGTAACAGATACAATCCTTCCTGGGCTTGGCTAATTTCTATAGGAAATTCATACCTTCCTTTTCCGAGATTGTCCAACCAATAATTGCCTTATTGAAAAAATATGTTCCCTTCCATTGGACCATGGCCCAAGAGAAAGCCTTCCAACAGTTAAAGTCTGAATTTACAGAAGCTCCCATTCTTGCTCAGCCTGATGTTAATCGACCATTCATAGTGGAGACAGACGCCTCCAATTACGCCATTTGAGCCATCCTAAAACAGCGATTCGAGGATAGCTTGGAACATCCCATCGCCTACCTTTCTCGGTCATTAACTCCTAGTGAAACCCATTACTCCGTCTTAGAAAAAGAGCTGCTAGCCATCCGTCAAGCCTTCACAGAATGGCGTCATTTACTTCTAGGAGGCAAATTTCCGCTCCATGTCGCACGGATCATCGAAACCTACAAGTGTTGCAAGCCCTGGAATGTAGGAATAGTCACCAAGCTCGGTGGGCCTTCTTTTTTGCCCAATATCAGTTTCAGATTCACCACGTCCCTGGAACCCAAAATGTAATAGCTGATGCACTTTCTCCTCATCCAGACTATGAACCTCCGGAAGATCGGGCATATCCCAAGATGTTTCCTCATACCATATTCGTAGCTCAGGCAAACAACCTCCGGGAAGAGATTTGTATTCAAACTCAAACTTCGGAACTTTTGAAAGGAATTTCAGAAAGGAATCAATGGAACTTTAGAGTCAAGGACGGATACTTGTTCAAAGATACCAATCTGGTCATTCCTACACAAAAATTACAATAAAGAATAATAAATCTCTGCCATGATACTCTTCATTCCGGTCATCGTGGTATTTCCAACACCCTCCGTCTAATACAAAGACAATTTTGGTGGCCCAAGATGAAGACCGATGTACAACTGTATATTCAATCTTGCTCCGTCTGTAAGTAGAACAAACATGATAACCAGAAACCAGCAGGTCTCTTATTACAGCCTACACCACCAACCTGACCTTGGGAAATCATTGCTACAGACTTCATTGTGGAATTGCCGCCTTCCAGAGGTTATACCACTATCATGGTCACCATTGATCTATTCACTCATATGGCTCACTTTACTCCTCTGTATAAATTACCATCCTCCTCAGAACTTGCTGGTATTTTCCTGGAACACATCTTCCGACTGCATGGACTTCCTTCCAAGATCATATCGGACAGAGGACCCCAGTATATCTCTCAGTTCTGGAAACACCTCTGCAGGATACTAGGGATTCAATGAGCTCTCTCCTCAGGATATCATCCCCAAACCAACGGTGTCACAGAATGAGTAAATCAAACCCTTGAACAATATCTTCATTGTTTCTCTACCAAAATCCAGGATGATTGGTCACTTTTAGTACCAGTAGCCGAATTTGCTTACAATAATTCGGACCATTCGGCTGTTAAGACCAGCCCTTTTTTATGCAGCCAAGGATTTCACCCTTCGGTCTTACCTTCTGTTCCTCCACACCCTACACCTGTTCCTACTGTCAATTCCTGGATTGAAACACTCATAAATGTTCAGAGAGAAGCCAAGGAACATCTCGAAAGAGCGCAAATCCAAACCAAACACTATGCAGATTCAAGGAGAAGACCAGGGCCTTCATACTCCATTGGGGATAAAGTATGGCTATCCTCGAAACTTCTACCCGACATCTCAGACCGAATAAGTTGGCTCCCCGGTATTATGGACCCTTCTCTATAAAAGAGATCCTCAATCCTGTGGCATTTCGACTCCAACTACCAGACTCCTGGAAGAAGATACATCCAGTCTTTCACAAATCCCTGTTGAAGCCTTTCATCCAAACTACCAGGACTACTCTTAAACCTAGTCCTGTGCTTGTCAATGACCAGCTGGAATATGAAGTTTCTCGTATTTGTGATTCCCGATATAGACGAGGCAAACTTCAATACCTGGTGGAATGGAAAGGTTATCCACCCAGCGAACGTACCTGGGAACCAGTCTCAAATTTGAACTCCCCCAGATTTCTTAGAAGGTTCCACCGAATACATCCAGGTAAACCCAGTGGGACGGGTTTTAGAAGGGGGCATGCTGTCATGATCTGTCGATCAAGCCCTTTCTGGTCTTCCTGGTCCCTGACACATCGGGGGTGACTCGCTGTAGTATACCCAACATGGCCATATACACGGAACGCGGTCTATCGACCTTTACGTCCTATGCAGCACGTTCTATAAATTAGCCACTCCCCTGCGGTTCTGCGCGTCTCAACGCTACCGATAGCTGTGGCCTGATGTGCTCCGTAGTTCGTTCTCCTGAACTGTGTTGCTTCCTGGTTCCCGGACCTTCCTCCTTCTCCTTTCCTTCTACCTTCCTTGATCCTGTTTCTTCTACATTCCGCGCAGACCGCCTCTGTGGTGCTGCCTCCATTCCTAGCTTCCTGGAGTTTTCATAGATCCCGGACGAAGAAGCTGAACGAATCCTGGAATCCGAAGACGGCCGAGCGGGCTTGTACAAGACTCAAACTGCTCGGAAGAAAACCCAGACAAAGGACTCCGCAAAACAGAGAAAACAGGTGAGAAAAGGGGAAACCTGTGACACCCCAGGCCTCCCGGGCTCATGAAGAATTTTCGTAGCACCCTCGTTATGAGCATGAGGATCATCAATTGCCCTCTCCTCCCCTTCATCATAGGGCAGAGGAAAAGGAATATTCTTCACACGTGTCACGTGGATCCAGTGTTTCTTTCCGGTCTCTCGTACTGCAGTTGGCAAAGCCAAAAGGATGTGATGGGGTCCTTTCCAACGAGGTGCAAGGCAGGTGCCCCTCTCGAAATTTTTCACCAAGACCCACTGACCAGGTTGGAGTCTGTGACCTGGACCCTGGTATTTTACAGGGAGGGCTGCTCGTACTTGTTGGTGAATCAAACGCAAGTTTTGAGTCAACTGGTCACAATAATCAGACAAAAGCATATACTCAATATCTTTCAACTGTTTGGGCCTCAGTGCATTCCATACATTGGCTGGTCTCCCCATGACAATCTCATAGGGGAGAGCCCTGTCTTTGACTGTGCGGTTGTCCGCATCGATAGTAAGGCTATTGGCAAAGTGTCTGACCATTTCAGATTGCTGTGTGCACAGACTTCAGTGATTTTATTCTTGAAGATACCGTTATGGCGTTCCACAAGGCCGGCACTCTGAGCATGTCTGGCCGAGTGGAAATATTCCTTAAGCATGGTCTTTGCCATTGACATTGCTGTGGTGTCTTTTAGTAGGAAAGCCTCAACCTATTTGCTAAAGGCACAGATCACAACTAAGACACATTATAGTTTGGCAACATTCCATCTCAATGAAATCAAAATGGATCACCTCAAAAGGCATGGAGGGGGACCAAAACTTCCCTTCGGTGTTGGTGTTCCCTTCCCAATGTTATGTTGCAAACATATTATGCAACTCTGGACCAAACGTTCAGCAGTTTTCTAGATATTAGTGTTATACCAGACGGGATCTAATTGTTGACAAATCTTTTTAGCATATATGTGTGTTGGGCCATGAGCCATGGTGACTATGGCATTGGGTAGCATCCATCTTTGCTTCTCATTATCCACGCAACAACCCTCATCGTCTAGACCCGCTGAACCCTCAGCCCACTGATTTCTTCTGGAGTAGCTTCAGCCTGAATTTCTTTTACACTGCTAATCCCTTCGTCCATCATACAAGTATCAGTAACCAATCTTGCTGAATCGAGCATGAACATTTTTGAGTGCAAATCAATAGCAGTCTGTTTAGCTATTCTGTCAGCAAAAGCATTTCCTTTTCCTACATCGTCCGTCACTTTCTGGTGTGCAGTGCACTTCATTATTGCTAGTTGGCAAGTAAGCGCAAGTGCTGATAGCAACTGGACTATCAGAGTGCCATGTTGAATTTTTGTTCAATGTGAGGTCAAAAATCCTCTTTCAGCCCATAGTCGGCCAAAATTATGAACCACCCCAAATGCATATTGGCTATCTGTATATATGTTTACACTAAGCCCTTCAGAAATTTCACAAGCTCTGGTTAATGCAATAATCTCTGCAGCTTGCGCAAGCGTATGCGGAATTTGTTTTTCTCCACAACAGTGCTTAATGTGGTTATTGCATAAGCAGCGGTAGATATTCCATCCAGTAGTTTAAAACAGGAGCCATCACAGATTAGCTCCCCTTGTGGATTCTTTAAAGGTGTATCAATTAAATCAATTCTGCCCTTTGTTTCTTGTTCTGTAATAAAGAGACAATCATGTGACATTTCGTCACTGCAATCCTTCTCTTGTGGAGAAGGCAATAGTTCAGCCGGATTCAATGAAGAACATCTCTTAATTTGAATATGCGGAGCAAATAGAATCAGCTCGTACCTTATTAGTCGAGCTGATGTGAGATGATGCGCCAGCCTTCTGTTTAATAGAACGTCGACAGAGTGGGGTACCATCACGGTTAAAGAGTGACCGAAAACCATAACCTCACTTTGTTTCATGGATGCAGCAGAAGCTACAGCTCTCAAACATCTAGGCAAAGCGCATGCAACAGGGTCTAACGTGGAAGAAAAATAGCCGCACAGTCTATTCTTGCCCCCATGTTCCTGTGTCAAAACAGCCAAAGCACATCCATCACATTCATGCACATACAAAACAAAGTCTTTTTCGTAATTTGGTGTGCTCAAAACTGGTGCTGAACACAACGCAGCCTTAAAAAAATCAAAAGCGTCTGGAAATACATGTTCCATGGTAAAGGAAAAGAAATGTGCTTCTTTGTCAGTGCCAACATAGGTTTTTATCAACAACGAAAAATTCGGGATCCACTGTCTACAATATGAGGCCATGCCTATTAAAGCTCTGACCTCTTTCTGTGTATTTGGAACAGACATATCAGAGATGCTTTGTATCCGTTCAGGTGTCAGTCTTCTTCCCTCCTCCAACAGGAGATAGCCCAAATAGGAGACCTCCTGTCGACAATACTGAAACTTCTTGAATGAAGCAGTATGTCCTTGTTCTGCTAAATGAATTAGAAGCACCACAGTGGGCCTCATTACGAGTCCGGCGGTAACCGCGGCGGTAAAACCACCTGGTTACCGCCGGACTCATATTACCATTCCGCCTCCGTGATTCCCAGAATTACCGGGGCATTACAACCCCGGTTTTCCGGGAATCACGGAGGGGGAATGGGGATCATGGAAACACCGGCAGCATCTCGTAATGCTGCCGGTGTTTCCTCGTCCACCTGCAGGCGGCCGGTGTTAAACCCGCCAGGTCAGACCTGGCGGGAACATCACCTCCCACCTGCAGGAGTTGTGATCGCCTGGCATGTAAACAACGGTGGCGGCGGGTTTACCGCCACTGTTGTTTCCATACCGGGCGATTTGTAATGAGGCCCAGTGCCCTCTTTGCAGGCATCTTCAGAATCAGCAGCTAGAAGTAGATCATCAACATATTGCAACAACGTGCAAGTGGAAGGCAACTCGAGCGTATCAAGCTGCTCTTTCAACGCTCTACTATAGATACTTGGACTCTCAGTGTACCCTTGCGGCACACGAGTAAATGTGAACGAGCGTCCCCCTAGGGTGAACGCTAACAAATATCTGCTACCAACATGCACAGGAATCCTAAAGAAAGCGTTTTACATCCACAACACTAAAATGTATAGCCGTGGCTGGAATCATAGTTAGAATTGGGTATTACCCAAATTGTTCGAACACAATTGTTCGAATGACCTAATTGACCGAAAGTCAAGGGTCCAAATTGACCTTTGCACAATTGACCGCATATATATATATGTATATATATATTCAGTGAAAAAACTTTGTTAAAGGGACGTTATGGTTCAAAGTAAAACCGAAAACCCCCTGAAATTCGGCAGTTATGGTAAGATAAGCAACCATAACTCGCGTCACCGTGAACTGCTAACACTAACACCCAGGACATCAAAGATGACATCACAAATGTCATTGATGACATCACTGATGACATCACATGTCTGGCTCTCCCTTTTTTCCCTTTACTGACATATCTAGGCCACATAGTTTTCTTCAGTAACAGTCAGGAAGTAAACATTGAAAAGGTACTATATTTGTAGACTTAGGGTCAAGTCACATCATATGAAACATATACATAGCAGAAGACACAGGCTTGAAAGAGAGCAATCCTTTCTGTGCATGAAGATAATCATTAGGGTTATCAGCACTTTCTCATATTTTTATTTTTATTACTCTACCTTCTCTGTATATGCTCATATTTGAATACATTATACTCACTCTCCTTTCCTTTGGGTGCAGTCACATCATGTGATACACATACATATGGTAAGTAGCAGCTTTGAAACAGAGCAATAGTTTCTCTGCATAAAGACAATCAGTTAGGTTATGAACTCTTTCTGCTACTACTTCTGCTTTTTTGTTTACTTCACTGTCCCTGTATATAGTCATATTTGTATGTGTTGTTGTCTCTTTGTGTTTTGTCTGTAATAATTATGTATTAAGTGGGTTTTATTATCTACTTATTACATGTTTCACAGTACGCAAAACTCTAATAAGAAAGCAGTTATCATTTCACTATTCAACATGGCAAGATTACGAATATGGCACCTTCATCATGTATGCTGCACACACTGCCTATGTTTCTGCATGAGTAGCTTAGAATACTGGATAGAACTTCATATTAGAATGCTATTTATATCAATGCATTGCTTAATGCACTAATTAGCTCATGATATTTATCCCAATGATTCTTGACAGTTTTTGGTCAGCATTATAAGAATCCCTTGTACAGAGTTTTTAAGAAAAGTAAATGCACATGTGATGTCATCAGTGATGTCATCAATGACATTTGTGATGTCATCTTTGATGTCCTGGGTGTTAGTGTTAGCAGTGCACGGTGGCGCGAGTTATGGTTGCTTATCTTACCATAACTGCCGAAATTCAGGGGTTTTTCGGTTTTACTTTGAACCATAACGTCCCTTTAACAAAGTTTTTTCACTGAATTTCATAGGTTTTTAGTAGCGCAACTTAACCATAACGTCCCTTTAACAAAGTTTTTTTTACTGAATTTCATAGGTTTTTAGTAGAGAAACTTAACCATAACGTCCCTTTAAAAGTTTTTTACTGAATTTCATAGGTTTTTAGTAGCACAACTTAACCATAATATCCCTGACTTTAAATACATGTGACATAGAACATACTGAACCCCTAGCTAGTGATTTCGATGTCCGCGGACTACCGCCATGTCCGCAGACATATCGAAAATCTGAGCGTGGTGAATGTAAATTTAAATAGTGTGCCCCATTTCCCCTTTGAGGTTGGCTCTGAAAAGAGCCGTTTCTTTTGTTTTTTTTGCAGATGCTTGACAGACACCTGTTATTTTGTATTTTTTTTCTTCTTTTTTTCTTCCTTTACTCCTAAAATCTTCACATATCCTTCTCCAAAGCAACCCTTACATTCCAAAACAGCATGGCATTTCCCATAAAAGATAAGGAAATGCCATCGTCTTTAAAATAAACAGCATTACTGGAATCAATATTCTCATTATTACAGAAGAACATACCAGCTCTAAGCATGAAGGCACACATGCCTCGGTTGATTACACACCTAGCATTGTTTTGCTGAGGACAAAGAACTGAACTATTGTCCCATATTGCCCTAGGTAGTAATCCAGAAAAAAATACTTTGGCATTTGGAAGGATGTTCATTACTGCTTGAACCAAGTGTTCTAAATCTGCCAACAAAGTAGGGGCACTGACATAACCCAAACAGAAAGCACCATAGTACAAAACTACCACATGGGGACTGTTTAATCCTGCCCATATCTTCACAAACGTGTACAATTCCCTGTACATTGCAATCAGGCACAGTGCTCCACACGACCTCCACTCCTTTAACATCAAAATTCTTTGCAACATGCCTGCATTGAGCATACTGTTGTAAACCATGCACAAACATATCTCCGATCACCAACACCCTGACTTTCTCCACTTCTGCCATCTTCACTACACACAGTCTCTTTCAACACAAATCCACAACCTCAACATCTGATTGGCTGATCCCTACAGTCTTCTTTCCATGCTGGATTTGCTGGAAAACCCCGGATGTAGCACGCCCTGTCCATGGACAGCCGCGGTGTCCGCGGACCGCTTAACTCTTGGACAGCCCTTCTACCATTTCCACTTCACTCTCTGTGCCATTCCCTCATTGCATACAGCTAAGCAGTCACACAATACGGAGAACGTCCTCAGAACACCCCCAGTTTGTTTATTTTCGAACATTTCAGGACACCGCGAGTGTTCTTATAACACATGCAACTTGCCAGCGAACAATACGGACAACGTCCTCAGAACACCCCCATTTTCTTTATGTACGAACATTTCAGGACACCGCGAGTGTTCTTCTGGCTCACTCTTTTTTCTTTTGCTGACATATCTAGGCCACATGGTTTTCTTCAGTAACAGTCAGAAACTAAAAATTGGATTTTATTTGTAGACGTATCCTACAAGCAGGTTCTTATAGTAATTCCCTTAGAGTCCAGTCACATCATATGAAACATATACATAGGAGAAGACACAAGCTTTAAAGACAGCATTATTTTCAAGCAAATAAATTATGATTTCTCTGTTTCAAAGCTGCTATTTACCCTATGTATATGTATATTGGTATGTGTTCTTGTCTCTTTCTGTTTTCTCTATAGTAATGCAATTATGTAATACATGGGTTTTATTAGCTACTTATTACATATTTCACAGTACACAAAAATCTATTAAGAAACCAATTATCATTTCATTATTCAACATATTAACATTACGAATATTATACCTTCATCTTGTACGCTGCACACAATGCTATGTTTCTGCATTAGTAGCTTAGTATACTAGATAGAACCCCATAATAGAATGCTATTTATATCAATGCATCGTTCAAAGCACTAATTAGGGTATGATATTTATTGCAATGATTCTTGACACTTTTTTCGCAACATTATAATAAGAATCCCTTGTACACATATTTCATGAAAAGTACATACACATGTGATGTCATCAATGACATTTGTGATGTCATTTTGATGTCCCGGGTGTTAGTCTTAGCAGTGCGCGGTGGTGGCGCGAGTTATGGTTGTTTAGCTTACCATAACTGGCGAATTTCAGGGGTTTTCGGTTTCACTTGGAACCATAACGTCCCTTTAACAAAGTTTTTTTTATTAGCACGCAAACAATATACAAAGATGGAGTGTAAAAAGCAATTTCTCAGAGATGGCTGTAAACAGAATGTTGCAAACTAAGAATGTATGGTCGTTTACAGTGAAGGTCAGCTGCTTCCATTTTTTGCTTGCGTGCCGGAGAGGCCCACGACTCGCACTATAAGGTTCTATTGTTTTTTGACCTTGACAGACAGGGATCGTGCTAAAAGACTTCTTTTGAAGGAGTGTTGCAAAAACGTAAGACACGATAAGGGTTACATTTCTGAAACGCAACCACTTTATATATTATATCACTATGAGAAAGATCGTTGCCACAGACGGTGTCGTATTTTGGGACTGCACTACGCTTAGACAATGGAAAATGCCAATATAATGTAAGTAACCCTTTAGATTATTTTGTACCGGAATATAATAACAATAGCGTGGCGTTAAAGCCCGGTTAAGTTGTACTTGTTCCTTCAATGTGGCAGAGTGTTTTCTACCGCGCACTATCACCGCCAAATTAGTCCCCTGTCGCTTAGAGGGCTCTGAAAAAGGCAGAGGACAGAGGGTGGGATAATGGGAATAAGTTAACATACTCCGTTGCACTATCCTCGCTAGCAAATAGTTTCACGCCCTAAGAAATAAAATGAATATTTTTAATGAAGATCGGCTGGTGAGACTAATTTATGTTTTTTAAAACAGGTATATCCTCCCGTACTGTGAAAAATAACGATTTTCAGACCCCAGCTGACGGATTTTTTAACTGCCAGGTGCAGCTACTTCTAAACAACTTCATGACCCTCACCATTTTATGGGACAATCGCCAAGGACCAATATGCCCTTACGCGGTACTAGTGGTTAGAAGCAACATACCAACCATTATGGTGGTCTAATGCCTCGTTGTTGGAACAGCCTTCCGATTATCAGTGCCACCATAGTGCTTCTTTTATCATAAACCAACACCCTGTGTACCACAAAGGAACAGCGCGAGACTCAAGATGAACTTTTGCGGATCGACAGCAAAGACAAATGGAAATCGCTGAATATTCTCTAAACATTTGATGTCAAATAAAAGTACTTTAGAAAATGTACAATCTTGCTGTTTGCTTTTAAATCACAGTTTCATATTCCGAATTGTGGCGCGCTGTGTTGAGAGATGATCTGTGTTGTTTTCCGGGTTCTGCGTAAAGTCGCGTAGGAACCGCAAAGGAACAGCGCGTGACTCAAGATGAACTTTTGCGGATCGACAGCAAAGACAAATGCAAATTGCTGAATATTCTCTAAACATTTGATGTCAAATAAAAATACTTTACGAAATGTACAATCTTGCTGTTTGCTTTTAAATCACAGTTTCATATTCCGAATTGTTGCGCGCTGTGTTGTGAGATGATCTGTGTTGTTTTCCGGGTTCTGTGTAAAGTCGCGTAGGACTGGAGACGACTGGGCGCGTTTGGCTACACATCCTGTACCGTCACGGAGAGAGACTGGGAATATGAATGCTTTGATAATGTCAGGCTTAGGGGCGGTAGATATGATTTAGTGTCGCAAAAGCAGGTCAGCCAGGTCGATGGGGCAAGTGATAGGATTATCACATAATGTCCAGCCTGATTTATCGTTTGTTTAGTGGACAAAAAGTCAGGTAAGGGCCATAGGAAATTGTAATGTCAACGGACATAAGGAGGGTTCTTAGAACACTTTCAACCTGACAACGAACAATACAAACAGCGTTCTCAGAACACCCCCATTTTGTTTAATTGCAAACATTACCTCCACGTCCACTCTTCCTCGTCCCAGTATTTACTTCATGAGGCCCCTGCCTCCGACACAGGACCTTCTTCTATTTCTTTAAATTCCTATAACTCCTCCCCCACATCCACATCACTCAGTTTCATATTACCAAGCCGGAGCATGGGACCTTCCCCGCAGGGAGGGTGAGGAGGGTCATCAGCACTGTGACGAGGAAGAATAGGACTAGGAGTAATGAAGATTACTGGTAAGTAATCAGAGCATTTCAGGACACCGCGAGTGTTCTTAGAACACATTCAACTTGCCGGAGTACAATACGGACAGCGTCCTCAGGACACCCCCATTTTGTTTATGTACGAACATTTAAGGACACCGCGAGTGTTCTTAGCTCAATTTTAGCTTGCTTGCGAACAAAACGGACATATACTCCGTCCTCAGAACACCCCACAATTTAGTTTATATAGAACATTTCAGTACAGCCGTGTTGTCGGCAGACAAATCGAACACAACAAAAGTGTCTAGCATATAAAAAAAACAGAACATTGAACCTATCTCATACTCCCCCACCCTCTCCAATTACTCTTACACACCAACGCACTCCACTAAATACAATTTTTAATCCAAGTTTCACCGCGCTGTCCACGGTCATCCGCGAATGCAAGATGGTGGGCGCCACAGAAAATCTGACGCGCTTCACGCACCACGCCGTCCAATCAGCGAACACGTCGGGTGTCCGCGGACATCGCGCAAGCCGCTCAGCCAATTAGGGCACTGTCCGTGGAGTGAACAGAGAAGATCGTCCACGAAGCGAACGGAGATATCACTAATTTGTTTGCCTTACATTTTGGTCATTTTAAAAAAAACTACTGGACGGATTTACACCAAATTTGCAAAAGCACGCTTTCGGGACCAAGCCCCCGCTCCTGCCGCAAATTTGGTGTAAATCCATCAAGCGGTTTGGGCTGTAGGCGTGCGCAAAGTTTTTTCCCATTATGTCTATGGGAAAAACAAAAGGTTTGGGACCCCCCCTATAACTTTGCCCCCACTGGACCAAACCTCTCCAAACTCTGAAAACGATTCAGAGTGGGCCATATACTTTCTTTGCAAAGTTTGGTGAGGATTCGTCCAGAGGGAGCGAAGTTATAAGCCACCCAAAAAATGCTCTTCCTATGGAAACACCAACTTAACCATAACTACATGGACGCTACCGCGTCCATGTAATATATATATATATATATATATATATATATTTATATATATAATGGGGGTTGCGGGAGGTTTCCCCCCGCATATATGTAACAATTGACGTTCACAATTCGGTCAATTGTTCAAAGGTCAATTGTGATTCGAACAATTGTAGTTCGAACAATTCGTATACAACCTAGAATTGTGGTGACATCAGGTACAATCAGAAACTGTGAAGCAACAACCTTATTAATAACCTTATTAATGGCACACAAATCAATAATAAAACGAAAAGGAATCACATTTTCCCCTTTTTTGTAAACTGGTAATTATTACTATTACACAAACTCCCTCGCAATTTCCTCAGTTACACCTCAGTGTACGAAATCAGAAATTATACTCTTCAAAGCCTGTTCACCTTCAACCAAAATTTTATATTGTGGGATATGTAGCAATTTAACACCTGGTTTCAACACAATTTTACCTGGCTCAATTTGTAAAATTCCAACGTCATTGTCATTAACTGCCCATAAACATGTCGGAACCTTATTCAATTCAGTTGGTAAAGGCATAGACAAAGATTTTGAGATGGAAGTTATTTGGGACGGAATTGTTACGTACACTCCATCTGGAGAACAGTAAATCACAGCATTCAATTTCTTAAATAAATTAAATCCCAACACATTTTTGCCACAATTTGTCATCAATAGAAATGGACAAGAATCAGTGAATGGTCCCAGTGAAATTGGTACCGGCCGAGAGACCGGACTAACCACTGGTGTACCAGAGAACCCTACAGAAATGTTGCTCTGCCCTGACAGTGGAATATCTGGAACACGTGAATGATCAATAGAACACTTCTGTGCTCCTGCATCTATCCAGAAGAGATGCTACCTATTCCCCACCTTCATTTCATTTCAACGTAGGGCCCTTTCTGATCGATGGGAATAGTTACCGGTTCCAGACCATGCTTCAGGCTGTCCTAACGGAACAGTATATCATCAGAGGCGAAATCTTCAGAAAAGTAGACATTCGAAGGATTATCAAAAATATTCCCACTATTAACACTCTGTTGCTGACTATCTTGTGATGGTGTCTGTTGGTTCTGTGCGAACTGATTTCTACCAGGACCCCCTATCCCAGGGCGGCCTCTGGATCATTTACTCGTGGTGCCATACGTGCTATTTGATTTCTGCTGAAGGATCGGGCATTGTACTCGCCAATTACCCTCCTGTCTACAATATGCACACAGGTTTTTGTGTATGGGACCCAGTTGTGCACCACCCTGTTGTGTAAATTACGCCTGGACTGCGTATTCCCACCTCTGGCTCCTCTAGCTATTTGCTGAAATAACACCCTAGTCTTCGGCTCTCCCTTCTTCTTTTCCACCTTCTCTTTCTCTGTATTAACCCTATTTTCATAGTACTGAGCCATATGTAACACTTCAGATTGTGATTTTGTTTGCCGAACACTCTCAGAAGTCATAATCTGTGATTGGATTTCAGGCAATAATCCACGCACAAACGTATCAACGAACAGCCTCTTTCCTGGCTCTGTACTTAAATCTTGACCACTAAAATCTGAAAATACTTTGCTCAATTCTGTTAAAATACCTAGTTCCATTTAGTCACTATTCTATCTGGCAACATCAGTATCACCTGTGGTGGTTTATCACCGGCATTCCTTTCCCATCTACTCGTACTAAGGCATCCCATGTATCACCCATACCTGCCTCATCATCTACAGTTCTAATTTGCTTCCATAAATCAGCAGGAAGGATCACGGGAAATAACAAATCTATATCACCCAGCTTGAAAACTGACGAATGCAAGACTGATTCAATTTCTTTATAAAATCCTGTTGGATTCTTCTTAATATCTGGAATTGATTGCCTAATGGTATTCACTTCCTGTCCAGAAAACAGGACATGGACAAACTGTGAGACATAATGTGCTTCAATAGTGGTGGCAGGTGTTCCTGCTCCAGCATTAGCAGGAATCTCTACTTTCGGAACAAATGTCGGTGAACCTCCCTCATCAGCAATTGTAAAGAAGGCAAATCTGAACATCAATTAAGCAACAAGGCTAAATCAAGTGACAAAGAAGTCAATGCAGTATCGGGCGAAAATGCTCTTTTATAAATAACCATATAATCTACGGGACAAGATACCTTTTTCTTCATAAATTAATCTTGTAACTACTCAACCATCACCTGTAACACTTTCCTTTGCATTGCCGTAGCGTACTGACTAAACGTGTCATGCACGTCAATGGGAGAAATTGAAACATCCGAAAACCATCTAAAAGCGTCTCTTGTGCAAATGCACATTTCTTCACTCATTGTTTTCAATGGAGGAAGAAATCGCTTCTGCACATATGAAGCTTGCCGTTCATTACCATCCATCTTATCTTTCTGTAACCGATCTAGCTCCCTTTTAAACTCAAAAACCTTCTCTACATATTCATATACTTTCTCTGCAGTGTCCCTTGAGCGGGCAAAGACATACAAATCCCTCAACCCCTGTGTGACAGTCATGTCTGTTAAATCACTCCATATATCAACTAAATACATTCCCATCCGTTCTATCAAAATATTCTGTTCAGGAATACCCCCTTGGTCAGAAATCGCAACTGAAACAGCCGATTCATCACCCTCTTCTATGTACTTTTTAGCCCACGTATATAATTCTCTCTTTCTGTCTTTAGATACTTTGTCACGAGTCCCTATTGTTGGATCAGCTCTCGCCCCTTCATCCACTACAGGTGGAGCAGAACCACCTGGCAAAGAGAATTGATTCAAGCCTTGTACAACAGGAGCAGAGGCAATATCACTGGCGGTGCAGACGGAATTATGGGGACGGCACTTGTTGGCATGGGTGGAGGTGTAGGAGGAGGAACAACAACGGGAAGAAGAGGAACACCAACGGGAGGAGGAGGAACAGCAACGGGGGAGGCAGATAAGGAGGTGGTGCAGTTGAAACAGTTCTACGTTTATTCAATAATTTATTAATTAACTCATCTGATGTATGAAAATCCTGAGAGGGATATATCTTTTGCACATCTAGTTGGAAAGCCCTATCCATACCTTTAATGGATTCTGACTGTTTCTGCGGATCATGCAATAATGCTTTCTCAGCATTCGTCATGTGTCTACGTGCATGCTTTTCTCTACTTTTTGGTGCATAGCTTCCTTTCTCCAATCTTTAACTGCATCAAATGATGCAAGCCTAGCCTTTTTTCTCAACAATACAGATTCTAAATGCTCTAGGCGGACAATTTCAAAACTACCATAAACTGGCCACTTAAGTTCGGAAACATGTCTAGTCTGCCTGTGCCCAATTTCATTAAATACGATAGCTCCCAGGCCATACTTACAATATATTAAATACGCCGGTGACCCTTTGGGTCACGCCGTTGGCCTTGTTTCAAAGATTGTCTTTCCCTGCAGAATAATACCATGAAACAGGATGACAATTTCCCAGGTATAGTTAAATCGCAATCTTACCTGGCTACGTTTGTTTCTGCAGAGACAACCCTCACTACAGGCAGGCCTTGATAGAGGGAGCCTCGTTGTGATGCGCACTAAACATTGCTTACCATCCAGGGATCGGGTGTGCAGTACTGTAGAGGAATTGTGTCTCACTTTGCAGGAGGCCCGTCACTCTCCGATCCTGGTCCAGTAGCCTCGTCTTCGTCTAGCAATGTGGCATCGATCTTGAGGGTCCCTATTCGGGTGCCATCTGAAAAATTAAAGAATATCGAGGCTTAATACCAAATAATAGAAATACACCAGTCACAATGTCAAAGTATAATGTACATTTATTAACAGGCAGCTGTCTGGCTCTCAACACCCCGCAATGTGTGCAAGCAAACACCGTGAGATGAGAGAGTGCTGGACATTTCAAAAACACAAGTATTTATACAGATTTTCCATAATTCCAGACACATCGTCCAGCGTCTAGCATTTATACATTTACCTAGGGTTCATGGCCTATCCACATAAATAAGTCAGGCTTAAACATCTTTGAATAGTTTGTTGTTTTCCTCTAAACATTTCACATGTTTTCAAAATATAAGACACAAAGGTAACATTCCTTATTTTGCTCGCTTATATTTGTCTATCATTTGTTCTTGAGTTTAAAGTCAGCTTAGTTTCAAGGAGCGAAAACAACGATTTCTGCAAGAAGACCACGTACGACTATTCATCATTCTACTTTACTGTTTGAACGGACAGGGCACTATTGGAACAGATGGCATCTAAATTACTGATTAGTATGGCTTTTGTTTAACTCCAAGGTTTCTCAGTGTGGGACAAATAATCTACTTTTGCAGCTTCAACATTCTTATCTACGTTGACATCAAGGAAACAGTAGAAAGTTCATTTTGCTCTGCTGCAGCCGAAAACACAATTCTAAACATAGGACAGAAAGCAAGAGGCAATCAAAATGGCAGATAACTCAAAATGCCGGCGTAGTCAGCCTGTTTCAGGTTAATTCTATGCAATATTACAGTGTGATGCGAATGTGCTTAGGCCAATCGTTTACTATCAGGCGGTATTAATGCAAAATATACTTTTACAGTATGGGCCCCAGCTGGCCTTCGTGCGCAGTTGTGATCATCTCGTTCGTCCAACTTCCTTCTATCATGTGACTGGACACCATGAAATTGAGCCTTTTCTTGTATTTGAATTTATTCTCAATAGTCCTCTGACGTAATTTGTTTTTGGTTAACCTCTCTGAACAGGAGCTTCTGTTCGTTCACATTAATTGTATACAATGTCAGACAATTCTAGTTGATAAGACCTTGGCTTTCTTGGCTCAATGAACTCCTTAGCTGAACTTTTATTCTGTTTAATTCAATTGCTTTTCTTAACTACAACACTGAAATGTGGCCTTCTTGCTTTCTTCAGTACTGCTTATATGCGTAGTGGAAACATCCATCCTTTCTTAGTCCATATGTATCTATAGAGGTATATATATGTATGTTGGCTCTTGCCGCAGTCTAACTATTTAAAAGCATGTGGATAGCTTCATGATTGCTTTGCTGCTTGCCTTTCATTGCATCTGTACACGTTTAAACTAACTAAGTATCTTCATCAGGTTTGTGGCATAAGTCTCTTCACCTTGAATCCAAGATGTCACTTATCCTTGGTACCTCTTTGTGCTTTATGAATCGTCTGCCTCTCTGGTCCGGTTATCTTTGTATTTGGGTATCGATTCAACTTTGTATGACGTCACCATTCATCTTTGACATTTAGTTTCTCTACTTCTTCAGGAATCTCGTTCAAATGGCCATCATATTGTCTTGTATGCAGGTATGGTTTCCTCAATGGGTACTTTACCTCTTATATTCTCTTAGATATAGTTATTCTTATGGGTACTGCACATAGTCCACACTGTTCTATTTGCTGGTTTACCTGTTCAGTATACTTCATATACTTTGGTTCATACTTTTCAGGTAATGTAGGCGGGGCAGTTGGAGTGGGCGTACTTGGCTACTCCTCTACAAATAGGTTTTTAAACTTGTTAGATGTGTTGATCTTCTTTAAAATTGCAATTTCTCCAGATATTACAGACTCTTGCTAAATGTATTGACTGTGTGTGGTATATGACAAGTAAGAATATGAATTTGTTGTGCTGAGTCATTCTGCTGGATGGTGAATGTTAAATGTGCATTTGAACAAGCTCATGACAGCTTTGGAGGGAACCAGGTATCTCAAGGTACAGCACGAGGGGGAGAGAGGCGGTTAGTACAGAACAAAAAGAGGACAGCGTGATTCCCAGTGTCCAGAGGGTGTGACCATCACCACAGATGCAAAGCAATTATAAAATATGCAATGTGAAATGGCCTTGTATCGCGCCGCTCACCATTTTATTGGGCCCAATATGCATGGTCCAGTAAAAAAAGAGGGAGAGGGGTTGTTAGTGGATATGAAGAAGAGGCAGATGTGAAACCTGCGGTGTTGATGGAGGTACCCCATTCTGGAGTTCTGCTCTGGTTCTGGGAGTTTGAGGTTACACTTGGGTAATGTTTTTCTTGAATGCAGAGCCCAAGATCTAATAAATGACAGCTCCCTCGGTTTGGGTTAACAGCTGATGTGGTGGGGTTTTGCAGAGCTAAAGAGTTGAGCTTTGTCATAGCTAAATTAATGTTGATGTGGTGGCTGATCGGCCTGTGATAGCCATGTGTGGGAATTTGTGTGTGTAGAGTAGGTTTGAGATTTTAATGGCGAATCAGAGGGTATACATGTAGTGGGTGGGGAAAGTGTTGGGTGCCATCTGAGAGCGAGGTCATTGGCACTTTCTGGGAATTAGATTAGCGTTCGGTTCACTGTTTTGGGGACTATTAGTTTGATTCCATCTCAGTTGCAAGGAGACTTACCCAAATGTGTCCAATTTCCAGAAGTCTTGTTGGGGGGGGGGTCCCACCTTCCAACGTGCGCACGTGGCCGAGAGTAGGTGTATAGTTGGTTGAGGTTTCAGTGCAGGCCTTGTACCTATGTTAATTGAATAGCCATGGTTTTAATTGCTTTCTGATGGTGAAGTGGTACTTTTTTCATATGAAGGTGTTTGGGCATGGAATTCCGGAGTTTGGTTGAGGGGAAGGAGAAGAAAAATCATCTGTGCCATTTACAGCTGAAGAATGGCCAATTAGGCATTTTCACTAAAGCCTCATTGATGGATCAAAGCTTTCTTGATGCTCGCCAGGGGATGAAATTCCTTGTGATGGATTCAAGGCCCCTGCCATGGAAGTCGTGGTGGGTGATGCATAGAGTGTCAAAGTGGGTGATGCATAGAGTGTCAAAGTGAATCCTCTGTTTGATCACGAGTCAATGGAGCATGCAGAGAGCAGTCTCAGGAGCAGAGCGTCTGCTGTGTTTCTGTCTCTTTGTTGTCAGTTGAGTAGGTTTTCCAGGGTAGAGTTTGTTGGTGTAATCCAGTCCTGAGAGTACAGGTGCGATAACTACCAAGATCCTGTGCTTAAAGGACATGCAGGTCATTATTAATCAGATTCAGTGGTGAAAAAAGCGAATTCTTATAATGGCTTTAACTCGTGCTATCAGTGTTTGATCGCTGCGTATCATGATTCTGGGATTTCTGACATTTGGTATGGGTGGAGCAGAAATATCCATTGAATCCGGCCATTGGATTTGTATTGGGTCTATGGCGCCATCATAAGCTATGTTTTGGTCAGGTTGTCTTAGAGTCGGTTTGTAGTTATCCAAGAGTCCATGTGTACAAGGCATGTGCTGCGGTCCAGTGTGTTTTTTGTTATGCTATGGTAAATTGTCTTTTACTGCACACCGTTACCATTGGCATGGTCTCCAGGCGATCACGTGGCTCTGTTGTGGAGTTTTTTGTGAGCTTGCAAATTATTTGTGTGTCAACGGCATAGTTGAAGCATGTGAGGCTGAATTTGTTAACAGGTTCCATACATTGGGTCATGTAAATGTAGAAGAGTAGAGGTGGGAGGCTGGATTTTTGGGTTACCCTACATGTCATCTTGTGAGGAAATGGCTTGAAAGGGGCTGTGTTATTTTTATCAATCCTCTCATTAATGAATGTGGCATTCCTGCTCAGGATGATTCTTTTTGCTCCAATGTCCTCTAGTCTTTTAAGTACGACATTGTGGCTGATAGTGTCAATGGCATTGGGATTGTTCAGCAGGATGAGTGCGCTGGGTGAGTTGGTGTCTGCATCGTTTCTTTAGGATGTCCCTTTTAGACATAGAGTTAATTCTGTTCTCCTCAATGGCCTGAATCTGTGTTGTGACTTGTGCAGGGGCCAGTTGTTCTAACAAGTTCCTGTGGATGGTTTTAGATGAATTGATCAAAGAGTTTGCAATGAAATGTGTGCTGGCGATTGGTCAGCAGTTTGCTGGGTCACTTGAGTCAACCATCTGTTATTCTAAGAAAAGTTGGGTTAGGCTGTTCTGAAGGCTTATTTGATGTCATTCTTTTTAATGGAGATGTTTAGGACGGTTGGGTGGTTACAGCTTTCAAAATGTTGGGATGGGCAAGAGTCTTCCAATGAGCATGCTAGATTGCTTTTGCCGACCATGTTGAGACAGTTCTTTGTGTAGAAGGCTCGGCAGGTTCTTAGTGTCCGGGTAGGTAGGTGGTTTTGTCTAGTAGGGTAGGGTGGAGGAGGTTCTTTCTTGTCCAGGTGGTCATGGATTTCAAGAATGTTGTTGCTGATAGAGTCACACAGCTCTTGCAATGGGGTTGGCATCGTGATGCAAACTGCAGGGATTTCTTTAATTTATGGATTATTTTGAAGACTTCCTTCTGGCTGTGTTTTACAGATTCTATTCAGTGTGAGTACTGGGCTTTCTTTATTTTGACAGTTCCCATTTTGTAGAACCAGAGCTATCGACACTAGGCCAATTTAACTGTAGGGAGGTAATTTCTTCTTTACATTTTCCCACGCCTTTGTTTTTTCCGTTTTGATTAAACTTGGCTTGGAAGTGAACTATTTATTTGACTTGTTTCTTTTGCGATAGTTTGAAAGGCTTTTTTGGAGCTATGCTGTTGAGGGTTTTAGTTATCTATTTGTGGATGCCATTACGTTTGTCATCTGATATTTTCATCTGGTTTTCAATTATGCACTAGGCCTATTTCCTCCTACTCTCTTGGCTGTTCTGTTGACAAACATGATCTTGCAGCATGCAGTGATGGCATCATGTAAAACTGTGCCAGGTTGGCCGAGTTCCAGGTTTCTGTGATGGAAAATACATCTATTGTTTCCCTCACAGAGGAAATCTTAGATGTGAGAGGTTTGGGGACAGAGCGGGCGTTGATGAGGGGCCCTCTGTCTTTGACATTTTATTCGAGATTCCTTTGTGTAGGGGGAAATAAGACAGGTTGCTTGTTTATTGGGTGGTGAACATCCTGGTTGTTGAATGTGTCTTGAAACAGGCTGTGCAATGTCTTCATAAAATCAGGTTGGTTGTCCTGGGTTGATTGAGGATTTGCGGTGATGCACTGTTTCATGATATACTCTGTAATCAGTATCAACTTTCCAAGTGCAAAGGTTCTGGTAGTTAGTCTGCTTGGATGTGTAGGATCAGTGATCGAAGAGGAGATTGTTTGAGAATTGAAATGCCATCTTCTGCTTTGTGGTAGCCCTCTATGCGGTGAGTTGGTTGCATTTGGTGAGACTTCATCATTTGTTCACAGAGAAGATTGTGTGACAAGGTATCTTGGGGTGAAGGCCCACAAGGGGTCTTTTGGGGTGGTTGTCAGAATTAACTAAGCATCACTTACTGATTGTTTTGTTTTGTTGGTGGTTCAAGGAAGGACTCCTTAGGTTTGCTGGCTTT
The DNA here is from genome assembly GCF_040938575.1 of Ambystoma mexicanum. Lineage (NCBI taxonomy): Eukaryota > Metazoa > Chordata > Amphibia > Caudata > Ambystomatidae > Ambystoma > Ambystoma mexicanum. Next base: position 749,484,990 of record NC_090939.1, read on the forward strand.
GTATTCCGTTGGAATTCTGCTATCTTTTCATATTCTGGGCATTATGTGCTGTTGCAGTGCGGTGGGCTGGTATGAAAATGGGTGTTCTGTAAGAAACACTCTGCAACAATTAATAAGGAGATGCTGCAAATTGATCTGGGGTAAACCAAGGGTAAAGTTGGACAACGGATAAATAATGCAAAAGTGAGTGCATTGATGCAAGATCATTGATCATGTGTGACCAAAGAGCAATGTTCAGTTGGGCAACAATAGATTTAGATATGCATCTAGTGGAAAAAAAATAACGATTAAGGTGCAGAGAACAGTTCGGCAACAATGAATGTAGCTTTGCAGCAAATTATCTAACTATGCAACAATTAATATAGGTATACAGTAAATAACATAGGCATGTGACAATTAATATTTCTATGCAAGAATAAATTACCTCTGCAGCAATTAATATAGCTGTGCAACAAGTAATCTACCTGTACAATACATATCTAATATGTGTACTAATTAGTCTAGTGGTGCAACAATTAATCTACTGGAGACACAATTTGAGGCAACCAAAGAGCAAAAAACTGTTTGCCAGCAATTAATTTAGCAATGAAACAATAGATCTAGCTATGCAGCCATTAAACCTAGAGGAGAAATAAACTATTTGAGTATGTGAGCAATTAATGTAGCTTTGAAAAGGTATCTGGGCAATTGCTGTAGCTTTGCAACAAAGTAATATGGATATGTAACAATTCATATATGTATGAAACAATTAATATATGTATGAAACAATTAATATAGTTATTCAACAATTTACCAAGCTATGCAGCAATTACTCTGGTGTCGCGATGATTAATCTGGAGTTAAAACATTTAATCTGGTAAAACCAAATAGGTGAAACAATTCATATGGGGCAACCAAGGAGCAAAGAACAATTGGACAGCACTTAATCCAACAATGCAGTAATTGCTCTAGCTGTGCAACAATTAACCTAGAAGTTAAATATTTTAACTGGGCAACCAGAGAGCGAAGTACAGTTGGACAACTTTTAAACTTGCTATGCAGCACTAATTAAAGCTATTCCTCAAATAAATATACCTGTTCAATAAATAATAAAGCTATACAACCATTAAGCCATCTATGCAGCAAAGTAATCATCCTATTCAATAGTTAATATAGCTACTCAACCATTGATCTATCTATGCAACACCTAATGTAGCCATGCAACAATGAATCTACCTGTGCACTAATGTATCTATGCAATAATTAGTTGAGTGACACAACAATTAAACTGAAGGCAAAACAATCTCAGACAACCAAAGAGCGAAGAACGGTTAGACAGCAATTAATCTGGCAATGCAACAATAGATTTAGCTATGCAACAGACACATAAATAAACCAGGGCAAATAAACAGTGAAATGCTAGTTAATCTGGGGGAAAGGTAACCTGGGAAATTCAAAAGCAAAGAACGGTTGCAAAACAATATATCTGGCTGTGCAACAAATTACGATAGGTATGCAACAATTAATCTACCAATAAAATAAATAATGTAGATATGCAATAATGAGTGTACCCATGTCATAGATAATCTAGCTGCATTACAGTTAATCTAAAGGGGAAACAGTTAATGTGCAGTAACAAGGAAGAAAAATGATTGAATTGATGTCTCTTACCTGGATGTAGACCAGCTGGAGATTTGGGTGACAATGAAGGGCTTGGCCGACATTGTGACCAGGCAAACAGGAGTCCCTATGTGCCTATACAATTCCCCAGCTGCCCAGGGGAACTCGAATTTGAGTGGGGATCCATTTTAAAACGATGGAGGGTGGAACAAAGGCTGGGACAGGTAAAAGGCCGAGGTGGGAGCAATGAAGGCCCAAAACAACACAGATTTAAAGTTAAAATGGCCTAAGGCACTCCCAAAACATACCGGAGGCTTCTGCAAGCTGCAAAAACTGGTGTCTGGTGGATGTCCTTCATCTTGCACCTGGAGTTTGAAATGGACAGCATCATGAATATGCATATTGCCATACCCTCTCCCCTCAAGGTGGTGGCTCTTCTGCATTTTTGTGCATCAGGCAGCTCCAAGCAAATGGTGAGTATGCTGCACTGCATGTCCCAGTGCATTCTGGGTCATTTCAAGCCAGTTGCTTGACTCCGTCTTGCCCCATGCTGATAGAAACATCTCCCTCGTCCTTCAGCATCATGGCCGACTGAAAATGCTGTAAATACCCCCAGGTGTAAAACAGTTAGCTTCCCCTATGTGGTGGGTGTCCAGAATTGTACTCAAATTTCTCTGGGCTTGCAAGGCAAGGAAACAGATCTTTCATAAGTATGATATCACAAAATGAAGGTGCAGATGAACTTTGGTACATTTGACTGCACCACCAACTGTCGATATACCCATGGCTCCAGGGTCTTGTGTAGTCGCTGCCCGCCGTTATACACATAGCCGCACAGAGCAAATCTGACCTGGCTGCTTGGTTTCTAAGACAACTTTGACACACTACACCTTCATCTTTTTGTGACCCTGCTCCTCTTCCACTCACCACTTCTCCCTCACACGCGCCCCATCCATTCTTCCATTCCCCTGCCCCCCTACCGTTCACACCTCAACCCCCACATGGTTTGCGCTAATCTCAAATCTCGAATACATTTCCACAGGGGTGAATGTGGGCTGCCATGAGGAAATTGGTAATTGTCCAATGTATCTATATTGTCAGAGGTGTCTGTGTAGACCTTGACATGCATTCTCTGTTCACAGTTTGCATGTGACTCAGGATACACACTTGTGACATGGGTATCAAAGCCCGTCAGGGATCCAGGAATGTGCATGAGCTTAACTACAATCAGGTGCACATCAGGGCTCAATGCAGCAAAGAGCAGGGTTTGGGCCTGTGAAGGCCTTCTTCAGGTGCCTGCGCCAGACAGTATAGATCAGAGAAGGTGTGATCGTCTCCTTCTTCAGGTTGCACAACATGGGCATCAGTGCCAGGTGTTTATGCCAGACCTGGAAAGAGTTTTTTGGGGCAGCTCCATCTACCTGGACAGTCTGGTACTTGCGATATATGAATTAAAAAGTCTTGAAACACCATGTTTGAGGCTATAGACGCCATTTTGTTACCACATTTGATTTATATGACAAAATACGACAACATATACTTTGCATGAAAAAATATGATTACGTTATCAATAATATTTATTTTCTAAAAGTCCATCACCTGGCTCCTTCCTAATGCACCACCTACAGTATACCCTACACCCTGCACCCCTTTACTAACCCAACACCCATTGCACATGATACACCCCTATACCCCAACCTTACTTCACAGCCATACCACATTCAAAGCCCCATAGTCTCTCCCACTCCCTAACACAAGCGTCATAACACACACACCACAACCCCATAACTTCAAAGTCACTTTCTATGGGAATGCTTCCCACGCCCTCTCAGGGTGTCAGGTGAGCGCTGCTCTTGTAAAAGACCTGCTGGGGCTGCGCCCAACAGATGAGTCATTGAGGAAATGATGGAGGATCTTGTATCCGAGGGAGTTCCATAGTCCCAACCAAAGATAGAGCACCCTGAATCCTAGCACTGCTGCGGCACCGCAACGTCCAAGACGTACTGGAGATTCTGCCCTGGTCTCCTCTGTGGGCTCCTGCGGGATGCCGGAGGGCTTTGCTGGCCGCTAGCCAGTAGAATAATTCTCTGCCGAGCTCCTGGTTCCTCCATAAAGGCATGCTTTCCAGCTTCCGGTTAACTGCAGCCACATTGTTGGGGTATTGGGTACATTTCTCCATGGAGTGGGCACCATCCTGCATGGACAGGCACAGCTTGATGTCTTTCAAGACCCCGCCTGCACGCTCTGCGCGGCCTTCATCAGTCTCTGCACAAATTCTTGAGATGCGCTGCAGAGGGTGAAGACGCGCCATCGCTCCTGGACTCCAGCGTGGATGGCCTGCAGTTATCCGTGCATGCCAATGCTGTCATGGTTGCCAGTTACCAGCATCAACCTCATCATCCTCCACAGGTTTGATGTGGTCATGAATCATGAGGTCAACAATCTCTCCCTGATCCAGCAGAGGAAGTGGAGGCAGATCAACCGCCACCACCTCATTAGGCTGCAGGAGGGGAAGGGCATCAGAAGTGACATCCACTGGTGGCTTCCCGGTGGCGCTCCTCACCTAGGCTTCTAGTGTGTGTCTACTGGTATTGTACGAAATGACCGAATATAAAAGTCTGAGCCCACCAAAAGACCTAAAACACATACCACGAAAAGTTCTAACTACCAAAAGTTTGAACTTTTCGTGGTGTGTGTTTAGGTGTTTCGGTGGGGTCGGACTTGGGGCTGGGGGGCATCCCTCCAGCCCCCCACCAAATGAAAAAAAAAGATAAGCCGGGGACTGCAGGGGTGTCCCCCGCAATACTTCGCTCACTATGCTATACAGTATAGTGAGCGGGGGTTGTGGGGGAAACCCCTGCCGCTCCCTGGAAAAAAAAGAAAAGAAAAAAAGAAAAGGACCCTGCGGCGCCGGTTCCTGATCACGGAAGTGAAAGGGAACTGTGGCAGCAGATACCCAGCGTGTCTTCAAAGGTAAGTAGGGTACGGGTGTGTTGGGGGTTTGGGTTGGGGTGTGTTGTGGGTGTGTTGTGGGTTTGTGTGGGGGTGTGTGGTGGGTGTGTTGTGGGTGTGTGTGGGGGTGTGGGTTTGTAGCGATTTGTAATGTATGTTTGCATGGGAGATGTACGAACCTTTTGTGGTTCGTATATTTCTCATGCAAACTTTTCCGTCGTGGTGAAATCAGCCGCGGTCGGATCACGCAGATCTGTGTCTGAATGGGTGAGAATAACTCATTGCACCGTGGCCCTCTAACACCTGCAGGGCAGCAGCCTGCCCAAGTGCTTAAATATGGTGCTTAGGAAATGCATGCAGGGGTCTACTGGCAAATCAGCGTGATGTGTAAGCTGAGGTGAAGAACATGGTGACCATACACAGGTGCACATCAGACTCCTTGAAAAAGGGTCTGCCATTCCACCTCATGAGGGGGCAGGTTCACAGGTCATCACTTAAAAGAGGGCCCATCTAGCTAGCAAGTAAGGTAGTTCAATCCAGTGTAATCAGAATGGATGTTGAGGCTGTGCGAGACAAAACTGAGAAACCACACGAGGACGAAAAGGGGAGAGACGACAAGAGCAAAGGAGGTATCACCCCTGCATTAACCGTTCAGGATGTGATCAAGAGTAAGCTACTTGGACCCACCAGAAAACAGAGGAGCTTCAAACTGCACTGCTCTCATGAGGGTCACTCAAGTGCTGAATTCTGCTTTCTGGACAGCGGATCGTAGGGTATGGAACCTGGCAGTTGGTGAAAGTTTCATGGGGTGGTGGTGACATTCAATGGGTATGAATAACAATGTGAGTGCCACCAGCTGGAAAGAGACAGCATTGAGGGACACAAAAGGGGGGGGGACAGGGTGGATGCTTCCCTGAACCCCCATGACTGATTTGCATATGGCTGCACCCCTTTTGCAATGGCGCAGACTGGCTAAAAATCGGTGGTGTGGAAGGTTGCCCAGAGCAATGCCAGTGGTTCAGATTCATTCAAAACCTTCCACCCATCACTTTTGTGGTTATAGTTTGTCTCACTATGCGAGAGAGGTTATGCCCAGACGTGGGTCCCTTGCGCTCTGCGCCATAGGGAACCAAGCTGCACCTCACTGAGGAGGCCCAACAAGGCCGAAACATGTCTGAAGTTGCTTGTGTTTCCGTGAGGAGGGGACCTGGCCTAGCAGTTCGGCTGAGCTGCCACCATTAGTGGCAGTACATGACTGATTTGCATATGGCTAGGCCCCTTTTGAAATGGCGCAGGCGGGCTAAAAAACCGTGGTGTGGAAGGTTGCCCAGAGCAATGCCAGTGGTTCAGATTCATTCAAAACCTTCCACCCATCACTTTTGTGGTTATAGTTTGTCTCACTGTGTGAGAGAGGTTATGCCCAGACATGGGTCCCTTGCGCTCTGCACCATAGGGAACCAAGCTGCACCTCACTGAGGAGGCCCAACAAGGCCGAAACATGTCTGAAGTTGCTTGTGCTTCCGTGAGGAGGGGACCTGGCCTAGCAGTTCGGGCTGAGCTGCCACCATTAGTGGCAGTACCTGACTGATTTGCATATGGCTAGGCCCCTTTTGAAATGGCGCAGACGGGCTAAAAAACCGTGGTGTGGAAGGTTGCCCAGAGCAATGCCAGTGGTTCAGATTCATTCAAAACCTTCCACCCATCGCTTTTGTGGTTATAACCCCATTCAACTGGCTAGAGTGGCAGTAGGAAGCGAGGCCTCTAGCAGGAGGAGGCAAGATCAGCAGGTGCTGTGCTTGGGTTCCTCTGCATTTGAAGGATTAAGGGACACAACACCTATTACCCTGCTTTGTTCTCGTTCGGGTCTCTTTTTTACCCATTTTGTCAATTGTAGCACTTTTGTCAAGGGGTTTGAAGTGGTGGGAGTGTGGTAATGGATGAAGTGCAGGCAAGGAAAGGTGTGAAGGTGTGGGGTTGAGGGAGGACGTGGGGATCAAATTGTGGATCAGAATGTGTCATTACTGTCACAAGCCTACTAACCAGGCCAGTTTTTGGCTGTGTGACTCCATGAACATTGACAGGGTGCTGTTGAGTAGTTATGGGTAGGTCTGATAAGGCGGCGTGGCAGTACGCGATGCTCAGGGCAGCACTGCAGATCATCTGGACATTGAGGGCATGCTGTTGCTTCTGGAACACGTAGATCAGCCCCCTTGCATGGAGTGGGGGGGATACCAATGTTATGTGGGGGCTTCCAGTGACACAACACATTCAGGAATCCAGCAATGCAAAAATGCTGCCTTTGGCACTTTTGATGTGCCCTTATGTGGTGGCAAGGAAAATGTACATATGTGTATGGGGTAATATGGCATTTAAGACCTGCTGAGTACCGCTGGGCAGGCGGGCTGTGAAATTCCATGCAGTAGACCAGTGGTCTGCTGGGATGTCAAAGTGGCAGGGGAAGTCCAGGTTTGCCAACAGATTTTGTAGAGGGGATGCGGCAGTCCTTGTGTGGAATCTGCATTCTATGCCATCTTGAATGAGCCGGAGGACAGAGGTGATGAGTTCCCCGGCCACAAGGTATGAAGTCAGAATGTGCTCATTCTTGGGCTACGACGATGAACATCTTGACCTTGAGCCACGGGCCACAGCCCCTACTCTTTCTCCTCTGGGCCAGCTGTCTCCTCTCCTCTTGCCTCCAAACTGCCACATCTCCCCCAAAGATCAGCACCAGCTACTGTGCATCCCTGTTGAAGAGACCGGTCCCACACTGGATGGGGTGCATCTTGGGCTCCTATCTTTCAGACCCCTTTTTCATATCATTGCATGCACTGAGGCATTGTTTGGATTCAACTGCCAGTCAATGGCTCCGGGATATGCTTGCTGTTTGACCTCTCTGGCTTCAGCGTGTTTATGATTTATGCCATCCATTTTTCAGCGCAATATGTTGGGATACCCGTGGATGCCGAATTTCTGACTGCCCTTTGTTGATCTTTTGTTGATATCTGCTTCAATTTTCCATGTTGTCTTTGTTCAGTTCCATTTTTTTTATATCTGTCTATTAGTGGCTTACAAAAAATACATCCACAGTTCGTAAAATTCCACCAGGTTACCAAAAATACATAGGGCCTCATTACGACCCTGGCGGAGAGGGTATTACGCCAGCGTAGTGCATGGCGTACCTCTCCGCCATACTACGAGATTCCGTGGCGCCATGGCGATTTTTACGCCTGGTTTTTCCGGGCGGAAAAATCCATGGCGCTACGGGACTCGTTGTTAATTACGCCACCGTAATTTACGGTGGCGTAATTAACGCCTTCCCCACTCCCATTATACCCTATGGGGCAAAAATGGGAATGGGGAAGGGTAAATGGGGATTGGGGAATTACCGCTCCGCCAAGGTCGGAATGGGGCGGTAAGTCCACCAACCCCCATGGCGGAGTTGGCAGCTCTGCGCCATGGACCATGGTGCAAATTGCACCACGGTCCTCCGCCAGGGTCGTAATGAGGGCCATAAAGAGTAACACCTTGAGAATACACAATGAGATAAAAAAGAGTTCCATCTGATTATGAGAGAATGACCAAAAAATGCCAAATGCTCTATCTCAAATAAAATAGGAACAAGATAAAACTAATACTTTTCATTACTCACTTTGAGCGTAGAGCAAAATACAAAACTACTAGACTCAGTAGCGTACAAAAGGGACACAAATGACCCTTATAAGATAACATTACCGTATCATGAACATTTCTTTTTTGAACTGCCAAGGATTGCGCATGCACCCCCTACTATTGCAATCATATTACTTCCCCCTAAACCTTCATTTACCTTTCCAATTGATCATCTGTTGGTTGTACATGGGTTCCGTTGAACCCATTAAGCTATTGTATAACATTCTAAAACACACAATTCCTCGCTCTGTCATCACCTCAGTGAAAAATGAAAGTCATATTTCCCTGAGGTGATGTCGCGCACTCACCCACACACCTACCTGCTCCGCTCCATTGACAGGGTTTACACAGGGCCGAATGCTGGTACAGCTCCACACAGGTCCCTCTTCATGCTGCCCCCTCCAAGGCCTCACATCAGCCCGGAGTCCATCCATAAGCACGCCACGCTGAAACAGAAAGTCTACAATCTGTTTGAGGAAAGGACCCTGCCTTCCCCAGAAATGCTGACTCGACTTATCGACACCACATTATGCAATTGTACATGAGTCATCATCAACCAAGGGAAAATATTCCACCTCAGGGCTCAGTGCCACATCATAGACAACGAGATATTAGTCAACCTTTTAAAAGGCTATATATCTCTACCCGAATACTGTTTTTCTTATGCTCTCAATTTTCAACTATCACCTTTCCCCCACAGACCACTGTCTGGTTTGCCCAGGGCTGCACATTATACATGTTTATGAATATACCATAAAACAATTTACCTCATCAGTCTTAGGTCTGTTGTTGGCCTTTGTGCCATTTTGCCTCAAATGGAAGTCATTACCATCCCCCTGCGTGTGTGTTTTTTGGTTTGAAATTACTATAATTTCTGGAATTGTATATAAACACATGTGAAGAAACAATTATGTGATGCTATGTTATGCTATTGCGATTCAGGCTGCGCATCACTGCCATTTTCATTGGTCCCGAGGTGCCAAGGCAGATCTGAAAAGGAAGAGGGGTTGGGATGGGTTAGTTAGTGGGACTGAGAAGGAAAAGCACAAACAAGCTTTAATGTGCTGGTGGTGGCTTCAGTTCACAAAAGAAAGGTCACTGTGTTTTTGTATGTTTTTAGTTGGTCGATGTTGCATGGTGTTTGTTGGGTGGTTGTATGTGGGTGTTTTATGTGCATCTTGGGTGTTGTGGAGAGTTGGTAGATTGTAGTTTGCAGTGTTTTTGTTTTTGTGGCAAAGTTATGCGTATTGTTTCTTCAGTGTTGGGTGGTGGCTATGCAGATTATTGGAACGTTTTTAGTAGGGTTAGTAGGGGGGCATCTAAGTCTTTTTCTGTGCGTTGGGTTGATCCATTGGGTTAAATCTTTTCTATGGTATTTGGGGTTGAGTGTTTCATTCCTCTGGGTTCTCTGGTTTCAGACTTTACTATTGTGCTGTGTTGTTGGTTTGTCTGCACCAGTGTTCTCTCTTTTGCTTGGTGAGTTAAAGAGCCATGCTTTTAACAGTTTCCTGAATTGTAGGCGACCTTCTGTTGTTTGTATTTCCTTTTAAAGCGAGTTCCAAAGTCTCACTGCTATGCAGGAGAATGCTGATTTCCCCGAATGTGTGTTTTGCTTTTTTCTTCGGTTTGCAGTGAATGTCGTTGCTGGACCTTAGTGTTCGTCTTGGTTTATAGATGGATATTTTTCCCTGTATGACTTCTGCTCCTTGGCCGTGGATTACTGTGGGCCTCATTACACGGTAGGCGGTAAGGGTTTACCGGTACTGGTAAGGGCACCGGTACCAGTGAACCCTTACCACCTTACTACGACGTCTCTTTGCGGGACCCGACCTTAACGGCTGGTATAGACCAGCCGTTAAAGTTGGGACCCGCAAAGGGACCTTGGTGCTAATTACGGTACCGCAATTTGCGGTACCGTAATTAGCTCCTTCCCCATTCACATTATGCCCTATGGGACAAAAATGGGAATGGGGAAGGGCCATGGAGGAAGGGGGAATTACCGCCCCGCCAACCTTGGAATGGGGTGATAATTCCCCTTTCCTCCATGGTGGTACCGGTATGGTACCGGCGGCAACCATGGTGCTAATAGCACCATGGCTTACCGCCTTCCGTGTAATGAGGCCCTGTGTGTGTTATGCAGAGTGTTTTGAAGAATATTCGTTTTTGGACCGGTAACCAATGTAAGGTTTTCAGTGCGGCCGTGATGTGTTCTATCTCAGTGAGCCTGAGCGGTATGCCGGAACCAGCAACAGTGTTGGCCTGGACAACTCAATGAATGTGTTATCACTCACGTCCCTTTATAAAAGCACTGGTTTTAATTCAGAAAGCAATTTAAATTTGGACATGTTCATGTTCCCATCTCAAGATTTATGGCTCAGAATCTCTTGGTTGCAATAAATCACAGGCACTTGAGTACTTCATACCTTGCAGAGTCTACACATGTATCCATAATATGCATTAGCACAAAGCAGTACATTGCGCTTCTGTGAGCACGTAAATCATTCTCCCACTTCCATCCTAACACGAAAAAGGCCGACAAAGATTTTGCTGGCAGACATATATATTAAATGCAGTTGGTGTGCAGCACAGAATTTTCCCAGGACCCCAGAGGAGATTCCCTTCGAGTGTCTTCTCATAGCCCCTTCGGGCAAGGACCGTGTCACAGATTGCGACGCATTTTAGATAATTGATTGACTGCCTGAGGAAGGTGTGCCGGTCACACGTCTGCTGAGTGATCAGGAGTGTGTTAAAACACGAATAAACCCACTCTCGTATTTCATCCGCAGCCGTAATGTGATACTTATTTCTCAATGAAAGTTCTTTCAAAAATGTATACAAATGTTGGCAAGTGATTTGGGAAGTTCTCAAACAAGCACGTGCACAAACACTCGCCAAGACCTGGGCTTCAGCTTGACGCACAGGTACGCTGTGCGTGACGTCGTATGCCTTAATAGGCTTTCCATGGCAAGAAGTCGTGACCACAAAAATGTTATAAACTGACTTATGATATAAGAAACTAAAGAAGATTTGCAGTAGATTTGTGCATTGACAGATTTAGTAAATGGGGGTGTAGTTTGGAAATATTATTACCCAGTGCAGAACTGAGCAGCTCTAGTTCAAATAAATGCAGTTTGGATTTCTGTTTAGTAGATCTACCAATGTTACATTAAATCCCAAGCTAGTTTCAGGCTGGTTTTGGAATGGTGGCAGTGTTATGGCCCTGACATTGGGTGGTTTCCAGTTTGGACCTGTCAAAGCTAGAAAGGGGCATGCGCCAGACTCCCGGACAAGCTTCTCTGCACACCGTGGTGTTCTGCAGAGAAGGGAGACACGGAAACAGCGCCCATCAACTTCAACCTGGTACTTGGTCTCTTTGGTAGTAGGAAAGACGACCCCACGTTGCCTGCTGGTTTCTATCAAGGTATGTTCCTTTTCCACGGCTGCTCTCCTACCATCGGGCGCCTGCACATCTTCAGCTTCATCCTAGCCCCTCTCACATCCTGGCTCCTTCTCACATGGTCCCCTACTGCGCTTCTCTCTCCTACCCAGTCCCAGCCTTTCTGGATCCCTTCCCACTCCACATGCTACTCTGGTCGGTCACCCTACACGGCCTTGAGCCTCATCTGAGCCTCTCATTTCCCGTAAAGAGCACCCTTCCACCATCCCCTCCTGCTCACCCACTGAACTCACTTTGGGACTCTGCAATGGCCGAACTTTCAGTAACGAAACCTCCTTTCATCCTGACCTTTCCCTATTGACCACTATCTAATAATGGCAGTGCTCTTCAGCTGATGAACTAAATCAGTCCGCCTGGCCCTGACTTTCTTTGACTTGCTCCCTCTTCTTTTGAACACATCGCTGTTCAGCTTCTCACAACAACCACCTCTTGCTATCGTTCCCTTAAACTGCCCCCTTGGGCCATCAAACTCTTCCATGATCTTGACCTCCTCACCAAATTCTACCCCACTGAAATCCCAGTAGTACACACTGTCCCACTTCTACTTACCCTCTCTCTCTCTCATGCCAATTCAAATGAATTGTCATTTCTGGTTTTCAATTCAGCACTCCCAGCTCTCATTAAGTATCACTTCCCTGCTTCTCGCTCCTTCCCGCCTTCTTGCCCAGGTCCTGAAGCGTGGACCTCACTAGCCATCCAGCGTGAACCCCTATCTGTTTGTCTCCTTGATTCTTGCAATGAATCACCCCTTGCTCTCATTACTACTCTGGACTCAGCCAAACCAGATGTTCTGTCTGCTCTCATCCTTACAAACTAACCACAGCTATCTACTCAAAGCTTCCTACTCAAATTCTGTTCTTTGTTTTCATTGTATATTTATTCCAGCGCACATAACCCGTAGGCATCTAGGCGCTAGTTTAATTGAATTGTGGAAGCGCAGGTTATTTATAACGCGATCCGTTTTTTCAAGCGTGGATCCGAGATTTCAACCAGTGTTTGATCCGCGTGGTCTTGCTTCCAAGACCTGCACGTTGCCACAAAGCTATGCTCCCTTTCTTGTCTTCACTCACAGCAGACAGCTTCCTACTTTGCTTGCAATGTATGTATTGCATTGACAGCCTCCCTGCCTTCCTCACTCTCTCCCCACCCGCACTCTCGCCTCACTATCTTACTTCTCACCACCTATCCCGGCTGAACCGTCAACTAGTACCTGGGGCTGCCAACAACTGCAGGGCTCCTGCTGACCCCTTCACACCACAAAATGTCAAAGAGCAGCCCCCCTGGGCTGCTCCTACCCATCACCTCCCTATAACCATTCACTCTCTTCTGGCATTGTTCCATTCTATTTTAAGGTGGCCCTAATATATCAGAAGCAAAAGAGACTTTGGCATATTCCCTCTTTAAGATATATGGCACATTAATAGCCTCTATTCTACTTGGAAAGGGACATGGCTTCACTTAAATACCTGTCTGCATCTGCTGTGATGGGTTGCAATAAGCTACTTTGCTTACTGTTCTCAGCTAATACACTATCATGAGCGTCCCCCTTATACACATACTTGATCAAAAAGACAGACACCACTTGCTAGACAAGCATAGGGCGAATTGAGAGACGCGAGTAGGGGGAGATACAACGAAAGCTATCATCCAATGCAAATTTCCGACACATTCCCATGCAGGGGCGTTGCTAGGGGGGGGCTAAGGGGGCTATAGCCCCTGATCTTTTGGTTGTAGCCCCGGATAGAATCTCAGGAGCTACAGCCAAAAGACTAGCTAGCCCCCAGTCCCGACAGTTCCGACATCAGCTTAGCCCCGGGTCTTTTCCAGACCTAGCAACTCCCCTGCTCCCATGCATCGTCCCAGGGTGAATGGTCTCTGGATTTGTGAGTAGCTTACACAGAAAACCTTATTTCTTGTATTAAATGTTATGCATTAAAATAAAGGTGTATGCAAAAAAGCAAACAGAGCGAGGTACCATGGATGGATTTACCAACATTAATAGGCTCCAGCAGCTTGTTGAGGAGACTCACTAGTTTTATTGAGAGGGACCTCCAGGAGAAATTTTGTGCTCATTTGGCCAGGACTACCAACCTTTTTTTTTTCAGGGATCATTTGAGTTGGTGAAGCAGATCCACCTTCACCTCCAGGAAAGGAGGAACGAGCGGGTGTAAGTGTGGAGCACAAGAGCCTCATTTTTACTCGTAGACTAGTTATGTAAAAGAAGTAGCATGGTACAAGTTCGGAAAAAAGCTGGTGTCTTTATGCTGTGGGGAAGACGCTATGCAAATGGGTGACACTCATTCAAAACCAAATCGCCCATAACCACCTGTAGTCAAGGAGACATGGGTATAAGGACTTCGGCTAGTATTCACCTGCTTAAAAAAGAACATTGTAAGTATAGACATTAATACCTATCACGGTTCATACTTTTACAATCAAGAGCAGGTGTGCCATTACAATTCGCAAATTTGACCAATACAAATAATGCAATGTAATAAGTAAATCTTCAAAAAGTAGAGTTTAATTATTTGCACAGTCCGACCGTCACATGTTTCGACCACTGGTCTTTCTCAAGGCAATTAATGTTTCGATCAATGGTCCAAAGCTTGTGCAGGAGCGTAACCATACGGAGCGCCATGCTTGTTACCTGGGAGGGACAGAGTTCGCTAAATGCCCCAGGGCATTATGCGCCCAGATGCCCCAGTGCCAGGAGCGCAATACAAATAAAATAAATACAAATAGTGATCACACCAACCTGGAGGGAGAAATTACCCACCACCTTTTCAAAATTAGCAGCATCCCAACAGATTATCACAGAGCTCACAGCTAAAGCCATAAGAGAACTAGTATGAACATTTGTGCAACCTACAAGATATGGCAAATGCACAAGCGAGCACTGTGATTTGCAGCAGCCATTGTAGTAGGTATTATAAAGTAAAAATAAGGACGTGAAGTGAATAAGTATGAAAGGGAATTTCTGTTATGATTATATGGATAAGATGAATATGTAAGAGAGAGGGGTGAGGATAAATGATTATGTTTAAAAAATTGTTGTGTTGAAATATATGAAGAGGTAGTCAGTAGAAATTTAGAAGGAATGGCACCACGATGAAAAGTATCGCTGAACGTGGAATAGGTGTTTTTGAGCCCTTCCCGGAGCATTGTGGCTACCCGACAGCATTATGGTATACCAGTGATGTCTGAAGCCTTATTAAGGATGGTGATGGGATAGCTACGTTGTCTTGTGCATATTAATAGAATAGAACCACGCTGCAACGGGTGCGAGGAATGGTTTGGTTTGAATAAAAGAAGAACACGTTGCATTTTGTATAGTAAAGTGCACCGTATGTTAGAAGATTTACTGCTGGGCACATGTCGCGCATTAACAGGAGAATTATTTTTGAAATAATAGGGAATCATTTTAGTACCCGTGCTGATATTGTGAAATTAATAGATAAACCTGGGTATATGATTAATAGAAGTTTGTCTTTTTTAGGGTGGACTAAAGCTGGATCATGTATACACACCCAGACGCCACCTATGTGGTGAAACTAGAGGTTCACACAGTCAGTATAGATAAGGAATATGTAAGGTAGTGAAGCAAGATAATGGTCTTTATTATTTTTTTTTTAAGAAGCCTTTGAATGGATAAGCTTGTTGGTTGTTCGGTATACAGCAAGGTTTCATTGGTGTGTCCCAAGCAGACAGAGTAAGAAAGAAACTTGACAGCCTGCTTAAGAAGAGAATAGCCGAATGGGAATTGATTATGAAAGAAAGGATGGGTTGTATTGTCTATCACTGGCATTGAATGAGATAAAGAAATTGGCCAGGGGTGGACCACCATCCTATCACATAAAGAGAAAGTGACAGGGAGGCGGATGAGCAAGTTCCTCCCCCTCCATCTCGGCTTAGAAGTGATGCCCAAGCAGCAATAGAATTGTTAGGAAAGGAGCTATGTGTGTTCCTTATGTGTACAACTTCAAGTATCCTTGTCATTTCAGATGAGCTCCAAAGACAGGGATGTGGGGCCGTGCAGAACACAGAAGGAGATGCTACAACAACCGGAATTAAAAGACTTTGTCTTCCCAAGTTTTTCACCAGACATCAGGTCATGAACTTTGTAAAACCTCACTAAGGAGAGGAGCGAGTTGTGCTTCAAGTAGCCGTCCATTAGGGAGGGAGGTGATTTTGCCTGCAGCCAAGGTGCAAGACAAACGCACAGGGCTAGTCATCTGTAAAAGACATAAAGATATTAATTGGCGAATCCCCTTCACCTCCTCCCCTATGGAAGTGATGATCTGTAGCAGGCAACAGGGAAGAACCTCAGCACGTGCAGACTAAATGTGTGATGAGGAAGAAGGACGGAGAAGCAGTCAAGTACCTCATTGGACTGTGGCTTGTTTCGAGACATGGTACATGGCATGGTCCAAGTTCGGAAAACAGCTGATATCTTCGTGCTGTGGGGAAGAACTTATGCAAATGGGTGCCACTCATTTCAAAACCAAATCTCACATATCCACGGGTAGTCAAGGAGACATGGGTATAAGGGCTTCGACTAGTATTCATCTGCTTAAAAAAGAACATTGTAAGTATAGACATTAATACCTATCACTGTTCATACTTTTACAATCAAGAGCGGGTGTTCTGTTGCAATTCACAAATTCGACCAATACAAACAATGCAATGTAATAAGTAAATCTTCAAAAAGCAGAGTTTAGTTATTTGCACAGTCCGACCGTCACATGTTTCGACCACTGGTCTTTCTCAAGGCAATTAATGCTTCGATCAATGGTCCAAAGCTTGTGCAGGAGCGTAACCATGCAGAGCGTCATGCCTATTACCTGGGAGGGACACAGTTCACTAAATAATGATCACATCAACCTGGAGCGAGAAATTACCCTCAACCTTTTCAGAATTAACAGCATTTTAACAGATTATCACAGGGCTCACAGCTGAAGTCATAAGAGAACTAGTATGAACATTTGTGCAACCTATAATATATGGTAAAGTCACAAGCTTTGGACCATTGATTGAAACAATAATTGCCTTGAGAAAGACCAGTGGTCGAAACACGTGCCGGATGGACTGTGTAAATAATTAAACTCCACTTTTTGAAGATTTATATTGCATTATTTGTATTGGTCGTATTTGTGAATTGTAATGGCACTCCCACTCTTGAGTGTAAAAGTATAAACCATGATAGGTATTCATGTCTATACTTACAAAGTGCGTGGTAAGTGCAGAATACTAGTCAAACTCTGTATACCTTTTACGTTCAACTGGGTCTAGGGAAGGACGCAGCAGTACTAGTTCTGCAGCATACCCAACCAACATAGCTCGTATATATCTTGAGATTAAGAGCACTCGTAAGCAGCTTCACTTACCATAACTTACTTGCTACCCATTCATGGCTACAGGTTCACAGCAATTTTAAGTGCAATGTACTACATTTGGGGCCCAATTCGGAATCACTTATGGACTACAGGGTCCAGATTAGGGCCAGCTGAGAGCCACTTGCAACTGGACATTTTGGGAGACAATGAAAACATGTTTAAGTAAAATTAGGAGTATGTTTAATTCAAATATGTGCATGAGGGGAACAGTTTCAGCACTGTGAAATCATGTTTCAATGGTAGAGGAGCTGTATGAACATATGTTAAGGTTTTGGGCAACCGGCCCTTAGGAAAACAAGAAGAAAGGCCAGGGTTCTTTACACTCTATCTTTCTAAATGAATCCATATTATTGTCGCCATTACAGTTGCACCCTTTCAATACAGTACAGTGCTCATTGCTTCACAGTGATATGATATGATATGATATGATATGATATGGCATATATAACGTGCCTATACACAAGTGTTTTAGGGCGCGACGAGGCAAGGGAGAGGGAACAGAGGGAAGACAGACAGCGATCCTACTAGGCCAGGTGTCATTCAGATCGTGTAAGTGAATGGGAAGGGGGAAGGGGGAAGTGCAGGGGAGAGGAGGAGGGAAAAGTGCAGCACATGGGATAATAGAATAACAATAAGTAAGTGTGGCTAGCTGGTGGCAAGTGCAAGGCTAAGTGCAGACATCCAGTGTCAAGTGCTGGTAGTGGGACTGTAGGGATACAGAGACAGTCCTGAGTGCGGGGGATGCCAGGAAGGCAGTGCAGGTGTGCGACTGGTGGTGGAGGGGACCTGGGCCCTAGATCAGAGGGTGGCCAGGTAACCAGTGCAGTTAAGCCAGGGATTCAGCAGGGGAGAGGAGGAGAAAAAGCTGAAGCAAAGAGAAAGGTTTTGAGGTGCTGACCCTGAGGGAGTTGGAGGCGGATGAGCAAAGAGCTTGAGAAGGAAGATTATTTACGAAGAGAGAGTTGAAGGTATTGAGGCCCCAGGCCTCAGACGGGCTTGTTGACAATCCAGGGGGTTTTGAACTTAATCCTTGCAGCCACTGGGAGCCAGTGCAGAGATTTCAGTCCTGAAGAGATATGATCCCTGGGCTTGAGGCCAAGGACAAGTCTTGCAGTCCTGTTCTGGATATGTTGCAGAGGGCAGAGAGTAGAGGCAGGCAGATTTAGAAATAGACTGTTGCAATAGTCCAACCTAGACAGTACCAGAGCTCTGGAGACCGTGAGCTTCTGGGGGAAGGAAAGGAAAGGAAGAATACCTCTCAGGAGGTGCAGCTGGTAGTGAGACTTCTTAGAAACGTCAGAGATGTAATGGGAGAAGTAGAGTGTGGAGTCGAAGATGACCCTGAGGTTTCTAGCCTCACAGGTGGGCGCAGGAAGAGGGACAAGGGAGGCCGGCCAGAGAGTGACAGGAAAGGAGGGAGCGGGAGTGCTGATGAGGAGAATCTCAGTCTTACTGGCATTAAGACAGAGATCATTGGCAGCACACCACTCCTGGATTGCTGACAGACAGTCAGAGATGAGACAGGGAGATGAGGTGGCTGAGGGTAGCCTGAAAATGATCTGAGTGTCATCCGCATAGCACTGGAAGTTGGGTCAGAGCGCAGCAATGCAGTGGGCAAGGGTTCCTAGACATAAAATCGAAATCAATAAAATCGAAAGTCAAAATGTCGAAAAAATAATCTCGAAAAAAAAAAAGTCGAATTTTTTTTTAATACGTTTTTTATTCGAAATGGGGGGGTTCCCCCCAACCCCCCTTTTTTCTATTTTTTTTTTATTTTACCCCTTTTTTTTACTTACCAAACCCCAAAAAAATATATAAATAATAAAAAAACAAATTCGACTTTTTTTTTTTCGACATTATTGATTCGACTTTTTTGTCATTCGACTTTATTTTTTCGATATTATGACTGGACACCGTGGGCAAGAAGTGCCAGGTATTGGTTAAACAGCCAGGGAGAGAGGTTAGACCCCTGGGGAACACCACAGGTAGAGGTCGCGATAGAGGAGAGGAAGGACCCAAGTTGAACCTGGGAGGGTCGATCAGAGAAGAAAGAAGTCAGCCACGCCAGGGCCTGACCAGTGATACCCAGGTTTTCATGCAGACGGTTGAGCAGGATGGCATGGTTGACCGTATCAAAGGCAGAAGAGAGATCAAGTAAAATGAGGACATAGGGGGTGTTGGAGTCAAGGTTGGAGAGCAGGTCTTCATGATGTTCAGGAGAGCAGTTTGCGTGCTTCTTGCAGCTCTGAAGCCAGACTGATGGTCATGGAGGTAACCAACAGATTCAGTGTGAAGATTAAGCTGGGAGATGGCCAGCTTTTCCAGGAAAGGAGTGATGGGGATTGGGTGATAGTTGGCTGGGCAAGACGGGTCAGCAGAGGGTTTCTTAAGAAGAGGGTGCACAAGGCAGTACTTCAGGGGGGTAGGGAAGACTCCAGTGACGAAGGAGTGGTTGCAGAAGTCGGCCAGGGCAGGAGCCAGGGAGTCGATGTGGTCCTTGGTGGGTTTTAAGGAGCAGGGGTGAACCTGTTTTGACGAGACTTTCATAGATCAGACTTTTCTAGAAACCTCATCTGGGGAGAGCAGGGGAAAGGCAGAGAAGGAGGGAGGAGAAGTGGCCGAAGAAGGGCCAGAGGAAGAGCAGGGAATGGAGGGAGGAAGGGGAGAGAGAAGACAGGATGTCCTGAGTTTTAGAGATGAAATGAGAAGCCAGAGACGTGCAGAGGGCCTGGGAAGGGACAGGAGAGGTAGAGACTGCGGCAGGATTAGACAGTTCCTGACAGATTTTAAAGAGTTCAGTCAAGTTGTTGGATGCTGCAGAGACGCAGGCTTGCATGTGAGCTCTCTTCTTGGTGTGGACATAGAGCCAGTATTGCCTTTGGAACAGGCGGCAGGCCAGTTTGTCAGAAGCACGCCATTTCCTCTCGGCCACCTTGCACTTGCGTTTAAGGATGATGAGGTCTGAGTCATACCAAGAGTTGCACTTGGCTTTGGGCTTCAGGCGGATCCTCATGACAGAGGCAAGAACATCGAGAGTATCACATATAGCAGAGTGGTGATTGGAAAGGGCAGTGTCAGGGTGTGAGTCAGCCAAAGGGGGAGGGAGGGGGAGAAAATGGCGACAAATGCCTCAACTGACACACGCTTCATGGGTCGGATGACCAAGAAGGTGAGTGGCAGTGCTGGAGTTGGCTTTGCCTGGGGGGGTAGAGAGGGTGAGATGGGAGGAAAGGAGAAAGTGATCACTCCAGGAGAGGGGAGTAGTGAGAGGCATAGAAAGGGGAAGGCCTGAGGAGATCAGAACATCCAGAGTGTGCTCTGCAGACTGAGTCGGGCCAGAGGGGAGAATAGCAAGTGAGAGAGAGTCGCAAAGGTTGTGATAGAGTCCTGAGGAAGGACAGGAAGCATTCAGGTGGATGTTGAAGTCTCCAAGAAGGAGTAGTTAAGTGGTCGAGACCAGGAGGTAATAGGAGAGGTCCGCCCACTCAGAGCGGAATGAGGATATCTGACCAGGCTGCCGATAAATAGTAACCACAGTAAGGGAATGGCTGGGAGATAGAGAGAGCCTGCAGACAAGGAATTCGAAAGAGGAGTAGGCCTGCGTAGGAATGACAGAGGCAGGAATCCACTCGGGGAATATCAGGGCTACACCCCCTCTGGAATGGTTGGACCTGGGCACGGAGAGGATCTTGTAGCCGTCAGGGAGGAGAATGTCAAAGCTTGTGCAGAGCTGGCCGTGAACCATGTCTCGGTGAGACTGAGGACATCGAGGTCAAGTTCCTCCAGAAGGCGGCAGATGTCAGAGGAGTGTTTGGCAGCAGAGCGAGAGTTTTGAGTGGCAATATGGAGAAGGTTGCCGTCCTTGAAAGACTTCCAGGGAGGGGTACAAATCAGAGGTATGCCCTGCGGAGGTGTAGAAGATGCCCGAGTGGGGGCAGAAAAGGAAGGAGAGGAAGGCAAGGTAGCCAAGGAGGAGGGAGCAGGTGAGGAAGCTGTGGAGGGGGGAGAGGGGACAGCAGGAGAAGAAAGGAAATTAATGAGATGCAGGAAGCGTCTGTCGAAGAGGAGAAGGTTGGCATGAGGGTCTTGGACCAAGACGGTGCCATTCGCATAAACATTCATGATGACCTTAGAGGAGTAGAAGGAGGCCAGGAGGGCATCCCACCGGTGCCACCATTAATGGGGGAAGAAGAGAAAGGAGAGAGCACAGAGATCATAGGTCTTGTGAGGGAACCACAAAGAGGATGTCAGTGAAAGTTTGCCTGGAGGAGGCACTGGTATAGGTGTCAGCGATAGGGAGTCCTGAGTTGGAGACCAGGATGTCCTTTTCAAACATCTTCCTACCAGATTTAGTGAGGAGACCGGGATAGTCGATAGAGAAGCAGTTGGAAAAGATGGGAGAGACAGAGAGCACCATAGAGTAGGTAGGAGGAGAGAAGATGGGGGGTCGGAAGGGGAGAACACTAGGAAAGGACACAGGGCAGAGAGCAAGCAGACGAGACACCCAGAGCAGAAGAGAAAAGTTGACAATGGGCAAGATAACAGGTACTAAGATTTAAGTATTTACACAACACAATTTTCAAACAGGAGAAAAACACACCTACGTTTGAGAGCCCTGAATAGAGGGGAAAAGGCCTAGGTATCACAATGCAATTTTAAATACTAACACAATCCAATTTTCAAACAGGAGAAAAACACACCTAAGTTTGAGAGCCCTGAATAGAGGGGAAAAGGCTTGGGTTTCACAATGCAATTTTAAATATTAACACAATGACATTTTCAAACAGAAGTAAACACACCTAAGTTTGAGAGTCAACTATATGGACAGGATTGTAGGGTGGAAGAGGGTCTCTATCTTAAACGTGCCGCTCCTACCTTCCTATCTGGCTGGGTGGGGACGGCTGCCCACTGGCTTCCCCTGCGGACACCTGCAGACACTCACTGGAGCCGCCAAGTGGGAGCCGTCCTTTGCCTAGGGGCCCTTGGCCGCAAGGGTTGCCGGGCAGAGGGCTGCCCAGGGATGGTGTGCTAATGACTAGGGGGACAACCAATCCGGACCGGAGTTGGCTGGCTGGGAGGCAGGAGGGAGAGGGAACGAGGAAGAGGCTACAAGGGGTGGGGGGAGGGAGCACAAACGCTCGAAGTGCCAGCAACAGCACAAACAATTGGGAGCAATGAGGCCAGTGATGATCTCCTACCTGCAAGGAGGGTGTGGAAGGCAGGCAACGCTGTTCAGCTGCTCTCACCTGCTACGCCGACAAGGAGGCTCACGCTATAGAATAAACAGCACGTGCTGGGGATGGAGAGGAAAAGTCACTGACTGGCCACTTCCATATGACACAGGCTGTCTGAAAGATTGAAGCAAACCTAAGGCGGGAAGTGGGCATTAACATAATGACCTCTACCATTTAGGGATGTCAATTGGGGGGTTGATGAAGGTTGCAGCTGCGTCCCCTGGCAACTCCTGAGCGTCCCCTGGATCTGCCTCTGTGACCCCTGGTTGAAGGTTGTAGAGGCAGAGAGAAACTGAAAATATAGAGTGTTCTCAGACGAGAGCCATCTTTACATTCATTTCCTTTTTTTAGTCAGTCTGACTACAGAAAGAAATGATTTCTGTTACGATTTTCTGGAAATAATTTCAGTCAGAATTACTTCAATAAGAAACCTCCCACCCCCACAGAACATGGAAGGTTCTGGCTCCCCTGCTCTGCGCATGACAGGAACCAGAGCTGGTTCCATGCGTATGTGGAGCATGGGGGACAGAGAGGCCTGCCTGCAGAGGAGTTCCTCGGAGCAGCAACGGATTCAGATAAATGTACAAATATTTTTGTTTATGTGTGTGCGTGCATGCCTGAAAAGGGTACTCAGTCAATTTACCGAAAATAATTCAGAGTGATACATTTCACCGAAGACCATAATACCAAAAAACACAGAAAATATTAAATAAATATATATATGGTAGTGGGGTAAGGGGTTAAAATGAGTTGGGATGGGGTTGGTGTGGTGCTATAAGGGTAGAAAATCAGGGGGTTGGGTGGAACACCCCAAATAAAATAAAACATAATTTGGTGTTTTTTGGTATTATGGTCTCAATGAAATATACCACTCTGAATTTTCCGTCAGTAAAATTACATATAACCATGAAAAGGTGTGTGCGTGTGTACGTAGATATACATTAGGTAATGTGCGTGAGTGTGTGCATGATGTACGGTTTGCTGGGTGTGTGGGTGATTGGTGGATTGGTGCAGTATAAATGAGGATGTGAATGTGTGTGAATATGTGGACTTGTGTTCAATGCCTAGATTACTTACCGGTAATCATCATTACTCCTAGTCATACTCTTCCTCACCCCAGTACTTGCCTATGAAGCACCTTGCCTCATTCGTAAGAACTGGGATGAGGAAGAGGGCTGTGGAGGTAATGCTGGGCCAAGGGGCTGATTTTGGGGTTGGATGAGGAGAGTGGGAGGCAGAGAGGATGTGTCAGAAGGGTGGAGCAGAAGGGGTGTGTGCTATCTGTAAGAGGATTCAATTCAGCACTACAGCCCAGTTAACGCCTAGTCTAGAATACTGAATGAAAACCCTTATTGATATATCTTTAGGTCCAGTTCATGCGTTCTGGATGACTACCCCTATATAACACCCCTCTCTTGGAATCCCCCTGACCCCACTGAGCCAAGAAGTAGTTCTGTTTTGCAAGTTTAAAAGGTTTATTTGATAATTTAAAATAGATATATATATCACGCTTTATAATAAATTAATAATTGAATAGCACACTTAATCTGATATGGTAAATATTAACAACGGAGAATCTGGCACTAGCACACTTCTTTATAATGACTAATGAGTTGACCTGAAATGGATAAGGTAGCACACTGGTAAATAGGAACAAAAGTATAATGTGGTAGAGGATGCTTTATGTAGCTCAGGTGGATGCAATATTCAATGAATGCAGTACAGAAAATACGCAATATGATTCAACCAGACAATGTAATCACTTTTCTCGGGCTATTCCCCTCCCCCCCTTGATGCAAGGCAAGGAAATGGAAGGAAAACACACAGTCCTCAGAAATGCAATCAACTGTAATTCAGTTCAATCCCAGCAAGCTTAGACAACAGAAAACAGATAGGAGTTTTGAAAACACAGGCAATGCTTGGATATGTGCTGGCAATGAATGAGAAATATGCTAAATTTGCTTTTAATTCCCTTATAGAGGTTCAGGGTGAGTGGTATCTAGTTAATATTAGTCCAGGCTCACACTAGCAATGAGGCAGGGATAGTTAGCAGGTTAAAACGAATTTCTGGCAAATGGAAAGCAAACAGCACCAGTTTTTACATGTGAAGAAATTGCCAATCGCGGTAAAATTCGCGGATGCGTGTTCCGCGATTGCGGTAAAACTATAAGGGCTAGGAATGCGGTTCTTGGTGCGATTCAAAGCTACGATTCTAAGCTATCAAATAAAAGTTATTGCAAGTCTCTAGCTCAAACGGTCGCAGAGATATGAGCGATTTAGTAAAGGTCGTTTTTGGTTTTGTAAATTTTAAACGCACACTTTTTCAAAATGACAAGTGACAAATTTTTGCAGCTAGAATGACAGGTGACAGATTTGGAGCTATCAAGCAGTTCTACTTAGGTTAAATAGATTGAATTAGATGAATTTAAACTAAAAGCTTGGTTCTACACAGTTTGCTATGTACTCACAAGAGATTTTGAACAGGAAAGCGACTTGGTCACGGACTTCAGTCTGGTCAGGTCTTTCCGGGTTCTGCTCACAGCGCCTGGCCTCTGGAACTGCTCACAGGGGTCTGGTCTCTGCTAGGCACCGGTTCTTTGGGTCTCTCTGCTCTGGATAGATTGAAGCCTCTAGTTTGGCTTTCTGGAGTTTGATGGAGGTAAGTATGGATTTTTCCGGCAGGGCTTCCAGCGGCAGATGAAAAATGAATCTCCCTATCTGTCCTGTCTGTCTGCTTTTATGTGTTTAGAATGTGGGTGTGTTCTAGCATCACTGACCCTACCTCTCTCTCAGCTTCTAATTGGTCAAACTTCCATTTCTTACTTGATTGGGGGAATGAAATGAAGTGTCATCAGGATGAGGTCTGTTTATGATACAGAGAACCCACCCCTGTCAACTTTACACACAATCTATATCTGACCTAAAAACATATTTGCACAGGTACACATTTGTTTAAAATTACATATACATGGTGTGGCTGAATTTAGCCATGTCTATGTCCAAATCTGCTCATTCTCGGAGCTTGCATTCAAAGAGTGTACATAATTGACTTTTTAACTGCTTTTTCAATTTCCGACATGGACCCAACTTTACATACATGTGTGCAGGGGGTAGGGACATTAGCTGATGAAGTTTCAGATTTTTAACATGCACACATTTAGAGTAATATCCACTTTTCCGCTAAAACCCCCCTGAACATACCACCGGTTCCTACCACGTCTTAAACTGTGGGCAGAAAAATCACAAGAATTATGGTATCATTTATAAAATTTTCACATGTCCGCTCTATGAATTATCCCCCTTTTTATAAAACCATATCCTTGCTGCAGGGGTGTGTCTTTTCAGGTCACATGGTACAGAAACCAGTCTTTCCAGTTTCTGCCAAGCCAGCTTGCTTCTCACAGGCAGTGCTCCTCCCAGCTTCTCCAGGAGGAAGCCACTTTTTACGACGTCTGTAATAAAAAACCTTTGCCTGAGTGGAGAGGGCTTTGTTCACTCTCTGGCAGAGCACAGGAAATTCAATTATCAGATAGATGGCATATCCTTAGCCTGGGCAGCAAAAGGAAGGTTGGCCTGGGAACACAGTGGTGACTCAAGTTTCACTGCTGATGGGTAGTTGCTAGGCAAAATCAAGTTCCTTAAGCCAGACCTTCAGCTAACTTTTTGTTGCTTTTAAAATAACTTGTAATTTTACACATGCAGCTAGAATGCTGATTCTAAGCGCAAAACTATGACATTTCAACAGTTACAAAGGCATGTGACACCAAACATAGGTCACTCATTTAATTTAACATTTTCGATTTTGGTGGTTTTAAATCCAGTTGTAGTTAGGCTTAAGCTGCTGACTCCATAGCATTTTTGTTATAAGCATTGTTTTTGGGCTCTTCATTTCCCAGATTTTGTAGGCACACAAAACTCCATTCTGCCAATGTCTGCTGGTGTTCAGTAAATATTTTGCACATGTTGCAAGGTTTGAAATAGGCATTTGGCTTGCCTTCAGAAAAACACACAGAGTGGTTTTAAAACGCCGGCTTTTGGATAGTGGTGAGTACTGGTACTGCACCCATTTTTGGGATTTAAGAAATGAATTCCCCACAATTCTAGGTTGCATTTGGCAATCAGCATTGCCATTCCCAATGGTTTCAGACTACTGTGCGGGTAGTCCAATGGTGGTTTTAAAGCGCTTTGAAGCTAACCGGCGCTACTGTTTTTCCTTTGGCAACCCATTTCCCTCATGGCAACCCGGCCTTTCATTCTCGCACTGGTGGGTGGCAAGTGAGGCAACCATTTTGGTGGGCGCACAAACTGCGCAGCTTTCCTGGATTTCAGCGCACATGTGGGTTTTCCGCCATCTTGAATTTTCTAAGCCCACAGCACCAAATGTTGTAACAGGGTAGCTTAAACGTGGGTCAGGACACCCAACATATCACATGATGGTCGGGCCATGATAAAGCAGGCATGATATGTGTTACTAGTGGACAAACTCACATTTTTTTACAGCGAGTATTGCCATATCTTTATGTGGCATGACATGTTTACAGGGCATCTATGATAAAGTAAGCATGATAAGTGTTATTACCTGTCTAGACTGGCACTTGGGTGCAGGCAATCTACTCATTTTTTACTGTGGCATGACATTTTTACAGGGCATCTATGATAAAGTAAGCATGATAAGTGTTATTACCTGTCTATACTGACATTTGGGTGCAGCCAGTCTAGCCATTTCTTACAGCGTCATTGCATATTTTTCTGAGCATCTATAACAAAGCAAGCATCATACGTGTTATTATATGTCTAGACTAGCATTTTGCTGCAGCTAGACTAGCTTTTTCTTACTGTAGCGTGACATTTTGTACTGGGCATCTCTGATAAAGCAATCATGATAAGTGTCCATAGTGTAACATTGTATATCTATCAGGGCAGCTATGATAAAGTAAGCATGGTAAGTGTTATTAGGTGGTTAAATTGGAAATTTGGGGCTGCCTGTCTAGGTATGTCTTACTGGGGCATTGCATGTTTTACAGTGCATCATCATGGCTACAGCAAACATGTTATTACATGTCCTTCCTATATTGTACAGCCAGTTTTACATGATTTGTTATGGTGGCACCATGGGCGTCATTTCACCAAAAGGCCAGGGGTAAAAGAAGTGACATCACATAACCCTTAACTCCCAGATGACATCCCAGGAAGTGATGTAATATGACCCCACCCTGAAGTGACATCACGGAAAGTGCTGGAACACGACCGTTTACTCCATTACAAAACAGGAAAGGCATCACATAGCATTGTTTCCAAGTACACTATGAAAAATATGGTTTCAATTGCACTGTAACTTGATATACATCTCATACAAGAATGGATCACCATATGTATCGCAGAAAAAAACATTCTATAACTGCAACTTACGAAAAGCACAATACATAGTCCGAAATGGATGCTTATTCTACTCAAAATGTTTTTTGGAGGATTTTGTCTGCATTGTGAATTCGAGGTGTTCAAGAATAGACTAATCAGTGGCTCACCCACTGAAGTGTGCCTGAAATGAGTCTAGCAATTATTCTATAGAATTCCAGAAAGACAAATTATTTGTTATTCCTATTCTTTCTCATTTAGGGTCACTGCTCAAAGTGTTACACTTGTGGAACCCCCTGTTTTTTTTAAGAATCCTGAACAAGAAAGCCAGCCATCTAGAAATAAAGAGCCAATGGCATTGGCCACAGCCCAGGAACTTCAATTTGTTAAAAAAAAAGATATATATATTTTTTTGGGGGGGTAGCAAGGGAGCCCACAGGGGTAGCAAGGGAGACCTCAGGGGTCGCAGGAGTGACCCCTGATGGCCCCTAAATGACATCCCTGTGTGGCACTGCATTTTTTATAGCAGAGGAGTAAGATAGCTCAGAGGGTTACGCGGTCGCTGCTGCAATCTGTGTGTGATCTGCCGATGGCAGGTGAAAATCCTGAAAAGGCCAATTCAGCCTTTCGTTCTTCTGAGGTTGATAAAAGAGTACCAACTTCGGTTGGGGTGATAATTGTATGTAAACATGTGCTATGTACAGCTCTTTGGCGAAATAACAGATCATTATAATTAATTAAAGCATTAATGCTGCTGTGCACTGAAAGTGACTTGCATCTATTGGATATTTGGATGCCGTATTCTCACGGCACCTGGCAATGTAGGGGATCTACTTTTCATATAATGACAATACCTGACATGCAGCTATATTTGCCATAATATAGTAGTAACCGGCCATACAATGCTGCTGAAGTGGAATATCTATGGCATTGCCTCGGCCTATTTTTCTCTTTGTGTTTATAGTTTATGAAAATCGTTAACACCTTTTTGATCATATACTTCAAAACTCTCAGTTCATTTCAAATGGCAACACATTACTTCAGACACAACATTCTAAAACAAACATTACAGACATGAATTCATTCCACGCAATACAATATAATACCATATACTACAGACACATCAGTGCCTCCCTTTCTAACCCCCAAGATGACATTTTCCACCCATCGGACACATTATTCTCGTCCCTTCTTCATTATGGGGGAACTAATCAAGAAAAACATTTCCCCCAACCTATTGTTAATCGCTATTAAAATATTCACTAAAGCAATGGTCATGAGATAGAGTATCCATACTAGAGCCTAGCCCACATGACTTCACTGTTTAAATCCTCTGATCTCCTTATGAAATTTTCCAACCACATTTTCCTCGGCCTTAGTGTTGTGCTACAGCCAATCAGCCAATGTTTTAGCGTTTCTGCCCCCTCTCCCCTGGCTTCTTACAGAGCAAACAATTTCTTTCTTGCCAAGGGATCCCACTTATGGGACCCCACCTCTGTAAGGAGCCTAGTAAGTTAAGACGAAAGCGCATATAAATGTAACATTATTTCAGACCTGGGAATCTAATTACGGAGCACTGTATGTCCTTATATGTCCCTGGGTGTGTGCTTAGCTCCCTTTGTAATATATACAATAACATTCTCTGTATATCATACCCCATTATATCATTTTCATATTGTTGTACATCTTCACCAGGCTTTCCATCAATGTAAGTTTGTCTGAGTACATTTCAGCAAGAATCTGGTAACAGCACTCCCCAAAATTACTCAATGCTTTGCCATCATTATTGCTTAAAGATATATTCAAATCTACAAATAGCGAGCCCTATGAAGCAACCAATATTGCCTCAGCCTATGTTGTAGTATTGGGTCTAACCCTGTCATATCAGGACTCCATCCATGACATATGAAGACAGCATCCTTGTTAAAATGTGGTTGGTATTTAAAATATTCTCGTCTGCCTCAGTATATATTTGATATTTTACATGTTTTACGTTCATGTACTTTTCTTTACACCCACAAGCCACCTCCAGTAATGTCACCAGAGTTAAAGAGGAAATGATGCCATCTGGGTCAAATGTCTAGTGACATCACTTCCTGTGATGTCATTGGGTCTGTAGTGTCCTTTACACTACCGCTGACATTCTGGTGAATAGACATCCCTTCTCCCATTACTGGTGCCGAGCGCCAGGGAAGGACACAAGTTGCACTTTAAGGCTGTGATTCAGTACAATTTATATTTAGCAATGGAGTCGAATTCTGGGCATCTCGTATCACAGTCAAAAACAGTACAATTAAAAACGAGCAAAATAGTTAAAGTACTGTGTTACTTATTTGCACGTGAAACGTCATTTAAATTAATTTGAGGGGCATGCTCTACCGATGGTTCAACTACTTTTTATACATAATAAGCTTGGGAGGTGTTATGTTATATTAACATTAAACCATGTAGTAGCTGATGTAATAAGCAGTGATACCCACAAGATGGCGCCCTGCACCAGTAATAGTTTTAATAGTTATGATCAGATGAATTCATCCCAATGAGAATCAGAAATTAGTATTAACATACATACATTGTTGGTTCAGAGGTAGAGGCACAGGGATTTGGGCTTTCTCTGCTTGCATGTGGGATACCCTGGGCGGATCGCCCAGTTTATCCAGTTTGCAATTATATTGGCCATGCGGTCATGTCAAATGTTTCACCATTTCACATCACCCCACTAAATAGGTACTGTTTATGTCTACTTTGTGTCCCTGTATGGGTCTCTTAGGTAAATGGGTCTTAAGGGTGGTTGGTACTGAAGATCAAAAATGTATTTATGGGGCATCTTATTTAATGTAGCGTAACACCAAATGCTGTGAATTGTTGTAATGTATGTCATTAAGTTCTTAGCATTAAAAAAAAAATGTTTTAAAACTTTGATGCCTCTCGCTAATAACATGTTCAATTTGGCTCCTGCTCTTTCATAAATTCTGGGCATTAGGGTTATGGTTGCTGGTGATGTATCCTGTATGGAGTAGTCTGTAAAGAGTACACCATCTCAATCTAACTGTTTGATCCGGGGTGTTCCGGCTGCTGGCTTCATTCGTGAATGAACTGAGGTATTCATCTCTACTGCTTGGACCTCTCTTTGAAATAGGTTTAGGGTGTGATTTTAACACCCATGACACTTGTATGATAGCCATGCGATAGAACTGATGGGTGGGAGTAGTTTTTTTTTTTTAGTGTATATTTGTATTTTTTTTAAAAGTTCACTGTGGGGTTTTGCTCAAAGTGCTGTACTGCTACCTACTAGTTGTTCATCTAATTGTAACGTATAACAGGCTTTCCTGTTCATCCATGCCCAGTTCGGGTTTGGATTTCTTTTCTCTTCTTTTTTTTGTCTTATAATCTATATTAATTTTATGTTAATAGCGGAGTCAAATTTCCTATCAACCATGAGTTTGAGATCCATAGATCACTTAAAACTGGTTTCTGGGAATGTGAATGGAATGTACAATGCTGTAAAGCGCACCAAAGTGCAGTCTTATCTAAAAGCTATGTCCTGTGATATTGCTTTTCTCCAGGCGACCCACCTCACTGATGGTGAAGCTGCTAAACTTAGGGTGGGTGGGTCAAATTTACTTTTCCACACACTCATCCAACAAGAGGGGTCTATCAATCTTGATAAGAAAGAATGTACATGTTACAATAATGTCTATCAATGCTGATCAAGAAGGGAGAATTGTCCTGGTCACTATTAAGATACAAAACTCTGTGATATTGTTATGCAATGTGTATGCACCTTATGCAGACAATCTGCTTTTTTTCACTGCACTTGCACAATGTATCCAAAATTGCAAAGTTGATTCTGTTATCTTGGCTGGAGATTTGTCTTTTTCTGACATCTGGACACGTGACGTCTAGTTGCTATAACTCTAAAATTGGTACCATCGCGGTTTCTGATCACACCCCGATATCATTATGCCTGTCCTTGCAGCATACGCTTGGCAAATCCTTCAGGTGGAGAACGAACATGGCCATATTAAAGAATGAGCGAATCAAAGAGGAGATTGTGAGTGAAGTTGAGAACTTTTTTGCAGTCAACAGAACTAATGATGTCGCTATCCCAGTTGTTCGGAGACATTGAAGTGCTATATGCAAGGTGTATTGATGTCCAAAACAGGCAATTATTTGAAAATGAAAGAAAAGGAAATTAAGAGACTAACTGAAGAAGCGAAAACGCTGGAGAAACAATATGTGATGAATCATGACCAGGAAGTAAAATCTAATCTAAGAAGAAAGAAATATGAGTTTAACAAAATTATATCTGAGCAGGTTGATTACGCTCTATCTAGTAGTAAAATAAACTATTTTGAAAATGTAGAAAAGGCAGGAAGACTACTTGCTCACAGAATAAAAGTTACAGAAAGTGAATATTGTATCACTGCGTTTAGAAACCCGTCCGCAATCTGGTGACACATCAAAAAAGTAAAAAGGAAACATTTAGAGGATTTTATGAAGATCTCTACATATCAGAATTAAGTTGTGATCAGGCT
The DNA here is from genome assembly GCF_040938575.1 of Ambystoma mexicanum. Taxonomy (NCBI): domain Eukaryota; kingdom Metazoa; phylum Chordata; class Amphibia; order Caudata; family Ambystomatidae; genus Ambystoma; species Ambystoma mexicanum. The sequence goes on from NC_090939.1 coordinate 749,517,187, forward strand.
ACAAAACTAGCCTTCCTGGACCATCTTGATATCCTTCAGCTGACGAATGACCAAGCCACGCTCCTAGAAAACATAATTGATTTGGAGGATGTTCGCCTGACAGTGTCAATGCTCAGAGGAATACAGACACCAGATACTGATGGGTTACTGGACGAATTTTACCAGATCTTACCTGATTGCGCCCTGCAGCTGCTCTGTGATGTGTTCACCTCATCATTCGAATCTGGTTCTTTGCGGGACTCCATGCAACATGCCTTGGTGACTGTTTTGTCAAAGAAAGATAAATCACCCACTAGATGTGGAAATTATAGACCGATTAGCCTCATCAGCACTGACTGTAAGCTTCTGGCAAAGATATTGGCCAAAAGATTGGAGCAAGTTGTGCGTTCGCCAGTGCATGAAAACCAGGTGAGTTTTGTGCCAGGAAGATCAGCGGTGGATAATATGAGGAGGCTACTTCTGGGTACTGATATCGGATGTAAAAAAACTGTATCCCACCGTGGTGGTCTCTCTTGATGGAGAGAAGGCCTTTCATAGGGTTGAGTGGCCATATCTGTTCGAGTGCTTGAAGAAAATGGGTTTTCGAGAGAACTTCAGTCAAATGGTGAGGCTTTTATACACCGACCCGTCAGCCTGCGTACTCACAAATGGCCTGATATCAGATCCCTTCAGACTAAACAGAGGGACTAGACAAGGATGTCCGCTTTCGCCTCTTCTGTTTATCCTAGCTATGGAACCATTGGCGGTGATGCTGCGGTCAGATTAAGATATCCATGCTATTGGAGAAGGAGTTGGTGTGAACAAAATGTGGCTATATGCTGATGATTTGCAGGTATTTCTACATGACCATCAGCAAATCATGTTCGATACATACATGCAGCCAATTTGACTTTCTATGGTGCCCTCAGAAAATGAATTATTTAGGCATCTGGATCGGCTCCAAGATTGCGGGATTACCAAAGTAGAATTTTGATTCTGTAATGCCCAAACTCAAATCTGACATGGACAGATGGGCACTCCTGAAGCTGTCGCTGTGAAGCAAGATTAACTGAATTAAAATGAACATAGCACCAAGAATACATTATATTCTCTACATGCTCCATATTAAGATGCCCAGCCACATTTTCAAGGAAGTGGACAATACTATACAAAACTTTGTATGGGATGGCAAACCGCTGAGGATGGCCTTATTCAATTACCATCTTGCATTCTCCATCAGACATCTATGTTGGACTGTAGGTTCCGACTTAATGTACGGGGTGAAATTGTTGCTGAGTGCAGTAGAGTCTCGCACTTGATGCCGAACGCCTTGCTGACAACAGTAACTAGACCTTCTCGACTTGAGAACCCTATGACAGCCTTCCTGCATGAGAGCTGGCGCCACATATCGTACTGGGTTGGAAGCGACCCGTATCTGTTTCTGGACACATCAATCTGACTTAATTCAGAGTTGACCAGTGATGGGAAAATACTCTTCTGGCCTTCTTGGTTCCTGGCTAAATATATCAAGGATTTGATTGTGGATGGAAGTTCCCCTTGGCTCGTTTGCACCACGATTTTGACTTGAGTGATTGCACCTATGCTGAGTACAGACAACTTAGGGGAATTATTGCCGCCAGAATAGACCCTATGCCACTGATGACTCTGCATACAGCATGCACATCCCTGGAGCTATGCAAACGTGTGCTTCATCCTGCTGCTACAATGTATGGCATTCTGCTATCCAGTCGCAGAGGAGTCACTGAGTTGGCTAATGTCTGGACCAACGAGCTAAGTAAAAGAATAGATCGGGACTGCTGGCGTAGATGCTGCAATAATGTCCGTCTGGTCAGTAAAGATTGGGGCCTGAGAGCGTCCCAGACTAAGCTTCTCTTCAGGACCTATTGGACTCCGGAACGCATGTTAGACACCTTATTGATAGTGACCAATGTTGGAAATGCAAACTGGCGAGGGGCTCCCTGAGTCATTTACTCTGGACCTGCCAGAAAACAAGGAACTTTTGGAAAGGCGTAGGTGAAAGACTGAGCCTGGTTTTAAACTGTTCTATTACAATGTGTGCTTCTAGTGTGATTCTTGGAGATGTATCTCCGTTGGCAAATGTGCCATTGTACACAAAAGTGTGGCTACTCCGAGCTTGTATGGTGGCAAAAAAAAATGATCCTCAGGGCTTGGAAGTCAGCAACTTCATTTTGCATTGATGACTGGGTGGATCAACTATTAACTATATCCACATATGAGAAGGCTATTTACAAGCAGTCTGCCAAGACTGATAGGTTTATGGTTATTTGGGGATCCTTTCTTGAGACGTATGGTTAATGTGTCAACTATGTACCATTATTGTTATTTGTGTGCTTTTTCTCCTCTGCTCTTTCCCACTTCTCTCTCTTTCTATTTTCTTTTTCAAATGATTTTTTTATTTTTTTTAATTCTCTCTAGTGAGTTCTTATTTGATTATCAATTCTGATTGTTCATTTGTGATCCTGCTTTGATTGTTCAAATTTTAATCTTGTCTTGTAACATTTTTTGTTTATGCTGTATAAAATAAATAACAAGGATGTGACTGGTAAAAATAAACAACAAAGAAAACGTACATACATTGCATGCCTCTCTCCTCTGCACCCTAAATTTAATCTTATCTCATATTTGCAGTTCTTAGAGGTCGGATTGGTCGGATGCAGGCTCCACGACATTCCCCCAGTGCCCAAGGCCTTGCAATGTGACAGCTATTTCACTGTCCAAGCTCAGGAACGCTTTCTCCACTTGAGCAAGTTTACTAAATTTTGAATGAAGCATCATCACACGATTCTGATGGCAAGCATGCACACTGTACATTCACCGCATGCATGCAAACAAAGTTATATCGGTGGTAGTTGCACACTCGTTCAAAGCCCACTGTTTACGCAGCGCCGCAACGTGTCAGGCACAGAATGTTCTAGGTTTGAATAATCCTATCCTAGTGGTGCACGGTATAAATCAACATAAAAGAGCATAACATAACATATATAACATTCTCCAGGGATCCCTGGGCATTGGGAACTGAGCGTGTTTGCAATGAGGGTCTCCCCCTCTTATTACATTTTCTGAAAACAAGACAGTGTTAATCCCAACTGAAGTGACAGATGTCATAGCTATTGTCACAGCCGTTGTCACAGCCATGTTAACCTCCATTTCAATTCCTAAGGCTGTCAGAATGAGTGTATTTGGTTCATGATTACAAACACTTTAATGTTAGGGTGTTGCAAAAAGGGAAATGAACAACAAACCTAGTGTGAATTATGTGTTTAATGATTTAAGCATATAACCTTTTTATCACAGACATATTTTTTAAAATGAAGATCTCTGATCATTTGTATGCTCCTAAATGCTCTTTGATTTCATGCAAGCAGGCTGGAACCTTCATTGGTTCTATTTGTTCACTTTGCCTTTCTAATAATGGCATTTTGAAAGAGCACTATAGGAGTGTACTTCACAGTCCATCTTTGAATGAGAGTCTTCAATCAGAAAATAATCAATATGGTAATTCTAGGTTTTGATAATGTGCTTTGCTCAATGAGGCAGGCATGACGTTCTTATTATGACTAAAAAATATACTGGAAGTGAACATTGGATGGGAACATTGTCAAATAAAAGAATTAGCCACTTTACAATGTTAGTGCAATTAAATAATTTTCTTTTTTAATAGCTTCTTTTGCACAAACACACAGCACCCCCACTGCTGCAAGATCTATTTTTTTTGTCTCTTTTTGCAATGTTGTCACTAACGTCTTTGGTGGTTCTGGCAAACATGCCCCTGACAAAGCAACTGCTACCCACAGACAGAGACAGAGGGGTCTGATTATAAGTTGGCCGGTGTGGAATTAACTTGTCGGTATTAACATATACTGGCAAGTTTCCGCACTTGCCAACTACAAGTTGGCCGGTAGGGTGGCTAAATAACCTCGAGCAATTGCTGGAGGTAATTCAGGCACCTTACTGGCAAAAATCGCTGATATCACCAGCACCAGTTTTACCGGTGCCGGTAATACTGGCAAAATCCCCCATGGAGTCCAATTGGACTTTACATGGAATGGGGATTTACTTCTGACACCAGCAGTCGTAATCCAGCAGTAATACTGCCGGACTGAGTGCCAGTATAAGTATTTCAGTTTGCGAGTATCCTGGCAGATTTACCGCCAGGATACCGGCAAACTTGCAAAGTGGTCCATAGAGTGAAACAGAGACGGGAGGGGGGATAGAGAGAGCTAGATTGGCGTATTGATTGATTGATATATCATTTATTTTGCACCTATACACAAGTGTTTCAAGGCGCAACAAGGCAAAGGAGGGGAATCAGAGGGAGGACAAGACAACGATTTTACTAGGCCTTGTGTCATTGAGATTGTGCAAGTGCACAAACAAGAAGTGCAGGGGAGAGGGTACAGGGGGAAGTGCACCCAGAGCAGCAGGGCCCTGAGTTATGTGCTGGTATGATTTGTCGAGTACCAATAGTAACACCCATTTATTGACTAATGCAGAGCTTCATACCATATTCCTTCAGCTTCTAAGCATTGTAACAATCAATATCACCTTTGTCACCCACCTGCTCATGTTACTCAATTCATTCATTGACCTGTGGTATTGTGGTGGTGAAGAGTGGACTTGGTCCAAGTGGGCTAGCAAGTCATCGTTCTGTTCCAAAGGCCTGGGAATGGCAATTGAGCAGACCTCTCTGAAACAACCCTAAATACCTCCGACTCCTCTGATCCTCAACCCCTCTTCACACCTCTGTATGTCTCCACATGGAATTAAGGTTTATTTATAGTAGAGTGACTTTGCGCTGCAATGCATCACTATGACGAGTCGTCAGGCCTAGGCACGTATGGGTCAGTACAGATGTTTTTGGCAGCTCAAGTCAGCAGCTGTATCCTCCAGTTTAAGGACTGCTTGATCCCACAATGTCTTCTTTGACAACCCTTACTTCTAAACGATTTTCTTCTGAAGATGTTTTTTTGTGTAAGGTTATTATTTTCTTTTGTGAGACAAGGTGTTCACTGTAGACTGGGGCATAAACTAGGCCCGGGAACTAGTAAAATGTGGCCCACATTTGCAAATGATAATTCATTACTTTTCATGACAAATTCTTTGAGTACGACTTAATAGCTATTTTGAGTGAAAATGTGCTATCCAGAGGGAGTTTGGAAGCACATTTGATCTGTAACTTTGGACAAAACGACCCCACGTACAGTGCTTTAATGAGAGAAATTGGCCCTTTTTAGGCCCCCAAGAGTGGCTCACCCTTGCATGGTGCGCCCTCCCTCCTGCACTGTCCTATTGCCCTTTAGACCAATCTTATCCTGGTGTCTAAACATTTGTTCCACAACATCATTGCCTGTGGCGAGTGGAGTAGTACTTCCTCCAAGGATGTTACCAATGCATCCAGCAAGGATATTGGTGGGTTGTGGTATAATGTTGGCAGTGGGGTGCCAGGCCGCAGATGGAGCTGTAAAGAAGCAAAGCAAGGAACAATGGGCAATAGTCCTGGTGAGAACAGATCAAAGAACTATTCAATCAGTGAAGATAATTCCCTAAATAGTAGAAAGAGAGAGCTCTGAAGCCAGTGCATCACAGTTGAGGTGTCAGGGGCAAAAAGGACTAGAACAGGCCTAACATGCATTAAGGAAAGTGGGTGAGAAGAATAACTCTGCAGTTGAAGGCAGTGATCCTAAAGGAGGCCATAATCAAAGATAATGACTGCCTCCAAATGGAGGGACAGCGGAGGGGAGAGGTGGATCCACGGAGACAGAGAAGGAAGCAGGAGAGGGAAACCGTGGCACTGCCATGGGGAAATCAGGCACCAGCTCGAGGGATCCAGGTTATGCTGAGAGCCAGCAGAGAACAAGGATGAATAGCAACTGCAAAGGACTATGAATGACCAGTGCTATCTCTGCAGAGAGTGACCTGGAAGATGAACAGATTAAGGAGGTGGGGAAAGTAACAATGAAACAGGGCAATGGAATAAGCACATATAAGGGAAGGGATCCAGAGGAAGATTAGTTGGGACATGGGAAGCAACTGTAATGCCACAGGTCAGATTAGAGGTCACTTAGGGCAGACAGGGGGTGAAACACATGATTATGATGAAAGATGCACATGCAAATGGGGTAGAAGGGAGTAGAGATTCTGAGATTAAGGTATCCATCGAAGGGTAGAATGCAGCTGGTGTCTGGCAATGAAAATATGCATATTGCAGAAGGGGATATCTCTGCCTTTGAGGCAAGGAAAGGAGATACATGTGTCTTAATTCTGTGCCCTGCAAAAAATAGACACTATCATGCACAGAGAAAATAGTAATGACACAATCAGATATGGATGTGAAAAATGAAGTGTTTTCGTGGGGCCCCTTTGCGGAGTTCATCATGGTAAAATCTCTGTTACTTTTTTAATTTATTTTTTATTTCAATTAAGTGTGTTACTTTAATATAAACTGAGCACATCACACATACAAGGTCACTTAAGATAGACACGAGTAAAAATTCAAGTAAGTTCAATGACAATTCATTTCATAATCTGTTTCTATTGTTTAACCGTGTCCTGTAATCCTTGATACACATTTACTTATCGATGTATCGCCGTAATTTATTTACCGCCAGTGCAATAGTCACTCTTCTTCATAGCATACATCTTTGCAAAACACATCTATATTAATCATATTATCATTATGCATGCACAAATGCACTCGAAAATTGTCTATGAGGATCGGGTGGGCTTTGGCCCATCACTATTATGGTGTGGTACCAGGCAGTGTCGCTGGGTGGTAGGTTGGCTGCCCTGCCAAAGGCCTATATTTCTTCTGTTTTGTCCTGTAACGCACATGATGTTGTGGATTTTACTTTGAGTTAGGAGTTTTTTGTCACCTACACCAGGATGGTGGGGGAGGGGTGGTGGGGAACAGGTGTGAGTTGCAATTGTTTGACTGTATACCATGCTTTAATAATGTTTTGTTAGCTTTCTCTCATCTTGTACTGTGAAAAATGATAATAAAATTTTGAATTTAAAAATAACAAGAGTTTACGAACATTCACTAACGCATTACGTGCAATAAATAAATCCCCAGCAGATTTCCAATTCCTCTTTGTTTTCACAGAATCTGCAATATCTACTGCCTATTGTCACACATAATCTTGATCCAAGAACCTCTAATGTCGGGAGTATGTTGAGTCTAATGTACATGAATATTCTTTTCAATTTCGTGTCATGGAATAAAACTATGTATTGTTGAGGTGATGAAAATGCATATCCCGTCAATTCTAGGATTTTGAAGGACTTAAATTTGGCTAGATGAGCATGTTCTCTTGCTAATCCCATTGCCTAGATTTTCTGTGTAGCTGATTCACTAATACACTGAAATTGAGATTTGCATTTAGAAACCAATGGATCACCTTGAAGAATCTGCAATTATGTTTAACAAATTCATTAATCACTTTAGAGGAATCACACTTTATAATGTTGCCAATAAAGATCCATAGTGGACTTTCTGTATTTTTGCACACGTTTAAATAAAGAATGCCTTGGATTACAGATAGCATTGTATAAGTGAAGTTATTTCAACTTCAAGTCTTTGTGCTTGAATAGGGACACATTGTGCTAATTCTAGCATATTGCACCATATTTTCACTTCTAATTTATTGAGCCATAAATTATGATTCACAAGACTAGTGTAGAGGGGTACCAGACCACCTCCTCCCTCAAACTGAGCGCAGATAACATGATAGGTTGAACAATGGTTCCAGTATTGCAAAAAACAGAATTATAGTATTTTTTTAAGATAAAGAGTGCATGTGAGGGGACACATATTTTTGGGGTCAGAATGACTCAGGAAGTGAAGGATGCCTCCGATATTACACGCACATCACGAATATGCAAAAATATAATCTGAAAACTGGATAGAAAATGAATTATGCTCAAAAGTAAATAAGGATTTACCATTTGGTAGTGAGGCTGAACAGGCTGAGATAGATTCTAAAATGGATGCCAAATACAAAATGGTGTCCTGGGAGCAGGTGTGCAAAGCCCTTACTCATGCAGATAGCAGATATTATTTGGCAGCAGTTCACTGTAGATAAGCACGTCTGGGATGGAATATTTAGAAATGATGGCAAAGAAAGCAGACATGATTGATAGAACATTAGATAAAGGTATTGAAAGCTACCAATTAGACAGAACAGCTGCTTACTTGGCAACAAATAAAAGGAGCTCATGGAGGTTTTCACAGTATGAGCTGCCAAGTAAATTTGGCAGGACCTCAAGAAGCAGATAAGGGCTGTTTCTTGGCAGGTGTTAAAGGATATGCAATTATGTTTAGCTGAGTCTAAAATAAGCTTATCAGTCGATGTAACAGTGAGCCAGTGCTTGCCAAAATGAGCTAATGTGGGTTTTGTGATTGACAGATACGCCATCCAATCAGAGGAAAGGAGGGCTTATAGTAAAGCATTATGTCAGTGGAAAAAAGCCTATAAAAGCAAGCTAATTGTAGCAGCTCTGTGTGCCTTCCAGTCTGCCTTTCTGAAGCTGTATTAAAGATGGCTGTGAATTTGTACCTGGGCATCCGTTCCTCCTTTGTCCAGTCTCCAGTGTCAGAGTCTATTAACATGGCTATTGGACCTATTGGAGAACATTGTGAGACTAGTTGATAAATTTGTGTTCAAAATCATGGATACTTATGGACAAAGAGGGGGGATAGACAATCCTTGGAGAATTAGAAAGCAGCCATAGTAAAAAGGAAATAGGAAAGGACAATGAGAGTGGACCATGGAGGACAGTGATAGCTCTTGAAGAAGGGTCTAGGTTGATTGATGTCACTGGTGATGACATAGAGAAGACTAAACAAATGATGAAGTGGTGTTTTTTTATGAGCACCACATATTGGATAAAAATAGAGAGAAGGGGAAATCCTACAGCGAATGATAAAAATGTGGCAGCACTCAGCATATTTTCAGGAAGACTCAGAGAGAGTGCCAAGTGTCCTGTGAACCACAGGCCCTTATAACATGGGTCTATTGAAATTAATAGGGGAACAAAATAAAAATAAACACATGTAAGGGATTATAATATGAAACATATGGGGTTTGTGTTGTAATTAGAATAATTAATGTAAGATAATCATAAAAAGATAAGGATAAAAGCACAGAAGTAAGAAGTTCAAAATTAAGAGATTGACAACAATTTAGGGGTGAAATAAATAAAAATGAAGGAATTAATGAATAAATTAATGGGTATCCAGATTTGCAAACAACATGCACAATGGATGGTGTTCATTACAATTGAGCTGTGTAGTGTATTTTGATGAAGAGACATTAGGCCTCATTACATGTTTGGCGGTAGCCTTGCCTGTAAAACCTGCAGGCTTCTGTCAAACTTGCGTTTTTTTCTGGCACCCACGAATGGACCATTACCGGGTCATTACGGCCCGCCGGATCTGGTAATTGCAAATTCGCGGGTGACAGAAAAAAATGCTCCCCATTCCCATTGAGCCCTATAGAGCTCAATGGGAATGGGGAGGTCGGATGCACCAGTACCATTCAGAATGGTGCCGGTGCATCCGACATGCTCTGCTCGCGGGTGCCGCAGGCGTGAAGGAACCTGTGAGCAGAACTCGTAGTTTGCCGGTCCGGTATACATGGTACCGGCAAGCTTACCAGTACCATTGTTACCGGACCAGCACACTTATAATAAGGCCCATTGTGATTAATGGAGGGCCAAAGGGGTAGGGATGGCCAAGATTGATCTGATAATCTAAGAGCATTTTTTTTATAGAACTATACCAAAGAACATAAGAGAGTAAGTAACAAAAACATTGTTTGTATGTATATGATGATGTTGATTTATGTTTTACAGATGAAAATTGTAGTCATTTTTTGAGCACGGGAGGAATGTCTACATGGCCTTAGAAGAGTACAGCAATATAATGGGAAGAAACATTATATTATGATGAAGTTAAGTATTAAATGGACAATTAGAGAAGGAAAAGGTGAGTACCAGTTGACACAGTAAGTTTGTGAACAAACTATTGAACATTATTAGGAGTAAGAGGATCCAAGTGAGTACAGAAGAAAGGCAGTAAGGGATACAATCTTTCAAATCATCTCGGGCGGATAGTTCAGGGGCACCATGCTTGCCCTGGAAGCAAGACGACACAGAGCAACATAGGTTTGATCCCCGTGTCCGCGCTTATAAACCTCTGGGTCTTAAGCGAGTTATAAATAACATATATCATATCATAAATAGATCACATTTTTCCCAAGAAAGGTGCAAACAAGTGTGAGCACAGAATAGCTTAAGATATACAAGTATGGCTATATCTAACGACAAGCATGAAGAAGACTTTGGATAGAAGGTGGAGTAATCTTTATGTAATTCTGGTAACAGAGAAATGCAGAATGAGTGCATCTGGCAAATGCATAAGGCTTTGAGGATAGGCAAAATGATGTATGCCTATATGTTACACTTGCATGCACTTAGTATAATCAATGCTGGGTTCCCAATAACATGGGTAGGCAAGGTTACTGTGGGTAGGACGATGAAAAATGTCAATTATGTCTCAACAGAATAAGCACAGCAAAGAACAAAGAGACCGTAATCCCATGCCAGCAGGAGGAGGACTTCAAAAGTACAGAGAACATTTTTAGCATGGTAGAAAAAACGAAAGAAAGACAGGCCTGATTGCTATATTAATGGCATGTTCTTTAAAAAGTGCACCAACAAAATGTTTAACTTTACAGAAGAACAGCGTGCAGTTCAGTGGGCTGAGAATGCCAAAGAGATGATCTCAGTAATATTATTTTGAGAAAAGGAAGTAAAGGTTTACCCTGATGAAAAAATGTATCGCTTTGTCAGCTAAAACATGACTGTGCCTCTATTTCGGTTTTCTACAGAGAGCAGGAACCCACACCACTGTCTTCTTCCTCAGCTACAGATGCACCAAGAAAAAAAAGGGGAGCGATTGAACAAAACACATCCTTTTTCAAACAAAATATTTTTTGAATTTGTTATGTTGTCTGTCTTGTTGTTTATTATTTTATCATAAAGAAGGGGACTGCATGATTCTTTGGTTTGAGAATGCCAACCACAAAGGAAATGTTTCCTTTAGTGCACTATGCAGTTGTGGAAAAAGAAAGAAGCCCATGAAAAATAGGGCAATGCAGAAAAAGTAAAAAAATGTATATCTTTTATGACCTCAGATTATAGCCAAGTACCGGTATCAGCCAGTATGTATTTAGTATAAAGTAACACCAAAATGTGTGAGAAGAGATAAAGGAGCAGCCAACCTATTATATTAGAAAAAGAGAAAATGCAGTTGAAAGTGTATAGGATGCAGGAGTGTTTAAAAGAAACACATAGGTATTTTAAGGGTTGGTTTTGAGGGGGCAGTACTGACGAAAAGATACACTTATTTTTTGAGAATCTCATTCAGTTTTATATTACAGATAGACGAGGGATACCTACATACCAGGTGATTGATGGCAACTGATCCTGCGAACATAGAGAAAAGATCGAGGGACTCAGCCAGATGCCCAGTTGCAGTCACTTTGTGTTTAAAAGTTTGTCCCTGGGGGATACTCCCCCATCCTTGTGTTCCCCAGAAACAATCTAATGCCCCCCCTTTTTCTGACTTCGAATCAGAAGACTGAAAGTTTGAGTACTCTTTGATATAAAAGACAATGGCAATCAAAAAGGATTGGCCTATGAATCAAAGGGCCTGTGAACTCACTGCAAAGCAGCTCAAAGGACAAATACAAATAAATGGAATAAAAACGAAGAAGGTCCTTGGACGCAGAAAAAAAGATGAATCGGGTGGAAGATGTGCCAATGGAAGAAAAATGAAAAAAATACAAACATTAAAGTGTGCATGGGGAGAGAGCAGGAAACAAGGAAATGGCGTGGGGTGGGAGGAAGGAAAAATGGTATAGTAAATGTTACACATGGACAAAATCAGAGCAAAATGGGCTGGTGGGTTTGCTCAAGGAATGATTTCTCTTGATTCTTGTGGGAGCAAAAAGGAAATCACCTGATTTGTATGTTATGTTTACATTTAATTAGGTAATGGGGATAGGATCCAGATAGAAGCAAATAAAGTTGTTCTTGAGGATATGCACATAAAAGTTCAAAGAGGGCGAAATGTTGCAATTGTCTTTTAGTAAAAGGATATACATATATTGTTTACATTAAGAGAGCACAAAATGATCGAAGTCACTGTTGGTTGCGTGGAAATGTTTTTATGATACCTCCCATGTTGAGATAAATCATCACACTAAGGGAGGTGACTGAGACATGGATGTATAGGTACACTTTACATGAGTAAGAGTGGACACTGGGTCTAATGGCCGTCTAATGGCTGTGTATTGAACAGTGGTCGAATACTGACCAGAGGGGTGTGTGTAGAGGGGTACCATACCCCCTGCCCCCTCAAACTGAGCACAGATAACAAGATAGGTTGATCAATGGTTTGAGTATTGCAAAAACAGAATTATAGTGTTTTTTGAAGATAAAGCGTGCATGTGAGGCGACACATATTTTTGGGGTCAGAATGACTCAGGAAATGAAGGGTGCCTCAGGTATTACACGCACATCATGAATATGCAAACATATAATCTAAAAACTGGATAGAAAATGAGTTATGCTCAAAAGTAAATACTGATTTACTGTTTGGTAGCAAGGCTGAACAAGCTGAGATAGATTCTAAAATGGATGCCAAATACAAAATGGTGTCTTGGGGGCAAGGTGTGCAAAGCCCTTACTCATGCAGATAGCAGATATTGTTTGGCGGCAGTTCACTTGAGACACTCACATCTGGGATGATACATTAAGAAATGTTGGCAAAGAAAGCAGTCATGATTGATAGTAAATTAGATAAAGGCATGGGAAAACTACCAATTAGACAGAACAGCTGCCTACTTGGCAACAAATAAAATTAGCTCATGGAGTTTTTCATGGTATGAGCTGCCAAGTAAATTTGGACAGACTTCGAGAAGTAGATAAGGTCTGTTTCTTGGCAGGCATTAAAGGATGTGTAATTATGATTAGCTGAGTCTAAAATAAGCTTATCAGTGTATGTGTCAGTCAGCCGGTGCTTGCCAAAATCAGCTAATGTGAGCTTTGTGAGTGACAGATAAGCCATCCAATCAGAGGAAAGGAGGGATTATATTAAAGCATTATGTGATTGGAAAGAAACCTATAAAAGCAAGCTGATTGTAGCAGCTATGTGCGCCTTCCAGTCTGTCTTTCTGAACCTGTATTAAAGATGGCTGTGAATTTGTACCTGGACGTCCGTTCCTCCTTTGTCCAGTCTCCAGTCTCAGAGTCCATATATATTTTTTAAAGAATTCAATTCTTTCAATGCAACCTATTTGTGAGCAATAACCATAACCTGCAGGGCTCCAGGGAACTAACCCTATTATTCTACATACAACAGAAGCTGCAAGCCTACCCAGGCTAAGTAATTCTAAGCCTCACCGTTTCCAAGTTTTAACTTATCCACTTTAAGACACGAAAATAGAGCATGACATGTCACTTAGACTGGCTAATTACTCACATTGCATTGGTAATCACAAATGGGGCAGGTAGGTATTTGAGCATGCAAGTTTAAGAATGAACTCTGAATAAATTGTTTGTTCTATAAGACATAGTGATCCATAGCTGTTTTGCATTTTTTGTCTCTCCCCAAACCTTCCCCCCTCTTTTTTGCTTTTTCTTTTCTTTTATTTAAATTCATTAATGTTACAATTTTCAAATAATACTTTTGCTAAGGTTTGTTTTGTAAACGCACATTTTTGATATACGATATGCGAACCATTTATTGTCATTGGATTTGTAAATGTTGTCGTATCATGTAACCTTTTTGTACCAATCAGTTATGAATGTATATACCCACCATTTATACCTTTGATTGCCCAGGTTTGAAAAAGAAGGGTCAAAGCATGTGTCACCAAGGGGCACAAATGCAATAAAGGCACCTTTTCTTGAATCACCAGTTTCACTCATCACCTTTTTGCTGACAGGCAATATATTCGGGTTAAATGATTACACTTGGCATACCAATGGAAGGGGATAACCATTACTGTACCTGGATTAGCGACGGTCTACACTGACACTGGAATAGCGGGCCCAGAGAGAGGCAGAATGACCCCACCTTTTTGCTCGAACCTGTTAATGGTGTACCTGTGGCCTTGAAACAGGGCTGGAGTAGGCCGGGGGGGACCATATATATGGATCCTACCATGGTTGGGTGGGGAGGTTTGGTTTTGAAATAAGGTGTGGAGTAGGGTGGTTTCTCTGCAGAGGGGGAGGAAGGTACATGCCTATGGGCCTATAAAGGGGTGTGAGTAGGGAGGGGTGATTGTGGGACTAAATAGGAGTCTGGGGGGAAGTTGGTTGGGGGTGTTGCTGTTGCAGTTGAATTTTATAAAAAATGTTGATCCACTTCGGGAAGGGGGGAGTGATATGATATGATATGATATTGCATTTGTAACGCGCCTATACACAAGTGTTTCAAGGCGCGAGAGTGTCCTGGTGGTTTGACCATTTGTGGGCTTGTTCAGGTGATAGATGTGGAACGACCAGGGAAAGTTAAGCTGGCTTTTTTCACACCACTGCAAAGGAGGAGGGAAGATTCAGGGTAGTTGAGTAGATGGGGAATTTTGTTGGGTTTATTTTTGTCATGTCTGTACTTTCCTGTGTGCGTCAATTGGATTTTACTCAGGGGGTTGTGTGTACATATGAATTGGAACATCAGGGAGAACGAGGGGGAAAGCAGGGGCGACTGGTGGGAGATAGCAACAAGATGTTTGCAGTATGGTGATGGAAGTCAGGACTAAACTCCCCATTTAAAAGACCACTGGTCATGAGGCAATGAGGGAATTTAAGGACTCATGTTGGGACATGATGCTACTTCAGGAAACACATTTTGGCAAGTGGGGCGAGGAGACTTAGAGCAGGACGGACGATTTTGGCAGTATATTATGCCTCAGGCCCTAGAAGAGGAGTGGGGTGGCCGTCCTGGTGGGGGAAGCATGCAGGTTTGAAGTGCAGGCTAAGATGTGTGATAAGGAGGGAAGGTTTGTTTTTCTTAAAGGTATTCTCCAGGGTGAAAAACTTACAGTGGCCTCAATATACTACCCCTTTACGGGCCAGGGATTATTTTGGGAGGGTGTTAGTAGACACCTATGGCATTTTTCAGAAGGGGCCCAAGTAATAGGGGGTGATTTTAATATGGTCTTAGATGCACGAAACAACAGATTATGGACTAGAGAAGATGATGAAGAAGCAGAAAAGGAAGTGGAGTCCGCCAAAACAATGGACACCAATCATAGTTTAGGGCTCGCAGATGTTTGGTCGGTAGGGAAACATCGGGGGGAGAGGGGCCTCATTTGCAGTACCATTTAGATATTATTCGGCGGCGCACACCTCGTTCTCTATGATAGACCTGATTCTGGCAGATGTAGGCTCAATCGCGTCAGTGTCAGAAGTGGGGGTCAGGGCAGTTCTGTGGTCCGACCACAATATGGTGACGGCAATGGTGGGTGTGAGGGAATCCAGCAGAACAGAGAGGTGGTATTGCAATGACTACCTACTTTAGGAGAAGATAGTGAGGGAATCCCTTCTCTGCAAAATCAAGGAATACTTTTAAATAGGCACCTTGTGGGAAGGTTTTAAAGTGACAATTCAAAGGAAACTGATTGAGCTGGGATACGGGGGGAGCAAACTAGACAGGAGGAATCCCTGAGGATGAGGATTAAGGAGCTGTGGCCCGAGGATGGCCCGGGGAGGGGGCGGTGCACTTGTGTACGCTAAAAGAACTGAGTGCATGTACTGCAGAGCTTAAAGTCCACCTGGCATATAAAACGGACTGGGAATTGAAACACCTGAAATAACAACACTATGAAAATGGCAAAAAGGTGGATAAGCTTCTAGCTTGGAGACTGAGAGTTCAGGTGAGTTCCAGAGTGGTCAATATGCTAGAAAGAGACGACAATGCCCTCTTAAAAAGTAAAATGGAATTTGTGGAATAGTTTGGAGACTTCTATGCCGTGCTTAACACCTCAGAGCGTGAGCGGGATGAAGGGTAGTGCAGGGTGTACCTGGAAGGTGTGGAGCTCCCGGGAGTGCAGGAGGCAGACACACAAGCATAGGATGCGATGATATAGGTAGAGGAGGTTATTTCAACAATCAATGGTATGAAAAGTGATAAGCACTGGGGTAGGATGGACTCACAGTCAGAATATACAAGATGTTTCACTCACTCTTGGCCCCCGCAATGGTGCAAGTGTTAAATGCAGCATTACAGGATGACGCGCCACCCCCAAGAATGCTCAAGGCTCTTATATGAGTAATTGCAAAGAAGGGTAATGCTCCGAGGAGGTGTGCATCTTGTAGGCAGATATAGCTGCTTAATGTGATGTGAAGCTTTTGGAGAAGACTTTGCAAATAGGCTGGATATATTCCTTCCATGGCTGATCCATGGAGATCAAGTGGTGTTCATTTGTGGTTGAAGGGTGCAGACAATATATTTAAGACACTGAACCTCATGCACCAGGCCAATAAAGAGGAAGAGGGGGCCTACTTGTTCTCTCTAGATTTGGAAAAGGCCTTCAATAGGGTGGAGTGAGGGTTTTCTCAATGAGGTTCTGGTGAAGTTTGGGTTTGAGCATGGGTGAGGGCTATGCACCATGAACCAACACCGAAAGGAGCACTATCTGGAGGATTCCCATTACGTAGGGGAATGCAACAGGGGTGTCCCCTTTCCCTACTGATATGCGCTCTAGTGATAGAGCCGTTGGCATCGACCATTAGATTGGATAAAGTGATTAACGGACTGTGTTGCAATGGAGTTGAGTTCAAAGTCTCATTATTTGCAGATGATATTTTATGTTATATTACCAGCCCAAGGGCCTCTCTCAGAGAGATTACTTATGCTGGTGTTAGGAGCCTATGGAGCCCAGGGCTGAAACTCAATTACTCAAAATCATTCTTGTTGCCAGTAGGGACTTCTCTCGAAGAACCACTTGAAGTGGACGAATGTTGAAGTAATAAATTGGCAGTATATAAGATAAAGTACTTAGGAATTTAACTGCCCAGAAACCTGAGTGATTTGTTTAGAGAGAGTTACCTTCCATTGGTCGAAGATCTTAAGAGTGGCCTCAAGAGGTGGTCATCACTGACGCTCTCAATGATTGGTAGAATGACAACCGTGAAGATGAACGTGCTCCCACGCTTGTTGTTTTTATTTCAAAATGTTGCCTACAGCGTTACTGGAGGGGTGCTTCAAAGAGATTGAGGATAGGTGTTTCAGCTTTATGTGGCAGGGGAAGTTGCACAAGCGACCTTGGGCCTCATTACGAGGTGGGTGGTAAGGGATTACCGGCACCAGTAATCCCTTACTGCCCTACTACGAGTTCCCTTTGCAGGTCCTCCCTTAACGCCAGGTTTTTCCAGGCATTAAGGACGGGACCCGCAAAGGGACTCTGGAGCTAATAACGGTTCCGCAATTTGCGGTACCGTTATTAGCGCCTTCCCCATTCCCATTGAGCCCTATGGGAGCTCAAATGGGAATGGGGAAGGGCCCTGCTGAATGGGGAATTACTGGTCCCGTCAACCTTGGAATGGGCCGGTAATAGCTCCATTCACCAGGGCGGAGTCGGTAAGGTTATGGAGGCAGCCATGGCGCTAATTGCAACACAGTCCATGAAGAAACTCACGTATATGGCCCACGATGATGTGTCCACATTCAAGGCTTATTTATGGCAAAGTATGGGCCAGGAGGAGGGCAAACAGGGGCAGAGAGAATTGGCTGGGAGGAGAATGTAGGGTTCCAACTGAGGAGAGCTGAGTGAAGGAGGGAGGGTTGTTCAGTGGGATGAGGGGGTGACAAGCTCATGGTGGTTAGAAGGGCATCCCTTGGTGTTTTCCTCAAAGGGGGAGAGATGTTCAGTGAATAGGCACAAGGCCAACTGGGTGTATTACCTATTGTGTTTTGTTCTGTCTTTTTAAAGCCCAGGGTATGGAACAATCTGTGGAAGGGGTGGCTGGGTAGGCAAGGGAATGAAGAAAAGCTAAACAGGATTTGTGGGGATCACGGTTAATGTCCCAGAATATTACCTCCTTTTTGGGGGATAGAGAAGCGTACATGTCCATCCTTGGGTGATTGTTTGTTGTAGCTGTTAGTTTAACCCTTTCTTGGTTGTAATTTTTTAAGTATTTTACTGTGGTGTATGTTGTGAGTATTATGTGATAATATAATTACTGTGTGAAAACCTTAATAAAAATCAGAGCTAGAAAAAGATATGGATGTACCTAGTATCGGACACTCTATTTGCTCATCTCCTAACTCCCATATCATGTTTTGTAGTGCCTCTTTACCAAAACACATAACTTTCGTTTTTTTAGTATTTTCTTTCAAATGATACTGTTTCACGTAGTTATAAAGAGCTTATGAACTACGTGCCATTCCCAATGCTGTATGATCAAATAATATAGCGTCGTCCACGTAGCCCATCCAAGGTATGTGCCTACTTCTCAAATTCAAAGGGAAATTATATACTTTGTTAATTATTTGTGAAAGGTCAGTGACAAACAGGTTAAATAGCAGGGAAGCAAGCACGCATCCCTGCTTTAAACATAAACTTGTCCCGATTTTCTTATTGAGTGCTCATTCGCCATTTGATCTGACTTGCACGATTGTATCACTATATAACACAATCATCATATACAGTATGCCCATTGGAATATTACATTTTCTTGATTTATTCCAAAGTATCTGTCTACTTGTGGAACCAAAAGCTGCTGTAAAATCTACTTATACTGCATATAATGTAGGAGCTCCCTTAACAAGCGCTTTTCTTTTAAGAGTATTCAATACAAGTACATTTTGAGTGGTGTCCCAAGCTTTTCTGAAGCCACTTTGCAAGGGATTCAATATTCCTTCTCTCCTTGCCTAATCTTTAAGTTCCTTGAGACTAACAGTTGAGAAGGTTTTCCTATCAACACCTGAAAGGGCAAGTAAACTGTAATGTTTAGGATTGGCGCAATCTCCCTTTTTGAACAGACCAAGATAGAGCTCTTCCATAACTTTCTGATGTTCACTCTTTACGAACAAATGATGTAACTAACCATTCTGCCCAGAAACTACAGTTCCTTTTAATAACAACATTAGCTATTCTGTCAGGCACTGAAGGCCTCCAATTTTTGAGTTGCTTAATATATCCTTCCATTTTTTATATATATAATTTGCTATGATCTTTCTTAGTGAATCTATATTTAGTTCGGAGGGGTATCTCCTTATTCGCCCCTCCATAGTCAGATCATCTTGGCATTCTAAAGGCCTGCTAAGTTTCATACTATTCCGCTCTGTCCAGCATATCCTACTGCCACCAGAATTAACACTTGTTTCATCTACTTTACTTATATCCACATGGAGTGACTTCCAATCTATTGCTAATGTTAACATGCTATGCTCACTCACATTTTTTTGTACAATAGCCATCTGTTTTATTTTATCCAAAAAGAATGTTTCCATAGAAAAATAACCTATTGTTGCTTGTTTAGTCCCCATGTGTAATTTCCAGGGACATCACCCATCAGTCGCCCATTAATTATTGCCATTCCCCATTCTGTTGCAAATTCTATCCAAACGTGCCCTTGTTTATTTCCCTGTGTCTGTTTCATTTTTACCAATGGCTATTTGTCATGTGCTTCCTGATTCCAGGTCTCATATTTACCAATACAGTGAGCATTTAAGTCACCACCAGTATCACCAACTCCAGTTTGTCAATTGTCCAGCCAGAAAAGTTAATTTATACTATTCATAATGTTATGTCATGTTATGTTATCTGATATCTGTATAGTACCTACTGCCATTGTTATGTCTTTGAAGCGCAGTGTAGTAGAAGGTCCTTCAGAAGACCAGAGCCTGTGCATGCATGGAAATGAAAAGAGCATTCCATTGCATGCAAAATAGTACATTGAATTAGGTGACTATTCAATTACTAGCAGAGATGACTAGTTTAAAACATTATACAGATCATGTAGAGCATTGTGTTCAGGTGCAGAGATGGCTGCTATGTCAGTGAATATGTGACAGCTGGACTAGATTTCTTGTGAGACTGAGCTATAGCCTATGGGTTGCAGTGCAAGAGGGTAATGGATATCATAAATCATCTATCACCCCATAGGGCAACTGTCTACTGTTAAAGCCTCTGCTATACTTCTGTGAGTTGGCAGAAGAGGGAGAGGGGTTAGGCAGTCTTCAAACTCCAGTAAATTACCATATGCATCAGCTAAGGGTTATGGGAGGGAAGAACCTTTGGTTCAGAGAAAGGGCTACTTGAAATTTGGGGCCACTGACACAAATTATGCATTGCTTAGCAGGCTGGTGGGTGGGCTGATAGATGCATCAAGCTCACTCTACCATGCTCAGGTGCCCTGCTCAGTGGCCTGCTGGGAATTCTGACTGTTAACGCAGGGCCTGTCTTGGGCAGGGCAAGAAGGTGTTTGTCAGGTGTTGGTCGGGCATTGCTCAGGGCAGGGGCTGCTCAATTCGCCCAGATGTTTACCTTACTGACTCCCTCAAGCCCAAAACTCTTCTCACACAGCCCACAGTGAAAATCGCTTCTCCACCACCACCAACAGACACAAAGTCATTAGGTTTTGATATGGAATCAGGCCTTCGGCATCAGTGAGGGGGCAACCCTGCAGGGGAAGGGGAATCTTCATGATGAAACACAGAGCAGAGGAGGTGGAGGGTGGGGTGTGGATTCCTCAAGATTGTGCTGCACCCTGGCATAAAAAAGAGAGGTGTGGTGGTCGCAGGATGCTAAAGAGCAGTGTGTTCGCAGTGACAGACAGGGGTCATGGTGCTGCAGCATATGATGGGCTTTCCAATAAATCTGCCATGTCGAATTTGCAGTCTCACTGTCTCCTTTCTAGCTGAGGGTCTGAGAGGGTCTTCCTTACTTGTGCCACAGCTAAAAATGATGGTATTTGTCACGGTACCATCAGGGGGATCGTATGTATGAACCAACACCAATTTCACATTTCTATTATTTACCACTATGTCCGATTCGGCCATAAGTAAATTGGGGAATTCACTAGTCGCACATATTCTCTTAAGCGTGATGTTATTCCTAGCTCGAATTAGTAAACCACCTTTCAGTCTACCACTTTTACTTTTCACATCTAACTTTTTAATTTAGCATATCCATCTCTTTCTGATTTTTTCATTTACCCAGCTTTCCTGAATCATTTATATTTGGTGACTCAGAATATATTGAAGCCCTTCTTTGCTTTTAGTATAGTGACTATTCCCCTGGTATTCCATGACATCACATTGAATCATCAATCAATTGCTGGGCTGTAGTGTCCCTGGAAGTGGAAATTCACCCAACTTCCATCCATCTCCTTATCCTTCCTATTTACATTAAAAATCACTGATTGAGTCTTGTTGTACTAACAATATTCAGTTTTTCACATTCACTGATTTTCCCATTGGGGTATTTTTCGTGAAAACAAATATCAAAACACATTTAAAGAAAATCTGCAGTATGTTCTTTGACCAATCGTATCATAGCCTTTGATGTGCAATACACTTTAGTTATATGGCTCCAGGTGTCCTCTCCAATTTGTACATAGTCTATGTCTCCTGTGTTAATAACGTGCAACAGTGGTATTAATAAAAACAACTACAAATTGCAGGTTTGATGGATCTAGCAGGAAACAAATTGACAATGCGGAATGATTTCACCAGTGTCTCCTCGTTGTTGTTTAATTAACCTTAACCTCCGCTTACATCTCTGACGTCTCTAAACTTCCTTCTGCAACTCCTCAGAGGTATTCTGCCTTTCCTCTCCTTCGCACAGAAGCTCACTGTCTCCCAAGCTCTGGTTCTCTCTAGGTAAGACTACTGTAACAACCTCTTTCTAAATCTCCCTGCCTCAACTCTCCGCTCTTTACACCTAATCCAGAACAGGACTGCAAGACTTGTCCTTGGCCTCAAGCCCTGGGATCGTATCTCTCCAGCTCTGAAATCCCTCCATTGGCTTCCATTCCTCACTCACAATGTTCAACACCTCAGCCTCCTTTTCTGCTGCTTTGTTTACATTTTTGATCCATCTGTCCATTGCCCCATTCACAACTTTTGATGTTTTCTATCTCTTTTTCCATTTTCTTTTTGCCACGGGGTAATATTAGTACACATTCACCTTCCAGTTTAACTATTTGGTAGTGTACCAGCTTCAGAAACTCTTAGCAGTTTTTTCCCCTTCCTTTTTTGAGCGGGTTTATTCCCTTTCCTTTTTTTCTTTGAGCGATCATCCGTTAGTCTAGTTGCCGTAATCATCTCTTTTTGCATGAATAAATTAGCTATATCTTCCAGTATTTGTAGCAAGTTATCAATGACGTCAATATTATTTTCAGAGGGACTTTCCATTATTACCTTCCAGTCCTACATCCGTGCTCATCATGCTGTTCTGGTACACTTCTCGGCATATGCCACAACTTCCCTAGAGGTTGGGTATCTTGTCTGCCTTTTAATTCAAATAATTGATTTGTTTGCTCAATTGTCTCAATATGTATGTTCTCACACAGCTTAAACAGAGCTTTTTACATTAGGCACATAGATTGCATAAAGCTGTTCCCATCATTAGGACTGGACACCATTGGAAGCATACAATGGCCAGAAATATGGGTACTGTCACCGGCCATAGGTTATATGGGAGAGGCACTTAGATTCGTATCAAATTGCGCATTCAAGTCAGGAGGTAAAACCATCATATTTTCTTTTTAAGGCCATACCCGAATCAGATCATTTAATGCGTTCAGCTGGGGTCCTTCACCATTGATATCTCGCTGTAAGCTATCGCTTCGCTCTAATAGCAAATGATTATCTAAAATATCATGCAATGATACCACAGAAGCACTCATTGGATATTGATTTGCTTCTGTTTGATTCTGCACAATGCGATTTGGGGTGTAATAATCTGTAATGTTTTCCTATAAAGATGCACTGAGAGTTTTTTGTTTGGGAATTTTATTTGTCTTTGCCAGGGTCACAGAAATTGCCCCAGCCTTCTCCTTCCATGACCAACCACGGTTTTATATGAGCAGATGTTTAAGCAGTCTCAATATATGAGGACTTCGATACAAAGGTAAGCGTAATCTAAACAGCTTCCCACCTACCGCCTTACTGCCAGACTGCATGTATGGCTCGCACTCTGTGCGCGCGTCCACGCGTGGCGAGATTTAAGTAGTTCCTCAGGTGAAATTAACAAGCAGCTCCAGCAGTGAATCAGTGCAGAAAATCCACAATGCTACAGAGTAGCGGCACAGCAGCCTGCTTGACTGCCCTTACTGCTCGCACTTGAGGCTCGTCGCTGTTATAATGACAGCCATTTTGGAGAAGCTAGTTCAAATATGAAAGCTGTCGAGTGTTGCTTTCAAGAGGGTCTTTTGTTTCCATGCTACTTGGCACATTTCTTTTTTTTCCACTTGAGTGCTGAATTTTATTGTGGTTAAACTCCAATTATAACAATTCCATTCGCCATGGTGCAGATGGTGCCGCTCATTGGACTAGTGCATAGTCACTAAAACATTATTTTCACCTACACATCCTAGATGGGTAGGACACGGACACACCAGAAAATGGGCCTTATTCATGAAACCTTTAGCTCAGTGAAAAGTGACTTTGCACTGGTGCAAAGTCACCTTGCACTGCCAACAAACACCGTGATCCACAGAGCGGTGCACAGTGTATGTTTGCAGTGCAAAGTGATTTTGCACTGCAAACAGAACACTTTGCACCGCTCTGTGTATCACGGCCGGTTCAACGTGTTTGTTGGCAGTGCAAAGTCACTTTGATTGCGCTAAAAGTTCCATGACTTAGGCCCAATGTCGTTTGCTTTTGAGTCTGTCCGTTACAACCAGTGGTGGAAGTGTAAGAAAAGAAGTAGTGGAACTATGTTCCCTGCTAGCCTGTCCTGCTCCTCACAAACCCCATTGCCCTGCCCCCTCCCACACACAATACAAGCCCCCAAACACATTTGCCTGCTGTTTAAGGGAATGTTCAGTGCACTGCACTGAATGTGCAAGTTTCAACTTCTTTCTACACTCTTATATTAAAAAGAAACCGTTCCGGAACGGTTTATTTTTAAAATAACTTAATTAAAAGAAGTACAGGAGCACGGTAAAACTTAATTAAAAGAAGTACAGGAGCACCGCTCCCGACCGCTCCCGCCCACTTCGATCACTGCTTACAACATACTGTGCCAGTTCAGCGTTTGTTAACTTTGGACTGTGGCATGTAACAATACATGGTAATGCATCCCATTATATTATTGTGGAACATATTTGCTGTGTGCATGTGATGAAACAATACAACAGAGTGATTTAATCTTTACATTTTGTTATAGGAGAACATGAATCAGTTTTGGTGAAATTGTGTCCATTAAGTTTTACAAAGGAGTGGGGGCTTGTGCCATGCATCACTGCCTGTGCTATTTCTTTCGAGTGAATATGTCTACCCAGTTACAAGGAATTGGTATATACAGTAGAGCATTATTACAAAAAACATCCAAGGTAGTGCGGCCATGTTCTTTTCACACCACTCTCCATCCACTGAACTCTCTCCGCTCAACCCTTTCTTATCCAGCATATGTGAAAATACCACATCACTTACAGGTAAAACGCAACAGGAGTATCTAATCCAAAGAGTGTTGTGGGTATGCAAATATGACCTGGCTGACTTCTGGAGCATGCATGATATCTGCAGGTCAGAACACTTAAGACTGCAGAGCAGACAGGGAGCCATGGGTGTAGAGCAAAACCCTCAGGGAACCAGACTGCGCCTTACAGCACACAGCATCAGAGACCTTACGAATCTTTACACAAACCCAAGACTCGCATCTACCTCCAATCCCGTTGACTATGGTCCCTTGCTGACTCCATACAGAACGCAGAGAGGCAAACCTAATGAAAATTTTCAAGCGATCTCCCATTCATATGATAAACTTTTGGTCCAGAAACGACGCGCCTTTAGAAAAGCTAAAAGAAGCACAGCACGCCTCCCTACGGTGGAAGGAAAGCTAGTAATCAAAGAAGCTACTAGAAAATACAAAACTTGGGTGAGATCGTACAGATGGAAGCTACTCCAACAAGACGCAGAAGCCATATTGAAAACGATCAGCTCGAATAACCCAAAGGAATTTTGGTCACTGTTGAACAAATCATCCGCACCAAATGGATTGGAAATCACGAACAGTATTAGCGAACCCACCTGGGCAGCCCACTTTAGCTCGCTCTTTCAAATGCCCACGCCCAATCCAACGCAGCGCACCCCCTCACAGACGACGTTGTTCATCCTTAAAAGCCCAAGGCATACTGAATGTTGGATAAAACTGGACGACCTGGACGGCATACGAGATATCCTCAGAAAACTGAAAAAGTCCCGGGCGCCAGGCCCAGATGGTATCACCAATTTCGATCTAAAAACCTACCCGGAAGAGTGGGCAAAATTCATAAGAACGGTGTTTATAAGATGTGCATCCTCCCAATCTGTTCCACCTTCATGGCTTTCTGCAATAGTGGTCCCTATATACAAAAAAGGAGACAAACACGATCCTACGAACTACCGTCCAATTGCTTTACTGGACCAAATAGGAAAAGTCTTCGGATCACTACTCCTGAAAAAATTCCAATCCTGGGCCGCTCATGCCCCTTGCAATGACAACTTTCAAACAAGCTTGAAAAAACACTAGGAACCGCGATCAACATCTTTCTGTCATCCATCTTAAAAAGCAAGTGAAGGAGGGAAGCCCGAGATTATTCATGGCCTTTATAGACTTTTCTAAGGCCTTCGACAGAGTCGATTGCACTAGACTCTGGGAGAAACTGACAATGTGGGAGTGCCTAAGTGACATCCTAAACCCGATTAAAGCCCTACACACAGACACCAACATTAAGGTGCGGCTAAACCAACAAGGAAGTCTCTCCACCAAAATCGATATAAAGAGAGGCGTTAAACAGGGCTGCCCTCTGGCCCGGCACTCTTTCTTGCCTATATGGGGGATTATCAACATTCAGAGGCCTCAATCAGATCTTTTCCGCCTAAACTTGCGCAAATAAACATCAGCAGACTATTATACGCAGATGATCTCATTTTATTGGACCTGAACCCTATAGGCCTTCAGCCTCAACTTGCCAATTTATATGATTTCTGCATTGAAAACAACTTAGAAATTAACATCGACAAAACAAAGATAATGGTGATGGATTGCTCGACCAAGAGCAGGAAAAATTGAATTGGTCTATAGACAAAACGGTAATTGAAAAAGTTAAGAACTTCAAATATCTAGGCGTGGTCAAAAGAGTTGGCCATGCAAGAATCCCTTTTTTCTAAAATCCGAAGCCTGGCAACAAAAGGCAAAGCAATAGACAGAAAATTTGGCAAATTCTCTACCATTCCACTGTTAAATTTTTACAAACTAAAGGTGGTTCCCACTGTGACCTATGGCTCTGAGGCCATGCCTTATCTGCTAAAAGCGCTCTGGCCAAACTGGAGGCTTACTTTTGGAAGACGGTCTTCTGTTTACCAAATTCAACCCCTGTCAAATTGATCCGACGAGAACTAAGTCTGCTTTCTCTTCAGGGCACGGTTGACTGCAATACGCTTATGCTCTACAGAAAATGTGGTCTACCAGACTGCTCCTTTATTCACAGCCTAGTACTTAAAGAACTTCAAACATCAAGTTGTAAAATGCTCAACCTATGGAAAAATGAAAATTTAGAGCTACTAAAAACCATAGAGTGCACAGAAGACGAACTGATCAAAAATCCGACAAGGATACTCAAAAAACTAAAAGAGATGGATTGGATCCGCACGCTAACTGCAGCTACTAATTACAAACTTACATCACATTTGCCTCCAATATCAAAGAAAATAAACGTACTTCAAAATTACATCAAAAAATTCCCGTCGACCAGCACGTAATCTTATAATGAGAGCAAGACTGAACCTCCTCGACTCCAACGAAATACGTCACACTAGAGGTTTGTCTCCGACTAACATCTGCAGATTTTGCGACAAAGAAAAGGAGACCATCCGACACCTATTACTCTCTTGCTCAGGTACAACAGAGATACGGCTTCCATACGTGAAATTTCTTCTTCGATATTCATCTACGACCGATGAAGAGACGTGGTGGGCACGGATGATCAGTGGAGATCGAAAGTCATGGAAATTAGCGACTTTTAAGATCCTCCAACAGCTAACGGCAAAATTAGAACTTAAACAAAACGAACATAATTAGGATCTTCCTTCTCTCCTACCACGTCCTCTCTTTTTTTCCTCTTTCTTCTCCACCTTTATGAAATGTCTCTCAAAGTGAAAGGATTTAGTCAGAATGACAAAACGTTTACAAAGAAATGTTGTAAAAAAATCAATTATTTGATTACATTTCAACAATAAACATAAAAAAATGAAAAAATTTAAAAAATGAACATTACTATTTTTCTTCTTTAAGATAGCATTAACCAGGAACCTAAGGTAATGCATTAATTCACAATTACAATGCTCTGTCTGTATGCACTGGCACCGGTTGTACAAATGAGTCAGATTCCCTGGCAGCTAAACCCTGCATGCAAGTCAGGGAAAGGGCAAAGATGATTCACGGACAAGCATGAAAACAAAGTTCCCATCAAGCTGAGTTACAAAATGTAACATAGATTTTAAACATCAGGAATAATCTTTGGTGCCAGCCTGAAGCGCGATCCCGACATAAATAGAAAGGTATGTTTTATGTATCATATAAATTGCCTCACATGCATATAATTGCGTCTAATAAGTGTATTGACCCCACTCCACTCACACGCCTACCAAGGCAACCAATGACACTTGCAATTCCATTAGTTACATATACCTAAGGTTTCTTGTCCAATCCCCACTTGTGTGAACTAAAATGATCTCATTAGAGATGAGCTAACATGCACATCTGATGTTGCACCACATGTTTAGAATAGGCCAATGGAGATGTGTAATGAATGTACCCGTTTATGTTACTTTTACAATCAGCCAATCAGGCAGATAGATGCATTATTGAATAATGTTTTCTTTTGCTTTCTGTAAAACTTAATATAAGCCTGTACACCATTAGAACTTGAATGTATGTGGATAATTCCCTTCTTAAACAGATTTTGTAATAAATAATTTTTTGCTTCTTCCTGTATCCTGTGCATTGCATTTTTGGCTCCTGGGAACACTTTTATTGGCAAGAAAAGCGATCTAGCCTACACTATGAAGTTGAAACATTGGGGATTTTCAAACATGGCAAATCTGCAATAACAATTGCTGGTAAACTCAATAAGTGTGATTTTGCAAATGTTGATTCATAGCTGTTCTCTGCATTTACAAAGCCAAACCTACTAGCTTTGCCAATGCTTGTTTATTAGGCTTTTACTCTTTACATTTGAGAGGACACAGGAACTATGGGCTGTCTCTATCAGAAACTGTCCGTGAGCTCCCCCTACTCCTGTTGTGTTGGGACATGGACATCACAATGTATTCTAAACACCAGCTGAGCATGGGGTTTGTAACAGCAAAAGGGGACATTGTGGTTAATTGGCATGAAAACACTGATGCAAAGTTGTCAACATGGGGCAAAGGCATGGACAGGTCCCAGAACAGAGGCTGCCTGCTTAAGATTGATAAGGTCTAGCGGCACTGTAAAAGCTATTCCCATTGAAAGTACAATGGCGGGTAAAAGAGAAAAGAAGGAAGTGGGCATCAACATGGCCACACTTGCTGATCCTACATTGTATATTTTAAATAGATATAGGCTGACATGACGGAGCAAACACCAAGAGTTGCATGTATTTTATTGGTGTTTATAAAGATTACATGCTGTTTTGTATAGTCAAATAGCAATGGATTACTGGCTGTGTCAGGCGTATGCGCCTGCCTAGTGCTCTATCTACCGTTCTCTCTGTCTCTTTCTCTGTTTCTCTCTCTCTCGCTCTCTTGTCGCTCTCTATGCCTCTGTCTCTTTATATGTGGGTGAGAGTGGCGTTGTCACATGCGCATTTCCTAAAACCACCCCAGCCGCTGCAGACACCTACCCAACCACAGGGGGACAAACAATATTTTCAGGCTGGGTGGGGGGAGGGCGCATCTTTTTTTTTTATTTTCTTTTTTTATAAAAGCAGCTATTTAAAAAAATAAAATTTAATTGTGCTAACTTTGTAAAGTCCCCATTATTAAAATGTTACACTGCACACTTCTAATGATCACTTACAGAATATATTGTTTTCCAATAAGAACTATGAATGTTACACTTGTGCAGGGCTTCTTTTGTGTCCTTTTTATTGAAAGGGTTGCTGTCATTGCACCATGGCTGCTGAACCGTGGAAGGGCTGGTGCCCGACATGCACAGTGTTTTGCAATTTTGTGCACCCTTCTTTGTCCTGGATATTTGGAGCAATATGGACATTAAGGGCTTTAAGAATGTCTGCATAAGGGGTTTGTTTTGTGCTCTAATGGTCTTTAAGCACTATGGGCATTTGTCACTTTGTTTTTGTAGCCTAATTATGCATGTGTGAATTATTGAAGTGCAACAATATGTATATTTGCACTTTAAATTACTCAAGTTGTATAATTTCTCTTCAGTAGAAATTGTCTCGAAATGATTTGATCAGTTGGTGGTAGATTTGGCGGTAGATCTCTTTCTTCGGTAAGGACCTTCCTCTGGAACAGCGTCCTTGCCTCTCTGAAACTTGAGCAGAACCATCCGGAAGCATCTCAAGACCTTCCTCTTTGCTTATGCCTTCTCTCTTCCTCTCCCCTGCTGATTTCCTGTCTGATACTGCACTGGTCACCTGGCTACCCTCTGATTTCGGGCCCAGGTCCCTGCCCGCCCAGTTGCACATCCGCACTGCTTCCCGGCAACCCTTGCACTCAGGTCTGTATCTGTACCCCTAGAGTCCCCCTACCTCCACTTTTGGACACCTGCTGCACTTACCCTTGCACCTGCCACCTGCTGGACGCACCTCTTTTATTGTTTTGATCACATGTACCGCACTGCCCCTTCCCCTTTCCCCTGGCACTTTTCCCCTCCCCCGTCCCCTGCACTTGTGCAATCTTAATGTCTTTTGGCCTAGTAAGATCGTTGTCTCTGTCCTCCCTCTGTTCCCCCTTCCTTGCCTCGTCGCGCCTTGAAACACGTATTTATAGGCACCTTGCAAATGCCATATCATATCATATCATATCATCAGAAAAGTCTATGTGACATTTTGGAAATGAGCTAGAGTGTCATCACATGTCTTTTGTGCGTTGGTTAAACTTACAGAGCAAAGAACATTATCAAAACATAGAATAACAATTCTTTTCTGATAGGTTATCATTCCAAGATGGGCAGCCTGGTACACGCCTATTGTATGCAATCAAAATATTCCTATGTGAATGGGAATTGAGATAAATAACACCAGTGAGCATCCCAGCATGCTTTGCATGAAATCAAACGTATGCTTTTTTAACTGCCTAGTCATCTGGTTTTAACATTGTGAAATCTGTATTTTTTTAAGTGGCTTAAAGGTTTTATTCCAAATAAAAGCGTTGTTGATGATAAAATCAAAGAGCATTTTGGGAACACCAGAATGACCACAGATATTTATAACTGATAAATATGTCTGTGATAAATGGGTTTTATGCTTGAATTGCTAAGTAAACAATAAGTGGGTTTGATTCTCTTTTGAATTTTCACAACTCTCACTCTAACATTGAAATGCTTGTAAGATTGA
This sequence comes from Ambystoma mexicanum, assembly GCF_040938575.1. NCBI lineage: Eukaryota > Metazoa > Chordata > Amphibia > Caudata > Ambystomatidae > Ambystoma > Ambystoma mexicanum. Next base: position 749,547,994 of record NC_090939.1, read on the forward strand.
ACTTGAGATGTGTCCTTCATGCTGCAGCACGCCTCGTCAAAGAACTCCGTAAATTCAACCATACCACCCCAAACCTCATCAAACTGCACTGGATCCCGCTGAAAGCTCCTATAATTTTAAAACCCTGTTGTATCATATACAAGGCTGTCACCTTGAAGTCCCAAAGCTACCTCACTGAGAAAGTCAGCATCTCCAGAGGCCTACAATCTTCCAGTTATAACAACAGGAAGGAAGGAAAGAAACAGAAGACAGGTTTTTTCTGTCTACACCCTAAGACTCTGGAACCTCCTCCCTATCAACATCAGGCTTGCCCCCTCGCTTCTACAGTTCGGGAAGGAGCTCAAGACCCTCCTCTTCAAGGAACACCTAGGTCTATACACCGTCCACTCCCCATTTTACCTGAGACTGGTCATCTGATCCCCGCTGTTTCCTCCGCTGAGTACTTGGAGACCCATTGCAGGCTATTGCTCTCCCTCCCCTGTTGTTAGATCCCCACTCCCTTGTTTCCATGACACCTTACCTTATTTTATCCCCATGATTGTAAAGCGCTCCATTGCTTCCCGAAGCTTGGTCCACGCTCAATAAATGGCATAATAACAACAATAATAATGATAACTGTATATATTGATTTGGAAAGCCTAAGACTTCGGAAGTGAGAATAGAATGGCTTTGATATAAGTTACGTTTCTTGGCCTTTTGGCTAAGATCACCTGTAGTAACTGCTTTTATAAGAACATGCTACTGCTGTTTTTAGTCAACTGACTAGACTCCGGCTTTCACTCCTGTATTTTTCATGCCTTCAGTTTAGGCTGGTTCCCCCGCTATGTTGCATAGAAGGGTGTCTGACATGTGAGGCAAGCCTATAATGAGGCTTCTGCCAGAGCTACATGGAAAGGTACAGTTGGGTTTGAACATGTGCGGCAAGTACGTTGTGACCATAACTCCTTAGTGCCTGGCAAGCCGGCAGAGTAAAGCTACTTGGGCGCTATCCCTAAAGGCCAACCTTGCTAGAAATACCTAGTACCGAGAGGTGTGTGATGGCTAGGGCCAGGAAGGTTCCAAGGGAAACACAAAGTAGCATTGAATCCCTAATGGCATGAGGGCTAAATGACATGCACATGAGTGAGTTCAAAGTAGCGGTACACCTCGGTGTGTGCCTGGCGAATGGCAGGCCTAAGGGGACAAGTACGGATGGGAAATGGCTGACGCATGCTTTGATGAACTGAAACACGGTCACAAGAGCAGCCAGCACCAACAGGTGCTTGTGGACAGGGAAGGCCCAGAGCAGAGCACAGTTGAGCAGCCAGTATCTGCCTCAGGGGTGGAAAAGTATGCAAGCTAGAGTACTCGCTGGAATTGACTTACACAGGCACCTGTAAGAGTACCTCCTTGGAACAAACCTGTGTGTGGCACATGGGTGTTACAGAGGCAGCAGCCAAACCCTGAGGAAGCATGAGTGAAAAAACACAGACGGTGTTGCAGGCCTGGCACAAATAGCCCCTCTGCGCATCTGGGGTGGACACGCAAGTGCGAGGATCCTCGAGCTGGAAGGGTCCCTGGTGCTCTAGGATCCTAGCACGTGGGAGGCCCATGAAGGGGCAAAGGTGGGACATGAGAGAGACATGGCAGACATGAGAGATCTCTAGTGCAGCAGGCAACATGGGTATGTGTAGTGAACATGTGTGCAGACCACATACATAGGGCATTGAGAAGCGTGGTAAGCATGGTTGAAGTGAGAATGTGATTATGGATGTGGTGTGAATGGAAAAATATATCAGTTGCTCCACTGAGGTCCAGAATCTTAGCTGGGCAGGGTAAGGACGGATGTTCCCAAGGCACAGACATGCTGACAGGATTTTATATAGAGGATACAAGCAAGCTTAAGATACTGCAGTGGACTATTTGACACATTTGCCACCATATTCAATTCCGGTATCTGCTTCACTCCAGGATCGTTCAGGTCAAGTACAGCATCCCGTGACATTCACAACCTCGGAACTCATGAAAGTAGATTGTGTGCTCTGACAATATTATGTATTGTATTTGCGTAGCCATGGGATACTAAAATTGAATTGCTAAGTAGGAGAAACAATTACATTGAAAGAAGCTCCATGTTGTTATATATGTTAATGTGGTCTTGGTCTGTCCTGCTGGCCCCTTATGTATGCTTTATAAGTGGAGTGATTGGCGGCTCAGTAGAATGTTGGTGAGTGTTTGCTGGTGAATGCTATGAGTGTGTCAGTTGGGATCTGAGCTGGGTGTGTGTGAGGATGGCCAGTGGGTGTGCTCCTTGTGAACTGTCCTAGTCGCTGTCCATGTAAATATAATGCAAGTAACTGGAACCCACGCAATGCACATATGTAAAACAAAGTCTACCTGGTTTCAGACATGTGGCTCAACAGCTTGTCTGTGAGTGATCCTCAATCTGCCCAGTAGGCATTGCAACACAAACCCGTGGCTTTTCAGGTGAACCCTTTGTGCATCCACTGATCCAGTAGCCAAACCATTCCCTCAACACCATTGACAACATCCTTTGTGTTGTTTTTGTTTCTCACCTGTTCCCCTCCACTTTCCTGGTCGCGCTCTGAAACACTTGTGTACGAGCACGATATAAATAAAATATCATTTCATTTCATTTCGTTTCTACTGTGGTACAGGGACATTAATTTCTTGTGCCCAAATCTGATCCATATAGATCCACAAGCACAATACTCCAGCAACCCTAGTGCCTCACGCATCTCTCAACAAACTATTCAAATGACTTTCAACATTAGCAAAGACCCAAGCCCAGCAAATTTAGTGATCTCGGAAAATAACGTCTACTGAGGAAACCAAATGGATCCACCCAAATTCTCCTTCCTCTACAGAGACAGGTAATATTTCTCGACACCAGACCTGAAGGTGAAACTCAACCCCTAACAAGAGGCCATTTTCTGCCATAAATAAGGCACACCCTAATTTCCATCATCGCCTCTTTAACCCCAAATTAAGAGGGCCTCATGTGGTGGCAATCTGCATAGATTTCATCAGCTCTAAAGAATCTTTTGGTTATGGAACTATCACCATATCGCTCCGTTTAAGAGCAACCTCTCTTACGTATAATGTTACTATACATGCTCCTTTCCCCTTTCCTGATGAACACCAGACTCATGTAGAGTGGGCCAGGTGTAGGCTGCCGTCAGGAGGAAAAAGTATCGGTAGAAATAGCATTCAGCTGAGAGACCTCTGTGGTACCAGACTTCAGTGATCCCCACGGGGAAGATCAGGTAGCAAACAATAAGTGCAACAGTACATATGGGCAGAGAAATGGAATGAGTGCTGATGTATCTTCCTTTTACCCGACAGCACCCTGTATACTGCTGTTGAGTCACCTTATAGAAAGGAAGCAGAAGTCCACCATTATGGCTCTGATGACTCCAAACCATCCACTCAGCAAAGTTTGCGACCCCTTGTCCCGGGAGGATAGCTCAGCGGCAACTTGTTCGCCTTGGAAGCAAGACAACACGAAGCAATACAGGTTCGATCCCTGGGTCCGCGCTTAGAAACCTCTGGGTATTTAAGTGCATTATAAATACGCAACTAAGACAAAAAAAAACAATTACGCAACTACAAAAAAAAAAAATTCCTGTAACAGTGCCTCGATGCCCGCGGGCTGTCTGTTTAAAAATGCAAATAAATAAATAAAGCATGGCAGACATATGCTAATGGTCACCAAACCTACGTTTGTACAACCGAGATCGGGCACCAGCTCCCAGTTTCCAGTGCAGTGACTGGTACCCCAAACAGAAACCTGCATCTCCACTGCCTTTGGCCATAGTTTCAGATTGAAGATTGTGAGGGTGAGCATGGAGCACACCACTACAAAGCCACCATGATACCGCAGGCCACAATGATGACTCTGACACCTGATAGCATGTATTCCTTCTATTCCTCAAAATGAACCTGCACAAACGATTGGTTAACACACTGGCACCTGAACATGCGTGCATATTCATGTAGCCGCGTGGGCACTGCGGACACAAAACACCCACAGGAAAGAACACAGTGTATTTGCAGAAAACGCCCAAATACACAGTATGCCCATGCACTGGTGATCTAATAGTTCATGCATTTTTACTCTAAGAAACCTTTTACGGCTGGCACAGTGAGAGGACATGCCCTTTTTATGCTTTGAGTTAGCCATAGACTTGATCTAACATCGCCTGTGGGTGGTTGAATAGCCTGTTAATGGGTTTTACATATTCAGGATTCAAAATTGCTCAGAGCTGAGAGCTATTTAGCTCCTGCCTTTTGCCTGGGAGAGCCTGGTTAGCTTAAAGCCAACAGCTATCCAGAAGTAAATTTGGCTCCTCAGACAAACTGGTGCCTAAACAAAAATGTGTATGTGAAATTAACGAGTATTTGGGAATGCTAATAAAGAATATTGAGAACAAATCTAATACACATTTAAGCACAATAAATCATACATGATGGGCAAAACCGTAAAGAGGCATCTCCAGGTTGCCATACGGTAGCTCCTGCCAGCAGGGTGATGCCTGGCACCCATGAGCTGGTTTTAGCTGCAGCCCATCGTATCTTAATTTCTAACCTGGCATATGTTGTAATTAAAGATGTTGTGATGGTTGGGCTCAGAGCATCCATACACAGACCAGCTGTGGAGCCATTGGTTTTATCCGGGACATCTGTATTGTGCATATATACAATGGTGCATCAACCAGTTTCTCTTATATGTACAGTGGCACAGTAGACAGAACAGGGACAGGTAGTTATCTAGACAGAGATATAAGGAGCAGAACCACCGGCCATCCTTACATACCCAGCTCAGGCCCTCAACTGACATTCATGGAACATTCACTCAGAGAACCACTCAACATTCTCCTGAGCTGCTCATCATTCATGCATCAACATTCTAATGGCATGCACTCCTGGCCAGTGACAATACAAGACAACCTCAATGCATAACAGCATATTAATGTTGTGTGGGTATAAGTGCTTGTCAACTAACACTTCTTTACGCCATTTCTTTGTCAATGGAGTCACACTTTACGGCAACTTGATCTTTGTTTTTATTTTGTTATTGCTTATAGCGCAAACCTAACTCAAGAGCAGTGGAGCGCTTTACAACAGGGTCGTGCCATTTTGTACAGTAGCGCAGTGCTGTTGGTGGAGGGAGAGAGAGGTTTTTATTCATCCAGAATGTATTGTTGACCTTTAGCCTGACCAAGATGATTTACCATTCTAACTCCAGCCTTACCCAATGTGACGTGAACAGTCACGTCACACTGCAAGTCAGGTGGGGGTAAAGCGTGATCAGTTTATAGTGCCGAAGGTTATGTATGGTGTGCAGAAATATATGTGGCGAAATAAGAGGGAAACCACATGGAGGACCGGGCTTCTTTAAACCATCCTAAGGTTAATGAGAAAAATATTGCAATGCTTTTTCTACCCCAAAGCCAATGAATGTCCACAGGTTTTGGATGTCTTTTTTGAATTAGTTTAGGAGTCTGTAACATAAACATACCTTCAATATTGTTTAACTGTGAGTTATGGAAACATTTATTGTGGCAGACATTGGCTTTAATGGAAACTCTAGCAAATGTGGCCAATAAAACATGACTATCAAGGAAAGTTTATTAGCTTTTATTGTGGCAGACATTGGCTTTAATGGAAACTCTAGCAAATGTGGCCAATAAAACATGACTATCAAGGAAAGTTTATTAGCTTTTATTGTGGCAGACATTGGCTTTAATGGAAACTCTAGCAAATGTGGCCAATAAAACATGACTATCAAGGAAAGTTTATTAGCTTTTATTGTGGCAGACATTGGCTTTAATGGAAACTCTAGCAAATGTGGCCAATAAAACATGACTATCAAGGAAAGTTTATTAGCTTTTATTGTGGCAGACATTGGCTTTAATGGAAACTCTAGCAAATGTGGCCAATAAAACATGACTATCAAGGAAAGTTTATTAGCTTTTATTGTGGCAGACATTGGCTTTAATGGAAACTCTAGCAAATGTGGCCAATAAAACATGACTATCAAGGAGAGTTTATTAGCTTTTATTGTGGCAGACATTGGCTTTAATGGAAACTCTAGCAAATGTGGCCAATAAAACATGACTATCAAGGAAAGTTTATTAGCTTTTATTGTGGCAGACATTGGCTTTAATGGAAACTCTAGCAAATGTGGCCAATAAAACATGACTATCAAGGAGAGTTTATTAGCTTTTATTGTGGCAGACATTGGCTTTAATGGAAAATCTAGCAAATGTGGCCAATAAAACATGACTATCAAGGAAAGTTTATTAGCTTTTATTGTGGCAGACATTGGCTTTAATGGAAACTCTAGCAAATGTGGCCAATAAAACATGACTATCAAGGAGAGTTTATTAGCTTTTATTGTGGCAGACATTGGCTTTAATGGAAACTCTAGCAAATGTGGCCAATAAAACATGACTATCAAGGAAAGTTTATTAGCTTTTATTGTGGCAGACATTGGCTTTAATGGAAACTCTAGCAAATGTGGCCAATAAAACATGACTATCAAGGAAAGTTTATTAGCTTTTATTGTGGCAGACATTGGCTTTAATGGAAACTCTAGCAAATGTGGCCAATAAAACATGACTATCAAGGAAAGTTTATTAGCTTTTATTGTGGCAGACATTGGCTTTAATGGAAACTCTAGCAAATGTGGCCAATAAAACATGACTATCAAGGAAAGTTTATTAGCTTTTATTGTGGCAGACATTGGCTTTAATGGAAACTCTAGCAAATGTGGCCAATAAAACATGACTATCAAGGAGAGTTTATTAGCTTTTATTGTGGCAGACATTGGCTTTAATGGAAACTCTAGCAAATGTGGCCAATAAAACATGACTATCAAGGAAAGTTTATTAGCTTTTATTGTGGCAGACATTGGCTTTAATGGAAACTCTAGCAAATGTGGCCAATAAAACATGACTATCAAGGAGAGTTTATTAGCTTTTATTGTGGCAGACATTGGCTTTAATGGAAAATCTAGCAAATGTGGCCAATAAAACATGACTATCAAGGAAAGTTTATTAGCTTTTATTGTGGCAGACATTGGCTTTAATGGAAACTCTAGCAAATGTGGCCAATAAAACATGACTATCAAGGAGAGTTTATTAGCTTTTATTGTGGCAGACATTGGCTTTAATGGAAACTCTAGCAAATGTGGCCAATAAAACATGACTATCAAGGAAAGTTTATTAGCTTTTATTGTGGCAGACATTGGCTTTAATGGAAACTCTAGCAAATGTGGCCAATAAAACATGACTATCAAGGAAAGTTTATTAGCTTTTATTGTGGCAGACATTGGCTTTAATGGAAACTCTAGCAAATGTGGCCAATAAAACATGACTATCAAGGAAAGTTTATTAGCTTTTATTGTGGCAGACATTGGCTTTAATGGAAACTCTAGCAAATGTGGCCAATAAAACATGACTATCAAGGAAAGTTTATTAGCTTTTTTTGGCAGCTTATTCCACTTGCTTCAGACATACTGTATACAGCTAACTGATTATTGGAGAAGTAAATCTGCAATGTGTGCAGCCTGCCAGAGTTGTTCTTTCTTGGAATGACTCCCGTGTGTGTGTGTGCATGACACTTTTCATAATTCCCACACGTGTTCATTTGCTTTTTTAAAGAGCATAGGCTCCAATTCTGAAATCTTTTTTTGCTGCATCTCCTGTTGCACATAATTCACAAATGGCACGTGTGATGCGCACATTCAGGCGGCCTTTGTTACCCACTTTGCACGATTGCTGATAGCAGAGAGTTGAACGGGGCCTTGCTGCACATTTCCAAGTGCATCCTGTATTCATAAAAGGGATGCACTTTGAAACAGAGAGAAAGCATTTAGAAGAATACGCAATGCATGGGTTGGTCATTTTTTGACCCACTCTTGCAGTGTTTTAAGCTGGACAGTAGCTGTATGAACCATAACAGTTTGCATTTCTATCCCTCGAACAGGGATAGCATTTTTTCCCGCCTTCCTTCCTGGCACAGCCTGAGCACTCCCCAAGGGTCTGGCCATATTTATCTTGTAGGGTTTGGGGTTCATGTCACCTCTTGAGTATATTCGTGACACAGTAATATATCAGCAGCAGCCCATGTTTTCCAAAACAAACTTTTCCTGCATACTTTCAATAAGTGTGAACCCCACAGCAGGGAGTCAACAAACATAACTCCTTCAGATGACTGGTCCTCTACTAATCACTTCCACGTGGCAAGGCTCCCAGGCAGCACACTTGGCACATTTTAGCTTTGCCAATTTGTACTAATTGCTACCACCGGTTTCTTCCTGAAAGGCACTATTCTTGATCATGGACGTCATTTCATCAAAATGCCAGGGCTAGCAGAAGTGACATCACACGACCCGTAATTTCTGATGACATCACAGGAAGTGATGTCATTTGACCACACCCTGAAGTGACATCACAGGAAGCAATGGAACACAACCTTTCACCCTTTGACAAAACAGGATATGGCATCCTAAGTAAACTATGAAAAATATGGTTATGATATCACTATAATGTGATATACATTTCATACAAGAATGGATCGTCATATGTATAGTTAATATCAGTGTTTATAGGCTCATATTACCAAATTACTGTGAATGAAAGCAGACGTCCAAGGCCAAATGATAATGATGTGTTATTATATAGCACTTACGCTTAAGCAATTTATATAGCACAAATATACATACAATATCACCCAACCTGTGTTGGTACTCAGTTATCGACCTCAGAAGGATGAAAGGTTGAGTTGAGGTGTTTAAGAACAGACTAAATCAGTGGCTCACCCCCTGAAGTGTGCCTGAACTAAACCTTTAATGAGTCCAGCAATTATTGTATAGAATTCCAGAAAGATAAATTATTTAATATTCCTATTCTTTCCTATTTAGGGTTACTGCTCAAAGTGTTAGACCTGTGGAACCCTATGTTTTTTAACAGGCCTGAACAAGAATTCCAGCAACTCCACAAGATCCTGGGCACTGGCCACATTTCTCTTAATTCTTTTTTAGGAGTAGCAAGGGAAGCCACAGGGGTAGCAAGTGAGACCTCGGGGGTTGCAGTTGCGCCCCCTGGTCACCTCCAAATGACGTTCCTGTTGTTGATGCTTCCAACAATTATTTCCTCACGTTGTTTGGTGTCACTAGCCAATCACCTAAATGTAAAGGAAAGCGGCTTCGCCCTAAAGAATCCGCTAGCTCCTGCTCCAGATTATCCTCTTAAAAAGGTCACCTTGTCAAATGTCCTACCCTCTCTTCCTCCTTACAATGCAGAAGAAATGGTCAAATTCAAATTTGTCTAATTTTATTTAACACATTTGGCTGCAAATATTTGTGGGAGGCGGGTCATCATGATAATAAATATAGGGGGTGCCCAGGAAGGGGGGAGGGGCTACAGGAGGACTCCCACACGTATATTTGCAGCCAAATTGAATTAGAGAAAAATTAGATAAAATCGTATTCGAAAATGTATATTTGAGTCAATCACATATAACTAACCTACCTGCCTACCTACCCTACCTTCCTTCCTTCATTCTTCCTCCTCTATCCTCCCCCTACTTTGCTTCCTTCTTTCCTTCCTCCTCCCTCCTCCCCCTACCCTCCTTCCTTTCTGCCTTCCTTCCTTCCTTCCTCACTCTCTTCCTTTCTTTCTTCCGTCCTTCCTACTTCCCTCCTGGTAAGTTGCCTCTGAGGTTTGCTCCTGGTAAAGTGGATTGTGATATTTTTGCGTGGTAAAGTGCATTGTGATATTTACACTAGTAAAGTGCACTGAGAAGTTTGCCCCTTGACGAAACAGGAAGTGACATCACATAGCATTGTTCCTCAGTAGACTAATACAAATATGGTTACGATATCACTGTAATATGATATGATTTGCTATAAGTCATTTGTAACGCGCCTGTACACAAGTGTTTCTAGGCGCGACAGAACAAGGCAGGGGAGACAGAAGGAGGATAGAACAAATTATCTTAATAGGCCTTGTGTCATTCAGATCGTGCAAGTGCGATACACAAAGTGCAGTGGGCGAGGGGGAGGGGAAGGTTAAGAGGGAGGGATGGGGGAAGTGCAATCAGTGCAGCATTGCTCTGAGTAAATGCAGCCAGGGCATCATGGCTCTGGGAGAGTGCAAGGAGGCAGGGGACAGTAGGATTCCAGATACATCCCATAAGTGCACGGTAGGCCCAGAGGCAGTGCAGGGGCTGCCATAATTAAAGAGAGAAGGGCACTGCATATATCCCTTCTCCAATTACATGATGCAATTGACAGTGAAGGGAAGGGCAGGCCGGTAGGCCCTTTTGGCCCATGTAAGTGAGGGGGCCGGTGGGGATTTTGGGTGTAAGGTTTGAAGGGGGTGGTGAGGGGATGGGGTGAGGGCTGCATTTTGTTGTGGTTGAGGGGACAGACAAGAGTGGAGCTGTGTCACAGGCATAAGATGGTGGCCTCCTCCTGCTCAGGGGACTTAGAACACATGCAATACCATGAGATAAAGCCCACATTCCAATATCCCTGACTGGATGGGAGGCCCCATGATACCCCCTAAGGAGTGCTAATATTATGTAGTGGTTTTAATTGCTTCTGATTGATGTTAGTTTTTGCCAGGAAGCCAAGTGGAATCCACAATAGGTGGATACAGAAAGGTTTTGTTAAGGCAGGATTAATTAGGGTTATTTATGGGATTGGGCCAAATGACTTATATAAATCAACTTAAAGTAGTTTCCATTAACACAAATAGTATGACTTCTCCTTAGATTCAAAATGTACTTAGTTCAACAAATCACAAACTCTGTTCCAGTCCCATAGATGTTAACTGGTTGCCAGCCAGGCGCAGTCCTACAGATTTGAATATTGCATGCTGTTTCTATTTTTCTTTTTGATTGTTCCACTACTGATCATCAGGATCTTGTCCGTGGTGTTACAGGGGTATATTCCGGGTCCTACAGGTGTTAGTGATCTCGCACACTAGGCTCGGAGATGGATGATTTCTGGGGCTTGGAAAGAAATGGAAACTCCCCACAGCTTCCACTGTGGAAAGGATGGCATGTTCTGCTCTACATTTTGTTTCTATCTTTCTCCTTGTGCCAGGGTTTTATCCTTCTTTCCCCAAGCCCCACCTTTATCTACCTCCTTGATGAGGTGCAAACATCTCATTCCTAAGGGAGCCGCTTCGTTTTCTCCCTTCTCCTACTTCTCACTTTCCTGATCCTTCTTCTGTAGCTCCTCGGTTCCTTCTCCAAATTCTCAAGGTTTCATCTCCCATCATTTTATCACTCTGCATTTTCCTTGTCCCACAAAACTCCTTACAAATCTCTTCTCACCTCCTTTGCCAGTTTCTTCCTTGATGTTCTTTCCACCCCACTGCTGGTAGTTTCTGCTTACTCTTTGTCAGGACTTTGCTTCTCTTCCTTCTTGCCACGGTTTCCAACATTCCCTTTATTCCTTCTCCCAATGTCTGTCAATCTCTTGCTCACCAACTGGACCAACTTCCTGCACACCACTTCTGCCAATCCCTTTCTCACACCCTCTCTCACCTTTCTTTGGTGTTCCCACCAACCTTCTTCATGGTTCCCTCTCCTCCCTCTTGACCCTTCCTCCAGTTGTCTGCCGTGAGACTCCTTCCTCCTCCAACCTCATTCCTACCACCAACTCCTCTCCATAGACCTTGATGCCTCCCTGTATAACTCCTGATGTCTACACCTTAACTAAACAGCTTGCAAACGTTTATAAATACTTTTCTCTCCCTGGTACCATGTTTCTCCCAAACGGGTGCACCTGTGAGCTATAATACATCTGTGGTTGTGACTTAGTCATGTAACTGCAGGGCCATAATGTTTTATGGTCATACCCTTTATAACACGCGTCCACCATCTTGAAATTGATGTGTGCAGTGCAAGAGGCACATAGCATCTAACCATCATGGCTGTACCATACATGTGGATTTGCAGGTTCCCGAAATGCAGTCAACCAATTTCGCAGCCACCGTGCACGCTCTCTCTTCTTACTCGAATAATAAAGACATATGAGAGTAACGTACTGGGCATCCGAGCAGCACTCCACAATGCATCCTGAGACATCCGTCTGCATGGGCAGACACTCTTTGACAGATCTGATTTATGGTGAGGTGATTCAAGAGATCCCCCATCTACCACCATATACCACCCCTGGGCCCAGCATCATTCTGCAGGTAGTGGTGCCTGACCCCTGCAACTACTCCATCCCACACCTCCAGATAAAAGCAGGAAACTTTGCCACAGTACCAAACTGCACTCTACTAAGCTTTTCAGTCTCCCAACATAAGCGACATCAGATCTCGGAGTGCAGCGCTCGGTATCAACCACAAAGACTAGGATCATCACAAAGACAAATCCAACATATATGAACCTCTGAGGAGCCCCTCCCAAAAGCAAGTTTGAAGCAAAGACAGTGGCCTACCCCAAACGTCTTAAACAGTCTGACGTACCATAACAGAATGTTGGGGCTCATTACTAGTTTGGTGGTCTATGGGTGGTAAATCTGCCTGGATACCATCAAACTGTATTACTATTACACCCACTTGGTCCGGGGGTGTTACCGCCGGATTACAAGTGGCAGTGGTGGTGTAAATTCCCCATTTTTCTATAGACCGTAGAACTCAATGGGGCATTTCCTCCGAAATATGTCCGAAAGTTAGTGGAATTACCTCCAGCTCATGCATACAGTAATACCGCAGCATTTACCCCGCACTGCCCAACCTGTAATGAGGCCCAATTATTGACTTGATACACAAAATGCATAGCCACCTAAGGGTGCACTCAGGCCATGTGTCAACAGAGTACCTGCCCCAGAGGTTTACCTGCACACAAAGCTCATTTTCCTATGATCTGCATGCATCAACTAAAAAGCAAAGCCTTTCACTGCACCCTCTACCGAGTGATCAAACGGAACCCATTCTCCTGCGGGTCCCGAAGCACCAAGAGACCATGAATATGACAGCTGTTCTGCTATATAAAACCCAATAACATGACACATATTGCAAAGACCCTGAAATAACAGTCAAAATCAAGAAAGCCAAGATCTCCTTTCTTAACTGGACCTTTAACAGCAAACATGATCATTTTCCTTCAGGCCCCCCAGCGAAACAACCCTAACCGTTTTGCATGCAAATCATCAAATGGTGCATTGGAGGTTATATGGGGACGCTTCAGGGGAGAGCCCATTTCTATTGCGTTCCTTTTCCTCCAAAGACCTAGACCTACATTACATCACTGTGCACAGACCATTGTACTCTTTACACATTTAAAATGGCTGTGAGCCTAGTATCCATGACCAATGCAATTGCCACGTGCCTTCAACCACCTTGTGGCATTTTAGATAAATGGAACATTTCTCATGAGTCTACATCTAATATGCAACATTAGGATTTTCCATTTTCTTTAATAAGGTTAAACCTTGCCTGGAGAATTGTTTGGATTTGATAGAACCAACAAAACATCACCTATAGAACCTATATAGAACAAACGAAACATCACCTATATAAGCAAGTGCTTTACACCCTTAATCCCCAACCCTGACTCCTTCAGTAGCTGCTTTTTTCTACAGTGATGCAAGAAGAGTCTATAAGACAATAACGAAGAGGAAGGGTGAGAGTGGACCACTCTGACAAGTCCATCTTTCGGTGTACGGTGTAAGTGCTGGAGGTCGAGATGTAGGTAGGAGAACATTTCCAGAAGACTTTTAGGACAGGTGACATTCTAGTAGGTAATTAGAAGACATAGAATCCATCTTTCGAAACAGAAATCTTGTATTATTAGAAAGAACTCTAACATTTACACTTGTGTTCATAGTGATCACCATATAAACTTAACTCTTGGTAAACTAAAACTCTATCATAACGGCACGCACAAGATCTCACCTAAACCTATGAAATGCCTTATGCCAATTCAGGGAGGCCACTTTTCCATGGCTGCTGTCGTCCTTTTAAAATGTCCAATGGGTCGATTGCTACTTTGATGTGTGTGTGCTTCTAACATGCCCCTCTCAAAGCTGGGCTGGAAAGATCCCACTCCTTCTGTGCAGCATTTCTTCTATCCTATGGACTAGCACACACACTAATATATCTAGACCACTCTCAAGCAAGGAGTTGGGGCTGCAACAACCACATTGGAGGGGATATTTCCTAGGCAGGACTCCAAGGGATTAGGTTAATTGCATTCAGCTCAGTCTGTCACAATGGAGGCCCATACATTTAAATACTTATGCCATAATGGAATGCCACTTTTCAATAAACACTTTGCAAAGCCAACTTTGCCAAAGTATTGCATTGCCTATGGCATTTCTGATTTGTGTAAGGATACACAGTATTTTGGCTTTCTGCTTCCTTTCACTGGAACATTCATCCAATCATGTCAGGGATCGAAATTGGGATTTGTTGACAAGGGGCAAAATGTAGCTCCTGGGTATCAGGTATAACCAGTTAGTCAGGAGCTGCCTCTGGGGAACCAGGAGCGTATACATAGTGTGCAGCAAATCTAACATTGCGCAAGATGCAAACTCTAAATTTGTGTCCATTTTATATTGTCCAATATGCTCTAAATGTCCCTTAGGCGAGTTCTTTATTCTCCTCAATATACAAATAATGCAGTTAATATCACATAGCTAGGTTTGTATGGCACGATTTGCCACCAGAGTCAAAAGTAGCTTCTGGTATCTGTTGGTTTCAAGCTAACAGGCTCCACGTGACTACAACGAGGAGCTAAATAGCTCCCAGCTCCTGGCCATTTCAAACCCTGCATGCATGTGCATGAACCTTACCTGACATCCCAAGCAAACCCGGTTTGGATGAACACTCCTTAACACTACCTTGGGTCCCTCCCAGCCCCATGCCTGAAGAAAGGGCCCATTCATACTGAGCAATGTTGCAATCGCATATTCTCAACCCAACGTAATGCTGGACGCATGGAACCACGTCATGGGGGAGGAAGGGCAGGGACCACAGGTCCGCAGCCCTGCTGTGCACTGCTGCGGAGGCTGATGCTTCAGAGTCCCGTAGCAGTGAAGTGGGGAAGGCTGTCCAGTCAAATGGTCGAATATATTTGATCGAATGACAAATTGGTCGAATCAATTTGGTCGAAAAAAAAAAGGTCGAATTCTTTTTTTTTGCTCTAGTATAGGTAAAAAAGGTAAAAAAAAGGTGTTTTAACACCAAAAACAGGGGTTGGGGGGGACACACCAAAAACAGGGGTTGGGGGGGGGAACAACCCCAGGGGGGGACCCCCCCCCAAAAAAAAATAATAATAATTCGACCATTTTTTCGACCAAATTGATTCGACCATATTGTAATTCGATCAAATGCATTCGACCAAATGTCTGGTAACCGTGGGGAAGTGTAGTCTGTGGAGCAGGGCAAGACAATCTGTGTGTTCCTGGGCAGCTCTGTGGACTGCTGACTCCTCATTTGAGGTCAGAGGAGGACACAGGAGTGGTGCACCTGTCAAACAGCTGCACCTTTCAGGCTTATCTTCAGCTGGGGAGTACTAGAAGACAGTGCTGCAGCGACTGTTCTTTCTGCTGTATGGACCTGCGTGTGATAGTCCGCTGCCGCCTGTCTTCTCTCTTTCTGATTGCGCCCAACAAGCCACGGGCATAAGGGAATACATGTTCACTGCATGAGAATGTGAGGATGTTTGAAAAACAATGTTATGTAGGTGTGCATTCGTGTTTCAAATGCTATATAAAGTGTGTGAGCGAGAGTTTGAATCTGTGTGTGTGTGTGTGAGATTGAGAATTTGAATCAGTGTAGGTACGTGTGACCAGTGGTCGAAGTGTACCAAAAGAAGTAGTGGAACTATGTTCCCTGCAAGCCCGCACGTTCCCGAAAAACCCCATCTCTGCACCGCCTCCCACACACAATACAAACCCCCAAACACATGCACCTGCTGTTAAGGGAACGTTCAGTGTAGTGCAGTGAAAGTGCAAGTTTCAACTTCTTCCTGAACTGTTATTTTAAAAAGAACCCATTCCGGAACTGTTTCTTTTTCAACTAAAAGTATAGGAGCAGTACAACTTAATTTTAAAAAGTAGAGGAGCACCGCTCTCAACCGCTACCACTCACTTCGACCACTGCGTGTAAGCATGCCTGCATGTATTCATTCATATGTGTGAATGACTGAGTGTGTGTCTGTGTGTGTTTTCTGTGTGGGGAGTACAGGAGTATGAATATGTATTTTCAGTGGGGTGTTCTGGTTATTTTGTAGACTGAGGCCTCATGAGCATGTGCTTTACAGGGGAATTTGGGTATATACTGTGTGCACCAACATGAAAGTGTGTTACAGTGGCAACCTGGCATATATTTGGGTGATGCTAGCATATATTGTAGCCTGATAACCTTTGAGGTTGTGCTTTACTGTGGATGGCTGGCATATATTGAGGGCACCGTCATCCAATTGTTTTACAGTAACAGTGCTGGGATATGTTATGAGCACAGTCATCGTACTGTTGTTGACCTGGAATCCATCTATTAGACTTTTTCATGGGTTAGCTTACAAACTGATTACAAATTGTATGGCATTTTACACCGTTTTTCCTCAAAATTGAAATGCACCATTTCAGCCCATTGTTTAAAATAATGTTTTTAGTGGGAACCCCCTCCTCCAAATTCCTTAGCTTGTTTTGTGGTCTCTCACACTAATTCATGGGAAATAGTAATGGACCTAAAATGAGAAAAATCACATGCCACCACTGACCTTACATGACAATCATTTGTTGACCCATCCTCACACGAATGTATTAATCGCTGCACACATATTCAATAATACATTCATCCAATGCCAGAAGTGTGGATATTTCCATCCATACATTGGGCCTCATTACGACCCTGGCGGTAAGGGGTTTACGCCACCCCTTACCGCCAATTACGAGGTCCCTTAGCGCCATGGCGCTTTTAACACCTGCTTTTAGCAGGTGTTAAAATCCATGGCGCTAAGGGACCATGGAGTTAATTACGCCACCGTAATTTACGGTGGCGTAATTAACGCCGTCCCCACTCCCATTATGCCCTATGGGGCAAAAATGGGAATGGGGAAGGGTAAATGGGGATTGGGGACTTACCGCCCCGCCAAGGTCGGAATGGGGCGGTAAGTCCGCCAACCACCATGGCGTAAACGTAGTTTACGCCATGGTGGTAAAGTCACGGCCCAGGCGGTAACTTACCGCCTGGGTCGTAATGAGGCCCATTGTCACACTATCATATGCCCTTAAATGTTCATTCATTTATCTTCTAAATCTTTCATCACTCCAACAACATACACTTACTCATTTTCATTCATCCACCCACCCCACACTCTCTCTGCTCTATTTTATCTGGGACATACCCTTATCTGTCTAAGTGTTTCTGAATGTAGGACCATGTTTTAACATACAACTGTCAAAGCTACTGGCTTTGCCAATGCTTGTTTGAGACTGTAGGACCTAAGATTGAGAGGTAATAGAGACTCATAAAAGGACCTCAACTCATATTCTGTATAATGTGCGTACACTGTGCCTGTGTACATGTAAAGGGCTGACACTTTCTTAAGAGCTGTACATATGTGAATTCTATCAGACACACTATTCCTAGCCATCTCTAGTTTCTTAAGCCTCAAAGCTAAATGTGGGCCTGCATTTTATCCTGTATCTCCAGAGTGCATCCCTAGTTGTCATCAATGGATAGTACTATTTCAAATGAATTAAAAATGTCGCCTTAAATATGACAATAAACCGGTAGCCTAATAATTAGGCATTAATATCTTTGGCGGATTAGTGACAGGGACCGATTTACTCCTAACCCTCGCCAGATTAAGGCTCTCTCATGGAGTGTGTGCGGGTTGGTGAATTTGAATAACATGTTCTGTACCTCAGACTTTATGAAGGACCACAGTATACTTATGTTTCAGGAGACTATGATGACTACCGATTTTGATTTACCAGGCTATCAGACATATTCTAGCCCGGCCACTTGAGCCGACATGAGCCGACATAAGTTGACCGAGGAGGGGTCTCATAATTGCCATAGACAATTCTCTTTGAATAAAAACAGAGCTAATCTGCTCAACAGATTTTCTTATGGTGATGGGAATTTCATCAAGTGCTTCCAACATAGAGGTACTCCTGATAAACTTATACTAAAATACCTTTAGACAGAGTCTGAAACACGTTCACTTTGCACTGACAGGGTTGTTTCAGGAATGGTTGGTTGAAGGCTGTGCCTATTCCATTGTCCGGACTGGGGATTTGAACTCATATTGTGCTGAAGCTTGTAGATTGAATGCAATAAGTGGTGACACCCATTCTTCCAATTTAAGCATAAATAGAGGGAAGAAATGGGATTTGTTTCTGTCTGAATGGGAGATATTTCAGCTCCAATGTGTACCAACGGATGATACACCTATGTACACATGGTACAGAGGCCTCTATCGGTCCCAGATTGATTACATTTATAGGTCCTCCCTATTAAAAGCTAACTGTGGCCTCTGTCAACTCTTTGATCCAGAATTGGGTGACCATCTGATATTAACTTTTGCTTTTGACTATTCTCATGTGTTATTTGAGAAATGCCCTCTTGTATCATGTCTTATGCTCGAGGGGGTGAACATAGACTTAGGTGGAACGAGAAACTATGTAGAAGGTGTATTTGCTCTATTATTGAGATGACCAAAATTTCTGGACTGAGTGGGAACATAGGCCCAATTGAGGGTGAGATGGCTGATAACGTTAACCAAATGGTCACTACTTATCTCAATAATATTACTGAGACTCACCAGTTTGATGGAAACATAACCAACTCTAAAAGGCTGAAAAGAAGCCTAAAAAAACTAGATGACAAAGGATTACATTCAAATGAATTCTTTACACACACAAAAGCCATCTGCCAACAACATAGACAGTTTGTTAAATCAATGAAAATTGATTTATTTACAAAGGATAATAAAAATATGCCATGTCATATATTGCAGGCTAATCCTAGACAGTTTTGGGCTAATATTAATTGAACTGTAGGAGCTCCATCTGCCTCTATGGAGTGTTCTATTTTGGAGGGCGCATGGACCGAATTTACTAGAGAGAGGTTTTTGCTTCCAGTGGCTTTTTCTGGCCTGCATGACATTACTATGGGCGCTATTACTCTGGGTTCTTTTCCAGAGTCTGAGGAAGACATAGAATGGGCTTTCTCTAGATTGAAACCTACGAGAGCCCCGGGCACAGGCAATATTTCACCTTTTGTCCTGAAAATGCTCCACTTCTTTGGATTTCTTACATAGAGGCTCATTTTGATTACGTCTTTGAGATCCATAATATTCTACAATCTTGGGCACAATATATTGTTATTCCTGTCTATAAAAAAGGAGATCCTGGTTTACCAAGTAACGACAGACCTATTGCCGTAACTGATTTTACCAGTAAAACTTTCTCAATTTTACTGTTGAGAGATTTAAATTTGGCTATTGGGCAAACCCCTGTTCTGTCTAGATTCCAAATGGGATTTAGGCAGCACATGGGCACTGTGGTCAATTGACCATTTTGGCTGATCTACTATATAGTGTGAAATATTGTGATAAGGGGCCAGTCTATATGGCATCGTTAAACATGTCCTCCACTTTCATCTGTGTGGTGAGAGTCAATCTCTGGTACAAACTGATACGATTTGGAGTTCCAATTAAATTTGTGCAGCTCATTGCCCTTTTTCATAAAAACACATTGGTTAGGATTTGTCTTACTAGAGAAGGCTCACTCTCTAGTTCAATTCCTACAGAGTACGTCTTAAACAGGTCTGTATTCTAGCTCTCACCCTCTTCAATTTATATTTCAGTGAAATTGGGGAGTTGTGGTGTGGTTCAGATAACATCTTTCTTGCCAGGTTGAGCCAGTTAAGGCTCCACTGGCTTGCATTTGCAGACGACCTGATCTTCTTTGACTGTACTCCTATTGGTCTGCAGAGCAAATTAGACATCTTCCTCCACTATGCGGTATAGAATAACCTCCAGGCTAATGGATCTAAATCAAAGATTATTATCGTCACAAGAAAAATAAGTAAGCTATTGAGATGGGTCCTGGGAGAGGAGAGGATTTACCAGGTACCCTCTGTGAGATATCTGGGGTATAACCTGTCTAGTTCCTCTTCCATTGCTATGTGGCAAAGGTCCTTGAGGATCAAACATGCATCGGGTGTTACCAACCGATAACCCTGTGTTGCACTCCTAATGGGATAGAATCCCCTATGTGTTTTAATTGCCAATCGTGAGAAGGGATCTCCCAGCAATCAGAAGACACCCTCACAATGGCATGCTTGAAACTCTTCAACAAAACAGGGTAATCTAGTACTCATATGTGTTCATAGCAAAAATAAGCTATGTATTTAAATGGAAAGATGTCCACCTGATATAGTCTGTTCAAGAGCCACCATGAACCTTCACACTACAGGTGCACAACACATATATTTTATATATCACGAGGTATTCAAACACATTACAGGAACAGCCTTATTCGGGCCGAGACAGGAGTGGACCATCCAACGACTACACGGCACAAGGGTACACAACCCTGTTACAATTGCCAGCACTGCAGTAATCTTCTTTTGGGTAACACAATCTCACATCCACACACAGGCAAATCTATTATACTTAAACACTCCTGTACGTGCGACTCAACGAATGTTGTATATGCACTCAAATGCCCCTGTGATCTGTATTATGTGGGGATCACTACGAGGAAAGCTAAGTTGAGATGGACCGAACATAAACCAAACATTCGAACTAAAAGTTTGAGATCACCAGTGTCAATGCACTTCCTTGAAGCAAGGCACTCAATTGCCCAATTGAAATGCATTATCTTGGAACAAGTGCAAGTGGACCCAAGAGGGGGTGATGTGCATAGATGCTTCTTACAAAGGGATATTTTCTGGATTGATTTACTAGACTGTCTAACCCCAAGGGGCATGAACTGCGAATTTGATCTGATGTGCTTTGTCTGATATTATGTTATTCCTATGTTTGTTTTTATTGAAAAAATGTTAACTTCAAGTTATGGTTGATTTTATACATGCAATATCACCTTGCTCTCTTTTTTCTCCATATGTCCATTTCTCAAATTAAGCCCACGGGCCACACCTTAGCCACCAATCATACTAACGACATATACCAATGAGCTCCCACTTTATCCAGCCATCCAGACGGTCGGAACGCGGGCCCTGTCCTGCAGTTGTTCTATGATCAGTCTGGCTGAGCACCACTAATCACGAGTGTGAGATGGGGCACCACGCAGCCTCGTTCTTGGCTGCGGTGGTGCCCCCCTCACACATCCTACACACACACTTTCCTCAGGCCATTCACATTCTCAGTTGGTGTGCATCGGCCACTAACTATCTTGAGATTTTTAGATAGGCTCAGCAGCCTGTATTGAGACCTTTCTATCCCATATGACAGTCATACCTGTGTACCTCCTCAGCAGCAGGTAATACTCATACCTGACATAGTGAGGTCAAACTGTGTTTACACGGCTTACTTACCCGGTTTTGGAATTAGATCGCCCGTGGTTCGTCTTTTCCCAGCCAGACGCGGCACTCTGCAGCGCCTTGGCTGTTGACGTCGTTGCCATGGCGACCACTCGCGCTACGAGTCTCCCTTGGATCCGAGGTTACGAGTACTAGAGAGTGTATTGGCTAGTACTGGGATGCATAACATATACTTAAATATTAGTGGGCACTTGAGGCGTTATAAGAGCCCTTTGATCGATATTGTTTACCGGTCGTCCTCCATATGCCCCTACCAACATGGTGTGGATTGAAGCATTGCGCATGCGCGCCGCTGCCATGACGACCATTTAACAACTGGCAGCCACGAGCCGCGCATCTGAATAACGGACGTCTTGTGCACTGCGACTGTTCTACGAATGCAGGTAAGATTGTTGGAGCCAACTGACCAGCCTTAGGGGCTGTGCTCTTTATAACAATGCCATACGCACCTAATGCGCATTATGACTTCTACTCGTGAATGACACAGATGTCGACTCTAAACCTATGATGGCTCGTTACATCTCACTTTCCTCACCAGACCTTGCTAACTCTCCTGAGTTGGACTACATATGATTTAGAGAGACATACCTTTGTTACTAACTTCATTTCCTCAGTAATTCCATTTTTTTTATTATTTACAGCACACACACTGTGTGACCGACCTCCAAACAATCCACTCACACCCGGGGTGACCTTTATTTGCCTCTGGACGTGATGAGTGACGCTTCTGATTTCCTTTCTTGAATGCCTTGAGAATACAAACCTAGAGTCTCATAAGCTGACATTGACTTTCTCGCTTACTATACAGATTGTAGCAAATGATCTCTAACTTCAACATAAAGGTTAGTGCCTGTTTTTGGTGTTCAGTACTACCCTTATCATCTATAATTCCCAATGAGCTAATTAGGTTATTTACATTTCCCTAGGAATAGCTATTAAAGTTCGAAGGAACTTCACATTTCCTGCCCTGAAGATGGATTCATCTGAATCCGAAACGCGTTGACACTTGATCACATCTAGGAGTGTTTACGACAAAAGTACTATTGTTCTTCTTGAATGTGAACTATTGTATGTTTTGTTACAGACTATCCATTCTGATGGATGCTCTACACACTGTTTGTTAACTTTGAATTTGAATTATCGTATGTATTGTACACTTGCATCAAATGAAGAGTTCTTTGATGCTCTCTGTTAACTTTGAGTTTGATACCTTATCCAATTGTATGTTGGAGACTTGGATTTGAATTGATTTACTTTTCATTTATCCTTTGTAATGTGTTTGAATACCTCGTGATATATAAAATATATGTGTTGTGCACCTGTAGTGTGAAGGTTCTTGGTGGCTCTTGAACAGACTATATCAGGTGGACATCTTTCCATTTAAATGCATAGCTTATTTTTGCTATGAACACATATTAGTACTAGATTACCCTGTTTTGTTGAAGAGTTTCACGCATACCATTGTGAGGGTGTCTTCCGATTGCTGGGAGATCCCTTCTCACGATTGACTATTAAAACACATAGGGGATTCTATCCCATTAGGAGTGCAACACAGGGTTATCGGTTGGTAACACCCGATGTATGTTTGATGCTTTTTCTGTGTTATGATCTCGAGTGGCCTCGGGATTTGCCCTGCTGGACCTGAAATTCAATTAATTGATTGTACTAAATCTGCTGGAACGAGTATTTACGTTTACATTGATTCTATGAACTCTTTGTAGTGCCTCCCACCCCATACCTTTTTCTTTCCTATGAAAGGTCCTTGAGGGTCAAGATTGTACCGTTCATTTCACAAATGAAAACTCTATTTAATAGAGTATGTAGATTTTCTATTCTCCGTTCTTTACGTTATTACTTTATGAAAATTGAGCCGGTTGTGTGGAATCAGAAAAAATACAATATTACGGCAGTTACACGAAGCAAAGGAAAATACACCGACACGGGCTTATAAAGATTCCCAGAATCGTTATTACAAAACTGAACAGTATTTAACAAAGTACACAAATACCTATTTGGCCGTCAATACATCACAGAGACCACCAGCAGGGTTCAATGTGAGCAGTGAGCAGAATTTGCTAGCTGGACATCAACGTATTTATACAATTTGTAAAAATGATGTCCAGCCTCTTACAAGTTAATAATACATTGGGCTAGGGTCGCGCCAGGTTCACTTTCCTAATTTACATATCTCGTGCATGCGGTTTACTTTTGAATATATTTACTAACACGCTCCATTATTCTTTAATTTAACGTTACACTCTTTACATATGGTTTTAATACAGATCAAACAAATGTTTCATGTATCATATTCGGATAGCATTACTGTTCTTGTATACTTGTAGTTTAACATTGCTGATTCAAGTTATCCCCTGCTCCCGAGGTCAACAAAGGACAAGGTCTACATGACCCTAACATGTGGCCTGAAGGCAGGTTGGACATTAACTCTCCTACAGAGGTTGAAGAGGTTAAGGCAAGAACAAGAGCACAGGAGACAGCCATTTTAGATTACAGGGTGACTTTGTACAAAACCCCAAAATGGCGGTTCTAACCTAAAATGGAGGCTTGATTCACTTGAGGTCACGACCTTGTAATACGGATTTCCTCGCAAAGCGACTGGGCATAGGCCAACATTTACGAGGAGGACGAAACAATATTATATCAGTTCTAACAAACCCTCCTTTTGGCCTATGCCAAGTGCTAAACTACCTTCAATTGCTTTACGATTAACTCCACATTTCAATGTCTATACATCCCGAATCATTGTCGGACATATCTATTGCCATTAGATCTGACACCAGAGTTTCTTTTAACACATACTCTTTGGAAACCTTATCTGGGGCGTATATTTTGTGCCCTAATACACTTGTTGCTTGCGCGCAACATCCCCCTAATACTGAGCATATACCAGGGAGACACTGTATACAACGGCAAAGAAACAGAAAACTTCCCAAGGTAATCAGCAGGGCCGAGAACAACTTCCATCCCCATGACCGTAGGAGGTCTCAAAACCATGCACTAAGTTCCCAGTTTCCTTCAGGAACATGTACTTCTGAACTAAGAACATGTAGATTTTGGATAGCCCTAAAGATCGTTGGAGAGGGGTCTGGTACGTAAACGCAGCAAGCGGAACCCACTAATATACATACTCCTCCACGCTCAGCCAGAATGGCATCTAATGCCATCCGGTTCTGAAGAACCACTAATCTTATCGCTCTCTGCTCTAACGTCATATTATAGAGTATGTCAGTGGTCCGGTTGATGGTTCTCTCCAATACTCTCGCTAGTCCCCTGATATCTTCTGAATTCGTAATTTGCCCAAAAAATGGCACGAAGGATTTCATAATGTCCCCTAGAGTTTGTGCTGGAGTATCCCCTTTCACACCTCATCGTGGACAAATTTTCAAAATTTCTGCAGTACTGGCAATAAATACCCCAGGTAATAGAATCCCTAAATAACAGGTTCCTTGCCAATCCCTGGGCAACCATGGAAATGCCACATTACCGCATACAAAATAGACAGGTTCACCTACGTACAGAGGTCTGTTTTCACTAGTCAAATTCGCAACGTTGGCGCACTTTCTAAAATTACCCATTGACCGTGTTCCATTCCTCTGTATGCAGAAGGATACTGAATCAGGGCTATGGTTAACAGAATAAGATGGAGGCGTGGCATCCTTATTGCCTATAGGAGCCATTTTGAAAGATTGAAAGGGACGAGACAATCTATCAGAGGGCCTAACAGAAGCAACGTTTGGCTTATTTCTATTTGAAAAAAGCGAGCATCCCAGCGGCATCAAAACATTCTTCTCAAAGTTATTTAAATTTGTACCATCAAAGTTCCCTGAGATGCTGTCATTCCATCGACCAAAAAATAGTGCTCTAAGAGAAGCGTAACAGGCAGTTGTCAAAGGTAAGGGACAAATATACCAACCTAGCCCCTTATCCCCATGTTGCGGTAAATGAGAACAGATCCAACAATTGGTCTTATTAAAAATTGCATGAGTGGCATTCATTATTAACAAAAGAGTATTATTCTGATAGTTCTGTCTATGCAAAGAATCTCTAGGCGACAAAGTATGCAATTTCACGGAAGGAGTGGGAATAACAGATACATTTTCAATAGGTAAAAAGTCCTCTAAAGGATATGCTTCCTCCAGATACCATAACCCAAACCCAACAGTTACTAAAAATCCAGTAATTATCACAAAATGGCAACAATACACTTTGGGGGTCCCCTTACATGCTTGATCATTGCCTCTGCTAGTAAAATGTTTATCTAAAAGTTCAGTACGAGCGGTAGCGGGTGCAGGCATTGTCGTCTTCAACTGAAAAAAAAATTGTTCGTTTGTTGGCGACTCCAGTCGCACGTCTTCTTAATGTCTTTCCCACAACCCTTAGCAAACAGAATCTTCCCGTACAGTCGGGCCAAAAGGCAAGCCCTCAAATGATTTTCTCAATCGCACAGTCAGACCATGCTGTACGTTTACTTCCTTGGGTGCAAATTATATTTTGCAGTTTCTGGTGAGGACAAAGTGTCGTCACTTCCTCCTGGAAGTGGTGAATGGACGGAAATGGGATCAGAAAACGATTGATCTGGAAGTTCCACTGTTGGGGAGTGCGGAGACAAGATGGCCGTTTTGTCCGGCCTTGCAGATGCTGAAGCAGTCTCCGATTCTCCCTTGTTGGTTGTTGCTGCTTCAGGCACAGTAGTTACAGCAGTGGGAAGAGATTCTGTATCTTCTGTATTGTATGGCACGGGCTGCAGGATCCATTTGGTGTGCGTCGGATGAATCCAGTTTTTACGACCCGCTACCCGCACAGCAGTCTGGGTGACTAGCAGGACTTGGTAGGGACCCCTCCACCGAGGTGCAAGGCAAGATGACCTCTCAAAAACCTTTGTGAGGATCCAGTCCCCCAGTCATAGACTGTGACCAGGACCCTCGTAGCGCACAGGTAATGCCTCTCGCACCTGGTGATAAATCGAAAACAGATTTTTAGTCAACTGGTTACAGTAATCTGAAAGAAGCACATTTTCTATGTCCCGCAATGAGCGACTTTTTGGCATACCCCAAATGTTAGCAGGTCTCCCCATTACCAACTCAAAGGGAGAGAGCCCAGTCTTAGTTTGAGGGGTTGTTCTCATTGATAGCAACACGATCGGTAAGGCATCCGGCCATTTTAACTTGGTGCCAGCACACGTTTTAGCGGGTTTGTTCTTTATAATGCCGTTGTGCCTTTCCACTAATCCGGCACTTTGGGCATGTCTAGCTGAATGGAACCGTTTGTCAATTTGTAATCCTTTGCAAATTTGTTGGATTACAGTAGCAATAAAGTGTGGCCCATTATCTGACCAGATGACTCTCGGTAGCCCGAACCTAGGAAAAAATTCTTTCAACAGAGTTTTTGCCGTGGTTTTGGCCGTTGCATCTCTAACCGGGAAGGCCTCGACCCATTTACTAAAGGCACAAATGACAACCAACACATATTTCAGATTGTTACAACTTTCCATTTCAATAAAATCAAAATGAATAACCTCAAACGGAACAGAAGGTGGAGCGAAACTTCCTCTAGGAGTCGAGGTACCTTTTCCTACATTGTGTTGCAAGCAGACCATGCAGCTTTGGACAAAACGCTCCACGGTTTTGAAAATCTTATCATTGGCCCATACACTCTGTAGCATTTTTGTTAATTTACGCGCACAAGCATGTGTCGGACCATGAGCCATAATAACCATCATTGTAATGTAGGCATCAGGGAGTAACCATTTTCCTTCAATATTGTCTACCCAACATCCATCGTCATCCAATCTTCCTGCACCCTCGATCCATCTCTAAGTTTCCTCTATGGTAGCATCTGCTTGAATATCTTTTACAGCATCGATACTTTCACCCAAAGTGCAAACGTTTACAATTTCTTTTATAGCGTACATTTCAGAACTGAAATCAGTGGCAGCTTGTTTAGCTATCTGATCGGCAAAAGCATTCCCTTTTCCTACATCATCTGTAATCTTTTGATGTGCTGGATTTTTGTTCCGTGCGAGGTCGTCTACCGAAATTGTGGGCCACCCCAAAAGCATACTGACTATCGGAATATATACTCACTGTAAGCGCTTCAGAAAGTTCACAAGCTCGGGTTCACGCTATAATTTCTGCGGCCTGCGCAGAGTTATGCATAATTCTTTTAGTTTCCACAACCGTGCTTAAAGTGGTAACAGCATAAGCAGCCGTGGATGTACCGTCTGGAAGTTTGAAACAAGAGCCATCACAAAATAGCTCTTCTTGTGGGCTATTCAAAGGCGTGTCTTTCAGATCGATTCTGCCTTTAGTCTCCTGTTCGGTCATATAAAGGCAAGCAGTACCTTGCGAGACAGGTAAAAGTTCAGCCGGATTTAATACACAACACCTCTGAATTTGAATGTGGGGGGCAAACAAGATTAGTTCATATCTTGTCAATCGTGCAGAAGTGAGGTGTTGCGTTTGAGTTTTATTCAATAAAATATCTACAGAGTGAGGTACCATTAGGGTTAACGCATGACCCAAGACCATTCCCTCACTCTGTTTTACACACGCAGCAGCAACAGCGCGCAAACATCTTGGCAAAGCACATGCTACAGGATCAAGGGCGGAGGAATAGTAACCGCACGGCCTATTCTTCCCTCCATGCTCCTGCGTTAATACAGTCAAAGCACAACCATCACGTTCATGCACAAACAATACAAAGGCCTTGTCATAATTCGGAGTTCCTAAAACCGGTGCTGAACACAGCGCGGATTTGATCAAATCAAATGCTTTCTGGTGTTCCAAAGTCCTTGGCAATGGCAAAGAAATGCCCTTCTTTGTCAAAGCCAGCATTGGTTTAATCGTTAACGAAAAGTTAGGGATCCACAATCTACAATAAGAAGCCATACCTATCAGGGCTCTAACTTCCTTCTGCGTATTTGGGACAGACATGCCAGATATAGTCTTTATTCATTCAGGTGTCAACCATCTTCCCTCCTTTGACAGGAGGTAGCCTAAATAGGCGACCTCCTGACAACAATATTGGAATTTTTTAAGTGAAGCTTTGTGGCCATGTTTCGCTAGATGACAAAGCAACAACACGGTGCCTTCTTTACAGGCGCACTCAGAATCATCAGCCAAGAGGAGGTCATCTACATACTGTTGTAATGTGCAAGTGGTAGGCAACTCGAGAGTATCGAGCTGCTCTTTCAATGCCCTACTATAAATACTTGGAATCTCAGTGTACCCTTGTGGTGCACGAGTGAATGTAAACGAGCGTCCACCTAGTGTAAACGCAAACAAATACCTGCTAGCCCCGTGTATGGGAATACTGAAAAACCCATTTTTAAGATCAACAACACTAAAATGAGTGGCAGAAGACGGAATCATGGTTAGTATTGTTGTAACATCAGGTACAATAGGAAATTGAGGAGCCACAATTTTGTTAATAGCACGTAAATCAATTATAAAACGAAAGGGAATCGCATTATCACCTTTTTTGTATACTGGCAAAATGGGGCTGTTACATATGCTTCCCGTAATCTCCTCAATTACTCCACGATGTACAAAATCAGAAACTATACATTTTAAAGCCTGTTCGCCTTCAACTGAGATCTTATATTGCGGAATGCGAGGCAAGTTTACTCCATGTTTCAAAATAGTCAAAAACTGAGAGGCGAGTGATTGCTGAGGTGAAATTGTTAACAAACTCCGTCCGGAGAACAATGTATTACTGCATGCAATGCCTTCAACAAATTTAGCCCGAGCAAGTTCTCCCCACAGTTTGTGATAAGTAGAAATGGACACTATTTCGTGAAGGGACCCAGTGTTATCGGTGCCGGTAAAGAGACCGGACAAACTACAGGTGTGCCTGAAAACCCTATGGAAACGTTGGACTGCCCTGACAGGGGAATATTTGGAACCCGTGAATGATCAATGGAACATTTCTGTGCTCCCGTATCTACTAAAAATAGATGCTTCCTATTTCCCACCGCCATCTCAACGTAGGGGCCTTTCTGATGAACGGGAATAGGCGTAGGGTCCAAATTCTGCTTCAGGCAATCCTAGCGAAACAGAATATTCTCAAAGGGAAGTTCTTCAGAGAGGTACGCGGCAGAAGGGTGATCAAAAATGTCTCTATTATCCACATTCGAAACTTGCTTATCTTGTGAAGGAGGTTGCTGTGATTCTGGTGCGAACTGACCTCTGCCAGGGCCCCCTGCACCTGGGCGACCTCTGGATCATCTACCCATGTTCCCAAATGACCTTTGCTGCAAGGTCGGGCATTGTGCGTGCCAGTGGCCTTCCTGCCGACAATAGGTACACTGGTTAATGGTTACCGGAGCCAAGGGCGCACTTCCCTGTGGAATGTACTGACCTCTAAAAATTGATTACCCACTCTAGGGCTTCTAACAATCTGCTGTAATAAAACTTTAGTTTTCAGGTCACCTTTTTATTTCTCAAGTTTTTCCTTTTCAGTATTTACACGATTTTCATAGTACTGAGCCATATGCAGTACTTCTGATTGAGACTTCGCCTGCCAAGCGCTTTCAGAAGACATAACCTGTAACTGGATGTCAGGCAGCAATCCACGTACAAATTTGTTCACAAACAGCCTTTTCCCTCACTCTGTGCCGAGGTCTTGTCCACTGAAATCTGAGAATACCTGCTCGAACCGATTGCAGACATCGGTAGCACCCTCAGACTTTCCTTGGACACAGGCTGTAAGCTTGTCCCAAATGATTCTTTTTTCAGGAACCATAGTTTTCAATTTTACAATGATTTTATCAGGCAAGGTTAATATCACTTGAGGCGGTCGTTCGCCAGCTGGTCTTTCTCTATCTAGCCTAACCATGTTATCCCATGTATCTCCCAACCCAGGTATGTCATCTATAGTCCTAATCTGTTTCCACAAATCAACTGGCAGGAGTACGGGAAATAATAGGTTAATATCTCTTAAGGTGAATACCGACGACTGTAAGACCAACTCTATTTCTTTATAGAATCTGGTCGGATTCTTTCTTATATCGGGAATAGATTGCTTTATGGTGTTCACTTCCTGTCTTGAAAATGGGACATGAACAAACTGTGAAACGTAATGTGCAGGAATTTCTCCGGCGACTATACCTCGTGCAGCATCAGCCGCAATCTCAACTTTGGGGACAAATGTCGGAAGGACCTCTCTCATAGGGAACTGAGAAGTAGGCAGCTCCGAACGCTTACTAAGCAAGAGGGCCAATTCAAACACTAAGGCAGTCGAAGAAGTATCAATCAAAAAGGCTCTCTTATAAACACTCAACAATTCTGCGGGACAACAAATCTTTCTTCTTACACACTCATTCTGCAGGTATTCTACCATAGCCTGTATCACTTTCTTTTGCATTTGTAACATATACTGACTATACGTGTCATATACTTCATCTGGAGTTATCGACATATCCGAAATCCATCTTATCGCATCCTTCATACAAATTCGTGCTTCCTCACCTTTTAATTCACGGCGAGGAGAAAACCGTTTCTGTAAGTACATAATACCTAAACTATCACCATCTGCTTCCTCATTCTGTATCCCTTCCAACTCCTTCCTATACTCAAAAATCCTCTCAACATGCTCATATACCTTCTCCGCAGTATCTCTGGACAACGTTAAGGCGTTCAAATCCTGTAACCCTTGTGGGAAATCTACATCATTTAGTCTATTCCACATTATACTCAAATGAGTCTGTAATCCTTCAATAAAAACATTTTTCTCAGGAAAACTTTTAAAATTTTCGAGTGTGGAAAAAACATCGGCTTGTTCACCCTTCTCCATACAATGTTAAACCCAAGCAATCAATTCACTCTTCTTGTCTGGAGACACAGTATTACGAGTCACAACCCTTGGTCTCGCTCCCTGGTCTACTCTAAGCGATGCAGAATACCTTGGAAGAAGAAGAGTAGGCACAGTCTGAATATCAACAGGTGGAGGCAAGGGGGCAGGCAAAGGAGCGACGGCTGGAAGGACAGGAAGAACAACGGGGAGGACCGGAGGAACTATAGGAGGGGGAACAACAATGGGAAGGGGTAAAGCGCCAGGAGGAGGGACGTACGGAGGCGGCGCAGAGGCATCGGGCCTTCGTTCATGCAAAAGTTTATTGATCAATTCATCTGACGTATGAAAATCTTTTGAAGGGTAGATTTTCTGAATGCCTAATTGAAACGCCCTGTCCGTGTTCCTAACTGACTCCAATTGTTTATTTTGATCATATAACCGTGCCTTTTCGACACTTGTCATATGTCTACACATATGTTTCTCTCTACTCTTTTGTTGCTGCAAAGCTTCTGTTTTTCAACTGTGCAATGCGTGAAATGCTGCAGGTCTAGCCTTTTTCTTTACTAATACAGACTCTAAATATTCTATACGAGGGATTTCAAAACTACCATTGGTTGGCCACCGAAGATTAGAATTATGTCTGGTCTGTCTGTGCCAAATGTCATTAAATGCTATACTACCAAAGCCTTTCTTACAGTAGATAGTACATGCCGGCGACCCCTCCTGTGGTGCGGGACGGCTATTTTCCAAAGATTGTCTGTCGCTGCAGGATAATGCCCTAAAGCAGGCAGACAATTTCCCAGGCATATCAAGGTTTTGGTGTTACCTGGTTAAATAATTGTGCTCACGAGTACAATGCTCCAAATTCAAATTGTCAGGGTTAGATTAAGAATCGGGACACGATTCACCTGACCAAAGGACTGGGAGGCCCGATCGGGTTACTAAGGACAATGCTAAGGACCCACGTATCTGGTGATTTTCGGCAAATTTACCCACCTCGAATGTATGGATCCTCGTCAAGACGTCGTCTCGGGCTACAGCTCACCGTTCAGGGATTGGATCGTGCAGTTTTGTCGAGGAATTCGCTTCTCGTCTAGAATGGCTGTTTCTGTTGGAACCGTCCGATCCCGGTCCGATAGCCGAGCCAACCTTCAATGAGACGAAGTCAATCTTGAGGGTCCCTATTCGCGCGCCATCTGTGTAATCAGAAAAAATACTATATTACGGCTGATACACCAAGCAAAGGAAAATACACTGACACGGGCTTATAAAGATTCCCGGAATCTTTATTACAAAACTGAACAGTATTTAACAAAGTACACAAATAGCTATTTGGCCGTCAATACATCACAGAGACCACCAGCAGGGTTCAATGTGAGCAGTGAGCAGAATTTGCTAGCTGGACATCGACGTATTTATACAATTTGTAAAAATGATGTCCAGCCTCTTACAAGTTAATAATACATTGGGCTAGGGTCGCGCCAGGTTCACTTTCCTAATTTACATATCTCGTGCATGCGGTTTACTTTTGAATACATTTACTAACACGCTCCATTATTCTTTAATTTAACGTTACACTCTTTACATATGGTTTTAATACAGATCAAACAAATGTTTCACATATTATATTCGGGTAGCATTACTGTTCTTGTATACTTGTAGTTTAACATTGCTGATTCAAGTTATCCCCTGCTCCCGAGGTCAACAAAGGACAAGGTCTACATGACCCTAACATGTGGCCTGAAGGCAGGTTGGACATTAACTCTCCTACAGAGGTTGAAGAGGTTAAGGCAAGAACAAGAGCGCACGAGACGGCCATTTTAGATTACAGGGTGACTTTGTACAAAACCCCAAAATGGCGGTTCTAACCTAAAATGGAGGCTTGATTCACTTGAGGTCACTACCATCTAATACGGATTTCCTCGCAAAGCGACTGGTCATAGGCCAACATATACGATGAGGACGAAACAATATTATATCAGTTCTAACAGTTGTACCTTATGAGCTTGATTTGTCACCACTGGGCTTATGTAATTATTTGAATGGTTTGCAGGGGCACCGATGGAAAGAGTTTTTTACTTTGACAATGTCCATTTCGAGCGCAGCTGTTCGCCATTAATTGGCTCTTACTTCACTGCAGGCAAGGTACTTATGGAGACAATTACTTAACTACTCTAAGTTCCTCAGACCAGGGGTAAATTCCCTATACTGTGACCTAAACCATATGGTGGAAGATAACACGTTGCATTCTATAAAAATGTATGTAGGACGGCTGCAACATCTGATCTCCTCCATTGGATGCTCAGACGAAGAACGACCAGAGGAGCCAAGTCAAAACTATTTAAGCAGGACTGGCTGTATACAATGTATTCTATTAAAACATATTCAACCTGTAAAGAGTATGCTAGTTTTTTTGGGAAGAAAGACCACTTTCCTATGTGTCTAACTAGCTTTCAAATTCGTTATCGTTATCTATATATGCTTTTCAAACTCAATCTGTTTCGAACTAGAGAATGGACTAAGTACTGGGGTATGGATGAAACACCAGTCTCTAGCTTGAATTGTAGATTCTGTCCCTCATGTGACGGTATTGAAACCTTGCAACATTGGGATTTGGAATGTCCGACTCTCAGTCCGAAGAGAGCTAAGTATTATAAACACACTGAATGCTTTGATACTGTTGTCCCTAGGGAACTACTGTGGTCTAGACTCATGAGGAGGGAAAATGCTTCCTTGATGATCTCTTTCTGCAATATTATGCTTAGTTTCAATGTATTTTCTTTTTTGTATTTTCTTGTTAACATTTCTTTTAAGATTATGGATGTAACTAATTTATGATGATGTATGTACTAGTATAATGTTTGTGTAAGGTGTATTTTAAACTAAATCACAATTTAAAAAAAAGTGCAGAGGGTTATTGACTAAAATCATTTTAGTTGCTCCTGCATTCAAGTTTAGGTGGTCACAAAACATCCAATGATAAATTGCCACCTGGCACAGTCAGGAATTGCAGGCAGTGTTACTGCCACTGTCATCGGGCTGAATTACTATTTGTGTGTCATCCACATTAGTAAAAGAATGAATCGCAAAGGATTCCACCAGATTGGAAAAGGCAGACATGTAAAGCTTGAATAAAGATGATGATAATGCTGTGTGTGCCCTGTTGAACACCACATGACAAAGTCATTAGAAGTGACTTAAAAGAACCCAGTGCAACTGTCTAAAGGCAGTGTGTCAGAAAAGATTCTATTTAATTCAGTGGCAGCATGTCCATGGTAGATCACATGTCCATGTCAAAAAGTGGAAAGATGCAAACAACAAGACTAATACTGTGGCACCTCCAGCATTGACCACCTCTCCCAGATCATTAATGTACTAGCAAGAATGTCTCCATAGGCGGAAGCCCACTTGTAGCTGGTGTGACAGGCCATTCACTTTTGCAAAAATATGCAACTAGGAGAATACTTGTTTTTCAAGCAATTTCCTCTGGTAAGGCACTTAATTACTTAAAAGCCATATTAAAACGAAATTAAATGTGTATTTATCAGAAGTAATTATCAGGATTCATTAAACTATATACATAACTTAAATAGTAATCCATGGAAAATAAAAAACTACCAAGTAAAGTTATTAATCAAAATAAATTATAAAGGTTAGAAAACATCAACAAATAGTTATAATTAATAGAAAATATGGTGTGACTACAAAATGAATGTAATAAATATTCAAAATTACTTTTTAAAAATGAAACAATATAAAAAATGAATAAAGAACAATATAGACTTTTTACATTAAGGCAATCAAGTTTATTGGAAATAAAATTACAATAAAATGAAAAGTGTAACATATCAGATGTTTTATCATATATATTTGTATATTTATTGAAACAGTGCACAATTGAAAGCACATGTTTACAATGTTTTCCTTTTCTGAGTTAAAAACATCTAAACATTGATTTGAATTGTTTATTAAACGTTTAATTGGTATATATCTCTTAAGGATTTGCAAATAATTGTATGTGTTAATTTCAAAGCCCATGCCTCCCCATACTCACCAAGTGGAACGCAAAGGGTCTGGCACTGGCTCGTCTGCCAACACACTGAACAAAAAGAAAATGGCTGAACACACCAAATGGCTTCAGTTCCAGCAGCTCCAGTCAGTGCAACATCTGCCCTTTCCCAGGCCACCCCAACCTGAGCCCTAAGCCCTGCCTGCCATTTTCCTCCGCCTTCACTGTTGGGATGTATGTGTAGTACACAGTGCTCACACAAATAAATACTAGACTGTAATGACGATGCTAAACTAAATGAAGGTTGTGCATGGCCTCCTCCACTCATACCCTCCAACCCTCCCAAATAAGTTCAAATGTTTTAAATAATACGTTCACCAAAAAGGACCTAATGAGCTCTAATAACTGTACTTAGTAATATTTTAATAATGTGTCCATTACAGAGCAGACCGAAGGATAAATCCAGATTGTTTCAGTCACCAGGATGTGGCCAATGATCACTAGTAATTGTAATTGATTATTTATAATGTGCTTAATACCCAGAGGTTTCTAAGCGCAGACTTGGGGATCGAACCTGTGTTGCTCCGTGTCTTCCTGATACCAAGGGAGCATGTTGCCCCTAAATTATCCTCCCGAGACTTTGGTTGAGTGATAATTGTGTGTAAATATGTCCAATCTACAGTGCTTTGGCGAAAGCTTGATATAAATAACAAATCGCTATCATTATCACTCCCAGCGGTCACGAGAAAAGAAAAGAAAGTAGAAGAGGAATATTGCTTGGTGGCTGCAGTGCCTGGTATGCTTGTTCCTATAATCCTTTTTACCTCATAGTAATTGGGTTGCTAGAGATAATTTGAGGGAATATTTCTCCACCATCAAATTTGCGTTTGGGTCTATTTGACCTAAAACATTTGACCTAATCACATTTGATTTCATTTATTTTACCTTTTTTGGGTCTAAAATGCAGGAGGAGACCCCGCAACCCCACTCCACTTCCCCTCAACCTAATCTATACCCTTACCCACCCCTATATATATATATTTAAATACATTTGACTGAAAAAAGGTCACAAAAAATGTCATCAAATGTTTTAGGTGAAATGTTTTTAGGTCAATTACGCTAATACCCAAATGTGTCCTTTGGTTAGAGCTGCTTGTGGAGGGCAAATAGCAGATCATGGTTCTTAGCACTGTTTATCACCGTAGTATAACACATGCATATTTAAATACCTGCAAATCCCCATTTGCGAGTATTTAATAGGTCCTGTGAATGACTTGTTTTTTTCTGATTTTGAACGTCCTTAATAAATGCAATTTAATTTGCAATGCATCTACAAAAAGGGAGTTGGATGTTAGGCCCTATTGCACTGAAAGATTGCCATGCCCATATTTTCACTTTAGGATAACTCTACCCTGACCTTATTCAATTGTCATATTAAAGGTTCAATTTTTATACATTTATTTTTACCAGGATTCAAAGTCAGAGTCCTCTTTTGAATTCCACCAATGGGTTTCAGTTGGCCGGAGCCATTACAGAGGCGGGCAACTTATTCAAAGCAATCTTGGGACTGCCCTCAAAGGGAGCAGATGAGCGAACTTCTAAGAATCCCAGAGTGGAAGAGGCCAGTCCCAGATGCCTGTCTAGAAAAGTCAAGCTGAACCTCAGTACTGAGATGCAATAAGGCCAAACCTTCCTGTGCTACCGAGGGGCGAGACGTGGCAGCTTATGCTCTATGTTATAATATCGCGGAAAAAATATCATAAACTGAAAAAAGTAGCAGTACAAAAAAGTAGGTAGAAATAACTAATTTTACATTGAAAGTAATGCAAATTATAAAAATAACTCTATATTGTTTTTTTACTTTCTTTCCCAAAAAATAAAATTCTGTTCTTTTAAATTTTTATGGATTTTGCAGAATGCAGGAATCCCATCACACTACCCCCAATTAAACCCATCACTCCATTATTTGCACTTACATGTTTCGAACTATGAAGTTACACTTTCAAAATTTTGGGGGAACGCGCTCCCGTCTCTGCCAAGCACCAGTCAATCTCCCCCCCCCACCGTCCCCACCTTCTCTAAACCATAGTGATCCAAACCAGTTCCATTATTTTTATTCTAATCTATTTTACAATTTGTGCTTATTAAATATTAAGGTTGCAATATGTTTGCTTCCTTCATTTGTACCTTGGTTATTTTCAATGAAAGTTATTTTTGCCTCCTCATTTTCATTATTCATTATTTTTGCAGACTCTGTGCCCTTTCTACCTAAGGTTGGCCTCCTCCTTTGATGACAAAGACACGCTAAAGAAGTGTGGAATAAAAGTGAAGTGGCTGCATTTCAAAGGTGTTGGTTCAAGCATTCCATCCATCACGCACTCATTGGAGACAGTCAGCATGCATTGCATTCCATGACCAGGAAGTTAACACACACAACTAATTACTACATGCATCAAATACCACCTACTGCAAAGAAGCATGAACATGGGAGAGTAACAGCCTGTGAGGTGTGGCTGGTCACACACATCTCATGACAGAAAGCAAACATCTGCAGGAAATCCTCCTGCTTGTCTTGCCGCTCCATAACGAGAAATGGCACCAACGTCCCTGAAATGTAAACACCCACACCATGCCACTCTGTAAAGCACTGGCTGATATCCACAGTTTGTAGGGGTTCGTGGGCTCTCTCTCAAGTTGAATGGTGGTCCAGGTGGAGGAAGGTGGGATGTGGGGGATATGAAACCTGTACATGGGGAGTTGGTGGCATTGCTGGGCTTCAATCAAATTGAGCTTTGTTAATCTGAGTCCCCGATGTCATGACTCAGGGGTGATAAATTGAAAAAGAAGGGCAGGCCCGAGCCCCAAAGGGTCTAAGGCATGGCCTGAGGAACATACTAGGAGTGCCTGGGAGAACTAGTGGCCAGATGAGGTGTATTGGGGGATGGGAGAGAATATAAGCGAATGTGAGTGAAAAATGGGAACTCGTAGCTCAGCTGGTAAGACTGTGAAAGTGGAGATTCCTAGCCCAGGGATTCCCCTCCGGGTCCACGGTCTGGCAGGTGTTATACGGGTTGTGTAGTAACAAATAGTGCTCTTTCTACACTTTGTGCCATAGCATAGCACAAACAACATACGTGCTTAAGGGGGAGATAGTTGTGGTTTTATCGCGGTGGTGAGCCTTGTGCACGATGTGAAGCATGGACCAATTTGAGGGTGAATAGAGTATAGACCGAAGCGTGTACCACGTGTGCACTGGGTACCCAGGTCCAGGTGTTCAGCGTGGAAACAACGTTTGCTTAAATCCCCTAATTAAGATGTCTTTCAAAAAGGAACCCTGAGTGCAGTGGTCGAATTGAGCAGGAGCTACCGGGAGCAGTGTACCACTGCTTTTATTTTTTACTGGTAACAGTTCCACTACTTTTTACAACCATTTGCACCGTTCCGGAACAGTTCTTTTTGAAGTTAGAACATGCTGCTGCATTTCACCACCTTACAGCAATTACCGCTAAACTGAAATCTGTTTCACCTTTCATTCACAAAGACGGAATGACTCCTCCGCCTGGATGGACTCTATCTGGCTTCAGCCTAACTGTCAGAAACTGGTTGACATTCTGCTAACACCAATGCATTATCTCTCTCATTACCCCATCTCCCCCTGATCTCTGGAAAACTTGTCAAGTTATCATCCCAGGTTGAATGCCAAGATGTTGCACTTGATACAGGTCTAGGCCGTTTGCCCAGGATTGCATGTTACCATGAAGGGGCTGCATGGGATTTGCCCCTTCATGCCACTGGACAAGTGTACAGTGATAGTAGGAGTCTTAGTGACTAGTCACTTGCACTACTGTAATGCACCCCTGTGGGGGACTCTACTGCCACAGAGTATTTATCCCTCAGACTCTGCCAGACCAGAGGAGATAAACGATTATCAGTCTTAGGTTTCAGGTGTTGTAATAAATTACCAAATTCTATTCACGACAGCGCACATTTCTCTGGTGGCAGGCCCCTGTTGAAGCAGCTGCTTTTCCAGTAGGTGTTAAGTAAGGGTTCCAGCAGAGCTAAGACCAGGAGGCAGAGGTGATTGATTGCACAATCACATATATAAATGTTCCAAGTGACTGACCAACTGAGAGAAATTAATCAAAAACATTACAGCGGACCTCCTTCTTTTGCCTATTCCACCCCTTGGCTTTCAACCTGGCCCATCCACAACCCATTGAAACAGCCGTTGTACCATGCTCCACCCAGACCACCCCATCCCCCACAGGAGTCACAGTTGCACTACTTATTTGGAACTTGTACCACTATCTGAGAGCTCTTGTGTTACCCCCTTAGGACTGAATAGAGACGCAGACATTGGGGGTCATTCCGAGTTTGGTGGTAGTCATGGCGCTATTTGCGCCATGACTGCCACGAATAACGGTACAGTGTCCGGTTTGGTGTAATGGGGATTTACCGGTCTAGTCGGACCTTGGCGGGACCGGTAAATCCCCATTCACCAAACCATTCCCTATTCCCATTTGAGCCCCCAGAGGGCTCAATGGGAATGGGGAGAGCGCAAATAACGGTCCGGCATATGCCAAGCCCGTTATTTGCGCAAAGGTCCCTTAACGGGTCCCGTCCTTAACACCTGGTCAGACCAGGCGTTAAGGAAGGAACCCGCTAACGGACCTCGTAGTAGGGCGGTACGGGATTACCGGCACCATTCTCCTTACCGGTACCCGGTATCGCTTGCCGCCCTACTCGGAATGAGGCCCATTGACTTAGTGTGCTGAGGTCGTTGTGAGATGGTTTCCCAGCACTGTTGGAGGTGCCGTAAGGCAAACCCATTTCACGTAAAAGACGCACTCAGGAACAGATCCCTGAAATGGCAGATGCCAGGTTTACCCGATTTCTGATTGTATTGTGGATGTTGTTATCATATTTTCTGGAGTAGCCGTTTCTGCTCCAAGAGGCTTGCCATGGGAAGGTAGAAATACATACATTTGGCTTGTTTACTTTCTGATTCACGCTGCTCCACTGCTTTCCCTCTCCACAAACTGTCCAAAGTAGGGTGGAGTCGCTGATCACTTGTTTGAATTGATTTTTTTTTTTAAATGGATAGTCCTGAGGGGTTTAATGGCTCAGGCGATACAAAAAAAGCAGACCAAAGAAAAACCAGACTGAAAGAGCGCGCCTCATCTATATGTGCACAAATCGGTGTATTGTTACAAAGGCGTTGTACCAGGTACAGGTGTGCAAACCACGTTTGTTGTAACACATAGCAGCCCGCAATACCCGTTCATAAGACTGTACTTTATGTTCGTATTGCAGGCGAGTTGTGATAACACAACTGACCCGTAATAAGAAAATGATATCACTATCCTTCGGTAAGCACTTACGCTTCAGTTGTGACGTCACAAGGCCTGCTGCTTGAGTCATCACAGAGCAGAATCCCAGCTGCCACTCTGCACTAAATTAAAGCCGCCAGAAGCTTTACAAATTCCTTTCTTGAAGAATAGCTTGCTGTGACACTTTACAGCCACTAACTGTTAAGAAACTGTTTATTAAATGTTCGCTGCTGGAGGTAATACATGAGAGCAAGAATGTGCATATTATTACTAATTTTAAGGCACAAAATGAAACGTTTTAGATGCATTTTAATCAACTACTTAAACTATTTTTTCTGCAACACAATAGAAGCTGCATATTTTTTTTTTATCCAAACAGATTCTAAATTGATTATATGTCAGCAACTGAAATATCTCCTGTTTGCAAGAAGCCAGGTATCAAAGGAGAAGCCAGTGTATGGCCATGTATTATAAGGAATAACCTCATGTAGAAGGATATTGCTAGTCAGCACAGAGTGACATGACCTTATAAAGGAACACTGCCTTTGGCTTTGTTTCTCTATTCTGTCATGGAACTCCTTAGAGACTTGCAATATCATTATACCTTACGGTAGAGGGTACGTTATTCCATATATAATGAGATGTGTATTGTACCTTGATACCAGACCTGATTATTGTGTCTGAAAGAACAAAAAAGAGCCACTACAAGACCAAGGAGTGGAAAGAAATGCCAGAAAGTGTAATACACTAAAGATACTTCAAATGTCACTTT
This sequence comes from Ambystoma mexicanum, assembly GCF_040938575.1. Classification (NCBI taxonomy): domain Eukaryota; kingdom Metazoa; phylum Chordata; class Amphibia; order Caudata; family Ambystomatidae; genus Ambystoma; species Ambystoma mexicanum. Next base: position 749,589,469 of record NC_090939.1, read on the forward strand.
ATAATTGGACAGAATTCCATATGCAATAGTGAACTAGCCTCAGCGGTTTTGATGTTTAAAAATAAAATGGGGCAGGTACTTCTGTTTCTGAAAGTTATATCTGTTAATCAGACCCCACTTTCATAATACGTCAAAAACTATAGCATACACTTGTGCCTTGCTATGGCTGTCTCCTGGCACCTCAAGCAGCTGCCCTGCAGGGCAGGTTCATCGCTCACAAGTGCATTCCTAAACACAGTTGCTGGAAATAAAATGTACAGCAGTCAGAGGTGGCTTTTTAACCATCTCCACCTCTGTTTATTATAATTGTGTACCCCAGCAGCCTGGTGGAAGTTATTCATATCTAAATATAAGCCATGCCTGTTTTTGAAATGGTGGCTCCTGTGATTACACAATTTTACAGCCACAAATATTTGGTGTGATTTACTTCCAGCTTGGTGGGTGATCACTGACTCAGTCATGATAAGCCATGTTGTGTATAAAGATGGCTGGAATGGATGTACCCACAACAAACATGTAGGTTCCAGCCCACAAACTATCACCTTATTTCCCCAAAGGAGGGTTGCCACCTTTCTTCAGGGAAAAGGAACACTCCCTGGGCGGGCGCCTGGGACTCAGTTCTACAAAAACAGTCCTGTCATTACAATTGCACCTCACACCAGGGTGCTGATTATTAAAGCCTTTTTTTATATAGGCCAAAGGAGAAAGAGGCAGAGTTAGAGTAGCCCAGAAGAGAGGTTCATGCCACAGAGGGAACTCACAAGCCTGGATTTTGCTAGGGATCTCAAACATCCTGCCCCCTCCTACCTCCTGCAGACATGACACTCTGGGAATAACATCAACAAGCAAAGGACACTTGTTAGTACAGCCAGGATTGGACCCTTAACAACAGGCTTGCTGTGGACCAATCCGCTGTAAAATGTTTCCGATATAAGGCGGGGGAGGATTGGACCCTTAACAACAGGCTTGCTGTGGACCAATCCGCTGTAAAATGTTTCCTATATAAGGTGGGGGAGGATTGGACCCTTAAAAACAGGCTTGCTGTGGACCAATCCGCTGTAAAATGTTTCCGATATAAGGCGGGGGAGGATTGGACCCTTAACAACAGGCTTACTGTGGACCAATCCGCTGTAAAATGTTTCCTATATAAGGTGGGGGGGAGAGTTCGTCCCTTAGTTCATTCATCTTTGGGCTTCAAGACAAGCAGGATTGTCCTTTGAATCTGGTTCTATTACAAAGCCCTCTGACATAGAGGTGAAGACAGAGATTTCCAAAAAAGAGTATGTTTCTTTTCCCTACCGATCCAAATGGCCCCTTTTGGATGGTCAGCTGGCTGCATGAGGCCTGCTGCAATCGAGACACTGGTAACGAAGACCCTGCTCATTGCATGTGACAGAGCACTGCAAGTGCTGTCTCCAGACCTACCTGATTGGGAAGGGCAGAGGAAGGACTTACTCACCCCTGAGACCCAGGACTGTGTCTCCCAGCAACCACAGAAACAAAGAAGTTACCCCTGGCTCTCCCTACATCTCTGGAACCGCCTCAGCCCCAGTTTGGGCACCTTTGACACCATCAACGTTGCTGCAAGGCAACCTCCAGATTCATCCTTGACCTCAATGCTCCACCCCGCCCCCTCTGCATCTCAGAGTTTTGTGTGACGTATCTGTGGCTTCTCTGGATATGAGACCTCCTGAGTGTTCTAGCATCAGCCACTTGAGACTGCCTGCCTGATTACCAGCCTCTTTATGTTCCAAGCGATCGCCGGTGCTGTACCCAGACCCGTGTTTAGCCAGTTAAGCCTGGTCTCTGCCAAAGGCAACCCTTCCGCTTCTCCACACTCGAGGCCGCTGAGACTTTCAAACCTTCAGACTGACACCACCTGCCATGCCCAGCATCTTCAACCGCCAAACTGTTGCCACTGCCGAACAGCACAGCATAATTGGAACCCATCAAAGCCACTCCCCAACTTGACGATGCCGAAAAAACTGGCTTGATGCTTTTCAGTTCTAAAAGACAAAAACTAAAGGTATTTGAAGTAGCCACGTCCCCCAGGTCTATCCTCCTTCTCTACCTTTAAAATACATCTTCTTAAACCCTGACATTTTGTTCCTGAAATCTTTGCCTAAGCACCCCTTTTTCTACAACCCCAGAGTGCCCTTTAATTTTAAAGTCTGCTTTCTTTGTTTTTTCCCTTAGAGAGGTGGGCCAGAAGTGATTTTATTAGCCGCATGCATTTTCGTTTAATGAAAGACCCTTGGTTGGATATAGTTTTATTTTGGTACGGTAGTAGTATTGAGTTTGTGCTGCTTCTGTGCCTTTCTGAAGATAATAGCCTGCCCTCCGGCCATGTTACCATCACAGATGAAGAAGTTAGACCTGTCGGGCTATGCATGTTTCACTTTTTTTTTATTTTCAACATCATCTTTTTATTCAACCATTTCTGCGATACAAATTGAAACACCAACAGACAGCCATTATTACCTATCACATAAATGAAATCACATGGACAGATATCCTGTCACTTTACAATGATATGTTCACCATACAAATCCAATAGATGCACGTAGTATACTCCCCAGGGTCCGATCCTCAGCGACCACCAAAACCTTCTACCCATCACAAGATTGGCATCATCATAACAATGGAAATCGGCGGGGTGGAGGCGGCTTAACAGTCATCAATGGCACATTTTCTGAGTATTCTATAAAAGGCAACCATATATTCCTACATTTCTCATATTTACACATGCTCAGCGATGTCATTTTTTCCACCACCAATTTTTCCTAGATTTTTACCCACTGCGTCTGGATAAAAGGACCTTCTGGGGTTTTCCAATTACGAGCAACAGTGATCTTGGCAGCTGTCACCAGGTGGACCAGTGAAGTAGGCAGGGTGGCTGTTTCACGTTTATGGTTGGGATCTCTTCAGGTTTAGTAGTTGTGTGGGGCTGAGTAGGCACTTCACCAACTACTCATTCCAGTATTCCTGCAGAGCAGTCGTCATTTTGTCACAAGTATATACTAAAATATTGACATGGTGACATTCTGGTAGCCCGTAGGTTCATACGGAACAAAGGTGATCCACAAAATTGGTGATAACGCCTCTGCGAAGTTGTAGTGCTTTTCCTTTGTATACCTTGTGAAGTTTACTGCAACACTTTCTGAAGTTTTCTGTGAAAGGTTTCTGCATGATCTGGTCTGCTAGTGGAGCGAATTTGGGGATGAATTTCAATAATGTTGCTTCGCCACTGCTACTTTCACTCACCCCTAATAATAGGCAATAACGACCTCAGGGTGGGCTACAGAGAGTGACACTTATCAGCCTGCACAACGTTCACACGTGTCATTATCACAATTAGCCCCAGCAAAACATCAGTGCACCCAAGAACATTATCACCCTTATTCTCAGCAAATCTTCAGTGGTCAAAGGTTGTGTTGTCTGTATATATAGAATTGAGGTGGGGAGTGATTTTGTATTGCTGGCTAGTAGCAGCTTCCAACTTGGCAGGTTTACCCCTGCAAAAAATGACAAAAAAAGAGGACCTTAATGAAAAGAGCGATGGTAGCTCTACAAAAAGCTGCTGTTCTCTTTTCACTGAGGCAGAAGAGACTTAGGGGGTAATTCATAGAATTCAGCGCACAAGTGGCGCACGCGGCTGGCGCACAGTGTGCGCGTGCGAATCCCTGCGCCAGCCGCGTGCGCCAAAACCCATTTCCGCGCACAGCGTATTCATGGATTCCAGCTACCTAAACCAGCCGTGGCGCAGAGTGGCGCAGCGACCCTGCAGCAGCGCCAGTTACGCCCCCAAGAACGCCTCTCGTGCAGGGAAAAGCCATCAAAATCCCCAATCCAGCGCAAAGGGCTGCGCTAACCCTGTACCAGCACGGCAAGCGGGCTACGTGTATCACTGGGGTGCGCGGGAAGTACCTCACGTCATTTCAGCTGGGTACGTGCATTTCAGGGGTGCGCGGGAAGTTCCACACGCGATTTCAGCAGGGTATGTGTATTAAAGGGGTGCGCTTGAACTTCCACACGCGATTCCATCAGGGTATGTGTACATCAGGGGTGCGCAGGAATTTTCACACGTGAATTCAGCAGGGTACGTGTATTCCAGAGGTGCGCGGGAAGTTCCACACGCGAATGTCCAGGCTATGTGTATTTCGGGGTGCACGGGAAGTTTCACACGCGATATCAGCAGGGTACATGTATTCCAGGGGTGCATGGGAATTTCCACACGCGAATGTCCAGGCTACGTGTATTTCAGGGGTGCGCGGGAAGTTCCACACGCGATTTCAGTAGGGTACGTGTATTAAAGGGGTGCGCTTGAACTTCCACACGCGATTCCATCAGGGTACGTGTACATCAGGGGTGCGCGGGAATTTTCACACGTGAATTCAGCAGGGTACGTGTATTCCAGGGGTGCGTGGGAAGTTCCACACGCAAATGTCCAGGCTACGTGTATTTCGGGGTGCGCAGGAAGTTCCACACGCGATTTCAGCAGGGTACTTGTATTCCAGTGGTGCGCGGGAATTTCCACACGCGAATGTCCAGGCTACGTGTATTTCGGGGTGCGCGGGAAGTTCCACACGCGATTTCAGCAGGGTACGTGTATTCCAGGGGTGCGTGGGAAGTCACACACGCGAAGTCAGCAGGGTACGTGCATGTCAGGGGTGCGCGGAAAGTATCACACGCGATTCCATCAGGGTACATGTATTACAGGAGTGCGCGGGGAGCACCACGCGTGAATTGCACGTGTGGGTCCTCCCAGGTGTTCCCTCTACACCCTCCATGGCCCCTGCAGGTGGTTCACACCACAGGGGCCTACCCTGCACATGTCCTGCAGGCACCCCATCCACCATGGCCATGCCCCCCAGCCAACCCACATGTCAACTTGCACAACTGCCCACCAACTCATGTCCCCACCACCCCCACCCCCCAGCAGTGCAGGGGCACCCTCCACCAGGCCCCCAACCATGCCCAACTCATGTTCCCCACCACCCCCACCCCCCAGCACTGTGGAGCACCTGCCAGCAGGCCCCCACCCATGTCCAACTCATGTTCCCCACCACCCCCACCCCCCAGCAGTGCAGGGGCACCCTCCACCAGGCCCCCACCCATGTCTCCCACCACCCCCACCCACCAGCAGTGCGGGGGCACCCTCCACCCGGCCCCCATCCATGTCTCCCACCACCCCCACCCCCCAGCAGTGCAGGGGCACCCTCCACCAGGCCCCCACCCATGTCTCCCACCACCCCCACCCCCCAGCAGTGCAGGGGCACCTGCCAGCAGGCCCCCACCCATGTCTCCCACCACCCCCACCCCCCAGCAGTGCAGGGGCACCCTCCACCAGGCCCCCACCCATGTCTCCCACCACCCCCACCCCCCAGCAGTGCAGGGGCACCCTCCACCCGGCCCCCACCCATGTCTCCCACCACCCCCACCCCCGAGCAGTGCAGGGGCACCTGCCAGCAGGCCCCCACCCATGTCCAACTCATGTTCCCCACCACCCCCACCCCCCAGCACTGTGGGGCACCTGCCAGCAGGCCCCCACCCATGTCCAACTCATGTTCCCCACCACCCCCACCCCCCAGCACTGTGGGGCACCCTCCACCAGGCCCCCACCCATGTCCAACTCATGTTCCCCACCACCCCCACCCCCCCAGCAGTGCAGGGGCACCCTCCACCAGGCCCTCACCCATGTCTCCCACCAACCCCAACCCCCAGCAGTGCAGGGGCACCCTCCACCCGGCCCCCACCCATGTCTCCCACCACCCCCACCCCCCAGCAGTGCAGGGGCACCTGCCAGCAGGCCCCCACCCATGTCCAACTCATGTTCCCCACCACCCCCACCCCCCAGCACTGTGGGGCACCTGCCAGCAGGCCCCCACCCATGTCCAACTCATGTTCCCCACCACCCCCACCCCCCAGCAGTGCAGGGGCACCCTCCACCAGGCCCCCACCCATGTCTCCCACCACCCCCACCCCCCGGCAGTGCAGGGGCACCCTCCACCAGGCCCCCACCCATGTCTCCCATCCCCCCACCCCCCAGCAGTGCAGGGGCACCCCCCACCAGGCCCCCACCCATGTCTCCCACCACCCCCACCCCCCAGCAGTGCAGGGGCACCCTCCACCCGGCCCCCACCCATGTCGAACCACCACCCCACCCCCCAGCAGTGCAGGGGCACCCTCCACCAGGCCCCCACCCATGTCTCCCACCACCCCCATCCCCCAGCATTGTGGGGCACCTGCCAGCAGGCCCCAACTCATGTTCCACAGCCAACATGTCATCACAATCTAGATCCCTGGTCCCTATGGTCAGCCTCTAAATGCAAAACACCCACCCGAGTATTGCATCCACCCACTCAGAAATGGCAATTACATGACAGAACACCAATTTCAAGTTTCGAAACAAACACATGTCCCTCACATACACCCAATGGGTGTCAGTGAATCTCAAAACCCATATCATGATATGCATGAAACCAATGAGATACTACACATTGAAGTTCAATAAAAAAATATGTATTAAAGGAAACATAAATAGAATCAAAAATAAAGAAACAGAAATGGGAATGTACAAAAATGAAAAGAAGCATGTCCGTGAAAAAAAGCGAAACCAAAAATCATAATCCAAAGTAATGGTGTCCAAAGTCACTGTCCACAAAAGAAAATGCAATGGGAAATAATAATTGAAAGCCATTGCTCCATGATCAAATTGTGAAAGAAAAATACAATCCAACAGTGAACTATTGTAACGCTCACCTGATTCCCACGGAGGCGCTGGTCTTGGCAGGAAGGTGTCTGTGACCCGAAAAGTGATGTGCAGGACTCGATTTGCTTCTGGGGCCGAACCTCTTCGTACTGTGTGTCGAACTCGAAGAGTGAGATTTCTGCAGGTGAAAGAATATGGGGGTTAATGATCTGGGTTGTTGAATGTCCCTCTCTCTCTCTCTCTTCTTAGCTTCTCCGTAGAGCCCCCAGGTCAACGTGCTCACCTTAGATAGGTGAATGCTGGACTCTCCATCTGCGTCTGGTGCAGGGTGCCATTGCCAGTTCCTTCACTGGTGAAACATAGGCCTCTTGACATCAGAGGATCGCTACCGTCGTTAACTGCACGAGCGGTGAGTTTCTGGACACCTTTTTAGTCCTTTTAGTCTTTAGGTGCGTGGGCACGTTAATATAGAACAGGACTCTGTATAATGCTTTTTCCTATTTGTCTTGCAGGGCTCTTGAGATAGGAGATGGTGTGAAGAGAGCCGAAGTTGGAGCCAGAGCCTTGGAATGAAGCGCTTGGAAATGCGTAAGTAAATGCAAGCGCTCTAACTGTCTCTTTTCCCTTGCAGCTGTGAGTTCGTGCTGAAGAGATGCTGGAAAACGCCAGAGTATTTGCAGGCATTCTACTGTGGCGAGCGCGATGGACGTGAGTAAATACCTGTCTAATGTCTCTTCGTTTGTCTTTCAGATGCTGGGTTGCAGCGTTGAAGAAATCCGGAATTCGCGGAGTGCCGGGAAGTAATAACAATGCTTTTGTCTTCACAGGCGGAGGTGCAGCGTGAAGAAATGTTCGCTGCCGATGGATCAGGTGAGGAAAGCGCTGCGTGTAAAGGTTGCAGTGCTAACCTGTTGTTTCTTGTCTTTGCAGGTGCTGCTGAATACTGGATACAGGAGTGGTAAGTATTGTTCTTGCAGGTTCAGGATCAGAAGGAAGAAAGGCTGGAACAGACTCGGTGAGCGTTCTGCTGCAGATGCAGAATAACGCGAAGCACGTTTGTTCAATCGGGTGTGGTTTAAATAGCCTTGGAGTGATGAGGCGTCTTCCTCCACGGCCCCGCCTAGGTAAGAAAAGAGTTCCAGTTCCAGAAGAGTTCCCGTGTTGTATCCAGGGAGTGGAGCTTGCCCCACCCAGGTAAGAAAGTAGTTCCTGTTCACAGAGGATTCCTATGTGGCTGGCAAGTAAGCAGCATGGACTGCTGTAGGTAAGTCCACCCAAGCATCTTCATACATATTATGAGCCCGGCGCTTCCAGTGCCGGGACCGATGGCTTTGAGGAGCCCGGTGCCACCGGCGCCAGGACAAGGTCCAAAAGGTCCCAGTGGGGACCGGCTGGTGCCTAAGATAACGGTTAGGGGCCTGCTTCCAAGGACGTTGGGCTGTTCCTGACTCCTTGGAAGCAGTGATCATGACAGCACCCCCCCTCAAGGCCCATCCCAAGCGTGTCTTCTCCGGGGGTTTTGGCTTGTCGGGGTGATTCAAATGGAATTTCTTGACCAGACGAGGTGCGTGGACATGCTCTGAGGGTTCCCAAGTCCTTTCCTGGGGGCCGTATCCTTTCCAATCAACCAGGTAATATAATCTAGATTTGGAGATTTTGGAGTCTAGGATGTTCTTTACTTTGAACTCAAGTTCTCCATCTACTAAAACAGGTTCCGGGAGTTCGGTCAATCGGGTTCCTGGTTGCACTGGTTTTAGTAAGGAGACATGGAATACTGGATGTATTTTCATATGCGAAGGCAATTCCAATTTAACAGCCACCAGATTAATTATGGTAGAGATAAGATAGGGTTCAAGGTATCTCGGGATGAAAGTGCGGGGTCCTTTTAGAGGTAGGTGCTTAGTGGATAACCAGACCTGATCTCCCACTGCGTAGTGAGGGGCCTCTTTACGGTGCTGATCTGCTCCTTTTTTAAATTGAGCTTTAGCTCTTTGCAGATGGGCAGTGGCTTCCTTAAAAGCACGAGTGATCTCCGAGTGCAAGTGATCCACAGCAGGTGTTTCGAATTCTTGGGGAGGATCAAGGTTAGAGGTTCTAGGATGGTGTCCGTATAATAGGAAGAAGGGAGTCTTCCCGGTTCCAGAATGAGTTGAATTGTTATAGGCGTATTCAGCGATCCAAAGAATGTCCTTCCAAGGGTTTTCAGTTTGTTGGAGCATGCAACGTAGATATTGCTCTAGAGTTTGATTTGTCCTCTCGATTTGTCCGTCAGTTTGGGGATGGTGACTGGTAGAAAGTCTCACATTAATTTGGGCTAAACGACAGCAACTTCGCCAAAAGTGGGAGATGAATTGACTTCCCCTATCGGAGACCAAAACCGAGGGGAAACTGTGTAACCGAACGATGTTTTCTAAGAATTCTCGGGCTAATACTGAAGCTGAAGGTAGGCCCTTCAGGGGAATGAAGTGAGCCATCTTGGAGAATAGATCCACGACTACTAAAATGGTATTATACCCTGAGCATGGAGGTAAGTCCGTGATGAAATCCATGGACAGGGTATGCCATGAACAGGGAGGGATGTCTAGTGGGTGTAAGAGACCGGCTGGTTTCTCCTTCTGACTCTTATTCTGGGCACACACACGGCAGGAGATTACAAAGTCTCTAATGTCCTTCTTCCATGATGGCCACCAGAAATGTCTTTTGACCTTTTCCATGGTTTTGGTTATGCCAGGGTGACCCTCCATTAGTGAATCGTGATAACAGGAGATTACCTGTTTTTGTATTTTCTCACTGGGCAAGTACAATCGTCCTCGGAAATATGGTAGGTCTCGATCCACTGAGAATTCTTTTCCTTTTAATTGCCAGTCCTGTAAGTCGACCGGAGTTAAAAGTGATTTGACTGTAGTCTTAATGTCTTCAAAGGATTGATCGCTGACCAAGCCCAAAATCCTTTGTTCTGGGATTATGGGTATTGGTTCTGGATTGGTCAAATGTTCATCTATTCCCATCCGGGAGAGGGCATCTGCTTTTCCATTTTTACTGCCTGGTCGATAAGTAATTATAAAGTCAAACTCAGCCAAAAACAGAGCCCAACGAAGCTGCCTGGAAGACTGAGCTTTGGCTGTCTTCAGATACTGTAAATTGCGGTGATCAGTCATTACGGTGACTGTGTGTCTGGCTCCCAAAAGATAATGCCGCCAGGCTTTAAAGGCCGATCTGATAGCTAAAAGTTCCTTGTCTGTAATTGAATAGTTGATCTCGGGAGCCGAGAATTTGCGGGACCAAAAGGCAACAGGATGTAATTGGTGTGTGACCGGATCCCTTTGTGATAAAATTGCCCCCATAGCAAGACTAGAAGCATCTGTTTCTATGATGTAGGGGAGTACTGGGCGAGGATGTTTTAGAACAGGTGCAGAAATGAATTTAGTCTTTAAATCCTGAAAAGCTTGTTCTGCCTCGGTAGACCACTCAAAACGTTTGTTTTTCTTTAACAGAGCGGTGATGGGCTGGACTATTCGAGAGAATTCAGGGATGAATCTGCGGTAAAAGTTAGCGAAGCCTAACATGCTTTGGACTCCTTTTACAGAGGTTGGTGAAGGCCACTTGATGATTGCATCGACTTTCTTTGAATCCATATGGACTCCGTTAGGTGACAATATGAATCCCAGGAACTCAACTTCAGTTACGTTGAAAACGCATTTTTCGAGCTTAGCAAAAAGGTTATGTTGACGTAATCTCTCGAGGACCTCTCTAACGTGTTTCCGATGTTCTTCTTCAGATGAGGAATAGACGAGGATGACATCAATGTAGACAACAACACACACATCAATGAGTTCTCTAAGGACATCATTCATAAAATACTGGAAGGCGGCAGGAGCGTTGCAAAGTCCAAAGGGCATAACTTGATATTCAAACAGCCCATACTTGGTGCGGAAGGCTGTCTTCCATTCATCACCCTCTTTTATTCGTACCAAATGGTAGGCTCCTCTGAGATCCAACTTTGTATATATACATGCGTCTTTGACTTGGTCCAGGAGTTCAGGGATCAAAGGTAACGGGTATCTGTTTTTAACGGTGATTTGATTCAGGGTGCGGTAATCTATACAAGTCCTAAGGTCTCCTTCCTTTTTCGGAACGAAGAACAAAGCCGAGGAAGCTGGAGATTTTGAAGGACGGATAAACCCGTTGGCTAGGTACTGGTCCAGATATTGTCTGAGGTGAAGATTCTCTGGCTCGGTGAGGGCATAAATCCTACTGCAAGGAGGAGTTGTTCCGGGTATCAGATCTATTTGACAGTCGTAAGACCTATGAGGAGGCAGGGTGTTAGCTTGGTCCTTCCGAAAGACGTCTTGGAATTCCTGGTATTCGGGAGGTAATTTGGGAACCTCAGAAGAGATTGCCGCCAGTGAAACATCAGGCCGAGGATAACAAGTGGTAAAACATTCTGGAAACTGAACCGTCTTTGCTCGCCAATCGATCTGAGGATTGTGCTTCTCTAACCAAGGGATTCCCAGAATGATCTGGAACTGAGGGGCCTTGATCACATCGAACACTATTTTCTCCCGGTGTCCATCTTGGCTCACTAACGTCACTTCTTGGGTGGCGTGCGTTACTGGTCCGGAGGCTATTTCCGTGCCATCCACTGTAGTAATGACGTCTTTTACTGCCTTAGGGACAAGAGGTAGATTCATCCTTGATACCAGTTCACGGTCCACATAATTACCGATTGCTCCGCTGTCGATGTAAGCTTCAATTGCATGCAAACGATCCGGACGTTCAGGACTAATGAGGACCATAGGCACAACGAAATGCGAGGTCACGGGACAGATTTTAACGCTCGGCAAGAGGACCTCTACACTTGTCGGGCTAGGTCGTTTCCCTGCTCAGAATTTGTGGTACAGGTATCTGCGGCTCCTACAGCCTTCTTAGCTGGTTTCACTGGACAGTCTCGAAGAAAGTGCCCCGAGTTTCCGCAATAGAGACATAATTGCAGCTGTCTTCTTCTTTCCCGCTCCTTTTGGGTTAAAGGTCCTTTCATGCCCCCTATTTGCATGGGTTCCACAGTGTAAGCTCCCCTAGTAGAGGTCTGCGGTTTAGAAAACATTCGGGTATCAGATTTGGAACGATCAGCATTCCGGTTCTGTAATCTGTGGTCCAATTGGACAACTAAGTCAATATAGTCTGAGCATTCTTGTGGAGGATTCACGACTTGAGCTAACACATCCTTGAGCTCTCCACGCAGGCCTCTGTAGAAGAGCGTTATTCTCTTATCCTCAGGCCATTGAGTTTCCACTATAAGTCTATTGAATGAGGCTATATAAGTCAAGAGGTCTTGATTACCCTGTCGTAACGAAAGAAGTTCATTGTCCAAGGCCTGCCCTTGTGCATGTCTTGCGAACAGTTTCTCCATGCTGGACTGGAAGGCCTGGAAATCATGCAGAACCGGATCATCCTGAGTGACTAAAGGGATCGACCAATCTGCGGCGCTGCCACTGAGATAAGAAAGCACGAAAGACACCTTGGTCTGATCTGTTGGGAAGGCAGCTGGTCGACATAAGAAGTGTAGGCGGCACTGGTTAATGAACACTGCAAATTTCTTTGGGTCACCAGAAAAGCGTTCGGGCGGAGCCAAGGGCACATTGCCGGGTAGATTGATTTGCACTGGATTTAAGGATGATGCAGAAGGATAACTTCCTCCTGGAGCGGGCAAAGGTGTCTGTCCTGCCTGCGTTTGTAGCAATTGCCTAGCGAGGTCCTCAGTTCGCTCCTTGGAAATTATCAGCTCTCTTCTTACACAGTTTGTTTCCTGACGAGCTGCATGTACTTCTGCTCTTAGTTCCCCAAGCAACTGGGCTAATTGATCAGTGTCTGAGGTTTCCGTTGCGCCTGGGTAGGAGTTTTGCGGTGGGCTTCGCGTTCTGTAACGCTCACCTGATTCCCACGGAGGCGCTGGTCTTGGCAGGAAGGTGTCTGTGACCCGAAAAGTGATGTGCAGGACTCGATTTGCTTCTGGGGCCGAACCTCTTCGCACTGTGTGTCGAACTCGAAGAGTGAGATTTCTGCAGGTGAAAGAATATGGGGGTTAATGATCTGGGTTGTTGAATGTCCCTCTCTCTCTCTTCTTAGCTTCTCCGTAGAGCCCCCAGGTCAACGTGCTCACCTTAGATAGGTGAATGCTGGACTCTCCATCTGCGTCTGGTGCAGGGTGCCGTTGCCAGTTCCTTCAATGGTGAAACATAGGCCTCTTGACATCAGAGGATCGCTACCGTCGTTAACTGCACGAGCGGTGAGTTTCTGGACACCTTTTTAGTCCTTTTAGTCTTTAGGTGCGTGGGCACGTTAATATAGAACAGGACTCTGGATAATGCTTTTTCCTATTTGTCTTGCAGGGCTCTTGAGATAGGAGATGGTGTGAAGAGAGCCGAAGTTGGAGCCAGAGCCTTGGAATGAAGCGCTTGGAAATGCGTAAGTAAATGCAAGCGCTCTAACTGTCTCTTTTCCCTTGCAGCTGTGAGTTCGTGCTGAAGAGATGCTGGAAAACGCCGGAGTATTTGCAGGCGTTCTACTGTGGCGAGCGCGATGGACGTGAGTAAATACCTGTCTAATGTCTCTTCGTTTGTCTTTCAGATGCTGGGTTGCAGCGTTGAAGAAATCCGGAATTCGCGGAGTGCCGGTAAGTAATAACAATGCTTTTGTCTTCACAGGCGGAGGTGCAGCGTGAAGAAATGTTCGCTGCCGATGGATCAGGTGAGGAAAGCGCTGCGTGTAAAGGTTGCAGTGCTAACCTGTTGTTTCTTGTCTTTGCAGGTGCTGCTGAATACTGGATACAGGAGTGGTAAGTATTGTTCTTGCAGGTTCAGGATCGGAAGGAAGAAAGGCTGGAACAGACTCGGTGAGCGTTCTGCTGCAGATGCAGAATAACGCGAAGCACGTTTGTTCAATCGGGTGTGGTTTAAATAGCCTTGGAGTGATGAGGCATCTTCCTCCACGGCCCCGCCTAGGTAAGAAAAGAGTTCCAGTTCCAGAAGAGTTCCCGTGTTGTATCCAGGGAGTGGAGCTTGCCCCACCCAGGTAAGAAAGTAGTTCCTGTTCACAGAGGATTCCTATGTGGCTGGTAAGTAAGCAGCATGGTCTGCTGTAGGTAAGTCCACCCAAGCATCTTCATACATATTATGAGCCCGGCGCTTCCAGAGCCGGGACCGATGGCTTTGATGAGCCCGGTGCCACCGGCGCCAGGACAAGGTCCAAAAGGTCCCAGTGGGGACTGGCTGGTGCCTAAGATAACGGTTATGGGCCTGCTTCCAAGCACGTTGGGCTGTTCCTGACTCCTTGGAAGCAGTGATCATGACAACTATGTACATACGAACAAGCCAGGGTCCATTATCCCAACAAAAGAAATGAAACCTATCTAACTACACTAACTAATAAAATAAACTATATACATAAATGTGGCCAATGTCCAAAAGGTCAAAAATAAATCCAAAAAAAAGGAAACCTAACACTACCTACATAACTATGTACAAGGGCAGAGGGCTAGTTTGACGGCTCACTTTTGGATGTCCCGGGCCAGGGCATCATCGAACTCCTGCTCAATGTCCCGGAGGCGGTCCTCCTCCATGGCCCCGAGGGTCCGCAGGGCCGTCAACGTGTCCACCTCCAAACCCCTGCGGATTGCCTCGAGGCACTCGGCCCGCCTCAGGGCCCTCCGCATGGAGTTCTCTGCCCTGACCTTTGTGAGCTGTGTCTCTTACGCCCGCTGCCGCTCCGCATCTATGGCGTGGCCCAACCGCTGCCACACGGAAGACACTCTCTGTCCTGGGTCCTCCTGCCCTCCGGCCGATGCCTGCCCCTCCGATGTTGAAGGCCCCGAGCCTTCATGGCTCCCACCACGTTGCTGCTGCTGCTGTGCCTCTGCCCGTGCACTGCCTCCTGCTGCCTGCACTTCCTCCGCCGGCTGGGGTGCAGTCGTTGATGTGGCCACCCCTGCTGGACGTCCGACTCCCGACTGTGGCAGGGATGCCTCCTCCACCAGCCTGGCCGCACCGTCAGAGGCAGCTCCACAGGGCACCCAGGTGACTGATGGGTGGGAAGATGGCACGGAGGACGACTGGCGCGTAGGGGGTTCAGTTGAGGAGGGGGTCGTAGCAAGCCCCATCAAACGGAGGAATCCGGCCTGGGTGACCTGTCCCAGCAGGCTGACGTGGTCAACGAGCCATTCGAGATGACGTGCAGTCTCCTCATGAAAAGACTGCAGGTCACCTTGCATGGCCCGTTGACGCAACGCCACACCAGTCAGGACAGGCTCAACCTGGACCCGGATAGCCACGTCCGCAGGCAGAGGAAGGCCAGTTGTCGTTTGCTCATCCCCTGCCTGAAAACGGGTCTGGACGTAGGCATCCCTGCTGGTGCAAGATGATGCAGGGACAGGATCAGGGACAGGATTGCACACAGGCACCTCCGCGGCAGCCTGTGCTGCCTCCTGTCCCTGGTCCTGCACTGCACCACTAGCACCAGTGGGATCCCCACCTCCAGACCCCGTCTCTGTTGCTTGCACGGCCTCCTCCTCCACCAAACCCCCCACCAACCTGGATGACTCCGTGCCATCTTCCCCTATTGGGCCCTGTGGGGTCCCAGCTGCCCCTTCTGCTGCCGAGGAGTCCAACTCCAACCTCCGCCTCTTGGACCTCCCCCCGGCAGCTGCGGCCTGGGACGTGGCACTGGACTCCTCACTCCCCGACGAGATGACAACATGGGAGGGGAGCCGGGCCTTGCGTCTCCGGCTGGCGGTGGGATCCCCGCCGCTGTGCTCCACAGCACCTTCTCCGCCCTCTTCATCAGTTGACGCTGCAGACAGGGAGAAATAAAACACAGGCACCAGGGCACTGTACAATGGACACATACACACATGACAGTTGTACATGAGTGGCATTGGCAAACCTCAGACATGCCATCACAATCCCCAACACACATGTCATTTCAACACGCACACATGAACCATACCACAGCCATATCGCAACTGCCAGCACCATCCATACCCATACAACAGCATGAGCAGGCAAAGCTGAGCCAGACATCACATGCAACACAGGAAGTGCACCACACATGTACACACACCACCACACTTGCATGCATGTGTACACCTCTGCCAAGTGTCGCAGTGTTCAGATGGGCATCCATGTCACATCTGCCAATCAGGCTTCCACATCCTGCTGTCACATGCATCCATGTTGCATCACTGTTGCACCCTTGTCAAATACACACAAATGCACATGTACACAGTGCTGATACATGCAGCTGAAAACAACATACATGCGTGACATCACAGACATGTCTACTTACATACACATTCATCCAAACATGTGTGCCCACACAACTGCATTTGGCATGCAAGCCTACACACACAAGCACCATCCATGTGTCACACATTCCAGCCCTCGCATGTGTTAGCCCCACGGCCCTGTACACCCCCACCCATACTGGACCCCATACATACAGATGTGCAACCTGCACACTACTGAAACATCACCACACGCACAGCTCACAATCAGGATGCATGTACACTTACCGCTCGACTCCAGACGGGTCTGCCTCTCAAGGACCTGGACGTGGAGCGTTGGGGATATGCGTTCCAGGACCCTCATCTGATCTTCCGACAAGTGGCCCTGGCGCCCCTTGGCATCCGCTGCCTTCAAGAGGCGCCGGGCCTTGTTCAGGGTCCTGGACCTGAAGTCCTCCCAGCGCTTTTTGACATGTTGGAAGTCGCGGACTGCCACCCCCTCCGCGTAGATGGCAGTCACGATGTCAGTCCAGATCCGAGTCCGTCCTTCCTTGTCGGCGCGGGAACTTCCGAAGAGGGCATCATACTGCCCCAGGACTTCCTCCACCAGGACACCAACTTCAGTGGCACTGAAGCTGGTGCCCCTCTGCCTCTCTGGCCGGGGGTTGTCAGTGGTCTCAGATGGTGTTTGCCCCGACATGACAACCCCAGAGGCAGGAGTGGGTGGGCAACTGGGTCCTGGGGCTGGGCTGTGGAGCGATGGAATCCCAGTCAGGAGTCTTCGGTTCCAGCAGGGGTGGTCACAGCAACAGCACCCCTGGCTGATGTGCAGGCAGCAAATGGCAGGGCACGTGGGCAGCAGGCAGTCAGGCAGCAGCAGATGGCAGGTGGGAGCGTGCTCGGGGCTCTGGGGGGCAGTAGTTCGGCCTTCTGGGCAGGAGCGTGGTCTTCCGTGTGCTTACGCGTGGCCAGCTTGATACGGAGTGATTTGGCACGTGAAAATTCGGCACGTCAGCGTGTAATTCGAGGAAAGGCCCTTAGCGCGTAAGCGCGTCTGCACGCATACGCAATTTCATTGGACAGAAGGCCCCTGAAGCGCAAGCGCCCCTGTGACATGACGCGCACAGGCGTGCATGGGCATTTCAGCACGCGTGAAAAACTGCACGTACGCGTGTAATACGAGGAAAGGGCCCATGCGCGTAAGTAACGTGACGCGCGCGTGCGTTTCCCTCAGCACGGGTTAAAGGTGAGTGGGCCCAGCAGTTCGCTGTACGTGCCTTTCGTGGAGACCGACGTGTGTTGCTGCTTCCTGTTGTTTTGCGCGCCATCACAACTTCACAGCTATCAAGAACGTATCTCTTCTTTTGGCAAGGGTATTGGCTACGCGTGTTTTTCTGCATCGCGCTAGTCAGACGGTGAGTCGCACACGCTTTTTTTCCCACTGCGGGTGCCCCTGTGTATCGCACCCATTTTTGATGTCATAGTAGCCTGCGTGTCCAACGCGTACGCGTTATTCGTGTTACTGGGTGCCACCTCGTACTGCGGGAGGTTGAATCCACGCACGTAGGCTGCAGGGTTGCGTGCACGGTTTTAGTGCAGTTTTGGGGTGCCTGAGCGTTGCGTGACCCGTCACCACATCACCGGGGTCACATACAGCCTTGCAGGTGCAGGGGGGCTGTTAACATCTTGCTTCCCACCCCCTTCACTCCAATTGCCCAGGTCAGTTGTGGTGTACACCTCCCATTGGCACCACTCCATCTGTGCCAGCACTACTACATCTGTGCCATGGTTGGGAGGGCACCAAAGGTGAGGGGCGCCTCAGCTGGGCGTCCTCCCTGTGGCGGGCGTGGTCGGGGACGTGGCCGTGGTGACCAGGGAGTAGGGGGACTCCAGGGTGTCCAGGGCGGCCACAGAGGGGGAAGAGGCAGGGGTGCACCACTTGAGCACAATGTTGTGCCATGTGTCGGTGCAGTCATGCCACCACCCCCTGTGGTTCTGGGGGATGCAGCTTCTGCATCTGGCACTGGCGCCCGTGTGACCCGGCAGTCCGTTCCATCGACTGCCACTGGCCCAAGGGTAGTGGTAGCTGCAGGTGCAGCTGTGGACACCGCCACCGAGGCTCGGGGTCTGCCAGCGCAGGCTGCGTTGGCACTTGAAGAGCCCTTGGTAGATCTCCAACAGACCAGGAGGGAAAACATAGGGGCAGGCCGGGCTGCTCAGACCAAGACACGTGTCCCTGGGGCAGTCATGTCATCTGCTGCCCCGAACAGCCGGGTGTTGGCAAGTGCACGGGCAGATGCACCCAACAGCACCCTGGTTATGAGTCTGCCAACCAGGACCGTTGCGGTCAATGACCCTGCCACAGCTGATGTTGCTGCGCAGGGTCCATTAGTGGGCACCCAGCTGCCACTGACACAAGTCAGGCCTTTGGTCATCCCTCGCACGTGCCACTCCCTTGGCTCAATCCACCGAACCCACTGGCCATACTGGTCAGGGCGGCATTAGCCAGCCAGGGTCTGCGCCACAGTCCAAGAGGAGGAAGGTTGCACCTGCAGCACAGGCTGGGACCCCACACACAGCCATGACCTCCTGCACGTTGAGGAAGAAGCCTTTCTGTAAGCAGGAACTGGACTTCCTCGTGGACTACGTGCGGGGCCACAGCCGTGACATGCTAGTGGGTGCCAATAGTCAGACTACGGCTGCCCAACGTGACACCCACTGGAAGCATGTTGCGGAACATGTCAGTTCATTCGGCCATGAGGTGCGCACGGCGCAAGAGTGCAAAAAGCATTGGAATGACATCAAACGCAGCACTAAGGCTAAGCGTGCCTCTAATTACAACTTGACTCTGGTGACTGGCGGTGGGCCTGCACCAGAGGAGGAAGAGCTCACTCCGCATGAGGCACTCGTTGCGGAGTTCATACCACCTGAATTGGTCGAAGGAGTGGGAGAGATGCTGGACTTTGATGCCCAGTCCAGTTAGTGTTGATGCGTGTTTGTTGAGGACGTGTGTGTTTCACTTGTGGGATGTGTTGTGCATGATTGCCGCTACATGTGAAGTGTACATGGTTCTGATGTGTAAGTAATGCAATGCTTCCGTCATGCATGTCTCCTCTGCCTGCATGCGGGGACTCCATGTAGGCATGCTCCCTTGCCCCTCCTCCGCCACTCTGCACTCCAGTTCCACCTTTGCACTGGTGTTCTTCAATCTTGCCAATGTGTACTTTCTTGTTCATGCGTCCTGTGTAGATGCTAACTTCCAGCGTAGAATCTGCCAAACATATGCCGTGTGGTACAGCCTTAGTACTTGATGCAGGGTATCTCACTTGTACTGTGCATAGGTCAGATCTCCCGCAGGGACATGAGTGCCCATTCATGCTCCATGTGCATTGCATGCAAGCCCCTATGTGTCCTTGACTGGATTATCACTGTAATACAAGTCCTTGGTTACAGACATTGCCTGCCATCTCATCAGCCTTCCCATGTCAACTATGGCTCAGTCCTGCGTTGCACACATGTTTAGGGTCTGACAATCTGTGTGGCTCACAGGCCTCAGCCTGTTCAATGGCCAATGACTCTGTCCAACTGTTGTTGTGTCTTCTTCACACATGGGCGGAATCCAGAGTTTTCATCATGTGTCCTGCTTACTGTCCCTGCATCATTTGCAGTGTTGTCACTTGAATCACATTCAGCTGTTGATGCCAGTCAACACTGCCTGTCAATACACAGGTGTATGGACAGCCTTTTGATACCATGCTAGGTATTCCTGCGTTGGTACTGCGGTGGAGGGGTGCTTGGCTTCTAGATATGGTACACATTGAATGCACAATGCACGTGATGTCTGAATTTGACATTGCACTGCCTTCACATTTCCTGGCACACACCATGGAGTCCTTGTACATGTAGGTAGTGAGTGGCGTACAAATTTTCTGCACTGCATAGACCCACTTCCATGGAAACTGCCACCTTTCAACAGGTCTGATCACAGAAGCAATTCATAGTTGACCCAGCATGCATGGCAGGTTATATGTTGTGTGTCACATGTCTGCCTGATGCGTTTGCTGTCGGTGTGTGTGTGTGTGTGTTGTGTGCTTCTGACATGTGTAGTGACCTTTTTTCTCTCTATTTTTCAGGTGATGACGCAATGGAGGCGGAGGATGGTGTTGTCATGCCAGACACAGGGTTGGTACCGCTACATCAACCCGGCACTAGTGGGGGTCGTGGGGTGGTAGGCCACGAAACCCCCCAAGTGCTACAGTCCATCTTGTCTCTGGCTGCCTATGAGTCCAGCCTTGATGACGACTCTGACGTCCATGTTGAGTTGGATGAGCATCAAGTCCATGTGTCAGGGGTGAGTGATTCTGATGTGGACACTCCTCTGTCTGCGACACCTGCACTGAGGGATCAGACAGTCTTGGTTCCTCCGCCCGTGGCAGATCGGGACACAGGGTCACCCTCCACACCAGTCACTGATGTGCCTGGGACATCACGTCGACGGGGGCATGTAGTCATGCAGCCGCGGGCGGTGCCAACACAGCGAGGACCCCCGGTCCTTGGGTCCCGCAGGGGTCAAGCCCGGCAACTCGGTCGCCGCGCCCAACCGCAGTATACTGAGTTGGAGCAAGACATGACTGCCAATTCAGAACGGCAGGGGGCAGCAATGGAGAACATCGCTGAGAGCATGGAGCGTGTGGCCCGATCTGTGCTCCCCCTGCTAGGCAGGTGCTTCTCCAGCAGCAGGCGGCACGGTCCACGGCCCGCTCGCTCAGGCTGGGCATGGCGGCCTCAGACAGGGCACGCCAGGCTGAAATGTCGTCTCTGCGTCAAGCAATTGCTGCTCACGCAGAGGCGCACATGGATGCCCTGAGGGAAGAGTATGATTCCCTCAGATCCACTCTGGGTGTCCTTATGATGTCCCAGAGGCAGCAGGCAGAGGAGAGGTTTGCACAGCTTGAGCGTACCATCTGGGCTGAGCTACAGGCTTGCCGGGAGGTGCAGCGGTTGTCCAGCCAGGCCTTGCAGGAGGAACTCCGTGTTACACGTGCTACCTTGCAAGAGGAAGCACGTGTATCACGTGAGGTTCTGTATGCAGACCTATGTCACATCGCCACACAGAACCAGGCTCACCCGTCCGGCAGACTTGCTGCCGACGAGGGGCAAGCTGCGGCTAGGCGTGGCCAGGCTACTGTGCCACGTCCTCCTTTCCAGGATGAGCCAGACTCGGACGACCATCTATCTCCCACATAGGTCGGGCTGTGCAGGCGTTGAGCCCATGGAGTTTTTTTTTTTGGCTCAGCATCATCGCATGTGGATGTTGAGCAGCACCCTGTACCTCCCCCCTCCTGGGTGCCTCCCATCCCCCCCGGGTCGTATTTGGCCACTTTTGATTTTTCTTTTAGTTTAATTAGTTAAGTTTCTGTTTGATAGTTAGTTTAATTAGGTAATGTAGGTTTTCCATAGTTAGTGTAATTAGTTAATAGTTACTATAGTTTAAAATTGCCCGTCTATTGTGCTTTCATGTGACGGTGCGGTGCTTTGTGCCTTTTGAAGGCATCCACTGTCTGTTCCAGCTGGGCCCTTCAGGCTTGTCTTGTGTATGTGTTTGCTGCTTGGGGTCCTTGACTCACATATGCCACTCCTGCCTCCCTTATCCATGGGCTCGCAAGGATGGTTTGGTGTTACAAAATTTTACACAAGGGCCTTGGACTGTCATATCTGTGGCATGTCTGGTGCTGTGTGACTTGTGTTTACACCCCTAGTGGGAATGATTTTGGTGTTATTTTCCACTGTTCATCTTTTGCTAGATGGGGTGTTTCATGATTAATGTGTACGTTCATTGCTATGCATTGTGTAGTATGTTTCTTATCTTTACTGTACACATGCTTGTTGCAATTCATGCTGTAGATAGTGTTAGACACTTTGGATGTGAAAGACGGACTGATGGTGTGATTTATGCTGTGACTCTCTGCATGGTCAAGTAATGAGATGCCTGAAGAGACACACACAGATGACTTTGAAGCATTAATCATGTGTTTCATGCCCTTTCGCCAGGAGGATGAGCCTCCAGAGCACCTTAGCCAGCAGACATGGCCCATTGGACGACAGAATTCTGGACACGTTTGTTGGTGCCCACATGCACATGTGTGCACAAGCAGAGGCACAGGGATTGCAGACCTACATCCTAGAACTGCTGACGTGTTCCAAGGAACTCCAGGCAAGGTGAGCAGCACAGGGGGGCCACTACACAGCAAAGCTTGCACCAGGCGAGTTGCACATGCAGGCTTAGTCACAGCACTGAGGGTGAGCTTGGACAAATATTGGTGTTGAAGCACACAATGCAGCTCAGATGTGTTGGTGGACTGATGGCTGTTGATTGTAGGGTTGTCTGGGACACCTGCAGGGGCAGTGGCACATGCCCTCCGGTACACCAAGGTCCATTGAGGCACTTGTATCAACCATGTAGCCTTCCGAGACATGGAAAGGGGCAGCTCACAGGGACATACAGCAAGGGACATACTCGGGTGCAGTGCATTTCATTTCCATGTACTTTATGATAAATGCATTGCCAACTTTGTTTCGGTCATGGTGGTACGCAACTTGCTCTGAAGTCATGGCTTGCTATATGGGTCTGTCTGCTTACCCAGGGAACATTGCATGTTGTGTGAATTGTGACACATTGGTGTTCCATTTGCCACGCACCCACCGGCGGCTGACTTACTGCATTGACTGTGTATGACCCGTCACAGGGGTACTATTATATATGGGTACAAAGCATCTACACCAGATTGTCTGTTTGTAGAGTAGTTTGTTGCTATGGGGCATGTTTGGTGGTGTGTTTTTGTGTAATTGGCACGTACAGGTTGTTGACTGTGGCTCTCTTTTCAGCATTGCAGTGCTCCTGTAACCGGACCTGAGAGTGCGCAGGCAGGAGGCCAGCACTCAAAACCAGAGCTAAGTGTCTTGTTGTTTTTCTTTCAAACTGCTCTGCATAGGCTTGCTGGGGGGTGCACTAACGCATGGATGTATGTGTGATTCAATTTGGTATGTTTTTTTCCCCCTAATCACCCGGAATCCTGTGCAATTTTGAACCCTGTACCCTCTACCCGGTGTTCCTGCTTCCCGTACCTATCCAAGCAACATTCCCTAACCCTCTTTCCCCGCTGGGGTTGCGGATGCCTGTGTAAGCCCCGAACTTGCAGGCGCCAAAATCCTAGAGGGGGTGGTTGGTTCGTACCACTCCTAAGCCTGGACTACAGAAGGCCATGACAATGATGTCCAAATTTGTTTGGATTGTGTATGTGTTCATGCAGGTAGTACATTTTCGTGCATTCCCTACTTTCATGTATCATTCCTCCTCCCCTCTCCTGCCACTCATTCCAGTTATCCAGTGTGCCAACACCTGTCCCGACTGCATATCCCTGGGCCTGTGTGAGTTTGACCTTGCAGGCACCCGGGACACGGTGGAGGTGGTTGTTTCATGACACTTCCGCGCCTGTACACGGGACCTGTGACAATACACATCCGTTCATGATGCATCATCCTATGTTATGTGCCAAACATGGTTCACATCCTGTTGTGACATTGTTTTACTGTGCTAGCTTGGTTGTTGCATCATTGTGGTAGTACTTGGCCTTTGTGAGGTACTGCTACGTCAAGTCATCTACTGGAGGGTGTTCGAGTTCGTTTTTATGCCTTGGATTTTGTGATTTTGGAAATGAGTGTGGATTCTGAGGGTGCAGGCATCTTTTTACACACAAGGTGGGAGATGGTGACGAAGGGTAAAGGTGATCCTGTGGCCAGGTGGAATTGAGGGTTGAAGGCTCCATGACCCAGGTGCAGTTGTTCAGTGGGTCATGGTCATTTGTGAGGGAGGGGGGGGGGTTGTTGTTGATAGTTGCCTTGCCCTGCAGTGTGATGGAAACTCTGACATTGTAATGGTGGTATCCTATGTACATGTTGTGTTCTGCTGATCAATGCCTGTTCATGTGTTGTGTTTAGCTTTCAGGTGTGAGGGGATAGTTGTGGTTTGACATGCTGGGGTGTACACATGGTGATTGTGTAGAGAACGCTGATGGTCACTTGAGTGCACATGCATATGTTGAGTGCATGTCCTTGCAGACCCACACACTTGCACTCTGATGCACTACATGTACTCCCACCCTTCCATATCCACGTGTACACTGTTTGCCTTCTGCTGGCCACTGTGTCCCTGCAGCACATGTTCTGTGACCAATTATGGATCCTGTACATGCCTAATTTGCTTTTTGATGTGGTCTGTCGCTTAGATGTGATGCTCAGGGTGTGCATCACACACAATGGCTGTTCACTGTGCTGTGCGCTGAGCAGTGTGTTGCTGGAGTAGGACACAGCACACAGAAGCTGCAGTGTTGATTTTGCAATGCACAATGTGCATGTAGACAAGCATTCATTGTTATGTTACGTGTACAACTCTTGTAATGCATTTGGAAATGACTTATTTTGGGTGGGAGGTTGTTGGTCTGTCATTTCATCTGATTCCTGGTCAGGCATCATTGTCTGATGCCACTGTATATTTTGGACATGGCAATGTGTACCTTATTGTTGCTGTGTTGGTGTATGGGTATTGCTTGCCATGTCATGTTGTGGTTTGGGAGGGTTTGAGTGACATAACAGTGATGGCCATGGCCTGTTGTGCAGGTATGTGTGATGCACACCTTGCATGTCAGGGTCATCCGCTTCTCAGAGCAACTAGCTGGGGGTAGATCTCTCTCCGCAGCAGGACCCTCCCTCTGGAACAGCCTTCCTGCCTCACTTGAACTTGTGGGGAACCATCTCCGGTTCGGGAAGCACCTCAAGACCTTCCTCTTTGCTTCTGCTTTCTCTCTGCCTCTCCCTTGCGGAATTCTTCACTGGAACTGCACTGGATCTGCAACTGGGCCACTCTCACCGACCTCGGTCCCTGGCCCAGCCACTCTCCACTTGCACTGGCTCCCTGGCAACCCCTGCACTGCGGTACTGTCTCTCTATCCCTACAGCCCCCCCTTCCCAGCACTTGTCTGCACTTACCTTTGCAGTTGCCACCAGCTGACCTGTGTATTTGTTTTTTGGTCTACTTCCCCTGTACTGCACTCCCCTCCCTCTCCTTCCCCTTTCACTTTTCCCTGCCCCCTACCCCTGCACTTGCACAATCTGAATGACACCTGGCCTAGTTTTACCGTTGTCTGTCTTCCCTTGTTCCCCCCTCCCTGCCTCATCACACCTTGAAATACTTGTGTATAGGCCATATCATGTCATATGTCATATGTGTGCCTTTTGGTCACACAGGATAGCTTGTGTTTAAGTAGCTAGGGGTGCAGACGATGTGGCACTTCCATGGCAACATTCTCAGGGTGGTAGGGTTGTGACAGTTGACTGTCTCTTTGTCATCATCAATTGTCACCTGGTATGTGCCAGGCCTGTGTGCACTCCGCAAGGGTGGGAGTTTAGGTGAAAAATGTGGCCACAAGCTGGGTCCGGGCTTCCTCGCCACGTGCCCTGTCCCCTCCCATGGGCAGCGCCTGTGCCTGTGGTTGGGGATGTGGGGGCACCACCATGTCCACCGGTACGCCCTGCCGTGTTGCAACATTGTGCAGGACACATGCTGCCACAATGATCCTGCACACTACTGGTGGTGCATAGAGTAGTTGCCCGCCAGAGCGGTCAAGGGAGCGGAAACGTGACTTGAGCACTCCGAATGTGCGCTCCACTATGGCCCTGGTTGCAATATGGGCGGCGTTGTGTCTTACCTGGGGTGGTGTGGTGGGGTTCCGGATTGGCGTCATCATGTGGTTGCTCAGAGGGTAGGCACTGTCCCCTGGGGAGGTGATAATAGTTGAGATTGTCAGGGTTTGGGTATTTGTCTGTGTGTGACTTGCATGCATGTGCAAGGGCATTTGTACTCACCTAGAAGCCATGTGTCGCCATGCTGCCCAGCTTCCAGGGCCCGGCTCAGGGCGGACATTCTGTATATGAAACTGTCATGGGTGGAGCCAGGGTAATTTGCATAGACAGAGGTGATGATTCCCTTTGCATCGCATACCACCTGTACATTGATGGAATGCCAGTGCTTGCGGTTTCGGTAGATCTGCTCAGTGGCCCTAGGTGGACGTAGGGCCACATGGGTGCAATCTATGGCACCGAGCACTTTGGGGAAGTGTGCCACCCTGAAAAAATCCAGGACAACGGCTTGCCTTTCTGCAGGTGTTCTGGGCATGTATATGTGCCTGCGGACTGAGGGGAGCGCTGTCATGATTGCCAGTACCTGGTGTAGGCAGCGTGACTGCGTGGCCTGTGAGACCCCCCCCCCACTATGGCAGTAGTCCGCTGAAATGACCCAGTGGCCAAAAAATGCAGGACATTGAGCACCTTCTCCAAGGGGCTCAATGCTTGGGAGCAAAGGGTGGGGGATGTAAGGTCATCTTCCCACTCCCTGACCAGGTTTAGGATGATGTGGGGTGGAAACCTATACCTGCCATAGACCTGGTCGTCAGGCATCCTAAAAAGGCTTGTCCGTGGTGCGAAAATGCGTGCCCTGGCTATTCTCCTCCTCCTGCGGTGTCCCAGGATCAGTGCTGCGACAAATATTCATCATAGCTGTATATACGTGTTTGTTGTTTGCGCGCACTTTTGTACTGTGCGCGGGGACGCTTCCGCCTGCCTTCGTGTGGCGGACGCGTTGATGCCTGTGTGCGTCTTTTGCCGTACGCGGGTTTCCTGTATTCGGATCCATGAATACGGGTTGTTCGCGTGCGTGTGGGCGTTCCGTGTAGTTCCCTGCAGTACTTCCCCAGTTACGTCTTCTTTTTCACGCGTTGTTCCCCATTCTGCGTGTTACGCCCACTGTTACGCCCACTTTGGTTGTGTGCGCCGTGCTATGTGCGCTTTTGCTGTGCGCGTAGCGCACGCCATGTATGCCTGCGTGCGCCATGGCTGGATTGGGCGCACGGACAGCGGGAAACACGCGCAGCGTCTTCCTTGAATCGCACGCGTGCGCGTGCGCTGCGTTTCTCACGCTTGCGCTCCCTTGCGCCTGCTTGCGCATGGATTTTCGGCGCACGTTTGTTCCATGAATCGGCCCCTATGTTGGAAGCTACGGGCAGTGTAATAAAGGAAACATGTAAGATTACTCAGTACATTAATATTTTGGTGGAAGCAGGGAGCGTGGAGAGCAAGGAGCCGTAAGCTAGCTCAGAATGCAGGCCTGCACCGATTGATGCAGCACATGTTCCAAGCTTCCTGGCTGGGCTGCATACCCGCCCCCATTGCTTATCAGAGACAGTTATTGTTAATTTCAACGGTACTAAATATATTAATCTGAAAAGATGAAGGACTGAGTCAGAGCTGCCAAGACTTGAACCCCTTATCCTGGCATTGATACTCACGTTCACGGGTGGACCTGGCCATTAATGGCCACGAAACATGTTTAAAGATGGTGGCACCACTTCATAATATTAATACAACATACACGGTTGAAAGCAGAAGTAATATCACTTCCTCTTCCACCAACACAAATGCTTAGTGTGCGGTAAGAACCTGTGACAGGACACATATGTGGAGGTGGAAGTGATGTTTCTTCAGCTGCCGCCATTTTGAATGCTCAACACGTGGTACAAACATGGGATATCTATTAGATACTTAAGGATGCCACCTAGATGAGAGACTTTTTTCTTATGGGAACCTATACAATCTTACACAGAACATCAATACAGAAACAATTGATGTAAATAAATATCAAGTTCCCTCGTTGGATTAAACAAACTTCATTTACGATGGATATTTATTACAACATGCCCCAACCTGGTGTATGCTTCAGCAGCTCTGGATGTGCAGAATGGTGCACCAGCGCCCCCTAGACACACATTCAGTGCAACAGTTACGCCAGCCTTGATCCCCAATGGGCCATGCAAGGCCGGGGAAGCAAAAGGACCCTGGCTTTGCATGACCAATTG
The DNA here is from genome assembly GCF_040938575.1 of Ambystoma mexicanum. Taxonomy (NCBI): domain Eukaryota; kingdom Metazoa; phylum Chordata; class Amphibia; order Caudata; family Ambystomatidae; genus Ambystoma; species Ambystoma mexicanum. The sequence continues at coordinate 749,617,424 of NC_090939.1, forward strand.
GACATGCGCGCTGGAGTACGATCTGTCAAAAGGAAACTGCGGTTCCCTATGACAGTTCAAGTCAGCCCAGGAGAAGGAGTGCTTAGTGTTTTCACTGGGCTGACTTGGGGGCTTACCCAAAATGGGTGGGTTGACGCTCCATCGTCCATTATGGACGAGCAGCCCCTGATGAGATCTGTGTAACCTCAATGTAAAGACTCAGAGTGTGAAGTATGCTTAACCAGGGTGACACCTCTGCACTGTCCAGCGTGAATCCAGAAGATATGTGTTACCTCAGGGACAACCTGCTCTATAAAGTTTGAGGCTGTGAGATCTGTGTAACTTGAGGGGCACCTCTGCACTGTAGAGCTGAAGTCCCCAGGTGCAGTAGAACCAGAGAGATAGCTCTGCTGTGTGAAGACTAGCTGTCTGACATGTTCTTTTGGGAATTTCAGAAACAACATAAAGCTGTTCTTTTCATAAAATGTAATGAACATTAATGTAACCGCCCTTCAGCAGGAGATCTAGGGCTAAATCAGTGCCAGAGTAAAGAACTGAAACAGTCACTGGTGAGAAAATTGAGTGCCATAGAGAAAACAGAGATAGGGGAGCATTGGAGTATATATGGTAGTACAGGGGGCAGCAAGTGGGGCAGCGTTTGTAGACAATGCTCATGCGGCATCAGTACTGGGAAGGGTCTCACTGATCAGAACACACACACTAACATATGTCAGGGTTCTGCAACCTATGGTCCTCCATATGTTTTTGACTACAACTCCTATGATCATCATTGATTATGCTGGCTAGGGCTGATGGGAGTTGTAGTTCAATACATCTGAAGATGCAAAGGTCCTGGACCGCTGTCATATATACACGAGAGGTGCCTTTCAGTGATGATACAAATGTATACTAAAATCAAGGTCTCGTCAGACAGACCAATAGCCATTGAGGAGGTGTTGTGTGAAGATGTCCGAGAGCTGAAAGGGCTTTTTGCATATTGCCTATTTAGTGTTCGGGGGCGCAACTAGGCAGAAACATCGGGGTGGAGTGGGGCTAACACTTCAAGTAGTAAGGTTTTCCTTCAGAGAATTCGTGTGGGCGTAGCTAACTTACTCATTTGGTTCCCAATCCTCGTTCTCCTCGAAGCTGTGGGACCTGGTGCTACATTAGGAGCAAATGATGCACATTCGGCCAATGACAATGCCCGAAACATGATAGAATTTGAAGACAAAATGCACATTATTGGTATGTGCACACATGGTAAGTTTTAATGTGGTGTGTGTGTTTAGATTTGTCAGTTCCTAGTTTATTGTGAATGTTCAGCTCCATTGTGCAATGATCCCATGTAACTTTGAGCAGCACTAATAATGGCGTGTCAGTGAGGTGTCAGTGGGCAGTCAAAAGGGACACCCCAAGGCAGTTGTCTAAAATGTGTGGGCCTTGAATGTATGCCCTGGTGTAGTGTAACCTGCATAGCATGACTTAGCCTACCATCATATTATATATGATAAGGAATACAAGCAAAAGTAATTGTGTTTTGTATGGATATAAACAAATGAACGCAACTTCTTTGTTATTTCCAAAGTCAAAAAGGTTGTCCTCTATTGTTTTTTGAATTGTTGCAACAACAAAGAGGTAGGCCCCTTGGAAAAAAGGCTCTGACTCCGACACCACTGATCTTTTCGCTGAGGAGAAGGCAATCGAATCTTCTCTCCTGGAAATACTGAAAAAAGAAAAATAGATCTGCCCCCATAGGCAACACCATATGGAGGACAATTAACAGGAGTTTAAGAAGCACACTGAAGACAATTCTTTAAAACTCAAACAAGAAGCTCATAAAAACCTAAGGTATCTCTCCTGATGAACCATAGACATTACTATGGGGAAGCACGTGTTGATGGACGAAAGCACAATTGTTTGAAATAATACCAGCCAATGAGAGATGATTGTATAACTGAATGAAAAATTCAAGAAAAAACTGTTGTATGAAATTAATACAATAAGAAAAGACTGAAATAAGTCTATGCAATCAATATAAATGAAAAACTGAAAGGAAGGATATTGTATGAATAATAATACAATATGTCACATGATAAAGGGAATAAATCAGGTTCAAAACACTTAAACTAAGCATACATGTGGTTTTTGAAATTACAACTGTTTCAACATAGCACTGAGAGCGAGCAGTCCTAAAGTACCAAACAAACAGAAATATAATTTTCGATTATTGTTACAGTCACAATAAGGGTACATGATGTGCAGCCTATAGTGAAAACACAACATACCATTACACAGGAATCGCCCAAGGGAAAGAGGAAAGACTGGAACCAATATAAGAAAAATATGACTCTGAGGTAGATCGACAACTTCCTTTATTATGCTGCAAGATGTAAGTAGCAGAAAAAAGTAAGTGTGTGGAGCGGCAACCACCAAGCATGTCGTTCTTTAGGCAAATCTTATACCGCCTTGCCATACTGACAAAGAGGCACATTTTTGAATTCATTAAAATATAATAATGCAAGGTTGCACTACAGGTTACATATAAACTATATATTATATAAGCGACTAGGCCAAATTACCCAATGTAAACAATGTTTTCATCAACACCTTAATATCTACATCTTGCACTCTGAATGAGAGCAAAGTTCCTTACTGGTTTCAATTATTGATGAACAATTACAAAATAAATTAAAGTAATTCTAATGTGTTCAGAAACCTTTTTTTAATTCCCAGTGTTTGTTTTCCATGACAAAAAATGTAAACAGTCCAAAATATATTATTTCAAATTTTACTATAAAAGATGTTAATGAATTATGCAAATCTCAAGTCTGCATAAGTATAAATGGTTATTTATCTTCAAATGACAGGCGGTATATAGACAAAGTCTATTGTCATTTCCATTTGAATTCCTTATCTTGATGTCTTTCTGTTTCCTCCTAACCCCTGCTTCACTAGAGCAACACCCTTACCTTCCTACAAATAAAATACTACAATTTATCGCACTACCACCGGCTACTGTGCTTATTATATATGTAAACTATCACAAGGTATTGGTCACCTGAGCTATTTTAATATTAATAGTTCTGCATGTCACTTTCTCGCATGTTTGTTATGTTTCTGTAATAAATGCCTCCCACTTTCTGCCCAAACTCGGGATTGGGCGGAGCAGTAATGCAGTGCTAACGCCATTACTTCTGCATTTTTACCGCTCCGCCCAATCCGTGATGAGGCTCCATGAGTGTTATTATGTGGCTAGACTGGCCTACATTGGAGCAGCTGGTCTGGATATATTTTCTAACTACGGCATGGCATTTATTACTGGCAAAGCCAACAGGGACATGTTCTTATATGGTCATTCTGGCATTATTATTATGAATATTTTTTATGATATTTATTGATGGCAGGAAGCAACAAAGGGATTTACAATCATAGGAGGAAGTACACAGAATGCCGAGAAAAAAGGGTGAGGGTGGGCAGTCGGGAGCAAAGGATCTACAAGCAACCGGGGGAAAGGGGAAACAGTGGGGAACATATCACTGAGTCTCAGTATTGGCATGCATTGATGCAGCCTGCATGGACATGTAAGGGCACAACCAGCATGAATATGTTTTTTATACTGGCATATTTTATGGGCCATGTCATCTTGAAAATGAGTAAGAAGATGCTCTGTGTACTGTTGGTGACTTGCACCTACTGGTATTACCCTACAAAGCAAAATGTAAACTGTAAAATGTTCTCAAGGAGAGAACCCTGAACCCTGGTAGCCCTGCTGGTTGGTTTGGTCTCCCTCGCTCTGCTCGGCCGCTTATGCATTTTCGTTGTAAAGATTTACACAGAGGCGCAGCCAGGATTGTCTAGCAAAATGGGGCCTGAAGCTAATGTAGTTGGGCCCACTGCACTGACAAAAATATCTGTAAATGCCCACAGTCCCCACACAGCGTTTCTGAGTGAGCATTCACAGATTTTGAGTGGGCGTCGCCCCTTAGGCCCTACCCTGTCTACGCCTCTGGATTTACACCCCTCCAATTAATGAATTCAGCAGCCCCCACTGGCTCTTTGCAGCACAAACATGTCCCAGAGGTTACATAGAGCCAATAGGCTCAGGCTTCATGGAGAGCCTCTGTGCTGCTGCTTACACAGATCTTACAGACTTGGGATTTACAGGGCCAAAGTTTCCCTCAGGTTACATAGAGCTAAAGCACTCAGCTTTTACCTAGAGGCTACACACACATATACTGGATCCACACTTTACAGAGCAGAGCTGTGCCTCAAGTTACACAGGTCTCACGGAGCCAGGCTTTACAGAGCGAAGGTGGACTTTGACGTTCAGAGAAGTTTATGTTACTGACTCGTTACTCACAGAGCAGAGCTAGCCAACCCCCAGATTCAGGGGCGCTGGCGAGGTGGTGGTTGCAGACTTTTAGACCCCACCGAGAGAATGCAGAGGATGTCAACCCAAGATCAATGATTACAGGGGCAGAGGAGCTTGCAGTCGGAATTCTTCTGAAGTTAACCTTTTGTTGTCTCTGAAAACATTCTGTGTAACTATTTAAAGCATTTACAGGACAGCAACTTTTCATAAATTGAAATTGAACATCTGTTTACAGGTCCGCACTCTGCCCTTCTTTATTGCTTCTGGGGACTAAGGGCCTGTTTTTCGAAATAGGTTTATGATGCAATTACAACAGCGTCAATCATTTAAGTGAATCAGATATGTGCAGAACACAAATGCATACAATTGCAACTTCTCTAAAGAAAATACTAAGTTACAAAGTAAAAAAAACAATCTACAATGTTCCTTTGTACGGGACTATATTGCTTCCAAACTAGGTCTGCGCTTTGTAAAGCCCATACATGCATAAACTGGAAACCGCCATTTGGTGCACCTTACTGTATTCTTAGTTGTTTGTGGGAATACAACTTGTATTCATATCATCCATATCAGTAAGACTGCTTGCTTTTTGAAGGTCAAATAATGTTGACACCCAAGCATATTAAAGACATTGCAGTTTAGCCTGTGTGAGATGCTCTGTGAATCCTGGTGTTTGGGCTCCCATTGGATTGTATTCTGGTATGTGTATTCCTTTGTGTTACACTGGACAAATAGTACCTGAAATACCCTACACCACTACAGAATAATGTGAGCTAAAAAGCCAGAACTTTCCAGCCAAACAACCATCCTGTGACAGACTGTCATCTGCAAGGGTGTGCAAAATCTCCATACTGAAAGGTATAGTTCACACAAGTGTACTTTGTTGGTCCTGTCTACTAGCACACCAGCAGCTGCAATGTGATTTGGCAACATGGCTGCTGCCAAGTAACAAGTGTCTTCTCAAAACAGCCTCCTGGCACCAAATGCATTCCAATATACATGAGCTGCCTTTAAATGTTCTAGAACCCATCTTCAAAATAACTTCATGTGTATAACCTCATGTGTCTGGTGGCATGGCTTTGGATACAGTTAAATGTGAAACTATATTGAGGTTTTATATAGTGGCAGATGAGGAAGTACATCAAACATTGGCAGGCCTCAAAGAGTTCATTATCTTGGGAAAGTACATTTTCTGTCCTCCCATCCTGTATGCTGGGGGTTGGGAGTCTTTGTGAGTTGAAAGGATGCCCATATGTTAGAACCCCATGCTGGCTCCCTTTAAAGTTTTTTTTAGTCACATCTGTGGCATTTTAATGTGACTACTTTCATAAAATACCACAGTTCATATTGCCTTGGCTTATCAAACTCCTATCAACAGTCCATATTCTAAGCATTTGTAGGTTTCCTAATCCTGATGCTTTATTTCTGAAAATATTACACCTTTGGCTTGCATATGTGTGTTTCTCTCAAACTTCTGTATGCACCCCACAGTCCACATATTGTCTCCTCACGTTAGCATCTTTATTCAGCGGCAGTAAAAGGGGAGGGCAAGGGATCTTCAGAATTCTTTTTCGGATGGATCTTCCTTCATTCTCTGTTCTTTTCTTTCAGGAGATTTCATTGAAGCACCCTTTCCCGTCACACAGGTCCAGGAAATAATTATTTATTTAATGAACTAAAGGGAGGGGTAGAAAGAATATTTTAGTGCCACAAAGAGAAACACATTTTTTATGAAAACTATACATCCTATCACAAAATATGTACATGCTACTTTCTCATTCAGTCATTTTCTAGCACTCTAATTTGATTACTTACCTATCAATGTTCCTGTTTATTTATTTAATATGCTCTCAGCCAACAAAGGCTTTACATATACAAAAACATCCGAAACACTCTAATTATATCACATTGCATCAGATGATATCAAGTTAAAATCATCACTCATAAAATGAATTAAATAAGAACAGCGTGCCAGTAGACAATTCCACTAAAAACGATTAAACAAACATAAGGTTCTGATCATTTCCATGTAAAAGAGATGTCCATATATCATGGATCTCTACATATCCATTATCATACGATTACAAATATATACCTCTTGACATGTTAGGACTCTCACAGTAGCATATAATAGGTTTTGCAGATTCTATGACTAAAGAATAGCATAGTCTATGGAATCTCAACTGCCTAGGGATACCTAATGTTACTCCCATAACCTCCATTGTATCAAGCATATTGAATTTAAACAGGAGATAACGTCTAATAGTATCAAGTACCCCCGGCCGAGACTCCAAAAATAGCCCACTATTTGATTTAGTTGCTATCATATCACGTTCTTTCCCATGATTTAATATCGCTGTTTTCAATAACGGTTTAACCCTAACTTGGGTATATTGCAGCCATAGATATGCATTCTCTTTAGCCCATCTAAGTTACATCTTATTCAATGCGGCTAAGACATTTACGTCTTGGACATTCTTTTCCATATGGAAACCTTTCATTAACTCAATATTGAGGGTATCATTATTTAAAGAACATAGTTTCACATATAACATTGCCATTTTATATTCTAAAATGTTGCTGGCACACATTAAGTTACATTCTAATAAAATATATTCACGAGGTAGAGATATTGGCATTCTAAATAAAATCCTTAACAGTTTTGCTTCCAACTTGTTAAGTTCCTTAATAAAACTTATTCCCCAGATTTCCACAGCATATATTAAACAAGGTCAAACTTTAGAGGAATAAAACAACAAAATAGTACTAACAGTGAAACCTCCATGATGAACAATAAAATTGCTCAAGGCCATAGCAGTCGTCATGCATTTCATTTTAATATCATCCCAGTGCCGTTTTCAGCTAGGATTATAGTTAATTATCACTCCCAGGATTTTATAACATTCAACTGCTTCTATTTGTTGATCATTAATCGTCCACTTATAAGTAGTAGATCGGGAACATTTCATTTTACCCTGAAAGGAATATATTTTAGTCTTACTGATGTTGATTTGTAGACCATTCACCCCTGCAAATAAGTCCAGTGCCTTAAGCTTAGTCTGTAGTCCTTTGTGGGTATAGACTAGCAACAGCATAACCTAACGAGATCAATCGCAGGTTGCCTATTTTAATGGCATCTGTAGGTGTACCATAAAGGAAAATCGGGTGATTGCCTAGGTACAGGTTAAACAGTGTTGCTGCCATTTTGCAACCTTGCTTGACTCCTTGCAGTGTTGGTACAGGAATAGATAATTTCCCTTCATTATCGAGGCAAAGGGCCTCATTACGAGTCCAGTGGTAACCGAGGCGGTAAAACCGCCTGGTTACGGCCGGACTCGTATTACCATTCCGCCTCCGCGATTCCCGGAATTACCGGGGCATTACAACCCCGGTTTCCCGGGAATCACGGAGGCGGAATGGTGTTAATCCCCATTCCCATTGAGTCCTATGGAACTCAATGGGAATGGGGATCATGGAAACACCGGCAGCATCTCGCAATGCTGCCGGTGTTTCCTCGGCCACCTGCAGGTGGGCGGTGTTAAACCCGCCAGGACAAACCTGGCGGGAACATCACCTCCCGCCTGCAGGAGTCGATATCAGGCGGTCTGGAAACAACGGTGGCGGCAGGTTTACCGCCACCGTTATTTACAGACCGCCTAATTTGTAATGAGGCCCAAATTCTCTCATATGTTTCAGTATAAAGTAAATGGATCATACTTAATAACCCAGCTGGTATACCTCATGCTTACAATTTACACCACAATCGTTCTCGTATTATGGTGTCAAAAGCTGTGGTAAAATCTGTAAATAATGCAAATACCGGGAGCCTACGAGAATGGCAAGAATATTCAATAGCAGCAACTAAGTTTGCTATATTATGTGTTGTAGATGATTGATCTCTGAAACCAGATTGATTACACGGCAAGATGTGGGATTCAGCAATCCATTGGTTCAGCTCAATAAGCAAAATCTCTGCAAACGTCTTCGCAGGTATATCTAGCATAGCTAGCATCCTGTAATTGCCTGGATCTTTCCATTTGCCTTTCTTATGAATAGGTAAAATTATACTTTCTCGCCAAGGGGAAGGTGTCTTACCATGTTTACCTTTCCATTGAAACAGGATTTTCAGAGCAAGTGCTCATTTATCAGGAGACATTTGAACAAGAGCATTGCAGTTTCCATCCGGCCCGACATGCCTAGAGCTACGTAAGTTCTTTGGAATTACTATTCTTAATCTCGCGAATCACTGATTTTAGTTGCTTTTTTGCTTTATGCATTTCAGCATCAAAGGGGTTCTTCTTATCATGGTTTAAGTTCCATCGCACTTTATTACTCAAATATTTGCATTTCTGACTTGTAGCAATCTTTATGTCCACCACTACTTGTTCAAATGCTTACATCATTTCTATTTGACCCTTGTCTTGTACAGAAACCATGTATTCTATGAATTGTGTTAACTCACATCCCGCCATTATTTTACCCTTTTCCAAATCCTAGGGATTCCAAGTGATCCAATTCCCTGCATTATTGATGCTTATGTTACCATTCATTGGGTCTATATTGCACTTCATGTTTGTGGACAACAGAAGGTACAAAGGAAAGTGATCACTTTCCTCGCAATATCCTACAGCCATATCCATTACCACCACATACGAATTGTGGACATACTAGGTCCACTTATGCATGTTGCGCTATGATTTGCATCACTAGTACAATTTCCATTTAGTATTCTCAAATGATATTTAAGGAATAAATTGGCCCAAGGTTTTCCATAAATATTGGACCCTGGATCTATCGGACCAGAACTCTGATTCACTACGATAGATTCATCTGAGTATCTAATTTTGGCATTAAAATCACCCATAATGATAATCAGTGTGTCAGAATCTGTTTCTTCCAAGACTCTCGTTATCACGGCATGTTTACCGTATTGGCCACATTTTTAGCTGGGTTATAGACATTGACTAACAATAGCAAATAAAACCTATGTTGATTACAGTTTACCAGTACTACTAGTAACAATTTAGTGGACCTAATAGTATCATGGCCTGTCCAGGGATGCCTAATGGAGGTCAACAGACCACCCTAAGGTCGACCCCTGGTTCCCTTTGTTGCTAAGTGATGTATTGTACTACGTCCGTCGACACATTTAGTGTATAACCATGTTTCCTGTAATGTGACTATACAAAAGTGTTGGATATGTGCTAGCAATCCCCCATCCCTAGTGTAGTGAGTATTTCCTCTTGTGTTCCAAGATAACACCACATCAGTGTCATCGAGATTGCTTCTCGTAATGATTTTTAAATGCTATTGGTAACCATTGCCAGTACCCTTCAGAGCTTGTTACCCCACATTGATCTTGGTTTAAAGAGCTTTTGATGTTATTACTACTTTTAGGCAGGGATTTCTCTAGAGTTACCTCTGTCTTTTTTCCGGCTATACCAACACCTAGGGGCTTTAGATTTCTATGCCCAAGGAGCTCAAAGTTGTCATCTGTTTTTTTTTTTTTTGCCATCATTGTTTCCTTACATGTATAGCCCAATTTCTCAAAGAAACTGGCATGGATTAGAATATATTCGAGAGTCATTGTATCCATACACCAAACATTAGTAATCACTTTAATCGGAGTCACCAATTGATCTACTATTTTACATTTTTTGGATATTACCATGCGTAAGGGGACTAAAGATTTACATAAGTTCAATATATGAGTTCTTTTCAGAACCACCAGTTTTTGTGTAGAGTCAATTGCCTGGAATTGGAGAGCACAGATATTTATTTATTTATTTACTTACTTATATTTATATAGCGCGCAAACAGCTCAAGGGCATTGAGGCACTGTTACGTACAATAGCTTAGTTACAAGGGTACAGGAATAGTAACATTCAATGGCACATTCTGAATACGACAAGGCATAATACTGATATTAAGACTGGTACAATTGGTCATAACATTCCTGCATATGCATTGGGTCAAATGAGAGGTATTCAAACTGGTGCAACGCCCCTTATGTAAAGAGGGTGGTTTGGATATGATTAGAGGAATCCATTTTATCACCAACCAGTATGTTCTTATTACGTTTGTCTGGATTTCCTACAAATCTAACAGATTTCCTTGCACTTTCAACATTATTATCAGGGGATTGTATAGGTTCAGGTATCTTAGTAGGTTCTTTATTCTGACATTCTTCTCGGTTCACTTCCTCAAATATATTTTGTAATTCCATCAACACCACGTCAGATATCCCTTGGTCCTTTTTTCTTTCTTTTTTATTTTCATTATTATTTTACAAGTGCCTACCCAACCTTCTGATGGCTTCAGAGAAACTTTAGTTTCTGCATTGACCAAGAATGATCTAATATCAGATTTACGTGCAATTGATGCTTTCTTAAATGTTCGTTCTGGGTTAGCATGAACAGCAACAGAATGAATCCCAACGTAGTTAGGTTCCTTACAGAGTGGGAGGGGTTTCCTCAGCAAAGGCTTTGGGACTGTTTCTTATTTGGATGGACTCATTTTGACAGCATCAGTAATAAACACTAATTCATCAATTAAAAGACAGCCATTCTTATTACGACCAGGGCACCTATTGCTATACATTGCTGCTTGTGAATAATATTTCTTCTTCTTAGTATGCACTTTCTTCTTGTTATTTCTACTATTAGGTCCATGTGTGTCAGATTTTCTAGAATTACAAGACAAACTACCACAATTTTCAGTAATGGTATATCCATTGTTATATATAAAAATATAAAATATGCCGTAATTCGCTTTTTGAAGGTTGTAAGTACTCAGAATAGACAAACTTACGTTTTTACGTTTTCTCATCCTGAGTATCCCTGCAACCATTCTGCATCCATGGTTCCGTTCATCATGAAGAAAACTCATCCTTAAATGTGTGCATCATTCATAGTCAGCATTCCAACTCCATAGAACCTGCAAAAGGGGGAAAGACAAAAGTAATTAGCACGAGAGATGTCTCCAACATAGGAATAATTTAAAACTCTGAAGGGCTACAGTATCTTCACTTGTTTACCTACCTAAAGACTCATTCTTTTAAAAAGTCTCTCTCCCTCAAAGAATTACTGAGTTCTTCAGCATTTCAAGTTTTGGCAATGTCACCATCTCAACGTGCCCCTGTTGAAAGCAGGATGGAGAGCTCCAATATTACAAAACACAGGTGAGGAGGGTGTTAGCACTAGAGTTCGAGGGGAGTACAATTCTAGGTATTGATGCACATTTCACGTAGCAGTTACCACCCCCCCCACTGTTGTTATCTGTCTGCCTTAACAAAATAAGAATCCTAATGGCTTCAAGGTAACAGATCTATGCGTTAAAGGGATATTACGCTCCCGAGGAGTCCAGTTAAGCGTTACACCACACCAAACATCTTGACTCCTGAAGTTCACATTTTTATTCAGTGGACACATCTCTACAGCCTAGAAATATCCCTACCCATTGAATCCCTAACCTGTGCCAGCACAAAAGCCTAAAATGTTGTTTTAACTCTTGGTATCTCTGGAGGGTGGGGACAGAAGCGACGTGATATTGAAGATAGCCTCTAGAAATGTACATGTGGTTGTATTTTGCAGTTTTTGTATGACACAGATCCAGCTGTGGTGCAACAGAGTGCTGCACAACAAAGGAGTGCAGTTACATGGCGCAATAATATTGATGTATTCAGAAGAAGACTCTGAAGGAAGGGTATACTTGGAAGCACACGCAGAGAGGGGATGCAAGGGGTTGTAGTCAGTGGTTACCGGTTGATAACGGAAAGGTGGTCCCATTCTTAGTATGATATTGGATCCGCAGCTGTACATCCGCTAATGCTATAGTGCTGTGAGTTTCACGCAACCAGGCATTCCTCATTGCACTGTTGAATCCCAACATCTGTAGCAGTACATTTTATCAGGCTGCTTTGGAAGTTAGAATTTGACTGATTTGAGATAGCCAGGTTCAGACTGGCCCACAAAGTAATAGAGAAATGTTTGGAATGTTGGACCAACATACCAGTGTAGCATGCGGTGAGAGACCAGGTGCATTTTACAATTTACAATTTACCACAAATTGACAGAAAAATGTGTCTTGGTTGCAATACATTGTGGTTGATTCCTGAGGTGCTTGAAATACTGTAGATGACTAAATTTGTCTATATTGCTTCCATAACCATGTGGGAATTACAGGTTAATGTCTCTGGATCCCATTGTTGCTTTTGAAAAACACACAATGTATACAGATGTGGAATTCTACACAGTAAGTCCCTATCTCTCTGGTGGTTCAATTCACCCATTGGCCCATCTGATAAACCTCTTTAAGATGCCCTTCCGATTTTATGCAGATCTGGCTGAGCAAGGGGCCATGCCCCCAAGGCCAGTTTGTCCATGATTGCCTCCAGTGCATCTATCTGCCCTTCATTCTAATGGATCCAGAGGGAAGGTCCAGATAAACCAGTCCATTCCCTCTCCTGCAGCAAGAATTTGAGAGAGCACTCCTGGGCATGCCTGTGTTCTGAGGAAAAGTAGTTTTCCCTTTGAGTTTCCCAAACTTGATGGCTCATTAGACATGCTGGCTGGAGTACTAGAGGCCATTTTAGAATTGGAACAAGCCATCCTGTGGAACACTGAGGCCCAGTGCATTGTCGGTACAGTGAACCTCATTCTGCATCAGCCCCTCCCCCTCCTCTATATCGTAAAAGTGAGAAGAGTCTGTCATTAATGGCATCGGCCCCTCCTCTGCCTTTATACCGCATATATGAGAAATGCTATTCACTAAGGCAACCATATCGGCCTTATCCTGGACCCATTGCAGAAGAAATGAACCTGCAAACTCAAGAAGCCATGAACATGCTGTAACTGAAGAGGGCGAGAGCAAGTGGCCTCACTGTCAAACTGACACACGAAGATATAGTAGACATTAGTATAATTATAATTATATGAAGCAGCTATGCACTCACCATGAAGAAAAACGGACATTAGGTTAAAACGTACATTGAGACATGACGAATAATACCTGCACCATATAGACATGAAGAAAATGGCATAATCAATGTATATGCTGATGCGCAACACAATGATTTAGCTAACTAAAACATAGACCTGCAACAGTAACAAGTGGTCATCTTGAATAAAAATGGATGGCAAAACCACCAGAGAGTGAATGGGACGTCTTGAAGAAGCCTCGAAGCTGCAGGAAGATTCAACTTGCTGAATTAACTGGATCACAGAGCTGTGCAAGCCAGACAGTGGCTGCACAGCCCCCTTCCAAGGTTACTGTAGAAAAGGGAGGCTCTGCATGGCTCTGAAGAGAACAGAAGATAATAATTCCCAAGAGTAAGATATATTTCTCTTAGATTAAGTGGAGAACAAACAGCCTTTTTTACACCAGGTGCCCATTGGTTAAAAGCTTAATACTGCACTAGGAACGGATCGACCACGTCTCGAGTGGTCAAAGAGAGTAATAACACCTGCATTAATGTGACTTAAAATCCTAGTAAAAGCCGGGTAAAATAATTCAAAGCGCAGTCTCCTTACACGTGACCTAGAACTGGAAGGCAGTGTCAATTCATCAACTCCAGACACAGCTAGGCACTTGCCTTCACTCCCCACAAATTCTTAGAACAGAAATGCCAGAGAAGGCCAAATTCAAAGCCGGATGCCCTGGCCTGTGGCCTAGGAAATCAGGGGTGGTGTCTTATTTAATAGGAAGAAGCAGTTCCTTGATGCCGCTAACCCTACCACTATTTTTGCTCATGTGCTGATGACCTGCCAAATGTTCAAGGTTGGTAAAACCAATGCCAACCATCACACCTCTCAAAATGATGCCACCCCGTAACTGTTGCATTAGCCAATTACCTGTTGCTGAGATGATGTCTTTTCTACCTTTACCAATTCTGGGGTGGTCCAAGGTGGGGCCATCAAATATTCATACCCAATGAAATAACTAATCCATATATAAACTACATATAGATTATTCCCCTAGCCAATCCCTCAACCCTGTAGGTTTTTGCAACTAAGATTGTGATGTGATGTCAATCATGGCGTATTTTGTGGTTACAAACTGATGTTTTGTATTAAAGAACCAGAGAACTCTTGACACTTGAGTGCTTAGTGCTGTCTCTGCTTTATATGGATTGTTAATAGGATTTGGGTTGAAGGACCATGGCTGAAATGTTCATGGGAGAAAAGACTGAAAATTATTTTTTCCCCTGAACATTTCAGAATTTGCCCTTGCACCCACCCCCCCTACTTACCCTGTGGCGGCACACTTTGCTGTGTGCCAGCAACTCGCTGTGTCCCTGCGACACCTCTTCACTTTCACTTCTGTGATCGGGAACCGGTGCCACAGGGTCCTTTCATTTTTTTATTTTTTACTTTTTGCGGGAACAGCTGCGGGGGACACCCCTGCAACCCTCACTCACAGTATAGTGAACAAGAATGTGGGGACACCACGCAAGCCCTTGCCACCGAATGGGGATGTAGTCAAACTTTTCAGCCGTTCAGAATTTTCGAACGGATGAAATTCAGCCAAATCTCCCATTCAGGATTTTAAATATCGTCTTTTTGGACGTTTCCTTGTTAATATGACCGGTAAGATAGCTCAGCGGGTTGAGCGCTGGCTGCTGCGATCTGAGAGTGATCTGCAGGTCGCAGGTTCGAGTTCCGGCAAGGCCAACTCAGCCTTTCACCCATCCGAGGTCAATGAGTACCAATTTCGGTTCGGTGATATTGTATGTAAATATGTGCTCTGTAAAGTTCTTTGGATTAAGGCGCTATATAAATAACACATCATTATCATTAATAAAGCAGTCTTTGCCGTTTATGCTGACTATTTTCATTATTGAGCACAGGATTTCCCGGCCTGCCTGTTCTGCTTGCGCTATAGTCTTTTGGTGCCTCATTCCAAACTGGTGACAGATAAGTAATTATTTTTAAATGCAGTGTTGGTATGTAAATGTAATTGCATGCATGCTTTCATGTGATATGAGGCATAGAGTGGTTTTGTGTGTGTCTGTGCTTATGCATGTGTGCGTGTGTGTATGTGCGCATTTCTGTAAATATGTGTATAGTGTGCTTGGGATAATGTGTATATGTTTAGAAGCAGGGGCGGTCTTTGCGTCAGGCAGCCCAGGCGGCTGCCTGACGTCAGTCAGCCTCTAGGGGGCTGCACCAGCAGTCCACAGTGCCAGTACTAGAATACATGTGTCACACGTTCGTGTCCTAACATTATAAAAATGAATGTGCCTGTTCATTTTTATAATGTTGGGAAATTAACGTGTTACACGTGTATTCTACCACTGGCACTGCTGCAGGCTGTGGCCTCGGCCAGGGCAGTTTCTAGTCCATTTGTTGCCCAGGGCGAAACACTAGGAATGCGCCCCCCTGAACCTCATCCCACGCGCCACTTCCACCGCACCCCGCGTACCACTCCCACTCCACCCTGCGCACCATTCCCAAACTACACCATTAAGGAACTCCTACCCAAAGTCAAACAGTCCGTCACACAAGGAATGAATTACCACAACAATTTGCAACGGTGGCCCACTTTTTCACTGGTGCCCAAGACAATTTTATGCCCCAGTCCCACTTAGGCTGCAGATAATGAGGACTGGGCACACCAACCAAGAGACCATGAATATGGCACAGGATGCAGTATATACAACCAACAAAGAACACAAGATGCTGAAGGGAGTTTGGAGGCAACCTAAGCCAAGAGGGCAATGACAAGGAGACACCTGAACCCAATAAACAATCACTTTAACATTCTTTGAGTCGGAATCAAGTGTATGCTTTGATACAGTAAAGTCTCAACTGTTGTAAGGATACATGGACCAGGATTATTTATTTATTCATGCAATGTTTGTCGGGTACCTGCATATTTATTTATTTATGCAATGTGTGTCGGATACAGGTATCCCACAAACATTGCATAAATAAATAAATTATCCATTTCCATGTACCCGACAAACATTGCATTAATAAATAAATAAACCGGTTCATAGCTTAAAGAATATTTACTCAGCAACACCGGTCAAAACTATTATCCGCATAGTGAAGTAACTCATCACCAGTGCCATGGAAGTGGTTTAAAGTGCAACTAATATATAGTTTGGAAAAGAAGCGGCATGAAAGAAATAGCGCTGCTTTAAACTATTATTTCGGCCATTCTCCGGGCTTGCAGGGACGCACCATCGGCCCAAGCATGTCTCCGTTTGTACCATGTCGGGGCCCACGGTGCGTCCCTGCAAGGCACGCCCACTCCCCACAGCCCACTGCACCTCCCCTCCCATCTCAGTGCCAGCACAAAACCATTTAGTGAATAATGGGCCACCGTTAGCAGTTTCCTGCCGGCATTGTGATGGAAGGGCTGGTCTTAGCTGCAGATGGACCTGAAGTGTTTTTATTGGTGTGCTTATACCCTCCACCCCAAGTGACGTGAAAGTGGTCAGAGGGAGCCTCTGACTTCTGTAATGTCACGTAGTACCTTTGTTCCAGCGGGGTTGGATTGGTCGGTCCGTTGGCCGGGCCAAAATCACTTAGAGGGCAAGTCCCTGGGGGCCGGTACCATTCTTGGGCTGGTTTGGGGCTTACTACCCTCCCTAGTTCCCTCTCTCGAGCATATTGTTTGTCGTTCCCTCTTTTCTGGGCATGCACTGCTGACTTTATTTTAGTGCAAGAGTTTCATACATTTCACTGTTCGCTCAGACTTGTCTTATATTCTTCTTTGTCGTTGTGCTTCTTTTGTTTGGAATAGCAATCACGCTAGTCTAATGAGATAAACAAACACCTACACAAACGCGCCTTGTGAATGATGGTGTGAAGGATGGATGCAGGCGCTGGACCAAAAGCTGAGCGAAGTCTGCACAGCAGCTGGCTTGGAAAAGCGACTTAGCAACTACAGTAGAAACCGTCTCCGTGGACGGTTGGCCCGTCTTCCGTATAATGCAAATACCCAGACTTGCAGGATGCATGCTTCACTTTATTTGTTCCATTGGGGTGACATGCTGTAGCATCAATTCATGGCCTTTAAAATACACTGCACGGTGCAGCTTTCGATCTCCTTTAACACAAATGCTGGGGAATGGCCAGGACTAGCTAACGCCACATTAACCAAAGCCAGGTCTCTAAAGAATGGTTCAAGGGTTGGGAATCACCTGCTCACACTTTCTGTCGTGTGACCAACCAGTGCACAAAAGATGTTTCAGAGCGTGGGGCTCTTGATGCCACCCATTTCTGCATTTGATACACCAGCAGCTAAACACACCCTGGGGAGGCAGCTCCTTCTGCATAGTCCATTTCTCTCCCAAGCTCGGGACAATGTTCTTTACCATAATGGAGAATGTGAAAAAGCGCAGGGCTGCAAGGGTGGGGGGTGAGGGTGGAGGGCAAAGCGCACTACGCTTGGGGTACACTGGAGATGCTTCCCCTGATACCCGCAGTACTCCAAGGCCCTTGAAATGAAATGTGTCTATACACTACACAATGTGCAAGGGCCGCTGTTATTCAAGCAGCACGCGACTAGTAATTTGCAAAAAGTAAACTTAACGAGTCCCAAGAAAAGGTCATCTTCCACCCTTTAAGAATTTGATTGTTTTTGTTTTTATGTTGGGATGGTAGACATTGTTTTTCTTTACGATCTTACAGTTTCATGGTGCTGTCGGGAGCTAAAATGAGTGATCACGAAGGAAACATTTAAGAATTTTGAGAGTTCACAAGCATGAGTGAAACAAACCCAAATACTCGAACTGCCATTTCTCTGCCGCGATAATGCACTGCAGTGTGTTTCAATGTAAAGTCCACATTGTAATGTCATAATTTAAGAACGCCACCTCTCCAACATTAACATTGGGAGCTATGTTGAATTGTACATGCATGTTAACTCTCTGCATATGTTTAAAGTAGACTTTACCACTCACATAGAGTAGTGATATTGTTTACGTGTGTCCCTGCTAAATATATTTAACTTCCCGTGAAATATTTGATGCAATACATATAGCATAAATGCATGTATTTTAATGCTGAGATAGACGGGCTTGTACAGCTATCGGTGGGTATGTTGCTGGTGCTTGTTCTTGGAGGTTTGAGTAACCTTTTAAGAGTGGCTAAACGTCTGAGGTCATACGAATGACATTAGTGTAGATCTGAAATTGTCGATTCTCTGACCTGAGTCCCAGCAACAAAATGGTAATTGTTACTAAAAATTAAGAGCAAAAGCAGACTAACATAACCAGGCCTGTTCGGGTTTGACCCTCTTATTGCTGTTTTCTGAGGTTCATGAAATTCAGCAGATGCCAGCATTGACAATTTTGTTAACTCATAGTCCCTGCTACTCAGCCAATGCACATGCATGAGATCACGGGTCGGGGGAAGGAGGGCGCCAACGATGCTTTC
Organism: Ambystoma mexicanum; assembly: GCF_040938575.1. Lineage (NCBI taxonomy): Eukaryota > Metazoa > Chordata > Amphibia > Caudata > Ambystomatidae > Ambystoma > Ambystoma mexicanum. The sequence goes on from NC_090939.1 coordinate 749,636,162, forward strand.
CACCTGGGGTGCAATCTGTTGTAAGACCGGCCCTGTTTAGAAGTGAAGGTCTGTGCATGTGTGCTAACCATGCGTACGTGTGATTGGAATATGGAATGTGAGTGTGAGCAACTGGACCAGTGATTGCAATGGGCAAAATGGTTTCCCGTTGGGGAAGTGTCGGGAGAGAAATTGTACAAAGGCAGCAGACAAAGTAGTTTGAGGCAATACTAGTATATATTGCCACACCCAGCATAGTCATGCTTTCTTATCTTTTCTTATAATGACATCACTGGGTTCACGGACAAAGTAAACATATGAAGGTGTTCTGACGTAGACATACTGTGTCAAGCTCGGGGAAGGGACAGAGCTCTTGGGAGGGAACAGACCTTCCTCTCGACCACACTACACAGACTGTAGAAATGACGACTAAGGATTGGGGTAGGGCAGAAAGGCATAGAGTGCCCCAACGCCACTCTACTTGGTGGTGCAAGGGAAAAAGTAGAATGAATCGTACAATAGAATGGGATTATTTCCTTCCCTCAGTTCCCTGTGTTACCTGCATCTTAAATGTGGGGCCTGAAAAGGAAAGTGACCTGAGGCCGGGAATAACGGACACAGAGCCGCTGTAGTATGCGACTACTCTTTAGTTTAATATAATGGCAACTGCTGAAAACCCGAACCCGCCCCTCCCTAACCCCTGTGTAATATCCTGGCCGTGCCACGTGGGCCTCAACCACGGCCCGCCCACATAACGATGTGGACGTGCGGACAGAATGATGAAAGGGCAATCCGTTCCCAAACAAGAGGGAAAAAAGCAAAACAATAAAGCGAACGTGCTGGCACGTCGACATGAGGACGTAATAACTACGGAAGGAGGTAGGCGGTTCCTCTGTACACCAGAAGGAGTCACAAAATAATCAAAGCAAAATGGTCCACAACTCCAAAGACACAAAACAATCCAATAAACTCTGCGGTCCACAATCCAAGAAAAAAACAAATGCAAAGATTTCTCCAGAAAAGGAAACAAAGCCCTAATCCAGACAATAGAAATTGTAACAGCATTCCAAACGTAGAAGTGCAGAATCCAGAAGACCGAGCAAAGGGCAAAATCCAAAAGAGCACCAGGCGCCAATAGCAAATCACATAGCGCGAGCGGAGTCCGGTAGCAAAGGTCAAAATCAGACGGCAGTTCAAACAGCAAAGCGAAGACCACTCTGCGTACAGGACACTGTGAGAAGCACTGCGCCTGAAGAGCGGCAGACATTTATTTCACAGACATTACTGGCATTTTTCTTTTTTTTTTTATTGTGCTCTGGTTTATTCCACAAACCTTACGCAATATCAAAATCATTAAGCACAATTCCATCATCTAATTCAACAATTCCTCTAAGAAAAAATACATATACCCAAATCACTCTAAAATTCATTTCATAATAAAAAAAAAACATCAATTCACCGTATAAAATTAACATGCCATTTAAATCACGTTTAAAATGGTGCCTCCTAACATGGAACATCTCATCTAGCATTTCATGTGCCCTACAGAATTGACTAATACATTGTAACTTATCACATAAATCCATTAATACCTCATTCCCTCCATTAGAACAATTAATCATTACCATGCTCTCACAATGTATGTTGTGCATCATCCTATTTCAATGCAGACACTTTCCTATTACTGTTGTTTTCAATGATTTTACAAATGTCATTAGCAAATCTCAAAGTTATCAATATGAATGCTATTGGCTTCCCAATCAACATTTTCACACAAAAATGCTAATGCAAGTATTAAAGTGCTTTTGTCGGCGGACAGACAGTTTCAGGCATTCTGGAATAAGATGCACTAGAGTTTCTATGAAGCTTTTAACTCTGCATAGGTGGAAAATATGATCCTTTCTTAGAATTTGTGATCTTGCTCCTACCACTTTGTGGGTAGCAGGTTAACTTTAAATCTGATAAAATGATATCTTCATTTAAGGCATGGACATTTCTTTATACATTCACTTGCCGTATTCCAGGATCTTTTGTCACATATCACGTTATAAAATAGAGAGCATGTACTTATCGCATCCCTCGTTTAGCAGCAGTCGGAGTCCCATAGAGCTTTTTAAACTTGCAGGAGGTTCACAAGAAGATCTTCTTCACAATGACTTACCTAGTAAACATTACAGTTTATTTCCCATTCATTTAGCGAGGGACATTGTTTACTTTTTATTTAAATACTTAAGTCTGTAAAAAGGGAATTAGTTATAGGATCAAAATTCTTACTATGGAATGATAATGTTTTCCATGGGAGGACACACTCAGCAATGATAATAACCCTAGTTCATATCTCAGAACTAGAGCGGGAACCCAATTTGGTAGCCCTAACAAACTTCTCCAGATCAATCTCTCAAATTCTTTCCACATTACATCATAAATGTTCGCAACTATCTGTGTATCATAGAGAAGTGATGGAATCACCTTTGCTTTATAATATTTTGGTACAGGCATAAATGAAAAGCGTCCATACCTACTATTCATTACTTCATTCGTGCAATATATACTCCACATTTCTTTTTAATCTTTTCAAGACGCGCAGTGTGTTTACGTTGTATAACGTAAACCCCAAGTAAACGTAATGGTCCCCTATCTCCATCAGTTCCCCATTTAGTTTTGACTCAAACTCTCTTTTTTCTTATATAGACATATAGCATTACCTTTGATTTTGACACATTCACTTCTAGATCATTCTCCCGCATGGGTAACTCTATTATCTCCAGACTGCATCGAAGACCAGTAGGCGTCTTGTCCAGTAATACCACATCATGCATGTAAGCCAGATAATGCATAGATAGGCTACCATTGTGTGGAGGGAAGGACCCTAACCTTATTTAAGGAATCACCCACATCCGCCATGTATGCGTTGAAAAGTGCTCGGACCAAAACATAGCCTTGGCCAAGTCCCCGCTTTTTAAGTACAGCTTTGGACATTGCACCCGTGTGGCAGTGTGTATGGAAATCAGCATTTCTCGTATTGTGTGTTCCAACCGTCCATTTTCTCCCATAGTCTCTCCTTATTTACCTTATCAAAGGACGAGGGGAGACCTATGATTAAGGTCATGCATAGCAGCAGTTTTTTTTGACTGGCTGGTATTCATAATTAGGGTTAATAGAAAGGCATTTAGATATGTGCCCATCCCCTTGCAGAACCCTTATTGGTTTCTATCCAAGTGTCCAGTCTCAGCGGTCCAATTATTAATGTCCTTTAATACTCGAGATGAAACAATCTTTCTCCCCACATCTAATAATGCGATAGGTCGATAATTCGTTGCTTGCATCCTATCACCTTTTATAAATATGGGGAGTAAATAGGAAATTATCCAGCATTCATGGATCTCCTTTCTTATGACAATGTTTTTAAACCATACAAACAGTATTGGGGGCCATAATTCAGGGTCCCCTTTTAGAGTACAATCTGCTATACAATCCGGGCAAGCCACCATGGATGGATTAGCTTTTTAAATCAGATTTAAAATGTCCTCATACAAAAAAATCAAAGCCCAACTTCTATTCATATTCTATCGTTATCCTCCAAATTACTTCCATCTATTGCATACAAGTCTTATAGGTATCTTATCCCGCTTGTTTTCAGGACAGGATTTAATTGCTTTCTGGCTTGATTGTTCACATCTCTATTTATTAAGGTCCAGAAACTTTGTGTCTGATTTCTTGTAAATATTTTGAACATGAATTCCCTGTCAGTCTGCCATATTAATGTTGTAATTTTGTTTTAATACCTATGATATAGATCTATCTTTATGGTTCCTATTAACCTTAGAGGACCCCTTTTTATGTCTTAAATTCCTTTTTTTCTTCAAGGACCTTAGTGTCACATACATGTCTTTTTGCATGATACCAAGTAAATCCCTGTGGTTTGGTGTTGTCCACCCACTCTTTAACCATTCTCCGTAAACAAGTGGAGAAAGAGGGGGCTAAGAATAAAAGCCAATAGCCCTCATTAGGACATACCGGTCTGGGAAAAATGCTGGCAAAACGGTTGGTAATACCGGCTCCAGCATTTTTCCTGGTCCGGCATACTCCAAGTCTGCCGGCTGGAGCAGTGAATTACTGGCAGGCCTGACCTGCTGGGACTTCATTCTCTACAGGCAGAGAATTCACTGAATCACCAGCACTGTTAACAATGGTGCCAGGGATTCAGTAGTTCCCATTCCATCGAGTCCTATGGGACTCCATGGAATTTGAATTTACCACTGTTGCCGGCACCCATAACATCCCAGTGACACCGGGATATTGGGTGCCAGTAATAATAAGGTGAGTCTGCCGATAAGCACCCATAATGAGGGTCAATGTCTCATCCTCATTGAGCTGTTCAATCATGCCAACTGCAGGTTTTGAACTTTTGAACCATTTCCGATTTCAAGATAATACGATTCCCTGAATTATTAACCACTAAATTCTTCAAAATACCAGTCTCTTCAAGCCCATAATTTCCCTTTAAAGTACAAGCTAATAATACGTTATCACTTAATAGGTTGCACACATTTTGAAGCCCCTACAGACATCCCTAAATGATTGTGAAGCAAACATGTAGTCAATAGTGGACGTGCTCTTCCCTCAATGGCAAGTATAATCCATATCATTATCCGCTACAAATTCAATGCTTAAACAGCTAAATTCCCAATCATTCATAAGAACAGCCCATTTTTTCCCATTGCCATCAGTAGCATGTTCCTGAACAGGTATCTTCAAGTGGTTTGTTCCCAGGTACTTGCGACAGTCACAATTTAAATCTCCCACTACTACAACATGCTCTGAGATTCCATTGCTAAACCAGTCTATAAGCATTAAGCAACGATGTGGGAGCCCCTCTACTGAGAACGAGCATGGCTCCAATACCCTGTTCAATAGAATGTCTTCCACTCAGGAGGGTCTACAACCACGTTTTATCTTAACGCACCCTTCACAAAGGAGAAATATTCATTTACATAGCAGTCTGGTCCCACCCACAAGGGCAATAGACCACCGAAATGCTAGGCAATTCTCCTCTGAGCAAGAGTATCATCAGCAACCCCCGACACGTGTTTCGGCCTTGATGGATCTCATCAGTGAGGTGAAGCTGAGCCTCTCTAAGGCACAGTGATCAAGGGGTCCACGTCTGGATTACCCTGGGTTACTTGGGGTGCAACGCCAAATTTTACAAATTAAGCATCGATGTGGAAGCCCCTCGACTGAGAACGAACATAGATCCAATACCCTGTTCTATGGAATTTCTTCCAATTGGGTGGGTCTGCAAACACCTTTTAGCTTACTGCTGTAATTCAGATGTGAACCCCTTGCTCACTGTGCTTAGAGAGGCACAGCTGTACCTCACTGATGATGCCGACTAGGCTGAAACACGTGTCCGGACTTGCTTTTGGTACTCTTGTTCATAGAATATTTGCCTAGCATTTCAGTGCTGTACTGCCAGAGTGGGTGGATGAGACTCATATGCAAATGGATATTTCTCCTCTGTGAAATGTACGGTGAGCTAAAACGTGGTTGTAGACCCTCCTGAGTAGGCATCTTCCCAGAGAACAGGTTATTTGGCCGTGTTCGCACTCGTAGATGGGCTCCCAGACCCTTTTTTTAATGTTAAGAAATTTACCCTGTGCTTGCTTACTTATTTATTTATTGATGCATTTGTGAGGCGTGTTTCAAAGGGCCCACAGGGCAGTAAGGGGGGTGGCATGGGAAAGAAAGCAAATATAACAATGAAAGATAGAGGTGGACCTACTGGGCTGTGTGAGCATTCAGAACGTGCAAGTGCAGAGTGATAGGGGCGAGGGAGTTGGGGGATCAGTGCTAGGTGTATCAAGGGGGAAGTGTTGGGGAGTGAGCAGCTGTAAGTGCATAGGTGGAGTGGTCAGCCACCAACAAATATGTAAGTGCAGGCATGTGATAACATATGCCAGTGGGTTCCAATGCAAAGTGCTGGGAGGGGTGGATGCTGTAGGCGATTGGGTGTGGGAGGCCAGGATCCGACAGCACACATAATGGCCATGGTCACCAATCTCAGCTTCACCTCACTGATAAGGCCCGACTACGCCAAAACACATTTCTGGGGTTGCTGTTGGTACTCTTGTTCAGAGAAGATTTGCCTAGAGGGTCAGTGCTGGACTGCCCAAGTGGGTGAGAACAGACTCATATGCAAATGGATATTTCACCTCTGTGAAAGGTACAGTGAGCTAAAATGTGGTTGTAGACCCTCCTGAGTGGGTATCTTCCCAGAGAAAAGGTTATTTGGCCGTATTCGTTCTCAGTAGAGGGGCTTCCAGACACTTTTTTCAGTCTATAAGTATATCTGATATACACTCCAAGATATCTCTCTCGTATGATGCATATGGATTCCATAGATGTTTATGAGAAGTAAATGGTTATTTAAAAATAATGATTTCCCAAAATGTCTTTTTCCCAAATCTGTTAACAAGATACCTGGATGAGGAACATATCTAGGATTACAATCGGCCCCAATGTAGCTTCTTATGACTGTATTCAAACCTGCATATGGCCTACCCTGTGGTCCCAATTGGGCAGTTTGTAAAAATATTGAGAAACCATCCAAGAAGGGAGTTTCATTTAGCCGTACTTCTTGGAAATTGAGTACCGAGTTGTAAGGCAAATTTATATAGCTTTTTCCTGTTTCAAATAGGTGATAATGTCCATGTGTATTCCACAAGCACATTTTAATTCCTCCATCCTATCATGTGTATTTTACTCCCACTGTTGATTTACTTTGAGGGCAGCCAAGACCATTCAGTTTCCTTTAGAGGGATATGAACACCTCTTCCTTCAAACTGTACAGTTGTTTATGCCCCCACTATCCTTTTACAATCAGCCCTGGAGTTACGGCCTCATTATCCTCTAGGGAGGATAGCTCAGGGGCAACGTGCTCGCCTTGGAAGCTAGACGACACAGAGCAGCACAGGTTCGACCCCCGGGTCCGCGCTTATAAATCTCTGGGTATTAAGCGTGTTATAAATAACCTATCATATCATATCAAAAAATTATGGCGGTAAGGCAACACCGGTGCCAGTAGCGCACCCGGCACCGTTGCTACCGTACCGCCATACTACGAGCTGTGCTTGCGAGTGCCTGTCAGCCCGCCAGGTCTGACCTGGCAGGCAGTGCGGCACCTGCGAGCTCAGCAAGTTGGATGTACCGTCATCCTATGGGGCTCAAATGGGAATGGGGATGTACCGGGCCTGGCACCTGCGAAAGGGCAATTACCAGGTTGGACTGGGCCGGAATAGCCCAGTAATTACCCATTCGCGGGTGCCGAACCCAGATGCGAGTTTGGAGGTAGCATTGCCGGTTTTTCCTCGTAATGAGGTCCTAGACTCTACCTGAGTGATCCATAAATTCAATTTGCTCAAAGTCCTTAGAGTATACAACTCGCAAACTCCGAATGCCATGTACAAAAGTCAAGACATTTATTCGATTTAACAAATCATGGAATGCTTTTGCAAAATAAATTCCAACCCCAGCCAACCAAACCTTCCCCAACTCCTAGCATTTGTAACAGTTTATTGAGAAGTCACCCTCAACGCGGGGAGTTCCTCCACCCTTCCCCACTTAAGGTGTGATGCATCAAGCTTTTTACAGATTCTTTTCTTTAGCCCTGCTTCAGACACACATCATGTCTCTTGTATCCCTCCCCCTGAGCTAACAATGAACCAAGAACCACACCGGAGTATGGGAAAGATTATTTATTTAAATTTATTTGAATGAAGTATTTATTTAAATTATTATTAAAAGCAATAGAAACTAGCACGAAAAAATGTCAAACACTACTTTATCCATGGCCCAACACAATCAACTTCTCTGAGCATAAATAAATCACAAAAGTGAACAGAAAAAAACACAATCACAATTCTTCACTTGCTACAAATTTCACTTCACAAAATAATTACACTGATCAATAACGAAGGCAATCATCATTTAGTGTTGTGCGATTTTAATTTTTCTTCAGGTTTAAAAGGCTAGCAGTATACATACGGCAATTATAATTTCGCCCACAATTTTGTTTTCAAATAATCACCGGGTGATTTTGCGATTCCATTTTCAGACCACGTCTAGCTTTGGTCTATGTTGGGAAGTCGGACAGAAAAATTGGAATGATTTGAGGAATTTGGGATTTCAGACCCGCCTTACTGAAGAGCCTGTGTTGGGGAAGCTGCATAAAAAGGTTTGACTGATTTAAGAAGAAAGACACCCCTCTTCCTTAAAGAAGTCGGGGTCAGCAGGACAAAAAGAATTTCCCAAATAAATGATAGGTTATAGTTTTCAGTGGCACACTGGGAAGCCAGCTTTGTTAATTTTGAATTTGGACACAATTCGGCCCCATAGTGTCCTGCCAAATGAGGAATTAATTCATTAATATATTTAGTTAAATAGGCTAAGGATCTACACAGTTTTGCCCCCCGCCCACTATAAAGGGAAAGGATTCAAGGCAAGCAGACTTCCCCACCTTTTGGTTTCCCGGACTCAGTTCTACTTACATAGAAAGCCTCTGTTTACAGTTCAGGAAAGCCAACTGCATCTCAGTACCCTCTTGAAAGACAGAGCAGGGGTCTAGTCACTCCACTCTCCAAGATGGCCTCTCGCTCTCCACCATAGGACCCAGTCCTAGAAATTGACAGCCCCACCCAGATGCACTCTCAGCAATCTCCTCTGGTGTCTCCTTACAGCTGTCGGATGGTAAGTTTCAGCAGACTTTCTGATGGTTAGTTTCTTGTCTGTCTGTTCCTGTGTCTGTCTACCCTGCTCTTGTATGTCACCAGGTCACAAACTCAGAGAACAGCGAACTGTCAACAGCCCAGTTGAGTAAAGATACCCCAGATGCAAATTTGATAACTGTCCAGAGAGAGCACCCAATCATTGGTAAATGTTATCGACACTTTGAAGACCCTGTAAGCTTTCCTCTAACAGAGTCGATTTTGCCAGTAAAGAGGATCTCTGGTTGACAAAGTTTTCCAAGATGTCCTGCATCCAAGATGGTTTGCTGGTAAGGAGAGCCCTATCTGGCAGTTACCAATGGGTGGTACCAACCAAATTCCGAAGCTGATGTTGAACCACACCCTTGATGCAGCTGCTGCCGGTCATAGGGGGTTTCACACGACATGGGAAATATTGCGCAAGGTTGCATACTGGCCACACATGGGCCAGGACCTCAACACTTACTTGAAGGAATGTCTTGTGTGTGATCAATTCCAACCCAGTTGGCTCAGACACAGAGCTCCCCTACAAAAAAGGGGAATGACACTACCTTGGTCAGATTTGCAAGCCAATTTCATCAGGCCAGTGATTCACTCCTCTAGAGGAATCAGGTACATGTTGACTGTGATATGCTTGTTCACGAAGTGAGTAGAATTTCTTCCAGCCCCAAATTTTAAGATGAAGACAGCTGCTGCACTAATGATCAACCACATCTTCTCTCTGCAAAGAATTGAGTCAGACCGAGGAAGCCATTTTACCAGTGAGGTGATGGCAAACATGTGGGAGATTCTAGGGGTAAAAAGAAAGCTCCCCATTACCTAACACCTGGCCTCAACTAGGGGGTAGAGAGATACAACAAAACAATTGTGAGTATCTTAAAGAAGTTTGTGGCAGACTCTTGGCCCACTTGGGACATCAAAGATGCCTCCACTTGAGCTCATGACTGGACGAAAAATTGTGTTACCGCAGCATCTGCTCTAAAGGACTCAGGAGCAGACACTGATAAATGCGTCCACTACTCATTAGTACATTGAAAATTTAAGGAAGCACCTCCAGCATGCTTTTGCCTATGCTCAGCGCAATTTAGAAAAGTCGGCTGAAGGAATGAAGACCTACTATGATCTAAAGACCGCCAAGAAAGAGTATGAAGTAGGTGAACAGGTTTACCTGTACAATTTCCAAAGGAATCAGGCCAAGAAGCACAAATTACTCGCATCTTGGCATGGTGGCTTTGAAATTGTAGATAAAATATCACCTGTTGCTTACAAGATCTGCATCCCAAAAGGAGAACAGACAGAAGAAAAATGGGTCGACATTAATCAGTTGAAAAGCTGTCATCCCAGACATGCTTTACGACTGATTGATAAGCCAAATGAAAAATCAGATGGAAACTAATATATATGAATAACAGGGAGTCATTTACTTGGTGTTTTTGTACAAATGAAGAAAATAAATAAAATGTGTTTTGTGAAATGGTGAAAATGTCAGGTTGTAATTGTATGTTGTTGTGGTTGTTGTCAATTCTATGTAAATCTTCCAGGGAAATATGTGTGTAAAAAGTACTGAAACTCTTTTTTTGTCTTTTTTTAGAGAACTAACCTCCTTAATTTCCAGCCTAGAGGTGAGAGTGGAGTCCGGTGAGAACCCCAGGGACCTAGAAAGGAAGAAAATGATTTATGTGCCATATCCTCCAACTCAAAGATGGAAGGGGTGGCTGGAGTGTCCACTCCCAAAAGAAGGAAGAAAAAGGGGTGCCGTACCATATCCCCAACCCAGAGATGGAAGTGGAGACTGAAGTGTCCACTCCCTGATGAAGAAAATTACACCTAAGGAAACCCCACTCTGCCCTGCTCTTCCCCAACAAAAAGTCATGGAAGAACAGAGGGGCCATGTGGGGGTGCATTCAAAGGCCCCAGTCAGAAGTCCTTTTCACATGAACAGACAGATTTTAAACATTGAAACAAAAACAGCTTGGGCTTTATTTTCTTTCAAGTAAAATTGAAGAGCCGTGTGGAAAAGGGGCCTACCTGTCATTACCAAAGGAAAAGCAGCATTTTAATTTACAAAAATAAGGAAAATTCAAAGCTCCCTTTCACATGGCTAACAGGATTTTTAAACAGTGACACCAAAAATGGCTGTCACGGGTGCAAATAAAAAGCAGTTTAAAGGTGAAAATGTATCACTGCTAACAGAAAAATGTCAGGGAAAAAAACATGATGTGCAGGTTGACAAAAAGCAATGTATATTAGGTTTCACATACAAAACTCCAGTGACATTTTGAAAAGCCACTTTGTGTTCATGAAAACATTTCAGCCCAAGGCAAACCCTTTTGCTATGGTGGGAAACCGCACAGGGAAATCTCCCACTACCAGCCTGGGTGTCACTTTCCCATCTAATTAACGACTGCAATAAAGTTTCCTGCTAAGGGTCTTGAAATTCAGTGTTCTCCAGACCTGCTGGCTCTGAAAGCATTGACTGCAAGAGAAGTTCCCCTTGGCTGGAGCATGATTTATATGTGTGAAAATGGGGTCAGTAACTTCAAAGAGCAAGCTTCCAACACAACGAGACTGAACTTTAAGAAACACTCTGGGTAAAGGCCGACCCAGTGAACACAAATGACCGCAAGGCAGGAGGAAGGCCATTTGCCCCACATGAAGATTTACAGTTAATTTAAAAGGACTGTTATCATATAGGCCTTATTCTCAGAAATCACAGGGTGGATTTTCTTCATCGTTGTGTCATTTTTTTTATGTAATTTCCAGGCGATTTTGGAGATATAAAATTCATCTAACTGTGACTCATGGAAATGTATTTGTTATCTAAGATGTGTTTCTGGCTGACCTGAACATGTTCCCAATGTGAGAGTTGGTAAGCGGGTTGAGAATAAAATTAGGAATATGGGTAATATTTACATATTCATAACTGTTTTGCTTTTATGGAAACGGCAGAAACATGCCACATGGCCGTTCTATATGGTGCGGACTTGGTGGTCAGCTTATCTAATTCCTATGATTAGCTGAATGAGAAATCGAGTAATGCAATTTACTAATACAAGCATTGCCCGTACTAGATTAAATATACAAGAACTGGAGATTCTATATACACCTAGTTATAGGTATCTTGGCATAGTATTTGAAAAGGGCAACCGTTATCAACTATGTATACAAGTGAGGAAGGTTAGAGTTGTGCAGTTAACGGCCCTTGCATTTCAATTTACTAGGTCGCATGGTGGCTTTACAATTTGGGCAGCCAGACTATTATACCTCCAAGTATTGGCGTCAATTATGGTGTATGGCCTAGAAGCCCTCCAGACAATTGATCTTAACTGGCTGCAGGTAGTCGAGGGCAAGTACTGGAGAAAGATCTTGGACCTTCCGTCCTGCATACCCATGCCCGTTCTTAGATTGGAATTAGGGCTTACCTCGCTGAAATCTATTGTTTTAAAAAGAAGGGCTGAATGATATCTAAAAATAATGTCCAATTCTAGTAATCAACTCTTATTATCTATGAGACAAGAAATCAGTAAGGATTCTAAGAAGTCCCTCTTTAAGACGAATATTGAGAAGTATTTAGGTGAGATTAACTGGACTTTGAGAGCAGGAGAATACTGTTCGGCAGTGAAATCTGCCTTGGCCAGGAAAGTCGATCTGGGCGACTGGATAGAGGATTATGATCAATTAGATGGATTAAAAAAAATCAATTCATAAAGTTTGTACTGTACACATACAAAAAACCTCAGCCATACTTGAATCTGTGTCCTGCCCCAAGATTAAGACGATGTATGCTTTTAGTCATGATTAACCAGCTCCCTGTAATGGCCACTACTGGTGTATTTGATACGATCCCTAGAGCAGATCGTCATTGTCGATTATGTAAGGATGATAAAGCGGTGGAGACCGGGAAACATCTATTGACTGGTTGTCCTAAAATGATGAATGTATATAAGAAACACTATGACAAATATGTGCATGACATTAATCATATAGGCGTGGACATCTTCTGGTGGCAAAGGATCAATACTTCCAACTTGAAGAAATTTATTGCAATGTATAACATATGGCTCATTCTGGAGAGATTGCTGAAGGTATCAATTTAAGTGGCTGTGAAGGGTATCTTCTGCTCTTTATAAGCTCTTTATTTATTTTTAGTAAGGATATTATTTAATGTAATATAGTATGTTTTCTTCTTTTTAGAAACTTCTTCATCTTAAGTATGTTAAGTATTTTTATCTGGAATATTGTATTAATTTTGTAGATTTTCTATATTTGCATTTTTGTTAATGTAAGATGTATATGTTATGTGAAAAGTTTATTTATAAACTTAAACACATTAATAATAAATAAATGAATGAGAAAATATGCATATTATGGCAATTGATAGTAAAATTATGAAGTTGTGATACATAACTAGTTTTTGCCAAATATTTGAAAGGAGAAGAAATGGTGATTACAAATGGGAAGTGCATTATGTTGCTCCAGACCCCTAAACCAATCCTGACTTGGAGGCTGGGTTTGGGAGTAGAGAGAAGGGTAACTGTCCAATTTTAGTTGCAGGATTTATTGCATGGTACTTCCTCAAGATTGTAAATTGGTGGTGTCATCGCTGCTATATAAGGGGAACACACACGCAGGAGCAGGACAGACAGACAAAGGAACAGGCAGACAAGAGACAGACCATCAGGAAGGCTGCTGAAACGTACCATCTGACAGCTGTAAGGAGACACTAGAGGAGATTGCTGAGAGTGCATCTGGGTGGAGCTGTCTATTTCTATGAAGGTCTCCAATCTGACTGGGTCCTATGGTGGAGAGCAGAAGGCCATCTTTGAGAGTTTAATGACCAGACACCATCCCTATCTTTCCACAGTGTCCTGAGATGCAGCAGAATTTCCTGAACTGTAAACAGAGGCTTTCTGTGTAAATAGAACTGAACCCTGGGAAACCGAAAGGTTGGAGAGTCTGCTTGCCTTGAATCCTTTCCCTTTATAATGTGCTTTGGGGGCAAAACCGTATAGATCATTAGCCAATTTAACTAAATACATTCATTAATAAATTCCCCATTTGGCAGAACACTGTGGGTGAATTTTGTTAACATTTGAAATTAACAAAGCTCACTTCCCCGTGAGCACTGAAAATGATAGCCAATAATTTAATTAGGTAATCCTTTTTGTCCCGCTGACACTGACTTCTTTTAGGAAGAGGGGTGTCTTTGTTCTTAAATCAGTCCAACCTTTTTATCCAGCTTCTTCAACATAGGCCTTTCACTAAGGAGGTCTGAAATCCAAAATTCTGCAAATCATTCCAATTTTGCTGTCTGACTTCCCAACATATACCAAAGCAAGGGGGGTATGAAAAACAAACCGCTAAATCACCCTGTGGTTATTGTAACCCAAAGGTGTGTGTGAAATTATAATTGTCATATGTATTTGTACCAATCTTGAAATCCTACTGCTATCCTTTTTGCACCAATTTTGAAATCCTACTGCTAGCCTTTTAAGCCTGCAGGAAAATCAAAATTGGACAACCCTACATGATAATTGCCCTCATTATTGATCAGTGTAATTATTTAGTGAAGTGAAATTTGTAGCAAGTGAAGAATTGTGATTGTGTTCTTTTCTATTCACTTGTGCGATTTATTTATGCTGAAAGAAGTTTATTGTGTTGCGCCACACATAAAGTGGTGTTTGACATTTCCGTGCTAATTTCTATTACTTTTAATTTAAATAAATACCAATATATTTCCTGTCCACCGGCCTGATTGTTGGCTCATTGTTAGCTCAGGGGGAGTAATACAAAGGGGCATGATATGTGTCTGAAGTAGGGCTAAAGAAAATAATCTGTAAACAGTTTGTTGGTGTCGTGATGCCTGCCTCCGGTAAACCAGACCAGGCCCAGCAGCCCCGGAAGCAGGCATCATGCCACTTGGAACATGCCCAAAAGCCCCAGTTAGGGGCTGCTTGGGTGCAGTCCTGGCACCTATGGCGCCAGGCTCATAAGGATAAAGTCAGTCCTGGCGCCATGGGCGCCAGGCTCATTAGTGATAACTTACCTGAAGCAGACCATGGTGCATACTCACCTGATGCAGACCATGCTGCATGAAGACCCAAGCCAAATGAGGCTTAGGAGGGACTATTTTACTGAAGGGACTATTTTGTTACTTGGGTGGGGCTGTGGAAGAATACTTACCTGGGACTTCTTCCAAGGCTATTTAAGCCACGCCCGGACAGCCACACGTGCTTCGCGTTATTCTCCTTGCTGCAGCGTAACGCTCACTGTGTCTTCAGCAGCTCCAGTCTTCAGCCACGCCCGCATCTGTCCTTGAACACCTGAAACAAAGAGAAGAAGGAGAAGAAGAGATTAGAACTTAAAGCCTTACCTGAATCCCGGTCCATCTCATCTTCAACCTGAAAGTAAGAAGTCATCACACGCGGGTCGTCACGCTCCTCGCAGCGCCGCGCTGAACTTACCATCCGGGGGCTGCATTTCTTCACTCCATCGCGAGCCCGGCATTTCCAAGCTGCTCTTCGACACCTGAGGAGACAAGAACAAATAGGTGAGCAAGGACAATACAAGCTACCCCCAAGACTTACCTGATTTACCACGGGGGTACTCACCTCATCTCGGGTCGGCGCAGTCAAATCTGCCTCACCGCCGTACCCCGGCCCCTAAGGGGAGAAAACAAAGACAATACAACCTACCCCAAAGACTTACCTGTTTTACCACGGGGGGTACTGACCTCATCTCGGGTCGGCGCAGTCAACTCTGCCTCACCGCCGTACCCCGGCCCCTAAGGGGAAAACCACAATAGACTTACCTGAATCTTACCAATTGCCATTTTGAAATCTTCGAGTGGTTAATCGGCAACCTGCAAGGAATCGGACCGAGTGAACATCAGTCATTTGAACTCTTATGAACAATGGGACTTTAGAGTCAATACTGGAACTCACCAATTCCTCCACGCCAGTGAAGTAACTGGTCATCAACGCGACCCTGCATTCGACGCAGGATGGAGAGGTCATCCTTCCAAACCATCAGGTGAGACTAAGGAGGGGACATCGAGAGTGATCTGTGGGAAGACCACAGGAGTGAGGAAGGTGGGTTAACACTCAATTCCACGGGTGGTTAATTCCCTTTCTCCTTTGCAGAAGATTATTTCCTGCGAGCCAGACAAACTAGGCTGAGCGGGCCAGTCCAGTCAGTCATCTCGGCGCTACGCGTCACGCTGGTGGAAACAACAGCGGCCCAGTTCCGATCGACGCCCCCGTGGGAACCAGGTGAGAGTAACAGAACACAAAGCCTACCCACAAATACCCACCTGGGTGTCATAGAGACCTCGGAAACTGATCAGTTGGCCCAATTATTAGGGGAATTAAGGGCCGAAGTGCATTCCGCCCGCCAAGAAACTAATGCCCTCAGGAGGGAACTGATAGTGTCAAAAGAACGAACTGATGAGTTGGACAGACAACTATTACAAAGCCAGGCTGGACAAACACCTCTACCAGGACTTGGGGCAAGTCCAGCTCCTGTACCATCGAGTAACCCGGTGCAGATAAATCTACCTGGAGCCGTTCCTTTGGCTCCGCCTGAACGCTTTGCCGGAGACCCAATAAGGTTTGCAACATTCATGAATCAATGCCGCTTGCACTTTTTATGTAGACCTGGAGCTTTCCCAAACGGTCAGGCCAAGGTAGCCTTTGTACTGTCATACCTCAGTGGCAGTGCGGCGGATTGGTCCATTCCACTAGTTAACCAGGATGACCGATTCTTCGAGATTTCCAGGGTTTTCGAACAAGCATGGAAAGACTATTCGCCCGACACTTCCGAGGACAGGCTTTGGACAACAAACTTTTATCCCTACGGCAAGGTAACCAGGATCTTTTATCTTACATTGCAACTTTCAATAGATTAGTAGTGGAAACCGAATGGCCTGAAGCCAAGCGAATCACATTATTCCATCGAGGACTTCGGGGAGAACTCAAAGATGTTTTGGCTCAAATTGTGAACCCGCCTCAAGACTGTGCTGAATATATAGATTTAGTGGTCCAGTTAGATCACAGACTTCAAACCAGGAAGGCTGACCGAACCAAGTTTGAGAATAGGGTTTTGGTCAAAACCCACGTAAGCTCCAAGGGAGCAGATGCCTCAGAACCTATGCAAATCGGGGGGGTTAAAGGACCCTTAACCCAGAAGGAAAGAGATCGAAGACGGCAACTGCAATTATGTTTATATTGCGGAACTACTGGTCATTTTCTTCGGAACTGCCCTGTAAAACCACCCAAGAAAGTTATAGGAGCAGCAGAAGAAAACCATGTGAAACCTGACTCGGGAAACGACCACGCCCGGCAAGCGTAGAGGTCCGCTTGCCGAGCTTAAAGAAGGACACTCTGACCTCGCATTTCACCATACCCATGGTCCTTGTAGATCCAGAGCAGCCATCATGCATGCACGCGGTAAAGGCGTACGTAGACAGTGGAGCCATAGGAAATTACTTGGACTGGGAATTGGCTACCAGGATGAATCTATCCCTCACCCGCAAGACCACGTCCTATGTTGTCACCACTGTAGATGGAACGGAAATTGCCTCTGGACCCGTAACTCATTCCACTGCAGAGATGACATTGCTGAGTCAAGATGGGCACCGAGAGGCTATGGTGTTTGACTTAATCAAGGCCCTACAGTTCAAGCTGATACTGGGGATACCTTGGTTGGAAAAACATAATCCCTGTATTGATTGGCGAGAGAAGAGACTAACCTTCCCAGAATGTGCTCACACCTGCTACCCAAGGAAAACTCAGAATTCAGTCCTGGCCCCAGTAATTCCAGCAGCCATACAGTTACCTGTTGAATACCAAGACTTTCAGGATGTCTTCCAAAAGGAACAGGCAAACACCTTACCACCTCACAGATCGTATGATTGTCAAATAGATCTCGTACCTGGAGCACAACCACCTTGCAGCAGAATCTACGCCCTTACGGAACCCGAAAATCTCCATTTGCGCCAGTACCTTGACCAGTACCTTGCTAATGGCTTCATTCGCCCGTCCAAGTCCCCTGCATCTTCAGCTTTGTTCTTCGTACCTAAAAAGGAAGGCGACCTTAGAACATGTATAGACTACCGCGCACTGAATCTGATAACCATCAAGAATCGATACCCGCTGCCTTTGATCCCCGAACTACTAGATCAGGTGAAGGACGCTTGTATATACACGAAACTAGACCTTCGGGGGGCATATCATCTGGTACGTGTCAAAGAGGGTGACGAATGGAAGACTGCTTTTCGCACCAAGTACGGACTATTTGAGTACCAGGTGATGCCCTTCGGACTATGCAATGCACCAGCAGCCTTCCAGTTCTTCATGAACGATGTTCTCCGAGAGCTTATCGATGTTTGTGTGGTCGTTTACATCGACAACATCTTAGTATACTCCTTATCGGAATCTGAGCATATAAAACACGTCCGAGCAGTCCTAGAGAAGTTACGCCAGCATAAATTATATGCTAAACTGGAAAAGTGCATCTTCCACACTACGGAAGTGGAATTCCTTGTATTTATTCTGACCCCGAGAGGAATCCGGATGGATACACGTAAAGTGGATGCAATTCTTAATTGGCCTTCGCCAAGTTCAATCAAAGGAGTTCAAAGCATGCTGGGCTTTGCCAATTTCTACCGCAGGTTTATCCCGGACTTCTCGCACATTGTACATCCCATTACAACGCTATTGCGAAAAAACAAACGCTTTGTGTGGACAGAGGAAGTCGAGAACGCCTTCCAAGAGTTAAAAGCTAAATTCACATCTGCTCCCATATTAAGACACCCGCGCCCCGAGCTTCCCTACATAGTGGAAACAGATGCATCCAGCTCAGCCATGGGAGCAGTCCTCTCCCAAAAGGATCCCGAAACTAACCAGTTGCACCCAGTGGCATTTTGGTCAAGAAAATCTTCGGCCCCCGAATCAAACTATGCATAACCGACAAGGAGCTGTTGGCCATCAAGTCCGCCTTCAAGGCTTGGCGACACTATCTACCGGGTGCCAGACATACCATCACGGTCATCACCGATCACCGCAACTTACAATACCTAAAGACAGCCAAAGCCCAATCTTCGCGCCAACTCCGTTGGGCATTGTTCTTCACCGAGTTCGATTTTGTAATAACCTATTGACCAGGTTGTAAAAATGGTAAAGCAGACGCCTTGTCCCGGATTGGAATGGGAGAAGCAGAAATAGCTTTAGAACCTGTACCCATAATTCCGGAAAAGAGAATCCTTGGCCTGACATCCATACAAACACTGGAGGACATTCAAAAAAAGATCCACCAACTCTTTGATTCCGTTGCCCTACAGAACTGGGCAAAGAAAGGCCCAGAGTACTCTGTCACCAATGATTTACCTTATTACCAAGGCCGGCTATTTTTACCGCAAAAAGAACTACAGGAACTTGTCATTTCCCATTACCATGACACCTTAATGGAAGGGCATCCGGGTATTGCAAAAACCGAAGCTAAAATTAGGAAGCAATTTTGGTGGCCCACCTGGCGAAAGGACGTCAAGTCATTTGTCATATCTTGTGGCATTTGCACACAAAATAAAGGGCAAAAGAAAAAACCTGCTGGATTATTGCAACCATTAGACATACCACCTACCCCTTGGCATACCTTGTCATTAGACTTTATCACGGATCTACCCACGTACCAAGGTTACAATACCATTCTAGTTATTGTAGATCTTTTTTCTAAAATGGCCCACTTCATTCCTTTAAAAGGGATACCTTCAGCTTCAATCCTGGCCAAGGAATTCCTTGAAAATGTTGTCCGCCTGCATGGCTTTCCTTCATTGTTAATTTCAGATCGGGGCAGTCAATTCATTTCACATTTTTGGAGGAAATGCTGCCAACTGGCACAAATTGATGTTAGGCTTTCGACCAGTCACCACCCTCAGACTGACTGTCAAACGGAGAGGACCAACCAGACTCTTGAACAGTACTTACGTTGAATGCTACATCAGTCTGAGGGGAATTGGAAAGACATTCTGTGGATCGCAGAGTATGCATACAATAATTCCGTACACTCAGGAACTGGACAAAGTACTTTTTTTACCGTTTATGGGCACCATCCTCGAACCTCGGATTTGGACTCACCACAGCATTTAGAGATGCCCGCAGTGGACCATCTGCACGCTGTTATTACACAAGCCTTTAAGGAAGCAACCATCCATTTACAGAAGGCTAAGGAAAAATACAAAAGAAATGCGGATCAGCACAGAAGCGAAGCTCCTCAATACCAAATAGGAGACCAAGTATGGTTATCCGCTAAGCACTTACCACTCAAGGGAGCTCGGACCTTTAACCCCAGGTATTTGGGACCTTTTTCTGTTAAGGCGATAATTAACCCAGTGGCCGTCAAGTTGGACCTACCTGCTCATATGCGAATCCATCCCGTCTTCCACGTATCTCTTTTAAAACCAGTGCAACCAGGAACTAGGCTAACCACTCCACCTGAACCTATCCACAAAGACGGAGAACCCGAATTCGAAGTCAAGAATATTTTGGACTCAAAAAGAGTGAGATCAAAACTATTTTACCTAATTGACTGGAAAGGTTATGGTCCGCAGGAAAGGTCTTGGGAACCTAGTGACCACGTGCATGCACCTCTTTTAGTGAAGAGGTTCCACCGGGAATTTCCAGACAAACCACGGCCAAGGGTGAGAACGACTTTAGGAGGGGCTTTGAGGGGGAGTGCTGTCATGATGCCTGCCTCCGGGAAACCAGACCAGGCCCAGCAGCCCCGGAAGTAGGCATCATGCCACTTGGAACATGCCCAAAAGCCCCAGTTAGGGGCTGTTTGGGTGCAGTCCTGGCGCCTATGTCGCCAGGCTCATAAGGATAAAGTCAGTCCTGACGCCATGGGCGCCAGGCTCATTAGTGATAACTTACCTGAAGCAGACCATGCTGCATGAAGACCCAAGCCAAATGAGGCTTAGGAGGGACTATTTTACTGAAGGGACTATTTTGTTACTTGGGTGGGGCTGTGGAAGAATACTTACCTGGGACTTCTTCCAAGGCTATTTAAGCCAAGCCCGGACAGCCACACGTGCTTCGCGTTATTCTGCTTGCTGCAGCATAACACTCACCGTGTCTTCAGCAGCTCCAGTCTTCAGCCACGCCCGCATCTGTCCTGGAACACCTGAAACAAGGAGAAGAAGGAGAAGAAGAGATTAGAACTTAAAGCCTTACCTGAATCCCGGTCCATCTCATCTTCAACCTGAAAGTAAGAAGTCATCACACGCGCGTCGTCCCGCCCCTCGCAGCGCCGCGCTGAACTTACCATCCGGGGGCTGCATTTCTTCACTCCATCGCGAGCCCGGCATTTCCAAGCCGCTCTTCGACACCTGAGGAGACAAGAACAAATAGGTGAGCAAGGACAATACAAGCTACCCCCAAGACTTACCTGATTTACCACGGGGGGTACTCACCTCATCTCGGGTCGGCGCAGTCAACTCTGCCTCAACGTTGTACCCCGGCCCCTAAGGGGAAAACCACAATAGACTTACCTGAATCTTACCAATTGCCATTTGGAAATCTTTGAGTGGTTAATCGGCAACCTGCAAGGAATCGGACCGAGTGAACATCAGTCATTTGAACTCTTATGAACAATTGGACTTTAGAGTCAATACTGGAACTCACCAATTCCTCCACGCCAGTGAAGTAACTGGTCATCAACGCGCCCCTGCATTCGACGCAGGATGGAGAGCTCATCCTTCCAAACCATCAGGTGAGACTAAGGAGGGGACATCGAGAGTGATCTGTGGGAAGACAACGGGAAGGAGGAAGGTGGGTTAACACTCAATTCCACAGGTGGTTAATTCCCTTTCTCCTTTGCAGAAGAATATTCCTGCGAGCCAGACAAACTAGGCTGAGTGGGCCAGTCCAGTCAGTCATCTCGGCGCTACGAGTCACGCTGGTGGAAACAACAGCGGCCCAGTTCCGATCGACGCCCCCGTGGGAACCAGGTGAGCATAACAGTTGGATCATACCTTTAGTGGGGACGGGAGGATCTCCCCGTGTTGAGGGTGGCTTCTCAATAAATCGTTGCACATCATAATCTCCCACTCCCGGCTCTTCATCATTCTGTCCTTTGTTTAAAAAATGCTCAATTTTCAATTTCATTAATGCAACCTTTCACTCAGCTGTCCGGCACACGTTTCTGTGAATAATTAACAGACTCCTTAAGGTGGCTGCCATGCCATGCCTATCTCTTCTTTGAGCAGTGCTGAAGTGTCTTCATCCTCATTATAGAGCCAGGAGATGCCTCTTCGTCCTCAAAATCTTCAGTTGTTCTCTAGTCCATCATCACCAAATGATTTACTTGTTCTGTGGGGCATGCTTTTTTTTAAGAAGGTTAAGATATTTCCATCCGATCTTATGGGATTTGCAATAAGATCTAGCTCGGTCTTCTTTTTTGTTTTCCCCCTTCTTTTTTTATTTTCTTTGTTGTATCATTCTCAAAAAGTGGTTCCACCTGCTTTATCAGGCTTAGGGATCGCTTCTTTAAAATCCTCAAGAATTTGTGTGAACCTTTGTTTTTAAAAGATGGTAAGTGTTTCAAATGTTTTGTTTTCCTATGACCCTTCATAGTTTTCTACCATTTGTACTTCCACCTGCACTATGTCATTTCCCACTAATCCTTCCTCTTGAGGATGGATGACTGAGACCTTTCCCATCTGGTCAAAAATGATTTCTCCCTCTATGTGGGATTTTTCACTGTTTCGGGAATCTTCTATCATGTGCAATCATTCTCGACTAGTGGAGAGCAGGTCTAGCTTAACCAACCTGTTACGTTTGTCTCCTTGATTTGTGTTTGCTTCGGTCTCCACGATATTAGTATCGCTAGTCATCACCTGTCATTTTGATTGCTGTTATAAACCCTCCAAAAAAGCCCAATTTTGAATTTGTTGTTCTTACACAATCCATAGTCTCTCTTAGGTCAAAATGAAGTTTTCCTACAGTCGAACTAGGGGGTTTAACACATAGTTTAAGGCAGAGATTGCATTTGCACCCAATTGCTCAGGATGAGGACACCTTCTGTTTCCTGATGGATTTCATCATTTCCCACAGGAGCAAGGCCTGAATTGTGTAGGCTTCCATTGTCAGGTGGCAAATCTTCAAATAAGACAATAGAGCCATTTGAGAGCCCCGCAAACTCCAGACTTACCTGTGATTAGTAGGCAGAGCATGTGTATGTATGGTAGCTGCGCACAAGCTGAAGTTACTGGCATTGGCAGATAGCAATTCATTAAAAGCAGAGTGCAAAGTAGCGGTTCTAGCCAGTTCCAATACATCATTCGAAATCGCACCGACTTCAACCAACTCCTTTACACCTTTCTCGCTCATACCACTGTCTTTTTGTCTATTAGCCATCTCGTCATCTCCTGGTACCTTGGCAAAGAAATTGTTTCTGCAGGAGTTCCCTTCACATTGTTTAGGGTGGAAAATGATTGACTCATCCGTATGCGTATATGGTGGGTACTTTTGTTTTCATACCCATTTGCGCCCCCCCTTTGCTGTTTTTGTTTGGTTGACCTTGATTCTTAAAGCATACATTTGAGTAGACTGTATACTTCACCCCTCGCCAAGAATCAGTAGGATTTACCCAACTCTCTGCTCCAACTGCCTCAACTGCACTTGTGCACTTTGTGTGTGCTTCACGCTGCACAGCCTTTCAGGAGTCCGCCCTCCTGCACTGACTCAAGAGCGTCACGTCCTCCAGGGCACCAAAATCAGAAAAGGACTGCCTGGAGTTCCACCACCCTTCATTCACCTGAGGAGAGAAAGCAGCATTTAGTAGCGCTACAGTGCCAAAGCAAGATCTCTTGCCTCCGAGCTCAGCCTCAACTACACTTGTCGTGAACTTTGTGGGTACTTAGCGGTGCATGGCATTAAGTAGTCTGCCCTACTTGGCTGACTCAGAGCGTCACGTCCTCCAGGTCACCAAAATCGGAGGACGGACGATAGTACTACCAGCCTTCATTCACCTGAGGAGAAAAAGCAGCATTCAGAAGCGCTTTGGCGCCAAAGCAAAACCTCTCGCCTTTGAGCTCAGCCTCAAATTCACTTGTCAATCATTATGGAAAAAGTAAAAATGAGGGTGTTCTTACATGGGAATAGTGACATGGTGGCAGGGACAGCGAGGACTTTTCTTCTTAAAGTGGCATTATTGGCATAATGGGCAAGGCAAAAACAAGAGTGTACTTATATGTGTGCTATTGCCATATATTAGGGCAGTCAGCATTAACTTGTGTTCTTATGGTGGCATTACTGGCATTATAGGCAAAAAAAATATTATGGTGTACTTACAGAAAAATACTGGCATACTTTTGCTCAGTCAGCTTGGACATGTCTTCTTACAGTGGCATTACTGGCATTAGGGGTAAAAGCAAACATGGGGGTTCTTACATGGGAATATTACCATATAGTGACATAGTCAGCCTGAGCTTGTCTTCTTTCATTGGCACTACTGGCACATCCATCCTGGAAATGTCTTCTTCAAAGGCATTAGGCCCAAAACCAACATTAGTCTTCTTATATTGGCATACTGGCAGATAATGGCAGAGACAGCATGAACATGTCTTCTTACCATGGTATTAGTGCATTATGAGCAATGTAATAGGAGTGTGTCCGTTCGTGGCAATACTGGTATCTATTGACACACCAAGCATGGCCTTGTCTTCTTCAAGTAGCTTTAGTGCCTTATAACTACCATGACTGTGTGCTGTAATTTCTGGTATTGCGGTTGAAGCACACTGAAGTGTGTTCTTTTGTTGCAATACTGGCCTTGGCAGAACACACTTGGGTTGGCTTTGCCCAGATTGCAAGTAATTGGTCCTGCCAGCATGGGCTTCTATTTTTTACAGTCTTCAAAAATTGCAGTATTGGGCGCAGCCCACATGAGTGTGTTCTTGCGGTAGCAATGCTGATGCTATTGGGTAAAGCTAGCATGAAAATGTCTTCTGACATTAGCGAAAACACTGGCATATTTTGTGGGCACAGCCAGCATGAAAATATATTCTTACTCAGACAGAATACTGCAAGATATTGTGTGCAAAGACTGAAAATGTGCTGGAAAATGCTCCTGCATACCACTGGTGACCTGGCCGGTATAGGGTTGTTTTCATGTTTCCATCAAAACCGATTGTAAATTGTATTTCATGAGGTTTTTACCCTATTTTTCACAAAAGTGTGTGGTAAAATACAAATTTTTAACCACACAGTTTTAAGACATTTCTCAGGGGCAGAACCCTTCCACCCGAACTGGGTTTGTTGAGGCTCATTGGCTATGCTCAGTTGCTTGTGCACATTGGTAGGAAATATTTACACCTCTCCTATGAAAATATTGGCCAGCTACCACTGCCGGAGCCAGACATCACTTTATGCCTCTTTCAGATTTACAAGCATGGGCAAAGACAAATGTTTTGGCTTCTGTATAGGCATGGGATAGTTATTTGCCAGGTGCGGCCCATCATAGGGCTGCAACCTGGCCATAAGATGACAACAGCTGGAATAGGGTGAGGGTATCAGGGCATGTGACATCAGTGTCTGGCAAATGCCTAATATCTACACACAAGCTACATTTGTATTACACCAGGAACATGTTTACAACTGTAAGGCATTCATTTGCAGAAGACTGCATAGAAATAACATTGGTAGGCCCCACACAGCACACAATTTGATTTTGCTGCATGGTACAGAAGAGATCCCAGGAAGGTGTGTTTTGGGTGGGGAGGGGCAGGTAATGGGTGGGAATGGTCATGGGGGTGTGCATGGCCGTGGACAGTCAATGAGTTGATAAACAAAAAACACCCACAGGCTGTGTCCCTCCTCAAATCCCATCACCCCTGGATGTGTACTCCAATAAGCCAGAATTGGCCAGGTAATCGACTGGAACAAGGCGCCAGATAATAATGAGGTGTGCATACTGTAGCGTTGCGCCATGAGGTCAATGCCTGCTGTGCTTTCACACAAAAATAGGTTTCTTCAATTGCTGAAGGCCAGTAGGTACGTTTAGGGTGTTGTACCTGGCAAATGGCTGGTGGTTTCATTCAACTTAGCAGAGCCAGACACACTAACAGGTATGCTGCCAGATTGCGTTTCCTGATATCTCTCGAGAAATCAGACTGCCTGCATAACTGACAACTCACCTGCTTTTGGCGGGTGACACGCACCATAGTCCGTTTACTCACTCGTCAGAACCCTTGCCCGTCCATAGGCGTCAATGGAGCTCTCAACCACAAAAACGAAATCCTCTTTTCTTCACCTTTATTGACAACTCACGTAGCCTCAACAGCCCAAACGGCACCCCTTGACCCTGTTTGTGGGTACCGGCTCCCTTACCCGCCTCTGATCTCATCCCAGTTTTGCCACCCCCCACAATGTCCCATGCCCCCCCTATAATAATATCAAGTGGACACCATATACTGTGTGCATAAGGCCGCAGCTGCTTTATTAGGCAGGAGGTAATTTACAGGTGTTCCGCTTTCAGCACTCTGCGCTGGCACCCCTTACAACTTTTCGAAGATTTTTCCCAAACATTTCCCACATTTGCAACTTGCTCCCTCCTGCAATCAGTGCCTTTCCCAGGTTGCTTAACCTCTTACACATTTACACGTTGCCCAGATGTCTTGGACACTTACTCATATTCCCAGATGCTTTGACCTCTGACTCAGTTCATAATTTGCCAGGTCTCCTGACCTCTTACACAATTCCCTGTTGCCCAGGTGTCTTGACCTCTTACACCCCTTACTCATATCCCTAGGTGCCTTGACCTCTTACTCATTCCCCCAGTCTCTTGACATCTTACACCATTCCCCATTTCCCAGGTAACTTGACCTCTTACACAGTACCCATTTTCCCAGGTTTCTTGTCATCTTACTCATTTGCTCCTTTCATGAGGTTTCCCTATGTGTTCTGCCCTTGCCCCTTACTTTTTCCCCTGATTACTTGTCCTCTTCCCACTTGCTTGCTCCCCCCCGCTGGTTTTGCCTTCTTCCCCATGATTTCCAAGGACCGTTGTCCTCTTCCTGCTTTCCTTGCATCCCAAGGTCTCTGTACCTCTTACTCGATCCTTGGGTTTCTTCGTTTCTTGACCTCTTCCTGCCTCCCTTGGTTTCCCCTGCTCTCCCACACTCTCTTACCCCTTTCCTCGACACCTTTGTTTCTAACCTCTATGTCGCCTACTGCCTCACCCAGCTGACGTACCCTTTTGCAGTGCCTGTGGACCCCTGCCCCTTCCCCAACCTAATGTGGTTTCCCGCACACGTATACCTTGTTGCTTGCTAGCTCCTTCCGCCTCCTGTTCTAGTCCCGCCATTTTAATTTGCGCGACCCCTTCAAACCCCCCATACACACCACATGACCCTTGGCTCATCAGAGTTTAGGTCTTACCGCTGTTGACTTCAGTGACTGCACAGTCCTGTGTGGTTCCTGTCAGCACTTCCAGCCTGGATGCACCATGTACCTCCACTGAGAAGGTTCTGCTGTAAATTAGACAATAGGACAATTTAAACAGTGAAACATTCATAAACATCTCCAACAGCGTGGGCAGTGGGAAACTCTTGTACTGTTCTGCAGATCCTGGAGAAAAGAGGGTGTCTTCCTACGGGTGCTGGGTTTTAAATCACTTCTGTGGGTTGGGCCAGTCCTTCCTTCACTTCCCCTTCCCTGCTCTTTTCTCATCTTGTGTCCCTCGTCCTCACCCAATTTCTTCTTGCCTGACGCCCCCCTGTCTGCTTCTGGTGACACCATATGCTTGGGGGGCAGGGTCCTTCTGAGGCCTGTTGTGTGCCGTGGCTACGGCAGCGCCCACCAAAGCCCCCCGTTGCTCGGCGCGTCCCCTGGCATAGCTGCAACAGCCCAAACGAGGCTCCTCAACCATGTTTGTGAGTACCGGCTCCCATACCCACCCCTGATGATCTCATCCCAGTTTTGCCCCATGCCACCCACATAATAATATCAAGCGGACAATATTTTGGGGGTGGATAAGGCTGTAGGTGCTTTATTAGGCAGCAAGTAATTTACATGTGTACCGCTTTTGGCAGCGCAGCATCAGGGTTCTGCTCTGTGCTGGCACCCTTACACATTTACAACTTTTCCCAAACATTGCCCACATTTACAACCTGCTTCCCTCTCACCCGTCACAGGGGTGTGTGGGCAGATGTCTTCAGAGGTGGGGAGGGGGTGCATAATGGAGGAAGTCTCTCATCCACACGGAGAAATGGGAGAGGAGGCGGCGTGGTGGGAACGCGCACACTGTTTTTGCAGGAGAAATGCGTCTGACATTTAGGTTGCGGATCATTTTAATAAAACACAAGCTTTGATTACCATTCCCTTTAATGCAAATAATGGACCGCGCTTTGTGTTGTAGAAGCGCAGTGGATGTGTAAGCGATTCCTTTTAGTTCTGTAAAGATCATTCGCAGTATTACCTGCAAAACACGCTGGTTGGACATGGAAGTCAGGCGGGCCTTAGCAGAGCTATCCGGGAGCGGATCCCGGGCTATGCTCAGAGGCGGACCAGCCCGCGCAGGGGGTGCTAGAGGGACAGCCTACATAGCGGGCTGACCCCTCTGGCCGCCACCTTCTGAGGGGTGGCCAGCCTCTAGTTTTCCTCCCCTGTGGAGACGGAAGGGTCGTCCCCAGGGCCTGACTTCCGGGCAGGTTCTTGGGGGACGCTTATAAGGCGGGATCTGCAGGTAATCAGTCTCTTTGCTCAGCAGCTCCCGCCGTTTTGATCATGCGTTACTGATTGTTTACGCGTTGGCGCACATTGCATTCGGGAACGGTAAGTATGGGGAAAAGGGGTGTGCACACTCGCCAGTCGGCGCACTGGCAGTGCTATGTTACATGTTAATGATTTTGATGTTTTTTCCACTACCGGCCTCGGTAACGTTCACCGCTTAAATAGACGCTGCACTGCAGTAGGGTAATATTTTGTCGGTATGTCAGGTCGGGTTTATGTTCTGATTGTGTTGCAAATGTGATTGTGGCCGTCGTGCCAATGTACTGGGGCTATGCACGTCTTGTTTCAAAGACGTACTGGTGCTATGCACGTCTTGTTCCAAAATTGGAGCTATTGAACGACTAATGGCCGCCGCACCGCGTCAGTCCAGCAAAGCGATTATTTTAGATGGTAACTGTTTTTTCTTGTTTGCATGCTGCAATTTTGCTGTTGCTATCATTGACCGACCAGGCCGCTGGCTCGGCTGGACGGGGAGTTATCCATTCACTCTTGGTATTCTTTGTTGTTTGACGGCCGCCGCCCCGCGCAAACAAATGCCTTGTTACGGGATTAAAAATGGTGTGATTAGGTGCATTTATGCGGTCACATGGTGCAGTGTTAAAGTACCGCTGACCTGCCGGCGGTAGTTCCATCTCCGAGGTTTGATTTAATTCTGAAATCAAGGAAGAGTTCAAAGTTTTCTCCTTTCGGAAACATGAGCCTTTTGCATTTAGCGTTCTTTGGCCGTTGCGCCAAATGTATGTTGATTGGCAGGGATGTTTGCATTTGGCGCTCTTTGCTCCGCCGCGCCAATTGTTTGTTGATTGGCAGGGATGTCGGTGACCATCCGTTGGTGCTGCGTCAGTTTAAACTGGGTTTGCCTGTTTCATGGAACAGCAAGTCTCGCAAGTTTACCAGGTTTCGCAAAATCTATTGTCTTTGAAATGTTTTGCTTTAGTGCGAGGTCTATTCGAATTGGTTGTAAGCGGCCTTTGCGTTATGCCACATTGAGATTTAGGTCCCCCCCCTTCGTTTAAGGAATGAGAATGCCTCAGGTGGGAATACGTTCTAACGTATTTTCCGGGTTGCTGTCTGTTTTTACTGTCAATGCAGCATTAGTCCGTGTGGCACATATCGTGTTGTCACGTCAGTGCAGTGTTTCTGGTCGTTAAGAAACTGTTTGGGGGGATAGCTAAATGGACAAGCAGCATGCAACTGACATACTTCGGTTCTAAGTGCGGCTTTATGTTTAGTGCTTCAAATGTTCAGTGTAATTTTCCTTTCTCATGGGTTCGCAGAAAGTTGGCGGTATGTTGTGCTGCATTGATTATTATTTCCCCCCACATGCGTATAATGTTTATATCTTTACATGGGCACACGTTTGGGAGTTAAGAAGATAAACCACTCCACGTTTTTTGTGATTAGGATTAACTTGTCAGGGGGGTGTTTTGCATGTATGATATAACTGCCGGTTACACCAAGGTATAGTACAGCCTGGGGTTAGAAGGGTCTATGCAAGCAGCTTTTGGTCTTCCTTGCAGGGCGTAGTACAGTTGAAAGGCAATTTTGGGAACACAATTGATTGCCTCAAGTTTAGGAACTGATCCAGGCCAGCATACAGGCTGGGGTTATTCTCGTAAGGGTTCCAAAACATATTGTTTTTACACGCATTGGCCCAGTTGGTGCACCATAAAACCCGCTTGGTCTAATTTTCAGTTTTTTACCTCATCTTTAGGCCAATATGTCTGTGGAAGGATCACAGGACCTGTTCCACACCATTGACGAGGTTCCCAACACCCCAAGCTCAAGTGAGGATGAGGACGAAGGAGCACTTTGGGCCTTGTTCCAAGAAAAGATGCGCAGTGAGGTGAAAGTGTGGGCTAAGAAGCTTTTGAAGGGCGAACAGCACCCGCCCACCCAGCCCGTGGTAGTAAGTGATCAGATTTGCCCACCCCCCTTGGTGGACACTCCACCACCGAGCGAGATTCCCCCGAAGCCGTTACTCGCAAAAAGGAAGCGTCAGCAGAAAGGTAAGAAGGTACTAGAGGAAAGTCAGGGGCTGGCGCCGCCACCAGTGGGGGGTGAGCTGTCCCAAGCTGGCATGGTGCCAATAGCGGCACTGACCAATGTAATGAAGGGTTCGCTAGTATGTAATGGCGTGCCAGCCGTGGCTTTGGCACCGACACTGGTGCAAGTTCCAATGGCTAGCCAAGCAGTGGTGCCTCCAGGAAGGGGCATCTTGGGCAATGAAAGATTTGGTTTAATTTTGGAGGAAATGTTGTTAATGGTCAGGGAGGGTGGGGCATACCCGTAAGGGTGGACACGCAGCCTGTAGCAAAGAGGGTTTGGGAGGGTCTTTCACTTTTTATCAGAACAGAAGTGGTGCCTTGGGAGCTGCTCCCACCCTACCCCCGCCCACTCCAGCAACAAATGAGGCCGCAGTAACGGTTGCTCCCCAGCTGTCTGGTAGATCCTCTTTAGCTTGGCACATCCCCCAGGACATGAAAGAGCGGGTTTGGTCTAGAGAGTATTTTGACTTTTTCAGCCTGTTGGCTGTAGAAGATGCCGGCCCTAACTTAACACGAAGTGCAGAGGAAAACAGCAAGAGGCAGAAAAAATATCATCCAGAGGAGAACATTGCTAATTGGGAAAAAGCGTTTGCTATAATGACTGTGATAGTGATGGAGAAGAACCCTGAACACGGGCCAGGTTTGGCAAAATATAGGGAGACAATTGTAGGAGAGGCCAAACAATATGGGTCTACAGGTTGGCTGGATTATGATAGGAATTTCAGGAAAATGATCGCTGATTGCCCGGAACTGACCTGGGACCAAAAAGAGATGGAGGGGTGGGTCACTTATATGAGAGGAAAGCAGAGGACCAGTGTGGTTTGGGCTGATTTGTACAAGGGAGGCAAGAAAAATTGGTACGGTAATAAAGACCAGGTAGGTAGGGGTCACCCATTTCATAACGGCCCCCAGGGTCGGGGGGGTCATGATTCTGGAGTTCCCAGCTCCAACACGACCGGAGCGCATGAGGGCCAGAAGACAGGTGGCAACACATGTCGGTACTTCAACAAAGGGAACTGCACTTGGGGCGCCAAGTGCAAGTACAGCCATGAATGTGAGAAACGTTGGGAAGGGCATCCACTGGTCAAGTGCATTAAGTGAGAGGGTGCCTCTGGGGGCAGGGGCCAGCGGAAAGGACAGTAATGGGCCACATGTTGAATTACCCCCACTGATGGTCACTAATCTGTAAGTGATTTGAATCCAGCACTCCAACTAAGTCAACGCCTAGTATGGGATGCCTAATGGAAACCCTTATTTATATATTTTTATGTCAAAATGAGTTTAATTCTGGATGATGTACCCTTATATAACGCCCCTCTCTTTGAATTCCCCCGGTCTCACTAAACCAAAAAATAGGTTTGTTTTGCAAATTAAAAGATTTATTTGAAGGATTGAACAATGGATAGATTATACTTTTATGAATATGAATAATATCTGAATATCACACTTGTAAATATGGACAATGATCAGCAATGGGTAATATTACAATATCGACAATCTCTTTAATCATTTAGGAGTAGAAATAGGAAAAACAGTGTAGCAGAGAATAACTTTGTGTGGGTTAAGGAAATGCAATGATATGAAAGAATGCAACACAGAAATAACTTGATATGACTTCAATCAAAAGACAATATGATCACTCTTTCCCTCTGTTACTACTCACTCCCCCCACTATGCAATATGAAGAGATGGAATGAGGGCACACAGGTATCAGGAATACAATCAACAATGCAGTTCAATCCCACTTCCCCCCAGCAAGCAGAGAGAAACAGGGCTGATTTCAACAGGTCAAAATACTTTTAAATGTAATATGAATTGAATGGGAAAAATGCTAAAAATGATTTTAATTCGCTAAATTGAATTCAGAACAAATGAGAGTTGCTTTGGATTGGTTCAGGTCAACACTAGCAATGATTGTAGGATGATTAGTAGATTGAAAACAAAATACAGAAGTTAAAAGCAAGAAATAGCTGTTTTTCTATGACGTGAAATTGAGCCAAATTGCAAATCACGGCAACTTTTCCGCGTGCATAAAACGCGATTGCATTGGGTTTGTTTGAAAGCTGAGGATCTTGGCTTCAAAATGACAGTTGAATTTCGTTTCTAGGACGCACGGTCCAAAAGTTACAGAGGTTTTAGTGAAGGTAGATTTTTCAGAAACAAAGTCAAGATTTCAAAATGAAAGATTGCACTTTAAAGATTTAGCAACAAGGATAGGCTTATACTAAGGGGCTATGAAGAAGCAAGACACTCAACGGGCAGCCACCAGAACAGCGGCGCCTCCGCTCTGACTTTTGTCCGTCAAAACACTTGTCCCTCTTCAGAAAAATATCAACACATAGATGATTGATGCTACAATTATCAAGGATTATGTGAAGGAGAGAAGAATTTAGGATAGACAACAGAGATTCAATAATGCAGTTATGAATAGGTTGGAATGGTTGGATTGGGTTACTTAATACTAAGAGATTAATATGGACAGTTCTACAATAAATACTTACAACTATGGATTTGGAATGGAATGAGCCCGTCAAAGATCTGGTCAAGGGTTTGGCTGGGATTCGCTTGCCACCAGACAGGTCTCAGGTACTGGGTTCTGCTCTCAGCATGGCACTCTGGTCTGCGCGGCCTCTTGGACTGGATCTGACGGGTTCTGGGTTACAGCTCTGCTCTGCGGGTCTGGAACTTGGTTCTAGCACGGGGTTCTTAGCTAGAACAGCAAAACAGCTCAACCAGGCTGTTGGATTTTGTGGTGTGCCCCTTGGAATTTTAGGGGTTAGAATCAGGTTGCGAAAGATTCTGAGGCCTGCTGAAAAAGGGTTCAGCTTCTTGGGTTAGGCCTCTCTGCTTCAAAGTTCTAGAGTTTGATTCTAGAGTCTGGTCTCTGGATCTCTGTCTGTAGCCTTGTTCTTCCTGCAGGGTGGTTCGCCAAGAAATCAGTTGAGGAGTGGAAAAAGTGTGTTCTGCCTGTCCCCAGCAGTCCCTATTTATGTATTTCCAAAGTGGGTGGGGAGGCTGATTCTCTATGCCCAATGCTCTAAGAATCTGATAGGTCATAGGATTCCCTGTCCCCTGATTGGAGAAAGGAGCAGTGTGTCATCCTGTGTCATCATGTGTCATGTTTATGGCTTAGAGGAAAAAACCTCCCCTTTGTCTCTGTACAGTATATCTTATTTTTCATAAAAAACATATTTACAATATGCACAACTTGTTAATATTACATATACACATCACAGATTAATTAATGTACATTTCTGTTCAACTCTCATCTTCCTAAGAGCTTTGGTTCAGAAATGACAACTTTTTTGTGCTTTTGGTGGGTTTCTCAATATTAGTTCTGCACCAATTTTTATATATGCATGCACATCCCACCTGAGCACATTTCTGTAAATTTTCATGGTCCTAGCATAAACACAGTAGCTACAATATGAATACATTCCAGGGTTTAGTCTCAGAACATCGCACAGATTCCAGCTTAGTCTTAAACTGTGAGCGAATTTTTCATTTTAACAATCTCTAAGTTTCACATTTTTGTCAGTTCAGTGCAATTTTTTATAAGCATTTTTCTAAAATATACATTTACCCCAATGTCAAATCCACATTTTCAGTCTGGTCCGCCTCCAGAGCTGGGCTGACTCAGAGGTCACATGTCCTTCTTCCTGCCAGCAGTTTGTTGTCAGTCACACCCGAATTAGCATTCCTATTCAGCCCAAGGACTCCTTTGTCTTTACTCAGAGCAACAGGCCAGGGTGCCCCTCCTAGTTCCTTTTCACAACAGCCTGTCAATTTCTTAGCTAAGGGCAGGGGGATGTTTCCTTTGTTCAGGGAGGAGGTGTGGAATTTGTTTGAAGCACAGTGTGGGAAACTTTAACTCTTAAACCCAATGTCTAAAAAAATGGTCTTGTTTTATAATATAGCTCTCATTTTTAACACATACATTAAACAATTTCTTACTTCAAGCCTTTTCAGAATATGGTTTTGAATTGTATCCACCTCTTAGGCTTCTGATAGCAAGTCTTTCTTTTGCACAGTTTGAGTTCAAAGTACAACTTTATACATGATGGTTTTAAATCGCCGGCTTCTGATAGAGGTGAGTAACGGTATTACACCTATTTTTGACAGATTTCTTCCAGCAAGCAATCCTCAAATGTGGACTTTGTTCAGATAACACATACTTCTGTGGACCTTATATTTATGTAGATTCTTGCAGTAGAATGATGTTGACCACCCAACAAGGAGGTTGGATCTTTTTGGGTGGTTTGTGAGCCATGATTTTTGCAAATTTGACACCAAATAAAAACAGATTTTTGAAACAGCTCTGTTTCTTTTGCAATTATTTTGCTCTGTGGGCAGCCAAATGATGGGTGTTACCACTAACATAGGCAAAAGTGGATGGCGGCCTATTTTTCAAATTTTCACTGCACACTTTCTGGTGATTTCTAGCAAGCAGCATGCTTTCCATTGGTCATTTCTGAGGTTTCTGCTGCCAGCAATGCACAGTGATGTTGCAGGACTTGGGCCAGTGGGTTAAGACATCCCACAAATCCAAGGGGGCACAGCAATGATTTACAGACCAAGTGACCCTCTCCATTTAATCTGCCTGGTTTAGTTGAGCATCTGAATGATTATCCCAAGCGACATGAAAGAGATTTGCTTTTCCAGGGTTTTACGGAAGGGTTCTGCATTCCTTATGAGGGCCCACTGACCTGCCGGTTAGCAAAAAATCTACCCTCAGCAATGAATCAGCCAGCTGAGGTTAGGAAAAAGATAAATAAGGAACTGGAATTAGGCAGAATCACTGGCCCATTTCCAACCCCCCCCTCCCCAACTTTATTGTGTCACCACTAGGCATAGTTCCAAAGAAGGAACCCGGTAAGTTCAGGCTTATTCACCATTTATCCTACCCACAGGATGAGTCGGTGAATGATTGGTTGAACCCTGAACAATGTTCTGTACATTATGCCTCTTTTGACCAGGCCATGGTGGTAGTAGCGGGGATGGGAAGTAGGGCTTTGCTGGCAAACGTGGATACTGGGTCCGCATTCCGCTTATTGCTGGTGAACCCGGCCAGCTTCCACCTACTCGGTTTTCAATGGGAAGGGAGCTTCTATGTTGATAAATGTATGCCCATGGGTTGCTCAGTGTCGTGTTCCCTTTTTGAGATATTCAGCACCTTTTTGGAGTGGGTAGCGCGCAGGTTAAAATATCGGGGTGCCATTGTACATTACATAGATGACTTTCTGTTCTTAGGCAGGGATGGCTCCAGGGACTGCGCTCAGGCTATGTCTTCCTTCCAGTTTTTAATGAAGCAGGTTGGGGTTTCTTTTGGCTCCAGAGAAGACAGAGGGACCGTGTATGGTCTTGACTTTCCTAGGAATTGAGATTGATACTATGGAAGGGACGTGCAGGTTGCCAAATGATAAAGTCAAAGAGTTGGTGGCAGACATTGAGAATAATCTGGCAAAAGACAGAACCACCTTGGAAACAATGCAACAACTCCTTGGGAAACTTAATTTTGCAGCCAAAGTGATCCCAGCAGGCAGAGTCTTTGCGCACAGGCTAGCCAGGGCAATTGCGGCGTGTAGTCCAAAAACATCATCATATTAGATTAAGTGCTACCCTAAAGGCAGATTTAAGGATGTTGCTCAAATTTTTTGAAAGTTTCAATGGGGTGCAGATTTGGCGGACCCATTGGGAGACAAGTGAGGAACTGCAGCTGTATTCTGACGCAGCAGGTAGCGAGGGCTTTGGTGTGATTCTAGAACTGGAGTGGTGTGCCCAGAGAGGGCCTCAACAGTGGCACAAAAAATACATGACAAGAAACATCATGGTCTTGGAAATGTTTCTCATTGTGGTCGCACTGTTGTTGTGGTCCAAAACATTTGCCTCAACAAAAGAGTGCGCTTTTGGTCCGACAACAAGGCCATTGTCCAAGCTATCAATTTACAGTCAGCATCTTGCTCGGCAATGTTGAGCCTACTCCGGAAATTGGTGGAGATTTGCCTTTACAGTAATGTTGAATTTAGGGCTTGGCATGTGCTGGGTGCTGTAAATATTGCTGCTGACGCTCTCTCTCGATTTCAGTGGACCAAGTTTCAGAAGGCCCACCCGGTGGCCAAGCTGGAGGGAGTTCAGTTCCGGAAGGAGTGCAGGCAGCTGGTAGCGTGGACAGGGCGCTCTGTGAGTTTAGTGCGCATTTGCTCACACCGGGCGTACAGTGTAGATACCAGCAGAATTATGGTAAGTTCAAGAGTGTAATGGTGGCTTTAAATTGCATGGAGCGCGATGCTGAGGAACAGGTACGTGCATTTGTGTTTTGGGCACACAGGGAAGGGAAATCAAAAGCTGGCTGTATCTCACCTGGCGGCAGTAGCTTTTCATTTTATACTGGAAGGTAAGAATGATCCCACAAAAGGGTTCCTGGTGCGCACCGCACTGAAGGGCTGGACCTGATCGGAGCCTTTTAGAAAGGACGTGCGCAAGCCCATCGATTTTGTCTTACTTGTAAAATTACTTTCTGCCTTATCAAGCGTATGTTTTAATGATTATGAAATATCCCTATTCAGGCTGGCATTTGCATGGGCTTTTTTCAGGGCTTTCAGGATCAGTGGGCTGGTTTCGACATCCAAGAATGACATATCTGGGAGGGCCATTGCATTGGATGATGTCTTTCTGTTCTGTGAGGGGCGAAGGGGTCAGGTTCCAGTTGAGGAAAAGCAAAATAGACCAGCAAGGTAGGGGTTTTTTTTTTTTTTTTTTTTTTTTTTTTTTTTTTTTATTATTTTGTTTTTAATTGTATCACAATTTTTACAAAAATATAGGAATGATAGTCTTCATATATCAAATGTCCGAATTCTTTTTAGAAGTGTCTTTGTTTAGTAGGCTTAGCCTTAAGGGAAATCCTCCTACTCGAGCGTCAAGGATTTAAGGAAGAGTGTTACTCCTATAACGCATCTAATGTTGTTCCCGTTCGTCAGGAGTATCCAGAGGTTTTCTTCGTCGAGGGTGAGGTAATTTTTCAATGGGACTGCAAGGTATCTATCTCTTTTCGTTTTGAGCCCAGTACATTCCATTAGCAGATGTTTTGTGCTTTCGATGGCATTTATCGATTGGCAGAAGCGGCAGGAACTTGATGGTACTTGCTTGCGTAGTGCCAAAATTTCGTTGGTTTTTATTTGGTTCAGCTTAAATCTTAGGAACAGACGACTTAAGTTCTTATCTGGAAACCTCAGTAGATAGCCCCGCATGTCGTTTAGCTTCATTGGAGCAGTTGGTAATTTTGCTGTGGTGGAATACGACCAGGCCATTTCTTGGGTATGGATCCAATCTGCTTCTAAAAGTTTTTGCGACACTCGATTTGGATTGTGTATGAGTGTTTCAACAGAAAGATCCAGTTCTTCCAACATTTTCCGGTTGGATTGCTCCCAGCTTACAAGCGCCCGATTGTTTCCCTCGTTAAGTTCTTTCCGTATGAGGTCCAATACTTTGACTTCTGGATTGTTTATTACCTTGCGGTATAACATCAAGGTGGCTCTCAGTCTTATTGCCAACAGTGAGGAAATGCATAGCTCTCGTCTTATTAGTGCGATTGGAGTGGATTGGGCTAAACCGAGGACCTTTCGCCAGAAAAAAGCTTCCAGTTTCTCCCAGATGGTGTTCGGAGCTAGCAGCATTGCGTCCATCCCATAAACTAGGGTAGGAACAACCTTGGCTTTGTAAAATCTCACGATGGGTACAATCGAAAAACGGCCGTGTTTCTTGTCCACGGCCTTAGCTTGGGCTGTGAGATTTTTTAACTTTGTCCAGAGTGTTTCAAGCGCGGGTTTTTCCTCTTTATCGTTACTGATTACAATCCCAAGGTATTTAAAGGCTTCCACTCTTTCCAGCTTCCTTCCATCACAATGCCAAGTAAACTTAGAGTTCCACTTTGAGGGTCTCCCCAGGGTAAGCACTTTGGTCTTTGCGGTGTTAAGGCATAAGTTGTTTTTCGACATATATGCTACCATGTTGTCCAGTTGTCGTTGAAGACCTATAGGGGTTAAATCCATCAGGATGATATCATCCGCGTACAGTAGACGGTCTATCTTCTCCCCTCCCATTGTCGGGGGAAAGTGTCTGATCGTAAGAGTGGAATCTTCATAATCGGCGATGTAAGAGTTGTACAGCGATGGAGCCAAAGGGCAACCCTGCTTGACTCCACGTGCTGTTACAATTTCTTCCGAGAGTCGGCCGTCTGCACTTAGACGAACTCGGATTGATGTTTCTTGATGTAAAGCCTTGATTGGATTTAAAATTGACTCCGGACAGCCTTTAGATTCCAGTTTCGCCCATAAGCGTTCCCTATCTACCTGGTCAAACGCTTGTACCAGATCGATGAAAACGATATAGATTGGGTTGCCACTTTGAAGAGCCTTTCCCTTTAGCACACTCATGAGTAGGATGTTTGTTGAAGTTCCAGAGTTTCTGATAAAACCGTTCTGGAATGGGTCCATTGCTTTTGACGAACGCGTCCATTCTTGGAACGCGTCTAGGGCCAAGGACGCAAAAACTTTCCCCATTACGTCCAAGAGGGCGATGGGCCTGTATTGGTTCGGATCGTCTGTCGCACCTCTCTTGTAAATGGGCACAATATTGGCTTTTCGCCATGTTGGTGGTATTGCTCTTTTACTGTTACAGTTGGAGAAGAGTTCGCTCATGATGTTGGCCCAGCATTCAGGATTTTTTTTTAATTCCATGTTGCTGATCCCGTCAGGTCCTGGAGCCCTCGAGTTATTTAGTTTTTTTAATTTGTCTAGGATAGACTCTTTATCGTCAGGGATAGACCATGGGCTTGTCTTTTTGTGGCGGTCGCTCGTCGGAGTTTCAGTTACGTTCACTTCACTAGTGGGAGCAAATAATTTTGAAAAATGATCGATCCAGCGTGCCTCGCCCACGTTGTTCTGGATGCTCTCGTTGGTATTCTTTTGTGTTCCTTTGATCAAGTTCCAGAACTCTTTAGGCTTCTTGCCACAGATGGTTGACAGCATTTGCTGAGAATCGTTCAGGTATAGCTGGTAGCGATGGTTGTGAAGCCAGCTTCTGTAGTGCCGGGCCGATTTTAGCCACTTTTCGTTGTTCTCTGAGGATGGAGTTCTTTGTGCTAATCTTTTGAGTCTTCTTAGTTCCTTCCTTTTCATTACCAGATCTTTGTTGTAAGCATGGGGATAAGATTGGTCTTTCTTCTCCACCGATGCTTTAGCTGGTTCCATTAGAAATCTGGTTAGCAGGGGTGTGTAGTCAAGGTCCAACTCTTTTCTTTTAGACACTGTTGATCCTGTAATTTGAGAGCCAGCGAATTGGGCTTCCAGTTCCCGTATGCCCTTTGCAGATATTTTGACTCGCTTACCTTTTTCTGTTATCTCCAGTGGCAGATTGTTCAGAATCGTTTGGGATTTGGTGGCCCAAACTTCTATCACCAAGAGATTGTGGTCACTGAAAGTTGTTGGCCTGATTGTAAAGGAGCAAATCTCTGGCAAGATGTCTCTCGAGACGAAAATATGGTCTATTGTTCCTTTTTGATCGTCTCGTTGCCATGAAGGAATTGCCAGATTTGCTTTGTTTCGCTGCCAGTGAAGATTGTGCATGTCTCGTTCGGCCATGATCTTGTCCAGAAAAATACCTCTCTCCCGCACGGGAGACTTTAGGTTTAGCGATGTAGAGCGGTTGCCAATTCCTTCACATATGGCATTGAAATCCCCGCCTATAATGGTACTGTGATCATCCCATATCTTCTGTGCTTCCTCAAAAGCGTTTTGAAGTTCGTTGAGGAGGTCTTCGTTGGTTGTTACCTGAGGGTTCCAATAAACGTTGACCAAAAGAATCGAGCTTTCCTTTTGATTCAGTGTGACGGATTTTCTTGTAAGAAGCACGGCTTGCATCCAATAAGGAGTTTGTAGTGTTTTGAAAATTTCCAGGCCTGATCCTGCTCTAATGGCGATAATGAGGCCAGCTGATGGTCTTCCCGATTCACCTTTTCTAGCACACGTGAAAACTATGTCGTAACCATCTAGTTGGGGTTTAGTGGTTAGCCAAGTCTCCTGGAGGCAAAGTGCATCGAAAATTCCCAGATTAACATCGGTTTCTCTTGTTAAGTGTGCAAAACCTCTCGTGTTCCAACTGCCAAATCTTAATGGATGTGGCGATGGAAATTGTGTTTTTCGTTCTTTTGGCTTTCCCAAGCACATATGGGTCTTCATTCCTCTCGATCGTTGCTAGTAATTTTTGTGGTTTGATGCTTCGGTTCTGTGCCATGTCCAAGATTCCACTTCGTTTGAACTTAGTCTGTCATCGTTGTTGGGAGACCAGTTATTACAGTTGGAATGTTGGGGTCGTTTGATTCGTAGAGTGTTTTGCTCCCGGTGCATGTCTTTTTGAGGAGTTATCTCAGATCTTTTTCTCTCTTTCTGGTTATCCGCTCCGTTTCTTAAATTCAGTGGACTTCGGTTCGTTCGGCCAGGTTGTGCATGAGGCATTTTGCTGATGTATCTAGTGCTCTTTTGCAGGGTGGCCTCTGTGTTTCTCTTGACTCTTTCGGTTCGCGTAGATAGGTCCTTTTTTATGTTAGCCTGTTTCGGATCCGTTACTTCAAATCCCATGGAAAGTAGGTTTTCGGATTCTCTCAGTATGTATCGTTTAGTATTTTCCGAGTAGAGATGTATATAAGAATAGTCAGTTCTCCCGATGGTGCTTGGTTCTACTATCCACAGGTCTTTATTTCCAATCTTCTTCAAACTTGTAATTCGAGTCAGAATTTTTAGAATATTTGATCTGTTCATAGTTATATCCTCTTGCTTTGAGTTGATATTTTTCAGTCTTAACATATGGGCGGTTAGGATTTGCTTTGCTGCTTTTTTCCGTTCTTGGTCTTGTTCTAATGTGCTTTCTCCTTTTTTTTTCTGGTTCACCTCAGTGATATATTGGAGGTAAGAATCTGAGGTCTTTTTTTTTTTGTTTTCAAGGCT
Source organism: Ambystoma mexicanum (assembly GCF_040938575.1). Taxonomy (NCBI): domain Eukaryota; kingdom Metazoa; phylum Chordata; class Amphibia; order Caudata; family Ambystomatidae; genus Ambystoma; species Ambystoma mexicanum. The sequence continues at coordinate 749,677,735 of NC_090939.1, forward strand.
AGAGTTACGAGCCTTTTTCCACTCTCCTGGGTCCACCTGTCCTCGAGTGTGAGCTGGAATAGACCGGGTTTTATTTTCCTTCCATATGTTTGTGTCGTGTCTGCGTCTCTCGATTGATCTTTGTTCTTTCTGGATGCTAGGCCTTGAGCTCCGGGTGGATATATAGTCTACTTTTTGCGGTCTATGAGTTTTCACTGATGCTTCTATTGGAGAATCAGGAATTTCGTACATAAAGACCTTGTGCGGCGGTTCGTTTTTGGGAGAGTCCATGATCGCTCTGTGGATTTTTCTCTTTGACGATTTTGTTGGATGAATTTCGGATCCTGTCTCATCCCCAATAGCAATACTCCCGTCTAATTGCTCCAGAACCATGAGGACTGGTTCTTTTTCCTTTGCACGGTTGGGTCGCTTTTCACTCTCCTCAGTACTTCGAGTAACTGTTTTCTTCACTGCTCTCTTTGCAAGACCATTTTTCCTAACGTCAACCTTTGACTGCTTCGGAGGTATTTGAGAGACCAAAGAAGTGGTTGATCTGTTCACATCCTTCTTCGAAGTTTGGTTGACAATTGATTTTTGTTGCGAGAATATTCCAAATGTAAAGTTCTTTGGCTTTACAGTGGTGTTTTTACTGGGGTTCCCCAATTTTCCCCCGGTCTTGATGTAGGAAAAGGGATTAGCTGTTTCTTGATTTGCCCCCGACGTGCCTGCTTCGTTTTCCGTCACCATATAGTTCTCTCCTTCGTCCAGGATAGCAATAATATCGTCCAGTGGCTCTTCGCCTTGTTCGATGTTGGAGATGTAGGTGGTTCTGTCATCGTGGGCCAGTGGCTCAACCGTTTCGTCCTGTCTGATAGCGAGGGCTATCTGATCCGTAATGGGATTTTGTGATTGTTTGTTCTCTGGCTCCTCAGCTGGAGGATGGAATCCATAGACAATAGCGCAGCTGCAAGATGGAGCCTGTCCTTTTTTTTGCGTGATTTTTTCCATTTCAGGGTTTTGGGTCCCCATTATGTAACCTTCCAAATATTGCAATTTAGATTGCATTGCTGAGAGCATATACATCTGGTCCCGAAGCGTGTCGTTAATAGTCTCGTACATCTTTGTGAATGGTGCCATTGCTATCGTCACTGACGACATTAATGTTGATTGGTCCCTATTTTGCTGCACGAGATTTAGTGAAGGAGACCGTTGAGTTTCCTCAAAATACCGCGTCACAGATCGTGCTCGATGCAGTAGGTTTGTTTTTTCCCTGTTGATCTCATGTTCCTTTGGGGAAACAATTAGGCCTTGTTCGGCTGGAAGCAACACTGCTCCGACGTCTATCACTAGCTTCTCGTCGGCTTGTGGACTCTTGTTGTTAACACTTTTCGTATCCATATCTCGTGGTTCTTTGGTAGAGCTACCTTCTATGATTGTAGTTTCATGTAGGTATGTATTCGGCTCTAGGGTCAAGATCTCTTCTTCAGTTCTCTCCTTTTCTGTCCTTAGTTCAGCCTCCGGTAGAGCTTGGGAACGTATTTCAGTGGTCTTTCCCATTGACTCACCAAAGTCAAACCTCTTCTTATGATTGTTAGAATAATGCCATCTTAGGGGGGTAGAGGACCCTCCTTGTGCTTTATCTGATAAACTGGTCATTAAGTCTGGACTCGCAGTGGTCTCTGTTATAAGGCACTCAGATCTTAATATATTTGTTTCTGCTTCGCCTAGACTCTCAAGAATTTCATTGTCGGACAACTCGTGACCTTGATTTAGATTTGCCTCCAATTTCAATCTAAAAAAGTCATTCATGGCTGCCACTATGCCGCCTTTAATGGGACCGGTTTTTGGCCCTAGTTTCTTTTTTGATGGAGCTTTCGGTCTTGGGGCCATTCTACTTCTCGCTTTGTTGTGATTATAGCGGTGCGGTTTGCAGATCGTCGTTAAGGATGAAATGTCCAGCCTCTCGTTGTCCGTTCCCGTTTTTTCTTGTTTCTTTTTCGATTGAGTTTTCATTTGAAAGTATGCGACGGTCGGTTTTACCAGGGTCTTAGTTGCAGTGCCCGGTTCCGCAGCGGTTTCGATATCCTCAGTAGTTCCATCCTCTGAGTGATCAAAAACCGCCGGATTTCGATGGGCAATTTTGCAATTGTGTGCTTCTCCAGATTTATCATTAGCCCCGGATGTCATCAGCCAGGGTTCCTTTGCCTGGCGCTGTTGATTATCTAGTGCTGATGCAGTATGAATTTGCGCAGCACATAGGATTCTCGTTGCAGGCTCCGACAGCTTGGGCGTGGCGTCTTGGTCACTGTCCTTGGTAATTAGATGTTTTGAAGACTCGTCGTCGGTGGTCGCTATCGTCCTTGGGCGTTGTCCCGCAAGTGCCTCAGGTTGGTCTTTTTCTCTCTTGGGGCTGTTGCGATTCGTTTCAGCGGTAGGCAATGGCTCACAAGCTGTGCGATTTCTGGTAATCTGGTTCACCTCCCCCTCTTGGCACACACGTTCATCTCCGGGGGGCAGCATCGGCGGTACGATAGTTCTTCCCCGCTGAGTCTCTGCTAGCGAGTTGTCTCTCAAGTCCATCAAGAACGAAGGCCTGCCTTGGTCCGTTTCCAGTATGCGGCAGGACACTTCGTTGCAGGAAGTGTCCAGCAGGAGTCTCGCGGTCTTGAGTTTGGGTGTCTCAGAAGGCTCTGCTTGACCAGACGAGATAGTGCGCTTCGGCACCCGCTTGAGAGCAATGCTCTTCTCTCCACGCTTCCGAAGGGGTCCTCTTCCCGGACCAGACTCCTTCAAAGGCCTGAGTACCCGTTGATTTGTTACAGTCTCCGCCTCCAAAGTCGAACAGGTAAGGAGAGGGAAAGGCGGGGAAGGGGTAAGGGAAGTAGGTAGGATAACGGGAAGACGGGTTTCATGGAGGGGTGACTTTTCCGGCATGAGAGGCGGAGAAATCGGACGAGCAGCTGGAAGAACTGAGAAATCAGCGGGATCCACCGCTCCCCACATGTGATGGGTAAGGGGTGCCGTACCTGGTTGGGGTATCTCCGCCCTTGTAGTTGACTGTTCGTTCACACGGTGCATCACAGCAGTAGTCCTCACAGGCTCATCTGTACACGGGTATATATCCATGTCGGTGGCTTGTCCCTTAGTCCTCGCTCAAACCGCGGTCTGCCGCTGTCTGCAACCTCACTCTGCTGCTCACTCCGCGGCCGCTCCGGGGGAGGCCTTTTTGTAGATGGGTACGCTGGGAAAAAAAAAGTGGAGAAACAGCAGAAAGACTCCGGTCTGCCGCTGTCTGCAACCTCACTCTGCTGCTCACTCCGCGGCCGCTCCGCGGGTGGGAGGCCTTTTTGTAGATGGGTACGCTGGGAAAAAAAAAGTGGAGAAACAGCAGAAAGACTCCGGTCTGCCGCTGTCTGCAACCTCACTCTGCTGCTCACTCCGCGGCCGCTCCGCGGGTGGGAGGCCTTTTTGTAGATGGGTACGCTGGGAAAAAAAAAGTGGAGAAACAGCAGAAAGACTCCGGTCTGCCGCTGTCTGCAACCTCACTCTGCTGCTCACTCCGCGGCCGCTCCGCGGGTGGGAGGCCTTTTTGTAGATGGGTACGCTGGGAAAAAAAAAGTGGAGAAACAGCAGAAAGACTCCGGTCTGCCGCTGTCTGCAACCTCACTCTGCTGCTCACTCCGGTAGGGGTTTTAGTATAGAATTCCATTAGTTTCCACTCAAGGATAGCTGCCCCGTTCACCTCCTCAAGCTCTTCCGGGGGATTAGGTCCCTGGTGGCTGGCCCCCTGTTAATTCATGCAGACGGTTCCCCCCTTTCCATATTTCAATTCAGGAAGGTGCTGCCAATGCCCCTCGGGGTTCTGGGCATTAAAGGTGAAGGGTGGTCTACCCACAGTTTTAGGATAGGTGCGGCCACCACGGCGTTCCACCAAGGTATGTCTCCCAGGGCTATTATGAAACTGGGCAGATGGGTATCTGGCCACTATCGGTTTTATGTACGCCCTCAGTCGGACACATCCCAGAAAACTGTTAGTGAGCCTCCCAATCCTGCATGGACAGGTTGTAAGGTTTTTGGTCATAGGGGATTGGAGGGATTGGATTGCCAACTTATGACATTCTATTTTTCCTTACAGATGATGCAGTATGGGTGATCGGCCACTCATTCATAACGCGGGTGGAAAAGAGGGCTTTTCAATGGATGGTTGGCCCCAACCTAGGATTTAAGGGGATCAAGTTGGTTTGATTGGGCACACCCGGAATGAGGTGGCACTCTTTGCTACCCACCATTCCTTGGCAGCTTTGTTGGCGGCGGGCACCAAGGAAGATGGTAATTCATTTGGGTGGCAACAATCTGGTCAAGTTGGGTCGGGGCGCTTGCTTGCCCAGATACAGGTGGCCCTGCGCATAGCAGCCCAGGAGTTACCGGGCACTGAAATGTTTTGGTCAGAGGTAGTGCAAAGACAGGTCTGGAGGGATGCCATTTCTTTGGCAGGCATGGAAAAGTCCAGGAAGCGTCTCAATAGAAACGTGAAGAAATTTACAAGGGCAGAAGACTTGGGTTATGCGGGGCATTCCTGCTTGAACTCCCTACCTTCTCACTTCCCTGCTGACAGGGTTCACCTATCAGACAAGGGCACTGATGTGTTCTTGACGGCAATAAAGGTGGCACTGAGAAGGGCTGGCTGCAGATAATTGTTATGGTGAGTGTGGGCCTAGGGTGTGGGGGCATTGGTGGCAGCGTAAGCCACCCCCAAAGCGTGGCGGAGTATCGGGGCGGTCCTAGCCAATGAGGGATTTTCACGCTGCAGCTTCGGCAGCAGTGGCTCAGGATTGTCCGGGCTTGAGCCAAATCCATCGACGGGCACTGACACCCCTTTTAGGGCCTTATGCCCACAACCTCCTGGTCAGTGCTCCAAAGTGTCCCACTGGTATTAACCGGTGTTTTGCCTGGTAGTAACCAGAAGCGTGTTCAGCTTTGGCCTTTGGCTGATAGGGTGACACGGTTCACCCTTATCTGAGTGTAATGTAATGTGTGGCTGGGATCGTCCCAAGTTTATTGTTGCTCCAAATAAACTGTGACCTTGTATATTCCAAATAACCTTACAAAGTTGTCTGTTGTTATTTCATGATGTATGTGTGTGATATACTGGCCACAGGAGGTGGTGGTGACCAATGGGGATCTCCCCGCTATGATCGCCTCGCTAGTGTACATTTATGAGATGGGCATGGCGCAGTGGGACTATCGTCATGCTGCAGCTCAGGCTGAGGTTGGCGGCTCCGATTGCGGAAAATGATGCCTGCTCTTTCAGTAGAGAACAGCGAGAAACCATGTTGATGCACAGCCTGCAAACAGAGCCGAACGGGAGTGGACTGGTTTGTGCGACTTACTTATGCTTCATGCAGTGTAGCATGGCAGATCTGTGCGTGATTGCTGTGTTGAAAAAGATGCGTTGAACTTCACAGTGAGAAGTTGCGCTCTAGCCCGCGGAAGGGGATATGTGTGACCTTAGCGGCCTGTTGGCTCTCGAGCCTTTTAAGGTGCACGTTGAGTGAAACACACTAGGAGTACTTTTAACCGCCGTACAGTCACTGTCTCTGGAAAACAATACTGTATTTCAGAGAACTATACCTCAATGTATATCTAAAAAACGGACCTTTAGGGGTTAGTAATACAGCCTCCTCATACTCACTTGTACTCTGCTGCAGATCCTGAAGAAAAGAGGGTGTCTGTCTGCGGGTGCTGAGTTTTAAAACCCTTCTGTTGGCTGTATCTCTCGTCCCCACCCATTTCTTTCTCGCCTGGCGCCCCCTGTCTGCTTCTGTGGAACAGGGTCCTTGAGAGGCCTGTTGTGCCCCGCGGCTAAGGCAGCGTCCACCAAAGTCTCCCGTTGCTCGGCGCGTCCCCTGGCAACGTGTACATATGTGCCTGGTCTGCTGACAAACCTGCCTCCATGCATGTTAGGGTCAACAATAACAAACGGCCCGCTGGGTCTGCAGAAGTGCATGCCGTTCTTTAGCCAATGCCCTCCTCTAAACCCATCAGAATGCTTGGAACGCAGATTCAGGGCTGCCATTGGCCTAATTGCAAACATTCTGACTTCAGGAGCACAGCAGACACTGCACACAATAATGTATTTTACCACACATGGCTGTCGCTTTTGATAACACCCTTGTCAGCTTGTTGTCCTAAGCTTTGCATTGGGCATTATCCCAAGTTAAAGACCTCTGCCTGTGTCTGTAAGAAGACATATTGTGCAAACCGTTGATGCATCTCAAGAGCCTTTTTGACCAGAATCCCATGCCCCCTGGACAGGGGCGTTGCTAGGGGGGGGCTAAGGGGGCTATAGCCCCTGGTCTTTTGGTTCTAGCCCCGTATAGAATCTCAGGAGCTACAGCCAAAAGACTAGCTAGCCCCCGGTCCCTACAGTTCCCACATCAGCTTAGCCCCGGGTCCTTTCCAGAGCTAGCAACTCCCCTGCCCGTGGATACTGGGTGGCCAGAATTCACCGATCGTCTGCCCATATGTACGAGGCAATCTTTCACACACACTGGCAGTGACTAAAGACGTTCAAGGAAGGACGCCTTCGGAAGCCTTCCCTGGCCCACTTCAAAAGCCCCTTCGGTGTAAAAACTTAAGAAACGAGCGCTCACTGTGGCGAACCTAATTACATTCTAAGATGTGTGTGCGCAGTTAAAAAAGCGAAACGAGGTGAAATGATTCCTGTCAAAGAGCGGGGCGGAAAATCCCCGTGGAGTCGCTGCCAAGGCTCGGAGCAGACAGACCTCTCTGGGCTACGGTTACAAAGGAGTCTCTGACAGAGGGGTGCACCTTGGAGGCTGCTGAGGAGTGCGTGATGCGCCGAAACCTGATGCGTCACCAGCCGCCTCTCCTGCTCTCCTGACAGAGCTGCAGGTAGCACGAGCGAGTTCCCGGGGAGCAGGGCTGCCACCGGGCACGCGACGGGAGCGCGCCAGGAGCCGCCGAGCAGGAGCACGGGCTGCAGGGATCGGCCAGGAGAGGGTGGGGGGCGCTGCGCGCGGCATGAACTAGGAGCACAGCTGCAGCGCCACCCGGGACTCGCCGGAGGACCTGTCTCACCGCTGGGGCCGAGGACAGCGCGGGGTCACTCTGCGCCAGCTGGTCTGCTGGAAAAGGTAAGGGGGGGGGGGGAGATACTAAAAAATGTCCCATCGCAATTAACCGACGACGGTCCAACAAGTTTGCCCTAACATGGTGTGTGCCTATTTCCACGCGCAGCTGTTATGATAGGCTATGATTACAAGTGAGCCAACTGCACTGCAGCGCTGCTACTTTATCACATTCGGAAGGTTGAAAGGCGGAGTCGGTGCTGCCTAGGTTTTAACTTGTAGGTAGCACGCAGCGCTCTGTGGCCAGCGCTAAATTCAGTGCGTCATTTTACATGTTTGGCTTAACCCCATCAACTTCTTTTTTTTTAAGGAATAACGTTATCAGTCGGCTTTTGGTGAGCGTGCACTTGGGGTTCGTTCTACACCCCTGTGGGGTTTCACGCTTTTCTGTTGCACTGAATTCCGCCGTGATTATTATTTCTTTGTTTCGTTTGAGTCCGTCTAGTAGAGAAGACCGCACAGCCATTCATTCCTTCCCTGCATCCGTGCAGGAAGAGAGGCGCTCAGAGAGGCGTGCATTCCCCGCGTGCACCGGAGCCCGCTCTAGCCCCAGTCGTGAATTCTTGCTGCCTTCCTCGCTCAGCATGGCACCAACATATAATTATGTACAACCATATATCAAGTGCTTTTTGTCAGAAAGGCCCGTGCGCAAGACAGACTTTCATAGCCTCCGGGTTCGAGTCTCCGCGTCTTGCACAGTCCCGGCACGCACCCAGCAGTTACACGCGCACAGGGTGCATATCTCCAGCTCCCGGCACGCACCCAGCAGTTACACGTGCACAGGGTGCATATCTCCAGCTCCCGGCACGCACCCAGCAGTTACACGTGCACAGGGTGCATATCTCCAGCTCCCGGCACGCACCCAGCAGTTACACGTGCACAGGATGCATATCTCCAGCTCCCAGCAGTTACACGTGCAGAGGATGCATATCTCCAGCTCCCAGCAGTTAGGCGTGCACAGGATGCATATCTCCAGCTCCCGGCACGCACCCAGCAGTTACACGTGCACAGTGTGCATATCTCCAGCTCCCGGCACGCACCCAGCAGTTGCACGCGCACAGGATGCATACCTCCAGCTCCCGACACGCACCTAGCAGTTACACGTGCACAGGATGCATATCTCCAGCTCCCAGCAGTTACACGTGCACAGGATGCATATCTCCAGCTCCCGGCACGCACCCAGCAGTTACACGCGCACAGGATGCATACCTCCAGCTCCCGGCACGCACCCAGCAGTTACACGCGCACAGGATGCATATCTCCAGCTCCCAGCACGCACCCAGCAGTTACACGCGCACAGGATGAATACCTCGAGCTCCCGGCACGCACCCAGCAGTTACACGCGCACATGATGCATATCTCCAGCTCCCGGCACGCACCCAGCAGTTACACGCGCACAGGATGAATACCTCGAGCTCCCGGCACGCACCCAGCAGTTACACGCGCACATGATGCATATATCCAGCTCCCGGCACGCAACCAGCAGTTACACGCGCACATGATGCATATCTCCATCTCCGGGCACGCACCCAGCAGTTACACGCGCAAAGGATGAATACCTCGAGCTCCCGACACGCACCCAGCAGTTACACGTGCACATGATGCATATCTCCAGCTCCCGGCACGCACCCAGCAGTTACACGTGCACAGGATGCATATCTCCAGCTCCCAGCAGTTACACGTGCACAGGATGCATATCTCCAGCTCCCAGCAGTTACACGTGCACAGGATGCATATCTCCAGCTCCCAGCACGCACCCAGCACTTACACGTGGGCTGGCTGCATGTATGAGGGGGCAGTATTGCACATTGTACCGACCTTGCTCTCAGGAGCATCACTGGAGGAAGGACATCTGAAAAATAGACTGCATAGCACGACCAAAGGAGAGCAATATACACCACGACACAAGATAACCATCACCGAAGTACTTAACACAAACCAGGCGCGCACTTCCAACAAGAGAGGTCGAGCGAAGCAAACACCATTCATTCACGCCTCGGACATCTGGGACTCTTTCACGGAATGGTCAACTTTTAGCAATCCACAGTACTAGGAACATATACGTGGCGGGAGTAACGGCCAATCAGCAAGGCAGATTGCATCCATAAACACGTGTCCTCTACCGCTACCGTTAGCAATACTTTTGGCAACTTTTAAAAACAATTTTGGAGCAACAGTGTGGCATTTGAAGGTTTCGAATGAGCCTGGTTTGTGTGTGATGTTTGAGACCTGCAAGCGATGTGGTTTAAGGGGGGAATATTGTACAGTTGCTGTTTTTAGATATTTGCATTATATACTTTGACCGTTTTGGCCAAGGGATGGGGGAGATGGGCCAAATCACAGGAACAGCAAGAAGCTGGGTTTCAAACCTGGCTATGACTCACTGTTCCACATCGCCAAGTCAGCTAGTGCGACCCCAGACAATATCGATCTCCTGCTAGACCCCGCACGCGGCTCTTCTGTTTGGAAATCATTCTCTATTTTATAGGCAGGTGATTAACCAGTTGAACAGGTTACTGGTGTCTTGCGGCATCCTTCAGCCTCCGGTCAAGGGGGAAAGCTTCGACTTTACAAATTGCTCTGCTTTGAGCAAAGACAGTTGTGAATACAAGAGCGCGTCGGCTGATGTGAGACTTCTATATAGCACTTCAGGCCGAACTGCGTCACTTCTTGGCGCTCTAATGGTAGCACCTGGTAGCCTCGAGGACCGTAACACCTGGAACAGCTCGAGGACGCCCACTTAGTGTAAGGTTCCTGGAAGGCACAAGTGGGGCCATCTTGAGATTCAAGCCTATTATGCCTGCGGGCTGCACGTTGAGTACATGAAATGCAGGTGCCGTTTCTATGCAGCGAGTGCGCAACTTGCTGAGCTAGCGGACATGCTGAAGTTGAGCAGGCAAACAGCAACGCGCGTAAACACATTCTAGTTCATTCACAGAGATCCCTTCCGGTGGGACAAGGTGGGGTGCTGAATGTTGATTCACATCCGATCTCCTCATCCCGCATACCTGCGAAAAGTGGGAACGCACCGGAAGAGGGCACCCCTCTTCCTTACCAGCCGGGCATGCTGGACTAGGGCCGGGTGGCAGCGTCCTGCACGCTGCCTTTCAATGCATGTCCGAGCATTAGAAAGGGCCGCGTCGCCTGCACCCGACGCGTTATGCTGCAAGACATTTACACTGCGCCAAATCATCCGAAATCGGGAGCTTATTTCCGAGCTTCAGCCGAATGCTGCTGCCTCAAGAGAGATGGTATAAGCACCCTGTTGGCGCTACACGGTACGTTCAAAAAGGGGCAACGTGATTTCATGTGCAATCAATTCAAGCCCATCCACACGGTCCCCCAAAACAAACACTGGCACATACTACAAGGCCCCCTCAGCCCAATCCTGGCTTAAAGATGTGGGTGACCCATTCCAACATGATGGGTGGGTGACCCATTCCAACATGATGGGTGGGTGCCCCGGGTGGGTGCCCCGCCCCCCCCCGCCCCCTGCTTAGAGCGGAAAAAGTCTGAGGCACCCCTGGCGTGCATACAATACAATGACGACAAAGATAAGGTTAATAGCCGCCGATTACCACAAGACAGGCCGCCAGCAGGGATCTTAAGCAAGAAATGCCCACCGAAGAGCTATAAACCCTTCTTTGTCAGCGAGTGTCTAATTCGGAAGCAAATGAGAGGACAGCAATTCAGTTTATACAGAGGGAAGTGATGGGTGCAAGGGCCCCAGGAAACAGCAAAGGGCAGATTTTAAGACACAGAACGAAAACAGAGAAATGTCTGTGTTACAAGACAACATGGGGGCAGTTGTTGGGGGGCCCCCATGAGGCTCGAGGCCCCTTTCATTTGTAAAAGTTGAGAGGCCAGGACACATCCCTGCCCGCGTAAGCCCCGCCCCACCCCTCCCCCTCTCCCATAAGATACCCTTTGATCGGAAACAGCAGTGACCAGAGACTTGACAGGAGCGGAGAGCGACGCCGCGTGCAGGTGAAGAGCGACGCCGCGTGCAGGTGAAGAGCTCGCCCCTTCCGGTGCCTGTCTTGCCCGCGTATGTGCACGTGTCTGCTTTTCATTGTTTTCCCGCATTCTAGTAGCGTTCCTACAAAATGCGCTCCTCCCTCAGCGCCCGAATGTCCATCCGGCTAAAAGCCCTAGAGACGGCGCTGCTGTGCAGGTGGCTCTCACATTAGACCCAACAAGGATTGCACCCCCAAAAGCTGGGGCCCCCAGAGCCCACATTAAGTGCCACTGGGGCAATAAAGCGCCCCGGGCTGTGATTGCCATGTGTTCGAGACTTCGAGTAGACAGTCGTTCTCCACGCTGATACATGTAGTGTTGGGTTTGTCCTCTGCTAAATGGCACCTGCGCCTTGATACTGTGAATGAGGCGATAGGTTGGGCCCTACAAATACATTTAGCTACTCCTACCTATGCATGCTCACCTTGAAACCAGTGGTCGAAGTGGACGGGAGAGGTGCTCCTCTACTTCTTTTAATTAAGTTTTACAGTTCCTATATTTTTATTTTAAAATGAAACCGTTCCGGAATGGTTTCATTTTAAAATAAAAGTGTAGGAAGAAGTTGAAGCTTGAGCGTTCCCCTAAACAGCAGGTGCATGTGTTTTGGGGTTTGTATTTTGCATGGGAGAGGGTGTGAGGATGGAGTTTGTGGGAAGCAGTGCAGGCCAGCAGGGAACATAGTTCCACTACTTCTTTTCGTACACTTCGACCGCTGCTTGAAACGTGTTTGGCTACTCCGCCTTTCCCAATAGCCTGCCATGAAACACTGCCTTTAGGCGCTTGTGCCCAAAGTTCGCTGCACTTTGACTATGCTGTGCATAACGTGTGTTGGCCAATCTCTGAGGGAAGAGCATGCATTATTGACTCTGGAATTTGCCCATGATAAACATTTTGTGAAAATACATGTGACATGTCTGCGCTGTGTTCATCCGACGTTACCTGCTTCTATGCGCTAGCGTGTTTTTACAAGATGTGTAGTCATTTGCCTACTATCACACAGTTTATCAAGAACATGTATGCTAGTAATCAAGTTGTCTCCTTGTGAGAATCTGGTGAGTTATCCTCGGCGCAAGATAGCTCAGCGAGTGAAGGCGTTACCTCAGATATCGGAGTTCAGTCTGTAAGGCTCAGGTCCGAAACTCATCGTGGTCGGTGAAGTAGTTCAACATTGTAGAGTCATTCTTCTGAGCGCTATAAGGTTGGGTCCGTGTTAAGCAGAGTTCCAAGAAAAAAAACTGGACAGGTGAAATATTTGTAAAGTAGCAAGGACGTGTGGCACCATAGAGAGATTTCTGAAGGGAAAGGGCAGTGCAGGAGGCAAGTATATTCCCAGTGGAATAGTGCCACACTCTCAGGATGCGGGGTAACAGTAGAACATGCTTATTTCACATAATGCCCTTTATATGTGCCCCGTGGGATCCACTGGCGGGAAAAGTCCGACTGGCTGGAGTCTTTTACTAACACCGGCAGTGGGCAGCAAGTGGTGCGGCCCTGGCAGCATGGCACGTGCTAATGTGGGCAATTCCCCCTAGCTCTGCACACTGAATCACTAGAAGGGGGTGGGGGCTCTACGGCGTAATGCAACCCTCTTTGCACCAGGTTTCAGCGGCCCTAAAAGTGGGCAGTTTCTGGGTGGGGAGCCAGCGGGTCTTGGAGGAGAAAACTCTGGTATATGAGGTGGAGGGTTCCCAGGGGTCCACTCTGCTCCTTGAGAGTGGGCTCCGGGGCACTTTCCTGGGGCTGTACTCCACCGGCATGCGGATCCCCAATGGGCCGGCCTTTGGGAAGAGGGAAGTCTCTGCTCCCTGCCCCACCCACCGCCTAGGCAAGTCGCTTTATTTTCCCTTATCTCACCCCTCCCCAGACTTTTACACCTGGGGGCGGAATTGGCTTCTGCCTCAGCAGATGAAACTGTTACTTACGGAGGCCCATAGGGCCAGTTTATCAAGGCTTGGCAAAGCATTCGCGGCACTGTGCATTCCCTTTCTGCACATGTCTTTTGGGGAACTTTGCCATTTCAGGATGGCGCGTCTCCTGTGCGATACAGAAAGCTAGGCCGTCATTTGTGTTTGTGACTTCTGCACTTCACAACCCAGAGGCTGCTCTTACGGCCAACCTGCCCAGGTCCGTCCAAAACAACTTAGAACATTAAGAGAGTCAAATCGGCACACAGGTAAGGGGGTACTGCCAGGGGTCAAGTCCTAAAAATTAAAGTGGGGGACTCCTCAACAAACGCAATGGGATGTGGCATCACCAGGAATTTGCATATCAAGGTGAACTATGCACATTTCATTAAATTGGCTTTGCATAACCACCCAAATTGCACAGCACTAATGGCATTTGCCTTTCATAAAAGCAGCACACACACAAAACCAAGACAGGATATGTTCTTCTAATAGTGTTTTTGAAAACGTTAAAAGGTGCGCATGTTTTAAACTCCAAGAACGAATACAAATGTTTTCCCTGGGTCTTGCAGTACCGAAATGGGACATATCGCCTTTACTTGTTTGCTATTTTTCCTCAGGTTATATTGTACAGTGGTGAAATGTCCGGCCTACAAACCTGATGACTGCAGTTTGATCCCTTAGGTCGGTTTCAATTCATAAATTCGAAGAGCACATTCAATGTTTCTCATTTTAGCTGGGGGGACTGAGTGCACCCTCTCAATAAAGTGGGTGGACTCCGTCCCCCTGCGTGTACCCTCGACTTGAGCCCTGAGTACTGCACCCATCAACACCACCGGTTTCCGCCTCTGCCATCCTGCTATGCGACTAGTAGACACTGCCGGCCTTTCTACAGGGCCATGCCATGAGTAGCCAACATTATTGGCAGAAGCGCGCCATATAAGACCACCTTACTTTACACTGCATTACATCATACACCGAATTGTTGTTATAGAAGTGCTTTGATATGTGTTATGTACTTCCTTATACATCCAGGGTGTGATGACATATGCCATAACTACACAAAGTTTCGCACGACCACTAGGCCATATATAGCAGTGAGTACCGCTGCTAGCCTTAGTGTACCAACCACCAATGGGCAAAACACAACTTAAATCAAGGGTCCATTCATAGCAAACACATGCTTTCCAAATGGCACCTACACTATATGTTATTTGTATGGGCATAAAAATGACACAAAATAACATACATTTTGAAAGTCCTGTTGCACAAAGCTTTGCACCAGAGAGAAGCAGGCGATACATGTGAGCAGCCGAGATCTGCACTTGCTGCCTTATGCCTGATTTGCAAACCCAAACTAAAAAAAAAAAAAAAAGGTGTAGCAGATTTGGAACTGCCTGGTGCATCTTTGAGTATCTCACGTGCAAATGGCTTTCAAAAGGACTGGCACCAGGGCCCATGAGAGATGCCCCGGGCAGCTCCGGATTTGCGGCACACCCTAGGCTTTGTGGCTCAGGTATAGCAGGTAGCAGGTGCCCATCAAGATGCTGACTGGCATCTGCTGCTTTGCTCCAGTGCAAACCTTGCGAAATAGGCCCACTGCGTCTTACATTTGCATAGACTGCAGGGCTGGAGGAGAGGCCTTCTAACTCCGCTCAGTGTTAAAGCCTTTCACCTGGAAGGCCCATCGCGCAGCATAGCCGCCGACTGTGCGCTTCTTTTCTGGCACGCAAATGCAACCAGACTTGCGTGCCGCAACTGAAATGGCTTTTCTGCCTTGATTACATTGAATGCATTTTATATATGCCCAACCAGCCAGGAAATCGCATCACAGTCTGCTGTCCTGCCATAAAGCTTTATGTGCCTTTCAATGTGTTAGTTGTGGAGTAATATTCTTGGTGGGCTGACCAGGGGGCAGCGCACAAAGGCGGAAGAACACGTGAAACCAACTTGGAGAAATCATGGCCGCATTTATCTGCATCAAGCACAACCCACAAATCTGACCCGTAAGCAGACTAACACGGAAACACCATGAACATATCAACAATGCATCATTTACATTCTTTGGCAGGTAGTCCATTCCCGCACCCATAGGCGGTATGACGGTAATGCGCCGCCCTGGCCTCCCCGCCATTCCCTTTTTGTGGGCTGTACCAGTAGGCCCCATACTTGGTACCTGTAGTAACTGCCTCCTGAAACTGCCCCGTCTCCATGACCTCTAACAGCCCAAAACACACATTGGGAGGCAGCCAACCTACCCCACTGATTTATCCCGGGCCCCGTGTCCCTCCGAAGTGGCAAATCCCTGTCCTCTTGAACCTGCCTCCCCATCACTACCCCTATCCTTCTCCCATGCACCAATCACACAGGAAGGGTGGAATGATCAATGGTGCCCTGCGGGGCTGATGGTGCAGCGAGCAGGGACCGGTGGCGGGATCACCGAGGAGTAGAAAGTCGATGCCCCCAACTTCGGGCCGCCCTTAAACGGCAGCTTTTCAGATCCCTGGCTCCCCTCCCTGCCCCTGCAAAGCCCACGAAAGGCAATGCCCACTCCCAGCCACGCCTCCTCTGCACACCGGGCCACTACCGGCCCGGTGCCGTGCACCATTACTGTGCGGGGGCAGGGGGACCCGAGGAAGGGCGGACCATCCGTGGCAAACAGCGTCCTCCTGTAGGAGGGGTCTTACTTAGGTAATATATGCAGTTGCCTTCTGTAGCGGTCACAGGTACAGGGCTTTCCTTCAAGGTTCAACAGCACCTTATCAAATATCACACAAATTAAAACCATTTCATAATGTGATCCTTTGATCTCTCATGGGCATAGATAGAGCATTAGCTGCATACACACTAAAGAGATCAGGTTTTGCCTCTAAGATCAATGGTGAGCAGCAGGAACACTGTGTATTTAACCCTGCCGCAGCCCAGCACATTTCCTGGTCGATGTACGTTTGGTGAGTGGTGGTGGGGTAGGGACTCTCCCCTCACTGGTGTAGAGCACATGCCATCCACTTATAATTCAAGTTTAGGTGGTCGGCCCCTATAGCTAGAACTCGTATAGGTGATCAAGGGTTCGCCAGAAGAGCTCCTCTCAGTCTTTCTGCCGTACTCTAGGCTAAAGGGTGCCTATCTGCTGGCATCTGGCAGATCTATGCATCAAGAAAAAGGCCCAGATGTTGTGAATACCATCACAGATGAACTCCTATGCATTCATCATTTAGAATTAGCATCCACAAAATGATCATTTTTAGAATGTATGATTTTCATTGAAGAATCTATTATGGACCACAGGGGTGTTTTATCAGTGACTATTTGGATCACCCCCTTCTTGACACACATTACCTCTCCCAGGTCTGCCCCACTTGTGAGTGCTGCCCTCCAGCCCGCATTATGTTCGGTCTTGTGTTTTGTTTTCTCTAGGCTTCCTTAGGAGTAGTCAAGGCCTGCTCCCATTTCTATTTTTGATTGCTCACATGCCTGGAAACCTTTTAAATTCTTGTCTAGTTTGAAGCTTTTCTTCCAAAGCTGGTCTTTGACACCATTCGTCACATTATCGCAGTCTTTAATTAATACCGTGTAGCCAAATCCTGATTCCTTGGTGACTAACAACTCTTCAGTATGCACACGGCATCCCCACCTTGGAGGTTTCCTAGCCTTTACTATATCATCCAGGATCCCCACTGTGGTTCCACTTATTTCTGGTCTTCTCCAGCCAGCACCAGAGCCATGCCCCACACTCTTATTGAAGTTCCCCAGAATTGAGTTATCAGCCAATTAATGTTCTTGTTTACACATTGAACACCAAACAACAGCCACTCAGCCATACTCAAGATCTCACAGAATTAGTGTTACACTGGATCCTAGCCGCATACCTGACTCTCCATCATCCCGACCTGCAGTATCCCACCCGCAGGCTCGCACAATTATTTTTGTTCCCCATTCCCGACTTAGCCTTCACGGAGACAGTGCCACTCGGGGTTCCCCATCCCTACCCCCCCTCATATCCTTCCTCACCTATGCCTTATTTTGTCCATCCGTTAATATTACCAATTTTCCTTTTGCTGGGACAAGTACCATTGAAAGGCAGGTTGGTAAAATCTAGTCAGTGTAATGACAGCAGCCCATTACATTGGCGGTGAGGACGCGGATTGTTTCGGATGTGATTGGTGTTAGGACGGCTGGAGTGGAAGAGAGGTTTGCTTATCGACTGAAGGATTGGAGCTACCATTAGTTTTCAATTATTTTGGTCGCGATTTGCGTCATTTACTTGAAAAGTGCTACAAACAACAGAACACAGATTAGAAATGGGCAAATGTAGAACAAATGGCATTGCATTGTGTACAGTCACGTTTCGGTCTGTTTTTTAACTTAAAATATTAAAGATGGTGATTGAATTCTGCAGGCAGGGAATTCCTTAGTTACAGCTAAAAATGCTTTGCCGTCCTCCATCTCCTTTCTGATGTGTGGGAAGTATCTTCAAGGTTGCTTCAGGTCAGTGTAAACAATCACCGAACAAATCGTTCAAATATGAATATCATAGAGAGATATCCTGCTAGAGGTAAGCCATACATATTTACTGAAATGTTTTCTGACAACATTAAATCAGGTTTCACTATAAACAAATATGCAAAAAGCCCCCACCCCACATTCAGAGTAATTGTGTAAATAAGCTTATTTCATGAATATTTATTGTAAAACATCCTCAATTCTCTACTGCATTCGGCCCTACAAGCCTATCAATGAATACCCATAAACTCAGCCAGTATGCCTAACTTGGGCTGTTTTAAGCTAAATTCTTTTACTTCTGGCAAGCAAGGGAAGAGTGTAGCTATCAGGGCAAACATGTTCTGTATCGCCCCTTCTCCATCAGGTGTCTGGCTGTTGGATTTCGCATGCATTGAAGTTGCCAAAGAGTGCGCATTTGCAGACCTGCACAAAGACTGTTTCTGTGGTAAAATCTGGAAGCTAGACTGTTTCCTTCTCTCCAAACTCCTGCAAATAGGTAATCCGTTTCTTTGGGATATTTAAATAAACAGACACGACACAATCATCAGATCAAAACCATATCTTGAATTACAGTTTTTTGGTTGAGCACAATGCACATTTGAGATGACATGTAATGATGGTATTGAGATTTTTTGTACCAGAGACGTCTTCTGTGGCTTGAAGGCAAGACCACTTTTACATAAAACACCACGAAAAGCTATTGGATCCCAGATAGAACAGGAAACTCCGGTTGTCCTTAGTTCCTTTTAATTCAGGCCAACAAATGACAGCATCAGGCCAAGTGAGGGTAGGTTATGGGGGGCTTCAGAGAAAGATCCCAATAGAGTCCATTAACCTGGGGGCACCGATAGAGGGTATTTGAAGGAAAGCAGGGTGTCAACGGCCAGGGAGAAAAGGAGCGGGACCTCAATCTTGTACTCTTTCAGGTGGACCCAATTATCCTGCCCCATAGCTAACATGCAAGTGGGCCTCCGCCTATTTGGTCAAAATCATCCAAGTCACTATAAAGACTGAACGGAATCTAAGTGTGTCTTGTATGAACGCTGCCATCAGCGCTGACACCACAGCCCATGAACTGAAATCACACCGTCCACAGAGGACAACTATGCCCTAAAAAATAGAGACAAACGCATGGACTGCTGAGGGCCCAGATGGATTGCCGCCATTGATATTCATAACAGCCCAGTGGTCTGTGGAGTCGCTCCGTGCATCTCGGGGAGGCACTGACTGCACAAGATGGAGGACAGAAGTTGCCAAGAACCATTGGACTGTGATTAAATAGAAGTTGCCTGTGATCCCGGCAGAGCAAAGTGTCAGCACATAGCCTTGGCCTCTTTCATAATTTGTATTTTTGTTTACATTAAAGTGGATTTTGAAAGACACCAAAAAATCATAAAAATAATGCTACTTCTGTTGCCTCATCAACAGCACGCAACGTGCCGCGCTAAACAGATGGAGCAGCTCTTTCCAAAAACAGACACATTATACATGGATGGATAAATAAGTGATTCTTGCGGGCATACCTGTGCTGGAGCTCAGACCTCCTTGATACTAAGCTGAAGACACCACAAGCACACAACGCCCCTCGCCCCCGAGAGCGGCCGAGCTCACCTGGTTGGGACCAGGTGAGCGGCCGAGCTCACCTGGTTGGGACTAGAACCTGTGATGTCTGAGTTTCCCCTGATCCCACAGAAAGGGTTGTTAGATACATTTCTGAGATAATATGCCCCCCCCCTCTCCCGCTCTCTCTCGTTAGATGTTTCTGCTTCTCTTTATACAGGCACGCATTTCATTGAGTTTGGCCTCTGTCATGTGATATCTCCCATGATATGCGCTTTCATTGCTACTGGCAAAAAACTTAAAAGGCCACTCTAGCAATGCAACTTTTATCAAACTTCTTTTTTGATCTCCTCTCCCCTTACCTCTGCTCCGCGTCCCAGCATAGAAGCACCCGGGGCTATGGTTTTTCCCTGTTTGAAATGCCATGCCTGTAAAATTGTGTGTGCTTGTAGCTCCATAGATCTGCACATCGATAGGTTGATGGCGATATATAGGCAGATACACACATAGATTGATGCATAGATAAATGATCATACACAATGGCAACAAGTCAATATTATCTTGCCCTACCGATTGGCTGATTTTCAGTAGTCCCTTAATGAGATGTTTGCACAGGAAACAATGCAACTATAACACTGCAGGAGTCTAGAACAAGGCTACTTATCACAAGACCAGGAGCTGCTTGCAGCCCTTCAGATCATTGCCTGTACCCTCGTCCCCCTAAGCCCATGGCCTCAACACTATTCTGACTCTTTTTCTCAGCCAGGCCTCGCAAATTTGAAGCCACAATTTGGCAGCTCTCTATCATACATCTTTGAACACTTCTTGCCAGTGGTAGAAGTGTACCGAAAAAAGTAGTGGGACTGTGGTGTCGGCAGGGGAGAGGGTAAGCAGAAGCATAGTGCAAAATGTGACAAGTTGTTGCAGGCAGGGCATTGCAATCGTCTAAGTGACTAGTTAAGGCCCCTATTATAACTTTACACTTGCACAGGGACAGGAGTGGATAACTCCTCTGTACAGAATGGTGAATGATTTCGTATAAAGTAGAGGAATGGTAAACAAAAAAAAAAATGAAAGTAGTGGAACACCGCTCCCGACCATTCCCGCTCACTTCGATCACTGCTTCTTGCAGGCCCAAAGGCAGAAGGACATTAATACATAACTGTTATCAAAGTATTACTGTTTTATTTCTTTTATTGCCTTACTATATCCTAAGATTGTGTTTTGCCTCTGTCTGTAACTACGCCGTGATACCTGAGGCCTAAAACATATGTAATACATAAATAAATTAATTAATAACCCCGGGAAAGAGAGGCTTGCAACAGTGAAAGGGAGCGGCTCAGAAGGAACCACAAAAAGGGAGAGAGAGCGAGGGAGAGAGGGAGATGAGAGGGAGAAAAAGAGAAGAGATTGAGAGAGAGAAGAAAAGGGGAGGAAGCAAATCAAGCAATGGGGAAAGCACATGAAAGTAGAGGGAGACAGATTAGGAGAGAGGGTAGTTTGACAAGGACAGAGAGAACAGGAACAAGTATCTATAGTGACAGATTAAAGAAAAATAATTTAGGAGACAGAAAGTGGGCATGCAGGAAAGAAATTGTGATGGGAAATGGAAACAAAGCTGGAAGGAAAGGAAGCTAGGATGAAGCAAACAAAAGGGATTTTTTTGAACGCATAATAAATCGTTTTCAACGTAACGAATGTTACCACATTTTTAGTTTGGATTATTCGGTGGCGCCGTAACTATTAAATAGGGAGAAATGACATATGAGGAGGGACACAAAGCTTGTAGGTGTTGTTTGGTTATTTGTCCGCCCTTATGGCCATTCCCACCCGGCTGCCGCCCCTCCCAAAACACCTCCACATGGATGGGATCAGCAGGGAGGCAGTTGCAGCAGCGGAAGAAACGACATACCCAGGGTTCTTGGAAAGATAGGGCCACATTTATTTGTACTCATCGTAAGCCTTAAAACGCATACCAAAATCATAAATGTGACCCAAAATGCCAAACATTATTATCACAACAGGAATTTTCATTAGGGAATTGCATTTAATAAAGATGAACATAATAACAGCAAATCCCCATGTGCCAGAAGGTCCAAGTGGACCGCGTACTCCGCCACCATGGGCGCTGCACAGCGCTGAGGTGCCCTGTGCTAACATGGGCTTCTCTGCCATACCGTTATTGGGGGACGATCCAAGGAGGCACCCTTTTCTTGACCGGCACTGTCCGCTCATGGCCCTGCCTCCCATTGGCCCTCCCCCATTGGCCCCTCCCTGTTAGACCCCCACCGGCTCAAAACCACCCAGTCGGAGGCAGAACGTGCCCTCGCCACTGCACCCTACTGGCCTCAGGATCCCCAAAAGAAGCAGCCCAATGTCCACACGGTCCCCCCCACCTGCCACAGAGACCTCGACCACCAGTCCGGGGGCAGTCCCCACAGACCATGTTGTGCGAACCAGCACCAAAAAGTTCTCCGACAGTAAATTGGTAACCCGTACGGATAGGTGAATGCCTTGGGTGTGCAAGTTCTCGGATCCCCTCACCAGTCAGTTGGCCACAACTCGCACGCACCCGCAGAAACATACCAACAGAGCTAGTTCATTATTTAGTTTCCTTGCAGATATGTGCAGAGGCCTAGCGGGACCCAGCACACCCCACCTTGTCCATGGGATAATTTGTGACCAGGCAATCAGAGCATTGGGATAAAACCTGCCCATCCAGTCAAACAGAGAGGCAAGTGACTCCCTCACTCCTTCAGACCCAAAGAAACCATATTGTTGCCACCAATGGGGAGGGTGGCTAGATCCGGTTCAGACCACTGTTGGTTCGCACTATGCCTGGTCACGATGTTGCGGACATCCCTATTCTGCATTCCTCCCCTTCCGATCCAATGCACAACTACTCCTGGGCACCTCAGCACCTTCGGGCATTCCCTCGCCCTTTCTCCATCCGCCTGATGAAAGAGTGACCAACCAGTCAGGCCACTCGAACCGGCAGCATCCTCTAAAATAGTCCACAGAAGAAAGAACAACATGTTAGGCAGGGGGCACGCGCACATCACATGCATCACAGTGTTTTTTCATAGAAGTCTTCTGAGAGGTAATGACTTCATTGGAGCTGTAACCACGCTGCTGGTGTAATAACGTCTTAACCACATCTGCCATAAACCACTCGATCTATAAGCAATATGCATGGTTCCATGTGTTAAAACCGCAGCAAAAATGGCTGTTTATGCAAAAGAAATGCGGCAAAAATGTTGTGGTTTTGCTTCTGCAATCCATGTAAAGGATGCGGGGGACACCCCCGCAACCCCTGGAACCATTATACCCTTTAAGGGGGGCGGGGGACACCCCTGCAACCTCCGCTCCCCTTAAATGGTATAACGGGGTAGACCTTTACCAGGTCAAACCACAGCATTTTTGGCCACTATTTTTTGCACATTCAACATGTTTGCCATGATTGTATTACTTATTATACCATATGCATGTACCTCACTGAGTCACTGTTAAAACACGCAATGGAAAAGCCAACAGTTTTGGCTTGTGTATAAGTATTAGGCATTTGCCAGACACTGCTATTAGATGTCCAGATACTCGCACCATTTTGCACCTGCTAGCATTGATGGCAAGTTAATACCACTACGGCAGTGCCTGGCAAGTGTCTTTCTCATGCCTACACAAAAACCCAAACTGGTGCAATGCTTGTTTTGTGGCTGGGGACTCTGTAAAGCCAAATAGATGGCTGTACCTAACTGAAAGAGATGAAAGGGTGAGCTGTCTCTGATGGCATTGAAACTGGGTATCTCCAGGATGAGGACAGGTCTCAGCATTTAGCACATAAAGGCAAAGAAAGGCAACAGGGATGCAAAGGCACAGAAGGAAGGAGCAGGGAGGAAGAGGTTAGCAGGTGCACCAGAATAGACAAACTGCCCAGATCTGTTCCTGGCCATTTGGAGATGTGCCTAACTGTCACGGGGCACATAGATGATAGTCAGGCATGTTTCTTGGCATGTGGCAGCTTCACACATCTGCTGATGGGCACGTTCAAACTGGCTATACCTTTTGCTGAGCAAGTCAGAATTGGAAATCCTGAAAATAAGTGTGGTGAATCTACAAACAGCAGTGTGGACTTGTATGTAAAAATCTTACCATGCTTAGACCAATGAGGCTGGCCCAATGTCCTATAGCATGCACGATTCTCCCACCATTTTCTAAAAAATGCCCTCGCGAAGAACCCAAACTCCTGTAAAGGTGCATTGTAAATTTCATCAAGTCTGTGGTGAGTATTACTCATCTAGTGCCCTTTAAAAGCAGCATTGACTTTATTTTACACACAATTGCCCTGAGACATGGTCCCGCAATCACATCTTGCTCTCTGAAGGCTATGCTCCCCGGCGCTTTAGCATCATTTTGACCAGACATTCATTGTGTAGGGTATGGGAGGGATAACTACAACCCCGCATACAGAACTTTTGAAATCTTTTGATGTATTTCCAAAGCTACTCGCTGAATGCATTTGCACACGTGTTGTTTTTACATCACCTCCTGTTACACAATAACATAGTTTGTTGGGCTCCCCACTTTGCTTAACAATGAGGATTTCATTTGTTTCCAGTCCGATGGGGATGAAGTAGCCAATGGTCATTGTGACTGTCGTCCAAACACTAATTTGAAGTTTGTGAGCACAGGTGGTCTCTAGATGGGTGTCTGTCCTCAAAATCTTGAGCTGAGAAACTTTGCGTCTAAGACTTTGAGAGATGTTCCTTCTAGATGTAAGTCACTTAGCCAGGGGCAGCCCGCTTCTGTTGCTGGTACCTTTCCATTTAAATATTACATTTCTTGCAAATGTGCCATACTTAAATGAGTGGGGACATGGGATGTGATGGAAAAGTTGCTAGCTTTCGAAACTGGGCAGCTGCTTCATTATCTCAATTTCAGCACATTGCCAACACATTGTCCTAGTGTATCGCCTAACTCTGCTGTGCCTAAAATTGTAACTATGTGTAACGTACAGGTGCAAAAGTCAACTAGACCACTCACACCAATCTGTTTTACATGCAGTGGTCCATGCTTGGTGCGTTCTCGCCAGTGGCGGAGCTAAGGGGGTGGAGGGCAGGGGTCCGCCTGCTTGGACCCTTTCCCTCAATGCTGGGCGCACCCCCTGTTGTCCACTCGGCTGACGCATTGGTTGTTATACACGGTTCCCAGATGTAAGCTGCCGAGTAGCAAGGTGAAATGCTAACCACGCTAACTATATGTGTATGTTTCTGTGGGTACGACGTCCTTTCATCACCTGCCTGTTCATCCCCAGGCTTTTCAAAGTGCACATTTCATCGAATGTGCTCATCAAATTTTTTAGGGGGGGGTGGGAAAGGGCAGATAAGGGTTTGGGCGGGTGGACAATGGCAAAAAATAAGTGTGGGAGAGGGGTTTGGGGGTGTACCTCCCCTAAAAAATAAATAAAACAGTGAGCGCATTCGATGGAATGTGCACGTTAAAAAGCCTGGGGATGAAAAGGCAGGCGATGAAATGACATGGAACCGTTTCTGTGACTGTGCGAGTCGTCGAGTGCGCAAGTGTGATGGGCGTTTGATTGGCAGGAGGTGGGAGACCCTTCTAGCATGTTAACAGTGGTATACAGTGATAATGCCGGGATGCACTGGCGGCTCTCAACAATTTGGAACAGTGCACCACCAATACGGTATCATGGAATTGGAGGCGTGGCCTACAGCCCTCTAGGGCTGGGCTGAAGTGTGCCATACACCTGATTTGAAAGACAACATTTAATAACAATCCAAAAGCAAATGTAGTCAATGATATACGAGCATGTACACTAGCAGTTCCTAAATCTGTCTTTAGTTACAGTGTGTACTTCTGGTTGTTAGAACAACATATATCCTTTTGTAGTCTCAATGCCCTAGAAAGCTGACAAGCTTGGATGTTTTGCAACAATATATACTAACACTGCCCCATTTATGCTGCCACTTAAGAAAGGACCATCCTGAGGCTTGCCAGCACCGCCCCCTATTAAGGTGCGCTCAAAGAAAATGAGGGCAACAATAATCACCTCTAAATCATTCTTCCTCCAAACCTAATTGACAACACATTTGTACACATTTCTTCACCACCGAAACAACACGATATGTTAAGTGTCTTTTATACAACTTCAATCACCACCATAGTGGATTTACGATACCAAGACATTGGGCCTCATTACAAGAGCTGTGGTAAGGCAACAATGGCGCTGTTAGTGCTACCGGCGCCGTTGTTACCTCGCTGCAACATTACGAGTTTGCTCGCGGGTGCCGCTCTGGACGCCTGGTCAGACCAGACGTCCAGAGCGGCACACGCGAGCAGACCAGGATGGTAGCAGCGGTACCATTACTAAAGGTACCGCTGCTACCATCCTCCCCATTCCCATTGAGCCCTTTCGGGGCTCAAATGGGAATGTGGAAGTACCAGGTTCGGGTCCCGCGAATGGGAATCACCGGGCCCGCAAAGGTTGGAATGTCCCGATAATTCCCATTTTTCGGGACCCAGACCCGGGTTTGGGGGTAGCCATGCTGGTAAAAATGGCATGGCTACCTCCAAACACGTAATGAGGCCCATTGTCTGATGAATAGGGGCAATTTGACTCCGCTAGAGATACCTAGGTCATAGTCTAGAGCAAGAGTAGTAAGGCTAAACAAAACAATAGAGGCATGAATAACGATGTGAAGAGATACACCGAAACACAAGGGGATGAGAACAATGCGGAAAGGGAAGAGGTGGTGTCGCTATGTGCATGTCTATATGTGTAGTTTTTGTATTTTAGAATGTTGCACTTGACACAGTGGGCCTCATTACGACCCTGTCGGTCCTGTAACAACAGTGCCGGTGGGCTTACCAACGCCGTTGTTACCGGACCGGCAGAGTACAAGTTTGCGGGCCAGATGCCCTGCCACCCGCCAGGTCTGACCTGACGAGTGGAACAGCACCAGCTTGCAGACTTTGACGGTAGTCAAATAATGGTTGCCGGTGCTTCCGTCCTCCCCATTCCCATTGAGTTTTATGGGACTCAATGGGAATGGGGAGTTTCCTTTTCTGACGCCTGGCTTCACGGACCACCGGGGTTGTAATGCCCCAGCGATTCCCTAAAGCCAGGCGCCGGAAAAAAAACACAACTCCGGCGGCAGCCTGCCGTTTTTATCGGCACGGCTATCGCCGGAGTTGTAATGAGGCCCAGTATGTTTATTGCCCAAATGCTACTGAAAATGATTTACTTTGCAGATGCTTGTGGGACTTGGTAATTCGAAGATTTTATTTGCTGTTTGGGGCTTTATCTATTGTCTTAAAGTGTACACTAAGTGATTGATCTATGAATTTATTGAATTTTTTAGACATTTTTGGGGGGTATTTAAAAAAGATAGAGTATGTTTTTCTGTGTTTTATAAACTTGAAAATGGATTGTATAATATGAATTTTTGGTGAAATTTTTATCTCAAAAGTAAATTGTTATGTGTGACTGTAAATTGTATGTATATTGTGAAATAATATATTAGTACCCGGCGAGGGTCAATGAGCTTGTAAAAAGCAAGATCATTGGTCCTCGACCGGGCCTTCCGCTTCCCAGAATTCTCTCCGCGACTGGTCGCCAAGGAAAGGGAGAAAGGACTATGTGTAATCCCTTCGCCCCTTCCAGGGTGCCAGTTTTTTGTTGACTTTTTTCTTAAATTTGTTTTAATGGTGGCCATGGAAAGGGAGAAGGGACTACGTGTAGTCCCTTCTGATCCATGCAGCCATTTTTTTTTGCTGGTTTTTTTCTCAAGTCGAGAAACGGTTGCAATGCCGTTTCTGAACTTGAGAAAAACTGCTGTTAGTACACGGTACGATGTGCCGGTTTACCAATGGCAATACAACCCTCAGAGGGGGGCATTCCTGGTAGGGTAATGCCCATGGGGCTACGTTAAAGCCCTTGCTTCGCTCGGGCTTCTAACTATGGCCGCATGGGCATTACCCTACCGGTAATGCCTTCTCCTCAGGTTATATTGCCCAAGTAAAGGTTGAATTGATTAAAATGGAACCATACACAATAAAAAAATAAGTATGAGTATTGGCCAATGTTGGAAAAATGGACATGATGAAAGAAAATAAAAATGTGATTCTTCACAGAAACAAGTATTTTTCCCACAAAGGCAGTTTTCCAAAACTTCAGAGAGAAATGTTTGAGAAATTAGTGAAGCCTGGATGTGTGATGGACCTAATAAGTGGTTGAAAGTTCCATATTCATAATAGCACAATGGAACGTACACTACCCCAAGACACACATGTCTACACTAAATGTACTTTAGCACCACACCAACCCACCACAGATGCACCAGCTCAACTCTACTCAACCACCTTTTACATCCCTGTGCCAGCCATCACAGACAGTCACGCACAATTCACATTACCAACCAGAAGCACACATTGCCACTGATCCAGATAACTTGCAAAATACCTAAAACGTACACACCACACAGATCCCTACCTTTTCAGATCTGCATATGATAACACTGAAATTAAGCAACCTTGCCTTGTCCCTTCTACATTAGTGTACTACCTCACCTCTTTCGCTTGCAGGTGCCAAAGTGCCAAAAACATTTTGGCTATACCGGATATAATACCAACATAATTACAATGCAAATAGCTTCTCATTCTACTTTGGGGTAGAGCTCTGCTTACCCAAATTACTCTAGGGATTAACAGCATCAGAGGAGAAAATAAATGTTGTTTCTACTGCAGCCATTCCACTATACTAGACTCTCTGGTGCACTGACAGACTGGTGAGAGAACGCCTCCACCTGCCAAGTCATGTGATAGGAGTCAAGGCAAGCTCAGTGGTACAATAATGCAAGTCTAGGCAATAGTCTGTGGGTCCTTTCGTAGAGGAGCACAAGGGGACATTGTATTATCCTAAACCAGTAAATCTGACTCATTGTAATGGAGGCTTTTTATGAATCCCTTCTAGTTACTCCTAATGTTTGTAATGTTTGCAGATGAGGCATCATGATATTAAATGATTTGCCCTGCATCACAGACTTTGGTAAAGCAGTGAAGGCGAGCTTTTAACCAGCTCTGTCATTTAGGCACTTGACCTCGTGCATTAAGCACTCCAGTTACTATACATAATTAGGGTTTGGCTTGTAATACCTACAGTAAAATTGTATTATCTTGGGCTTTTCCCTATATATGTAACATATTCCAAAGTGTCTCCACAAAACCCATAGAAAGCAGATTGGCACACAGGATCCAGGTACTTCTGACCTGCACCCATCAACACTAGAGGCATCTGCCTCTCCTGCTGTCCCACCAATGACCCCCCACACCTCCTTGTTCCCTTTTTTTCTCAGAGCCATGAGCAGCAAGGCCACGAATAGTGGCAGAAGGACACTATACAGACCACTCCCCTTACATTACAGAGAATGCTTGAAATAAACACAAATCACATAAAATTCCTTAAAGACCTATGTTATGCCAAATGTGAATGCTTGTAGCTTTTTCAGAATCCTGAATGGCTGACTAAGAGGGTCATGTTCGTTCTGATGAGAATCCGAAATAAGTGGCAGTAAATGCATTTCTGATATTATTTTCCAATCCGCCTTATTTTTCTACGTTTGTATGGCAAAGATGGGGAGCAGGGCAGACATAACAAGCCCCCCCATCCACCAAACAAATGAAGGTGCGTTAACACGAGCATGGATTTTTATGCTGGCCTCAATGTAATTGTTTCCCATGGAATCTGCCTGAAATAACTACTTGGAAAAAGAAGGTGGACGCCATAAGAAGCCATTGTAAATTTGTCCTCAAGACATAATTTGCATGGAGCATTTTCAGTGTTCCAATAACGTCGAGGGAAATAGTCAGCAATGGATCTACAAGTAGCCAGGGGAGGGAACAGTGGGGATCAGGTTACCCAGTCTCAGGTTAGGTGGGGAGTAGATGATGTATGGACCCACGTGGTAGGGAGGAGCCATTCCTTGAAGAGGAGGGTCTTGAGCTCCTTCCTGAACTGTAGAAGCGAGAGGTTGAGTTGGATGTTGATGGGGAGTCGGGTGCAGAGTCTTGGGGCATTGACAGAAAAGGCCTGTCTTCTGGTCTTTACCCTCCTGCACCGGCAGAGTTAAAGTCTGCACATGTCCTTACTTCTGGTGGATCGAAAGCCTCTGGAGCTGCTGAACCTCTCAGTGAGGTACCTTGGGGACTTCAGGGTGACATCCTTGTAGATGATGCAGCAGGATTTGAAGAAGATACTGGCTTACATCGGGAGCCAGTGCAGTTCGATGAGGGTCGGGTTATGTGGTCGAATTTGCAGAAACGGGAGGAACCCAGTATGAAGAGCTATATATAATTGCAATCCTATTATCATTGATGTCCGCTGAAGGATGCAATGAACGGAAGTGCATTCTCTTGATCTGGCAGTCGGTGTACTTGTAACATCCACGTCATGGAATGTGGTAATAATGCTACTAAAAAATGAAAGAAATTGGTTGATTTTGTGATTTGGTTTGTTTTCATTATGAATGTCTTAAAATGTCAACCAGTGATTCTCATTCCTAGCTTATCTGGGTTATCTGCTATGACCGTGCCTGTGGTGAGTTTGTTTGATAATGGACCCCTAATGACATAGTGTAGCTAATTCCATGCACTGACAATGGTTGCAGACATTTGAGATGATTGTCTAACACTATTTGTGGCATTTGAAGGGTTATAAAGACCGGAGAAGCAATTTAAGAATTGCTCTGCGCGATAGGACAGTCGATACACATCTGTCTTCAAAATAATGGGCATTTGCCGAGTTCCCAATGTTACAGCTGCAGAAGTTTCCTGAGTTGGTATTTCAAATGCTTTCAACCAATCACCTTTGCGTTGGTCAGAAAGACAGAGACTAAACATATAGGCATGCCAGAACAGTTGCTGTATACATCTAATAAACACAATGTTCAGTCTAAATACATCAAACTAAAAGTGGAGTTACTAATGGTCTGTGCTTTAGCTGCGAACTACGCTTACCGAGCGCCATTCCCTCCTGCCCACCAGTCTCATACCAAAGCATAGCTTCTGTCCGTGCCTTTACTTTGGTAATCACGGGGGAAATCCCTAGATGACAGGCTGTATAGTGGGTACGTAGTGTGCACTATTTAACTGTGGATCTATTTCTTTCTGAAAAAGACTGTCAATAATTTGTGATTTAGGGTATTGTGTCACCGTGTAGCACTGGACTATTTGTGTGTGTGGTGTGTTTATGGGTGTAGGCCGTGTGTGTTTCTGCATGTACTACACTGCAGCATTCCGTGTGCACATTGATGGTCACAGGTTCCATTTCTGGCAGAGGTGACTCGGCTGTTCATCGTTCAGAGGTCGATCCACCCCATCCCGTGGGGTTGCTTAAGAGAAACTGATTGTATTTACGGGTAGAAGAGAGTGGTGTGTGTGTGCCACATACATATACAATATCAAAAGTTGCATAGTGTTGAACTTTTGCATCACAGTGGTTGGACCATTACTTTTTATGAAGAGCTATTTCACTGCTTCGGCTTCAAACTAGGTCCTTCAGGATTCCTCAATGCTTCCACCATACGTTTTTCTTCCAGTGTGAATTGAATTGAATTTGATCAGTTTGACCCTGTGACCATTAGATCTTCCACCAAATAATATTCTTAACGTTTGCAAGTTTAGAGCTGCTAGTCTTTCAAGGGTGTATGTATTAAGGTATTGCTAGCTCTTTGGCTCTCGCTGTATTCCTCTGAGGATCTACTACTGAAAGCACACCTTATAATGCCCAATTTTCTATTTCCAGCTTTCTCCCTTTCACATCCTGACCTATGTAATATCAACTTGCTTTGATCCTTTGTGAAGCACTCAGATGTGTGATCGCCCAGACTGTAATACACGTTATGTACAGCACTTCTGGAGAACCCCTTCAAATACACATTGGGGACGACAGTCGTATGATCTTCCTTTATAAATTAGCAGGCCAGCATTACAGCAATGAATTGCTTTGGCGGCTTTTTCAATGTTCACTTGCTTTGTAAGGGGGCCATTCCAGTCATCTGGCCCCTTTAGGTTACGAGGGCCTATGACCATAGCCCGATTGCAAGCCCTTGCACTTTCCTTAGACTTACAAAATTAGCCATTACAGTCAAGTGATGTTCACCCCAATTCAGAGCCAGATGCGCAAATTAGCTTAAATGCACGTCTTTGTCGAGGAAATGTTTCTGGCTATCAATTTAAGGTGAACTTCGATTCAATGCTCCTGGGAGGTGCTACGTTGTGGGTGACCTGGACAAATGGTTAATTCTACTTTCACATTTCAGGTGGAAGTGTTTTTTTTGGTTTAGGTCTGTTTGACCAAATACAATAGACCTTTTCCAATTTGACAGAATTTTTTTGGGTCGTTTTTTTGTTTGAAAATGTGGGGGGAGCCACCCTTACCACTTCCCCCGCCAATTCCCTTATCCCACCCCATATATGTATATATAATTTAATTTTACCGAAATTCCCAAAAAGAATAATTGAAAAATACGGTCAAATAGAAAAGGTAAATTTGTCCTGCGATGAAGTATGCCAATACCGTTTTTTTAAGCCTTCATTAACCCTCCATAACTTTGCTGGTGTACTCTGTTGAAAATGTTTACATTCACATAACACAGCCCTCTTAATCTTTTTTCACCTACGTTTTTGATATGGTGACTATTCAGGAGAGTGTGGGAGGAGCCATAGGAATGTCATGTTTTGTGCTCTCCAGATGAACGATACTGGTTGTGGCACGTTAAGGGCATTGAAGTCATTTGAATACAATCAGAGGGGCAGCAGAAGCGACATCAACCTCCAACACCCAGATGGCATGACAGGAAGTACGATCATATACTCTTTGACCGCCGACGCCTTCACACGTCCATCTGCAAAGCTGGAATCATAGAAATAATATAACAACAATCCTAAGGGTCATGCCAAACGAATCTAATGCTGAATACTCGCATGGATGCATAGGCAATGCCTGATAGGAGTCGCAAGAGGTGGCATAGGGACACCGGGACATCGCCAGGGAAAGAGTTAAAGGGATGTCTCCCATGAAAATAAGGACAAGCGACAAAAGCGAGGAGAGAGCTCTTCCCCATTGGGTGAGTCCCTGGGTTGGAGTGGAAGCCGGCAAGTGGACATAAGGATGAAGGAAAGGCAAAGAAAAAGGGGGGGTATGGGCCTCTGCAGGGCTGAAGCAAAGGGGGACGCAACCTGGCTGGGGCATTCTGTACATGGCTTGAGAGTGGAGCGCAAGAGGAGATGGAGTAATGGAGGTGCCAAGGAGGGAGGATGAAGCTAAAGGCTCGTCCAAGAGAACAGGTGTCATGGCAAATTGACTCGTGACCGGAGGATCTATTGTATATCCGCCACAGTGGGTACTACAGAGACAAGACAAAATCCTCATCTGAAGGCCGATGATTGCACTTTCCCCCCTGGGCACCCTGAATGATGTCGAGGACGGCTTTTGACCTTACTGCTGATGTGTGTTCGCCCGGCAATGCATACTTTCCATATGACCATCCCTTTCTCTTCAGTTTTCAGGCCTAGAGTGAAATCATCTATCGTGGAGAGACGATCCTTCTCTCAGAGTCAGATACAACTCAGCAAAATATGTTTTGCATGAAAAGGAGGGATAATCTAAGCTCCACCTTCTGCTTCAGGCTCGGAATCATTTTCAGCAGAAAAACACCGGCTACTGGCTTGCGTGTGAGAGCAGATAATGAGAGGCTTCCATGTAATTGCACGTTGCATTGGCTTGAGATGAAGCGCCCGGCTTTTATTAGATCCCCTTGCAGTGGTTAAATCATTGCGGGAAGCACGGGGCGTCATGTGTTGCCGTGGTCAGTAATTACGAAGGATTAGGTACCAGATTTCCTGGCGAATCTGGACTTGATGAGGAAAACGCGCCCGAGCCACCAAAGACAGTGCAGGAAATGGGCCGGAACAAGATGGAGCAGCTGCAAAAAAAGGTCTTGCTGGATTGAGCCCCTCTCTGACTCTCTCAGATCCTGTGCTTCGTTGAGCACCATTCGGCATGAAGGCTGAGTTTTCGGAAAGCAGTCTGCTCATTGCAGTGCAAGCTGCTCCCGCTTCTCAACCCATTCATCAACGAGCGTTCAGAACCCGCAGTACTGTAGCCGGCCTACAGAAACTGCCAAAGCCTCAAATACAGTTTTGTAGCTGTCCAAACTGGTATATGTCCTGCATTTTACAGACATCTCATTGTTAGGGTGATTATTGCGGCCAATCAAAACAGTCCATTATTCAATAAGGTTTTCTTAATGAGTCACTTTAAGACATGTTTAACATTTTTAATTGTGGACATCATGTTCCCATAATGCTCTTAGCTTTTATGCAAATCGCCAGGATTGAAATCTACATGACCTCGTTACGAGGTTGGAGGTAGCCTTGCCGGTTTTACCGCCAAGTCTACCCCCAAACTCGCATTCGGCTCCGGCACCCACGTAAGGGGAATCACCGGGCCATTTGTTTGTTTTATTCGCATTTCTATAGCACACAACAGCCCAGGGGCATCATGGCACTTGTTACAGAAACATGCTTAGTCACATAAAATATCACGTGAAAGTTGTTACATAGCGTGAGCATATTTGTATAAAATACTTGTACCTTTGTCATGTGAATGTAGAGATAAGATATATGTACATAGATTACATTCTATTTATATTACATTTATATTACAATATACATATTAGGAACAGTGGACGTGCCATTCCCACTTCAGCGGCCCCGGTAAATCCCCTTGCGGGGGCCGGAGCCGGTACATCCCCATTCCCATTTCAGCCCCCATAAGGCTCAAAGGAAATGGGGAGGATGGTAGCAGTGGTACAGTTTATGACGGTACTGTTGCTACCCTTATGTTCTGCTTCTGTGTTCCGGTACGGCCACCTGGTCAGACCAGGTGACTGCAAGGGCACCCGCGAGCGGAAGTCCTATGATGGCGGTACGGTAATAACGGTGCCGGTAGCGATACCGGTGCCGCTGTTGCCTTACCGCAATATTCCTAATGAGGCCCACTATGTTGCACACCCTGTCTGGGGCCATGCTCCTTGGCCCCGCCCCCTCCTTTCCAAAACCCTGCCCATCCTAAGAAGTGATGGTTGACCCAATAAATGTTTTCCATTTCCAGCACTGACCAAAAATATTTTGTATCTGCTGTAGAAACCTTGACGAGGTTTAACCGTGGCTCTGTGTTATTGTATACGCTTCTGAAAAATAATACAGAAATAATTCATCGTTAGCAGGCCAAGTGCCGAGGTCTCAGCATGCTAGGATTCGGCTCTGGTGCTACACCTATATAGGTCCTCTACACAGGTACTTGCTTTTAAAGAGACAGGAAACTTGTAGATGTATTCGGCAAATAAAGGCATGGTGAGGTCAGGTTATTTTGGGGCGGGGGTGCTGATGGTACTGCAGTGCGTCGAGCATACATGTGTGATCAAACGTGGGTAAGTGCCGGGGAGCTCCCTGCTGAAGGCTAGTCAGAGCAGGAATGTAGACGATTTCCTTTATAAATCCCCTATGTAGAGTCATGTTGTGGGGAGGGGAAGCCATCTTGAATGAACACAAGTGGCCCACCAGACAAGGTCGGTTTGTTGTTTTGGTTCTGAACGGTCGCTAGTTTCTCAGCGTTGTCACTTTGTTGACATGGGATGCTGGTTTCTGTCTTGAGAACTATTTCTTTTAAACAAATATATTTGAATTTGATCTGCTGTCAGGAAGGCAGCCAGGGCATAATATTTATCAAAGAAGCAGAGAAACCTCCTCTAAGGAGAGGTATTGAACCTGAACCATATGTTCTATGCACGAGTAATGGGTCTGCACTTTGGACCTCAGGGATAAAAAAGAAAGCACATTGACAGAAGCTATCCAAATGCTGACTGTGACATTGTCTTCCGGGAACATCTGTTAGTTGCAGCGGGATAATTTCGACTCTTGTCGACAACTGGACACCTTTGATCTTGGCTTGTTTTTTATGCCTTTGCAATGATGAAGAATAAAAAGTACACCAGGAGTACATGCTTTTAGATTTTAATAGGCAGGTGATGTGAAATACGCTATGAGCACCAGCCTCCTGTTATAGCCATCTTTTTTTAAAATAAATGATGCCAAAGTGGGCCATGTTACGTGCATCCAACTGGCTTTAAGGATAAGCTTATCGTGTTGCATCCAATCATATCACTGGAAAGGTATTTACATTTTTAAAAGCCATCGTCTTTCGCTCCAGGTCATTTTTCAAAACAAATGTTACAGGCCTGCGACCTCAGATTTGTGATCACACATTTCAGCTGCAGCTTCATTTCAGTCGCCCTAGGGCCTAGCCCATCTTCCTCTCCACAGTCCCAATCAGTGGTGCAAACCCTGCGGCCCTCCAGAGGTTATGGACCTCTCTTTCCCGTCAGACCTAGTTAGCATAATAAATGGTGAGGGATCATGGGAGTTGTAGGTCTAAAGATAGGGAAGAGAAGGGAATAGCCTAAATTGCTTGCTCACACCAACTTTGTATGGAAATACAAGCGTACCCCCAGACAAGTTTAAGCCTTGCCAAGCTTCATCAATCAGGCACAGCATGAGCACCTACTGAAAAAGAGCTTGTGCCCGTGTCTGCGGCTGTCCTTCTTAGGGCCCTCACTCAGAAAACCAACAAATGAGACATGGAGATGACAGAGGAACCACTTTTCAGCCCCAGGGTATTGATTTAGGTACTAGTCTATCCCACCTGCATGTAGCACGAAGTAAACGAGAACATGGCATCAAACTGAATCCTGTGTAAAGTGACCCAGCGTAGGAATGGGAAAAGAATTTGCCAGTCACTGCCACAGTGGTATTAACTGTACATTGATGGTAGCAGCTGTAAAATGGTGCAAGTACCCAGGCATTTAATAGCAGTGCTTGGCAAATGCCTAATACTAAGACACAAGGCAAAACTGTTGGCTTTGCCAACGCTTGTTTTTAACAGGACTTCAGTGAAGGACATGCATAGTGCTTATAAATCGAGTGGCTGAAGGCAGACTTGGTTAAGACATTTTTATTACAGCAGTAGCATGTTTACAGCTACAATTAAGTCATTAACTTTCAGAAGAATGCTTTGATAAAACAATGGCAGGCACTTTGAGAGCAAAGTTTGATGGTAAGACTTGATGAAGGTAGTTCAAAGAGATCTCAGATTGGCTGGTAAGGTTGTGGTTGAGCGCACTGGCTTGTTTTATCCGTATGGGTAAGGTCCACTGTCAGGGATTGTTTGTTGTATGTAAGTCATTACTTATGTTGGGCCTGTGTGTATAATTAAGCTAGCCCAGTGGGCGTGTATAGTACCTGGGTGGTGTGTTGGAGGGCAGCAGGAGCGGGGTGGTTCGTACATCAGCTACTCCCTAAGTTTTTCTAGGTGGCTAATCTACACAATTCTATGTATTGTGACGCATGAGTAATCTTCACAATCCTATCTAGTGATATGTATGGTTAATTTCAGAATCTATCTAACTGATTTGTGGCTAATCTTCACACATCGATCCAAGTGTGACGCATGGCTAATCTTCACAAATCTATCTAAATGTGACGCATGTCTAATTTTCACAATTCTATCGAAATGTGTTGCATGAATAAACTTCACAAATCTAGGTGTAACCCGTGGTTAATCTTCACAATTCAATCTAAATGTGACGCGTGGCTAATCTTCATAAATGTATCTAAATGTGACACATGGCTAAGCTCCCCAAATGTAAGTGGGGCGCTTGGTTAATCTTCACAATTCTATTTAAGTGTGACACGTGGCTAGTCGTTGCAATTGCTAAGAAGCCGAATATTGCCAACTTACACAATTAGGCAAATGTGAGATATGGCTGACTAATACAAGTGGGCTAAAAGCAAGTTAAGGCTACCTTACACAACTAGGCTAAATGCAAAATATGGCTACCTTACACACTTAGGCTAAATGTGAGATAAGGCTGACTAACACACATGGGCTAAATATAAAAATATGGCTACCTTACACAAATAGGCTATATTATAATTGGTAATAAGAGTGGTGGGGTTTTAATGGAGTACAGTAGTGGCTGTACTCCTCGCCAACACCACAATTACCTTATACGTCACTGCAGATTGTGTGCATCAGGCATCCCATGCAAAAATGGACAAACACAGAGTGGAGCTTCTTGGTTGGGTGCTGCCCTTTGCCTTGTGGCCCTTAGCCAGTGGCTGCCTGAGCAGAGGCTGTCCCAATAGGTTACATTAAATGGCTCAAGCCACCCAATCAGCGCTCTGTGGCGGGTTGGGGTGGGAGAGGCAAAGAACACAGGAAGCGGGGCAGGGTAGGCTGGGGACAGACTACACGCTGAAAGCGGCTACATAAATAAATACCAAAAGTGTGGGTGCCAGGGGACGCTGGCAATGGACAAACCATTACCCCAAGGCAGATGGTAAAGTGCTGGGGGAGCGGCGGGCAAAGGGCCTAGACAAGCATTAGCAGTTGCAGGTGGGCTCATGGCTCAATCAGCGCACTGGTGCGGTGTGCGGTGGGAGAGGCAAAGAATACAGGAAGCAGGGCAGGAGGGGCTGAGGAGGGACTACAAGCCGAAAGTGGCTAAATACATAAATTAAATACCAAAAGTGAGGCTGTAAAGCGACGCGGACAACGGACAATCCACATACCCCAAGGCAGATGTTAAAGTGCAGGGAAAGCTGCGGGCAAGGGGACCTAGACCTTCATTAGCAGTTGCAGATGGACTCATCGTCCAATCAGCGCTCTGGGGCACGGTGGGTGCGGGAGATGTGAAGAATACAGGAAATGGTGCATGCCGAGTCTGGGGACAGGCTACACGCCAAAAGCAGCTAAATAAATAAATACCAACAGTGTGGCTGCAAGGGGACACAGGCAACAGACCACTTACCCCAAGGCAGAGGTTAAAGTGCCGGGGGAACCTGGGGGCGAGGGCCCTGGACCATCATTAACAGTTACAGGTGGGCTCAGAGCCCAATTAGTGCTCTAGGGTCTGGTGAGGATGCGAGAGTCAAAGAATACAGGAAGCGGGGCAGGGGAGGCCGGGGACGGACTACAAGCCCAAAGCAGCTAAATAAATAGATAAATACCAAAAGTGAGGCTTCAAGGGGACGCGGGCAAAAGACAATCCACTTCCCCCAAAACAGATGTAAAGTGCCAGGGAAGCTGCTGGCGAGGGGCCTGGATCTTCGTTAGCAGTTTCAGGTGGGTTCACGGTCCAATTAGCGCTCTTGGGCAGGAGAGGCAAAGAATACAGGAAGCCGGGTAGGGGAGGCTGGAGTCGGACTATGAGCCGAAAGCGGCTAAATAAACACACAAAATGAGCCTGCATGGGCACGCGGGCAACAGACAATCCACTTACCCCAAGGCAAATGTTAAAGTGCCCGGGGACTCTTTGGGGAAGGGAACTAGACCTTTGTTAGCAGTTGCAGGTGGACTCATGGCCAATCAGCACTCTACCATTTCTCCTTAGCTGTACTCTAATGCAATTATGTTGGCACCACCTACTAGCCAAAACTAAAGAGGAACCAGGAACAAGAGACCAGCAAGAAACAGGAACACTGCAACAATGACCAGCTCTGGACTAAAGTAAACTGAGGCTTTAAAAGCTGGGTAACAAGCGCATGCATCAGGTGTGCTGTTTGCTAGCTACCTCCAGGTGCAGGTGTTCCTTATCCTCCACCTAACCTTGTCCTGCAAGGGGGAAGAGGAAGTCGTGGGCAAGACATACTGGGAAGCAGTCTTTTGAATAAAGAAGCATGCTGGCTGCCAAAAACCCAAACTGGATCCAGAAACGAAGAGAAATGGAAATGATGGGGTTGGAGCTCCCAAATCACCACAATACTGTGTCATAGGATTTGGAAGGTAAATTCATTAGGGAACAGTCCCCAAATCATGCCCCCATGGTGCAAGAACAAGAGCGAAGGGAGTAAATTATGAGACTCGTGCTTAATTACATTTCCCTGAGGAATAGAAAAAGACCCAAATCAGATACTGAGGTGTTGACAGTCAAACACACAAAACCTGCGAAAAAGAACCCCCCTTTGGCGAATCCAGGATTGGGGATAAGTTGTACTACTGGCCACACAAAAGATTACCAAATATCATTCCAAGGAGATCTGGAATTTTGAATATAATCCTGAACAATAATGTTCAGCCAAACGGATGGATATCTTGAGGAGATAAAGCTATTTCCTTGCTCATTACAGATCCTTCAAACTTCACAATGCCATTCAAAGCAATTCAGTCGTTTTTTTTCTTTCTCGGGATTGTAGGGCTTGCAGTTTTGTCTTTCCCATTTTAAATTTTGCACTACAGATCTGAGAATTCTGGGAAAAACTTGGACTGGATAGCTTCATCACACATGGAATGTCGGAAATATGAAGACTCTGTTATTATTATTATTTTTTAAATCAATTCAAGAAAAATACTACAAGTGGGGAATAAAATTGACAATTTATATTTCAACATATTTTGGTGGTAAATACCCTGAACGTTGTGTTCCAGAGGCGGGGTGCCCACCTTTCTGGTCTTGTTGATCACTTAGACTTGTTATTGCTAGCCAATGCTACAGCTGAGTATGTTGATTGTAAGTGCTCAGTGAAATGTTTCATTACTGGCCTCAAACAGCTGTGAAGCCCCCAGAAATACCACTGCATAGTGAGATTATGGGCCTCATTACGAGTTCGAACGGTAGCCGTGCCTGCATTACAGGCACGACTACCGCCGAACTCGCATCCGTCACCGTCACCCGCGAATGGGCACTTACCGGCCCATTACGAGTTGAATGGGCCGGTAAGTGCCCATTCGCGGGTGACGGTAATGCCATGCTCCTCATCCCCATTCTGCCCCGTAGGGCAGAATGGGGATTTATTTATTTTATTTTATATATTTATATAGCGCCGACTGCCCACGGGCATCGGGGCGCTTACAAAAAGACATGTACATGCTCAAGATAGAGCCAGAAGAGGCGACGGGACAGCAGACGGATTTATACCGGTTGGGAGAGGGAGCAAACAACGGGCCATTACGAGATGGCCCGTTGTTTGCTCCCTCTTCCCCTCGCGGGACCCGGAAAGCACGCCTGGTGTAATGTGGCGGAACGGGTTGAATGGCGCCGTCACCTTTTACGGCGCCGTTTAACCCGTTCCGCCAGGGTCGTAATGAGGCCCTATGTGTAACTGCTTTTGCATTTTTTGTGTTTGTATTTGGGCTGAAGAAGAGCAAACCTAGCTAAGAAGCGACAGAGCCAGGGGTGTTACTAGGTCTGGAAAAGATATGGA
Organism: Ambystoma mexicanum; assembly: GCF_040938575.1. NCBI lineage: Eukaryota > Metazoa > Chordata > Amphibia > Caudata > Ambystomatidae > Ambystoma > Ambystoma mexicanum. Next base: position 749,718,188 of record NC_090939.1, read on the forward strand.
CTACACTAATGTCGGGACTGTCCGGACCCTGGGCTAGCTAGCATTTTGGTTGTAGGCCCTGAGCTTCTATCTGGAGCTACAGCCAAAAGACCAGGAGCTATACCCCCCTCAGCCCACCCCTAGCAACTCCTCTGGACAGAGCACTGTGCAACTAATTTGGTGTTCACAGACGTCAGTCGACCCGCTCCCCATCATTTTTGACAAACTCATATTGTTTTACGCAAGCGATCGGGTTTAGCACATCATTTTTTTTAAAATGCGGATTACAAAAAATAAGTATGGATAATTTCATATGGGTAGTGCTAAAGGTAATTATACTTCTGCATGAGAAGATCCCTCTCGGTATAACTGCTCTTATTCCAACCTAGATTTCATTCTCATCCATTCTCATTACAACACACAAAACCCTCAGTTCCCATCTTCACCCCCCCCCACACACACACAGGCGCAAACCCCTTTCAAGCAGCCAGTGCAGCAGCAGGCTTTGGAAGACACTGGGGGTCATTACGAGGTTGGGGGCAGCCATGGCGCTATTAGTGCCATGGCTACCCCCTTACCGCATACCGGGTCCAGGTTCCCTGAATGGGGAATTACCGGGCCATTCCAACCTTGGAGGACCCGGTATTTCCCCATTCATGGAACCCATCCCCATAGGGCTCAATGGGAATGGGGACCATGCTAACAACGGGCTCGTTAATAACAGGCCCGTTGTTAGCATGCTGGTCCTTTAGCGGCTCCCACTAAGGGCACCTGGTAAAACCAGCCGCCCTTAGCGGGACCCGCTAAAGGACCTCGTAATGCAGCGGTAAGGGGTTAACGGCACCGGCACCATTACCGGCGCCGTTAACCCCTTACCGCCAACCTTGTAATGACCCCCACTGTCCCACTGTTCGCTCATGCAAGTGTTAGAAGTCAGGTAGCCCCCAGCACGGTAAATTGTGGGATATTGTACAAAAAAAGATAAGTCATTAGATACTTTGGAGACATAATGGCCCCTAGCCTTAGCCAGCTGCACAGTGGAGCATTACTTTTGAATAGATTTGGTTATTATTGTCCCTAGTGGTACAATTAAATCTAACCATAGGGACTGTTCGACTACTTGCCTCCATGCTGCTGAAATGACCATCAGAAAGGTTTAGGGGTGGCAGGATCAAAGGTAGAATTTTAATGAGCCCTAAGATGCGGTACAAGTTATTGATTGCATGTTTGCAGGTAGCCCTTTGATTGCAAAAACGTGTGTCTCTTGTGGTTTGCGTTTTGCATACGTTTCCTTGTCTTTACTGACCAGGACATTTGAAATAGTCATTGCAATGCAATCTTATTATAATCAAGTTTCCAGGAAGAAGCAGCCAAAAAAAATATTTGAAAGTGCACAAGGCCTCAAATGCTTCTGCACTTAACTCGTGTTGCTTCCCATTTTGAGCTCTCTGGTCTGAATACAAATTATTTATGCAGGCAACGTGCCTACAGCTTCTGGCAAGCGCCCCTCAGTGCCTCTTGTGTGGAATTGGAAGGCAAGAAAGAGAGATTAAGTCAGGAGCTCGGTGGAGGTTATTGCCCTTTTTAGTTTTAGTTTATAGATTGGGGACTAGGATTGTGTTGGAGAAAATACTATTGCTAAAGAAAGGTTAGGCTAGTTAATTGTGTCTGCCAGACAAATGTTTATATGCCAATATGACAATTGGTAAATTCTGTATCCAAACTCTTGTTACATTAAGATGAGTCAAATCAACCATTTCCACATATCAAAACAACTGTTCTGTAGTAAGTGGGTTAATGGCAGTCATTCAGCTGCTCTATTTCCACATTCTTGTTACATTAATGTGGCCGTAAACAGCACATTATGCCTCCAAAAGCATCTGTCTGAAAGGTGATGGTTTAATTGCAACCATCAAGCCACTTGTGGTGTTAAACGAATGTGTTAATCAAGACTGCCATCAGCCACTTGATTTCTAAGCAATAGAGCAACACTGAACCTAACCCCCAATTAGAATTCGTAGCTGGGCTCATTTTGTTTTCTTTTGCATTGAAAGGGTAAAGTTTAGTGGAAGCATGTTATTAATGTGTTGTTTCATAAAGAAAAGGCAAAGACACTTAGTAACATGCTAATAATTAAATTGGAATAGATTGGAATAATTTGTAGAAAATTGTAATAGGGAAAGGGTGTATTGTTAAACATATATGAAGCGGCAAACATGTATGAAGTGCAAGGGTTCTAGGTCCTTTTAGACATGGGTTATTAGACAAGCCTATGTGTATGCTTCACTCCATGACTTTTCCAATCAGTTAGTATATCAGCCTGATTCTTTTTACTTTGATAATATATTCGACAGCCATGTGCAAATCTCGATTTCCAAGCCCATTGTGCTAGGGTATCTCTCCCTGTGGGCAGCATGAAAGTTAGAATGCAGCACACAGTAGTGGGGGTACCATGCATTACATTACAATGTGTACATTAGGGTACATTCAGGTGTTATGTGTGGGGTGTAATCAAAGGCCCCAAACCAACAGAACTGGAAGACCATGTGAAAAAGGCTTACCTGTCATTACCAAAGGAAATGCAGCATTTTAATTCACAAACAAAGGCAGAAGAAATTCAAAGGTCCCTTTCGCATGAAAAACTGGATTCTTAAACACTGACACCAAAACGGCTTTGCATGTGTGTTTGCAAGTTAAAGCAAGACATGAGAAAAATGTTCTCCTGCCAAAATAAAGATGTCAGGGAAAATACATGGTGTGTGTGTTGACAAAAAATAAAATACCAGAAAACATTACAAAAGAAAAGCCCACTTTGTTGCCATGAAACGTTGATGTAGGCCGGAGGCAGGCTATGTGGGTGTCTTTCTGCAGTGGAAATCCTGAGAAAGCTAAAACAAAAATGTAATCCAAGTGCAGATTGGAAAAGCACATCACCGTTCTGGCTGCAAAATAAATGCTGCATTTTCACTGAAACTGCCACCCATCAAAAAGTGGTGCACTCTGATCATTCAGACTCACTTTTCAGCAAATAAATGACATTCGATAATTAAAAGTGTATTTTATTTGGGGAAGAGGGCATGGTGGAGCAAATATGGGCAGAAATCCAAAAGGCCCAGGAACAGGCCTATGGAAATGGGGGAAGCAGACCCCCGGAACAGACCCTGCTAGGCATAAAAGGAAGGGGAGCAGTGGGGGAACCCAGGGGTAGAGAAAAGGCAAGGGTAGCCCTCACTCTGGTGGCAATGACCATTATTGCACAAAGGTGGAAAAGTGAGAACATACCCATGTTCCAGGACTGGCTAGACAAGCTTTGGGACATTGTAGCCCTAGAATGGGCCACATACGCTACAAATGGAACTGTGCACAAATTCACAGAAAAATGGGGGGAGACTTTAGCCTTTCTCAAAGATGACTATAGGGCGGTATGGTGCCCCCAACGCCTCAAACTCCTAGACCTGGAATGAAAATGTGGAAATGGTGCAGGCTAAATCAGCCAGAAGAAGAAACTGTTGGATGTCCTGGGGGGGAGGTGGAGGGGAGGCTGGGGTTAAGTTAGGGAAATGTTATATATGATGGAAAATCAATAAAAAGAAGTTTTTTTTAAAAGTGTATTTTATTAATGACTGAATGAAACAGCCCTGTACTTTCAGCGCAAAAGCAAAGTGAATGCTGAAAACAGACTGTATGTCAAAGAATCAAGGCTGATGTTAGAAAATGCCTTGATTTATCCGGTTTCCATGTCATGCCATAGGGGGTTGTTTGATGTAGGTAGGGAAATCTGGGCTGATTCAGATCTTAAATACTTGGGTATCCATGTGAATAGGGATGTTGAGTCCTTGCTTGCGCATAATATTCGCCTGAAAATTGCAGAAGTAGATAGTCTTTGCTGTAGCTTGGAGAAGCTAAAACTGTCCCTATGGGGTAGAGTTAATGTAGTGAAGATGTCCATCCTTCCAAAAATATTGTATGTCTTTAGCATGCTCCCCCTACCACTTTTGAATAATATTTTAGAATTGATCAGTAAGTCCCTGGATAAGTGTGTGTGGGGAGAAGGAAACCGAGCGCGTGTTCCGAAATATGTCCTCCAGAAATCAGTGAATAAAACGTTAGCATTCTGCATTTACTCTGCACACGTTACACCATTGGTTGGGGTCTGATCACATTAATTGTGCAGGTTGCATTGAAATTGAGAAGGGCTCCATTTCTCCCATCCCTCTGGATATTCATTTGTTCATGGATAAGAGGTTGCCAGTTGGTACTACTCCGCCCTTTGTAAAGCATGTTGTGAGAGACTGGCATCATTGTAATGAGATTAGGGATGAGAAATATTTGCTGTTTGCGGACTCCAGCTTATGGAAGAATCAGGCTATAAAACAGAATAACAGTGTTTTGTCATGGATTACGTGGCCAAGAGCAGGTATCTGGAAAATTGGACAGGTTTATGATGGCCAAGGTATGGTTAATTTTGAGTTCCTGCGATTTAAATATAAGCTGAAACTGTCTGAAGTTTGTCGATATAATGCTCTATGGGAACTTTTCGCTGTGATTTTTTTGCCTTTGAATGCTACGTTGCACTCTTCACCTACGATTTTACATCTTTCAAAGGTCATACCTTTATCTGCATCAACTTTGTATAAATTGATTGCACCTTCGGTGTCTCATTTGCCATCACAACATGGTAGAGGAAATTGGGACTCGGATCTGAGTTATTCATTGTCAGATATTGAATGGTACCGCATTTGTACAGGTCCCGTTAAATACAAGGTAGATTTAGATTTGAGATACACGCAACAAAGAATTAACCATTATCTGTACTGGTTACCAAGAAAGAAGAAACTGTGCAAGTTATGTAATGTAGACATATGTTGGAACTGTAAAAGAGAGATGGGCACTACGCCCCATATGTTATGGTTATGTTGTAAGATACAGCTATTTTGGGATGGTGTTTTTCAGAGAATGGAATTAGTTATGGATCTGGCTATACCCAGAGATCCACTTGTTGGTGTGCTAGGTTTAATGTTGTTAGATGTTGGACTGTCTACTAGTAAAATGTTCCGGGCATATAGAGCCCTCCTTCTTGCCAAAAACAAATTTAGAAATTTTGGAAAAGTGACACTTCCCCAATATTGATGATTGGTTGCAGAGTCTGGCTCTTCTATCAAGGAGAGAGAACATGTCCTTTAATGCAAAGAATCAGCTTGACAAATATCAGAGGATTTGGGGGGAATTTAATGATCTTTATGGTTAATCATTAGTCGCATTTTAGGATTCTTGTTTCTTTTTTGAGTTTGGATTTTCTCTTACTTTTATTTGTTTCCTTCTCTTTTTATCATTTTATTCTTTGACTTCTGCCCTTCTTTGTTATTCCTTTAATGATTAGTCTATCAATTTGTATCTGAATGAGTGTGACCTTGTACATTTGTATTATTGTATTCTTTTTATTGTTTATGTAAAGTATTAAATTAATAAATAAAGTCTTGAAAAAAAATAAAAAAAATAAAATGCAATATGTGAGTTTCTTTCAGCCCAGGACAAATACAAATGGTGGGTCTCGGGGCAAACTTCACAAAGGACTCCCCCCACTTCATCCAAGCTGTTTACAAATGCAATGAAATGTGACTTGCCTGAAAAGTGTTGAAAACCAAGTGTCCACCATACTTGCTGTCGCTGCAGGCATTTCTATGCAGAGCAAATTTCTCAGCAACCATAAGTCATGCTGATTTGATATATGTGTCATTTTCTAGATAATTTCAAGTTGTTATTGTTGAAATAAAAATCATCCACCTGCGACTAAGGGAACTGTAAAGGCAAGCTAAAATGGGTTTCTGGCTGATCTGAACATGTACTGTATTTAGGAGTTGGCGAACTGGGGGAGGGTACAATTAGGAATGTGGGGAATAAATTGCATGTTCCTAAAGATTATGTTTTTTGTAAAAATGGCAGAAAATTGCCAAACGTCCACGCAACAAAGTGTGGACCCAGCTGTTTCTTTATTAAATTAACCATGATTAGCTGAAGCAGAATATATACATATATATATATATATATGCAGTTACTAGTAAATCACAAAGTTTTTGACATATAACTAGATTTTTGTCAAAATGTGACATTTGACATGCCCACAAAGGGGATTGCAAATGGGAATTGCCATATGTCTGCTCCAGATCCCTAAACCAATCCTTAGAGAGAGGCTGGATTTGGGAGGAGAGAGCAGGGTAACTGTCCAATCCAATTTGCGATTGTAAACTTGATGATGTCTTCACTGCTATATAAAGTGGATGCACTATGAGGAAATTAGGAGGAAATGAGGAAATTATCATCAGGGATGGAGCTGCTGAAACTTACCATCTGACAGACACAAGGAAACACCAAAAGGATGTTTTGCAGAGATTGTCTCTGGGTGGAGATGTCTGTTGCTGGGAAGGTCTAAAAGCTTACTGGGTCCTATGGTGTAGAGCAGGGGGGCCCCCTTGATAGTTGAGTGACCAGACCCCTGCCCTATATTTCCAGAGGGTCCTGAAATGCAGCTGGCTTTCCTGAACTTTAACCAGAGGTTTTCTATGTAAATAGAACTGAGCCCTGGGAGACCAAAAGGTGGGGATATCTCCTTGCCTTAAATCCTTTCCCTTTATAGTAGGCGGGAGAGCAAAACTGGGTAGATCCTTAGTCTAATTAACTAAAATTATTAATTTAATTAATTCCCTTGGCAGAACACCTCAGGGTTATTTTTGTTAAAATTCGAATTTAACAAAGCTCCTTCCTGGTGTGCACTGAAAACTATAGACTGTAATTTAATTGGCTGATCCGGTTGACACTGACTTCTTTATGAAGAGGGGTGTCTTTGTCCCTAAACTAAAACACTCCAGAAACTGCCAGCTTCCCCAACACAGGCCTTTAAGTGGAGGGGGTCTGAAATCCAAAATTCTCAAATCATCCCAATGTTTACCATCCAGCTTTCCCAATCCAGGCCTTTAAGTGGAGGGGGTCTGAAATCCCAAATTCTTAAATCATCCCAATTTTTCTGTCTGACTGCCCCAACGCAGACCAAAGTCTGCCCCAACACAGACCAAACTAGGGGATTTGGGGTCAGAAAAAACAACTGCTTAATCACCCTGTGTTATTTTAAAGAAAAAGGTGTGGGTGAAATCATAATTGCCATATGCATTGTACCAATCGATAAACCGAACTTCTAGCCCATTTATGCGCACAGGAAAATCTAAATTGCACAGCATTGCATAAATAATTGTTTTTGTTTATTGATCAGTTTAATTATTTCTTCAAGTGAAATTTGTAGAAAGTAAAGAATTGTGATTTGTGTTCTTTTCAACCCACTTGTGTGATTTATTTATGTTGAGAGAAGTTTATTGCGTTGTGCCACAGTTAAAGTGGTGTTTGACATTTTAGTGTGATTTTCTTAACACCTAAATCAAACAAATATAAATATATTTCCTGTACACTGGCCTGGTTCTTGGTTCATTGATAGCTTAGTGGGAGGGATCCAAGGGGTATGAGATTAATTGGATATAGGGCTGAATAAAAGACATTACATCAACCGTTTATTGTGTGACACTTAGCTTGGGGAGGGAAGGAACTCCCTGTGTTGACGGTTGGCCTCTCAATAAATTGTTACATATGTGAGCTGCTAACCCAGGCGCTGATCATAGTGCAGTGGGCTGACAACCTTGGGGAAAGCTACTTTTTAAGGATCTCCATGCCACTGTTGTTACGTTGCAGGGCACACTCACTCCACATTGCTCGTGCTGCTTGCTGGCTCACTCCCTTGCGGCCTGCTTTTTCCCCAAGATCTTGCTCTTTGATCGCTGTGTCTAGGTAGCTGCTCCATGCATGGTGCTTGCACCAACTGCTTAGGGAGCGTCATGACATTTTAGAAAGCGTGTCTGTGCGCACATAGCAGGATATGCCAATTTCAAGCCTACCTTCTTATTAGGAGAGTTATGAAGCAGGAAGGAACAACAATGAAATACTGATGTGTTCCTCGAGCCTACCGCCCTTTGGATGAACTGTAAGAATTCGTTTTTGGATCATTTTTGACCCACTGTGTGAGCATTGTGATGCGTTGAGCCATGTCTAAGCTACTTGAGTCCTGTGGACTGACCGTATGGTGTCCAAAAATTAGGTAGCTCAACATTGTCTGGGTCTTCAAACCACATGTTTAAATCTGCACACATGGTGGCAGAAGAGAATTACAACAAATAAAAGCAACATCTTCTGAGACATAATCTTATGTCCGTGACTGAAAAGCCAACACGTGAGCTTAATCCTCATACAATTCAGTCACACACGACAATGATGGACCGCCTGTCCTGAAATGTTGCCATCCGCAGTACAGAGCAAGCAAGCATCGGGCTCCAGGTGGTCCAAGGTTCTTTGTTTGTTTCCTAACCAGTTGTCTGTGAGGAATGGTAGATGGGAACAGCTGAATACAAGCATCTCACATACATTAGTTGCACAGAGTAAAGCACATCTAATGCTCATTGGGCCTCATTACGACCCTGGCGCTAAGGGGTCTGCGCCAGCGTTAGCTGCGCGGACCCCTTACCGCCAACTACGAGTTCCCGGAGCGCCATGGTCATTTTTCCGCCCGCTTTTTGCGGGCGGAAAAATCCATGGCGCTCTGGGACCTTGGTGTTAATTACGCCACCGTACTTTACGGTGGCGTAATTAACTCCTTCCCCACTCCCATTGAGCCCTATGGGGCCGAAATGGGAATGGGGAAGGGTAAATGGGTCAATGGGGACTTACCGCCCCGCCGACCTCGGAATGGGGCGGTAAGTCCGCCATCCGCCATGGCGTAAAGGGACTTTGCGCCATGGCCGGAAAGTCCGTCGATGGCGGAAAAAATCCGCCAGGGTCGTAATGAGGGCCATTGACTCCTTCCAATTTCCGGGCATGGGACTTTTTAGCATATGGGAGTGGAAAAGTACTTCAAGACTATAGTTCTTCTACCATCAGTGCACTTCAGAGGTCCTTGTAAGTAGTAGCTCATGGCCTGCGTCATGGTCAAGATGGTTCAAACGCAGCTGCATCCACCAAACCATGTCTACGTCCCTTCAAGTGCACCCACCTTTCTGGGCACATAGCGAAGGCAAGATGGGAGCGGGGGGGGGGGATTTTGCATTATTCTTGCCACACACCGAACGAGCACCCTTTACACGCCATGGTCACGTGTTCATGGTGGCAACACATCTGGAGCAAAATCGGTTTGCCTGAGCCCCTAGAGCGAGGCGTGAACCACTTAACGGTTCAGTTCGGTGTATTTTAATCAGCTGCAACATCACGGGAAAGGTCCCGCTTTGATCTGCGACGTGCCTTCGAGGAGGAAACCGCAGACGCGTGTACCTACTGAGAAAGATCAATTCCTGTGACCCGGGTGCCGGGGAAAAGCAAGCGCGCGCCTCCGAGAACAATCGCTTTCCGATTGAAGCACTTCTTGTGAATGGGCGGGAAAGTAAGAGTGCGTGTCAAGGCTGTGGGGCAATAGCGCGCGCTAGCCCCCCGCGGCCACCCATGTAAAGAGATACCCTGGATCCGGCCCTGGCTCTTCACGGCACCTTTGTAAAATGACAATACCACTTAAAGAGATACAATGCCCCGAAATGTGATAGGTCGCCGCCCATTATCCCCCCCCCCCTCTGAAAGGCGCATGTGTACTTTTTTTAACAGCTAAACTTGACAGAAAACATAATTTTTGGGAGAAGTTAATCCAAAGCTTGGACACTCGATAAGCAGCACCGGGTATCGTGTTATCAAGAAAAAAAGGTGATCGGCTTCGAGTGTCAGAGAAGCGGGCCCCTTCCAGCCCCCGTCTCCAGGGGCAGCGGTGTCTGATGGAAACACACACCGCAGGCGTGTGCACCCCCTTGGGCGGCGCCGCAAAACGCTTTGAAGTCACTTGAACTTTACTTCTGAAACGTGTTTCAAGTGATCAAAGTACGAGCCTCGGCATATTTTATCTAACACGAATGAAACAGCTTTTCATGCAACAGCAAAACTTATTTTTACTACTCTGTTAGTATGGTGTGCAATGGTCAAGCCTTGCAATTTGGGTTGGTGTGGGTAAAACATAGGATACATGTGAGCTCGCTTTTCTTTTTGCCAAGATATTCTTACATAAAACCGAATAAAATGTAATTAAACACTTATTGATTAATTATTCCAGGTTGACTTTAAAAGATCTGTAGGGAAGTCAAATGAACAGCTTAAAACATCTTGTCCACTTTTTTCCCCAGAGACCAATAGGCCCCCCCATTTATTGACAGGCCGCCAGCTCGTTGTTGACAGTAGGGTGGCATCAGTCACATCTCAGGCCATGGGCGTAATTTTAGGGGTGGGGGGCAGGAGTGTTTGTCCCCCCCAACTTTCATGGCACACCATTGTGTCCCCATTTATTAGGCTGGGGCACCTTTTCTTCAGATGTCATGTCCCCCCCAACATTTTCAGCAAAGTTACTCCACTGTCTCAGGCGCACCTGATGTCAGGTCGGTGCCCCTTTGCGATCATGCCATGACCAACGCGGCCTACTGCTCTTTTTTTTTCGCACCTCAATCCCTTTTCTCAAAAGTCAAAGGCACTGATTTACAAAAGCGTTTTACAATAGAGCTATCACATTGGAAAATGCTTTGCCAATCAAATTCAAAATGTGCGTGGCGGATCTGTCTGCCTCAGATTGTTACCTTCAAGACCCTAGACTATGACTTAAAGCAACACCTTGGTGAAACCGTACCCACGTTATTTAGATTTCCTTTCGGAGCATCTTACCACTCCAAGGAAGGGGCTACAACATCAATGCCAGATGTGGTATCTTACGAAAGGAGCAACAACAAAGAAGCCAGTCTCCAGTTTTTCCCAAGTGACCTCAACTCCGAAAGAGGCCATTTCTTGGGATGGTTCCTTCAGAAAGGGGCGGGAGGTGGAGCAGCAGGTGGTTTGAGTTCTGACTTGATCAGTTCCACAGTCTAGTTCAGAGGCATCTGGGATCCACATGGGGCAAATGGAGTCTTAACAGATACACTTTTTTTTTTTAGGTTCGGTGACCCCTGTTCGTAAGTGGCAAAATATGAAACTGTGTTCAAGAAAAGCACACATTATCTGACTGAAGGATGCCAAACAATCTCAATAATATAGTAAGTTAAAAAAAGGTGGGGGGAAACATCTGCTATAGAGCGCCCTTACAAAAGATCCCTTCCTCACTGGCCTTCATGCACCACACAGTCCCATATAACCATTTGTATGTGGAGTTCAAGCAGCAGCAGTGGTACACACATTTTCAGCGTTGTGCACCCAACTTAACTTGCCTGATTGCACAAGGAAGATAACTGGAGAGAATTAATTATGAAATATAACTCAACAACCTTTGCAGTGGTCTGCAACCTTTGGTTCTCCAGATGATTTGTACTAAAGCAACCATGATTCCTCATGTTTATGCTGGAATGGGCTGATGGGAGCTGTAGTCCAAGACATTTTGAGATCCAAAGGTTGCAAAGTCCTGATATAATAAAATCAACATATGGCGGTGTGTCCAAACCGGTCCACACACACAAGTGAAAAATCCAATAGCATATTATAAGCCACTGGATTTGAGTTCAAAATTGAACAGAATTATTATGTCTAAATTATCCCCCTCGTTCTCCCTAACACTAAATACATGTTTCCTCCATTTTGAAATGAGACACTCCTTGGCACGGTTGATAAGTTGGGTTCCTGGTCAAGCATGACACTAACACCAGTGTAGGAACAGGAAACATCATTAATAAATTCCAACTCTGGGTGTAGGGTACAGGAATACATTTTGGCCACATCAGGTACGTTACTAGGACAGAACATCCACCAGCATCCTCTGTCAGTCAACCCATTTTCTCAACTGACATTCACAGAACCATTCAGAACAAAACATTCTTCCACACAGCATTCTATGTCAGTCACTCCCAGTGTTCATTCATACAGGGCTGGGTGCAGGAAAAGACAAGACATAACATATCTTCCCCATTAACAACACAAGATGCCTTGAAGAAGCAATGGATATAGATACACACGCAAACCCAACACATGTACATCCTTCAACTTCTCAAACAAAACCTTCCAACAACGCACCCACACAAAACCTTGGAACCGTCCTCACACAGTGGGACAATGAACATCATAAAATGCCACTGCCACACAATTCCTCTACCACACAGGGTTAGACACCAACCAAAGAACAAAGGATACCATAACAAAACCATTCAACAACCTCATGCTTCCAGCCCCAAACCACAACTCGGGCGAAAGCCATGCCATACTAGCATGCAATTGTGCCCCGGTAGGCACGGAGAACTGATCTCCCAAACACTTTCTCCCCTTGGCCCTGCCACACTTATTGCCCAGCAGGCCCATTTAATTATTTTCAGCACCATGGAAACCACTGAACCCCTTGCAGGGGCTCCATTAACGAAAGAATCACCCACAAGCGAAGGCAAGTTCCACCTTGCGTGTGGCCGTTGCTCTCTATTCTCGACCTTCCACAATGTCATCACTTCACTCCTGGTCCCAGAGAGAACAGAGCTCCAGCTCCGAAACTGCCAACATCTCTTCTTCCACCGCAGCCACCTCTAATAAGCCCCACATCATGGACGTGGCACCTTGTGTCCTCACCCAAAACGGATGTTGCCGGCAGCCAGGGCAGTTTCTAACCCAATACAGAATCATCTTTAGGGAATTAGATCTACCGACAGGACAGGATACCATACAAGAGAGACCCAATTAACAATGCACAGAAAGGCTACCCAGAAAAGATTGTACCTCTTGAAAACCTTAGCCTGACCAAATCGGCTTCTGATGCATGGTAAAAGGCCCACAGTTCCTCTGCTACTACGTCCTCACTGTTATGCTGGTCGAAGGGGTTATTTCTGCAAAAAAGAGCAGGCCTGTGCTCTATCTAACAGAGCTGGCATTAGCATCTCTCATTAGTGCTAGCCTGCAGCTAGTGAAAATCATGGTGTGGCAGTGTAGAAAGGGCGTTTGGCCTAGAGGATGTACAATTAGAGGCAACTTATTTGATTGCTTTATGTGTTTAAGTGTGGGCACACTATGGCATGCCCATCAGAGCCACATACACACAACATTCCAGTGTGCTATTGTATTGACATTGGACACATCAGACAAAAACAGGTATATGTGCTGTTACATACGGGAGCACCACATAGACTCCATCAACCAACAGGGTGCTGACTTGTGCAGTGCACAAATCATTGCTGCAAACATCGCTGCATTGATTTGCCATGGACTACTGTCTGCATGGTGACACACAATGAACTCTGCTTTCCTAATCAAGGAGCCACGTCACATTGAGGTGCCATCTGGTGTGCTAGGCAGTGGTTGGCTTGTTTAGAAATGAAAAGACCTTTGATGCTAAGCTGATGCATTTAGTGCATGTCCCAAAGCAGCCACTAGAATACTTAGCAAGAAAATGACAGTTAACCTTCCCAGGGATGCGAAATATGTAACTAAAAAGTAATATACAAACATAAACATGTTGATGTGTCAAATAAAGAGACATGAACATAAAGAAAATAATTTACAGATTTTTCTGTGTGCCACGTTACTTCTCTTTGAAGAATGCATAGGTTTGGTCAGCCAACTGATACTTGTGCTGGCCTGGTGAATAAAAATGCCCCATGTTCCGTTCTTAACACTTAAATGTTAAGCACATACTGTGTAAAAACTATAGCTCGTTAAGTGAGCCATCGATTACAAATTGCCCCACTTGAAAGGCTATCAGCAAAAAGAATGAGGGGCACAGGATGTGTGATTCTAGAGCATCTCACACGCTGTTTGGAGTATGCTTTCCTTTGTTGGCATATTCCAAACACATCGCAGACACCCAATAGTTGGCACAGCAGCCTGCTTAATTTGTTGTCCTGCAAGCTCAGAAGCAGCTTTCTGGGTGGGTCCCTTACTGCGCCCTCCTCTTGAGCTATTTAGCTCTGCGCCCTGTGCCGTCGCCTGCTCTGCCTGGGCCAAAAAACGGGGCTGCCGGCAGCAGAAACGGCCACACACTAGCCTCCCCATAAAACGCTGCTCTCACCAGCTCGGAGGGTAAGGTTTCAGCTATCATACGACTGCTGATGGCTCACCTTTGAAACTTGACCATCTTTCCTGATTGCCAAGCACTTTTGCAGGAACTCTCGTCCATACTTGAATCCCACATTGCAACTGTAAGTACCTGCTACAGTAGACAATCAGTCCTCTGACCCATATGACAGTCACTGAACTGTGGCTCCCCACAGCTCTGATGCTAATTCCAGTCACTGATCTGCCGTTAAAGGCTACATTCACTCTCCTGCACCTCAAAACCAAGACAGGCCCCACTCCGAGACAGTATCCCTTGCCTCTGATGGCTCCATTTTGTCAGACCCTGCAGCACCCGCTCCTGCACAGCCAACCTCTGCAGGCATAACACTCTCAACTGTCACTGTCTGCACCTTACAGACTTGCTGGCCCTTGGGCCTGGCAATGTCTCTTTGTGCCCCTTGCAGACACGATGGCCCCTTAGTCCCACAATGTGTCTGCATGCCCCATGCAGACCCGATAGGCCCCCAGAACCCAGCGCTGCCTCATCACATCAAAAGCTGGCCCTCACTGGCCCCACTGCAGCCTGCAGCGCTCCTACCATGAGAGAGGGTCTTCTCATGGTTCGGGGGGCACTGGATGTCCTTCTCCTGCTCCGGAGCTGTCCCGCCAGAACAGCCAGCATACTCCTTGCCATTGATAAGTTGGGTTCCTGGCCAAGAATGATACTGGCACAAGAACAGGAAACATCTTTACTAAGGTCCAGCCCCAGGTACAGGGTACAGGAATAGATTTAGGCCACATCAAGTAAGTTACTAAGACAGAACATCCACCGGCATCCTCTTTCAGTCAACCCATCTTCTTAACATAACATTCTCATACACAGCATTCCATGCCAGTCACTCACATCATACAGGACAGGGTACAGGGAAAGACAAGACATAACAACTGTCTGCTTGATAGGATGTGCAATGCATAAGCGCACGTGGTGCTTCAGTATCCGCTCCCAGCCACAGTAGTTACGGTACAGACAAGGCAATGCATGCTTACCCTTGACATATTTTGGCACTATCGCTTCTTAAGTCCTGCCAAACATGACAATGAATTGGCACCTTCAACAACTGCGGCCAATAACTGCGCGCAGCTAAGCCACTGTTTTGTGTTACAGCAATCGGTGCTCACTCAAGAAGTGAACAGCTCCCTCGAGCATGATCAAACTCAAGACAAATACAAGCACCCAGATTACAACAGGCCAAAATAAATCGTTCTCTCTGCTTGTATCGGATGAATAGACAGGGGGCGGTCAGGCATGGCTTTCATTGTGTGAGAAACTGTAAATATAGCCGTTCTTAGCCGCCAGTTATGTCCTAAGTCAAGTTGTGTTCTATTCGTGTTCATTTCTGAGTTGACAAAATATGTCAGTTGCTGCCACTCTGACAGCTTCCCTCTCCACAGCTATGTTCATGGGCCAAGACCCCGGGGAAAAGCTCGCCCTTCCAAGAAGTCACTAACGAGTCCACTCGCGCCCCCATGAGGCCTTCAAACAAGCCTCGAGACTTTCTCCACACGCCATTTTTAAAGAGTCATTTGCAGGAAGGCAAATAGAGCCCCCTGGAGAATTGTGCTGGCTATTTTCACAATGTACATTCCCCAGAAAAATGTGTGTATGTATGAATAAATCACAAATACCCATAGGCAAGAAAGGACGTGGACAGGAGGGACAGCAGAATGACACGAAGAGAAATGCCCAAGAAGGAAAGCAGAGCAATGTATTTTACTTTGCAATATATCAACCAAAATGTGATTATTAAAGATGAATACAGGGCGAATGGAATAGAATTTCGTACGTTTGGAAGACTGTAGAATAGAGACTCTACAGTCTACCACAATATTGCATCAGAGGCTGGGATGACATCTTATTCCTTTGCCATACTGGGGGCAGCCACCCTAAAATGCATGCACTGTTTTTCTCTTTTCCACACCTGCGTTTTTTTTCTACTAAAGTAGGCATCTCTTCTGCAGTGTGTTGCATAGGCCATTTTATTTCTCTGCAATGTCTTCACAGAGCTAAAATGATGGCACGCATTGGATGCCTTTTAATCACTGGGTCCCTCTGTTTTATACCGAGAATGAATGCCTAATGTTCTCTTTTAGGACCAGGCAACTATTTCTCAGTATGATTAGAAAACAACTCACTACTGAAGCGCTGACCCAAATAACACACGCCCCGTACCCATGAGTAACCGTATAGACCACACAAGAAAAATCCATGTACCAAACAGACCTTACCACCTCTACCTGGAACAGGCATCATACACATTGCACACACAAGCATGGCCAACTCTAAATCCTCAGAGATGCTCTCACACCAACCCACAAAGTTAGAAAGCTGTCAGTCTTATACAAAGGGCGGTCTACGGTTGGACAGCACACCCAACTCCAGAGTCGCTGACTGTCTTAGGCCCTCTACATGCCAACCCAACACCTCACTCTCCGGAGCATGGGTTCAAAAATCAATGGCATTTATACTCTAAATACACACATCACAAACATGGATGTGCACAAGGAAGGTCTGCAGGTACTCTCCCCCTGCCACACCTGCACTGATCACCACTAAACACACCTGGGCTACCACAAGCTGTCTGTATGTCAATGCACAGGCGAGAACTCATAGCAATTGACAGAAAGTGTACAGGCACTCATCCATCACATCAGCATAAAATGACAAGATGGGCATAGATTGGCATCTGGCGTCCTGCTAAAACTGCACTTCAGAAAATCCCATAACAGTAGACCATGACGTGCCACAAGGGCATCATCAGTCAGAAAGCATACCGATTCTCATATATGACTGAAATTAATCAGGACACGCAGGAGATGGGGAGGGCCAACAGGGAACAAGAGGGCCTATACCTATCCAATGTGCCTTCACAAAAGCACGTGGGAGCACTGATAAGGAATCATAAACGTTCATTCATCACCTCAGCTAACCTAGACAGGTAGAAGATGAATAGATGGGTTCTTGATGCCCCCCTATTGTCAGAACTCCACTGACCTATGCCATGACACTAGAGCAGGCAGAAAATGGAGAGGTCCCGGAGAGGTCGTACAGGAACCCGACATACCTGCTTCACAGCTCCAATCCGGATTCACACTCAAAGACGCCCAAACGGTATCCAGTCATTGCATCGAATACAAAGCATTGAATGCCAAAAGCATCGAAAAGAAATGCATCGAAAAAGAAGCATTGAATGCATTTTTTTCAAAAGTAAAAGTTTTATTTTAATTGTAACGGGTTTGAAGGGGTAGAAAAACAGGGGTTAGGGGGACCCCCCCATAAAAATAAATGAAAAAAATGAATACATTGGATGCTTTTTTTTGTTGCTTTTTTTTAGATGTTAAGGCATTCAATGCTTTGGCATTCGGTGCAATCAGTATAAACCCACCCAAACATCGACTCAAGGATCCCACACAGGTAAGAGATGGGGAGGTTTAAAGCTAATTGACCCTCTGCCAGGACTACTCATCACCACACCATCACCCACTGCTATGATGTGACAAATTAGCTTCCGGGGCACCAGTGATCCAGGGATGAATATCGGTTTCTAAACCATCCATCAGCACCACACCTGTAGTACACCAGAAGGGTGTCCGGTCAAAGGTTCGAATCCAAAAGGATTGAATGCCATAGGGTCGAGTCATTAGGACCTAAAACAAAAGGGTCGAATTTTTAAAAAAATATATATATATTTTTTGGGGTTTCTGTATAGGATAAAAAAGTGGTTTTTACCCCAAAAATTGGGGTTTGAGGGGGAACCCCAAAAATAAAAATAAATAAATAAAATAAATAAATAAAAAAATGGATCCTTTTGTTTTCGGTCCTTTTGATTCGACCCTATTGTATTTTGATCCTTTTGATTTGATCCTTTGACCTATAACCCACCAGAAGGGATCCAAACATCCAAACAGATTGGAAACACAAGGACATTATAAACCTCCTTGGTCAATTTTGGTATCGTAGGTGGATCGGCACCCTTATTTCTGAAATGTCTTGGATTGTTGGTTGGTTGCAACACAGCAAAAATACAATTATTACCCAATGATAATAGGGACTGTCCAGTTATGGTTGCATACAAATATCTCTTTTATTATTATTATTACAGACAGTACTATGGCTGCAGGCTGGCCTACACGGTGGCTCAGGATCAGGAATCGTTGTCTTAGTGCTGGTCGGAGGTATTGCAAAACCTAGCAGGGCACACCGTGTGCTGTCTGGGTAGCAGTTCGGGAGCTGCTGTAGGGGCCGCCCGGGTTCAGTATCTCCCTCTCTTCCCAGGGAGATGTTTAAGGGAGGGATCTTACTTCTTTCTTCGATGTGCTGGCCTTCCTTCACTGGCAGAAGATGTAAGGCAGACTGTATCTTCAGCCAGGGCCCAATGCTGAGTTCTTCTTTAGATTATCTGCTCAAAAGAGGGGCTCAACCCTCTTTTAAAGCCAAATGAACCACAGTGGTTGGTGTAGGCTAAGCCTACCTCAATGAACCAATCCTGTGTCCCCACCAACAATCCCTTGTATGCATGAGGTCATAACCAAAGTGCTTTGCAACAGAAAGGGTATAGGGGTGAAAACATGTAATACTAAGTTCCACCAATCTTCCTGTCTGTTGTGGATTAAAAGGTCTCTCTGGTCAATGGAGTTCTCTGTGGTTCCTGGTTAAAACAGCAGGTCTCCATTGAAGTTGTGGTAAGACCAGACTGTCTGGTGCCATCAATCCACATACTCGTACCTTCTGAATGGGGTCCCCTGTGGGCAGTCCTTTAAGTGGGGTAAGAAATTCAGGGGGGGGCCTCATTTGGGGGCGGGTCTTCCATAGTGGGCGTGTCCTGAAAAGTGAACAAACCATAGTAAGGCGCGCAAATATATAAATGTATGTAAGCATTTAAATATTTGTATGCATACCTTACTATGGTTTGTGTACTTTTCAAGCCATCTTTTATAAACATAGACATGTGTTACATATTTCTATGTTTATAAAAGGTGGCTTTAAAAGTGCACAAACCATAGTACACACACTCAGCCCCACATTTTGGAGATGGCCAGGGACCTGGCCTGGCTTGCCGTGGCCCACATAAAGCACTGCCTGTTGGGAAGACTACTGGAATACATACAGTCCGAGATATGACATTTCACTGTCAAAGTGATGCTGAGGGCAGGAGCTGGCTTCAGGTTGTCACAGTGCATCAGAAAAGTTGTTGGGGTTTCCTGTCTCCTTTGTTAGCCTCTGTAGCCAGTCCCCATATGGGCCTGTTTGAAGTACACACTATTAGTATATTAATTATGTTAATCACTGCCACCATCTACAGGGCTAAACAAAAGGACAGAGCAGATCCACTGAGCCTTTGTTAGTTAATGACAGGAGGAAGGTTGTTCCCTCCCCCTTCTGAGATGACATGGTGTACTCCTGGCTGTCATATCCGAACTAAATTTGACAGGAGGGACTGCGGTGAGCACAGGAAAATGTGTGCAAATTAGACCCAAACATTTTCCAGAGGTTGATCTACCATCATTCAATTTCATTTTTAAAAAGTTCAGTGGGTGGCCAGGTTGCACTTCCCCATGAGAGTTCAGCTGAGCTAACACTGCTCTAATCCAAAAATCACAGGCGTCTGTCTGGATAAAGAACTCCTGACCATAGCCTGGCACTTTCAGAACTGGGGCCCTGCACAATCCATCCTTTAAATCCTGAAAAGAGGTTTGACAGGTGGCCGTCCAAGTTACCTTCTTCAGCATTTTCTTGGAAGTTACATTATTCAAGGGTATGGCAATGGTCTGAAACCCATTGATGAATGACTGGTCGTACCCGATGAGACCTAGAAAGGCTCTCACCTGCATCTGTGTGGTGGGGCTGTTCCAATCCTTCACAATCTGTACTCTGTACGTTCACTTCGAGAGGCTGTTTCTTACCTCCACCGACCAGGTGACCTAGGTAAGACACTGTGCCTTGCACTATCTTGCACTTCGTGACCTTGATAGTCAGACCTGTATTCTGCAGCACCTGAAGCACTTGTTTCAGGTGGGATAAGTGATCCTCCTAGGTGTGGCTGAACACAGCAATGTCCTCTAAATAGGCGACATTTAAGTTTTCCAGACCAGGCAAAATGTGGTTAACCATCTGCTGAAAAATGGCTGGGGCATTTTTCAATACAAAGGGAATCACAGTGAATTGATAATCTTCTTCTGGGGTTAAGAATGCTGACCTCTCTCTCGCTCCACTGGTAAAGCCGACCTGCGAAGGTAGTATAACAAAAGGTGTCCTGCCCTTTCTTTTAACATGCACTAATCTTGCATGGTTATTAATCTGTCACTTTCCTGGTACTTGAATACCAGTAACCTTCCTAGATGATCACAAAATGTGAATATGTATGAAGAAATGCACAACAATTTCTGATCTTTGATACAGCCTTTTTGTACAATTAGTTGGCCTGATTCTTTTTTGTTCTATTTCTTAATAGCTGTTGGGCATCTCCATAGATGATGCTTCAAGTATTTTCTCATCCATGGTACAATTAGTGAACCAACAACATTTGAACCTTTACCTATAGTGATAAACATATAGTGAAAAACATTCATGAAATACATCTGTGAAAAAAAACAATGGAACAGACTCTGAAAGTCTTAACAAGTTCTGATACAGTTAATCATTCAAACTGTTCATTATTCATTTTTGTCAAGAGCATGTCTCAACAAATCCTTGGTCCGGCTGGTGATTTGGGTGCCTTCGACTGGGCCTTGGATTGGGTGGCTCTTATCTATCCCTTCGTGTCTTTGGCTGGGCTCTGTTCAGGGTGCAGGGGTGGGGAGCGGGTTCCCTGCTGTTGGGCATTTTCTGTAATGTACTTGTATTTCTTTTCCATAGTGCATAGAGCTGGGATCTGCTTGGTAGTGAAACAGCATTAATGCTGTATCTGCCATTGGTGTTTAGGAAAACGGACACTGCGTGTGGTTGCCTTGCATCCCGTTTCATTTGTATTCGATGTTGAAGCCTTGGTAGTCAGCATCCTTCTGTGAGTCTTCTATGTGTTTGGCAGACTCTGTGTCGCTGCGGGTCGAAGGTACTCAGTACTTGGCAGTGCCGAACTTCTCAATGAGCTCATCTGCCCGAGCAATGGGGTGAGCATCTGTCTTCGTGACAGAATTGGGCCCCCTGTAGTCCATACAAAAGCAGATTTCAGTCATCCCAACACTGCCGAGACCTGGGACCTGAGGGATGAAGCACTAGCGCCTGACCTCACTGATACTCTTGAGTGTTGGGAAATCATGCTTGCCCCAAGGAGGAATGGATGGTGAGAAACACTGCTCATGCTGTCTTCTTCGTCATCTTCGACTTCCCCTCACGGAAGGTCATTTCCGTTTGGGTACATAGGGCTTAGCATGTCCCCTGGGGTCTTCTCCCCAACCACCCCTGCTTCTACCCAAGCTTGGAGGCTGGTCAGCAACTCAGGTTTATTAACCTTAGCAGTGTGTCTCTTGACTTAGGACGCACAGGACATCCTTGTTCATGCCTTTTGCAGTCTCTATGTCAAGATCCATGATTATTACAAATACCTAGCAGTGTCTAAACATTGCCTGCAACAGTACTTTTATTGTTGGGTGAGTAAGCTGTGCGCAAGGCTCCAACTAGATCCAACCGCCGCCACTAATGTGACGAATCAGCTTCGGGGACACCAGTGGTCTAGGGATGAATATCAGTTTCTAAACCATCATTCAGCCCCAAACCTCTAGTACACCAGAAGGGATCCGAACAGATTGGAAACACAAGCAAATTATAAAACTCCTTGTCCAATTTTGCTAAGGTGGACAGAACTGCAGGCTTATTTCCGAAAGGTCGTGGATCGTTTTTTAGTTGCAACACAGCGAAAAAAGAATTCTTACCTAATGATAAAAAGGACTGCCCAGTCAAGGTTGTCTAAAACGTTCTACATTATTATTACCACAACAGACAGTTCTAGCACATTACAAAATACAACCCACCCTGTAAAGGAATGCAGGGGACAGACCGTTTCAAAGAAGGAAAAGGGATGCACTCTGGATACTGACAGGAGGGTAGTTAGTATAGTAATTAATTACAATAGTTCAAGGCTGCTTGGTTTCAACACAAAGGGAGACATGGGGCGTAAAATGTCATTAGAGGCCTTTGGAGAAGGACCAGGGGAGACAGAACCACAATGTACCTTGTGCTTGTAGAAGTTCTTGGTGCTCGATTTCAGGGCACTTTGCAGCTTCTGTGACAGAGTTCAAGATGGGAGACAAAGCGGGTATCAGACGGCAGGCCGTTCGGCGAGAAAGGCTGGATGGACGGATGCAGGCTGGCCTACACGGTGAGGAACGCTTGTCTCAGTGCTGGTCAGCGGTTCAGAAGCACTGGTTAAGGCGTCTCGGACGGCTTTAGTGACTGCAGGATAACAACAGCCAGGGGTGCAGTTGGTTGCAGCTCGAGGGGCTCGCATGGTTCGAAGATGTCCTTTAAGGCAGACGTCAGTAGTTGCTTGTCGATGCACTCCTCCTAGCTTCTTCACTGGGCTTGTGTCGTCCTTTAAGGCAGACAGCCCAAAGCTGAGGAGAGTGCTGCAGGCAGCTGCCTTGTCCTTGTTTTGGTTCAGAGACTGTCTGGCACTTCCCACATAGGAAGCTTGCTGCAGAACCTAGCAGGCCATGCAGTGTGCTGGCTGGGCATCGGTTCTGGAGCTGCTGTAGGGTCTTCTGGGTTCAGTATCTCCCTCTGTTTCCTGGGAGATGTTTAGGGGAGGGATCTTGCTTCCCTCTTGGAGGTCCTGGCCTTATTTCACTGACGGAAGATGTAAGGCGTACTGCACCTTCAGCCAGGGTTCAATGCTGAGTTCTTCTTACCTGCTTCTGGTGAAGCCTTCAGATGATCTGCTCAAAAGAGGGGCTTGACCCTCTTTTAAAACCAAATGGACCACAGTGATTGGTGTAGGCTAAGCCTACTTTAATGAACCAATACTGGGTCCCCACTAACAATCTTCCGTATCCATGAAGTCATAGCCAGAGTGCCTTTCAACAGAAAGGGTATAGCGGTGAAAACATGTAATACTAAATCCCACCCATCTTCCAGTCTATTGTGGATTAAAGGGTCTCTGTGGTCACTGGAGCTCTCTGTTGTTCCTGATTAAAGCATCAGATCCCCCTTGAAGCTGCGGTGAGACCAGACGTCCTGGTGCCATCAATCCACGTGCTTGTATCTTCTGCATGAGGTCCCCTGGTGGGGATGACTACTGTAATACATGCAGTCCCAGACATGACATTTCACTGTCAAAGCGATACTGAGGGCAGGAGCTGGCTTCAGGTTGACACAGTGCATCAGAAAGGTTGTTAGGGTTTCCTTGCTCCTGTGTTAGCCTCTGAAGCCAGGCCCCATGTGGGCCTGTTTGAAGTACACTCTATTAGTATGTTAATTATGTTAATCGATTTCCCCATCTACAGGCCTAAAAAAAAGGACAGGGCAGATCCATGGAGCCATTGTTAGTCAATTAGGCTGGCCATGGCAGGAGGAAGGTTTTGCCCTTCCCCTTCTGAGATGACATGGTGTACTTCTGGCTGTCATATCCAAAATAAATATGACCGGGGGGACTGTGCCTGTATGTTGTGTACACCCAGAGTCGATGGGTCAAATTGTATGTTGTGCAGTGCGCATAGGAAAATGTGTGTGGATTAGCTCCCACACATTTTCTGGAGGTTTAATTCCACACATTTTCCGGAGGTTGATCTACCATCATTCAATTCATTTAAACATTTCAAAAAAGCCCATGCGAGTGCACACCCAGCGTGCGGATGGTCGAACTCCTCACACATGACACCCTATATGCGCACCATACCTAAATCTATAAGCAATCTCTTGTGGTTGCCAGCACCACCACAGGGTCATGGAAATGGCAGAGGCACACATTTTATTACAGCTAACATAACATTAATCGTGTCAATTACTAATCAATATGTTAAAAATATACGTTTTAATAGGGACAAGTACCAGTCTGTTACCTGTTTTTCCTTCACTCTACCTCTGTTCATAAAGTGCACTTTTCGCAAATTCTTCCAATCAAGCAGTTGCTGGGGATTATTTGGACATTTCAAGTACCCAGCGCCCATCTACAATCATTATGTTTAGTATTCTCAGAAGGCAAGGTGCCCACTACTGAAAGGGAGACTCTGAAACACAAGTCTACAGTAATCTGACCCTATTCCACAAAAGCATGCAGAGAAACGCAACCCATTCAAATGCCAGCATAGGTCAATGACAAGGCAAGAAGAACAAAAAACAATAAGAGGTCTACATTTACAATGAGCCAGTATCATCATCCAAAACTACCAGCTGCACAGTGCACTAATGTGACAAACACCCCCGCACGGGCCCTCAATACCAGTGTACACTGTTCTGCTGGGTCGTCCCTTTCATTATTGTCCAATTGCCTTATAGTAGGGCAGTGCAAGCCTGCCAGTTACACTAAATGATGCATATTGTAGCAAACGTACATCCCAATACTGAGATCCATGAACAGGACAAGATTTCAGAACCCTGCATCAAAAACCACCATAATGGGTGTGCACTCATTCTCTGTGAGCAGCCAGGCTCCAGTGAATGCAACCAGGTAAAGGCACCCATAAGCACATGTCCACTTCAGAAAAGCTTGCAAAACATGGACGTTCAAAAAGGCCTACACCAGAGAGCCAGACCGACCAGGTCCACATAGCACACAACCCTAACACACACACACCAACGCCCGCACTAAAGGTAACACAGAACACGGCAGACGATCTAGAGCTGCAAAACATGTCTTAATAATAAGAGTTAACCTTTCACTGCAATGGTTAACACGTTTCTTTTTAATCGTTTTTTTATAACACACATAATACCGTACCTGAGTTCGGTTTCTAAGCGTGGATCCTGAAACCGGCCACAATTTGGCTCTGTTCGCCCTAAACATAGCTCTTTTTTAATCCCAGCTGTAGTTGAAACTCACCCGGTGTCTGTTGCCAATTGATGTATTTGTTGCTCTGATTCGACCGATTGCGCTGCAAAAAATACTGCCAAGTAATTTATGTGTGCATTGAAAAATATCCAGGTAAATGTATGGGTTTTACAGGTAATAGGATGCTTCCAGGTTTTCACTTCCCTAGATGAACTGCGGTGGTTACGGAACTGAGTGGAGGAGACTGGCACTGAATAGCTATGCTAGCAGCATCACTCTTTCATGAGTAGCCTGAGGTAGTGGCTCGGCCATGCAACAAGTTGGAACACCGACTGCAGGCAGTTGGGAACTCCCTCTGCAGATGCTCTGCTCCATTTAAACCAGATTTAATAAATCATATCCTCGTGTATGTGATGGTATTTCGGCTCCAGGTTGTAAACTCCTTCTGCGCAGTTCCAGAAAGGTCTCAGAAGATTGCACTGTAAAATCCCAGTTTTAAGGGTTTCATTGTTGCACTGTGCGGTGTTGTAAATCACACTACTTCTGAAGTTGAGATTGTCGCCTGATGTATGCACCACTATCTGTGCTGTGTCCACTGTCCTTTTGGCACCATTTTCTTTATAAAACTTAGATGTCCACTGACAATGGCCTTTGATGATGGCTTGTAGCTGTGTCCTTTGATCATGTCCACTTTTCATGTTGCAACAATAAGGCAAAAGGACTGCAGACCGCGTCCTATGGCTGTGAGGAATTCGACTATCCACACAGGGAGAGTGAGCTTGCCTGGGCTTTTTGATTTTTATTTATTTAAGAATGAATGATGGGGCCATTCCCGCACATATTTTCCACGCTCACCACACAGCAGAAAAATAGTCATGTACTCTGCGAGGTCACAGCTTACCAGCGCCGCCCTCCCCTGTCATGTGTAGCTGACACCTGTGGGTACATCAAAGCTGGCCGTGGGCAACATGATTAGCATTTCAAGGCCCCATGGATTTGCATCTCCATTGTTAAACCTTCTTGTGGTGGCGAATACTGAAGAATGTTAATTAGCAGGCCTCAAAGAGGCCTGGGTGCAGGAAGTGACAATGGAGACCAGAGACCAACACATCTTTGTAATGCAATGTGTCAACTCGGTACTAACACCCATCCTTGGTATGAAAGGGCAGCGAATGTCCTGTCTGGAGCCACTCCTTTCAGAGCAGGGAAGTATGTGAATTGTAGGAGACGAAAGTCTGCCTGCAACCCCCTACTTCAAAGGATGCCCATGTTGTGACCAAGTGCTGCATAGGTCTCAGTTAATTAGGAAGACACTTTTGAAGTACAGCAGACAGGAAGATGGGTGGAACTTAGAAGTATATGTTGTCATCCTTCCCCTGTCTGTTGCCAAGTGCCCTAATTCTGATCTGAAGCATCACTGAAGATTGTTGGTGGAGACCCAGGATTGGTTCATTAAGGTGGGCTTAGCCTGCAGCATTCACTGGGGCCTGTTTGGCTTTAAAAGAAGTCTGAGTCCCTCGCTGATCAGATCACCTGAAGACTTTGCAAGGAGTAAGAAGAAAGACTCATTTGGACCCGAGCTGAAGGTACAGTCTACCTTACTTCTTCTGCCAGTGAAGGAAGGCCAGCAGTTCCAAGAGGGAAGCACGATCTCTTCCCCTAAACATCTCCCACGGAACAGAGGGAGATACCGGACTCAGAGGACCCGTCCAGCAGCTCCAGAACTGTTACCCAGCCAGTACACAGCATGCCCTGCTAGGTTCTGATGACAAGCTTCCTAGGTGGGACGTGCCAGAGAGTCTTTGACAAAGGACAAGGTCGTTGCCTGCTAACACCCTCCTGATCCTTGGGCTGTCCGCCTTGAAAGGGAATGAGCCCTGCGAAGAAGCTAGGAGGAGTGCCACTCAAACATCATCCAGCATCCATATTTTTAAGGACAATTTCGAGACAGTCAAGTCCTGAAACCGCATATGGCTGCACCGCTGACTGTTGTCACGCTGCAGTCACCAGAGATGTCCGAGGCACCTCGACCAGCATTCCAGATCCGCCAACCAGCATAGAGACAAAGAATCTTGGCCCTGGGGCACATCGCCCAACAGCCTGCAGATGTCCGTCCAGCCTTGCTTGCCGAACAGGCCGAACTGCCTGCCGCCTGGTACCCTCAGCTGTCTCCGGCCACTAACTCTGTCTCACGGGCGGTGAAGCACCCTGGAACTGCCTTGATGCTGTTGCGCACCAAAAACTTCTCCAGCACCAGGTACATTGTGTTCTGCCCCCTGGTCCTTCTCCAAAGGCCCATAGAGACAGTGATGACCCTTTGCCCTTTGGTGTTGAAATCAAATAATCTGTAACTATAAGACTGATTACTTTACCAACTACCCTCCTGTCAGTTTCCAGAGTGCATCCCTTTCCTTTGTGAAACTGTCTGTCCTCTGTGTTTCTTTAGAGTGTGGGTTGTAATTGTAGTGTGCTAGAACTGTCTGTTGTAGCAATAATAAAGTAGATATTTTTATACAACCTTGACTGGACAGTCCCTTTTATCATTGTGTATTTTTGCTGTGTTGCAAATAACCAATGATCCACGACCTTGCGGAGATAAGCCTGCTGTTCCATCCACGTTACCAAAATTGGACAAGGAGGTCTTCTAATGTACCTGTATTCCAATTTGATTGGATCCCTTCTGGTGTACTAGAGGTGTGGGGTTGATTGATGGTTTAGACACCAATGTTCATCCCTGGACCACTGAAGTTGATTTGTCACAATGGCCACGACCCATATCCTGATGCCCATAGCCAGTGGGCTGGTACTCTTGCCATGACCCATATTCAACTTATCCTATCCCAAAGCCCCTGGCCTTCGGCATGTCTACAGTCAACATTGCAAAAACTAGCCAAAAAGAGCACGACCCACTGGCCATGTCCTTCGGCTTTGGCCACTGTTCCATTTGCACCAAATAGGTTAAAAGACTGTGGCCATAGCCAGTGGCCAGGCCTACTGCTTAAGTTTATATCCACCTCACAATTAAATGATCAAATCCCACCGGCCCTGGACACTGTACTAATGTTGATGGTCTCATGCATATTTTAGCATTTTCAAAATAGTTTTTGGGGATCTTCCCTTAGTTCTCCGGTAAATTTAAATGTACTGCAAAATTGTTGCAAAATGGCTCTTATCAATAGGAAAAAAAAGATGTCAGGTTACCTCGGGAATGGGAAAACGCTCAACAATTCAAAATTCTTCCCGATCCACACTGCAACTTTACATGTAAAACCATCCTCTTTTCTAGCTTCTCTCTGTGTGTAAATACTCCCTGAAACTTGTTTTAGCTTAACTATAAAATACATATATCTATATATCTGTATATATTTTTATAGTGACTCGCTTGTCAGTCCTGGATGTAAGTGAATAGAAAAGCAATTGCATAATGCCTGGTTCTTGTATCTGGTCTGCTGTTCACATCCCTGTCCTCTGCTTTGAACAGTCAGACAACAGCAGCATTAGGTAGTGACCAGGCCTACCACACAATGGGCCAAGTCTACAATGCCCAAAGAAAGCATGCAAGGGTGCCAACTTGCCACCAGTGTGGTTTTCCATGGTCACTGCCATAAATGTTCTGCTAACATAGCTCCCTTCGCTCTCTCCTTGGTTTCTTCTCTATTACATGTCTCCTGCTGTGTAAATCCTTGAAACTCTATCTATTGCATTGAGTATGAGCAGTCGTACCACGAGAGCCAGAGGAATCTAGCTTCCCACTAGCTTGCCCTGAACCAGGCAATATCACCTAAGCCTTTGGTGTATCCGAAAGCAAGCCACATCACATGTCTCCAATGATTACTTGCCCATATGCTTTAGTTACACAATAATATGTACATGGGAACAAGCAATGTCACGCCTTGTAACTAAATACACCTATAAATCGTATTACATGTCACAGCCAATGAGTTGAGAGTATATAGTTGTAATCGGGGCAGGCTACTATGTTCTTGGTACATGTGGGCAAAGACTCCAGATGTGTATATAACTTAAATAACTGTACTAGGATATGTGTGATATCAGATGATACATATGGAATGATACATATGGAATGAAGATGCCAGATGTGGCATCTTCAGGAAGCTTCCCGTCGTTCTCCCTTATGCCCCTGAGAAGCATCCCAACACGCGGTTGCATGCCTCATCAAGGGTGTACACAGATACGACCACATCACCCCGGCCCTCATCGGCCTTCACTCGCTCCCACTGCACGCACAAATCACCTTCAAGTCTTGCTGCATCATCTATAACAGTCGCCCTGAAGTCACCCCTGTACCTTTCAGAGAAATTCAGCATCTCTGGCGGACAGCTCACCACCAGAAGGTAGGACACATGTAGACTAGAAATGTGCTGCAGTAAAAAGGAAAGGACCAGAAAACAAGCCTTCTCTGTCTATGCCCCAGAACTCAAGACCCACCTCTTCAAGGAGTCTCTCCTCCTCAACTCCTAGGCCATCACGTCATGCCCCATGCCACCTGATACGCTAGATGCCATCCACCCTTCTCCTCCCCGCCAACGCACTCCGCACTCAATAAATACAATAATAATAGTAAAGCTTACACTGTACTGCTGAGCCACACTCCCATGTTATATATTGTTCAGAATATTATGAAGGTATTGGTGCCGGAAGCAAAGGGCTGTCAACATCAGATCCTAAATTGTTGTACAGTGGTGTTCTACAGATATAAATGTACATGTTATGTTTTGTTAATTTGCTTTCATACTGTTTACATCACCATCATAGTGGTCTTGAAACACCAAGACTTTGTCCGTTTGGGTGAACTGTGACCCTCACCCAAAGTGTAAACCAGACTTTGGTCGGTGGAGTGAAAAGGAAACAGGGAAAAGGTAAGTAGGACATGGTAAGGAAGGAGATAGTCTGAGAACAGAAGAGACATACATAGGTCACAACCGAAAGGGAAAGGTAACATACGGTTGAATGGTAGTGATTGCTGAGATGCATGTATGGTAGTACGGGTTTAGACCAAAAGAGGTTATGAAAAGAATCATATATATGAGTGATGTTGCGCTCAGTTATCTCCAAAACAGGACTACTAAATGATGAATACTACTTTGTGCAACTATTTGCAAAAATGCATCGATTTTTCTAAAAATACAAAAATATTAAGTACCAAGTAAATAATTCAAGTGTAGTGATCAACGTCTATGCAATTCAAGATTAGGTACAAAAAACGTGTAACAGAATGTGCATGAATATCTATATATTAGAAAAGTTCAATTGAGCCAAGTTGCACATTCCACAAGACCACCTAATATTTGAAAGGTTTTTTTTATAAACCTTTTCAAATTCACCAGAACTTTCTTGGTGTTGTGAGTACATGGCCAAGTCCTCCAACCACAATCACAAGGCTGTCGGGACCATACTGCACTGATTATTCCTAATAAGGGTGAAAACAGGTATGTGGTTGCCCAGACATGAGTTTATTAAGCTATTAGCCCTCTTATACAAAGACAATTTCCTGGAGAAAAAGGTTTGTATTTGAGTTAATTTGCATACCCACAAAGCCTTGCTGTTGTGGCTCAGAAATGGAGATGAACTTCCAGCGATGGCTACTAGGTGGCGTTGTGGAATGTATAACGTTGCTCAAATTAATTTTTTACTACTTTCACATTTCAGGGGAAAAATGTGTTTTTTTCAAACCTTTTTAAACCCACCATAACTTTCTTGGTGTAGACAATTTACTCTCCATTTGCAGGAGTCCTCAATTTTCCTCTTGTTCTATATGGGTTTCGGGTCTTCAACCTTCTTCAGGAAATTGGGGGCCCCACTTCCTTCCCATTCTGCGTCTTATATCGAAAGCAAAAGATGCCCGCCAGCATAAAAAAATTTCACGAGGCAAAACTTTTGGTGGTTACAATGCCCATAATCAATTATTGGACGCTTGTACTGTGTTCGATGAAAACAGTCTTTCAAGGTCTGGCATCATCTCGGAAGAAGTTGTAATTACTGTAAGATTAGGTCTTAAAACTCGATACATATCACCTGTAACACTGGTAGCACCTATCGGGAATCTGGCAGGGTTTATAATAATCTTTTGGCTAGTGGCTTCTGACAGTGTACCTGCAGTGCTCTCTGGGATGGGGACCTGAAAAGCTGAAAACATGGAATGAAGTTGGTGGCTGGGGCTCCATTTGATGGGACATCTCTTTGAGAGCAATGAAATCCCTCTCGTTTCAACCGTATAACACACATATTCGAACACGTTATTTATCTTTTATATGCCAAGATGAGCATCACAGTGCAACCAGAGAGGTGGGCGCTGCAGCAGCAAATGCACGGGATGATGGCACCTGCATGCTTGCATGAAGTACTTGCATGAAGTACAGCATAAGGCAGGTTTACTATGTAATGGGAAACATATTTTTACGTACAAACTTTGGCCTTGGTTTATTTTGTATGCAAACATTTATGCTGTTTTTATTCATGCAAAAATAAGAGAAAGCACAAGTAATCAAGAGAAGTGAAGCAAAAACACTTTTACATGGATTCGTGAACAATCCCTGATTAACAGGTAATAGAGAGGGCATTCGAGGCGATGATACTTAGAATAATTAGTCAGTGATGACAGTCCACAGACCCCAGGTACGGCTGAACAGTGTGTTTTTCAGCTTTTGGTGGTCCTAAGAGATAGTCATTCGAAAGGATGATAGCAAACATTTGATGAGTGTTTGTTTGAAGACTGTGTATGGCTCTTGCTGACTTCGCTGTTGCTATCCAGCGACGTTCCCTATGACTAAGAACCAGAGCTTGCCCTCTCGTACAGCCCGGACATTATTTTATTTCTCAAGGCTTCTTAGAGTTAGGTTTGACAGGTTCATGATTGTCATTTTTCTTGAAGGTTTTGCATAGTGCCTCCAATAATCTTGCCTGGTTCTCTTTGTTCGTAGTATGACATGAGTTTTCTTAAATGGCGCTTCATGTCAGATTCCCCCCTCTTCTAAATGCTGTAATAATAGCTGGTAATGTCACCCAATAGATTAATATGCCATTCATTAAAGGAATAGTGCGTTCAAAAATATTATTGTACCGAGGGTTCGGGCATGTTTTTTTAACTATACGGTGATCGATCGCACAAACATTTCCAATGCACCTTACCGTAGTTTACCTCTTTTGTATGCATGCGAAATCAGGCAGCAGGGCACGGCCATCTTGTGATAATCTGTTGCTGCATCACCCAAGGTGGACTGCCCTGGCAGCACTAAATCATATCCCCCGCCCTGAGGCTGACATCACCAAACCTAGTGATATTCTCTGCCTATCTCTATGACGTTACTGGGCAGCGTAGCCAGCCAAACGCGCCCAGTCATCACCTACGTGACGTAGAACCCGGAAATCAACACACATCAACCCACAACACAACGCGGCACAATTCGGAATACAAAACTATACTTTAAAAGGAAATAGCAAAACAGTACAATTTTTAAAGTACTTTTATTTAACAATCAACATTCCAACAACATTCTGCGATTGCCATATTCAATGAAATGGGTAATTTTTTTTTTTCTCATTTTTTTCTCGGTCCACAAATGTTCGTTGTGAGTCACGCGGTGTTCCTTTTGGGTAGGTATAAGAAGCGCATCAAACGCACTGTGAATCGCAAGGCTTGGGCATCAGCTTGGTGCTAGTCCACCGTAAACAATGTCAGGTTGCTCCTTATCGCTGGTACCGCATAAAGGCATATGGGCCCGTATCGATCATTCCAAAAAAGGGTCACTGAGACCCAGCCATTCAAAAGTATCTGCAACTGGCGGTTGAAAAACCTGTCTGTTGGGATCTGGAATCGATGACAATCGCAGAAAGGCACGATGTAGCTGTTGGGAACACATAACAGAAATGTGTCTCAATAGCCGATCTTTATTAAAATGTATAATTTTACTGATTAATTCTGCCCCACGTTAAAACTAATCATGAACACAGACGTGAAACAATGGCAACACAGAGAAAAACCATGTGAAAAGTAGTGCACAATTATATTCAGTGGTTAATGCTATGGAGTATGTTCAGCTCGAAATGGGATGTGGAAGCTGACGCTACAATTCAAATAACACATAGACGGCATTTTAATTAAATATTAGCGTTGAACCCGGGGGAACCGAGTGGTGGTCTACATACATCTCTATGCTGGACTGCCTATGTGCCTGGGAACAAAGACAAGTACACACACAGGTTGTACTTGTGTGTCATTGCAATATGTCACAAAGAACAACCAAGTACAATGTAACCTAGCAATAACGGTGGGCTAATGATAAATTGAGTCGTTGATCTATATAAATGGTAGAAAGTAAAACTTACATAATATTCGGCATTTCCATTCTCTCAGCGTACTGCAGAGACACCGTTCAGATCAACACCTTTTCATAACATTAAATTGTATGATCATTTGTCCAGTTTTGGAATGGTGAACCTTATCA
Source organism: Ambystoma mexicanum (assembly GCF_040938575.1). Taxonomy (NCBI): domain Eukaryota; kingdom Metazoa; phylum Chordata; class Amphibia; order Caudata; family Ambystomatidae; genus Ambystoma; species Ambystoma mexicanum. The sequence continues at coordinate 749,751,684 of NC_090939.1, forward strand.
TATTTGACGTTATTACACCCCTCCCTTAAATCATTCATTTGGGGATCATGCCTTTCTCTCAAGGTCGAAAAACAATTGAACCTTATACTGTGCGCGATGTGTGGGCTTGCTGAGCGCGCAAGCAAAAAATCAAAGCTACTGACCTTCACTCAGAATGAAGATACATTTTAGTTTGTAACATCTTGTCTCGGCGCATCCATGAGAAAGAGACTTGCGAGCCATAGGCATAGGGGGAAAAATGTGGGGGCTGTCAGTGCTCGCTGTTCTTTGCACTGCTGAGGGGTAGGGGAAACTTCACAATGACAGAATGAGGCCTAGTCCAAAGTTGTAGTCAAGGGTACAGAAAATGCAGTCCAAGTGTGCATAGCAATAGCCCCACCTCTGTTTATGTCAGGGCCTTCTTCCCCATGGCAGCAGAAGGGCAAAGGATGAGCCCCGCAGGAGTGCAAGGGCAGGGTTTCACTTTCACGTATAATGTATGAGTGCGGGGGGCTCATTCGACCCACTCCTTCCTTACATTAGCAACAACCCCCAACACATACCCCCATGAATATATTGGTCAGAGTGCAGCTATTTCTCACCAACAACCCACTTTAATCAGTGAATGTCCCACAGTAGGTCGACGAAACTGGAAAGTGTGAAAGCCACAGTGTTACATTGTATGGCATTTGTAAAAATGGAACTTGTTGAAAAAAATTGACAAATAGGATAGATTTCAAAAGAAAAATTGGATGCTTTATTTGGACACTTCAAAAAACATTATTGATAAAAAAAGAGATGATAATCATTTGAACCTGGATGTGAACTGTTCCACAAGGTCTTCTTTAGGTGGACAGGGCACGTTGGCAATGTTTTGTGGCAATGTATGTGTACTCGGAACAAAATTGCACGCAATTCCGTGAGTATGTATCTCCAAGACAGTCATAATAAGATATTTCACAAAATTGAATTCCATTTCCTCATATACTGGCTTGACCACCCATTTTTTGGTTCTTTTCATAATTGCGTAGCGTAGTATCCCAAAGTTTCCTGCAGCCCTCGATTGTTCACGTCCCACATTCTCGTTATGCGCTTATACCACTAGTAATGTCCTATATTCCATACCGTCCATGCCGAAATGCAACCTCTTCAGCCTGTACTTTAGGCACATATTGTGGAACACCTCCAAATCTCCCATGTGACAGAATTCTGTGAGTCCCTTCAGATCTCTTGATAGAGTTTTATCAAAAACAATCTTTTCAAGGGCTTTGTGTGGAGGTGAAGATGGAATCAACCACTTCTTCTTCCGTTCCTGCTCCGGCGACAAAGGGCCATGTACACATTGGTGGAAATGTTGGTTTTCTGTCCAAGAGTGAACGTTTGAACAGTGGTGCATTAGTGACTGTCATTTTTCTAGTAGAATTTCCACAGACCCATCACAAGTTTTGGAGCTTCACCAAATATGGTTGCTGAAAGACTGGGACCACTGTAAAATATTGTCAGAACCTTTTTTTTCCCCTGTAGCTCAGATTTTTTTATTGATGGGTTTGGCAACGTGCCATACATCAAATTGATGGCGAATATTTGGGAACTGCTCTCGCATTGTCTTGGCTATTGAAACGTGTCTGTCTGTGGCTATGCATTCCCCTTGATTGGAGATCTTCTAGTGATTTTATAAAAAACAAGTTTCTCCATGGCCACTGAGGATTTGCATTCAGACACCTGCACAACCAATGAAATCACAATTTCTTTACTTTCCATGTCCTGAAAGTGGTATCTGCAGTACTTTGCTGAAAATCTGGGGCTGTCACACTGTCCATCGCCAGCTAGCCTGAACCACTTTTCGGAAAATGTAGTTTGAATAGACATTTGTTCAATTTTCCAAGCTTCACTAATGTCAGGGAATAGATATTGACGTTGAAATTTATAGTACTGTGTTTTAGCAATGAAATGGAGTCCCACACATTCACAGACACTGGACCACTGAAACTAGACCCACTGAAAAGTAAAGCAGCTGCACACAGTAGATTCCCAGCTGGCAGTTTCCCCAGCATTGGTTGAGCAGACCATGAACATTTTTCATGGAGCATTTCACAGGTGGCATATATTTTGAGGTTACTGCCTTGTGATACACTGGTCACATTCACCAATGGCTTCCCACATACTTCCCCTCTCACTGAATGCACACATTTTAGCATCATTATAATCTCCATCAAGCAGATGTCGAATACAATGTATTGGGGCTCCTTTTTTAGACTATCATCCTGTTTTAATGTTGTTTCTGATTGAGCTGTGGTTTACATATCAGCCAAACTGGACATACTGTAGTCGAGATCTTGGTCTAGTTCTTTGGTCAATTGTATTAATGCTTCAGGCTCTATCATTTTAGTGTCTGTTACTTGAACATGAATCGGAGAAAACATCAATGTCGATTGGTTTTTGGGTGGCTCTTTTTTGGCGGGTGTGGATTGTGTCAAGTGGTATGCAACTAATTCAAAAGCATCTTCATTACATTCAGTTTCATCTTCATCTGGTGGAGCAGTCGTCGCATTGTAGCAATGGTCCAGCAACAGTTTGCTCGCTTCGCCGGTCACATTAAATTCATTTTCTGGCCATTGGGCAAAAACATCTCGAGTCTGCTTATTGATTTGAACATGCTGCTCCTCAAATAATAGTAGTTCCATGGTGAAATTAGTTTGGCAAGCAGCATCTCTGATTTCTGTAGCTGTCTGTATCTGCATAGTTCATACACCAGTGGGCAACTAGAAGACAGGTTGGAAAAAGATGTTCAATGTAAATCCAACATACAGTATTGGACAATTTTCTATGAAGGCACCAGCACAAAACACTGTTTAAAAATTAAATTGTTTGTAAATTACCTTATCTTTCTTGTTTTTCTGTGAAACCTTCTTCTTTACTGTAACGACAGCACCAGCAAGCTGGTCCACCGACTCGGATCCACGTGCCTCCTCTTCTATATACCGATCTATTATACAGCCCTAGAAAAGAGTATCCATTAAAATATGTCATTCGTATTAGAAATCAAATTATTCCTTTGCACACCTGGCTTACACAGATACACTTGTACACCGTGTACATCATTTAGTCAAAAAATACATTTCGAATTTCACCTGATCGATGGATAGTTTACTCGATCAAAGATGACTGTGCGAAACACACTGATTGAAATGTTGCACTAAAGCAATTTGCAAAAACCGCTAGTTTATAATAATGTCACTGTCTAATAGTATCAGATCTAGGACCTACTTTCTTTCATTCGAGGGACCTGTCAGTACGCATACCTCTGGCTCTGGATCAACTACGAGGGATGATGTAATTGTAGTTGAAGCTTCAGCATCGCCCTGTAACACAGTACTTGTTTTAGTATGGATGAAAAAATTGAAATTGAACACACACAATGTGACACAGACAATGGTACATATCAATAAAAAACCATGAATGAAACATTGTGTAAACGAACAACACGATACGTAAATATGATCATATTATCTCAAATTCCATGCATAAAACATTTCCGGAATTGAATAGCTAAATAAGACTATCTGATCCGTGCTCGAATTTGTTGTTGACTCCAGGCAAGACATGGATGCAGAATCTTGCTCCTTCATATTCAGTGCATAGTCATGGAGTTGTAAAGGGAACATTTAATTTGATTTAGAAATGCTAATCTTAAAAATTGGCATGTAAAGAGACAGATTACGAAAAGGTTATGCTTATTTCAAAGTGCACCATAGCATAGTTATCTGTGCCCATAAAAGATTTTCTATGATGCTCCTAAAACCAAGGACAGATGTTTAGCAAAATGGGGTTTAGTTATAAAGCAATACAATCTTGTGAATAAGTATTATAAGGGACATTTACACCTAAAACACCTATCTGTCAATTTAGTTACCATTTCACTACCCCAAAGGCTACAGCTAAATCCGGAACCGTGACTCACCTGAGGCGGCCTGTGCATGGAATTTGGGAGCAATTTACGAGTCGTTCTGAGTCGATTCTTCTTTGTGTACTTGGATTGGTCCTACATATTTGTGGCAAAGTGCAGGCTGCAGACGCGGTATTGATCACCCCTCGTGTCCTCCAAGACTTTATGGGCTCTACTTTCAAGCTCTTCCGGAGCAAATCCACAATATATGACCCATTCTCTTATTCGATCTATATTCCTTGGGAATACATGCATTGTAGTGCCTTTAGATTTGTTATGGGTCTTAGAAGGGCAACTGAAAACTGTACATGTAAGCATTGTTGGAAATTCTGTTAAAAAAAAGGTCAACAATGTTCAAAAATTGCTTTGCATAAAAGCGTGAGAAAGACGGAATTATACCATAAATGTTTTTCTATGCAAACTATGTTTTGGTCACCGAAGCAAAACCAGTGTAGCGTAGCCGGCTGTATTATAGGATAACTTTCATAAACAATTCATTGTTGTGACGAAAATCATAACATGTTACTCGTCCCTTGAATGTACTATCGAGCATCAAAAGGAAACATGCTTATAGACACGGTCCGTGAAGGATACAATTCGATCCAATTGACACTGATGACAATTGATATATATCGATAACATAACAAATTAAAATCAAGTCAATGGCAATGAGATGAATGAACATAATACTACTGTGTATGTTCTTTCAAAATAGATAGAAATTTAGAGATCAAGGAGATATGATTAGATGACCTGCCCTTACCTTGACCAATAAACAGTTAGATTCAGGAAGCAGGGTGCTTAGTGGCAGGAGAACAGGGAGATGTTCACAGGTAGCACGATGACGAGCTGACTCGCAGTGGTCACAGAGGTTCTCAGTTAGCACGTTCACGAGTTGACTTGCAGTGCTCAAAGATGTTCTCATATTAAATATCAAGTGGTTTATAAAGAATTAGAAAAGAGGGTGTGTATGTGAATGAATGACGTGTATATGGCGTGGTTTTATGTGGATAGCAGGGGCGCAGCCTGCTTCAGGGGATCCTGCCTGGAGACACGGGGTCTGGCTAGGCCATGTGTACAATGGGCCCTGGGCGTAAGACACCTTTGAAGTGTACATGGTGTTTGGCACCTTGGCCGTTCCCACCCCTGACAGCCCCCTTTGGCAGCGCACATTCACTGGTGCGAACAGCCTTTGATAATGGAGGGGGGATGAATGGGCCTGAGGCGTGCAGACAAGTGCTGGAACTCTGCTGAAGGGAGACAGACTTATGTGGATTGCAGGGGCACAGCCTCCTTCAGGGGATCCTGCCTGGAGACACAGGGTCTGAGGAGGGCATGTGAACATTGACCCCTGCGCGTAAGATACCTTTGAAGTGTACATGGTGTTTGGCACCTTGGCCGTTCCCACCCCTGCCAGCCCCCTTTGGAAGCACACACCCACTGGTGCGAACTGCCTTTGATAATGGAGGGGGGATGGATGGGCATGAGGCCTGCAGACAAGGGCCGGAACACTGCTGAATGGAGACACACTTGATTAATTGAAAAACTGAAACAACCATTGATAAAAGTTCTGTTGTGTTTTATTTTGTTGCTCATTTTGATGGCACAAATGTACTACACATAAAAAACTGTGTGAGAAAATCCCCTTTACTGACCGCTGTCACTGGGGAAATTTTCTCTAATGGCACCAACGACACAGGCGGGTATTACTCGGAGAACGCGGTGCCAAAGCCTCCCATGAAGCCACCATGTAAACGAACGATAGGCCACCAGCCTGTACCACCTGTGAAGGAGAAAGACACAAACTGTTTTTAAATGAACAAGATAAGTGTATTAAACATTAGTTGCCAATGACAATTCGTGTATCCAATTGCATTGCTGCCAGTACAAATGTTACCTAGACAATGTACAATATTGAACGACTATGCATTCCATCACATTTGGGACACAAAGAAATATTGCTTCATGGATGTACATGAAATTAACATAAGGAGACCACTATGATTTCCCCAAATTGCGAGTGATGTATGGAACTGCAAGACTACATTCATTTGACATTGATAGATCAAAGTTACGACAACATAGGAGAGACAACCATAAAATGGTAGTGGTCCATGTGACATCACAACTTACTTGTTACTTGGATTGTGGGCCGAACTGTTGCTCGAAGTTCGTGCATAAGCACCATCATAATCCTCAACACGGTCTGTGTGAGGCAGGCTGCCCTGACGTCTGGCAGCTCAGTAACAAATTGCGGCCGTGTCTCGCCTTCCGATATGTAGGACAAGCATCCAGAGTTTTCTTGGCAGCAGCAGTTCTACTCCTTGGTTGGCATTAGCGTGCACCGATTGCAGGTACACCAGGTGGAAATGCTGTCCATGCGACTAGGCTCAGGCTCTTGATCTGTTGAATCGTCCTCCCAACTGTCGTCCGAAGCCCCATCATTTGCGCATCTTTCTCTTTCGAGTAATTCCTCCTCGGAATATTCTGGCTCGTACTAGTAGGACTGTATTGTTGCTATTATTATTATTATTATTATTATTATTATTATTATGATGTGCCAAAAAAATTGATAGTACTGGTATCTGTTCGCACGGGCTACAAGCAACGCAGGTAGCTGACCAGAGCACAGAAACAAGGCACAGAATACTAAAAAAAAAAGACAGTGAAAGGAATGGAAAAGCAAATCTGATGTTGTCTGTTGAGAAGCGGTCTGTTTATACTTATTGAGGACAGAGGCGTCCTTTAATTTCCATGGAGACACGTTATTAGCTGAAGCACAGAGAACGTTGACACGAGACGTGCATTGGCGTTGTGAAATGGGCGGTACGTGTCTCGTGATCTCAGCCTGAGGGGCCCTGAGGATATGATTTAGTGCCGCCAGGGCAGTCCACCTTGGGCGATGCCGCAACTGATCAGATTATCACAAGATGGCCATGCTCTGCTGCCTGCTGTCTGATTTCGCATGTGTACAAACTATGGTAAGGTGCATTGGAAATGTTTGTGCGATCGATCAACGTATACTTAAAAACACATGCTGAATCCTCGGTACAATAATATTTTTGAGCGCCCTATTCCTTTTACCTCATGTTGAAGGGCTGAGTGGGCACAACTGCGTTTCAAATTTCAAAGTGTAGTTATGCCCCGTGTCAGAGCGGGCGCTCAACCCTGGAGACTACCAACCCATTTGTAACTTTGTATTGAGAACATTATACATGATCACTCTCTACAATTCTGGAAGTGGTGGTCGGTGGTCGCTACAGGCATGCTTAAGAGAAATCCTGAACATTGCAACATGATCTGGCATTGATAATGCCAGCAGCACTCCCCTGTCAGCCTATCCCTCAGTTAACGTTTGTTGGTAACAGTTCTGATAGTCGGTGGTCGATGCAGCAGTTGTGTTGATTAGACTCCCTTAACCAGGCACAAATATCTCTTAGATGACGTTCATGCTAAGGCCATCTCTGATTGGCCATGGGCATGTCATTGGTAAACGCATGATTCTCTTCACTGTGGCAGATGTCAGTATGAAAGACTGTAGCAGCCACACACATCTTTATCAGTGCAGGGAGGCTCAATAGATGACGTGTCCTTGCCTGACCCATAGTGCTGCTTTTCCTAGACCTTTCATTAGGTCCATCACGTTTGAGTACACGGAAGGCCCCCTTCTCCGGGCACACATTTGGCCACATGACATCAACAGGCCAAGCGATAGGGGACCATCTTGTGAACTTTAGGATATTGAAAAATACTGATCTGTGAGCAGCACTGGCCACTTTGCTGTCTAGGAACCTGCAATATGGGATCTGTGTCAGGTCAGCGATTAAATCGCTGATGGAGTAGAACACGCCAAAAGCCTGAATGAATTCAGCCAGGAGGTCATTGTAGAGCTGGAAGGGAGACCATGCGTTAGCTAGTACAGGGGTCAAAGCGGGCAGGAACTAAAGGGTACAACATTCCTCTACTTTTAGGGAAAATCCACCATCGTTCCCTTCCTTTTTGTAACCCTGAGCACTGTTCCTAGACAGCAGGGAATGGAATCTTGGTCTTTGCTCACCGTTTCAGTGTTGATAGTACAGTTGTTTTACACAATTTTGTGGCATGGACTGGAGGAATGTTAGGACCCCAGTATAGGGTGTGTAAGGAGGAAGTAAGGGCAGTGGAGAATATAGTTCCACAACCTTTTTGTTTTTACACTTCGACCCCAAGGTTAGTGTGGTTTGAAGGAGTGGAGGCATTCACCTACGTATGCCTTGATTGGTCGATTTGGCAAATTGTGATGTACCAGTGCACTCTCCTTTCTTCAGTGGAAATTGCACATCACCACTATTGCCTCCAGGGTGGTGTCCCAATGTGGAATGGAGAAGTGGTCCAGCAGCCATGATTGAGAAAAGTAGGGATGGCATCACTACTCCTTGCTGCTGTATCCTTCCACACCGAGTTGGGGCTGTCAGTGATTTGAATGGTAGCAAAAGCCAGACTTGCAAGCCAGAACAAAGAAACCGTGAGATAAATGCTATGAAAAGAAACAATAACACAGCTACACAACACCAAGAGGCCACCCAAAACCCACTAACCATCTCCCCTTCATCTCTTCCACACTCCCACACCTCTCCCTTATGGCGCACCCAGAGGGCTAACAAAACAACCTACAAAAACACACAAACTGCACATCACTCTGTAACCAAGCTGCAAACCCAATAGCCTCCAACACTAAACAACACAAACTTTGGACACTGCCAATACAGCTACAAGCCCCAGTGCTCAAAATAAAGCACAACCAGAAAACTCACACATTCAGACGTGGTTCTGCATGCATCAAAACAGATGAGTACACCATCTATCCTATCCCTCCCCAACCAACCCAAACCCACTTTACCTTACAGACCCACGTGAGCCCTTGGAGAACATGCATATGTCAGCGGTGCACATTATCGGCCCGATTCATGGAATTTCACAGAGAAATGGCACAAGGGCAGTGCGCCGAGAAGGACACTGCACAAATTGTTCGTGCAAACTAACCGTATTCGCGAGTCACGGCTGGAACGCCCAAACACGCCCACATGCAAAGCAGGAAACTGCCAGATCAGCTACCTTTGCGTGGTCCCCCAGGCGTGAACACACGCGACCTTCAAACAGTGTGTGGGATCCCCCGTAAGCAAGCCTGTGACTCGGGGAGCAAGCGTGAGGTCCCCCGTAACTGTATCCAGCACCCCAACATGTGTATGAAAAAGCATAACTCGGCAATAACTTGGGAAATGTCCGTGTAAACCCACGTAAAACATTCCTGTACCCCGCTACAGAGCATACGTGCACCCCAAGGTTACATCGGAACCCCGATTGAGTACACGCACCCCAAAATACGACATGCAATCTCACCTGCATGCTGAAAGTCTTATCACAAGTGTACTTACACCAGCCTTCTGGTAGCAGATCCTACGAAGGACTTTCACTGGCATTTCCAAGCCACGACGTTGCGCAATCAATTCCATGAATACATCTCTTGCTGCGCAATAGTGGGCGTGCAAGGTATTGCCTGCAGGCCGTCCCTCAGAATGCCCACTTCTTTGCAAGTTATTCCCTTCTGGTGTTCTGCTCCCTTCCCAGCGCGCTGCGCAGGCCACGCCAACCCTCTGCTTGGAGCTTCGTGCAAGGGCCGCGACGACTCACACAGGCATGCCAGGCCAGCGCGAAATCCACGCAAGTCTTGAAAAAGCGTGCACATTCTAATCCATGAATCGACAAACCAGGTTGCACACACAGATTGGGTGCAGATTGGGGACGCAAGTACCCTATTTTCTGCACAATAAATTCCATGAATCGGCCCCAATAAATCAACTTAATATAACATAATATAACTAGCACCCCCTCTGAGACCGAACCAGCCATTAGGGCTCTTCGATATACACACACCCTTATCCTCTCTCCATGTGGAGACAACCCCTCACATTCTACAACCATGCCCTTCACCATTGCAACCCACAACTCATCCTCTGACAGTTCTCTCCCGTTGAGTGTAGCCATGTCACTCACTGCCTTAATACTGCATGCATTGGGAAGTGTTCCTTAGTACCTTATACATACAATTTCCACTGCTCCTCCTGTGGTTAAATTGAAGTAACATAAGAATAAACATACATTAACTACAGCATAAAAAATGTGTGGCGTTAACTTGCCTCGTGTTAAAGGTTGATGGAACAAGGATCAATGAGATCAAATAACATTTAGGGCATCATTTGAGAGACATTTTAGAGTTCGAATGGAGGTTGAGGAGAAAAAGGGCTCAGAGGGATTCTGACTAAGTGGGTGGGTAGAGGAGGGGGTCACGTGGGATATGATAAGTGAGGAATGAAGGTAGGGGGCAGATAATGAGAATAAAAGGGGAGAGCAGGGAAAGAGTGCACGGTTTTGGCAATTAGGCACACAGTCTCCACGCTGTGCATTGCCCACACCAGAGAAGCCCCGAGCAGACCTCCCCTGTGTGAAATCCGAGGGACCCATGCTGATATGTGTTCCACTGTGTTTGATATAAAGGTGAATGGATGGTCACTACGTTTGGAGACACTGAAATGGGCTGAATGTGGTTCCTTTATCTTCCGAAGCTTGAACTGCGACAAGTGGGATATTCCACCGTATGGATACCACACTGGGACATATTTAAGTTAATATGTAGTAATTTTCATTTTTAGGAACATTCCTGGCCAGAGACCAACTGTGAGTGGACACCACACCCTCTGTGGTGTCTCCTTCTCCCCGCCCTTTGACTGCATTCTCAGACTCCCTAGTTCAATTCCGCTGAGCCTTCCTCCACACCCGAAGTACAAATACTGTTGCCGGGCCAACCCGCAAATGCCAGAAGGTCTCATATCTTCTATTAAAAGCAGTCACTCTGTTTGTTTACTAAAGAGCCTCATGCAGCCCCTGGATATTTTCGGTCTCTCCAAGGGAGGCCGTCCCATGGTTTGAGGGCCACGGAATCTAGCCCCCGCTCCTCCCAGCTTTTGTTGATATACACAGAGCCCTCAACGTTGGGTTGGAGTATGCATGGTCCACGCTTCTGATTGAGGGACAGAAACGTGTTCCGCGTCTACTACAAACCCTCCCAACCTCCCGCGACGTCTCTGTCATGTGCAAACACAACAAACTCACTTGGTTACCATGGTATTCTTCTAATGTAATGTAATGGGCAATAATACTGCCCCAGTTGCCACCCTTGTGGTCACCGGACACTGAGGCTTGCAAAGGGGATATCGTGCCCACCCCAAGGTTTCGAGAACTTGGTCTCTCATTGGACGATGACGGGGTGGATTGGAGAAAGCAGGAAACACTCAGTAGGTTGTAGGTAGGAAAAAGCAGTTAGGTGGAGTGAGGGAGTGTGTATTTAAATGTGGGTGTGTGCAGCGTGGCTTCTCTAGCTCATTTGAGAGAAAGTGCAGGAGATTAGTGGTGTAGGGCTGAGTGCAGTGACTCCTTTTAATAGAAGTGTATTTTAGCTGGCAGATGTGGCACTAGCATTGGGTGTACTCAGAGTGAAGATGCCTGATTATGTGATGGGCATGCAATATGCCCATGCATTCTAATGTAGCTTGTAGCCCGGTTCGATTGGATGTGCTTAACTTCCACTGGGATTGCTAAAGCATATGCAGTCCATGCATCGAAGCGAAAAGTGAATATAAAAGAAAAGTGGAGACAGGGTTAGGGGCAAGCGGGAAAGCTCCCAGTGCAACCATGTTGGTCTAGCCTTTTAAATGTGTAAGCCTGCATTGAGAGTGGGATTTGATTTCTTAGTTCCTAGTTGACCCCTTGTCCCACCCTTGCTTCAGTCGCCTCCTCACAAAAAGGTCACCACATGTTAAAACCTGAATGTGCCCCTAAGGGACAAAGCTGGAGTTGCATGGATCCGTGTTATTTACACAATAGCCTGTTAATGTGTTGTACAAGGAATCTATGTGATCACTGCGCCGCCCATAATGACGACTTTTAAATTGCTGACTCCCATTATGGCGCGGCTCAGTGATCGCGTACATCACTGTGCCTTGCATCCCCATAACCGCCTCCCCCCATCCACTTACCTCTTTGGCGGCACACCGTGAAGTGTGCCGCCATCTCTCCTGTGGCCCTGCAGCGTCAGTTCCCGCCCACTAACGTTGGTCTGAACTGGCGTCGCAGGGTCTTTTTTTTAATTATTTTTTTTTCTTTATTGTCCGCTTTTACCATCTAATGAAAGTGGGGAAAACCACTGCATCCCCTGACCCCCACTACACTGACAAAAGGGAGCGGGGACATCCCCGTGACCCCCCCGCTCCCATTAGTTGGTGTAGTGGGGGTCGGCATGTTATTACCGCACAAAGGCGCTGTAATTAGCATGTGACCGTTTTCGGGGTGACATTTTTGTATTATTCATTGTACGAGTGTAAATGCCCAGCTCTTGTTAGTCTTAAGGATGTCACTGCACAGTTCTTTATGTCTCTGTGGTTGCCTGTGCAACATGAGAATGCTACAGCACAGGGAGCTACGTTACAGTACAGTTCTCTATGTCTCTATGGTTGCGTTTGCAACATGACAATGCTACAGCACAGGGAGCTCTGTTACAGTACAGGTCTCTATGTCTCTGTGGTTGCGTGTGCAACATGACAATGCTACAGCACAGGGAGCTACGTTACAGTACAGTTCTCTATGTCTCTATGGTTGCGTGTGCAACATGAGAATGCTACAGCACAGGGAGCTCTGTTACAGTACAGTTCTCTATGTCTCTATGGTTGCGTGTGCAACATGACAATGCTACAGCACAGGGAGCTCTGTTACAGTACAGTTCTCTATGTCTCTGTGGTTGCGTGTGCAACATGAGAATGCTACAGCACAGGGAGCTCTGTTACAGTACAGGTCTCTATGTCTCTGTGGTTGCGTGTGCAACATGAGAATGCTACAGCACAGGGAGCTCTGTTACAGTACAGGTCTCTATGTCTCTGTGGTTGCGTGTGCAACATGACAATGCTACAGCACAGGGAGCTCTGTTACAGGACATGTCTCTATGTCTCTGGGTTGCCTGTGCAACATGAGAATGCTACAGCACAGGGAGCTCTGTTACAGGACATGTCTCTGTGTCTCTGGGTTGCCTGTGCAACATGAGAATGCTACAGCACAGGGAGCTCTGTTACAGTACAGGTCTCTATGTCTCTGGGTTGCCTGTGCAACATGACAATGCTACAGCACAGGGAGCTCTGTTACAGTACAGGTCTCTATGTCTCTGTGGTTGCGTGTGCAACATGACAATGCTACAGCACAGGGAGCTCTGTTACAGTACAGGTCTCTATGTCTCTGTGGTTGCGTGTGCAACATGACAATGCTACAGCACAGGGAGCTCTGTTACAGTACAGGTCTCTATGTCTCTGTGGTTGCGTGTGCAACATGACAATGCTACAGCACAGGGAGCTACGTTACAGTACAGTTCTCTATGTCTCTGTGGTTGCGTGTGCAACATGACAATGCTACAGCACAGGGAGCTCTGTTACAGTACAGGTCTCTATGTCTCTGTGGTTGCGTGTGCAACATGAGAATGCTACAGCACAGGGAGCTACGTTACAGTACAGTTCTCTATGTCTCTATGGTTGCGTGTGCAACATGAGAATGCTACAGCACAGGGAGCTCTGTTACAGGACATGTCTCTATGTCTCTGGGTTGCCTGTGCAACATGACAATGCTACAGCACAGGGAGCTCTGTTACAGTACAGGTCTCTATGTCTCTATGGTTGCGTGTGCAACATGAGAATGCTACAGCACAGGGAGCTCTGTTACAGTACAGGTCTCTATGTCTCTGGGTTGCCTGTGCAACATGACAATGCTACAGCACAGGGAGCTCTGTTACAGTACAGGTCTCTATGTCTCTGTGGTTGCGTGTGCAACATGACAATGCTACAGCACAGGGAGCTCTGTTACAGTACAGGTCTCTATGTCTCTGTGGTTGCGTGTGCAACATGACAATGCTACAGCACAGGGAGCTCTGTTACAGTACAGGTCTCTATGTCTCTGTGGTTGCGTGTGCAACATGACAATACTACAGCACAGGGAGCTACGTTACAGTACAGTTCTCTATGTCTCTATGGTTGCGTGTGCAGCATGACAATGCTACAGCACAGGGAGCTCTGTTACAGTACAGGTCTCTATGTCTCTGTGGTTGCGTGTGCAACATGAGAATGCTACAGCACAGGGAGCTACGTTACAGTACAGTTCTCTATGTCTCTATGGTTGCGTGTGCAACATGAGAATGCTACAGCACAGGGAGCTCTGTTACAGGACATGTCTCTATGTCTCTGGGTTGCCTGTGCAACATGACAATGCTACAGCACAGGGAGCTCTGTTACAGTACAGGTCTCTATGTCTCTGTGGTTGCGTGTGCAACATGACAATGCTACAGCACAGGGAGCTCTGTTACAGGACATGTCTCTATGTCTCTGTGGTTGCCTGTGCAACATGACAATGCTACAGCACAGGGAGCTCTGTTACAGTACAGGTCTCTATGTCTCTGTGGTTGCGTGTGCAACATGACAATGCTACAGCACAGGGAGCTCTGTTACAGTACAGGTCTCTATGTCTCTGTGGTTGCGTGTGCAACATGACAATGCTACAGCACAGGGAGCTCTGTTACAGGACATGTCTCTATGTCTCTGTGGTTGCCTGTGCAACATGACAATGCTACAGCACAGGGAGCTCTGTTACAGTAAGGTCTCTATGTCTCTGTGGTTGCGTGTGCAACATGACAATGCTACAGCACAGGGAGCTCTGTTACAGTACAGGTCTCTATGTCTCTGTGCTTGCGTGTGCAACATGACAATGCTACAGCACAGGGAGCTACGTTACAGTACAGTTCTCTATGTCTCTATGGTTGCGTGTGCAACATGACAATGCTACAGCACAGGGAGCTCTGTTACAGTACAGGTCTCTATGTCTCTGTGGTTGCGTGTGCAACATGAGAATGCTACAGCACAGGGAGCTACGTTACAGTACAGTTCTCTATGTCTCTATGGTTGCGTGTGCAACATGAGAATGCTACAGCACAGGGAGCTCTGTTACAGGACATGTCTCTATGTCTCTGGGTTGCCTGTGCAACATGACAATGCTACAGCACAGGGAGCTCTGTTACAGTACAGGTCTCTATGTCTCTGTGGTTGCGTGTGCAACATGACAATGCTACAGCACAGGGAGCTCTGTTACAGGACATGTCTCTATGTCTCTGTGGTTGCCTGTGCAACATGACAATGCTACAGCACAGGGAGCTCTGTTACAGTACAGGTCTCTATGTCTCTGTGGTTGCGTGTGCAACATGACAATGCTACAGCACAGGGAGCTCTGTTACAGTACAGGTCTCTATGTCTCTGGGTTGCCTGTGCAACATGACAATGCTACAGCACAGGGAGCTCTGTTACAGTACAGGTCTCTATGTCTCTGTGGTTGCGTGTGCAACATGACAATGCTACAGCACAGGGAGCTACGTTACTGTACAGTTCTGTATCTCCATGTGGTTGCCTGTGCAACATGAGAATTCTAGAGCACAGGGAACTAAGTGTAAATTGTAGGAGGATTGCAGCATGCACTTCTGTTTCTATAGGCAATTGACTATACAGGGAAGCCTCCTTATGTTATCATAAGTAGGTTTTTGTAAAGTGCTGCGTTTCCAATTTGCAATTCTTCTTGAGAGTGGTCAAGCTTCCGCAGCACCTGGGCATCTCGGTTAGCCTGGCCATGTTGGCCCAGTGGAGAGCCAATGCCCTTCTACTTACTCCCTCAGCCATGAACGGGCACTTTTACAAACAG
This sequence comes from Ambystoma mexicanum, assembly GCF_040938575.1. Lineage (NCBI taxonomy): Eukaryota > Metazoa > Chordata > Amphibia > Caudata > Ambystomatidae > Ambystoma > Ambystoma mexicanum. The sequence continues at coordinate 749,767,420 of NC_090939.1, forward strand.
GAAACCTGGACCAGAACTATGGACACTCTTAAATGAGGAAGGGCTCTAAAGTGGATTTCCGCTACAAGTAATTTACTGCACTGGGCTGCCTGCAAGTTCTTAAGGCCTACTAGTAGTTTTACAGGGTTATTTATAGTCTGTGGGAGGCTGGAATTCTTTGGGCTGAGGCTGGGCCCTTCTGGGAGTTAATCTGCATAATACACCCTTTTCTACCTTTTTGGTCTTAGGCTGCAGTTACCTTGTCCTGCTAAAAGAGGGCAGTAGGGTGACCTTGGTTCAACATGGGCATAGCGTCAGCTTGCCGCTTTCCATTTACAGTTTTACTTTGGGAGTTATGGCCCTTTTAATGAGATGTGTGACATTCACATGTATAATGTATTTATTTAACTACATGTCACCTTCTGTCGGCTTCAAAGTGATTGTCCACCTTGTGGACGGTGTCACGGTAGAAAGTTCAGGCCTCACAGTGATCCATCACCCCATTGCCTAATCAGGAGATGGCTTATTTCAGCTGGAGTAGAGGAGGAGAGACCAGTGTAGTGTTCTAAGATTGGTGGGACCCCCGATCCTCAGAGGACGGGGTGAAGGGTGGTCCCCCGTCTGTTCTATCATCGGGTACATGGAAAGCTTTGGATCCTCAGCATGCAGAAAAGGGGACAGTGACCACAATGTATTTTATTCAGTACTGTGTCATTTGATTTGCTAAGTGACTACCCTCAGTCTCTGTAAATAGCACATCTCAGTGCTTGTGCTCCCACCCTCCCCTGCTCTCCCCTTGCTTTTCCAAGGACGTGCACCCTGTTTCCTGAGTCAGTCATCCCTTACTCGGATTAAGAGACATACATGTCTAGCACGGGATTATGCATGTGGAGCCACTCGGTTATTGTGCAGAAAACCCTGCTAAGCTAGTCAAACATTTCAGAAAGAGCAGCGTTAATTCTTTGTCTGTGTTTCCATAGAAATGTGCATTTCCCTCTTTCAGGTTGGGTGTACTTGGGATAAAGGTGGACTCCAGAGAGTTCCTGAGCAAATACATTCAGAGACGTTTGCAAACATTATGAGAAACAGATTCGGGTCCCAATGGCCAGCTAACACAAAAAATGCATGTCTACCTTACTATTGTGTGCACTGTTCAGGGGATGTGTTGCAGAGGCGTTCGTGTGTGAGCAATATATATATATATATATGTATATATATATATATAATTATATAGTTCGGTCCCTCACTCTTTCCCACCCGGGTCCTCTTTGCAGCCCTTTGCGGCATTTGAAAGCGGCTTTGATGTGTGAAACGGCCTAACTGTGGCATGTTGGCAAAGCCACTCAATAAATACCATTATGAATGAAATACAATCTGTAGTCATCTTCATGGGCATCATCGCCTGCTACAAAGACGTAATACCTGTCATGCTTGAGTTCTTTTAAAAGCAATGTATGTCAAATGCATATTCGTCTCTCTCTTTCCTTTTGGCGTTGTTTGCCATGATGTTGTTTCCAGTTCCGTTCACAGTTTTGAGGTACTTGGCATCACTGCGGTGAGTGGATTCTGGCTGATCTGCTTAGCGTTGTCTTCTGTACGGATACTGTATGGCTTCACACATCCTTACACCATTCCTTGGCATATTAAGTGCGGATTTGTCTCTACTTACATGCTTTCGTTTGGCCTTCCCCGGCAAGTGCTTCCAGTGGCCACAGGGTGGATAATGACGGCAAGATGTGGGCTCTTAAACATTAGCCCTTATATTGAGGGATGGCATCTATTGAACACATTCTTTGGGTCTGGGTGAGATGTCGGTATCAAGTACCTTTGTAGCAAATTACGCATTACAAGTGCATCCCAGTCTGTTCTTAATCTCGTGGGATCGGAAGTCACTTTCAAATGTCCGATTGTGATCTCTAGTTGTGTTGTGTTGTGTATTGTTTCCTTCCACCAATCCACGGTTTGTGCTTTAGTTGGAGTTAACAGTGCCATTGAATGGGTTCGGGGTAGGGTAGGTCCACCAATGTTTATTCTTTCCCCATGCTCCTGGGTGGGTTTTGGGTAAGGTAGGTCCACCAAGGTTTATTCTTTCCCCATGCTCCTGGGTGGGTTTGGGGTAAGGTAGGTCCAGCAATGTTTATTCTTTCCCCATGCTCTTGGGCGGGTTTGGAGGAGGGTAGGTCCAGCAATGTTTATTCTTTCCCCATGCTCCTGGGCGGGTTTGGGGTAGGGTAGGTCCACCAATGTTTATTCTTTCCCCATGCTCCTGGGTGGGTTTGGGGTAAGGTAGGTCCAGCAATGCTTATTCTTTCCCCATGCTCCTGGGTGGGTTTGGGGTAAGGTAGATCCAGCAATGTTTATTCTTTCCCCATGATCTTGGGCGGGTTTGGATGAGGGTAGGTCCAGCAATGTTTATTCTTTCCCCATGCTCTTGGGTGGGTTTGGAGGAGGGTAGGTCCAGCAATGTTTATTCTTTCCCCATGCTCCTGGGTGGGTTTGGGGTAAGGTAGGTCCAGCAATGTTTATTCTTTCCCCATGCTCTTGGGCGGGTTTGGAGGAGGGTAGGTCCAGCAATGTTTATTCTTTCCCCATGCTCCTGGGCGGGTTTGGGGTAGGGTAGGTCCACCAATGTTTATTCTTTCCCCATGCTCCTGGGTGGGTTTGGGGTAAGGTAGGTCCAGCAATGCTTATTCTTTCCCCATGCTCCTGGGTGGGTTTGGGGTAAGGTAGGTCCAGCAATGTTTATTCTTTCCCCATGATCTTGGGCGGGTTTGGATGAGGGTAGGTCCAGCAATGTTTATTCTTTCCCCATGCTCCTGGGCGGGGTTGGGGTAGGGTAGGTCTACCAATGTTTATTCTTTCCCCATGCTCCTGGGTGGGTTTTGGGTAAGGTAGGTCCAGCAATGTTTATTCTTTCCCCATGCTCTTGGGTGGGTTTGGAGGAGGGTAGGTCCAGCAATGTTTATTCTTTCCCCATGCTCCTGGGCGGGTTTGGGGTAGGGTAGGTCCACCAATGTTTATTCTTTCCCCATGCTCCTGGGTGGGTTTGGGGTAAGGTAGGTCCAGCAGTGCTTATTCTTTCCCCATGCTCATGGGTGGGTTTGGGGTAAGGTAGGTCCAGCAATGTTTATTCTTTCCCCATGATCTTGGGCGGGTTTGGATGAGGGTAGGTCCAGCAATGTTTATTCTTTCCCCATGCTCCTGGGCGGGTTTGGGGTAGGGTAGGTCCACCAATGTTTATTCTTTCCCCATGCTCCTGGGTGGGTTTTGGGTAAGGTAGGTCCAGCAATGTTTATTCTTTCCCCATGCTCTTGGGCGGGTTTGGAGGAGGGTAGGTCCAGCAATGTTTATTCTTTCCCCATGCTCCTGGGCGGGTTTGGGGTAGGGTAGGTCCACCAATGTTTATTCTTTCCCCATGCTCCTGGGTGAGTTTGGGGTAAGGTAGGTCCAGCAATGTTTATTCTTTCCCCATGCTCTTGGGCGGGTTTGGGGTATGGTAGGTCCACCAATGTCCATACTTTGGCTTTGCCCTTGGCTGGGTTTGCTGGAGGGTAGGCCCTGGTTGTGTTTTTACTGGAAGCGAGGCTCCCTGTCTATGTGGAGTGGGGAAACATTGTTTTTTGAATGTAACTGTTTTGTATCGCCTGCCTAAAAAACTGCTGGTCGGGGGTGTGGGGCGCTATCATTGAAATAGAGAGGGGCTGGAAGTGTGTTCTTTGGAGGGGATTTTTTTGTGCTTTGCTGTACTTGTTTGTACCCTGTGGCACAGCCTTGAAGAGAATTCGAATTGCATGTGGCGCACGGATAAATCAAATACACAAATAAGCAGAAATAATGGTGAACAAACAAACAACTCCCCCCCACAGTGGCGGCAGCCCGAGGTCCCCTGAGGTGGGGAGACCTTTACGATGCTTTGAAGCATGAAAGAAAGGCCTTGTAAACGGCCCGTTAATTATAAGCATTCTTTCAAAGCACCCCCCTCCCCCATCACCCCCAGCAACTGTAAGTCCCCAGAAGAGTAGTGATAGTTGCTAATGGATGAGCAGCAACTGCCGGGGCAGAGGAGACTGGGGGCAGAGACTATTCAGAAGAAAAAGTTCTGAAAATAGTCTGTCGAGCTGGAACATTTCGGAAATGTAAAGTCTTTAAAATACCATTAGTCCTGGCGGGCCCGGGTCCAGCTATCCTCGCGAGATGATGTGACGGCTATCATCGTGAAGGGAAGCCTGCTTCCTTTCAAGAAGATTGTGGGCGATACGGGCGCGCCGTATCATTGCACGTGCACGGAACTCGCAAGGGAGACTGGGAACATGAAAGCCCACGCCGTTCACCACATCACAGGCAGTCCTTAATCACATCTTTATTAATGAAAGCGCCAATAAAGATTAAAACCCACTTGAATTCTTCAGTAGACAATAAAGCTCTTGATGAAGCCACAGTCCTCCCCCCCCACCCCGTTCCCATCTGACCTCCCTCTCCCCCTTTATAAAAATGTACCCCGATTGACGTGGACCTATGTTTTGTGGGGCTCTTGCATAACCGTGTGTCAGCTGGACCAATGCCGGCTGGCGGGAAGGATGCTGCAGGCGTTCCAAGTTCGAAAAAGGGTCGGCACTTTGATCCCATCCCCTGTGTGCCAATTACTCTGATAATGATTGCTGCCAAGTTCTATGCGTAATGACCATTAGGATATGCAAACGATTAGACTGAAGCGAATCAGATGCTGACTCAAGGACCTGCCTGATGCAGGGCCCGGATTAGCAACAGCCGCTGCTTCAGGAGCATGCTAATGGGATATATTGGGAATAGCCAACTTGGATGGCATGCTTTTGGGCAGGGGTGTTGCTAGGTCTGGAAAAGACCCGGGTCTACGCTGATGTTGGAACTGCCATGACTGGGGGTTAGCTATCCTTTTGGTTGTAGCTCCTGAGATTCTATCCAGGGCTAAAACCAAAGTACCAGGGCCTATAGCCCCCTTACCCCCCCTAGCAACGTCTCTGATTTTGGGTCCTACTAATTGCAGCAGGTATTAGGAAGTGGTTTGGGTGGAAACTGATGGGTGCTTTGAAGAGCTCTTATTCAGGTCCGTACATCGATGATCACGACACACTGACCTGTAAGATTCTTCATGTGGTGGTTGCAGATATATCTCTTGGGCATCATTGGGTTTCTTTGGCATTTTATGCAATAGCAATAATGCCATTAACTCTGTCACTCTTGAGGTACTTTCCTCAAATCATACTCTGAACCACATACTTTGTTTGGGAGATGAGAGAGATTGGCTTATGTAATTGCTTCAATTCGGATCCTCATAGGGAACAATTCCTTTAGCCTATACATCAAAAGCCTGGGTGGCTCATTAGGTGGCCTTCTAGATGTTTTGGACCATAACTCCCATGACCTTTCACCCCTGACTATTCTGGCTAGAGCTAATGGGAATTCAAGTTTAAAAAATCGGCAGGCCGACATAATCAGCAACCATAATCTAAAGCAGTGGTCGGTCTTCAAACTGTTTAGGCCTGCCCCCCCTCAAGCAAAATGTGGGCATACTGTGCCCCCCAAAAATGCCAAATGGACAGTGCAAATGGCTATGAACTCTCACGCCCTGTCGCCACACCCTACTGCCAGTATAGTCCCTGGGCTCCCCAACCTGCTTATGTCACAGTCTCGGGGCTTCTTCATCCCACTCCTACGCAGTCCCTGGGCTCTCCCCACCACACCACAGCCCCTGGGCTCTCCCCACCCTGCTCCCACCACTATCCCATGGCTCCCGCCCATCCTGCTCCCACCACAGCCCCTGGGCTCTCCCCACCCTCCTCTCACCACTATCACATGGCTCCCACCTATCCTGCTCCCAGAACAGTCCCAGGGCCAGTGGCGGCTGGTGAATTTTTTAAGTGGGGGGGCATATATATTTCACCCAGATATGCCATAGCAACCGACTGTAGTCCTGGGACATTTTTAAAAATATTGGGTTCAAATGTTGCATTTTCGAGCATACTTCGAGCATACTTAAAAACAAAAATTGGGTAAAAACCCAAACAGTTTGCAGAAGGAGAGCTGATTTTTAAAATTAAAATTTTAAAGAGGAGGAGGGCAACACCTTCTTCCTGACATGGCCAGCCTAATTAGATATCAAAGGCTCCATGGATCCACCCTATCCTTTGTCTGACTGCTGGTGGCAGCAGATACTTATGAGAATTAATTGAAGCCGGCCTGCAGGGGGCCTGGTCGCAGGACTGAAAAAGGGGACAGGAAACCCAACACCCTTTTAATATATGTTGGTGTCAACATGAAGTCAGCTCCCAACCCTTAGTATGAAGGGCAGTACATGTCATGTCTGGGACAACTGTTTCCAGTAAGCATCCTCTGCTGGAGGACACCCTTTCAGATGGAAGAAGTATGTGATTTGATGGAGACTGAAAGTCTGTTCTCGCCATAACCTCAAGGGAGACCTGCGCTTTGATCAGGGACAACAGAGAGCTCAATTAACCAGAGGGACCCTTTGATCCACAACAGACAGGAAAATGGGTGGGACTTGGCAGTACATGTTGTCACCCCTTTAACATTCCTGTTGCAAAGTACTCTGATTATGACCTCATGCATAACAGAAGATTGTTGGTGGGGACCCAGGATTGGTTCATTTAGGTAGGCCTAGCCTCTGCACCAATCACTGGGGCCCATTTGGTCTTAAAAGAGGGCTGATCCCCTCTGTTAGGAGATCATCCGACGACTTTGAAAGGAGCAGGAAGACGGACTAATTTCAACCCTGGCTTAAGGTACAGTCTGCCTTAAAGCTTCCACCAGTGAAGGAAGACCAGGATTTCCAAGAGGGAAGCAAGATCCCTCCCATAAACATCTCCCAGGGAACAGAGGGAGATACCGACCTCAGAGGACCCGTCCAGCAGCTCCAGAACCGGTACCTGACCAGCACAGAGCCTGCCCTCCTAGGTTCTAGGTTCTGATGGCAAGCTTCCTAAGTGGGAAGTGCCAGAGAGTCCCTAAACAAATGACAAGGCCGTGCCTGCAAACACTCTCCTCAGCTTTGGGCCGTCTGCCTTAAAGGATGACACAAGCCCAGCAAAGAAGCTAGGAGGAGTGCCACGACAAGCATCAACCAGCATCCATCTTTTAAGAACATTTTCGATGCAGTCGAGCCCTCAAAACTGCGACCGACTGCACCACTGACTGTTGTCACGCTGCAGTCACTAAAGCCGTCCGAGACACCTCGACCAGCATTACAGATCTGCCAACCAAAACAAGGACATTTCTTGACCTTTACTGCCGTGTAGGCCAGCCTGAAGCCATCCATCCAGCCTTGCTTGCCAAACTGCCTGCCACCTGATACCCACAGCTGTCTCCCATCTTGAACTCTGTTGCAGGAGCTGCAAGGCATCCTTAAACCGACTCAGCCCTGTCGAGCTTCAAGATCATCTCAAGCACCAGCTACATCGTGGGTCTGTCCCCCTGGTCCTTCTCTAAAGGCCCGTAGTGACATTTACGACCCCTTGCTCTCTTGATGCTGAAACCCAAAAACCTTGAACAGTTAAGACAGATTGCTTTACCTACTCCCCTCCTGTCAGTATCCAGAGTGCATCCCTTTCCTTCATGAAACTGTCCATCCTCTGTGTTCCTTAACAGGGTGGGTTGTATTTTGTAGTGTGCTAGAACTGTCTGTTGTAATAACACTCATTTAGATTTTTTTTATACAACCTTGACTGGACAATCCCTTTTATCATTGGGTAATAATTGTATTTTCTCTGTGTTGCAATTAACCAATAATCCACGACTTTGCAGAGATAAGCCTGCCATTCCATCCACGTTACCAACATTGGACAAGGGGTTTTATAATTTAGTTGTGTTTCCAATCTGTTTGGATCCCTTCTGGTGTACTAGAGGTGTGGGGCTGATTAATGGTTTAGAAACCAATATTCATCCCTGGACCACTGGTGTCCTGGATGTTGATTTGTCACACTTAAATTAGGTGTGTTTTGGTGTCGGGACTGGGAAGGGCACTGTACAGTGAATGCATGATCATGCAGTATGAGCCTGGGCTTCAGTGTGATCCCAAAGAGTGATTGCCCATTACTGGATTTATTATTCCCACACTGGGCATATGAGATCTCTGCTTGGGATTACAATGTAGCAGGGACGCCGAGTACGTGGGGGCTGTGGGGACCGGGCAGCCCCCGGCAGAATGAAGTCAGGGCTGACCCCCCCCGGCCGGAGAGAAGAGACGCAGTATGGATTGCCCTTTGTTCCATCCATACTCTATGTCTCTCTGGCAGCCGGGTAAAAAACGATGTTTAAAAATTGAGGGACGGATGCAAAGCAAGAGGCTTTTGTTTTGCATCTGTCCCTCAATTTCTAAAAATCGTTTTGGTTTGGGTATAATTCTACATCTGTGCACCCGGATGCAAGGATGTAGAGGTACACCCAATCCAAAGCAATTTTTAGAAATTGAGGCACAGATGCAAAGCAAGTCTGTCCCTCAATTTCTAAAAATCGTTTTGGGTTGGATGTATTTGTACATCTGTGCACCCCTCATGGCAAGAGGGGTGCACGGATGTAGAGGTACACCCAACCCAAAACGATTTTTAGAAATGGAGAAAGAGATGCAAAGCAAGTCTGTCTCTCAATTTCTAAAAATCGTTTTGGGTTGGGTGTATTTGTACATCTGTGCACCCATCTTTAGAAGAGGGGTGCACAGATCTAGAGGTACACCAAACCAAAACGATTTTTAGAAATGGAGACACAGATGCAAAGCAAGTCTGTCCCTCGATTTATAAAAATCTTTTTGGGTTGCGTGTATTTGTACATGATTTTTAGAAATGGAGGCACAGATGCAAAGCAAGTCTGTCCCTCAATTTCTAAAAATCGTTTTGGGTTGGATGTATTTGTACATCTGTGCACCCCTCATGGCAAGAGGGGTGCACGGATGTAGAGGTACACCCAACCCAAAACGATTTTTAGAAATGGAGAAAGAGATGCAAAGCAAGTCTGTCTCTCAATTTCTAAAAATCGTTTTGGGTTGGGTGTATTTGTACATCTGTGCACCCATCTTTAGAAGAGGGGTGCACAGATCTAGAGGTACACCAAACCAAAACGATTTTTAGAAATGGAGACACAGATGCAAAGCAAGTCTGTCCCTCGATTTATAAAAATCTTTTTGGGTTGCGTGTATTTGTACATGATTTTTAGAAATGGAGGCACAGATGCAAAGCAAGTCTGTCCCTCAATTTCTAAAAATCTTTTTGGGTTGGATGTATTTGTACATCTGTGCACCCCTCTTGGCAACAGCGCTTCTATAATTGTAATACTATGCTTTTGTTGAGGCAATACTAGTTCATCTTAGTGGGGCTGCTATATTTTTGATGATGGGACAACATCAGAACTTCTCGGTTGAGCTGCTACACTCCTATTGACAAGGCCCCAGCACTTCTCAGCAGATTTATTTATTTTAATTTTAATTGGTTATTTATAATGCACGTAATACCCAGAGGTTTCTAAGCGCGGACCGAGAGATCGAACCCTTGTTGCTCCATGTCGTCTTGCTTCCAAGGCAAGCACGTTGCCCCTGAGCTATCCTCCAGAGACTGTGGAGATCTGAAGTACATTTAATGATAGAGAACCAGAACTATTGAGCAAGTCTGATATCATCTTCATCGTAATCAGAGTAACTCAACACTGTCGTGGTTATACAAGAGCTAATATATTTAAAGGGATGGAATTACTCAGAATGTAGCAGCACTATTCAATAACCCAAAGTGTTTAATGTGAAAATGCTACTCTTCTCACTGTTGAGACAGTACTGCCACTTCTCACAGAAGCTTCTACACCTTTTATGGGGCAGCACTGATCCATCCTACTGGACAGCTTCCCTTTTAATGGCACTTCTCAATAGGACTGCTATACTTCAATAGGAAATGACCAACACTACCCCGCAGGGAATTGCATACTCTTGATGCCACGAAGCAGCACTTCCACCCACCACAGCTGCTTTATTTTTAATGGCACAGTGCGTGTACTTCTCAGCCACACTGCTTTACATTTAAACAGACTAAATTGTAATTTCTCAGCAGGACTGCAACACTATACCATTGTGTTCTGTATGTTAAGTGCTTCTTCACCACCAATGTGGGTCCATGACACTCTCCCAGTGTCTAAATAGTAGATCTGGCTACATTCAATTGGCAACAGGCAGGTCCCAAGCTGCCTGCTGTACAAAAGCTGCCGCTCAGAATGTTGGAAGCCGTGATGGGGCAAGGGATAGAAGGCTCTAGCCTGTAGGATAGCAGAATCAGGAGGGTCTTAAAACCTGCTCACTCATTCTGGAGTGAGGGGCCATGGGACAAAATGAGCCTGATTCCACTAACAGGGGGTTGTTACCCCTTTATCTCTTCTGAATGGAAGAATGAGCTCTCTCAGACACAAGTTATCACCCCTGCACACACAATGAATGAATATGGTATGGATCTATAGATCGAGAAAACTGGAGTGAGAATTCAGAGTGTTTTAACAGAAATATAATTGTCTTCCCAGATGGGAGACTGTCTCCATTAATATACATGGGGTCACTGAGATGACCAAGAGTGAAACGGTACGTTCAGTTGTGAAATTACCACCAAAGGCTATACTATGCTCCAAGGAGTGAGGTGCCCACTCAATACATCACACTGTTTAAAGGTGTGAGACCCATCCTGAATGCTTGCCCAAAGAGCCTTGGCCAGAGTTTCACACTGAAGAAGTGAGCATGTGATCGGTGGTCTGCCGCCCACACACATGAATGGGATTACCATGCACCCACTTGCGAGATTTGCACCAAATTAGTGAGATTGTGCTCCCAGGTAGGAGGCACACGCACAGTCTTTACTCTGAGGTTTGACACACTCACAGGATGGGATGGCATTTCATTCTCCCATCCTAGTTGTGTTGCTCTGCTTTTTGAGGGCTACTACAACCTGGATGATTATAGAGGGGTAGAGTAGGGGCAGTGTTGGCCTACTGGAATGCAGCTGGAAGGTTTAAACCTCCTTCTTACTTGACTTTAGCATATGCAGTACATGCTAGCCAATGTTTCCCCTGTTCAGGCTCCCCCTGCCCCCCCATCTTCCTTGCACCAAGTTGGCGACTACGTGCAAATGCGGTCATATAACCGCTGGTGATGTCACTTTCTATATTTGGGCACCCCCCAGGAAATTCATAAGTCGGCTCACCTGCATTGTTGTGCTGACAACTCTGGCTCATGTATTTAAACGAGCGTACAGGGAAATGTGTTCTAGGCCTGCTGCAGACAAATCAACGGACCCAAGTGTGCACGGCTCAGGAAGCCTCCATCTATTGCCATGCAGCATGCGTGTGTGTTGGGTTAATAGTGGTGTGAGCTGTCCTTGGGTGCTGGTGGTATCACAAACTAGTGCACTGGTGAGACCTGCCCGTGAGTAGTTGTTAGGAAAGATTTCATATTGTATGTAATTTTTCCTCCATGTGCAACCCCCAAACCTTTTTGCTGTTGTTTTACACCCTGATCTAGACTTTGCCAGAGAAGCGCAGCCTTCCGCACCACTCCTCTGGGCTTTCGCTCAATTCTTATGGGGAAGCTGACATGCCCTTAAGACAGTCAGTACTGGGAGACTTTGTTTCCCTTAGTCCTTTCCTCATGTTGCAGCTTTTGTGCAACATGAAACAAGAGTGCACTGTAACTCACATTACCACGCTCTTGGGTCTCTAGTCATTCCAAAGGCCCTAGAAACTCTCGATGGACTTATTATGAACTGTGCAAGTGTGTAATGGACGGGACTGGTGGCAGCTATCGTTTCTCTTGTGTTTTGAACCCTTTTTTGCCATGTTATCCGCGCTTACCGCGTTTGGCACAAATGAGTGGCCTGGCTCCAAAATGGCCATGCCACGAAGTTCTTTGTCCTATCCACTGACCCTCTTGCTCCTTCACCTTCTCCCAGGTCGAGCCGACCCGGGGCAGTCCTTATTTGATCATGCACTTTCCCGCGAAACCCCAAAGCTTTCGCAGGCTTCTGCATGCCTTGTGTGTGCCTCCAGAATGTGGACTGGGATGTCTGGGCCCAATACACATCCTGGGTGCCAGAGAGTCTGGAGTGTCCTGAATGCCTGGGACCACTGTGGTCCATGATAGGTCCACGTATGGTGTCAGTGTTTGTGAGCAGATCTCCTATTGGGTCCTCGCCGTTTTGGCACGAAGGGAACTTTGGATAAGAGGAGGCTGGAAACACCACTACCATGTCGATCTCCTGAGTTCACACCGAACAAGGGATAAGGAGCCAAGTATCCTGCAACAAGAAGCTGAGTCGAGGAACCGCTGGTGACCCGCTCAAGGTTTGGCACCCTGAACCGCTGTTGTCCTGCGAGACCCCTCTGCATCTGATCATCCTAGAAGTTCTGCGAAGGCGCTTCGACCCATTGGAATAGTGGGATCAACTATTCCCGGCACCTTCATCAAACCCTGCAAGTAAGCCTCTTCGGAAATGTCCCTGGGCCAACCAGTGGGCTGACCAGCTCACGCAGGACGCATTGCTCTGTCACCGTCGCTGTTTCGGGGAAGCCCTCGAAACTTGGTCTACTGCTTGCTCTGCGTCCACGGCACCCTCACACCGAATTTCGTATACTTGGCATTCCCAGGTCTGAAGTGAGACGAGTGCGCCCGGACCAGAGTAAACGCGGTTGCCGTTTTGCCCTGCTGTGGTAACAACCTGTGCACGTCCGCTACATTTGGGACACCTTCGACCCTGCATCCTGCTTCACAGAATCTACCCGGTGTCGAGACGTCCTGATCATCGCAGCTGAACCTGCCAGCAACGTGAAATGAACTGGAGAAGTCTGGGTCTGCCTGCGTCGGGGACACCTGTCTGAAGTAATACGTAAGTGTCCTTGCTTTATGTGCTCTTTGCAGGCTTTCACCCTCACCCCTCTTGAGACTTAGTCTTGACCGCTGCCATCGCAACCCTGATTGGTCTGGCTTGTCCAGAGGTTACCCTGTTCCAAGAAACTAGGCTGGCCTTCTGAACCTCTGCCCCTCCAGGTCAGAGTTCAGAAATCCATTTTAACAGTAGTCACACAGCACAGACTTTTTTTTACAAGCCCACCCACGTGACATGATCTTCATTGTTGTAGCGAACGCAGTGATTTCTTAGCTGTCCAGCAGCTTAAATCCACACTTCGGATTTCTCTTGCATAGTGCGATCAGCGCAGTTTTTGTGTGTGGCAGCAGATTTTGCTCTGACGAAGGACCATTTACGGTCCGAAATGCATTGGCCTTTTGGCATCTGCTAATACCGCAATTTATTACATGTTTCTCCTCATTTAACTGCCGAACTGATTAGTTAGGCTAGGGTGTGCACAGTGGAGTAACTTTACTGAAAATGTTGGGGGGGACATGACATCTGAAGAAAAGGTGCCCCAGCCAAATGAATGGGGATAGAATGGTGAGCCATGAAAGTTGGGGGGGGGGACAAACACCCCTGTCCCAACCTAAAATGACACCCATGGGTGTGCAGTCCTCGCCGCTGGCACTGAGCCTTGGTCCCTTCCCTTATATCAGGAAGTCGGGCCCCCTTGGCAGTTTCCAGACAGTGACATGCAGCCCGCATTTCTCTTTGAGGGGACACTTCCGTAGCTGTAAATTAATACTTTTCGACCAACACCGGAAGAGCAAGTCGTGCCTGTACCTCATTGTGAATTGCGATGCGGGAGGCCTGAAACAGCAACCAATGGAAATTGCCAGCCGAAAGCTTGACACTATCCATGGGCATGAAATGGGCGCTTTGTAGGAGGAATATCATGATATCACATCTCTGTATTGAGGCTGCTTGCCCGTGTGATTCAGCATAGATTCTGAACTGAAAAGAAGTCGGATGCCCCCAAGTCATCAGAAGGTGGAGCAGGGCTCCTTTCGGAAAATCCCAGATCTCACTTGGAATCGATCCAGAAGTACGAATTAGGCACCAGACTTTAGCTTTGAAGATACAGCTCACCCCAGGAAGAAGAAAAAAGAGAGAGAGAGGGGGGGGGGGAGTGGGGGGAAGAGAGAGAGAGAGAGAGAGAGAGAGAGAGAGAGAGACCCAGTGGTAGATGGCTAGTGTATAAGGAAGAACAACCGAAAGAGGCAATGCAGCTCGTGGATAAGTGTTACAGAGGTAAGGAAGAGCATTCCAAAGGTGAGATTGCAATGCAAAAGCGCCATGCCTACCACGTGTAGTGTAGCCACTCCTTGGTGATCTCAGGAGTTAAATAACGTGCCTCTTTATCATATCCTTCCGGTAGTGAGACTGAGCAGCTAAGGGTTTTTCTCTCGAGCGGCATATAGCGTTTTTCCTTTCGCCAGCATATAAAAAAAAACACAGACATCGTATGGCAATGGCACATTTCATTATTCACAAATTAATAACATATTTATTAAGACCTAAGTCAGCACAAAACTAAACTTTGTACGTTTACAATATGATGGCTGAAACCATATCAAAGCAGGTCAGTTTGACCACATGAAAGAACCTGACGAGTACACCTTTCCTTCTTCTGGAAATACTGTGGCTTTCAGGCCCCGGTAGAGGGCAGTCTTTGCCGGTAAGTGCTCCACATCCCGAGCCGTGGTAAGCCCGAGCGAAGTGAGCGCCTCGACGAGGGCCGTGGGGCGTTACCTGCCATGTCCGCCCCCCGACAGGGCATGAAAGCCATTTACACCCCAGGGTTCGTCCTCCAGTGCAAATGGCTTTCCTTTTTTTGGGAGATTCATGCGGCTTGCACAGCCAATCTTTCGAGGTGAAAAAAAGAATGAAAACAAGATTGCTGCTGTCATAGGGAAAGTCCCTTTTCCATTTCCATGGCAGCGGCGGACCAGAGCTCAAAGCTACGGTCCTGCAGGTAAGTGTGAAGGGACAGATGGGGTCGGGGAGAGGTTTTCTTTGGTTTGGGAGGTTTGGGGAGGGGGGGAAACAAGGAGAGGCTCCCTGTTGCCTCCTCTTTCTGTTGCCCCCCCACATAAAAATAAAGAAAACAATGGTGCCAACTATGCAATGTATATTCTCGCCCGCTGTTCCGGCAACCATATTGGACAATGGCCCTTCCCCGGGTGCGAATGATCAGTCTCTGCATGAGGCCAACATAGATCAGTGATCTAGTAAATGCGCGTAGCGGATCTCACGGTTTCTATGCTCTTCATAGCATCCAAGCAGCGAATCCCGGTTGATCTCTGCAGTGAATGCATGTTCCTTGCAGGTTTCTGCAATGGCGTGGGGTCATTATTGCAATGGCAAGCAGCATTGCAACCCCTCTGCCCCACCTTAACAATGCAATTGTACGTATTGCATCTTTTTCCGTGTAGAAAAGCATGCACAATCCATATGGTTCAAGTGTATTTTGAATTTGCTTCAGACAACTCAAGATTTTCTCCAGAGCAAATCTTTGTGACTCCCATCACTGCATAAAAAAGAAGATAAAAAGCGAACACTGGTCTTTATTTAAATAAAGTTCATTTAAGCTTTTTAATTAGAGTCCTCTGTATTTGTGCGTGGCTACATCGAAGCTCAATGGCAGTGAGAAATTATGCAAATGAGATGAGACCGGAGACCACGCCCCAATCTGGAATTGCACTCCTTGCGTGGAAATTCCAACAAACGCTCGACTTAATTCAACAAATCTTCTTAGTCATATATGACGACCTTTTTAAAAGCTTTACTCTTCAATTACACATTCATTAATTTACAATCGAAGACACATGATGCAGAAAAGACTTGCTCAAGGCATCTCGAGGAAAATCCCAACGCTTTGGGAGAATATTACATTTAGAAAAAATTGATACTATGAGCAGGTACTATGGTGTAACCAAAAATATAACCACATATGTGGAACACTGCAGATTAAAATTCCTATCATAGATTCGGTTACCAAAACCACATTCAGCTACTATGGACCACTTATGCTAAACAAGCTCCTTGCCATAGTATCCCATAAACGCTGCCACAGCGCATTGATGCCATGCCTTTGTTACCCTCGTAAAGCTGCAACAAGATGTAAAGGAAGACCAAGCACACAAGACTTGCTTGCTGTAAATTCGATCTGATCTATGCTGACTAAAATATCAAATATCATCATGCTATCATTAAAACATACATCAAAATTGGTTCTTAAGTCTAAATTGGTTCTTGGAAATTAAACACTGTTGCCCTTCTCTGTCTCCCAACCTCCCAATATATTTCCACATTTTTAAGCAACGGTACACATATTTATAAAGTTTGAATACATGCCATCATTCACCTAAACCATATTTGATTAACTTTGTGATTCCTGAGACACAACTCTAATTCAATTAATCATTCATTCCTTCTTAAAATAGGACATTAACCAGGTCCACTCATTAACATGTTCTCTGCAGTAGTATTTTTTGGATGTTTCCTCCTTGTTTGGGTCAAGAGATAACTTCTAAAATCTGAAAATGCATTTGACTCACTTGGTGGTTGGAAACCTCGAATTGTCTCATGAATGATGACTTCAAGATATTTAATCTGATATTAGAACAGTGTTCAGTCCACTGTATTTTCGCTTTCATTGTGTTTTGCCCCACATGTTTCCCACATGGACTTCTGAAGATAAATAGCACTGAATGTGTGACGAATCAACTTCTGGGGTACCAGTGGTCCAGGGGTGAATATCGGTTTCGAAAACCGTCAATCAGCACCACACCTCTAATACACCAGGAGTGATCCGAACAGATTGGAATAGCAAGCACATTATAAACCTCCTTTTTCAATTTTATTAACGTGGACAGAACGGTAGGCTTATCTCCGAAAGGTCTCGGATCGTTACTTAGTTGCAACACAGTGAAAATACAATTATTGCCCAATGATAAAAGGGACTGTCCAGTTAAGGTTGTATCAAAGATATGTACATTATTTATATCACAACAGACAGTTCTGGCAAGACTACGAAATACACCCTACACTGTAAAGGAATGCAGAGGACAGACAGTTTCAAAGAAGGAAAAGGGATGTACTCTTGATACAGACAGGGGGGTAGTCGGTATGGTTTAAAATCACAACACTTGCAGGTTACTTAGCTTCAGCACAAAGGGAGCAATGGATCTTAATATGTCTTATGGGGCCATCCGTGAAGGACCAGGGGGGCAGAACCACAATGTACCTTGTGATGTAGGTGTTCTTGTTGCTCGACAGGGTCGAGTCAGCTTCAGGGCACTCTGCAGCTCCTGTGACAGAGTTCAAGATGGGAGTCAGCTGCGGGTACCAGGCAGCAAGATGGTTCGGCGAGCGAAGCTGGACGAACGGCCACAGGCTGGCCTACACAGTGGCACAGGATCAGGAATTGTTGTCTCAATGCTGATAGGTGTTTCCGAAGCACTGGTGGAGATGTCTGGATGTCTTGGAGCAATGACAGCTTGACAATGGTCAGTGTTGTCATCAGTTACAGATTGAGGCACTCAACTAGCTCAAAAATGTCTTTTAAGGCGGACGTCGGTAGATGCTCATCGAGGCACTTCTTCCAGCTTGTTCAATGGGCTCATGTCGTCCTTTAAGGTGGACGGCCCACACTGTGGAGTGTGTTGCAGGCAGCTGCCTTGTCCTTGATTGTAGGTTCAGAAATCTTCTGGCACTTCGTATCCAGGAAGCTTTCTGCAGAGCCTAAAAGGGCACGCTGTGTGCTGGCTGGGGCCGGTTCTGGAGTATCTAGAAGGTCTTCTGCATTCTCTATCTCCCTCTGTTCCCTGGGAGATGTTTAGGGGGGTGATCTTGCTTCCCTCTTGGAGGTCCTGGCCTTCCTTCACTGGCAGAAGATGTAAGGCAAACTGTACCTTCAGCCAGGGTCCAAGGATGAGCTCTTCTTGATCCTACTTGTGAAGTCTCTAGATGATCTCCCTAAAGAGGGGCTCCAGCCCTCTTTAAAAGCCATGTGGGCCACAGTGATTGGTGTGGGCTAAGCCTACCTTAATGAACCAATCCTGGGGTCACTACCCACAATCTCCTGTAGTGCATGAGGTCATAACCAGAGTGCTTTGCAACAGGAAAGGTAAGGGAATGAAAACAGGAACAAGGTGTACCCCAGAACAAAATGTCAGAAACCTTCTCAGCTGAAAGATCTCTCTGGTTAATGGTCCTTTCTATCTGGTCCCTGTTAAAGTGGCAGGTCTCAGTTGAAGCTGCGGCGAGACCAGACTCTCTGGCTCCTGCAAACCACATTTTCTTACCTTATGAATGGGGTGGCCTACTGTAAACACCAGCCCCAGACATGATAGTTCACTATCATTGATCATGAGGGCTGGAGCTGGCTTCAAGTTGGCACAGTTACATAGGAAAGGTTATTGGGTTTCCTGTGTCCTTTGCTACCCTCTGCAGTCAGGTCTATGCATTTTTCATGCTGTGAGAACACGAAAATGTGTGTGGATTAGCCCCACATATTTTCCTGAGGTTGGTCTACCATCATTCCACGAAAATGTGTGTGGATTAGCCCCACATATTTTCCTGAGGTTGGTCTACCATCATTCCATTTAATTAAACATTTCAAAAGGTCCAGGCGAGAGCACGGCAAACAATGCGGATGGTCGAATTCCTCACAGAATGTATCACAAGTTGCAAAGTGTTTGAAAGGAATTCTTTCTCCTGACCCTTCACTATATTATTGCATTTAATACCATCCATGCAGGTCAAAGTTACCCCTTTCAAAGTAGAAAACCGCTTGCGTTCTATACCAGCATCTATACCACATTTTACTCTTAAATTTGTACTTCATTCTTAAGCAAAGGTTGGTGGGCATGAAAATAGGTCTTCTTTTCTCAAGTCAAATGTCAGAATGGTTCAATTATTACAAGTCAGTTTTACATTTTCCACTCTGCATAGACATTTTTGTGACACAAACTAACCCTGTTGGCATTTCTTGTGGTTGTACTACTGAACATTCCTGCCATCTCTAAGCACATGCTTTCTGTTCAGCTACACCTAATTGCTTTAGCTCATACCCTCTTACTTAGAAGTTTGATTCGATCTTACTAAATTTCTGAGTCAAAATCATTATTAACACTCCTTTTCACTATTAATAACTGACTATATGGTAGTTTGATCTCACTAGGTGAATGGAAACTATTATAATGTAACAGGATATTCCCATCAGTGAGTTTAAGACACATTAAAGTCATAAGCCTGCCACCTTCTATATCCAACCTCACATCTAAGTGAAAAAAATGCCCTTTGTTTCTTAGGCTCATGTCAAGTGAATTCCCTAATCAATTTCATTTAATTCATGTGAATGAAAAATGGGAACAATTATCCCAATCCGCCGCCAACAGCACACGCCCAGGTTCTGTGCATTGCCAGTTTATTAACATAAGTTGTCAAAGGGGGTGATTCAGGATAAATCGGGCCTCATATTGCTGCATGACATAGTTAGCATATGTGACAGACATCCTGCTCCCCAGTGAGATCCCTGAAATCTGTAAATTGTTGTCCCTCCCACATCTGAAATAGTTATGGTTTAAGACAAAGTCCTACAATGTAATAATGAATTCCTTGGAGTGTCCTGTATCACCTTCCTGTAATTACACCTACTCCATTGCCACTTGACTCAAATCATGTGCTTTCGAAGTACATAAACTCGTTATATCCAATGTCAGCATAATGGCAATTTCATCCACCAATTTACCATTGATACTTTGTAAAAAGTGTGTTGTGTCATAATGTATGTCTTTGATTTCAGGCTTAAAGGTTGCAAACAATAATTAATATATGTACTAAAGGTTTGTAAAAATACCACCTGTAGCTGAAATTATTGGGCGTTCTTGTGGTTCATTGGGGGGTTTGTGAACTTCTAGTACCACAGATAAAACTGGGTACTTGGGATCTTAATTGTCAAAAATTCCCCAGTATTATCACTATCCACCACATAGCTACTGCATTTTATAGGATCCTTTTTATGCAACTAAACATTCAAAACATGGTGTGGCATCAATCATTGCATATGTATCTGTGTCATTCGACTGTCCCAAGCAACCATGTTTATATTACAGGGTGCAAAATTAAGTCGTAAGTTCCTAGCAGCCATAAAAAGTCACTCTCCACCTCAATGCTATACATATAGACAGCACCCCATTTCTTACAAGCCAAGAGTCATCATCACTAGCCAAAGGCTACAGGCAAGTGCACATTTTGAGGCCTCTTTATAATTTGTATAATCTAAAATGGCCAATGGTTCTCCTTTGCAAGCTTGTTTAAAATCAAACTATTTATTAGTATACATAAATGTAAGAATTTGAATCCCACTACTTTTAAAATGTGTGTGCCATGTCCGTTTACCCATTAATTTAGATAATATGTTTAGAGTTAAATGTTGAAAATGTTCTATAGCCGATACATTAATTGGAGGATACAATGTGGTTTAGTAATAACATTGGGATGATGTTTCTGCAATATTCTCAATCACCTCCTGGAAATACACTTTCAATTTAATTTATCAGAATAATTTAAAACACACAACATTGTTTTCAAGGAAAGTTGTAAAACAAACACGGATGACTTTTATACTTTTGTGTAATACACGTTGTATTTACGTAAAATGTGTTTGGACAAAAAAAATCACTAAATCCTCAATATCTGTCGTCAAGTCTTAACACACGACATTTGTTCCTTTTTCATGCCCGTCATGGTGGTTCCATTCCTGTCCCCAAAGAAGATACTGCAACGTTTGGGGGTTGATTCCTGACTAATACTCAAAATCTGAGGAACAGTTGCCTCCAATTCTTCCTCAAAGAAATGAAAGCTCCCCCCTAACCTGTGTGCTCCTTTTCTGATTCTGAATTGAAATATTCTGATGAACCTTCGTGGGACATTCTAATTATATTCAAGTTTAGAGGTTGATTCATCCAGGTATGCACGCCATCGCTCTTAAAGCCCCTGGTGTCTCTATGATATCTTCTTATTTTCTTTGAATGTAATTCACCATTATATTTTTCCAATGTACAATTCATGTCCTCCAATGATTTCTCCAACGCTTCTGCCTGAGTAAAGCCTTCAACTCATTCTACATAGCGAAGAACCATTTAAAATACTGTAGTCAGGGGTCCACAAATTAGAGCATAATAAAAAACCCACATACTCAAAAAGTAGAGCAAACACTGGGCAAGAAGCAACACTGTTTATTACATCTCGGTAGCACAAATCAAACAGAACAGTGGATAGGCTCTGATTGAAAGGATGGCTTCTGAATGAAATAGGAACATTAGTTTTATACCAAGAAATACAATTGTCGGAAATCCATCGAAACACTTGCAAGTTGGAGAATTGACTTTTTCTATGTTTCTCAGGGATTTCGTTGGTTCGTGGACATCACCTCCTTGAAGTTTACATTGATTAGTGAAGCATAATTGCACCCAACAGTTTAACAGTTTCCCATTACAATGCCTCCCCATGTGTTACCACATTTATTTCCACCCCACCTCAGAACAACTTGTTATTGTTTAAGTAACATTTGTGCTGACCGCAAGAACTCTAATACACTGCCATTGGTCAGCACCATTGAGAACGAAACATG
The DNA here is from genome assembly GCF_040938575.1 of Ambystoma mexicanum. Classification (NCBI taxonomy): domain Eukaryota; kingdom Metazoa; phylum Chordata; class Amphibia; order Caudata; family Ambystomatidae; genus Ambystoma; species Ambystoma mexicanum. The sequence goes on from NC_090939.1 coordinate 749,788,957, forward strand.
AGACACCTGCAGCCGGTGGGAAAGGGGACATTCATACGATACGTGTTGGATGATGACCTTTGTGAACTGTGCAGTAGGTGCTTTGGAGGCTGGCCACCTCCCCAGAGCTCAAGAACTTACCGTCTGATTGGTTCTACCAGGAACGCCACTCTGTCCAGTGTACCTCTCCCACAGCCGCCTGCCGATTGGAATCGGCAGTTATATGGCCAGCACACTGGTACAGAGCAATTTTTCCCCTCTGCCGTACTGGGCGGCTGGTTTGGCTGGCCGCCCTTTAATTACATCACCTTGTTCTAGTTATGTTGTTTTTTTTGTAATGGGTAGCATACACCCCACCCCCTTTCTGCAGATCCCTGTCATACTGGTCACGTGTTGCATATCGAGGATTCCCAGATCCAGCCCGCCCGAGGGATTTCCCACTACCCGTGTTTATGATGGTGCTATTTTTATCCTTCCCCTTCTTTAGCTAATCATAGGACAGTATCTTGGACTGTGTGTACACACGAATGCATCATTACCCCCTACCTTTTCCGGTGAAGGACTTTGTACGGGGCATCTGTTGCTTAGAATACCTGTGTCATTTCCCATGTAGCTGTCCCCGCCGTCCCCTTCTTTACTCTCTCAGTTGGTAGGTGTGTCCCGCTGTCTGGTGCTGAATTAGCATCTTCAACAGGATCTATGCCGAAAATGCTGACGGCAGTTACGGCGCGGTGCAGTGATCATATGGATCAATGTGCTTGCTTCCCCTGGCCTGCATTACCCATGCCAACCCTCCACCCCACTTACCTTTAGGGCGGCACACTTCTGCGTGTGCCGCCTGCACTCTGTGATCCCTGCGGTGTCAGCTCGTCCCACTAATGTGGGTTGGAGCTGACGCCACAGGGTGCTTTTTTTCTTTTTTCTTTTGTTTACGTGTCCCCCGCTTTCAGAAATGGTAAGCGGGGGACACCCCCACAACCCCTGACCCCCATTACTGCACCCAGGAAGAGCAGGGGACATTCCCGCAACCCTGCTCTGCTTGGGCGCAGTAAATGTCACCCTCATTTTGTGCGCCTCCAAAGTCGCAGTGACTGTGGGGGCGCACAAATGAGGGTGACATTTTTGTATGATACCCCTTTAACACAATACATTCCCACTTATAGAACATTATTTTGATTCTTTGTAAAGCATAGGAGGTGAAATAATGTATAGACCTCATGGAAAACGCTTCAAAGAATAATAGCGATCCAAAGTTACTGCATGCAATTTTCTATTTATCTATCTAAGTAGGAAAAGGATTAACCTTTTCATCTTCTTTGTTGGGTTGTCTGACATCTTCGTCAACTCACTCCCTGTAGTCAAATCTAAAATGGCACTGGCTTCATTAGATGTGAATCTATTCATCGAAGTTTAGCAAATTTTACAGCCGGCATATTACTGCAGAATCGTGCCCTAAGTAGCTTTCTGGCATAATGGGTGTCAGTTTTTACTAGATTTCTCCCTCCTACAGTGCAACAATGTGTAGCAGCCCTGGGTCCCCACGGATCACCTATTGGGCATGTATTATGCATGTTACAACAAGTTACTATTTGATAGGTTTCACAGTTTAATATGTTTCTGGGGCATTTGGAAGATATCTGATAACATGGGCAGCAGTGCCATCACTCTTATATTTGTGGTTTCTGTTCCATGAATCTGGATGGAGATTTCCTAACAGTTTTTACCTGCTTAATGGAAATCCTTTTTATGGATCGCGTTGGCTCAAACTGAATCCAAACAATCACAGAAGGGGCAGAGGGCAGAATATGTGCCACTATCTAGTGAAACCAACTGTGATACAATGGAAATATCATTGCCTATTTCTTAATTTTGCAATGATAGGTTGCTCTGGGAAACAAGTAGAAGCAAGCATGCTTAAGGCATGGAAAGAGCGGCTGTGGGTTAGGCGGGCGAAATCCGAGAGGAATCGGGGCAGCTTGGCACAGGTGGGGGAGATGCCGGATGGCAAATCACAATAATGGGGAGGGAGGATTGGTGGCAGTGTGGCCTATTTTGTTAGTTCCGGGTGAAGCATTGGAATGGGGCAGTTATCAGGGAAGGTGGCGCTGGCATGGTGCAAAAATGAACCCTCATGAGAAGCTGGCATGGAACGGAGCTGGAACTGATGTGGTGGCGCACGTGGGATTTAGATGGTGGCATTGGCCAAGGAGTGACAGTGAGGCAGAGGACGGGAGTAGTTGGAGGGATCTGATCATGGTTTGAAAATGAAGTTACCTCTGTCCTCCACGGCCAGCCACTCCATGCCTCAAACAGGAAACAGCCTTAATGAGAGCTGATAGAAAAACGGGCAAAGGACTCTCACACCTTTCTCTTTAAGGGTGATCCTGTGACTCACTGCCCTTCCCTAACAAATCCTGTTGTGTGAGCGGCAAGGCTGGAAGTGATAGTGTGCGGTGGGCTGGCCGGGCACATCCACAAGCCTGATTGATTTTTGTTTTCTGAAGAAACCTTTTGCCACTTGTTGGTGCCCAACCAATGAGGCACCACCAGGCAGGAAGGTAGCAATGGTGGGTTTCTTAGATTCTCCCAAGCCTAGGGTATGCCCCGGCCTTAAAAGATAGTTATACTGAATGCCCCATTTTTACGTGCACCAGCCCAAGCCTGGTCAGGCTCATCCACCTCTGACACTGACACTGTGTATACTTTTTCTGTGCGCCAGGTTTTGCTGGCACAGATTGTTGGCAATCCTGCATACAAGGCCTCAGAACTGTCACTTGCCGCTAACCATTGGCGAGTGATAATTCATTCTTAGCGGGTGAATAATGGTGTTCTATGCATGTAAAGAATTGGCATTCACACCATGGGTCTAGTGACTTTAATGCCTGGCAAGTACCCAGCAACTTGACATTGTTCCCCCTGTACACACCATCTGAAACCTAGATGTTCCTTCCCACCAGGGTCTCATTCCATCGAAGGCGACATGCAAAACCCACCTTTCTGAATTCTCCAGTTATCCCTGTCTTCTCAATTTGGATGCAGAAGCCTTTGCAATGTTGGCAGGGAAGGTCCTGTTGCACCATCAGGCAATCTCGATTTGTTATGAGGGGGCTACGTAGTAACCTGACATCACTTGAACTTCATAAAGTCCATTTATAAAAGCAACGTGACCAAGGTGGCCCTGGATGTGTGGGAGTAAATGTGGTGTGGAAGTGATGCTCACGTGTCCCTTATTCTGAAGAGTCGGGTAGTAGGCTTTGGTGTAGGGGATAGAAAAGGCCCAGTGATCCCCTGCAATATTAGGGCAGCAGGATTCACAATCAGGTAGAGGAAGCCCTTATGATTTTTCCAAGAATAGCCGTCCCAAGCACAGATGACCTTGAAGTTCACGATTGAAGCCAGAGGAATAGTTGAACATGGCCAGTGAATAGTAAGGGGTGCCTACAGACATGATCATCATACAAGTAAATTCACATGGTTCACTAAAAGCAGAGACAGCAGGCCCTTCTTGGACAGGAAATAGGATCCAAGAGATCATTCCCACCCATTCAATCTCCTGCTACAGGAAGTGGGTGCTCCAGGATACCTCAGCACAATGCCAACATAGAAGTAATAGTACAAGAGGGCAATGGTACCCCGAAACAGACCAGACACATGAGTCCCAGGCATTCATTAGTCGCCCAAAACAGTGGGGTGTTGGAGGTTGGGAAAACATAATCACAGTTCAGCCTTTCAACCACAACTCCTTGGATTGTGGAAATCACCCCCACTTATTATCTGCCCCCACTAGATTCCAGCCCACTGCCGCCACTCGGTGGTCGTGGTAGGCACCCAGGCTGTCTTTGAAAACCTTTTAGGTTCTTTTTAGTAATACACACATCAATGCACCGGCAGCAACAAGCATTTCTCTCCGAAATTTTCTCTGCAAACTGGGGGTAATCACACCAGACCCATATTCTTCCTTTGCACTTCCAAGAGTGGGTGAGTGAGCTGCATGTGATTTGACTCGATGCCCCTCATTGTTCTAACAAGATGTGATTTGGTAATGGCACATTTCTGTCACTGCTTGCGAGTAGCCAAGCTGAAGAGGTGAACCACAGCCAACACTGAGGTGATGCTCTACCCGCGGTGTACCATGGACGCTCTGCTTCTTCCCACGACCCCCCAGCATTGTGTGGAGCTGCCACCAGATTTTTTCTGATTTAGAACCTGTAGCAATGCACCTTGAAAAATGCCAGCCACGATTTGTGCAAATTGTGCGCAACGTCCTGGGACTACATATGTGTATGCTAAAATGTTTTCTTCACATTCAAGCGTTTCCTTGTATGGTAGAATACAGGGGCAAAAAATTGTCTCAGGCACCAATGAAAAAGTGACCCACAGTTGGCAATTCATTCCTTTTGTGACCGACTGTTTGAGCGGTTCCCAAGGGAGACTGTTTGGATAAAATGTGACTCAAATTGTGTGATTTAAAGAATTTATTCAGCAACAAAACTATTAGCCGCATAGTGAAGTAGCTCCTCAAACTGGCCCTCATTGACCAAAAAAGTGGCCTATTTTGACCAAAAAAACGGGCCCAGACTAGCACTTTCCGTTTTTGCTTCGGCGTCGCCTTGTTGGCCTTTGGGCCAGCCCGAGCCTGGTAGAATATGTATTCCATTTGATTGAAACATAATAAAGTAAATTGGCACAAGTTCACGACTTCCACAGTGGCATGCTGGGCAATCTTTGGCAAATCACCTAACGCCCCGGAGCCTCCTTTCTCTAACTCTCAACACTTGGCCGCTAGCTCGGGGTGCTGTATACACTACATGAGCATTCGCCGATAGATCGGGAGATTAGAGGACTGTTACGCCATCTGGAAATGGTCCAAAAGGAACACTGATGCTTGCCAAATGATGTGTAAACATTTGACTCTGTCATCCTTGAGCTAGTTTTCAGGACCCTTAATGCTCCTTCAAAAACACTGATGCCTGCTGAGGGCTGTGTACCTCACTCTGAGATCCTGCAGGGCTGCTGGTGTGATTGTTTTGGCAGGCCGCAGTCGGAGAAGTGCCTTCGGACCACAGTGTGTTACTTGTGTGTTATTGCAGATATGGGAGGAGTGGAGAAGAATGAGGAAGGGGCACTGGAGAAAGTGGAAACACAGAAGTGTTCCCTTTTATTTGGAGTACTCTATAGAATAGCTTGAAGCTATTTTTCGACCAACTCCTTTGATCTCATTTCAAAGTTTCTTGTTTGCCTCCATTATACCTGCATGTATTGAGTTCTGCCAGGTACTTACAACAGGAATAAGTAGCAACTGGCACACAGTCTTCAAACAGCGTAACCTTGACGTGCCGTGCAACGGTTAGTTCTGTAACTTTGCCTTTCTTTGTTTATTCATCCATAGGCCAGGACGATAGTTTACGAGTTAAGCATTAGCCTGAGACGTGGAGTCAGATCGCAGGATTCAGGATCCAAGCCTTGGAGGGCCGCTCAATCCTTCATAGTTTCGAGGTCTTTACATTGAGGACCATGACAATAGATAGTACTAACACCTATTATTACAATGCTTACAGGAGGAGGAATCCAGCAAGAAGCGTTATATACAAATATATTATTATTATTATTAACCGTATTATTCAAAAATAATTCCCGATGCTATTTAAACCAAGGAGGAAATATACATAGTTTAATAACCACTGGATTTTCCTGTTAAGGATGTACATTTTGAAAACAAAATGTGCAGCTTTAGTACAGACTGGCACCACCCCACCCCCGCACTTTTTGTTACTGCACTTGCACGATCCGAATATCACAAGGCCTAGGAGGACCGTTATGGTTGTCTTTCTCCCTTGTCCGCCTCCTTTTTATGTCTTGTGGCGCATCCAAACATCATTTGTTGCATGGGTGCCTTATAAACATCCAATAAATAAATAAATGTACACATAAAATGAATGTGTAAGTCTAGCAGGATTTTTAAAGAATTTACAATGCCTGCATTAAAGGCTCTCTTACTGTATGTTACATGTGGCATGTAAAGAAATGACATATTGGGCCTCATTACGGGCCTCATTACGACCCTGGCGGAGTGGGTTTACGCCAGCGGTATTCGCGGCGGACCCGTCCGCCCTACTACGAGTTCCCGTAGCGCCATGGAGCGTTTTCCGCCTGGTTTTTCCGGGCGGAGAAATCCATGGCGCTACGGGACCTTGTTGTTAATTACGCCACCGTATTTTACGGTGGCGTAATTAACGCCTTCCCCACTCCCATTATACCCTATGGGGCAAAAATGGGAATGGGGAAGGGTAAAATGGGGAATGGGGATTTACCGCCCCGCCAAGGTCGGAATGGGGCGGTAAATCCGCCAACCCCCATGGCGCTATCGGCAGCTTTCCGCCGTGCTCCATGGTGCATTTGGCGCCACGATTTCCGCCAGCGTCGTAATGAGGCCCTACGAGTTTGGAGATAGCCATGGTGCTATTAACGCCATGGCTGCCTCCAAAATCGTGTCCGGGTCCGTGGTCTGTGAATGAGTCATTCCGACCTTGGAGGACCCGGTAATTCCTCATTCACAAAACCATTCCCCATTCCCATTTGAGCCCCCATAGGGCTCAATGGGCATGGGGATGGAGCTAATAACGGGCCCGTTAATTATTGGCCCGTTATTAGCTCCCTGGTCCTCTCGCGGGACCAGGAAAGGACGTCTTGTTTTACCAGACTTCTGTTCCGGGTCCCGCGAGGGAACCTCGTAATACGGCGGAATGGGTTTACCGGCACCGGCACCAACCCATTCCGCAAGGGTCATAATGAGGCCCATTGTTTTAGTCTAGCAAATTCAAGTATTGCTGTATGTCGATGATGAAACTATAATTGCTCATGCACCTGAGATGCCTGTACCATCTACTGAGAATGTCTCCATCCTAGAGAGATGAAAGTATGCATGTTTATCTGCATGGGATTGATATAGCAAGACACTGAGCACAGTACAAAAAGGTGGAGAGCACAGAGAGAAAGGCAGGGTATGGGGGCCGTCTGGGGAGGAGGCACCATTAGGGAGTCAATAATATAACAATTAGTTACAACAATTCCTTCATACTTTACCACTGAACTATTAAGAACAAGATGAGCACTTATCAAACAGAACCGCTAAACATGTACATAGAATATATATTTAATTTAAACTATGCAGCCAGCCTTAACACTTTCCTCACATAAAAAAAATGATATATCTTCCTTCATCCTTGCTTGCCCAATCCAACATTGAACATATTTTGACACTGCACTGGTCCCCATCTCTAGTCGGGGTTCTGCATATCCATCTTTTTGATATTTTCAAGAAATACATTTTGTCAATCTCCAGCTTTGATTGGGGTTTAATAAAAGCTTAATTAGCCTTAGAAAACCTTAGACTATTTATTGGCAACATAGGGCAATAGATCCCCAAAAGAGACTTGTGACAATACTTGCTAGCCATGTGGCAGAGATTCATTTCTAACCAAAACAGAAGGATTTGCATTCCTTCTTAAACATTGGACTTCCATATTATTATTTAGACAGGTTTGCGTTTCATCAAACATGTTTTAAGATCTGGTTCTCCACACACGCTCAAATTCCAAGGACTCACAACACACTCCAGTGTGACGGAAACTCTGGGCCCTGAGATGTTGTCTAATGCAAACACTTGTACATAGTTTGGAAAGAGGCGGATACATCTTAGGAGGCCCAGGGGAAAATCATTATCAATATAATGTTGGCTAATGATGGAAACATTTGAATTGACAACAGATATTTATTTAAATATCTTCAAACCCAAGACTACATTAAAAAAAAAAAATGTGTAATAAGAAGTTCAAAATATCACACCCTGTCTTAGCCAATGTCATCAAAACAGCTAAGGCAAATAAATTTCAATTTTAAAAATGCTACTGAAGTTCAAAATGGGTAATAAAAAAAGAAGAGTCGTGGACAACGCAGTTTCCATTTTAGATAGGGGCCGTCCCAAGGGAGAGTTCCTAGTTTGCCTACGCTAATGCTTGTATGCTGGCAAAGCATTTAAGCACTGGTTTGGCTCAATATCCTCGACACTTAGCCAGAATACGGCAGAGCCATTTACCATACATGGGAAGGTGTTACAGCTTTTGGATTGATAGAATACCTCCAGGCCACCCTGAAATGAAGTAAAAACAACTACATATACTTGCAACTGATTGTGTGGTTATGAAGAAATTCCAGCCGCACTGAAATGTTATTATGGATATTCTAAGTTGAAACTGGCCAAAAAACGTGATAATTGGCATTTGTTGACTCAGCAGAATTCTGCTGCTTTTCTGTTTTCCCCACTGAACTTTGCCTTATAGTCTGATGTAGCTCATTCCATTTAAAGGTGGAAATGTAAAACCTGGTAGGTTGGATTACTATAAGATTTGTAAGAACGAGGCACCCGCCCACGCAGAAGAGGATGAAAGAAGGAATAAGGAAGCCTTTTGTGGGCGCTAGCCTTCCTGTACTACATAGTGTCTTCCTACTGTTACTGTATCGATTTCTTTGAAACGTATTTCGTCTATACTTTCATTTTGTCCCTTCAGCACTTTGGGCCACATTACGAGTTTGGCAGTAAATCGGCGATAAATGCACCAATTTACCACCAAACTCTTTTACTGTTACCTCCTCTCGGTCTGGAGGGTTTACCAGGGATTAGGGGTGGCGGCACAGCTGCGGGGCGGGGCTCAGGGGGCTCTAGCTCCAGGTCTTTTGGTTGTAGCCCCGGATAGAAGCTCAGGGGTTACGACCAAAAATACTAGCTAGCCCCCAGTCCCGACAGTCCCAAAATTAGCACAGACCCGATCTTTTCCAGACCTAGCAACACTGTAAATGCTCCATCTTTGTGCTGGTGGTAACTCAACCACATTACTGCGGAAAATCGTAGTACGGCCGTGCTTTAGTGTGATGGGAAAGTGGAGTTAATGTAATTACTGCCACCTTACCACCACTTTTTGACAAAATCCTATGCTGGTAATGAGGCCTTTGTTTCTAAACCAGTTTTGCTCGTATTGTCCCCAAAATGTTTTACAGTCTATATTTAGTGCTGTTCACGCAGTACATTATTTTAACGTTTATTATAATTATGATACTTTTGACATTTCTATTGTTTATTCGCTGTTCTAAAATGAGAAACTGCTGCAAAATTGCTTCCAGTTTTACTCAGATTCAGTAAATACCATTATTTTAAAGACTTTCAAAAACATAAGTAGGGTATTTTATAATGATCAGGGTGGCTTCTGGAGCTAATTCAAGAAAGTAAAATAAGAACATAAATCATCTATATAAGACCTCAAAATTCTTTGCGATCGATAAACAACCATTGTAAGCTCTGAAAAAAGATCTGAAAGTCATAAAAAGTAAAAAATAAAAAAAATGTGCTTGTGTATGAATGAGAAGGAGGGGTGCTGCCCAGAAGACGGAAGAAGAGGGAGGAAGGCCACTAGCGGACTTATCATTTTTACCCCATTTAAAGAAAAAACTAGAAATGCATTCAAAGGGTGAGATGAGGAAAGAGCTATGTTACGAAGTGAATGTGTGAAGATGTGTAGGAGAGGAGGGTATGGCGTGTAGGAGAGGAGGCTATAGTCTTTCCAAGCTTAGATATAGGCAGACGAGCTAATGGTATGAAGGTGTAAAACAGCCAAAGTAAATGTATGTTCAGCTTTTCTATCATAGAAGATGCTGAACTAAAAGCAGCAAGTGTAGAAAACTCGATGTGGCAGTGAGCCATTAATAATTTTAATATTGTTAAGAAACTTGTGTTTGTGTTGACATACAAGGAAGGAAAACATAATGAAGAAACGGGTGGCTTAGGCACTGCTAGAAGAAAGAGAGATTGGGAACAAGGGAAGAGGAGGAGAAGAATAGAATGAGATTAGCGAGGAGGCTTAACGTGGAGTAAGGCCACAGAGACACTTAAAGATGATACAAAGAAAATGAAAAGAAGGCAAACTTTGCAAGAAACCCAGGTGAGAGAGTGAAGAGATGAGGAAATACAAAACTGCAAAGGGACAGAGAGAAGTATGCAGAACGAAAAATTGTAGATCGTACAGAGAGGAGAGAGAGGGTAGGCTGGTGGAGAAGAACAATCAAATAGACAAGAAAAAACTACGAGAAAAATGTATGTCTCAGTGGCAGAGAAGCTAAAAGATGGCCAATCTTATGATGTTAAATAGTTAAAAACGGCAGTTTCGAGCTTTGGAGGAGTTCATAGGAGGGGAAACGGAGAGAGAGGAATCAAAGAGTATTCCTAGATTGCATCAGAAAACAGTAGCAGCACAGGAGGGAATGAGAGAGCAGAAATAGGTAAAGAAATAGCAGAAGTGGAAGAGGGAAAAAGAGAACTTCAGTCTTTGAATGATTAAGATGAAGGAAACGAGAATGCATCGGCGTGAAAGGAATCACTTAGGTTTGAAATGGATAGAAAGATTTGAGTGTCATTCGGTTAGAAGTGAAAAGCAAAGCCAAATTCGGAAATGTTCTCAGCAAGGGAAAAAGTATAGACGGAAAAGAGGAAAGCCACAAGAACAGAGCCTGGGAACACTGAATTGTAGCAAAAAAGAAGGGTAACGAGAGCTGGACCATGAAACCGAAAAGGTGTGATTAGAGTGGTAAAACGAAAACCAGTGAAGAAGATGGCCCAGGGAAGAGAAAGAGGAAAGGAGGTTAGGTTGATCAACTGTGTCAAATGCAGCTGAGAGGTCAAGCAGAATCAGACTAGAGTGTCTGGCAGTGAGAAGGGAAATGGTAACATAGAGCAAAGCAGTCTCTGTGAAGCACATGGGGCAGAAGCTGTATTGTTGATGGGGAAGAAGAGAGTGAAATGTAAGATTGTCAGACATATTAGAGCAGACACCTAGCTCAAGGAGTTTAGAGAGAGTTTAGAGAGAAAAGGGAGAAGCGATAGGGCGATCATTAGATGGGAGAGAAGGATCAAGAGTTGATTGTTTCAAGAAAGGATGAATGTAAGCATGCTTATAACTAGAAGGCAAGTATGATGAAGCGAGAGAAGAATTAATGAAAGCGATAAGATGCAGGATAAGTAAAGGGAATAACTTGGGGATAAGAGAATATGGTAAATGATCATCAGAAGAGGCAGATGAACTGTGGCAGTGTCAGAGTCAGTTATAGGAGCAAAGGACGAGAGAGATTGGGATGGGAGGGGAGACTGCTATCACAGTTTTCCCATATGTAATTATCAACTTGTGATAATAGCAAGTCAGTTTTGCCAACCCATTAGGAACTGTCAAACAGCGAGAATATATTTCTGTCATTAAAAAAGCCAGCAGGAGCGGCTTCAGAGATGGTACACGGGCCCCTCCGAAGACGCCATTGTAAACAATGGCATGCGAGTGCCGACATGTCGCTAACAACCACTTGATGTATTCCGTGTGCTATACTTTCATATACTGCAGTTTTACGTCTGTTTGAACAAATTCCACATAATTGCCTTGTGTTTCCTGTCTGAATGTACCTATTCTGCATCGTTCCCTAAGTCACAAGGAAGTCAGGAGGTTCTTTTGAGTGACGCTGCTCAGTTTGCTTTGCTTCAATTTCATCATTAGAAAAGTATAATGTTGCTAAACATGCCTGTCTTTTTCAAAGACTTACATTTTGCACATATTTACCATCAGGATACCAGTAAGGTCGTAATGACCCCCGTTAACTCTCAGAAGACTGTTTTCAAAAAGGTTTAGGTCAACTTGATCGAAAATATTTGACCTTTTCCACTTTTACCTAATTTTCTTTTGTCCTTTTTTGTTCAGAAATGCAGGGGGAGACTGCCCTCACCCCCTCTCCACTTCCTCCCACCATAATCTATTCCCGTACCCAGCCCATATACAAAAAAAAAATTATCAAAAAAATGTGGTTAGATTGAAAAGGTCAAATGTTTTTCGATCAAGGTTTGATACTAAGACTTGATAAGCAGAAATCCGAGGAGTATGTGTTTTAGGTAGTAAGGAGCAGGAAGTGGGTAGGAATGGCCATAGGGATTAGCATTGCCAGGGGCAGTCAATGGGTGGGTAAATAAACAATAAAACACCTACAAGGTTTGTGTTCCTCCTCGTATGCCATTACGTATGCTAAACTTAATTCATGTCCTAACTCAACTGTACTCAAGCACAAATGCCTGTATCTGCTAAGGCAAGGGGGGCGAGACAACTGACCAGTTTGAAGTGTCCATGGGTGGTAGACAAGTTTGCGTCCTGGCCCAGCTCCTTTTTAACATCTACATACAGGAAATAATCAATGTATTGTTGAGCGAGTGTCAGGATTGCCGGACATTAGCTTCGTGCAAATATCCAATGCTTTTTTTCACGGACCATCCCATTTTTATCTCAACCACTCCACAGGGCCTAGAACAATCTTTATCTATCTTCCTGGCCAAGTGTTCTGAGCTCAACCTGAAATTGAACGTCGGTAAAACCAAATCAATGGTGTTGAGCCCTCCATATACCAAACATAGGGCGATCCAACTAAAAGTGGGAGGTGGTCTGATTGAACAAGTGGACCACTTTGACTATCTCAAGGGGAGGTTCCAAGAGTATCCTGGTTGGGTCACGCAGGTTGATGAAGCAGCAATCAACCTGGATAAATTAAGCAGCGGCTCTTTGTTCATTCGTCGACTGCACTTTTTCCCAAAAACATTTTGCTGAAAAAAATCATCTAATTGCTTTTTTATTTGGAGGGGTCCCGCCCAATCCCCCCTCCCTATTATTTATCCCTACACACCACCCCACCATACCCCTTACAAGCTCCCTTCACCCCCCATATTTTTAGATGTTTTTTCGGCAAATAAATTCAGCAAAAAGTGCTGCGAAATAAAACTGGGGATGAATGAACGTTGTACCGTTATGTCATACGTCTGCAGCCACAGTAGTGGTGCTGTGTCCCCGGCTCTGGATTATAACAAGCAAGTACAGCCAGCAGTGGTATATGGGTCAGAGCTCTGGAGTCATGTGAAGGTTGGCAAATTGAATTTTATAGAAAATACATTCTTAAAACAACTTTTGCTTCTACCCAGGAGTGTTGCATCTGCACCTACTCACATGGAGTATGACATAATTCCCATTGGCACGTTGGCTATGTTTAAGCCTGTCTTCTTTTAGATAAGGGTCTGGTATCAGCCGGGCCTGGAAAAGTGTAGGGAGACGTTGCTACACCTTATGTCCTTGAACAGAGGGAAACACCTTAATTGGCTTGCTCATATGAAGAACATGTTACAAAATCTGGGTATTAGCTAACTCTGGAGAGACCAAAGGGAGAGTTGCCGAGCAGCTATGAGGAAAGCAAAAACTTCTGCTAAACAGATTGCAATGGAATCTCTTCTTGAGGATGCTTCCAAGTGTAATCTTGGTCATGTTTGCATTGCTCATACCAGCGAGTTAGGCTTTAAGCAGTATCTGGGTGAAATCTGGCCCCCATTCGAAAGATCGTTGTACTTGTTCTTGAGACTAATCTTGGTCATGTTTACATTGCTCATACCAGCGAGTTAGGCTTTAAGCAGTATCTAGAGGAAATCTCGCCCCCATTCAAAAGATCATTGTACTTGTTCTTGAGACTAATCTTGGTCATGTTTACATTGCTCATACCAGCGAGTTAGGCTTTAAGCAGTATCTAGAGGAAATCTCGCCCCCATTCAAAAGATCATTGTACTTGTTCTTGAGACTAATCTTGGTCATGTTTACATTGCTGATACCAGCGAGTTAGGCTTTAAGCAGTATCTGGATGAAATCTCGCCCCCATTCGAAAGACCGTTGTACTTGTTCTTGAGATTGGGCATTTTTCAAGTTCCTGGTGCCCCACAGCATCTGATATCTGGCCCATGTGTGGGAGTGCAAAAGAAACAGTGCCACACTTCTTTTTGCCTTGTCAAAAAGTCAAAGAGGTTGAGACTTCTGTATTTAAAACCAGTCCTAAGAGATTCTGGAGTCTGTAAATTAGTCAGGCTATTGTGCGTCTAACTGTTTCGCTCTCCCCTATTGTGACATTGACAACAGCTCGATACAGCCACAAGATGTGGCTGCTGAGGAGGAAGTGTTGGGCCAGTAACTAGGATAATGATGTTTTCTTTCACTTTCTCTTCTATTGTATGCGCCAAGGATGCGAGCATTGCTCTCCTTGTTTTAACAATTTGAGTAAGGCTTAGAACATCGAAATGTACTGTTTTCATTTATTTATTTATGAAATATTTATTTATTGTGAACTTAAGGGTCTGTTTTTACTGAATAAAAGTATATCAATGTTGATGGTGTGCCAATTCTCCCTATTTGTACTGTAAAATAGGCGTTTTGGGTTATAGGGGTTGCTTTAGCACCAACTAAAAACTAAAACAAATCAATAGAACTGCTTTATTATCTGAGAATCATCTCTGAAAGGATGGCAGGGATGTGGCACAATCGGTCACATTGAGAATCACCCCTGAAATCATAGCATGCCTTTGGCAGAATCAGGGACTCCTAAGACACTTTACATGGTCTCTGATTCATCTTCAACCCAACTGCAATAAAGATATACATTGGTTGTAATCAAATTGGTTAGCAGGTATTACTAACTACATTTTTACTTGAACCACAATCAAATGTATTTGATTGCAGGCAACAGTTGCCGCCGGCAGGACAAAGGTTAGTGCACATCCGAGAGGAGGTCATGAGGGCAATGGGGTGGACAGGGAAAGTAACACAATTCCAATCCCAATGGGGAAACCCGACCCTTGGGGAAATTAAGAAGTTGGGGGGGGTCAGCCGCAATGGGCCAGAGAAGGGATAACGAAACAGGGGGATGTATTGGATAAGAATACTATGCTACCCTTCCAGGAACTGAAGAACAAATACGGCTTGCTCACACCTTCAGCATGCAATATCGGCCCAGTTTCGGGGGAACCTTGATCTTCCGGATCATAACCCCCTTGAGGTGAGTTTGCTCACAGAGGCATTACAGAAGAAGGGGATCACAATTTTGTATCAGGTATTGAATACTTTTTCTGTATCCCCACTAGATCAATTGAAAGCTAAATGGGAAAGAGATCCAGGCATTCTTGAGAGCGAAGAATGGGTGGAGGCCATGGTGGAAGCCAGGGAAATCAACATATCATCTCGGATGCGGCTGATCCAGTATAACATCCTTCATAGAGTGAACTACTCAAGAGATCTACTGTTCAGGATGGGCTGAACAGACACGACCAGGTGCCTTAAATATGGGGAGGCTGAGGCAACATTTTATCATATGTGGAGCTGTAGGTTGATATTGACCCTGTGGGAAGCAGTCCTGGACAAACTGGCGAGGGTGTTGGGCAGGACAATTCCAAGGGAACCCAAAAGGCCCCTGCTACATAATAACAGAGTCGATTAAGGGAGCAAATGGGAGGCCGGATTAATTGCAATTGCGGCCATGGTGATCAAGCAGGACCTGGCATCCAAGTGGGGCTCCGAGGACATGTCAATGGTAGAAACATGGGAAAAGGGAATGGAATACTGCTGCTGCATGGAAAAAATAGCCTACCGAGCCAGTGGTGTGCACGGCAAGTACCTGAAGATATGGGGAAACGGGAGGACGACATGGACTGGACGGGAGGGAGCACATCAGCAGAGGAGTGATACAGACCATGCAGGGAACAGTAGCTTTAGGGGATTCGGGGGTGGGGGGCGTTTTTGGGAGGGGGAAGTGTTGCGAAAATGGGACATCCACATTGTGCAAGTTTGATTAGCTATGGATTACGGTTGTATGATTATAAAATGCAAATAAAAAGAGTTTACAAAAAACGTTTTATTTGAATTCAATTTTAAGCATATTTTCAATGCCATTGAAAATGGATCACTTTTAAAACCTAAAATAAAATATAGTATGCTTCTGCTCTGAAGCCAGTAGCAGACATCAGCAGTAGGTCACAGTAGGATCAATGCTAGTACAGTGCTTATCTGCGCTTTGTAAAAGAGGGGTCTGGAAATATCAGATGTTTACAAGTTCATTATGTTAAAGCAAAGGCAGAGGTAGGGTCTAAGGTGAGAATATAGTACTGTAGCAGGCAAGGAAACACATAGTTTCGATGAGCATGGCCCATGCCTGTTATCAATATATATTGGTCAGTACAAATATGATATATTCAAGTACTATGTGCAAAAATGAAACTGGAAATAAGGTAGGAAGTATGGGGCTGCAGTAGGTCATAAAAAGACAGCTGATTCTGCTAGCCCTTATTTTTCGAAAACATTTATTTATCTATGAATTCATGGCATATCCATAAAATGAAAGTAAAGACACAGTTGTTGAGTAAGTATTGTGGACGATGGTGGACCTGGTAAGGAACTACCACAATGGGTGACACAGGTTATTAATAAGTGTGATACTGAAATTGGTGCTTGTCCCACTAAGCTAAGATCTATATTGTAAAGATGACCAGTTGCCTCTGCACCGGAGTTTCAAAGCAGTATAACAACAGGTGTTACTATTACTCAAAATCCGTGATACTCATTGTATCTGCCATGAAAGGATAACTTGCTAAGTTGACTCGCAGGATCTGAAACCATGGTCCTCCACTTCCAAAAAGATCTTTTTATAAGGTGCTCTAGTCTACTCAAACATCTCACCAGCTTATTATTTTAATGTCACTGGAAAAATTGGGCATCTGCTGTGCAGCAAATGTGTGATCCACTCAATAATTATTATTATTGTATTATTAATATTATTGTTATTATTGTATTTATTGAGCAGAGACCTAGCTCCGAGAAGCAACAGAGCTCTTTACAGAGGTATGCAACCATACAGATACACAACAGAGCACTTAACAAAGGTATACTACAGTACAGAAGCATAATGAGTGCTTTTCAGAGGTGCCAGAAGATCAGATGTACAGTGGGGTTAGGTACAGAGGGCCACATAGAAGGGGTACACCTGTACAGGGTGGTGGGGAGCATAGGGGTGGATGGGATTTAGCGAGTCAGGTGGTGCAGGGGGGCGATGTGATAGCCTAGGTGTTGAGGAGGAGAGACTCCTTGAAGAGGTGAGTCTTGAGTTCCTTTTGGAATTGTAGGAGCGTGGGGGCAAGTCTGATGCTGACAGGGACAAGGTTCTATAGTCTTGGGGTGTAGGCAGAGAAGTCTTGTTTTCAAGGTCCTTTCCTGTTTGCAGCAGCAAATTTCAAGTCTGCACATGTCCTGGCATCTGGTGGTGCACTGTCCACTGGAGATGCTGAGTTTCTCTGTGAGGTAGCTGGGTGACCTGAGGGCAACTGCCTTATAGATGATGCAGCAAGACTTGAAGGTGATATGTGCGTGTAGTGGGAGCCAATGAAGGTCGATGAGGGCCAGAGTGATGTAGTCGTATCTGCGTAGACCCTTGATGAGACATGCAGCCACATGTAGGACACTTCGCAGGGGCAAAAGTGAGGATGAGGGGAGGCCTTTGAGTAGGACATTGCCAAAACCAGGTTGGAAAGGACCAGTGCTTCAACAGTGGATCTTAAGCTGTCTGGAGGGAGGATGGGATTGACCTTCCACAGGAGGGAGAGCTGATATGATGCTGACTGAGTTTTCTTAGCTATGCATGTCTTGAAGGAGAGGTGTTTGTCGATGTGGAACCCGAGAGACTTGGCATAGAAGATGAACTCAGGTGTGAAGCCCTCATGGTGCATGGTTAATAGCCAGGTCTGCTTGTCTAGGTGTTCAGTGTTGTTGGTGAGGAGTAGGAATTCGGTCTTGGAGGGGTTGAGCTACAAGTATGCACTGGACATCCAAGACTGGATTAGCGAGAGGCAGAATTTGAGCCTGTAGATGTCCTTGATGGAGTCGATCTTTAGGTATGGCTGTGTATCGTTGACGTATTGGTCGATGTGGATGTTGTGTGTGGCTAGGAGGGCTCCCAGCGGCTCCATGTATAGACTGGGGAGAGGATGGAACCCTGCAGGACTCAACAGGTGATGGGTAGCATTGGCGATCTAGCAGAGTCCATCTGAACAAAGAGCTAGCAGTTTGCGAGGTAGGACTTGAACCAGCATAGGGCACGTTTGCTAATTCCCATACACTGAAGTAGGGTGTCCGTGGGCACCTGGTGGCCTACTGTGTTGAAAGCGGCAGGGAGATCGAGTAGAACCAGGAGGTAGAGGTGGCTGTTGTCCAGGATGTTGAGGGTGTCACTGACCACCTGTATGGCTGCCGTCTCCATGCTGAAGCTGGGTCTGAGCCCGGATTGGTAGGTTTGGAGGAGATTGTTGGTGTCGATGTGTTTCTGCAGTTGCATGTCTACTGCCTTCTCGACGATCTTACCTAGAAATGAAAGATGGGTGATGGGGCGATAGTTACCTTGGTTGTCAGGATCCAGAGTGTTTTTTTTTTTAGTAGAGCGAGGATTTGTCCCATTTTTACGATTCATGGGAAGGTGGCTTGAGTTAGGGAACTGTAGACGATCTCCAGGTAGGGACGGAGAGCTTTTGCGGAGAGGGTCTTGAGGGTGGTTGCTGGGAGGATGTCATCTGTATACAATGTGGCTTTGAGGGCATCCAGGGTTTCTACCAGGTCCTCTTTAGAGAGTGTCTTGAACGTGGTTCAGGGTGTGGAGATTTCACGAGGAGGGACGTGAGGTGGGTCTGTGGATGCAAAGCTGGTGTCTATGTGCTGACGAATCTTGCAGATTTTGTCAATGAAGAAGGTGTTGATGGCGGTGGATTGTTCGATGGAGTGTGGTATGTCAGGCTCGAGTAGCTTGACCGCTGTCACGACCCTCAGCCCTGACCCCGACTGGCAAGCCCACAAGCCAGGTGGAATCAGGACTCGGATCTTTAATAAGGCCAGACCTCCAATTTTCAAGCCCTCTTGGGGCCAGTCCTGGCGCCTTTGGCGCCAGGCTCATCAGTTGGGAGAGGCATCTGCTTAAGGGACTACTTTATTAAGGCTTTCAGCCAACATGGAGGCATCCACATAGCTGGGTTCCTAGAACCAAACTATGCGGTCTAGTGCTTTGGGTGTGGTGGCCTAGGGACTACTTTACCTGGACTACTTTACAGTGGCTATTTAAACCACACCGAACAAGAACACACACTTCGCGTTACTTTGCTTCTAGCAACGTGACGCTCACCGTGTCCAGCTTCACGCGAACCTGATGAATTCCGGATCTGCAGAAAAAACAAAGAAACATTGTTAGCAGCAGAATCTTACCTGCAATCTTCATCCATCTCTGATCACAGCTCCAGGGCATCTCTGTTGGAGGAGTTTGCCGCCCGGATCGAGGGACCTGAGAAAAGGAGAAAGACATTATTAACAGAGGTACTAGAGACACTACAACCATAAAACCGCTTAAAGACTTACCTGGCTGGTTACTTCTCGACCGGCACTGCTCCAGAAACCCCATCTGCGCTGGGTACTCTCTGCGACCTACGAAAAGGGGAAAAACACAGGTCGGTGAGGACAAGGCATCGCTATGCTACGCAAAGCGCCTCCTTACTGCATCATAGCGCTATAGCGCGCCATCATCTCACGGTGAGAACCAGCACATCCCGTTCTCCGAGTGGACACTCCACGCCCCTAGAGGAGAAAAAAAGAGACATTAGAACAGACAAAGGCATGCAAGAAATACGACGCCATTAATTGCAATGAGACCTACCTGAAAGACACTACAAGGGCCGCAGTCAGTGAAGTAACTGGACCGCCAGCACCCACAAAAGCCAACGCGCCCCTGCCCAGAGAGCAGGACGGAGAGCCCACCGATTCCGGCAACCAGGTGAGAAGAGAACCTGGAGGGCTGGAAATATAAGGAGGTGGGGGATTAAACTGCTTACCTTGGTCGCCCAGTCCTGACATAGGGCCTTATTACGACCCAGGCGGTAAGTTACCGCCTGGGTCGTACCCTTACCACCATGGCATAAACTATGTTTACGCCATGGTGGTTGGCGGATTTACCGCCCCATTCCAACGTGAGTGGGGTGGTAAATCCCCATTTCCCATTTTACCCTTCCCCATTCCCATTTTTGCCCCATAGGGCATAATGGGAATGGGGAAAGGCGATAATTACGGCACCGTAAATTACGGTGCCGTAATTATCGCCAAGGTCCCTTTGGGGCATGGATTTTAACGGCTGCAAAAAGCAGCCGTTAAAAGCCATCCCGCAAGGGAACCTTGTAATCAGGCGTTAAGGGTCGGCGCCGTTTACAGCGCCGTAAACCCCTTAACGCCTGAGTCGGAATGAGGGCCATAGTCTTCATTTTCCAGGCAGAATTCCCTTGACACTGAGACCACAGGGGAACCATCAGGAAGGGCATCAGCAGCCAGCTGGCAGGGTGGCATCCCCGGGGATACCAGGTGAGCGTAACAACCGCTTTGAAGAGGACTCTGCTTATTTTGTCGGCTTCTGCTGTGGTGTGCTGATATTAGGAGGCTTTGGCTCTGTTGATTAGTTATTAGCGGGTTGCTCAGAGTTCCTTGAGGAGCGCCAGGTCAGATGTGGTCTTCTAGTGGTGCCAGGTTTTTGCTTGTTTCCTGATGACTCTTTTGCTGAGGTTGAGTTCTAGCATGTACCAGGGTGAAGGTTTCAGTTTACAGTTGTGTTGTTTCAGAGGCATATGTCGGTCGATGGGGGCTGAGTGGGTGGCTTCAAGGATGTTACCTTTCGCGTGCGTTAGGTCCTTTGTGTGCTGTGTGACTCTGAGGGTGTCGAGAAGGTTAAGGAGAGCTTCCTTCATAGATTTGGTGGCCTTGTTGCCTGGAGGTTGAAGTCGCCCAGAAACATGTTGTTGCCATGCGTGAGGGACATACTGGTGCCCAGGTCGGTGAAGTCTCTGATGAAGATGGTGTTGGGTTTGGGTGGTCTGTAGAGGAGATGGAAGGTGACTGTGCACGTCGGGGAGAGCTGGTACTGGCAGGATAGGACTTTGAAGCAGCCATTGTTGTCGACATCAAGTCTGGTGCAGGGCCACAAGATCTTTTGGATGACTGTGGGGCCTTCGCCTGTCTTGTACGACCGGTCTCTGTGTTGGATGCTGTAGACGACAGGCACAAGGACGTCTAGGATATGGGTGGATGTGGGTGTCAGCCAGGACTCAGTGATGAAGATGATGTAATGGCCATGTGTAGTGATGAGGTTGGCAATGTCTGTTGCAAGGGTGATAGCTGAGCGGACATTGGCAAGCATCAACTTCTGTGTTGTGGACGATGAGGGGGTGTTGATGGGCTGGAGGCTGATGTGGGGAAGATTGCTGCATTATCCAAGACTTAGTGAGGGGCGATGTTGTTGATGTTGGCTTTGCCTGGTGATGCAGGGGATAGCCTGTGGGGACAGAGGGAGAAAACACATGTCAGTGCATGCTTCCCAGAAGGGGTTTGGGCCTTGGGTCCTCCCGGTCTGAACAGGTCCCAAAAGGAAATGCCCTTTTCTTCATCTGCCCTTCATGTCAAAAGCCTGGGCGAGAGACACCCTTGGTCTAAGAGTTAAGAGCAGAAAGGAAGAGGCAGGGCTAACAAGGTGGCTGGGGTTTAGGCCACGTGACCTAGATCCACTTGCACCACCTGCAAAGCAAAAGAGGCTGGAGGGCTGCTTAAGTAGGGAAACAGGACAGAAAAACAGGAAGGCACAAACAGTTTAGCAGTGACTGACAGGTGGGTAGGGCTTAGGCCATGTGACCTAGATCCACTAGCGCATGCTAACCAAGAAGGAAAAGAGGCGGGAGGGCTGCTTAAGTAGGGAAAAAGGGCAGCAAAACAGGAAGGCATCAACAGTTATGCAGTGATTGACAGGAGGGTGGGAATTAGGCCTGCTCACCAACTGTAAAGGAAAAGAGGCTGGAGGGCTGCTTAAGTAGGGAAAAAGGGCAGGAAAACAGGAAGGCACCAGCAGTTTAGCAGTGATTGACAGGTGGGTGGGGCTTAAGCCACGTGACCTAGATCCACTTGCACCTGCTTACCAACTTAATAGCACAAAACGATCTGTAAACTAGGTGGGATGCACAGCGTTACAACAGGCTGCTTGTCCTTACTTTCTGAATATATGTAGTGAGCACTGAATACATAATATATACATAATACAAAGTGGTATGGAGAGTAAATTGGCAATGGTGTTGTGGGCAGTAACAGTGCTTTATTTTTCATTTAAAAGTCTGTATTTTGTTTATGCACATTTGGTCTAATCAACCATGTACACATACATATTTAGACATATGTGTGTGTAGGGGTACAGGGTTGAGATAATGGGAGCATTGGGTAGGAAGGCGGGACGTATGGTAGGACCCCATAACAAAAAAACAAAAAAAGATTGAATTCAGGTCGACCAAAGGTTTACAGACGAAATGCAGACTTTCAAATGAAAGTCTTTCAAAACACGTTGAACCGTTGTGGGCAAGGAATTTGGCAGTTTACATTGGTACTCATCACTGTGATTAGAATGTGGAATGCCAACTGCACCTTTAGACATTTCCTTCACTTCCTGTCTATAAGTTCCTTCCTGTTAGTAACCTTTCCATAGACACAAAATAATGAATTATAAATTATAATAGTGGCATGATGAATTACGTATATATAATGGAACTGATTTCACTTTTGAAGGAATAGCATTTCAATACCTCCTCTCACACCTTCTGGAGTGAAGTCACAGAAGTACTGCACCAGGTTTTGGTCTTGGATATGGAATATGACATTGATACTTTGATTTTTGGGAGCGGGTACCAAATTTGAAGATCTGACATATTCCCAAACGTGGTGGCTTTTCAGGGCCTCCATGGTGGCCAAAAGGATTATTTTCCGGAACTGGAAGTCTGCCACTTTCCCTACATAGTCAGTATGGCTTCAGAAGATATATACCCTTTCCAACATTAAATGAGTTTTTCTGTGATATGAAAAGAGATGCAAATCATTTCAAGACACCTGGGTAGATTTTTGGAGATGGACTTGGAATGATCTATTCAATGTGATTGTTTAGAGGGGATTGACTCTGCTTTAATTACCTAATATATTTTTTCTCTCTCTTCCTTTTTCTCTTCTCGTTCCTTTGTTTTATGAATTGCAACATGTGGATCTCATTGTATACTTTTCTGTTGTGTTAAAATTATAAATGTTTAATTAAAATAAAAAAATAATTCCTCTCGCTCAAGGTTAACAAAATCACTGCTCTTTACCATACCGAGGGAAAGGGCAGTGATAACCGTCGCACATACTACTACTCTTGCATAGCTCGTACTTTCCACCGCAGCTGCAGTTAACATGACCTAAGAAAGGGCACAGTGTCAAAGATGGCATCAAGAACACACCAACTCTCGCAGACAGTTCAAGGGTTTTTATTGAAAGGATTGAGGAAGGGTTGACTGTGGGCCGTTCCTACACCCCAAGATGGCCACTAGATAGCTGTAATCCCTTCTATCTCTCAACTGGCGGACTGATCGTGATGGCCTAAGTGCAATGCCTCACTCTCTCTCTGTCTCGCTCTCTCTCTCTCATTCTAGGAACAATCTAGGTGAACCCTCTCATGGGCCCAACAATAGGAATGTTATGAAGAAGAGGTGCCTTCACTCACACAGGTTTCGCTAGGTCTTTTGCTTGCCCTTTGATCTATCCTTCCTTTTCCCTGTCTTCTACTCTCTCCCGTCTCTTACTTCCACTCTGCTCTGTCTCTTCTTCTCTTGCTCTAGCTGTCTCTCTGATGTTCTTCATCTAACTCCTACTCTCTTGTGCTCTTGACTACTACTACTCCCCCATCTCCACTCTACTACTCTGCCCACCCCTCTCCTCTCTATATATTACTATGCCTTTCTCTACAGTACTGCTCTCCCCTCTACACGCTAATACACTGCACCTAATCTTCTCCCAGTGTCATGGTCACTGGGCCGAGAATGCAAACATTAAAGGGCCACATACACAGGTGGCCCGGATGGACACAGTCCTAGCGCTTTTGGCACCAGGCTCATGAATAACATTAAGCAAGAACATTTATTTGGGACAAGAGTGCTTTATAATGGACATAGCACCTCATTTTGGGTACAAAGTGCATTTAACATGGGAACTTCCATTCACTAAAGCAGCCCCACATGTACTCTTGGGTGTGGCTGCTGCTATTGGGTGGCCTTGCACGTGCTGACTCTCTAGGAGTGGCAGGGTGTGGCAGGCAAGCAAGGCCTAGTGGGCGAGTCCACAATCGCGGCAATATAAGCTGCTCCGTTCCCCGAGGCAGACGCTTTACGTTATTCTGCACATCCATGCAGCGTAACGCACACCACCGCCTGGGAATCCTATTTCCTGCCATCATACTTACCACCTGGGAAAATCTGCTCTCAGCTGTGCCCGTCTTCGTTGATCCTGGCATTTATCTTCAATTCTTCCGGAATGCTGACATCTTCATCTTGGCACCGCAGCACGATGGCTCCATCTGCGACAGCAGCACCTGCAAGGAAAAACGAAAGACAAGGTTAGACACATAAAAGACATTCAGTTTAAGGTCACGCTACCAACGAACCTCGTGCTTTTCCTTAAACCATCACTTACCTGCTGTTGGACTTTGCGGATTCATCCATCTTCCAGCTGGCCACGCCCCAGGCCCCACAGTTGGTTTTGGGTCGCATTTCCACCTATTGGGAAGAAAACAGAAGAGAAACATTATTCAGGAATTGACAACAATATTGGGAGCAATAATACAAAGACATGAAAACGAGAAGAGACAAAGAGAACATAGAAAGGGAAAGAGATAGGAGACATTGAGAGACACTTACTACCAACCAGGAGAAGCATAGTCGCATCTGGACTGGACTATTACTTACCGGGGATCAGTGAAGGAACTAGGTCCCATCGACAAGCGCACCTGCCAGAAGTAGCAGGACGGAGAGCTTATCATCAATAAGTAACAGGTGAGCCTTATGGGCCGGTACATGCCCACAGAAACCACACCTTGGAGAGAAGAGTTTGAGAGGTACAATAGTCACAGATCAGTGCACTCACCTTCTCTCATATCCACGCAGGAGCAGTGTCACCAATTGCCACTGCTCACAGGTTATCTGCAGAGGGAGAGGCCTGATGGAGGTGATCTAATTCCTGGGAGGGCTGCAACCACACACCAACGCCTCTGCAGAGACCAGGTGAGCGTAACACCCAGTCACTGTCACGATCCATGACCCTGATCCCCTCAGGTATAACAGCCCCCTGGCAGCAGTGGGGCTAAAGCCCTTCACACTGGCCCCAAGGGCCTTAAAACTCCATCAGAAACATACACGGAGTCAGTCCTGGCGCCTTTGGAGCCAGGCTCATTATCAGGAATAAAGCAATAACAGTTTTGGACCTTAATCCAACATGGAGGCCTATTACACAGCTCAGTTCTTTAGAACCAAGCCATGCGGTCTAGTGTTTTGGGTGTGGCTGGGCCTGGAACTACCTAGTCTGGAACTACTTTACCTGGGCTATTTAAACCACACCTAAACAGCGAACGCGCTTCGAGTTATTCAGCACTCCTGCAGAGTAACGCTCACTGTGTCCAGCTCCTGCTCATCTGCTTCTCTGGTGTCCCGATCCTGAAGCCCTAGATCCGGATTCCATTAATAACCTGGAAGAACAAGAACAGCATTAGCAAGCAAGAACACTTACCTGTGAAGTAACCGGCCTTGAATCCATCCTGCGCTTCGCTTACCTCGCCCATCTTCGGAGTGCGCCACAACTTGCAAAGGTAAAGAAACAAGGACAGCATTAATAACAATTCTTACCTGGGCAAGCAGCAAGTCCTAGCAGCACCCTGCACTTCTCTTACCTCACCCATCTCTGGGTTTCACCGCAACCTGCAAGGTAGAAGGAACAAGGTCAGCATTAACAAAGCACTTACCTGGGCAAGCAGCGCTTCGATCGCTCATCACTCCGGAACATCACTGCAACCCGTACAAAGAAGAGAAGAGAACACAGGTTAGCAATTAACACCAATAAACAGTGCAGCGCTCCACGCATCAATAACTCACTGTGGTCTTCGCCATTGGCACGGCAACTCCGAGATCGCAAACATCCTGTGAAAACAAAAAGAGACATTGGGGGTCATAAAAAAGTTTGGAGGTAGCCATGGCGCTATTAGCGCCATGGCTGCTTCCAAACCTGGCTCCGGGGTCACTGAATGGGGACTTAGCGGGACATTCCAACCTATGCGGACCCGTTAAATCCCCATTCAGTAAACCATTCCCCATTCCCATTTGAGCCCCCATAGGGCTCAATGGGAATGGGGAAGGCACTAATAACGGGCCCGCAAATTGTGTGCCCGTTATTAGCTCCAAGGTCGCTTAACGAGTCCCGCAAAGAATGGCTGGTCAGACCAGCTGTTCCTGCTGGGACCCGCTAAGGGACCTCGGAATATGGCAGTAGGGGCTTAACATCACCGCCATTCTTAACGGTGCGTTCAAGCCCCTACCGCCATACTCGTAATGACCCCCATTGTTAGGGAACAGTGTAGTGGAGCAAGACACCGAGACGACAGAGAAAACAGAGGGAAAGAAAGAGACAGAATAAAGACAGAAAAGACATTATAACTCACTTGGAAGACAGCAAGCAGAGTGAGAGTCACAGCCGGTCTGGACCTGACATAAGGGCACACGGACCAGTGAAGCAACTAGGTCCACGCAACGCCCGCACCAACCACGCACCCTGCACAGAGAAACAGGACAGAGAGTTCAACGCGCAAAAACCTAAGGTAAGCAATAACCCCAGGGGAGTGGATTTGGACCAGAGGGAGGTGGGAGTCCACCCATCACAGAACCAGTATCTTAAAGCTCCATTCTCCTGTTATAGGCGCTGCCCAACGTCTGGCACATAACCAAGCAGAGAGGGGTCCGGGATATCGCTTATACCTCCATCCAGTATCGTGTGGTGCCCCCGTGGATAGCAGGTGAGCGTAACAGAACTCAAAACCTCAATTAAAATATCCACCTAGGTGTCATGGAAACATCAGAGACTGACCAACTAGCCCAGTTACTGGGAGAATTACGGGCCGAGGTGCACTCCGCCCGGCAAGAAACCAACACCCTTAGGAGGGAGTTGATTGTCACCAAGGACTGCACCGATGAATTAGCCAGACAATTGGTCCAAACACAGGCTGGGCAGGCTCCGTTGCCAGGAAGTATTCCATTGGTTCCAGCCAGTGCAGGTGGTCCTCCCTGGGGCAGTTCCTTTGGCCCCACCAGAACGTTTTATGGGGGACCCAAGAAAATATGCAGTATTCATGAACCAGTGCCACCTCCGTTTACTTTGTAAACCCGGAGCCTTTCCTAACGATCAGTCGCGGGTTGCCTTCATTCTGTCATAGCTGAGTGGCAGTGCCGCGGATTGGTCCATACCCTTCACAGAACCAGTATCTTAACCCTCCATTCTCCTGTTATAGGCGCTACCCAATGTCTGGCACATAACCAAGCAGAGAGGAGTCCGGGATATCGCTTAGACCTCCATCCAGTATCGTGTGCCGCCCCCGTGGATACCAGGTGAGCATAACAGTCACTCTTCTTTCACTCCCTCACCTTCCCAGCCAGTCTAATTCACCCCTACTCTCCCTGTTAGCCTCACTCACTTACCTTAAACACACTCTCACATCCAAGAAGCACTTTCTCCCCACAACTAATACCTCAGTGCATGCTTTCAGAAATCCTCTTCCATGATCCTCTCCACATCCATCTTTTGCTTGGTTTTTGATACTCCTTGTGCTCCATTGACCTCACCCAAATAACCCACACTGCCTTGACTCCAATGCCTGTTTTAATCCTCCCTCTCCCCCCCCCCATTGGTTCTTTCCCTCAACTGATTCCCTTGTCCAACCGCTGGCTTCCTTCTCCCTTGGGGAAGGGTTGTAGGTAAGAAAGCACATATAACAGAATTTAAGCCCCAAACCCTTTTCGTACGTGGGTACGCCAGCATTTTGTAACAGTGGGCTTTTGAAAATTTAGTTGATGTCATGCTTCATATGACTGCCAGCATTTGGTAATGGCAGCTCGATAGAGGGGTAGTTGATTCCAGAGTTCGTATCAGGATTCAGCAGAGCAAATAACGTACAGGTTTGATCGGCAGCACACTGAGGTATAATCAATGTACCAGCTCAAGTCATGTAGTGTATCTGGATATCCGTTTTGCTGTGTGGATCATGTTATGGCCCTGTAGTTCCTTGCTGGCTCTCATTCGGCTGGGTTGCTCACTCTCTCTCCTCCAGCGTCAGGCTTTCTGGAAGATGTATTCCTATGGGACAACCAGAAAGAAACTGGCCAGGATTGTGCATAACAGGTATGGGGCAAGAAAAGATGGCACTCAGTTCTCTCAGGCAGACACAGGTAGAAGGGACAGAGGTTACGGCCCTTCCAACTCCCACACTCCAGCCTCTGGGGCAGGACTGGCTCTGGTAAACACCCTGATAGGCATCCTGCCTCACTTTGAGAGAAGTCCTCATCCTCTCTTCAAATGATCATGTGTCTGACCCTGTCACAACAGGAGAAGGCTACTAGACTGTGGCAAGGGTGGTGCCAGTGTGAGGTTCATTTTCTTTAATGAGAGACTCTTATCAGTACTGTGCTTAGCCCCTTAACTGCTGGGCTATTATGCATGTCCATGCAAATAGGAGGAGCATACTCGTCCTCAGCACTCATTAAGAGACAAATGTAGTTGGTCTCCCTACATTTTGTATCAAGAATAGTCAGGTGGCAATGCTTAATGTATGGCTTTAATGACCTAATCAAATTAAATCTTCCACAATTTTGTCAAATTAAACTAACCATAGTTGTAAACAAAAAAGTACTCTTACAGAAACATTCATTATAGTCCTACTTAAGTAGTAGTAGTAGTATAACGTTTTATTCGGAAAACAAGCCACCATCAAAGTGCAGTTTACAATGCAAGACATAAAAAACACACAATAATGTGTTCAAATCTACATTGTTCTCATTAAATAAAAAGATGTTAGTTAAAATAAACATACAATGATAAAACCACTGACCGCTTGCGAAGACCACAGCATTTGCACGACCCACCCGGACTAGTGTTTACCCATTTTTGCGCTCATGATAGACCCCAACATTCTGTTCTTATATGCGGCTCTTAGGAATTTTGAGACCAACAACGCATGTTCAGGGAGGATACAACGTTTCAAGGCTTGGATGGCTAAGGGAGTTGGGAGGTGCACTAGTGGCTCCAAACTGGGACTAGCCAATGGCTCCTTGCCAAAGAATGGGCTTTACAAAAAAAGAAAAGATGTGCCTCATTCTCGCGCCCTTCAGACAAAGGGAACATGCGGGGGAGGAACAAGGCCCACCCTTCCACTTAGAGGACTCATGGGCCAGTAAAAAAATGCCTAGTCGGAACTTGGCAAACCAAGATTAAAATTTTACTGACATCCAGAGGTCCAGATATACCTCTGACCCCCAAACCTCCTTAAGCAGCAGGTAAGCCCACGCTTTTTTCCCCTTTAAACATTTATCAATCATCTTACACCAGGCCCATTCTCTAAAATGATTCTTAAGTACCGCCTTATAGGCACAACCCAACTTTGTAGGGTCGCTCAAACGATCCCCGAATCCAATATTAAAGAGCATAGTTCTTACATGCTTGAACCAATGACGTTTCTCGCCACCTGGAGTCGCAAGAACCTCCTCCAAAGCCTCCCTGAACAAAACCAAAGCTCCATTATTTCAAATGCACAGCCAGTAAAACACTGGCTGCATCATAATGGCATAATAGATCTCAATAAGGCCAAATTTGCATGCCACGGGGGTAGATGGCGCATTGCAGGGTAAGGCCAGCAACGCTTTGAAGAATTTATTTTCTGCTAGCTGAATCACAGTGCAATCATTTGCTCCCCATAAATCAGCGGCATATGTTAACACTGGGATAGTCTGGGCCTGGTAAATCTTTAGGGGCACCGAAAGAGCCTCACCCTCCAATCGGGTCATCAGGTTTCGAATAATACCACACTGGCGCAAGTGCGAAAGTGAAGACCTTGCTATCTGAGCCTGCCATTTCAAATTGTTTTGAGAAGTCCAGCCCCAGATATATGTATGAGTCAACAGACTCCAGGGGCTGGTCGTTCAAGGTAAAGTTTGCCTGTGCTCTGGCCTTTTTCCCAACACCACCCACCTGCATGGTTTTGGTTTTTGTGAAAGTTAATTCTTAGGCCATTTGCAGAGCAAAGTTTGTGGCAGACATCCAATTACTTAAGGTAAAACAATGTTGTGTTGAGAACTCATGGGCCCTGTAGAATATTAAGTCACTCAACCTGTGGGTCTATTGCACTTTCCTTTGATTTGTCAAACCCTGAATGTGATTATTTATTCCCTTTCCTCCGCTGTCCTGCATTGAAAATAAACAATTTATGGGGCCACACAAAGAATGGAAAAAGAAAGAAATGTCTGAAATGACCATAGGGCTTCCCCTGTGACATGGGGCCAGCCTGCATGTCTCATGTTCGAATCCCAGGAAGGCAAGCATGGCCCTTCATCATTGCAACATGGATAACTTGAGCTCTATTACATTGTATATGATTAACCGCTACTGTTATAGGGCCTCATTCCGAGTTGGGCGGTAAGGGCTTACCGGCACCGGTAAGGATGCCGGTGCCGGCAAACCCTTACCGCCCTATTCCGAGGTCCCTTAGCGGGACCCGCAAAGGACGTGTGGTCTGACCACACGTCCTTTGCGGGTCCCGCTAAGGGACCAGGGTGCTAATAACGGGCCTGCTATTTGCGGGCCCTTATTAGCGCCTTCCCCATTCCCATTGAGCCCTATGGGGGCTCAAATGGGAATGGGGAATGGTTTACTGAATGGGGACTTACCAGGTCCTCCAAGGCGGGAATGACCCAGTAAGTCCCATTCAGCCAGATCGGACCCAGACCCGGGTTTGTACCTCCAAACTCGGAATGACCCCCATAGTGTTTAAGAGTAGGAGGAATTCGGAATTAAGCCTTGTTATTATCCTTAATAGTATTATTATTATTATTTTGCTCTTTGAACAGTATTTCAAACCTGTTGGAGGGCATGTGATGCTCTTGCTGGGGTTCAGGCATATTTTTACTCACTTTTTTACAGGCTTGCCCTGGTGCGTCTAGACAAAGCATTGTTTCTATGTCCAAAAGCACCTCAAAGACTGAAAACATGGATGTAGCCCAATGGATGATTCCAAGCCATCCGGGAGGCTGCAATTCCTTTTCGAAGTGGCAATGGGAGTTTATTTTAGATGCTGCCCATATGTGGTACTAGTAGCAGTATGTTCTGTATTTCTTTATGCGCAGCCACAATTAGAAATCCATGTTATCTGGCACTTATACAGTTTTTACAGACACATGATGGCATATGGTGACTATCCCAGGCATGTGAACACATTATCGGGGCAGTCAAGTCTGAACAAAACCTATCATTAGAGCAGGGTTACACGATAGCAAAGAGTTCTGCACCTTTGCCGATGTTTTGTCCTACAACTCCCATGGGCTCCCGCCATTAACTATGTGGGTAGAGTGGGTAGAGTTGATGAGAGTAGTGGGCGAAACAAAAGTTGCAGACTCCTGGCTTAGCGTATGATGATTTGTTCCAGGCACGCTATGGCGCCTATTGGAGTTATGTGTACTTCACAATGGACACCCAGAACCTACTGCCTTTGCCAATGCGTAGTTTTGTATTATAATCACACTCTTTGACCCATCTTAATTTGTGTTATAGCTACTATTTTATTCCGGTAGCATATTTTCGGTTAAGATAATTGAGCAATTCTGGGATCCTTGTAGCCATTTCAGCCCCTGCCCACAGCGAACTTATTCCTTCAAACATTTCGGTTATTGTAGTCGTCTATTTTTTTTGGTTAATTTACAAATGATTTTCTAATTATGGAAAACGATTCCGTTGTAGGCTGGTGGTGGATCTTAGCTGGCCAAGTGGCACCTGTCTAGTTTTCCTCATATATCAGAAACCTTTTGCTCCAGTCTTATCTAAGTCATGTCGTATTCTCGTGCTGTAACAGCCAGACGTGCAGCAGCACCGTTTCCATGCTGCTGCACGTTTGGCTGTTGGAGCACGAAACACATTAGGCCGATATTAGAAGCTAGGATCATATGCAAGATTTTATGTAAAGCATATGAGGCGATAGATTATCTGACTCCTTCCTACCTAGCTAAGGAATTAAAAATCTCTGGCGTTTCTAGAGGTCTGAGTAGCTGCCGGGACACTCTACCTGGAAGGATACATATTTACTATCACTTCCGGCGTGACCCATTGTCTTCAATCCATGATTCAGTGCCCTCAGGCAGGCCAAAAGTTCGTAGTCAGCGGTTGAGGCGCACAAGCGTAGTTAAGCACATAACAGCCAAGCAATGCCTGGACCAATAGGGAGAAAGCGGCGTCCAGACAAAATTCGGCAAATAACTCAAAAGAAAAATTATAATCATTAAGGGATTGAGACAGGATGATGTTATGTTGCATTGATTTATATCGCGCACCGTCCTTGCTCCAGTGCCCTCAGGCAGGCCAAAAGTTTGTAGTCAGCGGTTGAGGCGCACATGCACAGTGAAGCTCATAACATCCAAGCATTGCCTGGAACCAATAGGGAGAAAGCGGCATCCTAACAAAATTCTGCAAAGAGCTCAAAAGAAAAATAATAATCACTAAGAGATTGAGACGGGATGATGTTATGTTGCGTTGATTTGTACCGTGCACTGTCCTTGCTCCAGTGCCCCCAGGCAGGCTAAACATTTCGTAGTCAGCAGTTGAGGCGCAGAAGCGCAGTCAAGCTCATAACAGCCAAGCATTGCCTGGAACCAATAGGGAGAAAGCGGCATCCTAACAAAAGTCGGCAAAGAGCTCAAAAGAAAAATAATAATCATTAAGGGATTGAGACGGGATGATGTTATGTTGCATTGATTTATATCGCGCACCGTCCTTGCTCCAGTGCCCTCAGGCAGGCCAAAAGTTTGTAGTCAGCGGTTGAGGCGCACATGCACAGTGAAGCTCATAACATCCAAGCATTGCCTGGAACCAATAGGGAGAAAGCGGCATCCTAACAAAATTCTGCAAAGAGCTCAAAAGAAAAATAATAATCACTAAGAGATTGAGACGGGATGATGTTATGTTGCGTTGATTTGTACCGTGCACTGTCCTTGCTCCAGTGCCCCCAGGCAGGCTAAACATTTCGTAGTCAGCAGTTGAGGTGCAGAAGCGCAGTCAAGCTCATAACAGCCAAGCATTGCCTGGAACCAATAGGGAGAAAGCGGCATCCTAACAAAAGTCGGCAAAGAGCTCAAAAGAAAAATAATAATCATTAAGTGATTGAGACGGGATGATGTTATGTTGCATTGATTTATATCGCGCACCGTCCTTGCTCCAGTGCCCTCAGGCAGGCCAAAAGTTTGTAGTCAGCGGTTGAGGCGCACATGCACAGTGAAGCTCATAACATCCAAGCATTGCCTGGAACCAATAGGGAGAAAGAGGCGTCCTAACAAAATTCTGCAAAGAGCTCAAAAGAAAAATAATAATCACTAAGAGATTGAGACGGGATGATGTTATGTTACGTTGATTTGTACCGTGCACTGTCCTTGCTCCAGTGCCCCCAGGCAGGCTAAACATTTCGTAGTCAGCAGTTGAGGTGCAGAAGCGCAGTCAAGCTCATAACAGCCAAGCATTGCCTGGAACCAATAGGGAGAAAGCGGCATCCTAACAAAAGTCGGCAAAGAGCTCAAAAGAAAAATAATATTCATTAAGTGATTGAGACGGGATGATGTTATGTTGCATTGATTTATAGCGCGCACCGTCCTTGCTCCAGTGCCCTCATGCAGGCCAAAAGTTTGTAGTCAGCGGTTGAGGCGCACATGCACAGTCAAGCTCATAACATCCAAGCATTGCCTGGAACCAATAGGGAGAAAGAGGCGTCATAACAAAATTCTGCAAAGAGCTCAAAAGAAAAATAATAATCACTAAGAGATTGAGACGGGATGATGTTATGTTACGTTGATTTGTACCGCACACCGTCCTTGCTACAGTCCCCTTAGGCAGGCCAAAAGTTCGTAGTCAGCGGTTGTGGCGCACCGGCGCAGTCAAGCTCATAACAGCCAAGCATTATCTGGAACCAATACGGAGAAAGAGGCGTCCAGACGAAAGTCGACAAAGAGCTCAAATGAAAAATAATAATCACTAAGGGATTGAGCCGGGATGATGTTATGTTACATTGATTTATACCGCGCACCGCTACCACAAAAAGGGCTGTCTCCTGGCGCTGTCATGATAGGGGCATACAATCTTTGACGTGGAAAGGAAAACCCTCGCCTCAGCCCTTTTTTCATCTTGTGCCGCTGATCACCAATTAATTTCTTTGTTTTTTTGACTCGGGTCTGTGTTTTTATAAAAAGTGAATTTCCAACATTGCACAATTGCATTTCATGCTGTAAAGGAACAGCTGCTAAGTGGCTGTCAGCTGACTTTCACTTAGCTGTTTAATGAATACGAAGAGGAAGTTTGAATGCTGCTTCTAAAGGCAGCGGGAGCCCCCATTCAAAGCTTCCTGAGTGGCGATAGAGCTGGAACCATGCTCTCATCTCCCAGTGTGTGTGCGCATGTATATTGCAAACCTAGAAGGTAGTTTACATATGAACGCATTGCAGTGTTTGGCCTTCTTCATAAATCCGGCCTTCCTGGTCGCTCTAGGAAGGGATCACTTTCAGTGGTGACTGAAGGTGGTCAC
This sequence comes from Ambystoma mexicanum, assembly GCF_040938575.1. Classification (NCBI taxonomy): domain Eukaryota; kingdom Metazoa; phylum Chordata; class Amphibia; order Caudata; family Ambystomatidae; genus Ambystoma; species Ambystoma mexicanum. The sequence goes on from NC_090939.1 coordinate 749,823,580, forward strand.
GCCCGGCTCATTTCTCTCTGATTAGACGCTCATGCGGAGATAAAGCACCTCGGGTAGGCAGTCTGCGGTTGACTCGAGTGCAGCGCTAACAGACGAGTCTCGACAGTCAGCTTACAGAAAGGTGTCAGGCCTAAATCTTCCCTTCAAACAGCCCGGGTGCATTCCTGACTTCACAGGCGCTTTGTGTCATTTTTTTTCTTCTCCAGGGTGCTGGAATCAGATGAAAGTGAGGGGGCGTGCTTATTCTTTTCGTCTGATAATGGGGGCGAGGCTCGCATGTAGGGTAATTTGGCAGTTTCTTAACTTCCTGTTACAGTTAAAACTTTTTTGAAGCCAAGGGCTGCATAGAGCCAGCTCGTGTATGCGTGCGCGGGTCTTCACGTGTGCACACGTGCGTGTGTGCATATGTGCCAAGGTGAACGTGACCATCATGTGTTGAAAAAAAAAGGTGTACTCATTTTCTTTGCGAAACCTGTTATTAATGTTGCTTTTATTTGCTAGAGGTTGGCACTGCAGGCCTAACGTGAAGAACAAAAATAGTTGAAAGACATATTAGGCTACAGCACTTAACATCTGTAGTAATTAAGAGACAGGGCAAAGGGGCAGCATCTCTCTGTATCTTACTTTTCACAATTATCACTTTATTCTTTTTTTTTTCTACGAGGTGCTTTGCAAGTTTGTCTTCATCAGAAACACAAGTGTACTGTAAAGCCATTGGGCCTCGTTACAAATATGAAGTGCAGTGAAAAAGTAGCAGAAAATGTTGGTAATTCTGTTACCGACTTTGTACTGCCACTCCCCAGAACTTGAAAACTCCACGAGTAGAAGTCAAGTGTAGGAGGTAAACCTCCATAACGTATTGTCCATGGGGCAGTATAGGCTCCGAGAGTGGGGATTAACACTTCCATGCAGCCACTTGTAATCATGCAGATTTAGCCTGATTACCTGTGGCTGTAGTTGTAATAGAGTTTGGCGGTAGTGCTCCAGGAATTACCGTCAAACTTGCAATGAGGCCCAGGGGCCTCATTACGAGTTTGGAGGTAGCCATGGTGCTATTAGCGCCATGGCGGCCTCCAAACCCGTGTCTGGGTAGTCGGAATGGGGACTTACCGGGTCATTCCAACCTTGGAGGACCCGGTAAATCCCCATTCTGAAAACCCATCCCCATTCCCATTGGAGCCCCCATAGGGCTCAATGGGAATGTGGAGGGAGCTAATAACTGGCCCGCAAATAGCAGGCCCGTTATGAGCTCCCCGGCCCCTTAGCAGCTCCCGCTAGGGGAGGCTGGTAAAACCAGCCGGCCTTAGTGGGACCCGCTAAGGGACCTCGGAATGCAGCAGTATGGGGTTAACGGCACCGGCATCTTTACCGGTGCCGTTAACCCCCGGCCGCCATACTCGTAATGAGGCCCATTGAGGGGTTGTGTGATTGGCTTAAGATGTGCTGCAATTTACATTTCAAGCATGTGCCTTTCGTATTATCGCCATCTGTAATCTGGAAGATCCCAGAGAGATACATCTGGGATTGCCACCACTGACTGTCAGAAGTGACATAGCCCAGACTGGGCTACGCGTAACGCGAACGAGACGGAAACACGGCAGAAGAGAAATCAGGTGTGTGACTTCATCATTTCACCTCCTCACTTCTCACTCCTCTTACTCAATGCTTCAAGTCGTCATTCTTCATTTCTATTTCCCATGCTTCCTTTGTCTTCCTCAGTACTTTTCCTCACCCATTAACATTCAACCTTTTAGATTAAAGGTTGTCTTCCTCAATCATCATCCTCCGCTTTCAGTTCTCTTTCCTCACTCTTCAATTCTCATGTTAACTCCTCCTTCACCCCAACTCCTCCCTTCTCAATCCCACCTCACAACTCCTTTCACACTCCTGTCACCTCATTCCTCACTTCTCGCTTCTTCTCCCACACCTTTCACTCCTCATCCCTCAGTTCTCATTTCTTCATTCACATCCTTCACTGTTTTGCTCTCATCCCTCAGTCATCTTCATTCAACCCTCACTCCTTTTCCATCTTTCTTCACTCCTTAATCATCCATCCTCTTCCCTTCCCACTCACGTATCATCCATCATACCTCCACGATCATCTTTCCTTTTCTTTCATCCCATGATCAGCCCTCATCCCTCCTCTTCATCCTTCATCCCTCACTCATCCCTCTTCTATCTTCCTCCCTAAAAATCCCCTATTCCTCTCTCACCCCACGCGGCTCCTCTATCAACCCACTCTATTTATTCCTCAATCTTTCCTCCTCTATACCTCATTCCTCCCTCATCAATGCTGATAATTTGTCAACGAAGAATGAAGGGACATTTTTTAAAACAGGACCAGTGGGGGAGAGAAAGTGAGAACCGAGAAGTAAGAACGAGGCCATTGTCTAGCTTAGGCCTTCGTCATTTCCTCTCCACGAAAATCCACATGCTGTACAAGAAACCCTGTCATACATGATACCACGAGCCAGTGCTGGCCTTTCATCTAGCTTATAAATGTGTGCCTATGAGTCCCAGCATGGACAGTGAAACGCAAAGGGTGTCTCACAATGTCATTCATGATACTAGCTAAATGCCATTCATGCGCAATTATTGGGTTCCATCTTTTGAGAGCTAAGCAAGCAAGACAAAAGTACACACTTTTTTTTTTTACCAAGGTCAGAGACTTTGTTTAAGTGGGTAAATCGGAATAGACTGAGATATTCTGCTTACGCGGCTGACAACATACCTGTCATATACAGGGCTGGGGGCTGCCAAAACCGTGAACATATCCAGTCCTTTGCGGGTCCTGTGAAGTTATTTTACATTGCGCGTACGGCCAACATTTAGATTGTCTGCGTGCGCACCAACAATTATGCCAGATTAGATAGCAGACTTGAGACCATTTAGTGGCCCTTTCACACTATCCTGCATACGGATATGAAGAGGGTGGCAATGAGGCCTGTTCCTGTCCACAGTGAAGATGGCTGTGTTCGTTTAACTTTCATACTGTGTTTACTAGAAACAACAAGCCCATTTACAAAGGCCACCAATTTCATCAAATGAGGAAAGAGAGACAACACAGTGGTGTACAATTTGTTTACTAAGGACACTCAATTGGAGTGTTGAAGTGACAAAGACAGCCAACAACCTACCACTAGATCACATTATGCCTGGGCATGTGACATAGCAAGATTTAGGATGTTGTGAGCCCTGCCCTCTTTGTAAAGCGCGCACTACAAACATTTAACTTGTTTCAAGATACCTGCATTTTTTGGGGGATATGCTAGTACAGGCTTGTGAAGACTGATCTTTCTGCAAGATCACAATATTTGTTCTAGTGATGAAACAGGAATCAGTTTCCTATCACTTGGTTACAAGGCCAGCACATATCCTTGAGATCTTATCTGTGAGTGTGTAACGAAATGACTAGTACTCTGCTCTGCGGGAGTACTGGGATGAGTAGTACAACTCCTACTCACACTACTCAACCAGCAGTGAGCCTAGTGAGGGCAGGCTATACAATTCAAGAGGGGTGTGAGCTGATACAGAAGCAAACCAAACTACAATAGTACTTAGGTACCAACATAAAAGAATGTCCAACAAAAGATATTTAAATTAAACTAGAAAATACACACAACTAATAAAACACCAGGCCATTTGACTGGGTTGAGTCAGCATCAAGACGTTTCAAGTCTGTGGTTCCAAGTGCATCACCGGCGTTGAGGCAGTCCATTCTGCTGAGACGGTCCAGCAAAGCAGTGCAGCCCTCTAGACGTTGATCGTCTCCAATTGGTTGAAGCGTAGGCATGTGATGGGTCGAGTCGCATTTCAAATCATTTGCATTTGCAACAAAGAAGTTCAACGATGCAATGCGGTGCTTCAGTGGCCGGCAGCTCGAGGACACTGGAGCGCAGGCACACAATGAATTGAGTCAGCGGCTTGACAGCATATCGAAAAAAGCAGCAAATGTCAAAGGCAACTCTTGGTGATCGCTGTAGCTTGAAAAGTGTCTCAAAGAAGTTCAGCCAGCTCCAAAATTGACCAAAGCTGGGAAACAGGGTCCAGTGATGTTTCTTGTCTTCTGGGCCCCGAGGGACCCGATCCAGTGTCTCTAAGGGAAGGTAAGTCATTTCTTCTATACTTCCCAACCAGGAAGATTTGTGGAGCGCACTTGCCCACCGATTATTAACTCAACGACCTGGCCAGACAAAAATCCGATATTTTTTCAAAGATAAAATCCTAAAAATTAGACAACATATTGGTATTATGCAAGAGTCAGGTAATCAGTCAGAGGGGGCCATTCCTGCTCATAAGGACTCTCTAATTAAAGACTCTCCTCTTTTTAATTTTCACCCGGTTTCCAAACCAGATATTGAGAACATCCTTTTATTACTTAAAACAACAACTTGTCCTGATGACACTGGCCAAGCTTTATACTAAAAACTGCACAGCATCCCCCTGTGCTCTACTCTGTCTAATATCCATTGTCTGCCCAGGTAAGGGAACTGAAACTGCCCTTTTGGATAGTAAGGACTCCCTTCTACACATGATCAGGGACATGTGAGTCTCTTGATGCTCCTCTACCTCTCTGCAGCATTTGATACGATTACTCATTTTATACTGTGCCAGTGCTTTCAGGAGGTTGCTGGGGCATCGGACTCGGCAGGGAAATGGCTCTCATCATTCCTATCACAGCACACATTGGGCCTCATTACATGGTAGGCGGTAGGGGATTACCGGCACCGGTAAGGGCACCAGTGCCGGTAATCCCCTACCGCCCTACTACGAGGTCCCTCAGTGGGTCTCGTCCTTAACGTGTGGTCTGCCCAGGCGTTAAGGACAGTTCCCGCTGAGGGACCTCAGAGCTAATAACGGTACCGCAAATTGCGGTACCGTTATTAGCTCCTTCCCCATTCCCATTGAGCCCTATGGGGGCTCAAATGGGAATGGGGGTAAGGGGTATCCATGGCGCTAATAGCGCCATGGCTACCGCCTACCGTGTAATGAGGCCAATTGCGCGTTAAGGTGGGCCCCTTTACATTGGGCCCTGAACTAGTGGAATTTGGGGTCCCACAGGGCTAGTGCTTATCCCCAATTGTATTCAACATTTACATGAAGCCCCTGCACTACCTTCTAGCCAGTTTGGGGGCAACGTTCCAGGACTACAAAGACCAAACTCAGTTGGTCTTCTGCCTGAATCGAAACCCGGCTTCTAACTCTGCACATATTCAGTCTATTTTTAAATCCATTGAACGTTCGATGACACAAACCAGGTTAGGGTTGAACTAAGGCAAAACGGAAATTTGTGCTGGTCGCCTCAGCCTCTGCACACTCTAAATCTTCCTTAATTTACCTTGATTTTGTACTAGAGGAACATACCATTAAAATATAAACTAAGGTTAAAAAATTGGAATCTTTTTAAAAAAAAATGTATTTCTTGTGTGTAATCTTTTATATTTTTACAAGTTCCTTTGCGATTCTTTGAGAGACATTGCGAGTAAATAGTGGTTGCCTAGCGAGGGGGTGACGTCGCTTTTCACGTCGTTGTTACTGGCGTACTTGGAATCATTTTGGACTCAACTCTTTAGAAGGCAGTCAAATCAAGAATATTTGGGAAAATTGTAATGACTATCCGATGCTATTTCGACAAATCAGGCCTCTTCTCTCTGAACACCATTGCTCTAGACCTTGTTAGATCCGGTTTAGACTATTGTAATTCATAATACGCTGGATCCTCTCTGTCCTCTATTCACAAACATCAGGTTCTGCAGAACACTATGGTCAGAATTGTCACCAATATGGCCCAGCCTGCTCATATAACTCCTGTTCTTCAGAGATTGCACTGGCTGCCCATCGGAAGTAGAACCTCTTTCAATTTGCTTTCCTTGGCTCATAAATCTCTCTTTGGATTCTCTCTGCTTTAAATAAAGCAACGATTTACGTGGCTGTTATCTTCCGGTTCTCAGCGTTCCGCATATTGCAATCTTACATTCATTCATCCTCCCAAACAGGTCAGAGCCTTTGGTAGATCCAGCGCTCTACTGACTGCCAAACCGTGGAATTGCCTCCCATTAGCCCTTCGCAAGATTAATAATCGTATGGCCTTTCAAAAGGAACTGAAGACCTTTTGGTAGTAGTGCCTTGTGTTACATACATTTATGCATGCAGCTTTTATACACATATATATTATAGAAATAGAAATAGAAATAGCTAGGCGAGAGGTGTGAGTACTGGGAGGAGAGACGAGTGAGGAAGAAGGCAGAAGGAGTTAGGAAGGAGGAGCAAGGGGCTAGGAACGACAAGTAAAGAGTGTAGAAGGAGTTAGGAGGCAATGTGAGGAGACATAATGAGGAGAAGAAAGGAGGAGGGAAAGTAGTGAGTGAAGAATAAGAAGAAAGGGATGAAAAAAGAAAAGAATTGAAAATGTCCTCAAATGTATAATATGGATAGTTGATCAAATGAGGATGAGTGAGGAATGAGGAATGGGAATGAATAATGCAGACTGATGACAGAATAGGATGACTATGTAGAGTAAGGGGAGAAATGAGAATGTCCTAAAATAGATGCTTTATGTGTGATCTATTGGGTTTGAAACAGATGTTCAGCCCTCAGTCTCTGGCTTAAGAATGGAGGGCCATTGCATTACTGATTTAGGCTCATTATTATGGTCAAGGGAGTGGTCTGAACATTGTTCAATAAGTTCACTAAGTTCACTTTGTCCAACACCATACACACAACCTATAACTCCATTTCCCATAAGGTGCCTGAGGGTTAACATCTGTTTTTCTGCTGGCTAATACTATCATACTTCATTCCTCTTAGGTCGTGCTCAGGAAAAGCTGAAGGACTTACAGGGAGTACAGGTCATAGAAGTTTGAATTTTAATGGAACTGAGAGAATGGGGCCATGTTTCTCCGACACGCAGAGCTTTACACTGGTTGCCAGCTGTCCACAAAGAGTGCCTTTTAAGCTGATATTCATAGTGCCTACAGTCTTTCATGCTATTCCCCCTACCTTATTGGTAGAGAAAAGGTAATCTTGTCAAACTCATCTTACTCTTTGCTCTCCCTGCGAGAGAATGTTAACTTTCCCCTCTTTTAGCCCAACTAGCTGGGAGGGTTGTTACCGTGCTGCTCCATCCTTGTGGAATTCTCCCCAGAAGCACTTCAGGTTGCTGGACCAGCCCCATGAGGTTCTGCCCGCCATACAACTATGGTTGTTTGTACGAATGGCATAATCGAGGAGCCTGAATCTGTAGTTGGGTCATGACCAAGATTACTTATGGGTGAACGCTTCCTTTAGAAACTAATTGAAATAAACAAATCTTAGCACGTGAGCAGTTAATACCCCGATGGGGGTGCCGGACAAACCCGGAATGTCGTCTAAGATCAGTATAATTAACGGTAGAAAGATTTCCATCCCTGGCTTGAAAATCCTTCCTTTGGTAAAAGTGACATCTCAAGTATGCATGTGTCTATGCATTGCTAGAGAAATGTTTGAAAAGACCCCCTGAAGCGTGAAGAATGCGCGACTATCTTTGTGAATATGTGCAAATGTGCCCTGAGCTTATATTTTGGTTCATCTGGGCTCTTTGTTGACCGGCATTACGTTGATTGTGGAGCGCATGGGCTGAGAATCTGTCTAGTTGCCCTCCCATGCAAAGACATCAGTTTGCGACAGCTGATCCATGAGTGCCAAGTACCGCACACCACTCGCACATATGTCCTCTCACATAGTCACTGTTTCTGTAAGTGATCTCTTCTTTGTATATTTATATATGCCCAGTGCCAAGTCTGAAGTTTTCTATGCACTACAGCTGCTTCCATCGGGGCGCAAAATCAACGACCTGCTTGACATGGTCAGTCACAGGCATAGCACAGTCACTTGAACAGTGCAACGCAACATAACCTGACTGTGCGAAGGGAAATGGCAAGCGGGCAGCGGGTAGGAGATAAAAGACACCTCTTGTTCTCTGCAACCCATTAACATGGAAGGAAAAAAAGACAGCACCACCTCACGAATCACATTCCCACAGGTGTGTCTTGTGCCCCACACCCATCTACTCCCCTGCACCCACTTACACATACACATCTACATATATATGCATATGTATTGGTCTATTTCGACCAAATCGGCACGTACAAAATGATGGCTTTTAAATGGACGTCCTTGAAAATACGTATTACACTTGTAGTGCTGTCTCTTGGGTGTCTGGGCAAAGCTATTTTCATGTGAGCCGCAACGAAGACCACATCACTGGATGCAAGTGTGTAAGGGAACAGAATGTGACGCTTTGGGGTTCAGTGTTGTAACCCGTCAGTTTTCAAATGGATCACTTTGAAAAAGGCCAAATAGCAAAAAGAGGTGTCTTTGGCCCATTAGGTCAGTTTAACCTGTCCATCTCCAGCAGCGTACTGTCAGGCAGTCCACCTAAAGCGAGTCACCCCAAAGTCATCAGGAAGCCCACCATCGTGGAGCAACCTCCTTCAACCTCGGCACTTTCATCACAAAGTACACTATTCTTTTCCTTCCTTCCTATCAGTCTAGCTGTTCTCATACCATCATCTGCCTCATACTCCCCATCACCCTAACTAAACCCAGCTGGTTGCACACCCTCCAGCCTAGGTGTTCTCCTCAGGCCTAACGCAGCCAGAATCAGTCTGGATAAAAACCTGCCAGAACAAACACATACTCTTGATTTCTCAACCACCACACCTACCGCTAACGAGCAGCTATCACACGAATGCCACACCAGCTGCACACATATCCGTTGCTCAAACGCACCTTTTGACTCTCTCTACTCTCTCTACTGACTCGAACTTCGGTTCCCGAGGGCGCTCAACCCACCAGCGCCTTGAGACCATACCAATGGTACACAAGGCGCTATATAAATGCAAAGTAACATAACATAACATAACCCGCCTTGTCACCTTTTGGCCATTCTGCCAGGCTGTTCTTGACAGCTGGAAAACAAAAGTATCAGTTAGCCTTCTGAAGGTATCCGCTCTGCAGGACGCCACGTTGTTCTTTTGCTGATTTAAAACGCCAAATGGGTGGCATTCGCCCATGCAGGAGAAGGGTTGCACCCTACTGGCATCTATAATCTGTGCTCATAGCTCACCTTTAGTACGGGAAAACATGATACAGTAGTAGTTGGTTGAGAATGGTTAGCCCGGCTGAAAACTGCAAAGCGAGCACCACGCGCCTCAGATACGCCTATTTCCTTTTTAGTTGTGCCGTGACACCTGCGTGAAGCTATACCCCTGTTTACTTGCTCCTGGTGGGACTTTGTGGTTGCTTCCTGCTACCTTTGCTCCAAGCAAGTGCCTTTCGGCCTTATTGCTTTGTGAATTTAGCCTTTGGCTTCATACCCATACACCTCAGAGGAATCCCGACGCAAGCTGTGTTTAATTTGACACTGGCCATAGTGGGCCAGGTGGCTTTTCACACACACCCTACTAGAGGCGCTGGGTTGAAATGTAAGCACTTCCTATTGGACGCTACTGAACATAAACAGCTGAAAACGGGGCACCCCTCTGGTTCTGCTTCCTCAATAACTCTTAAGAAAGTTCTGTTGAATTATTAGGTATTTTCCTTGTCAAAACGAAACTCCCGTGGACACGGGAATTCTTAGAAGGACGGGCAGGCAGCCTTGCCTCGTTTGTCACAGTGGCTCTGGCAACCAGATGTGCAAGGCCTGTTTGCCATGGCTACACGTACAGGGTGCTTGGCTACTATGCGGCCACCTGCTCATCCACGCAGAGCCAAGCGCAAAGGGAAAGATGCGAGGCAAAAAGCAGACATTGTGCCTCTGAATCCTTCTGGAAACATTACGTGTGGGTATCCCGTTTGGTTTGCGACGATCCAGATGTGTGTCTGTTTCTTGCCTTTCCACTGAAAGTTCCAATGGAACGGTCTTCATGAATGGTGCTTCTTTGAAACCAACATTGACCTCACGCACATGCATCCGGTAGATCGCCCAGCCTGTCCAAACCTCATCCGTGCCTGTGTTGCATTGACTGCCAATTGGGAGGCGCCCTGAATGGACAGGAATGTGTTACATTCTTATGCAGGGGCTTGGGCCCAAGCAGAGGCTGGCAAGGCAAGTACAGTGGTCGCATTTATAAAGGGAGTGAGAATCACCCGTGTGGCTGCCTGGTTCTTGCATGCTACTAACACAGCTCACCAGACCCACATGCTTTCCCTCCCAATGGAGGAATAAAGGCCCAGCAATCAAACCAGCCCAGATGTGCAGAAATTAAGTCTATAAACACATGATCATGGAAGTGTAGGGTCCCTTCATAAAACCCCTACTCTGCTATGTCTCTAAATTGTGCTTATTATGACTGACAGCCCCGGTACTCCTCAGACATGCTCTTTCGATGCCAGCCCTCTCCTTGTGCCACTCCTTGTCCACAACTGTGGCTAATCTCATCACTGGAGCAGATTTTATGCATCCTCTGGGCGCGTACACACATTTAACAGGGCTGTGAGCAAACTCATAAAATGCTTTGGCTGCAATGAGTCATTAGGCGTGCAGACACTCCCCAAGGCAGCTGCAGCCAAGGCAGCTCAAAGCAGTGAGACACATTTGCCATGAAGTTATACACTAGGTGGCAGAATCAGTGCTAATCGCTGCCATGTACTATTGACTTACACATGTTTTCCTTTGAGAGTCTGCTAGAGATCCTCCAGAGATGTCCCTGTGCCAGTGTGCAGCAGCTGTGCTGTGCTATGCTCGGAGTCTGGCTGCCAAAACAAAACTGTTGGCTTTGCCAATGCCGGTTTTCAACAGGGCTTCAATTAAGGATAAGAATGCTGCTTATAAATAAAGTGGCTTTACCAAATTCAGGCAACATGTGGCAAAATGTTGGCTGACTGTGACAAATGCTAAATGAATGCACTAATATGCCCCTGCCTGCTTTTTACCTGTATGCCTGCTACAACTGCTATCATCTCGCTACTGTGGATTTGACTATATTGTTAAATTGTCAATCCTTTCGCATGAATGACTCCATGTAACCTGCAACCTTACATTAAGCTGTACGGCTTCTTACATCTGCGCCCTTATACCCTAGGGTCCGGTGCGCATAATAAATACTAAACAAACAAACAAACACTTGCCAAAGACGTTTTTGTTACACTAGTATAACATTTACAGCTCGAATGAATGCATGGACTCTCATAAAACGTCTTTGAAACAACACTGCCAGGTATTTCAAGCACAGCATTCGATGTTACTGCTTGATAAAACTAGCATACAAAGTTCCCATGAGGAAGGGTTTTAGACTGGCAGGGGCAGGAAGTGGGTGGGAATGGCCACAGGGATTAGCATGGCCATGGGTGGTCAATGGGTGGGTAAATAACCTACTTTGTGTAGCTTCTCATATCCCATCTCCCTCCTAGCTGCACTCCGATGAAATAACTTCAGCTTATAGGCAGCGTTTTAACACCACCCGATAGCTAAAACTCAAAATGCATTGATTGAGATGCAGGAAATGCCGTGCACTTGATAAGGGGAATCATGTTGCACCTGCACAGCTGCCTTCCATGTATCCAATGGGAAGCGTTTGCAACGTATTGTTTGCTCTCATGCGGCAACGTTGAATTCCGCTGTTTATTTTCTTTTGCATTTGGAGATTTTGCAGACTCTTTGTACCTCCAGCAATTCTGATGCATCTTTATTATCCTCTGTTGAATTGCTCCCCATGTTCTCAAATCTAAAATGTTTTGATTCCAGAGAAAAAAAAAACCCACCTTTTATGTTGTTGTGCATTTTTTTATTCAAATGATACATTTCTGGGACAACACTTTTGTTTTGCCATTTTTCTTGTTGCATTGGCACCACATGCCGTAACCCAGGGGTGTTGCTAGGTCTGGAAAAGAGCTGAGGTTACGCTAATGTCGGGACTCGGGGCTAGCTAGCCTTTTGGCTGTAGCCCCTGAGCTCCTATCCGGGGCTACAATCAAAAGACCAGGGGCTATAGCCCTCTCAGCCCTCCTAGCAACGCCTCTGCTGTAGCCCATTTTAATTTTGTGTGTGTTTATTCTGGTATTACCCAAATTGACGTTTTACAATTTACCTTTTGTCCTAATTGACCTTATAATAGTGGTCCTAATTGACCTTCTGCACAATTGACCTATACCTTTATTTTACTTTTTATATATATATGTTTGGGTGGGTTTGGGCTAATAAATAATATAATGGGATTGGGTAGTGGGTTGCGGGGGGGTTTGGATTGAGTGGTGGTTGTGCGGGGTTTCCCCCCACATATATGTCCTAAATGACGGTCATTTCACTATCAATTGTGCAGAAGGTCAATTCTCCCATGTTAATTGTGAAAAGGTCAATTAGCATAAATGCGTTTATTCTAATGATTTCTACACACATTCCAGTTGGTTGACTATCGGTTGAGTGTATATATGCATTATTCTTGTACAGTGATCAATCTTTACATGCCTTGGAATCCACAGCTATATACAAACTTGGACATTCCCTTCTTGAGAAAGGCCGGGATGTTTACCGATATCTGAGAGTGTTTAGGATGCCCAATATAAGTGGCGCAAGTTAGGTGGGTTGGTGGGACCTTCTGGAGCAATGCCACAAAGGCTACCGCAGCCGCAATGAATTGTATAAAGCTGAAGCCAGCTCTGCCTTTCTCCAGATCATCTGCTCATCTCAGATTTTCAGTTTTCCAAATGTGTTCCAGATAAAACCCATCCATTTTCAGCTTTAGCCAACATAATCAATGGTGAGAGATCATGGGTGTCATAGTCCAAAACATCTCGAGAGCCGCAGCTTGCAGATTCCTGTGGAGGAAGATCTCTTCGCACGGCGTTGGCTTACAGCTAGCCGTATTCTAGTTGCAATTTCAGTAGTCCTTCACACTGAATGCACACATATTATGTTTGGTGGTAGGCCTTCCACACCACTCTTACCCTCTGTTAACACAATGAATATGTGTCATTATCAGTGTACTACTATCCTTTGCACCCACCTACCGCCTATCTATAAAGTTTCAATGAATCACGAGTAATCAGCAAGTGCATTTCCTTTTGTGAATCAGCCCCCAAGTGCTTTGTATATGCTTCACACAGGTATCTACCTATGTCTGACCACCTTACATTTTTTCGGCAAGAGTAGAAATTGATGCTCAGTGCGATAAAGTGATTTATATAGACACGCACAATTTGATCTAGTGAGAAACCTGGCGTTTGAACTTGGGTCTGGATGGTCCACCACTCTAGACACATCTCTCAAAAAATGTAAATAAGGACCACTTAGTGGTGTATTGCAGAGAATCAGTGTCTCATATGACACCACTGATAACTTTACAAAATGTGTTTAATATTAAAAGCTCTCTTCAGCCTTCCTAAAGTTCCCTTTCTAGCAAATGCACTCCCAAAAATGATGCCAGAATTGATGTACATTGTCTATCAGAGAAGCTGACATCCATCCACGAGCATTTTAAGCGAAAAACCATGAAAGAGTGCTGCTGCAGTTCAATACAAACAAATCATTGTCACTTTGAGGAATAGGCTATCAATTGGAGTAACTCTGAATTCATAAGGTGAATGAATGCACATTTCATTCTTCGAGGCAAGAGTAGACACCAGGCATTATTAATTTACATTTATTTTGGAGATTGTTTTGTGTGGTATTAACCAAATTGACCTTTTACAAATAACCTTTTGCACAATTGACCTAATTATAGTGGTCCCAATTGACCTTCTGCACAATTGACCTTTATATTATTTTAGTTAATTTATATATGTATTGGGTTGGTTTTGGATTATAAATAATATAAGGTGATTGGGTGGGGTGTTGCAGGGGTTTTTGGATTGGGTGGGGGTTGCGGGGAGTTTCCCCCTGCATATATTTCCTAATTGACCCTCTAAATTAGGTCAATTCTCCCGAGGTCAATTGTGAAAAGGTCAATTAGTATACAACCGTTTTGTACAGCACACAGTAAGCTTTCTCTTTAGCCATCTTCACCAGTAGTTCTGGTCCCTGAGTAACAGACTATGAACCAGACTGATAATGGAAAGAGAGGGTTTTCAGCAAACCATTTTTCAAGACTCACCAACAAAGCAGAATCTCTGTGATCCTTCTTATTGTCGAATGTATGCTTTCCTGTAGGATATCCCTGAGTACTGCAACTAACCGACCTTTGCTCATTTTAATCAAAAAGGAACAATTCATGCTAAGCTCATGTACAAGATCCGTAAATTCTCCTTGGGTGATTGGTGTGTGAAATACCTATCTATCCATGTTGCAATTACGCACATTGTTGTGGAATTCTGTTTGGTCCTTCCCTCAGTCCCACTGCTTGGGCGGAATAATTGATGTTCTGCCAAAACAGAGATCCCCCAACATTCCAGCCAATCAGGGAACAGTACAGCTTTACATGTCTTCATTGGCCTCTTTCCAACATTATTGGCCACGCTCAGGACAATCATTGGCCAGAAGTAAATTCAAACCAAATTCTGGGAATTCCGCTTCTATGGACAGTGAAATACTCATAAACGAAGTGGCTCTGTATAGCACTCTTTTGCCTTTTGTTGTGGTCTGACTGCGGTTGGTTCTGTACGAAATGAGGGGTGATTTTGGTGGGACAGCGGGAGTGGCAGATGCAAAACCTGTGGTGTTGATGGCTGCATGTCAGAAGTACCCGGCTATTCAGTGTAGATATGCTTTCTATGGGTTTGGTGGAGATACTTGGGAGTAAGATATCCATATATTCATAAAGAATAGTGCAAGAGGTGATAGACTACAGCAGTTTGAGTATGAGAATCCTCTGACGTGGGGATTGTGATATGTTATGTAATATGGCATTTGTATAGCGCCTACTGTTATTGGTATGGCCTCAAAGCGCTGTGGGATGAACACCCTTTGGAGGACCATATTACGAGATGTGAGATGTGGAAGAAAGATTTCTAAACACGTGTGTGCATTGTTAGCCAGCACAAGGTAGATAGGGAGTGGCTAGGTCCCTGATAGCAGCCCATATATATATATATATATATATATATATCAGATTAGGTGATGGGTGCCATGGAAGAATGTCAGGGGAATAGGAGAGACAAGGAGACTGATTATTAAACTGCTGGACCAAATCCTTTCATGGGACTCAGATGTATTCTGTTGGAGGTGGTTATGTGTGTTTGGATGGGTGAAGTTGAGCAGTTTTTGTTGCAGCTGTATGGCGGTGGGTGGGCCGTGCCCCGGGCGGGATACAGCTTCCATTGCGATGGAGTGCTAGATATTCCAGTAAAGCAAGGCTGGAGCCTAGTTAGATGTGGTCATGGAGAGCTTATCATAAGGCCTGACTAAGATGCATTCCATGGGGGGCTAGGTCCCACCTTGTTGACTCATCAGGTGCCAACGCATTCCTGTCAGGGGTGGATAATAGTTCAACCAGGAGATGGACTAAGTCTGTGAGGATGCTGAAAGGAAAAGCCAGGTTTTGAGATCCATCCTGAAGGCAAGGTGATCCTCTTTGTGGCGAATTCTAAATGGGATAGAGTTCCAGCTGGTGGGTACTTGGATTGAGAAAGAGGAGCCCCCTATTCTGGTTGATTTTGCCACTGAAATGACGAGGAGGAGTGCTGTGCCTGATCTGAGGTTTCTGGTAGGCCTGTAGCATGTAGGTTTATGTTGCAGATATCCTGGTCCTTGGTTGGTGATGTACATTGCTTTGAAAGTGGATTGTTGCCCGATCGGCAGCCAGTGAAGGACACGGGTGGTGGGTGTGATGTGTTCTCTGGAGCTTACAGCAAGAAGGAGCCTTGCAATGGTGTTTTGTACGAGTTGGCGTTTTCTTTGCTGTGAGGCCAGGGCCCCCAGGTATAGGGCGTTAGTATGGTCAAAGCATGAATGGACAATAGCAACAATCGTGGAGACTCAGGTAGGGTAAGTTTCATGTGTAGGTAGCAGCTTTTTGCCACAGAATTGTTGTGATGTGACAGGGTGAGGTCCACGTCCATAATGCATCTAAGGTTTTTTATTCTGTTGGAGGTGGTGGGGCTGGACCTAGGGAGAGCGGCCACAGGATGGGTTTGGGGAATAGGGCGGTCTTACTGCAGAGCATGATCTCTGTTTTTCCTGGGTTGAGGAGGAGGTGCTTGGCAGTCATCCAGTGTTCGATTTCTGAGAGATGTGATGCGCGATCGGGAGAGAGACAGAGGAGGGGCCCCTGGGATTCTGAAGACAATTTGGGTTTCCTCTACGTAGTTATAGCAGGAAAGGCTGTAGGATTGAATGAGTGTGAGGAAAGGGCTCAAGTAGAGGTTAAAGAGCACAGGGGAGAGAGGCTCCCTTTAGCACTATGTAGACAATTGGGTGGGGTGTCCAGGAGAAATGAGGTATGTGTATTATTTGGCATCTGTTGAAGAGGAAGGAGGATATCCACTTCAGCGCTGTGTCGCTGATGCTGAGAGAGTGGAGTCTATCCATGAGCATGGGGCCATCAATAGTGTCGACGGCTTCCGAGAGGTCATGTAGAATTAGGGCACTTCAACCTTCCGAGTCTGAGTGTCTTTTAAGATCATCCCAGATGGAGACTGGGCACAAATCCAGTTCCCCATAATGGTCTGAAGCCGGATTGGGTGGGGTCGAGGATTTGGTTGGATTCTATGCAATGGCATAGTTGAGAGTAGGCTGCTCGGTTGATTATTTTAGCTATGAATCAGTTGTTTGAGATGGGTCTGTAACTGGTTGGGATAAGGCGGTCAAGTGAGGACTTTTTGAGCAGGGGCTTGGTGTAGGAGGTCATGAATTCTGCTGGGAAGGTGCCAGAAATGAGAGATGTGTTAATGATAGATCTTGTGATGTTGCTGGCACAGGTGAAGTTAGGATTTCATTTAATAGAGCAGGGGTGCAGGTGTCTCCAGGGGATCCTGAGGGGTGGCTGTTAGATATTAGATTTAGAAATTCACACTGGAAGAGTGGAGAAAAGGAAGGAAGAGAAGAGTGTGGGAAGGTGGAAGGTGGTTCCGATGTCCTGGTCGAGGTTGCAGGGGAGGGAGCGTTCAGCAATGCTATTTTAGTGACAATGGTGATAATTATTTGTAGGGCTATGTTGTGGAAGTGGTCTGAGAGGGAGTCACAGGGTGTTTGTGTGTGGGTGGGGAGGAGGCGGTACATGCTGGGTCATTTAATTCAGAGATAAGCTTGTGGAGTTCCTAGAGGGATTCTGAGCGTTGGTGATTCTATTCCAGGAATAGGATTGTTGGCCTTACGAATTTCTGCCCATTAAGCTCTGAGCTGGTAGGTGTAGGCTATTATGTTCGACTGTGATGGGCCTGCATGCCATCTGCATTCTAGGATGTGGTTCTGGGATTTGAGAGTTTTGAGGGCTCAGGTGAACAATCTGGGGGAGATTCCTTGTCTGCTAGAGAAGGATCTGGCTGAGGGAAGTGGGCTGAGTGCTTGCAAGGGCCAGATATCAAAGTAGTGGATGGATATCTGGTCAGAATGAAGGGGTGTGAAAGTCAGGGAGGCAAGTAAGGGGACTGATAGGTCGGGAGTTACTTTGACTTTCTTCCAAAGGCGGGAGTGGGTAGGTGGTCCTGAGGCTGCCAGGTGGGAGGGAGGGTCTACAGTCAAAAATGTGAAGAGTATGGCCGAGTTGTCCATCCAAATGAGTGGGCGAGGTGGCAGTGTGGTGGTGAGGTCCGGTGAGCTGAAGATTGCATCAAGGGTGTGGCCTGCAGTGTTGGTAGGGCCTGAGACTAGTTGTGTTGTATGTAGGGTTTCCTGGTTGTCAAATAGGGATCGTGTCATGTGGTTGTGTGGGATGTCAAACCAGAAATTGAAGTCCCCTAATATTATGATGAGGGGTGGGAGTCCAAGATGACTGACAAAGAGTTGCTAAGGGATACTGCAAAGTATCTGTTGTAACCCAGGTGTCTATATATGAGCAGGAACCTCTGAGTCTGTGAGGGGGTGAGCAGGCATTTTACCAGGAGGGATTCACAGTCTGAGTTGCAGGCCTGTTCCTCCAAGTGTGAAATGTTGAGATAGGATTTGCACAGAATGTCAATGCCACCAGCACTGCTGGTTCTGTTATGCACAATAAGACTGTAGCCTGGAGGGAAGAGTTAATGTGCAGTGGGCTAAATAGATCATCAATATGGCTAAATAGGAGATCATCGCTATAGCTTGATTAGTGTTATGTGCTAACGATTAGTCCTATTGCATCTGTGGGTGATTCTCTCTCTCTCTCTCTCTCTCTCTCTCTCTCTCTTTCTCTCTCTCTCGCTCTGTCTCTCTCTCTCTCTCTCTTTCTCTCTCTCTCTCTCTCTCTCACCCATTTCACTTTCCTATATGTTGGTTGGCAAGAAAGAGTTACATCAGACCTCATTAAAACTTGCTCAGGAACTGTGTTAGTAGCCAGCTGGGATTTTCGCCCATTAAAGCGTTGCCTGTCTGGGAAGCAGACAGTGTTTGCCAAATGTCCGTCAAGCGATCGCGGTCGGGGCCACAATCCTTGGTTTCTCCCCATTCACAGGCCAAAAGGGAAATCTGTCTGCTCCAACCAACCCCTACTCACATGTTGTTTAGGCTGCTGCATAACCTCAGTTGCAGAATGCTGTGCAACCCTGCAATGGGGGTCTTCCTGATTAAACAAGGAGCAGGAAAGATAAAAGGTGGAGTGTGGATTCCTCAAAGTGACCCTTAGACTGAAAGGGGGCTGACAGTGAAAGAAAGGGTGCTTTGGTTGGGTAGGACGAGCAGTCCAAAGACACTGCAACCTCGAACGTGCGGTATCTGCAGCCCTTTCCTAGGTAATGGACTATGCTGAGAATCCTTGGAAAGCTGTCAGTAATGATCCTATGTGATGAATGAATGTGGAATGGAATCCATTCATTCTGCTTTCTGCAGAGCGTTTCACTGGCCACGATTGGGGTACATGTGCAACTCAGTATTTTAACTTAGTGTTTCCCCATTGTGCACCACTGAGTGTTTTAAGGTGAAAGCATTCCCAGATGGCCAACGCATGTAATGTTTCCAAAACAGATTTCGCATGTTGAAAGCTCCCTGCTTTGTGACCAAGGGTTCTGTTTTATTCATCTGCACCTGTTGTTTTCTGCAAATTTTTAGGCAAAGCCTAATCAAGTGCCCTAAAAAAAAAGTACATTTACCGAAATTAATAGCAGAGTTTCAGCCAGTATGTCTAATTCAGAAACCCAAGTTTGTCATATCTCTCTGTCATTTGAGAATATCGGTGCCTGACTAAAATGGTCCATGCGTTTCAGGAGTCTAGAGTCACTCCAAGGTTCTTCATTGTAATGGCCTCCAGAATGATATGGTTACAAATCACCCTGCTGCCTGTCTTCTGTTTCAACGTTTTAAGGGAGCATGGTGACCATAGCACAAGGAATTCTGTTTTCGAAGCATTAAGGCACAGTAGCTTAACCTTCATCTAACTTCATATAATAAAAAAATGGGTACCCATGAGATTTTTCAATTGATGCTTCCCATTTATGAGAGTCTCAGGTGAAGTTTATTTATTTATTGTTCCATTTATAAAACATGCCAAACCCAAGGGTATCAAGGTGCTGTTACAGTACGAGTTACACCCAAGACATGTCAAACAAAGGAGTCCATGCACTTAGGAAGTCCCAGGCAGAGTTATGCAAAAAGCCAAGTATTCAAGGCTCTCCGGAAAGCCCAGTACGATTGCTCGGCTCTCAAGGTGGGCGGAAGAGAGCTCTATTGATTTGCTGCAACAGTGGGAAAGCTTGAGTCTCCCACTTTTGTCCATTTGAATTTCGGATGGACGAGCCGGTGAGCGTAGGCTTATCTCGGCGACTTGGAAAAATGAGCTCGAGTGATGTTCTATGACAGGTAAGGTGGAGCTGAATTGGTGAGGCATGAATGTGTGCTGGTTTTACAAAGGTAGCGGGCGCCCCTCTCTCGCAAGAGCAGACATGATAACCTGTTCAGTGGTTATTAACCACTTGAGAGTTCGCAGCCACTGCTTTTACTCACTGTGCCTTTCACAGATGGGAAATATCCATTTGCATATCAGTCTTTGTCCTGCCCAGGGGCAGTCCAGCACCGAAATACAATGGCAATTCCAATCTGAACGAGAGTACCACCAGCAACCCCATACACGTGTTTCACCCTTGTTGGGGATCATCAGTGAGGTGAAGCTGATGCCTCTCTAAGCACAGTAAGAACTTGGGGTTGGTCACCCTAGGTTACCTGGGGGCAACCGGACGTGGACTCCCTGCTCACTGTGCTTGGAGAGGCTCAGCTTCACCTCACTGATGATGCCTAACAAGGCTGAAACACGTGTATGGGGTTGCTGATGGTACTCTTGTTCAGAGAGGAATTGCCATAGCATTTCGGTGCTGGACTGCCCTTGTGGGCGGGACAAAGACTGATATGCAAATGGATATTTCCCATCTATGAAGGTACAGTGAGCAAAAAGCAATGGCTGCGAACTCTCAATGTGGTTAATAACCACTGAACAGGTTATCATGCCTTGTTCTTTCGAGAGAGGGGCGCCTGCTACCTTTTGTGTATTTATGAATGTGTGCTGGACAAGGTTTTGAATATGATCCGTTCTTCAATCGGGAGCCAGTGGACATCTCTTCCTGCGGCTGAGATGTGTTTCCATTTCAGGATATTGAGAGCTGCTTGGCGGGCGTTATTCTGGATCACCTGCATCTTCTGCATGTTGTGCCATGAGGTGCCGGCAAAAAGAGCATTACAATAGTCGAGCAGTGCTGTTTTCATTTACGTGCTTTCCAAACTCTGAGGCTAGGAGGATGTCACACAGTGGGCACACATATCTATTAAGGAGCACAGGGGAACTGCACTGAGACATAGGATAGCCACAATTCATCACCACTGGTTCTAAAGCAATAACCCCTTTGAGTTCAAACCATTGTATTGAGCTCCCTGACATTCTAGCCACAGTTCCTAGGTGATGCAGCATTAATCCGTGGCCCACTGTGTCAGATGCTGCAGAGCGGTTGAGCGACACCCAAAGAGCAAATCCAACTCCTTCTGCACTCCACTGTTACCAGCAGGTTCTCAGTGTCCTTCACTAATGTTATTTCGGTTCCAAAGAATTCTCGGAAGTCTGTTTACTGGGAAATATCAAAAAGCTCCCGAAGCTGCTGCAATTGTGATGTCACCAAAGATTCCATCACGTTTCAGAGAAAAAAGTTAAATTTGCTGGAGGTTGATGCTAAAACGGAATGCCCGGGTCACTACTGTCCTTCTTCAGCAAGGACAGGCCAATGTTTTATTTTTACTTTAGCTTGCTTTGAAAGAATGCCTGATCCAAAGGTCACATGGAAGGAACCTATCCTTTTTCAGCATTTTTTGAGAGGAGTTAGGAGGGACAGTAATCAGCGGATGCCTCTGTTAGCTTTGTTCATTAATCGCTTTCAACAGTTTAGCTTCCAACGCTATTCCCAACCTCAGCATGTGTTTCTGTCTGTGAGGAGATTGTGGAGTGTGAGCGACAGAACAGATTGTATCTCTCTTCTTGTCAAGATAACTGTGGGTCTGGATATAACTCTTATTTGACAGAGGAATGAGTGACTGACTGGGCAAATGCTAAAGACATTTCAAATTCCCTTGGTGTTAAAAATAGTGTTTATCTGATCAGGTGACGACCCAACAGTAGATTAATCTACTTCAATGTATCCTTCTTAGCAGTCAGACCCTATGAAATTCTGGGTTTGGTTAGCCTGAACCCTGTCTGAGTGTGATTTTCTCCAGGCCTCTCTCCTCTGACCATATGGGTATGCCCGAGGGCAGCAGGGTCCGGATGGCTCCATGCTGTTTGCCCCTTGCTCCACAATATTGTGTGGGGTGGGGATAGCATGGCTCCATCAATTGTCCTCCACCCAAAGGTAGCACATTTAGCACAAGCGTGAGTGATGAGCTCTAGAAGGGCAGGGGAGATGTAACTCCACACTGGTGTGTCTAGAGGCACTTGATGGTATTGTGATTCACACAACACATCGCTGTTTGTGGCATGCAAGACAACCACCAAGCACCACCTGGAGTACAATACGTGTTCTGTTTAGATAGTCAACAGTCTTCAAGAATGCCTTTCTTTTTAAGTTTCCCAAAGTAGCATAACAGGGGAGGAAGCGCAGCAGTGTGTTGTACACATCCGTGTGAGAGGAAGCGGCATGCTTGTGAGCATTTTCGGTTGAGGCAGCTGCAGACTCGCCCTCAGGCACAGCGTCCCACTCATTCCCTGCTTCCGCTGCTGAGAGCAAAAAATCCTCTTCATTTCTGTCTGGAGAATTCATATGAAAGAAACAGTGTTTCATTTTGTTACCTGACAGACATGAAAGACAGGCAGAGGCAATGGGGAAGATTTTACTGTTTCATCCTACCAAGAATCGCAAGTCCTTTTCACGCCACACTAAATTTCACATCTGAGCCTGTGCCAAAGTATTGCGCTGGCTGCGGTGTGGACTATGCTTATCCTTCCTTGAACAGCTGTGTGCTACCTTATAGCACATTAGATATACACGTGCATTGTCTGGGACTCGCATGACCATCCTGGTGCTAACGGCCTTGTAGGAAGAGCTGGGATGCTTGTAACTGGAAGCATCCTGAAACTGCCATCAGACAAACATGGGTTTCCCTTGAAGTTCTGTTTCCATCCTTGGGTTCCGGCCCTATCAGGCGTCCATTATTTGCTGGCTCCTTCGTGGTCCCTAATTGCTGAGCGTTTAGAGCTCTTTAGCTCATTCTATGCTTATAGACCCTGGGGATCTTGACACCATCCGCTGCAAGGGGCTACTTTAGGCTCCCCAGACCAACCGGCACCATACAAACATGCATATGTGACTACCTTTGTATGTTTGTTAATATGGTTTATGAAGAATAAAGGAAAGCTTTGAGGGACATTTAAGGCATAATAATACAAATATAATCAACTGAAAATTAGTTTTGGGTTCCACTGTGCGCTAGCTCCTGTCCTGCTTCCTCGCAGTTATCTCCTGTTTGTGTCCAGGAGCTGCATTTAGCTCCTGCTTCATATTGCTAAATGTATTTCATTATTTCTAGTAGTCACATTGCCATCATTTTTCTCAGGTGGGAGGCTTTGCAAGTGCATCACTCAGACAGATGATATGATATGCGAATAAGGGCACTCCAAAGATTTTCCTTTCTAGAGCGGTTTCCTTTTTTTATGCATGCATGTACACGAGGTAGAGGCCCTGTGAATACTGAGCGAGCAGTAGCTTCCCATTCAGCTGTAGCCTTCGGCTACCGACGTTTCTTATCCCCATGACAATGGACCGTGCTTTCTCTTCTCCCGTGTTTGTACCCTGGACCATGTTCGTCTCTTCCTTCGTCCCCACTAATCCCATCTCCTCTCACCATTAATTGACATTTCTGTAACACTGAATACATATGTAATCATCCCCTTGCTTTCTACATCCCCCCTATGTACACTCTGGGCCTCATTACGTGGTGGGAGGTAAGGGATTACCGGCACCGGGAAGGACACCGGTGCCGGTAGTCCCTTACCACCCTATTCCGAGGTCCCTTAGCGGGTCCCTTCCTTAACGCCTGGTTTACCAGGCGTTATGGAAGGGACCCGTTAAAGGACTTCAGAGCTAATAACGGTACCGCAAACTGCGGTACCGTTATTAGCTCCCTCCCCATTCCCATTGAGCTCTATGGGGGCTCGAATGGGAATGGGGAATGGTTCCCGTAATGGGGATTTACCGGGTCCTCCAAGGTTGGAATGACCCAGTAAGTCCCTATTTTGGGAACCCGGATCCGGAATGCGGTGCTAGTAGCACCATGGCTATCTCCTACCTCGTAACGAGGCCCTATGTCTCCTCCTTCCTCCCCCTCTCTCTTCTCCCTTCCATTAGTTCCCCGCCTTCTGTAATTCCCTTTCTTCCTCTCTCACTCTACTTCGCTGTTTTTTTTTCGATGCCATGTGATGTTTTAACAATGGACCTCGATATATTAAATGGGATTAGACAAACCTTTGGTATAGAAAAATTAAAAAGTCTACTTCATTAACAATTTTTATTAGCACTTTCAATTTTCTTTTTTTATGGTATGTAATGTAGTGTGGTGTTATATTGTCTGGAATTAACTTCGCTTCCTATATAAATCTTTTGTGTCGTTGGAATTCCAGTGAAGATGCTCCATGTTACAGTCCAATTTCTCAGGGCCGGCCTCATTGGCTGCCTCATCCACTCCAACCAACCAAAGTTGAAACCTCAGGTTATCTTCGAGGACAGCCTCTCCATTGCACCACAAGTGAACATGGTGGCTAGGGCTGTACATTTTCAACTGTATATGGTAAAGAAAATCGTATTGTTTCTGGACATTCAATGTAGGTTGGATTTGGTCAACACCCTCATTTTACCACACCTATACTACTGCAATAGCATATATATGTGCCCCTAAAAAGCTTACCAGTCAGCTTCAAACCATTCAAAATAGAGCATTCGAATGATAACAGGCATTGAAGGCAGCCACACATCTTGCCAGTTCTGCAGAACTTGCATTGGCTTCCGTCAGAGTACTGTGTATGCTTCAAGGTTCTCTGCATCACCCATAGGCAGACATGGAACTCTGGACGTAAATAGATATGCTTCACCACTATCTATAACCCTATATCCCCTTCAGGGACCTGCACTCAATGACAAACGGGCTGACCACAACATGAAATTAACAAAGAAATGCCTTGATGGCAGATTGCTTTCCACTGCGGACCCAATTCTGTGAAATGGGCACTCAGAGTATCTGAAAAATAGCAAAGATCACCGGAAGTCCCAGAAGAGGCGACTTTTTTTCAGGTAATCGGGCACAGGCCTGACTTCCCCACCCATCTGGAGAATTTCACTGGAGTCAGACAGTGCCCCATCACGATTTTATTTTATTAATTTGTTTTTTCATAACACACCTAATACCATACCTGAGTTTGGTCTCTAAGCGCGGATCTGGGATTCAAACCTCTGTTGCTCCTCATGGTCTTGCTTCCAAGAGCAGCGTGTTGCCCCTGTGCTATCCTCCATTCACAGTCTTTACAGGACCTCTTCAACTTCTGGTACACAAACTAAATAATCAAAAATATTATGTTCCTGTAATAAATGCTTATGTTTTGAGGAATGTGACCACTAGTATAGCTTTGAAGACTCTAATCCCACCTCAACCAGCTTCCTCGCCTCCTCTTCACTGCTCCCTCTTCTTCCCCGGCTCGCTGAGTCTGAGTACTGATGAGGAACATTATAAAACCCCAGTGAATTGAAAAATTATGAAATAAAAGGAGACCCAAATGGGTGTTTAGGATATTTGATTCTGCTTAATTGATTTAGCTAATGTTTATTCATTTGTACAGTGCTCCTTGCATAGCTTAATATCTTGTTAACACATTGTTGTGTGAAGCAGTCTTTCTCATAAGTATTGGCACCACCACATAAGAGTTCCTTGGTGTATATTACCTTTAAAAGTAAAGAAATAATTTGAAGATGTAAAAAGAATCCCACACCATAACAGTCACAAAACGAGTAGGCCAAATTGAAAATGCAAGTTTTGATTACATTGGAAAAGAATTCCGTGGATTTGACAGTGGGATTACATAATAGTTAAGTACCTGCGAAGAATCAAAGTGTGTCATCCTCTCAAAATACCCACCACGAAAATAGGTAATTGAATAGCAGTCTTTATAAAACCGCCAAACTTCAAAATAGCCACTCGAAAGAAAGCCCATTCAAAACAGTGGGAGAATTGCATTGATCAAATTTCATGTACATGTCCAGAGCGGGTGGTGTACAAGAGAACATCGCACATTCCAAAAATAATATCCATTCAGCTCTGACCTTATTTGGGGAGTTCTGTAAAGAGCACCCAAATGAATAGAGGGTTTAATTCCCATTCAAGTTACCCCAGGGAATATCCACTCTTACCTACAGCAAAAAGCTCTGCAGGGATTTACACCAAACATGGGCAAGAATACAACACCTGGTCCCATTGGTGAGTTTTGCTTGCCTTGGTGAAAATGTGTCCAGCAATTTATTTAAAGACACAAAATGTGGTCGAAAAATACGAATGCACAGTTTGTCTGTTGGGTGTGCAGATAATTGACAGATCCAGATCTGCATTCTGGAACAGGCGATGCGATTGGGAAATAAAGATGTTAAAAATAATGTCCAGCCACTATCTTAGATCATTGGCTACTACCCTGGAAAAAGGGGTGTAGATCAGCTCCCAAAAGCATTCCCTCGCCATATGGAGGGCAAGGTCACGTCCCAGAAGGATGGAATAGCTCCCTTTTATAGTAGACAAAAAATAAATTCGGCTGCAGATTCTGCTGATCCAGTCAGACTTGAAGGCTTGGATATGGAGCCATGCCTATTTTTGTATGCACTGAACATTTTGTAGTGAATTAATCCATACAGAAATGCAATTTTGGGATGATTATAACTTTGCCCCCCTAAGACGAAACTGCATAAAACGTTCCAAAGGTCATTTGCTGACAACATTGAATATTTCCGGAATCATTTGTGACATTCCGTCAAAGGGGACGTGGCTGATGGGATCCAAAAGTGTAGGAAAAATCCCCAAATAAGTTCCCATTCAACTCTGTCCCCAAAGACGGAACTGCATAAATCATTCAATAAAACAAATCTAGTCATCTTGGAATATTGCCTGAAAGTTCTGTTCCATGCTGGAGGCGGGACAAAGTGTTACAAGGGCAGTCAAAAAGGTTTAGAGCAAAAACTGTTGAATGGATTATCATCAAACTAGCATGATAAGTTGCACTGCAGTAAACAGCATGTCACATTCTGATATATAACACAGAAAAAGGATCTTGAAAAAATATTCATGGCCTGTTAATGATATCTCGGATGTCAGGTGTGACGTTATGAAGACTACTTGGTGAGGTTTGAGATTAACCATATTTGGTGAATTTCCATATATACAACACATATATTCATAAATAATTAAGTAAAACAAACTTTAATGAATGGATGTTATAGATTTAGCACACAACAAAACCCACATACTCACCGGTTATGGTTCCGAAAGGTACCCGGGCCAAACCCCGAGACACTAACATGCTTTTGCCACTTTGGCAAGATGTAAAAACCAAACCACTGGACTGATCTGTGCCAAAGAAGTGCAAGCGCAGACATCTGCTCCTCTGGAAAGTGTGTTGGAAATCTATACAGCGATGTACAATCCTAGATGGAACCTCACGCAACTTCCCAAAATAATTCCCTGCTGGATATATTAGTTTTTTGGGGGGATTTATACACAAATGGCACCAACATTATACACATCTGAGAAAGTGCTATTCCTGTGTTTCAACGTTCAGTACAAACACTGCTACAGACCCAGTAATATGTGATATGTAAAATAATATCACTCTGGTAATTGCATAACATTATTTTTAAAACATTGGAAAAAATCTAGCAATATCCCAAACCTGCCATCATTTGGAAAACATATGTGTACGTAAAAAATGTCAAGCAAAATGACATTTCATTTATTTAAAATGTTTTAACAACGTGAGTTGGATACACAATCATGAGTTCTTATCCCATCAGCAAAGATAACAGGGCTCATTGCATGTAAATAGCCCCACACACCCTCAAAGACTAGAAAACACATCAGTAGTTAAATTAAGGTACATTTCAGAAGATCCTAAGAAATTCACAACAACAAACCATATGAATATCTCTAAGGTTCAAAAGAACCACCGAACGTTAGGGTGAGGTAGTAAGTGAATTTAAGGAACAAAAGTGAACAATACACACCTCAAGGACATTTTATTGGATTGTGTGTATACCTTCCCCAGTGTCCCACCTGGGAGATTACTCTGGAAAGCTCATCCATAGCCATACCTCCCCCCAGAGTGGACCAGTCGACTTAAAAAGCCCCTGAACTTCACAGAGTGGGTAAGTGTTGTCACCCATCCGCTCTAATGGACTCCAACAACCCCCTTGTGAACGCTTCCTGCGTAAAGGAACATTTCTTGTCCTGATGATCAATATTAAGTCTAATCAGCAACCTCAAGAAGCCCTCACTCAGAGTGCCTCCAGGCCTTTCTCTAGGCCCAAAAGTTCAATCTTTCGCTGTAGTGTTTCAAGGCATAGTCTGGGCAATAACAGAAGGCACTTTCAATGACAAAGCACCACTTTTTGTCCAAACACCTCCTGCATGATTGCATTACTCAGGAGAACATAGGAAAACCACTACTGTGTGCCCCCTTTTCTCCTTAGCGTCCAGACCCTGATCAGAAGTCTGTAAATGTGCTTTATGGCATGGACGCCTGCATCCCTCAGCCCTCCCAACATGGCAGCTCTCAAAGTCGCAATTGTAGACAGAGCTCCTCCACTGTGTCCCTCCACTGAGCTCCTCCACTGTGTCCCTGTGTCTTCTCCAAAGACCCCCAGGTGAGCTCCCCTCCTAGTGTTATCAAATGACTCAACATGATCATCCAGACACAGAATACTTTGTGCTAAAAGACTTTTAAACTTGTCTTGGGCACAATGAGTTCCCAATGTAGTGGAAGAGCGCTGTTCCAGTGTTTCAAGTCGCGGGTCTGTCGTGTTCACTGTCTGCTCTACTGTTGTGAGTCTCCCACTCACTTTCACCAATTTGTTTTCTACAGAGTGCATCACGTCCTTGATCTGACTCATCTTCTGATTCATGCCTGTGTGGAGAGCATGGAGTGACCTCATCAATCCCTGCTCCCTGTTGGTGAATTACAGATCCCACTGCCCACTTGTAAACTGGACAGATCTGTGCACCTGCTGACAGAGGCCTCAAATGATGAGGAGTCCTCACTGTGTCAATGCCAATGTGATGGTGTCAAGCCAGCATTTCCATCCGGCGTTTCATAAATCAGAAAACACTGTCTCTGCACGCTCACTTCAACATATGGCCCTGCCATGACTGTAAACATGAACTCTACATGCATGAGGAATGCTCCGACATGGTGTGTACTTCAGCCTCTGTGGCCTTCCAAGGCGGCAGGGTTCAAACAAACGGCACTCCCAAGTCTCAGTCTCGTTGTCCACTTCTTTGGCAGCCTCTGACTTCAGAAGAATGTTGCAACGTGGAACCCATCGCCTTAGCCCGGAAAGAGAACGGCCATCTTGGAACTCAGCAAGCTACAACAAGATTACATGTTATTGAAAATGATATACCTATCGGCATACAATATATCCCTTTGCTTGTTTAATTAAATTCGTGATTTTTTTAAATTAATTGCAATATTTAGTATTGGCTTTTTGAGCATGATCTATTTAGGGTTTCGCTTCGATGTTTGGCACTGTCTGGTGTGAGCATTGCCCATTTGGAGAATTGACTAGTTTGTGGAAGCTGTTTTGCAGTTGGTACTTTTACTTTGTTATTTTTTGTACATACCTTAACGAACATATAAGTATATTGAAATTAAAGCATTGGTTGCTGAAAAGGGGGCATAAAGAAAAGAGAGGTGCTGAGGTTCAAAGACCCCCGCCCCTTGTTACCATGATTCTTCTTCATATAAAACCTCATCTCAATAACCATCACTGGCTGGCCAAGTAAATTAGGGTTATGTTGAAGTAATTCTTCATTACACAGAGAACTTACTGGGGCTCTCAGAAAATTAGAAGTGAAATAACTAAACACATATATGACGGGACCCTGAGGGCTTGTCACTTTCCTCGCCATGGCCTGACTAATTATCAAAATATAGAACTGAAGGGCGTAGTGTTCTTTTCGGGGTATTTCTTCTGGAACTCTATTCACCATCAGCATGCATACAAATTGACGATCACAGCACTCGTGAATAGTATATGCATTAAAGGTTCAGTGTCCGCAGTAGGCATGTGTATGCTACCACGAACATTGGGCAATCCACCGACGCCTGCCATTTTTCTACTTGGATTATCAGAGCTGAACCTCGATATTCCGCAAGGAGTGCTTGATTGTCCAAGAAATAGGACCAATTACCTCCATTTCATTCCACATGTGTGAAGAAGCTCTTGGGGGCATGCAACATCACCGGTGCACTCCTGGTTCTGCTTAAGGGGCTTCTGGCTGGTGGAAAGCTTCGCATTGTCACAGCAGGATAAGTGCTTCGGGGCAATAACTAGGCATGTGACATTAGTAGAGTCTGTAAAGGCAGCGTGACCATGTGTTGTGACTTCTCCTAAGTGTGGTGTCTGTCTAAGGGACACAAGAAGGGTGTTTTGAAGTTCTGAAGCCTTGTGCAGAATATATCCCACTGGAGCTTAGTGGTGGGATTAAGCTGTTTGTGGTCCTTCAAGTGCTGGCATGTGTATCCACATTTCTCTTCCGTGGTTTGTGATGAACACCTGCAATTCTCAGAGCGCCCGGAGGGTCGGGGTTTGGGGGGGATGTGGGGAGGGGCCTCCTCTGCAGTTGTGAGACTAAAACACCATTGTATTAAAATGATGAAGCAGGATACTGTTTAAGAAGGCAGTTGGGCAGTGACTGGCTTGATACACATGCTCATGGAAAGAGCATAAAACAATAGGTCTTTATTTATTTGATCAAAAAAGCATGAAGACTAATTTTCACTGGAGCCTGTTTCACGTTTTGAATATTGTGTAACAGGGCTAAATGCACTGAGATTGATCTCTTAATTAATATATATCAGATCTCTCAGGAACAATTATTTTCATTACGTGGCAAATTAGCATGTTACCCGGTATGATAGTTCAGTGTGTTGAGTGCCCGTTTCAAGGATTTGGGTGTTTATTGAAGACTGTAAATAGAACCCTAACCTTCAGAGCTAGGAAATGAGTTCTGTGTTTTCACGGAGCGAACCCGCATATGATGCTTGAGATGTTTTCTGTTTGTTTTACGGGAGTGATCCTAATTACAATACCCTAAGATTATAACGGTATCTCAACAACACAAGGCGTAAAATGTTTTTATATAAACGCCTCTTCTGGACCGGTATGATCGAGTTAGTGTGTGTCTCAGTGAGTGAATAAGTGAGTGATACAGTTGGTGACTCATTTCTCATGAATAGCACACACTGCCTGAAAGTCTAGATCTTTTATGCAACGTACAGTTGGCATTGGGTAGACAAATAAGTGTAGACTACATTCTTAGGCCCTATGTGAAAACCACCAACATTGTTTCTAAGTACCTAAATCAGTTCTGGAACACTGTGCCTCCCGATGGGAGCTCTGCACGCTAAATCTACCCAGATGCAAAGCATCTCCTCCTGAAACATGCTTGCGCCTGACTGGAAGCCAGCAGTATTAAATTAAGGCATAATAAGAGCTCATTAGCCCAAAAAGTTGTCAAAGGAGTTAAACTGTTTAATAGAAAATTGTAATTTCTTCCTAAATCCAGAATTTAGTGAAACAAACTTCATTAGCAACCGGCGCAGGAATGTCAGCCAATCATCTCCCTCCAATGCTGGGTGTGAATGGGCAGTGAAAGACAGCGTTGAAGCGAGCTGCTGGCTTCTCTGTGCTACGGTGCTGTTGACAGCCTCGTCCCACGACTCGCCCGCACAACTGACTCCCCACTCATTTTCCCCAAATCTGCCATACTCCCGCATTTACCTGAGCTGCCATGCGCCCTCCAGAACACTGGCCACCATAGACAGCGTCGAGGGACTTGCTAGCGAGTCCATGTCTCGTCGATGGCGGCCATCTTTATTTGAGTAAACCTTTGCATTGATGAAGGGGTGCATGACCGCAAGTGCCCCTTCATCAAAGTGGACATTTACCTTTGGTTTGCTACGGGCGCTACCTCCCGTGTTTGCAGGTGGGCTTGTCCCTTAATGGTCTCTACCCCTCGCCAAGGTCCTCCTTTCACTTGTGCCTAACCTTGACATTGGCTGGTCATGCCATTAATGGTCGAGCGAGCGCAAGTGTTAACTCCACTTTATGCAGCTCAAGGTAGGATGCAGAACATTTAAAATGGGGTTACATTGAGGTTTCTTCCACTACGCCCTCGTTTGTGCCTTCCTCCTTGCGCTTGATGAGATGGAGGTGTGGATAGGTCTATTGGTTTTCAGCAATCTGTGTGAAGTGTGCGGACCAGAGGTGTTAAGAACTATAACGCAAAATTGACCATCCATCATTCCAAGGTCGACAAAATAAGTACATTCAAATGATGGCAACATTAGTTCTCTAATGTGCAAAGAAGCTATAGAGAAATTCTATCACAAAAAAGTAGGTCTGGGGTCATAAAGCCACTGAATAAAAAAGTCAAGTCGGATTTTTAGAACAAACAATATGTTGATAATCAGAATTCTAATTAATTATAGGCAAATTGTACTGCTTTATTCTCGAGGATATACCGAAAACCTAATTGAATTTTACAATTCAGTCGTTCGCTAGCTCAGTTCTATAAACAGTTCAGACTCATAACTGTCTCTAGTAAACAGCCAGTTTCTACCAATTTAGACCTTGCAACAGGAAATGCCAAATCTGTCACTTTGAATTGTGCTGCAAAATTTTTAAAAAACACAATTAAAAGCGCACGATTTAGTAATTTACACCTCTGTCCCTACATTAATTTCATCTAAAGGATAAATCACTTTCAGTTTCTGATGTTCATAGCACCAGTGCTCCCAAGCCCCAAAAATCATTTAAAAGAAGCAGCTCTACCTGTAAGAGTCTGATTTCAGTCAGTAAATAAAAGAAAAGGCCATGATCAGTGGACTGGGGCAGGTATAGTAGCAAACGCTGCCTACTTCCGATACACATGAATTCTGCAAAATGACCCGTTCTGTGCTACAATATCTTCGGTTTCTTGCTGCAGAATTTGGAAATCAATGCCACTGTATCCCGGGGTTCTGAGTACAGAAGGGCAGAGGGGAATGCGATAAACACCAGAGAGTTGCAACTAACAAGGACACTCGTACATACGGAGGACTTCTTTGTACCAGGAGGGATTCATCCCTGTGAACTTCAGCACCTTTATGCATTATGCAGTGACTTATGAGCTATCTATATAGCCTGGATTCGATAAAGGCAACTCTGCCGAAACACGTGTTATCCACAAAGGCTCTAACATCACAAAAATAAAAGGAATTTATTAATCATCACTACTTGCCATTCCATTATTTTTCGGCACACTATCAAGGGATAGCTCAACACAACCATTATATATTGTAACAAACCAAGAGCCACCTTTCCTTGATGCTGGCTGCACCCTCCTAGTTGCAATACCTCCATTGGCTTTCCCACATGAAACCAAACAACAATCAATATAACTTGCGGAAAAGATCAGGACAGCCATTTTGTACAGAGACAGCATCTTGATTCTTAATATACAGAAGGCCGAAGCAACAAAGCAAACGCATTTGGACCCATTGGTCCATCATCAGGGACGAATCATGTTGCTGAGTGCAGAATAAATCTGTGTCTGCAGTGGTATTGTCCCAAAAATGCTGTCTCGCAAAACACGATACAAAAATAGATCTGCCGTTGTAATTCTGCGTGGAAATGCTATTGGACGATATGCAATGTAACGTGGGAATTAAGACAGATCTACGTTTGCATTGGTTTTTGCAAGACAGAATTCCTCTACAGACACATCTGTATATTAAGAATTAAGATGCTGTCTCATTAGAAATGCTTGTCATCATCGTTTTGCCAGTTATATTGATTTTACATGTTGTGTACGTTCATGTTGGAAAGATAATGTAGTGATTGTAAATTGGCGATGCACCCAGGATGAAGCAAAAGTGCTCCTTGGTTTGTTAGTTGCAGTATAGTCCCACATTGGTGCAAATGTGGTTTCCTGGTGTGCACTAATTACACTTTGGTAACCCTTATTCAAATGTATTGCACTCATGGTGGTGGCGCCCGCTTACATTTATAAATGACTAGAGAGCTGCCAGAACCGCGCAAGCGGCGCGGTCCATGGGGCATTCACTCGGCGTCACAGGACAGGCGGCGTTCTTTGGCAGGTTTCTGTGTCAGATGTAGGGACGTTTGCGGTATTCCTGTTATTTTTCTAAGAAGGAGGACAATGAATGGGAACGACTGCTTGCTTGGAAGACCTCCAGATCGAAGAAGTCCCTCTTGGGCAGAAGCAGCCCTAAACTGACAAGCGGTTGAGCAGATCATTGTTGATGAATTGCACAAGCTATGTATGATCACATTTCTGAAATATAGAGTAGTAAAACCATGGGAAGTGGAACGGGCCACAAACAACATTTCTGTGAACTTGTGTTTTTGTAGTTTTTCCCAAGAGAATTCTTTTTAGAACAAAGTGGATGAGTATATTTAGCAAAGACCTGAAGAAACTTGCACAATTGGTCAGAGGCACATGTAAAGGTGAGATCACTGCTTTATGCAGAAACAATACAATTCTTCCCTTAATCGTTTTATTCTTCAAAAACGCAAATGTTGCACCCTTATTTTCATCATACCACAGTAAGTAGTTGCAGTCCTGCACAAGAGGAAGTGGACAACAGCAGGGATTTTCAGTTTCAGAACACAAATAATTGAGTAAATGTTTGTTCTGCCTTGCAGTACGGGTGCAGTATGAGTGCTAACTAATTAATGAGCAGTACTGCAAACAAATGGTCAGATAATGAAAGGCATATTGGCTAGATAGACGAAAAGGCAGCTACCTTGTAAAAGCATTTATAACAAGCACTGGGAAAGCCAGCTGCATTGGCATAGGGTAGGTAGAGTATACAAAAATAAAATACATAAATACATACATTTGCTAGACGCTGCTATAATGCTACTACCTGGCCATAGGATGGCAATAGCTGGAAAGTGGTGTGTTTATCCTGGCATATGATAGTAATGCCTGGCAAATCTAATAACTATGCAAATTGACAAGGGGGGTCCTGGAAGTCTCTCTGCCACACATTAGTCCTGGTTGGGAGAGTTTTACCCAGATTCTTTAGATCACTATCTTTCACAGATGAGACACTTCGAAAACATATCAGTCTTTGTCATGCCCTGGGGCAGTCCAGCACCGAAATGCTATGGCAATTCTCCTCTGAACATGAGTACCAACAGCAACCCCAGGCATGTGTTTCGGTCTGGTTGGACCTCATCAGTAGGGTGGAGCTCTGTGACTACAGACTCTGGGTAAGGCTCTTGTAACCAGAACTAATGTCTGGCAGAGAGTCTCCCAGGACCCCGCTTGTTATTTGCATATTTTAAGTAACTTTGGGTCTCACCCTAAGTTACTAGTGGAATCCAGACGTGGATCCCTTGCTCAATATTCTTACAGAGGCACATCTGCACCCTACTGATGAGGTTCAACCAGACCGAAACACGTGTCTGGGGTTGCTGTTGGTACTCTTGTTCAGAGAAGAATTGCCTAGCATTTCGGTGCTGGACTGCCCTAGGGCAGGACACAGAATTATATGTTTGGGATATTTCTCCTATGTGAAAGATAGTGAGCTAAATACTCTCTGAAAGGCTCTTGTAACCAGGACGAATGTCTGGCAGAGAGTCTGCCAGGACCCCCCTTGTTATTTGCATATTTTAAGTAACTTTGGGTCTCACCCTAAGTTACTAGGGGAATCCAGACGTGGACCCCTTGCTCACTATTCTTAGAGAGGCACAGCTGCACCCTTCTGATGAGGTTCAACCAGACCGAAACACGTGTCTGGGGTTGCTGTTGGTACTCTTGTTCAGAGGAGAATTGCCTAGCATTTCGAGGGCAGGACAAAGACTGATAGGTTTGGGATATGTCTGCTCTGTGAAAGATAGTGAGCTAAAGACTCTGCGAAAGGCTCTTGTAACCAGGACTGATGTCTGGCAGAGAGTCTCCCAGGACCCCCTTGTTATTTGCATATTTTAAGTAACTTTGGGTCCCAGGACCCCCATTGTTATTTGCATATTTTAAGTAACTTTGGGTCTCACCCTAAATTACTAGGGGAATCCAGACGTGGACCCCTTGCTCTCTATTCTTAAAGAGGCACAGCTGCACCCTACTGATGAGGTTCAACCAGACCAAAACACGTGTCTGGGGTTGCTGTTGTTAGGGTTGCTGTTGTTACTCCTGTTCAGAGGAGAATTGCCTAGCATTTCCAGGGCAGGACAAAGACTGATATGTTTGGGATATTTCTCCTCTGTGGAAGATAGTGAGCTAAAGACTCTGGGTAAGGCTCTTGTAATCAGGACTAATGTCTGGCAGAGAGTCTCCCGGGACGCCCCTTGTTATTTGCATATTTTAAGTAACTTTGGGTCTCACCCTAAGTTACTAGGAAAATACAGATGTGGGTCCCTTGCTCACTATTCTTAGAGAGGCACAGCTGCACCTTGCTGATGAGGTTCAACCAGACCGAAACACGTGTCTGGGGTTGCTGTTGGTACTCTTGTTCAGAGGAGAATTGCCTAGCATTTTGGTGCTGGCTGCCCGAGGGCAGGACAAAGACTGATATGTTTGGCATATTTCCCCTCTGTGAAATATAGTGAGCTAAAGACTCTATGTAAGGCTCTTGTAACCAGGACTAATGTCTGGCAGAGAGTCTCCCAGGACCCCCCCTTGTTATTTGCATATTTTAAGTAACTTTGGGTCTCACTCTAAGTTACTAGGGGAATCCAGACGTGGCCCCCTATGCTCACTATTCTTAGAGAGGCACAGCTGCACCCTACTGATGAGGTTCAACCAGACTGAAACACGTGTCTGGGGTTGCTGTTGGTACTCTTGTTCAGAGGAGAATTGCCTAGCATTTCGAGGGCAGGACAAAGACTGATAGGTTTGGGATATTCATCCTCTGTGAAAGATAGTGAGCTTAAGACTCTGCGAAAGGCTCTTGTAACCAGGACTAATGTCTGGCAGAGAGTCTCCCAGGACCCCCCCTTGTTAATTGCATATTTTAAGTAACTTTGGGTCTCACCCTAAGTTACTAGGGGAAACCAGACATGGACCCCTTGCTCACTATTCTTAGAGAGGCACAGCTGCACCCTTCTGATGAGGTTCAACCAGACCGAAACACGTGTCTGTCATGATGCCTACCCCCGGAGCACCAGGCCAGGCCCAGCACCCCCGGGAGCAGGCATCATGCCCCCAGGTAAAAGCCCAGCAGCCCCTTATAGGGGCTTTTTGGACTCTGTCCTGGCGCCGTTGGCACCAGGCTCATGTTGGACATCAGTCCTGGCGCCATAGGCGCCAGGCTCATAAAGGAAGGTGTTTTGTGCACTTACCTGATGCAGACCATGCTGCAAGATTCAGGCCTCCCTGAGACCTGAAAGGGACTATTTTTTCATTGGGACTATTTTGCCACTCGGGCGTGGCCGGGGAAGGATACTTACCTGGAACTACTTTGGGGGCTATTTAAGCCACGCCCAGACAGTAGCTCACACTTCGCGTAGTTCTGCATCCAAGCAGCTGAAAGCTCACCGTGTCTGCTCCTGCATCTGGTCTCCAGCCACGCCCGCCTCGATCCTGGAACACCTGCAAGGAAAGAAGAGAAGAGAAAGGTGAAAACCAAGAATTTTACAAAACTTCTTACCTGCATCCGGAACCTCCACGCCAGCGTTCCTGAGAAAAGACTTTCATTTAAAAGCAATGCGTTGCTCGCTGCAGCGCCGCGCTTCACTCACCTGTCCTCGGGAGTTCTTCTGGCTCCACCGCGACTGTCTGCACCGGTCGCCACATCTCTGCGCCTAGGGGAGAGAAGAAGAGACAAAAGGTGAGCAGAAGGAACATATGAGGAAAGCCTAATTTTCCGCCATAACTCTTACCGGTCTTCAGTTGGTGGACCATTCCTCATTTCGGGGCGGCGCTGCTTCGTTGGCAGGTACCGCACCCCAGCCCCTAAGGGGAAAGGACAAAAAGACATTACTGGAGGAATATAAAGACATTAAGAGGGATCGCCCCCATCGCTAACTCACCTGAGTTTACCATCAGCAATTCAATCCCTCAACGCATCGCCTTCATTCTGCACCTGAAACAAAGGACAGATCATAGGTTAGGAAGGCAACAGAAAAGGAGGCTCAACACTTGAACTTACTTAAGGCGTTCCGCTCGGAAAAGTCAAGTGGATTTTGCCAGCGCCATTCTGAAAACCAGTGAAGTAACTGGACTAACACGCGCCCCTGCACCAGAAGCAGGATGGAGAGTTCATCCTTTCAAACCATAAGGTGAGCTTCAACCGGGGATTTCGGAGGAAGTTAGAGAAGAACGAAGGGGGAAGGGGGAAGCAAGTACACTATTCAGCAGACTGTTAATCCCCTTTCTC
Organism: Ambystoma mexicanum; assembly: GCF_040938575.1. Classification (NCBI taxonomy): domain Eukaryota; kingdom Metazoa; phylum Chordata; class Amphibia; order Caudata; family Ambystomatidae; genus Ambystoma; species Ambystoma mexicanum. Next base: position 749,861,724 of record NC_090939.1, read on the forward strand.
ATCTGCAGAAGGATATTCCTACGGGCCAGACAAGCAAGATTTGAGGGTCCTGTTCAGTCGGTGTTCCGAGTTCTGCGCATCATGCTCGAAGAGGCCACAGCAACCCAGACTAGACCAGCGCCTCCGTGGGAGTCAGGTGAGCGTTACAGTGTCTGGGGTTGCTGTTGGTACTCTTGTTCAGAGGAGAATTGCCTAGCATTTCCAGGGCACGACAAAGACTGATAGGTTTGGGATATTTCTCCTCTGTGAAAGATAGTGAGCTAAAGACTCTGGTTAAGGCTTTTGTAACCAGGACTAATGTCTGGCAGAGAGTCTCCCAGGATCCCCCTTGTTATTTGCATATTTTAAGTAACCTTAGGTCTCCCCTAAGTTAGTAGGGGAATCCAGAAGTGGACTCCTTGCTCACTATTCTTAGAGAGGCAAAGCTGCACCCTACTGAAGAGGTTCAACCAGACTAAAACACGTGTCTGGGGTTGCTGTTGGTACTCTTGTCCAGAGGAGAATTGACTAGCATTTTGTTGCTGGACTGCCAAGGGCAGGAGAAAGACTGATATGTTTGGGATATTTCTCTTCTGTGAAAGATAGTGAGCTAAAGACTCTTGGTAAGGCTCTTGTAACCAGGACTGATGTCTGGCAGAGAGTCTGCCAGGACCCCCTTGTTATTTGCATATTTTAAGTAACTTTGGGTCTCACCCTAAGTTACTAGGGGAATCCAGATGTGGACCCCTTGCTCACTATTCTTAGAGAGTCACAGCTGCACCTTACTGATGAGGTTCAACCAGACCGAAACACGTGTCTGGGGTTGCTGTTGGTACTCTTGTTCAGAGGAGAATTGCCTAGCATTTTCGGTGCTGGACTGCCCGAGGGCAGGACAAAGACTGACATGTTTGGCATATTTCTCCTCTGTGAAAGATAGTGAGCTAAAGACTCTGGGTAAGTCCCTCGTAACCAGGACTAATGTCTGGCAGAGAGTCTCCCAGGACCCCACCTTGTTATTTTCAAATCTAATAACTATTCACAAGCCACAACTGCTGGCCTTGGCAATGTACTTTTAACAGGACTTCAGTTCAAGGTACAGATATGAATCAAGTGGCTATAGGGAGACTTGGGTAAGACATTTTTAATATACCGGTCGCGTACTTACAGCAAAAATGAAGCCATTCACTCCCAACAGACTGGTTAGAAGTAACACTGGCAGACCAAAGTTTGATATTAGTGTTCACAAAGAGGAAATGTTTGGGGAAAAGAGGGGCAGGTAGCGAGTGGGAATGGCCATTGGAATTAGCATGGCCCACAGCAGCCAATAGGTGGGTAGATTACTAAACAATGCCCACAAGCTTTGTGTCCCTCCAAGCTGTACTCCAATGCAATAGTGTCTGCTTATAATTGCATTGAATAGCCAAAACTAAAAAATGCCCTTTTTCTCCTCAACATACTGAGGCAGCAATTACTATAATGTGGCAGTACATTACACCAGACTCTAATCAAGACAACCAATTAAATGTATGTTAGATTTTCCTCCTTGAGTGAAATTCTCCCCGCTTTGTGAGTCCCCCAGCATTGTTACTGCACTATTGGATTATTGGACTGATTCTCACTCGAGTGGGAGCCATTTTCCGCACTCACTCATTCTTTCACTCTGACCATGGTAAGCCTTTTTTCCTCTTTTTGGTACTTTCTAATGGAGGTGTGCTTTCTTCCATCTTTTATTTCATCTGCCTTTTATTATTGCAGCCCGCAGCACTTTTCTGTGCAGTGTTGCTGGCAGCTCCTTGAGCTTCCCTTTTTATTCTGACCTGTGTGGACTCATGTCACCAGAGCAGCTTTGTGTCCCACCTGTAATTTATTTTGCAAGATCAGCACGCCCACCTTAAGTTGATTGCTGAGGGGAAACAATGTCTCCCTTCTTCTCGCTTTTCGAGCAACAGGTTAATCTAGCAGGCTGGTGGCAGTGTACCTTTTTGCATCACTTTTTGTGTGCTTTTGTCAAAGGCTGACTTTGCAGCTGCGGTAAGGGACACAAGGGTCCCCATATGCCTAAAATGATGGCTGTAATTTTTAATGCCTTTTTCTTTCTTGAGCCTTCTTCTATGTGCCTGGGTGGTGGAGGTCTTGATGGGTCTTTTGTCTTTGGCAGGCTTCCCTTGCAAAGCCCACCAAGACTCTCTGAGTGCCTGGAAGGCAGGAAGTGGGGAAATTGACCGAAACTCCCCTGGTCTTTGTCCTGCAATGTGCCTGCATGGAACCAGTTTGTGCAGAAAGGCTGGCTGTCCCCATTGGACAGCCACTCTCCAAGTTTGAATGGATTCATGTGATTATTGGGTCCAGATGGTTTTCCTGCATAAAAGGCGATGGTCCTGGAGCAGAAACTCAGAGGCGACCACTGGACTGAAGATCTGAAGAGAAATTCATAGAAGGATGTCCCCAGCAACTTCCAGCAACCGCCAGATCCATTGAGTGACCGCTGCTGCCCCGACCCTGAATTCTGTGTCACAGGGATGGTGGACTGGTGGGCCTTAGCAGTCTAAAGATCACCTTCATTTTGCACCATCCCTTGAAGAGTTGCGACATCACAGGCCTGCAAATTCCCAATACCCTGGGACCTGGGCCATTTTGCACTGCATCGTCTTGTGAAGCACGGTTTCAGCTGAAACCTTGTGGCCATCCTTCTGGGCGTGCAGTGACTCGTTCCCGTTCCTAGACGTCCTCTCAGCCAATACAAGAACCGCAAACCAGAGGTAAGTCTGACGGACGACAACCATCACTATTCCGAAGCCTGCGAAGGGCTCAAATTAACCAGTGCCATGAGGATCCTCTGCTTGGTGTCTCACTGCAAGAGTGCCACTTTCTGATCCCTCCAAAATTCCTTCTTCAGCCGCCAAGTCCATGAAACCTGAATCGGAGTCTGCTGCCACCTCACCATGGGGACCGTCCTGTGGCATTGTGTTCTTCATTGAAAAGGTACTGTGCTGCTCCTAGGTACTTACCTGGGACTTGCTGCATTGCTCCTTTGCTCCTAGGGGGCTGCATGCATTCAATTAATCCTTGAAGCCCTCCGGGGCCCACCTTGAGCTACATTGGGGTGGACAGCCCATTGTGCTCTACCTTGCCTTGGGACACTTGTCCTTGGGGCAATCGAGCTAGGGAAACTGTTACTTTCCTTGCCAAACTAAACCTGACTGTTACCAACCTGCAAACTTGAAGAGTTTCTGCTGACTTTGCTCATTTGATCCCTAAAGTCTGTTTTCTTGCCTTGTCTTCAAGAGCCCTTCATCACTGGTGCCCAAGAGCCCCCTACGACTTTGTGAGACTCACCCAAGACAGGGTTGGACTTTCTAAGATATGCTAAGCTCAGTTATAAAAAGTTATCAAAGTTTCTATAAATTTGCATATATTTTTCAGGAGGTTTGATTATGTGATTTGTTACCATTATCTGTGAATATTGCAACTGTTCTCCGCTTATATTATTATGTGATAGTACTAACCTTACTTGAATGCTACAATCCTTAGTGTATATAAATAAATACCTATTTTATATATAACTCGTAGTGTGTAAGAGTTTCCTTGAACTAAGTGTATGCTCTGAGTTCTGTGTGCCTCACTACAGCCCTCTTAGTCTAAGCCTGGCTGCTCAGCGAATGCTACCAACTTTTTGGTGTAACCCTCTCCATCCAAGGCGGGCTTTCTAAAGTCTTGTCACAAACAGGACTTTGGCAAAAATACAACTAACTGTATGTATCATAACATGCAATTTTGGGTATCATTACATTGCACACAGTGCATGAATCCATGTTCAGAAACCTTTTGGCAAATAGTACATCATGTTAATATCCACACTAGTGGATGTTCTTCTAAAAACAAACATAGGCATAGACAATAGTTTTGGTGTTTGTGTAGGCATTGAATAGACATTTTCCAGGCACTACCATGATAGTACTATTTGGCCATAAAACGATAACATAGAAAATGGTATTAGTGTCTGGGCATATTCTGACAGTGCCTGGCAGATAACATTCTAATGCCAATGTTTTTTTCAACAGGTTTGTGCAAGGCAAGATGCAGGGGAAAACATGCTGATGGTATGCCTAGTTAAGACATTGTTATTACATCAGGAGCTGACTTCCAGCTGCAATCACAGTATTACTTTTCAGAAGACTGTGTACAAATAACAAAGGCATCACCTTAAAACCACAGAGCTATCGCAAAGAGCTCTAAGAGAAGGTGGGTGGGCGGTTTTGGAAAAGCCATTTGTGGGAATGGCTGTAGGGACTAGCGTGGCCATGGGCAGAAAATGAATGGGTACAAAGTCAAACAACACCCACGGACTGTGTGCCCCTCCTCACATCCCATTTTTCTCCTCTCCTCAATTCCTATGCTAATAGCTGCATTGATTACAGTGCCACCAAATAGAAAACTGAACGGAGTGTGGTCACATGAAAAGTTGCACAATGTTGCATATCTACCTTCTGCCCAATATTTAATTGTTTATGCTGACAAAGATCTCGGTTAATCAGCTGCCAGACTAAAACCATGTTTGACAATTGATTTTGTTGTTCGGTAACACATTCGTGTTGAACAATATATCACATGAGCAGTGGCACAATCCATGCTTGCTGATAATTCAGTAAACAAAATTAACTGTAAACAGTTCTTCTCCTTTGTGGCTTAGTACACTCCCTGTAGTTATTCAACAGAAAGTATCTCAAAGTATCTCATAAGTAACGAAATGGAAAGTAGAAGCATTCAAATGAGGTGACATGATAAAACAGATGATCATGATTGTCAAGTTTCATGCACATGAAGCTAACCCAATGGTAAACCTCTTTCCAACTTAACTACAAGGGTTAGCCTACTCCACATGAAAGATGAGATGAAGATATCCTAAAATCATTTTACTTTGATAAGGATAATGTATATTGAAGTCATATCATTGTTTAATGATGGGGAAAAGTAAGCACTTTACCCAGAGAGACTCCGGACCACACCCTCAACTGTGGGAGTGTGCTACGTCCGACCTATGCCAGGAAAGGCTTTAATATATAGTAAACCAGAGGTTGGACTGTGGTCTCTTCTTTTCAGTATTCAGGAGGAATAAAGGGCCTGTTTAACAAAGTACAAAAGGGTGAAGACACACCATAATCACATCACCACTTTTGTGTTAAAAAAAACTTCATTTTATTCAGTAATTACACACAACATGATCATAATTCATACTACATAAACCTTGATAAAAACGACATATATCACAAATACAAAACACTTTAAAAAACTGCTAAAGTGCTCGAGTGACATTTTCAATTCCCTATCCCACATTACTGAAACAGTCCAAAAATCAATCTGGGTTCTGCGATAGGATGCAGACTGTTGAATTAATCATCTGTCCTCTCACTCATTCTGCTCAACATGTTTCTGTTCATTAACCTTCCTGTCGTGAACATTCTTCAGGAGCTGTTCTTTTGGTCACTATTTGTATTCTGCAGTTCTGGAATCTCTATCTCGTTCTAAGAACCTCTTCCTTCAAAAACTTCTCCCTTATACTGTAGGGGGTCTATGGCAGTGTAAATCAGGGTGAGTGTCTCAGTCACTGTAAAAGCTCACACTGCTTTTCCACCTCTCTAGGCAGACGACATACTGTCCTGGATCACATGGTTGTGGGGTTGGGGACGAGGCAGAAAATGAAGTTCCCCTTTTCAGGGCTAACTTTATACCTGGAATGGGTCACTTGTGTGGTAAATATTGGAAGGTTCAGGTGCTCCAACAGGACAGCCTCTTGCTTCTGAAATGCTGTCAGCAGTGTCAAGTTGTAGCCTGGAATTTGCATGTTTCATCTTAAAAATGGTAAGAATATATCAGAACATTTTGATTAGGTTGTTTTAAGCTTTATTAATTAGAATGGTCCACATCTCCATAGATGTTGAAGTCACTAAACCTGAGCTCAATGCCCCTTCCTTTCCTGATTAACATAATTCATATCAAATCACATGTATTTTTCAACAAAAGTATGGGGCATCACTGGAGAGGAGGTTGTCGCCATAAATACGGGACTCAGGGACTTTGTTTTCAATCGAAACGAGGATGACGGAAACGGCCATAACAACTAAAAATGTTCATAGGAACTGGAGATGGACAAGGCAGACTAGGGAGGGCTGCGGTGGCAATCTAGTGATGATCAGTGGCACACTGTTGTGAAAGGGAGGGAGAACGCAGTGTGTACCAATAAACACGATACAAAAATTAATCAGCAGAAAAATCAGTTGTGACTCCAAAAATGGGGCCCACGAAGAGACACCCGATCACAAAGAGCATATCACTGAAATTCTTTTATTAGCCTGTGCAATAATAACAAAGACGGTGCTAAAAGGAAATATTGTGGTTACTCAACAGGCAGGTGTGGCATGGAGATGGATCTATTCACGCTTGGCAGGAGACAGATGTAGGCAGGCACGGTAATCAGTGCTGTAGATAAGATTTGGAAGTGGGAGTATTTTACTGCCTATTTTTTAAAGTTGGGAGTAAAATGATTTTTTAGGGAGTAAAAATGTAAGTCCAATTGCCGAAGGGAGTATTTTATAAGCGAGTAACAATCAGTTTCAACTGGAAAATGGAAATGCTTTTGTAACAATTATTCCTTAGCACCTAGTTATTCATACATATTAAAAGATACAGGTTTACTTCTTCTGATCAGGCAATACCAATAGTCATTTCTTCCTGTGGTACAACATGCACTACTGTTCCAAACATACGCATGGAGCTGTGTGGGTGAAAGCAGGGTCACAAGGCCCTATGTGTCACTTTCCTATTTTTTGTTGGGAGGATTTTTACCCCCTATTTTTTTTTGTGGCAGTATTTGCCAATTTCTAGGGAGTAAAAGTGTCCGATACACTGTAGGGCTGATATTAATGCACGTTTTGGGACTTATAAATACTTAACCCACCTCTTACCTGTCTCCCGCGTCCCCAGCTTGCCTGAATTTCTGGATCACTCTGGGTATGCCGCTCTATGAAAAGGACTTGGTCAGAAAGTGCAATAGATATAAGAATTTCCCAAACCTATAGGAAGAAGCATTAGGTTCAAATAAAGGTATAACAATTTGATTCAAGTAAATTCTATTTAAATATTTCTTCTGTTTTGGAGTTAATCCATAGTTTAGTATCCCGTTTTCCTCTTCCTTCGAGATTCTAATGGCCTCATTACACGATAGGTGGTAAGGGTTTACCGGTACCGGTATTTTACTGGTACCGGTAAACCCTTACCACCTTACTACGAGGTCCCTTTGCGGGTTGGAGAATTTAACGCCTGCTTTTTGCAGGCGTTAAAACCAACCCGCAAAGGGACCAGGGAGCTAATTACGGTTCCGCAATTTGCGGTGCCGTAATTAGCACCTTCCCCATTCCCATTATGCCCTATGGGGCAAAAATGGGAATGGGGAAGGGCAATGGGGGAAGGGGGAATTACCGCCCCACCAACCTTGGAATTGGGCGGTAATTCCCCTTTCCACCAAGGTGGTGCCGGTATTTTACCGGCATGGACCAAGGTGCTAAAAGCACCTTGGTCCACCGCCGTCCGTGTGATAAGGCCCTATGTATTGTGTTTTTTTTGTTGTTGTTTTCCAGGTAAACATTACATTTTATTTAGGTTTCTTGGAATGCATCAAGTTAAAACAAAGATGGTAATCGAATCTTTCTCGACTGGAAACAATATATAAGTCGAGAAGCAAGGTTTGATTCACGTGTATTTGCTTCACGGAATGTTTAATTACACACTTTCGGAGTATTGGACCAAAGTTGATACAAAACAACTCTTATTTCTTGAGGTTCGGAGATCTAAATCTTATTGTAGGCTCCGTTCCTCAAATTTCATACATGATCCCTCCTGATATTTGTTAGGATTGGGATCAAGTTTGTGGGCAGGCTCGTGGATCTCACTGATCCATCTTTGCTTAGGGCATTTTCCCTCCTGTGTTGCCCCCTCAGCAGGACCAGTACAACCACAAGATTCCTTCTGGGAAAGCTTAGGTTCACACCCAGTAGCCAGAGTACCAAATTGGGGCCCCTCCATCCTGCTGGTTTTGATTGTAGCCCCTATTTGGGGATCCTCAGGAGTGATCCCAATACTTTTTGTCATTTTACAGAAAACCTCAAGACGAGGCTGGGTACGTTTAGTGCCAGACTGGGAAACCTTGGAAATAACCCCGGTTGAAGTAGCCCTAGAAACCTCAGGCTTAATGTTAGTTCCCAGAAGGGAAACCTCAGAGGAAAATCTGGCTGTTTTAGCCCCTTGACCGGAAACCTCAGACGAAACTTTGGAATCCAGGTTAGATCCCCTTCTGGACACCTCAGGGAGAACCCTAGTACAAGAGCCACTTGGACCCCTCGTGGAACCAGAAGAACCTGGAAGGAGTCCCCGAGCTGGGGTGCACTTAAATGGAATGAACTTACTGGACACCTCCTTTTTTCGTCAGTTGACTGCTGTAAATGTGGTGGAGGAAGCCATTGGGACACCTCCTCCATCCTGATGAGCCTACTCTGGAGTGACCAGAGAGAGAGTGAGTCGCAGTAGAGACAAGAGTCCCACCGATGTTCTGGGCCAAAGCAATCCAGACAGAGAGAATGGGGATCCGCCCTCGCAAAATGATGTTCGCACGGAGAACAAGACACAAATCCCTAATGCTCCGGCATAGACGCAGATGAAGACGACCATGGAACCAGAGCAGGACGATGAAGGACAAGTGGGAAAAGAAGAAAAGAATCCCCACGATGCAAGTGCATCTGACCCCGACCACACACAGAAAAGGACTGAAGGACGATGCACGGGGCGGAGCTCAGGAAGGCGAGGTTACGGCCTCGTGCGGTGGCTCCGCATATAAATAAAAGAAGGACAAAAAGTAATTTTTAATGCTTCAAAGTGCTCCAGTCCCGTCCCGAAGGAAGGAATGTCCAAAAGTATGAAGGAAAGGAGATGGGACGTAAGAGTATGTGGAAACAGGGCGCTTGGGGGTGCGAGCCCCCCAAATGAAAACATTTGGTATTTTTTTGGTATTCGGGTTTTGGCAAAACGTACCTCGTTATAACATTTTTTGTTAAAATCACATACAAACTGCACCAACCTTGCGCTGGCCTAACCAAGCAAAGCACACGGCTGTTTTTTTTTCTTTTTAAATTGCTATTAGCATCTCGTAGCTTCACTGGCCTATTGACAGCTCCGGGGCCCAGTATGAAAGTCTTGCTTCGTTCGAGGCAATAACTTGGGCCGGGCCATTACCAACCTGTGAAGCCCACCAAACAGGTGCTTATTACTATATTAAAAACCTAACTCAGAACCTTTATCTCATAGCTAGACTTTTCCAGAAATCTTTATGAGAAATAACTTGCATTATATGCTTAGGAGCCCAGATCCACATCCCCTAGAGTAAACAATCACGATGCAGCTTAGCAGGTGTTTCTGACTCCTGGGCTGCAATGTATTGTACAAGCTAGTGGGTGCATAGACATTGATGTCAGGGTCCTGCATTATAAGCTGCAGAAATGTTCAAGCATTGCTTTGTTTTTGTTTTTTTATGAAACACTGACTCTCTGTACCATTGCAGGACACAGTAGCAGGGGGATATGGCCAAGCCGGAGGAGTGCCGATGGACACGTGTGTTCCGATTCATCATGGTAAGCCTTTTAAAATAGGTAGTAACAATGATATGCCCCCCAATGACAATCTTCACTTGTGTATAGGCGCGTTACAAATGCCATATCATAATCTTCACCCCACATCCACCCCGCGCTCTTCTCCAGAAATGTATAGAGGGATTTAATCCCACCAGCAAGGCACAAATGGAAGCTCTGAGTTTGTACATTTCCACTGAGTAAACATCATGTTTTAGTTTGAAAGAGTTCAACCAAAAGATCAGAATGAAAAATCAATCACAGACCATTCTGCTCGGTTTGCATCTCATCTGTGTGATGCAATTAATATGCTGACGTGGCTTCTATCGTGGAATGAAATCCCTCCATAATTGTCTGCAGTGGAGGGTGTGCTGTGTTCTTTGTCACAGGCAAGGTATCCTTCATTCTGCATGTTTTAATGGATGGTGACGTCTCATTTGCTTTTATCAACTGGAAAATGAGGCTCCTTGATATTTTATAAAATGTGCATCCTTAAATGATATTAGGTTTTAAGTTGCTTCATGATCAGCTTGTGGCTATGGGGCCCAACCAAAAGCCTGTCTCTGGCTACCAGTTAATAACACAGGTCGACATGGGAATTAAAACCAATATCAATAATTGGAAAAAATAATGTAACATATTGTTAAATAGACTGATTTTATGAACAGGACTTTAACAGCCACGGTACACATCTAGATGTGTCAGATAAATATTAGACTCGTACATTAAAAGTGTAGTCATACACACATCCCTCCCACCTAGGGGTGTAATGGATAACACATTTGGTATGCAACCAAATACCGAATAGTGTGTCAGTTGAAGCCGAATAGTTGTTCTATTTAATAAATCAGGTTTCATGTTTGAAAAATTCACTTTTTTCGAAAATGTGTTTCCATGTTCCATTTATTTCTCTTTATTGTAATCAACATCTCACCTTATTTAAAGCACGCAAGCCAGAAAAGAATAGATTGACAAAATAGCCGGTAATATATATTTGGAAGTATGTTGCATATGAAAAACCAGTGCTACTCAAAGTGGCAAACTTCACACATGCAAAGTGCTGGGTTTCATAGCACAAAACGGATACCTAAATTGCCACTGCAATACACTGCCACTGTATGTGACCTGACAGGTATAAGTACCTTGCCATCTCTTGCAAGGTACTTATACCTGTCAGGTCACATAAAAATCTATAAATTATTTCTGACCGCTCATGCATGACACAATTCGAGGGTGCATGTGAGATAAATCAACTCCATATAGCAAACATTGGAGAGGATTCTCCCAGAGAGGCCAATAGAGTTGATTGAATTGAATTGATATTTTATTTCTATCGCGCTCGTACACAAGTGTTTCAGAGCGTGACAAGGCAAGGGAGGGGAACAGGAGAGAACAAATCAACGATCTTACTAGGTCAAGTGACATTGAGAACACGCAAGTGCATGGGAGTGGGGGAGGGGGAAAAGTGCATGGAAGGGGGAGAAGTGGAAAGTGTGGGGCAAAGGAGAAACAGATAAATAATAATAAATAAATAATAAAGGCAACAAACAGTGGTAGTGCAGCCAGCAAGTGGCAAGTGCTGGGTTTAAGGCAGCAGACAGGGTAGGTCTGATAAGTGAAGGAAGCAGAAATCGTGGGACTTTATGGGTACAGATACAGACCCCAGTGCAAGGGGTAGCCCAGAGGCAGTGCGGGAGGGTGGCAGGGTGACCAGGTACCTGGTCCCGGAGGGCAGGGGGTGGCCAGGTGCACGGTGCCAAGAGAGAACAGATCAGCAGGGGAGAGGGGGTGCGAAGGCAGAAGCAAAGAGGAAGGTCTTGAGGTGCTTCCAGAACCGGAGATGGTTCTCCTCAAGTTTTAGAGTGGCAGGGAGGCTGTTCCAGAGGGGGGCCCCAGCCGATGACAGAGATCTACCGCCAGCTCGTTTCTTTGAAAAACGACTGACCCTGAGGGAGTTAGAGGTAGAGGAGCGGAGTGCTCGAGAAGGGAGGTATTTGCGGAGGGATAGCTGAAGGTATTTTGGAACCAGGCCCCAGAGAGCCTTGTGGACAATGCGGAGGGTTTTGAATTTAATCCTTGCATCCACTGGGAGCCAATGGAGAGATTTCAGAGCTGGAGAAATACAATCCCAGGGCGTGAGGCCAAGGACAAGTCTCACAGTCCTGTTCTGGATTAGTTGCAGAGGGCGGAGAGTACAGGCAGGTAGATTTAGAAAGAGGCAGTTACAATAGTCCAACCTAGAGAGAACCAGAGCTTGGGAGACAGTGAGCTTCTGGGGGAGGGAGAGGAAAGGCAGAGTACCTCTGAGGAGGTGCAGTAGGAAGTTTGACTTTTTAGAGTCATCAGAGATGTGGATGGAGAAGGAAAGTGTGGAGTCAAAGATGACCGCAAGGTTCTGAACCTCGCAAGTGGGGGTAGGAGGAGGGCCAAGGGAGGCTGGCCAGAGAGTGAGGGGAAAGGATGGTGAAGCTGTGCCGATGAAGAGGATCTCCGTCTTGCTGGCATTCAGACAAAGATATTGGCGGCACACCAATCCTGAATGGCAGTTAGGCCAGGGGTAATGGCGTGTAGCAAAACAGGAAGGCAAATGCATCTGCCCAGACTCTAAAAGCTCAAAGAAGGCACTTACCTGTTGGGCAATTGCACAATTCCGCAATTCCACAATATCTCAATCTTTGCCCTCTTCAAACACCTCCTTTCCACAACTCTAGAGGATGCAAGGCTCCATGGCCTTTTCTCTGTCTCGCACGCAGCCCTCCACCTCATCACACCAGCAGATACAGTGCTCTCTATCGTGCTCTTTCCTCTCTCCCATCTTTCTTTTTAGTGCAGATTGGCCTTTAAGGTTATTAGAGAGATTTCCCAATAAGAAGGATCTCCCAAGAGGCCAATGTGGGTTGGAAAATGTTGTCTGCGTCTTGCACTACCTGACATGTAACTGACTTATCCCCAGCCCTATTGACCTATAAGAGGCAGCTCACATGTTGGGAAGTCTTCTGATTTCCAAACATCCTTCCCTCTTGTCGATTTTGCCAACAGAGCATAATCCTTTGCCTATGACCAATACAAAGAATATGAACTTAATAAATAGATTACTACCCCCAAAAACATAGTGGTATACAGCTACATATATTTTGTTTACAAGGACATGTATCGCAGCCCAGCTGAGTGTTAAATTGCAATAGATTTATACAAAATGTCTTCAATTGCTGCCAAAAATGTAAATAATTGCCCATCCCAATTCCCAAATTTTAAACCAATACAATATTATAAAGGAAAAGGATCATAAACAGACCTGGAGTGTTAAATTGAACAAGTGTACAAGAAAACCTATTGGTAATCATCAATAGAATTAGTACAATAGACAAATACAGAAGCACAATTAAGTACATAGAGGTGTTACTCTACAAAATGTATATACTTTTACATGTCCTTTCCTAGAGCTGCATCTATATTTGCAATTCAGTTTATTAGGAGAATCGGACTGAGGTAGGGTGGTAGCTGAGAGCTAAGGATTTGCTATCTTCCAACAATTTGCTATCTTCTAAACTTGGCTGACCCGGGCAGAAAAGCACTTGCCACAGCAGCAGGAGCACTCCTCGGGAGCAGCATAGGTAGTCTAAGGCGAGATGCAAAGTAAAAAGGGAACACAACACAAAGAGCCTCATTACATGTATGGTGGAATTATCAATGGTAATTTTGACAAATTCATTCACTATTACGACCATAATACTGCCATGGAACAGGAGGTAAGTCCTACAGAATTCATGGTAGTGTCATTCCCTATCATGGAATTTCTTAGGACTCCAATGGAGTTTGGAGGAATTACTGGCAGCAGTAATTCTGCTGATGGGAATGCCTCAGGTTTTTTTAAAGGTAAGGAGGACGGAAAAGATTCAGCCAAGTGCTGGACCTATTTCCTCCACTTTCACTCCAAACTCCAAATATGGCGCTATGGTAAAATTGGCAGTAATTCATTTCTTTTTTAACCACAGTGCCATACTCGCAATGAGGCTGAAAGCAAACAGTAGCACAGCAAGCGGAAAGCACTAGCAAGGATAAGAAGAGCCTGGTGGAGAACTAACAATAAATAACTACCTATTGAAAAGATGAAACTTCATGAACCCCAAGCCTTCTGAGGCGCGGTAGTGTTGCCAGATGGCAACACGTCAGCAGGGGTAGCCTACTCCAGTCCTTGGCTTTAGTTTTACTTCAGTACATTTTATGGATTCGATTGACCCAACACAGAATCTCCCAGAGGCAACTCATGAGAGAGGAAGGTGGGACAGGAACTTGGTGTCCGTTGTGGCATGGAGTCAACTGGCAACTCTGTCTGTGGTCAGTGTCGTAACCAATCCAGCTAATGGAATTGCAGCCAATCACTATTAAGTAACAAGACTCCAGTTTCAAAATGGCCTATGAATGGAGGCTGAAAGGCACCAAGCCACACTACAAAAGCAGAGTGGAACCTAATTTCTTTGAGTGCAGGCTTGCCAATGCCACGTATATCCCTATGTGAATCCTCTGCGTTATCTATTCCCTCGCCCTCGAGTTCCCCACCCTATTCACCCTCCTTTTTTCCTGTTTCCTTCTGCTCTATTGTAACTGTATTTCATTAACTGACCATGCAAAGAGTCATCAGCCAAATGCAAATAAAATAAAATCAAGTTCATTATGCCTAATTGAACATTTGACTTGTGTGTCTGTCAAAGAGCACACATGATTGTTCGAAGAAAGCAACTGGGTTCATACGAATTATCTTCAACTTGTCCTTTTTTCCTGTTTAGCCTATTACCCTATTACCAGGACCATACAATGCATCAGGCATCCGGGCGGCCTAATGTAAAGAATGGGAAGAAATGGGCCTTAACCACTGTTACATGCCTGTGGCTTTCCCTCTTAAATTCTGCATCTAGCCCCAGTTTAGCCTTTATTCAACCAGGGATTCTGCCAGGCCATGCTGACTCCAAGGTTCCAAACACCTTTTGTAACTATATTGTATTTAACCAGCTTTTTGGATTTGATCGTATTATATAGGCTGGCATTCCAGCCTACAGTTCTGGAGGGATGGCAGGTGTTATCGCCCCTTGCCCTCGTTGTGCGCCCTTGACTTCCCCTGGAGCTAACAATTCACATATGGGCCAGTAGAAAACGACACAGCCCCCCCCCGCCGAGCTGTTACAGAGATATTATGTGAATATTTTCATGTTAGATTTGTCATGTCACTTGTTGCGTTGTCCGTCTTTCCTCCTGCTTTTTAATTCTGTATTTCACTATTTATTTTATTTTTGTTTTTTACGATGAGGGGCTCCGTTTGTTACGATGATATTTTATATTCTGTAGAGCCGGGGTCCACAAACTTTGGCTCTCCAGATGTTTTGGACAACAACTCCCTTTAGCCCCAGTCTGTATATGCAAATGTGAGGGATAATGGGAGTCATAGGCCAAACCAAGCAGGTCGCTGACTCCTGCTTTGGAGATTAGATGGAAGCGGGTTCTGACTTCTTGTGGATTTGCGTATCACCTTCCATGGGTGATGGTACTAACTGGCGGATTAACCCATTTGCTTTACATCGCTTATGAGTAGCTGATGTCACTCGAACCTGTAGGTTAATCAGGAGCAGTAATGCCCTGTAAGATTTAAAAACAAAAGCTTAATGTCGTTCAGAGATTGAAAAAAGGACATGATAGAGCACACCATTGAAAAAACAACAAGAGTGAGTAAGAGAAACAAACGTGAAATAGCACACTGCAGTCTAGAATGTGCCTCAACTCACACTTTAAATTGTTTGAAGTGGGAGGCAGGCAACATTGGGAACCAGGATTGCACATGGGTTTTGGGTATGGGCCTATGTAGTGAGTAGTTACTACAACGTAGTCATCGTTTTGTGCATTTCTAACACATTTTGTAAATTATGGTGGGTTTGAAAAAAGCCAGGCAATGCCCTTCTTCCTGTTGTCAGTCTTGGTTTGATAAGGCTAGATATAAAGGACATTACCTTATAAGATAATGACAATTTCCTCATATGGGGAAAAAAGGTCACGCCTTTTGGCTAATTTGCATATCCCTGGTGCATTGCTAAGTGGGTCTGATATGAAGGTATAGTTCCAGGGATGGTTAATAGGTGGTGCTGCACTTTTGTGACTTTTAAACTGAAATGTCATATTCTAAGAAAAACATGTTATTGGGTTCCCTGGAATCGATTTGACTTTGGCAGTAAATAGGGAGGACTCATGCATCTTGAATCATAACAGTTTACTTGAATGTTAGGCCACACCTCTGCCTTGGTGAATGGGTTGCACCTTAAGAAATACACCATCTGCAACATTGAAGCATTATTTCTGCTCTTTCCAGTCCTTTACTCAAATGCCACAAATTCTCCCTTCTCTACTCCCTGTTTCAGCCTTGCTTTACCCAAAGGCCAATTTGCAAATTATTCCAAATATCAATGAACTAATACTTCTTCCGTGCTCCCTGTGTCCCAATAACTTCTCATTTCAAGTAAACTGCATTATCTTGTCCAAAACAAAGACATAAATCCCAAAATTCAAGAACACCATGCAGAAATTGGATAGATGAGGGATTTAAAGATCAATTTTGCACAAATGTTGGAAAAGTCTCCTCTATTTCAAGAACAAACAAGCAAAATGTAACAAAACTCAAAAAGAAAAAGAAAATATAGCATTAACAAGATTGGTTTACTTTTATCTCATTCTGTGTTTCGACAGTTTGAACCGTGCCAAAAAATCCATGAATCGGGCCCTGAGGGTCTAATTTGTGAGATGAGCTCACTGACATTTCCTCTGATATCTTATCACCATTCACTCTCCTGTGTCACTGTAAAAGGAAAGATTGTCAATGACAGCTACTTTTCACAATGAATCTCTTAATCACAGGACTCTTTTGGCAAAATGGCCACCTTTTGATGTATTGTTTGTTCCAATGTAGGGAAGTCATTAACTTGTATTTCCTTTGCTCACAGATCACTCTGGTATACTCAGCCAATTCTGAGTACTCGAACTGTGGTGAAAATGAATATTATAACCAAACCACTGGGATGTGCCACAGCTGCCCAGAGTGTGGGCCAGGGGAAGAGCCATATAAGGTGAGTGGACCCTGTTAGCCTTTTTTAGCGATGTGAGTCATAACACACATTTAGTTGGACAATATTCTTATTAAAAGAAAGCAGGAAAACAATCCTGGTCCATCATCAATTTAGAATCGAGGCACTTGCCGTCAATATCTCGAATGTTTGCCGTTTTCATACCCCAAATGTGTCATAGTAAGAGCACGGTCCAAGTTGTCTTCAACACCTCGGATCCATGAGTTGGTAAACGGCTAGATGTTGTTGTCAAAGGATTTCATAAGGCGATGTTGTGTGCACACTTCTGTCCGCAGTTTTTCTTTCTCCCTCGGCTTTGCCTTCATAGACAAACTTGCCAGTGCCGAGGAGAGAAGTTATATACTGCCTATAACAACATAAAAAATGCACCTTGTTTATCCTCTCTACCCTCCTACCTTTTCTCAAATTACAAAGAAAATACCTCCTACTCCGCGCTTTCGTTATGTGAAGGTGCAGCAAAGCAGGACCATGTAGGGCAGCACCTCGTTCTGAGAGAGACGCTGAGGTGCATGGTTGTGACGAATTACCTTCCGGGGCACCAGTGGTCAAGGGATGAATATCGGTTTTTAAACCATTAATCAACCCCACACCTGTAATACACCAGAAGGGATCCGAACAGATTGGAAAACACGTAAATTATAAAACCTCCTTGTCCAATTTTGGTAACATGGAAGGAACGTCAGGCTTATCTCCGCAAGGTCGTGGATCGTTGGTTAGTTGCAACACAGCGAAAATACAATTATTACCGAATGATAAAAGGCACTGTCCAGTCAAGGTTGTATAAAAATATCTACTTTATTATTACTACAACAGACAGTTTTAGCATACTAAATATACGACCCACCCTGTAAAGGAACACCGAGGACAGACAGTTTCACGAAGGACAGGGATGCACTCTGGATACTGACAGGAGGGTAGTTGGTAAAGTAATCAGTATTACTGTTCAAGATTATTTGGTTCCAGCACCAAGGGGGCAAAGGGCCGTAACTGTCTCTAGGAGCCTTCGGAGAAGCACCAGGAGGGCAGAACCACAATGTACCTGGTGCTGAAGAAGGTCTTGGTACTCGACAGCGTCAAGGTGTTTCCCGGGCTCTTTACAGCCCTTGAGACAGAGTTAGTGGTGGAGACAGCTGCAGGTACCAGGCAGGTCGGCAAGCGAGGCTGAACGGACGTCTGCAGGCTGTCCGGCGGCTCAGGGCCAAGAATCGTTGTCT
Source organism: Ambystoma mexicanum (assembly GCF_040938575.1). Taxonomy (NCBI): domain Eukaryota; kingdom Metazoa; phylum Chordata; class Amphibia; order Caudata; family Ambystomatidae; genus Ambystoma; species Ambystoma mexicanum. The sequence continues at coordinate 749,879,715 of NC_090939.1, forward strand.
CTGTGCTGGTTGGCAGATCTGGAATGCTGGTTGAGGCAGCTCCGACTGCTCTTGTGACTGCGACGTGACAACAGTCAGCGGTGCAGCTGGATGCAGTTCGAGGACTCAACTGTCTCAAAAAGGTCCTTAAAAGATGGGCGCTGGATGATGCTTGTGTGGCACTCCTCATAGCTTCTTCGCAGAGCTCGTATCTTCCTTTCAAGGCGGAAGGCCCAAAGCTCAGGAGAGTGATTGCAGGCAACAGCCTTGTCCTTTCTCCAGAGACTCTCCGGCACTTCCCACCCAGGAAGCTTGCTGGCAGACCCTAGCAGGGCACGCTGTGTGCTGGCTGGATACCGGTTCTGGAGCTGCTGGACGGGTCCTCTGAGTCTGGTATCTCTCTCTCTGTTCCCTGGGAGATGTTTAAGGGAGGGATCTTGCTGCCCTCTTGGAACTCCTAGCCTTCCTTCACTAGAGAAAGATGTAAAGTAGACTGTACTTTCAGTTCAGGTCCAAATGAGTCCTTCTTCTTATTCCTTTCGAAGTCGTCGGATGATCTGCTAAGTGAGGGGTTCAGCCCTCTTTTAAAGCCAAATGGGCCCCAGTGATTGGTGCAGGCTGAGCCTACCTTAATGGACCACTCCTGGGTCCCCGCCAACGATCTTCTTTTATGCATGAGGTCAGGACCAGAGTGCTCTGCAACAGGACAGCCAAGGTGTGACAACATATACCTAAGTGCCACCCATCTTCCTGTCTGTTGTAGATAAAACTGTCTCTCTGGTTAACTGAGCCCTCTGTGACTCTTGATTAAAGTGCAGGTTTCCCTTGAAGTATGTAGTGAGAGCAGACTTCTTATCCCCCCAAATCACATACTTCTCCCCTCTGAAAGGGATCTGCCCTGCAGGGGCACCTCCTGTAACTGCTGGACCCAGACAGGTAATTCACTGCCTTTCATACATTGAGGTGGGAACTAGCCTCAAGCTGATACATTGCATCCCAAAGGGGTGTTATCCTCGCCTTTCGTGTTGTCTGTCCAGCAACCAAGCCCCTTCAGGCTTGCCTCATCTCGTTATTATGCACTGCCACCAGCCGGATTATATAAAGGGAAAGCAGATCCATGGGGTCTTTGATATTTAAATTAGGTTGCCCGTGGCTGAAGGAAGCTGTGCCTTCTCCCTTCTTGGAATGCTTTGATGTACCCAGAGCTATCACATTCCAGCTGAATATGACAGGGGATGACAGCACCTGTACGCTGTGTCTTCCTGGAGTAGACGTGACTATGCGCTTTGTGCGGGAAGCAGATGAAATGGGTGCGGAATGGCAGCATACATTTCTCGGAGGTTGGTCTCCCATCATTCATTTTCATTACTAAAAAATCAAAAAAGCCCAGGCGAGCGCACTCCCCCCGTGCAGATGGTCGAATTCCTCACCATGGTCCAGCCTTTTCTCTGCTGCCCTTATACCCTAAAGGCCAGGTGGAGGTAGAGATGAGATGGTAGTGGCACGAGAAGTGTGGAAAAGGTAGCAGCAAGGCTCCTGCCACTGCTATTTTAAAATGAATTAGGTGTTAGTGGAATGTTTTTTCCCCCTGCTGTAACGTCGTGTTGGTGCATGTGACATCAAAATGGCAGGCAAAGGCGTGGTCATTACACTGCTGCCTCTTTCCTTTTAAGACAACGAGAGAACACCTAGCCCCAACACATACACTATGCACTATTGGCTACTTATCACACAAAACATCCTTTGTCGTTCCACGTCTGCTGTACGTGTTGCCTGGCACAGGGTTTCTTCCGTGGTGGGGTACCTGTTTGTGTTAGTTACCTGGATGGAATACCCCTTTTGTATTTTATGCCATGGTGATAGGATAGGAATTCCTGTAACTGCTCCAGTTGCTACTGCACAGGCTCAGAGCCAGACTCAATGGCATTCTTAATGTAGGAAGGAGGAATAAACAACACTCAGACTACACTATGGAGGGCAGTGATGACTTAGAGAAATGTCTCATACTAATTGCATGTGTCCCCAGGGCCAGTTCCTCAGTAAGGCAATTCCAGGTGACTGCTTAGTGCACCAACTGCAGAGTGGCACTGGGGAGGAAGGGGTGGGGGGATTACAGCCCGACAATCATTGCATCTGGCCCTATTCGGTTGCAGACGCCACAAAAATGGCACTTCTGCAGCAGAACTCCTCCTGATGTAGGCATCAATAGGGAATAGAGCAGAAGTATTAAGTACACCTGACTTGTTTGCTTGGCCAACATCCAAATAGTTCCACATGTGCCTTCTAATCCTGTAAACACTGGCCAGATTAACAAGGCATCCAGGCAAACATACCTTTGTTTTAGCTGGTTGATTTACATAAAGTACATCAGCGGAACTTACTAGTTAGCAAATATACTTTTGGGTTATGCTGTCTTTCACACAGCCTGGTTAATGTTTCTTTTTAAGTAGGTTATCAAACAGGCAAAATCATACCAATTCAATGTACATTTGGAGAGAATGCTGCTCTCGCGTGCAATACTGTCAGAATTGCAAAATAGCGTTGCTCTGAGGAAATACAATGCGACTTTTCCATCGAGTCCATTTCATAACCGTCAAAAACTATTAAATTGCAATTACCTTTTTGCGGAAGTCATGCATGTGATCCTTTGATTCTGTTAGTTTAGTAATTCTGTATGCAATGTAGTCCATTCAAGCTTTATGTCTTAAGAGATTTCGTCTAATGTATCTTCCTTGGACCCAGTCTAATAAATGTCTCCACCTTCTCCGTTTTTGCCATGCCCTGCAATTTGTCAATGTTTGGACATACAGAAGAAATGCATACAGAGGCAATGTCATGATTCCTTTCACCTCTTACAACCCCATCTCTGACTTCCAACAGCATGACCAGCACTCCCTGAATTCCCCTGGTGCCCCCATTTTGCCGCAATCTATATATCGGGCCACCCTTAAACATCAGCTGTTGTTCTGATATTATCTACACCCACCTTACTGCATACCCTAAATCATGGTTATATGTTACGAGGTCCTCCAGATGTTTTGAACTACATCTCCCATAATGCTTCAACATTGACTATGCTGACTAGAGATCATGGCAGTTCAGGCCCAAAATAGCCAGATGGGCCCAAAATAAGCAGCCATTCCCCCGAACCTTCTCCTTGCACTCCTGGTGTATTGTGCCTCAGCGTGATCCCCTGCTGACATCCCATCTTTGCCACCTTAGACTCCTGAGGAAAAATTCTGTTTTTCATATCATGCCCTGGTGCATGTCAAAATTGGCACATCATTCTTTCATGTGCCATTTGGAGTGGCAACAGTAACAGGTCGTTGTTGACAGCGTAACACTCACCATTATAAGACTATGGGCCTCATTCCGAGTATGGCGGTAAGGGATAGCGGCCACCGGTAACGAGACCGGTGGCGGTAATCCCTTACCGCCATACTCCGAGTTCCCTCAGCGCCCTCGCCCTTAACGCCTGCTTTGAGCAGGTGTTAAAGTCGAGGGCGCAAAGGGGCCTCCAAGCCAATAACGGTGACCGTAATGAACGGTCACCGTTATTTGCATCTTCCCCATTCCCATTGAGCCCTATGGGGGCACATTTGGGAAAGGGGAATAGCCTTGGTGAATGGGGAATTACCGCCCCGCCAACCTTGGAATGGGGCGGTGATTCCGCCATCCACCAAGGCGCTGCCGGTCCGGGTACGGCGTCAACCAAGGCGTTAATAGCGCCATTGGTTAGCGCCGTACTCAGAATGAGGCCCTATGAAGTCCTGTTCTGCAGTTAGTCCCAGCAGACTCATTGTTTGAGTACCCTTTTAACGGGATAGTCACTAAATCTTGAATAGTCTTCCCCTGTTTCTTCTCTTCCTGCATTTCAGCTGGATACTAAATTGCTACCGTTTTCAGTAAACCACTGTTGTTGACCTTCACCTGCCGCCATTGAGCACTATTGCGCTTCACCTTTGTCCTATTGATTCATGGGCTGGGAACATGAGGCACTCTCAAAGGCAATGGGCACCAATTCTGTGTCTATTGCCTGGACAGGAAGGGAAGACACAGGCACAGTTCAGATCAAGGGATCTACAAGCAACCAGGGGAGGAAACAGTGGGGAACAGATCACTGACTATAAGGCAGGGTGGGGAGTGGAGGCTGTGTGGACCTAGGTGTTGGGGAAGAAATTGGCACCATGGCGCCCCCCACAGCTGAAATCCGCTATATGGAAGATCTTTGAACTCAAATTAAGCTGTCATTAGCACTGTAATTTGCATCAAATCCAAAATGCAGTATGCATCAGGCAAAGTCACAATTACTTTTTAGCGGTAAAAAAAAAAGAACAAACAATTTAATGGTAATGCTTGAGCATATACTTCTTAATCTTAATCTATGGGGCGGGCATCATTATGTAATCGGAGCAGGATGCCAGAATTTCGTACGTTTTTTGTGCTGTTGCAAAAAACAAAAATCTCTACGCACATCAGTAAAGCCCTCGCACACGTAGCTGCTGCTCAGCGAGAGACACTGGGAACGCTCTCCTATTCATGAAATTGTAAACACCCCAGAGACCTTTTAGCCTGATTGGACATTACTCTACCGTTGAGATGTATACGCCCCATCAAATTGGTAACCATTTAGCAAATGTCCCCCAAAGCGGTGGAATTGCCCAGCATGGCTGTGATTCCTCTGGGGTGTTTCTGATACGTTGCTATACTCTCTATCCCCCTCTTTACTTCACATTCATTGAACACATGACGCATTTGCACTCTAAAGATGCTGGGTTCATTTACGTTCACTGCAATAATCTTGCCATTGTGTTATTTGTTCTGGGTAATGTGTGCGTGCACCCCCAGGTAACTGTAAGTTGCGTTACATTGCATGGGTATATGGTGTCAACCAGAAACCTGAAATACACTTTTTCAGTAGCATATACTACAAAAGATAGTCTCGAGTTCTGGTGATATATATCATCAGTGTATGTTTGCATTGTTCTATTTGCTCACATATAACAATCAGCCCCGGTAAATTAAAAACAAAGGCTCTTGTGTGTTGACTCCCTACTTCTCGTTTGTGATCTTGCATCATCGGGTTCTCGTCCAGGCTTTTGGTGCTGTGTTCCTGTATGGGGATTGCAGAAGCTTGTGAGATGAAACACTTACAACGGTCATTAACAAAGAGCTACATTTGCTTTTCAGCAAAGGTAGCTTGCCGTTTAAGAGCTGTTGCAAAATTGAATTTCGGTGTTGAGCAAAAAGGTCCGTGTAGTGTTTGAAGGCATATTATATCATCCTATTGCTTGGAGGTATCACTTCGAACAAAGGTGAATGCTGTTTCTCTCTACCCTTCCTGTTTTACAGAACTGTGGCTATGGAACAAAAGATGAAGACTATGGGTGTACTCCCTGCCCGTCTGGCAAGTATTCAAGAGGAGGATACCAGTTGTGTAGACGACACAAGGACTGCGAAGGCTTCTTCCGGGCCACTGTACTGACTACTGGCAATGCAGAGAAGGACTCCGAATGCGGCCCTTGCCTCCCGGGGTAATGCCTACACTGTTTGCATGAACACCACAAACTCACACAGATACTTTGCTAATTGCATTGAGATTCTTTGTTTGATAAAGGAGTGTAGCCTTCATTGTCAACTCCTTTTAGCATTGGAAAATAGAAAGTGATGCTTTAAAACATTGGGCCTCATTACGACTCTGGCGGTAACCGAGCCGGAAAAACCGGCAGGTTACCGTCGGACTCTTATCACCATTCCGCCTCCGTGATTCCCAGAATTACCGGGGCATTACGACTCCGGTGAACCGGGAATTCCGGAGGCGAAATTCGGTAAATCCCCATTCCCATTGAGTCCCATAGGACTCAATGGGAATGGGGAAGTGGAAACACCGGCACCATCTCGTGATGGTGCCGGTGTTTCCTCGTCCGCCTGCAGACGGGTGGTGTTAAACCCGCCAGGTCAGACCTGGCGGGTTTGACACCTCCGCCTGCAGGAGTTGTGATCGCCCGGCATGGAAACAACGGTGGCGGCGGGTTTACCGCCACCGTTATTTCAATACCGGGTGACTCGTAATGAGGCCCATTATTTTCATCAAGGTATTTATTGAGCGAAGACCTAGCTTCGAGAAGCAACAGAGCGCTTTACAGAGGTATGCAACAATATAGATGCATAAGAGAGAGCTTCAAAGAGATATGCAACATTACAGATGCATAACGGAGCACTTTTCAGAGGTAACAACAGAACAGATGTACAGGGGGGTAGGATACAGAGGGGGGGCACAGAGGAGGGATACAGCTGTACCAGGTGGCGGGGAGGAGAAGGGCGGGAGGAGAGGGGCAGGCCACGTCTAGCGTGTCAGGCGGTGCGAGGGGCGATGTGATGGCCTAGGTGTTGGCAGGGTAAAGGTATAAAGGTTTATACAAATGTTTCTGTACGTTTATGCAATCAAAGAAAAATGTGCCAGGCAGGTAATGATGAAAAAAGGCATACACGTGTCCAACAGGATGCCCAGAAAGGCCATTGGCTATGCAACGAGCTGCTGAAGGAATATTCAACAACGGGAGCATGAGCTTGGCTTTTTCATAGTCATTAGGCGGTCAAAGGAGATGGGGCCGCAGGTCTGACAATGCAGGAAAGAGGAGGGCTTCCGGAAACGGCAGTCCTCCACTCCTAACACCAAGTAAGCCATGTTCATGGGGATTGCACTAACACGAGACATCCCCAGGATGCTTCACTTCCTCACAGCACGTTTTAAAAGGAGAAACACAAAGTGGCACACACATGCTGATCACAGGCCAGCCTGGGCATGGCCTGGGTTTGGATCAAATGAAGTAGGCCTCAAACATAGACAAAAAATGTAGTGAGTGCAATTAGTCTACGCCAATATGTTGTCATCAGGTCTTGCCCATTTCTGTTGCTCGGACCACCACCTAAGGCAGTACAATATAATGGTAATTAAAAAAAAACATCCACCAGTAAACAGGAATGAAGGGAGGAACATGGTGCAAGGCGAAGACATTCCCTTTCTTCTATTTTTGTCGGCTGCAAAAATCGGTCTTTTGGTTAGGCACCCTACAAAAAGCAAATAAATGTCATAGAACTGGTAATTTACCATCACATCAGCGATTTATCAGCGTTGCTCCCGAGAGCTGCCCACTCGCTCAGCAAGAAGAGCCATGTAGTTGTGATCTTTGTCTTCGCCGTACAGAAGATGCCTGTAGCGGGGTCCTGGAAGGGTCTGGTGGGTCCTATGGATGCACCTGAATCAAGCAGGGAATTTGTTGTGTCCCCAGTGCTTTAGGGGGTGCAGAGTCAGGGTGGGTCTGACAATGTGTGGTCGGCACCAGTGATGGGAGTATCACCAAAGTTCTAAGCGCGCTCCAGCACTACTGTGGAACTCAGTGCTGAAAGGGTCTTCATGGGTTTCAGTTACTGCCGCAACCAGAAAAGAGTACCACTCCACTGGGAATGAAAACGATGGAGCAATATCTTATAGACAAGGGGCCCTTATCCATCATATTTTCAATGCAAGCCTTTACCTGGCCAATAAATATCTCCTTCTTAGAAAAAGGAGATTACTGTGTTCTGCATATGACATAGCGAGAAGGAGAAACACTGGGAGCACCCAAAGTAGGTGCCCCTGTCTGTCAAGAAGCTCTGGCTCTGGACCCGCCATCTGAAGGAAGAACGCTGAGTTGGCATAATTCTGTGTTCTTTTATATATTCTATTTATTTCTACTGTCGATCCCATGTACTGCACTGCCCCTCCCCCTCGCACTTTTCCCCTTGCCCCTTCCTCTGCACCTGCGCAATCTCAATGTCACCAGGCCTAGTAAGATCGTTGTCTCTGTCCTCCCTCTGTTCCCCCTTGCTTGCCTCGTCGCGCATTGTAACACTTGTGTATAGGTGTGTTATAAATGCCATATCATATCATATCATTCCACGTGCACATCCGGAGGTAAGGAATGAGCCCTGTGTTTAGGAGCGAAGAAAGGAAGAAGTCAAGTCACGGAGGTATATTGGAGTAGGAGATTAAATTTACTAATAAAAATGAGTGTGGCTTCTATGGAAAGGAAGGACTCCCCTGATACGGATTACAAAAGATTCCTTAGGCTTGCTGGTGAAAGCTGTAGCGCTCTCCATTCTGCACAGTAGCTAATAGATCACAGAGCCCGAATATGCAGTACTTAAATTAATAACTTTCTCAGTGTACCTAACCTTTTCCCTTCATTTGTGGTTTGGCAGGGACTGTGTTTACTCAGTGTGGGTGCCTCCACAGTGCCATCCTTTGTTGCAGATGTACACACTGTGCACCGAAACACTCCAAGTGCATTCAGGGACTGCGACTCCAGGCGTTGAGCATGCCAACGAACGTCCCGTACGTGGGGCGTGCGTGCGTGAGGGAGATGGCGGATTGAAAGATGTGGTTTGGGACTCGAAGAGCTGGATGAATTAATTGGATACCGCTGAGCTAGATCAAGCAATAGGTGAGGAGCCATGGTTAATCGCCAAGGACTAGATTAGCTTAAAGACTGGTTGGAATAGATGGTCTAACGCTTAATGGTGGCTCCGTTCACTTCAGATTTTGACTGGTGATTTTTCTCGAATTCATTTTGGTAGAGCAGCCTAAAAAAAGAATAAATAAAAAAAAAATGTATATATATATATATATATATATATACATATACATATATATATACGTATATATATATATACATTAATTAAGGTTACGTGTGATTGTCTGTGGAGTTTTAGAAAATTATCTTTTTTTTTCATAACTTTGCAACCCTTCCATGAAAAATTCAGAAATGAATGCACAGTAAAATTGTGAGGTAGCCGACCTTACATGGGGATTTTTCAAAGTTTTGAATGGATGGTCTTATATTTGAAAAAGAACAAGTTTAAATGACATTTTTAAGATGTGGATGTTCCTGGGAGGAAAGAAAATTGCCCACATATCTTTAAATTGGAATCGTCTAGTGGCACAATATTTGACATGCACCTGTTTTCCACTAAGGGTTGTTACAATGAAAATAAATTGTGAAAATGGAGGTTGTCATTTTTTAAATGTATGCATTTTAAAATGTATCCACATTTCACGCACCACACAAGCATCATACATTTCTGGACATTTAAACCTTACGTTAATCTACCATGCACGCACACATACTCACACATACGCAGCAGCAAATTTTGAGATATTTGAGCCTAAACATTTGTTTTTCCTATGAGAAAAACCCATGTTAAAAGCTTCTTAAAACATTTATCAAAATGATCATTTTTAACAATATGAAGCAACCTAAAATGAATTAAGAAATGTTCCAGGCAGGGGCGGCTGCCACGAAAATTGACTGTGGAATTTTCTCCAATATTTTCATGGAAGGATTCAAGAGTTATTAAGGAACGACATTTTCTGAAACTACATATACAATTCGTCTTAATCTCAACAGTTGCATGCGCTAGCACGGGGTGGCATAACACGTGTGTTTGTGTGTATGTGTGTGTAGGGGAAAGGCTGGGGAGGTGTGGGCTGGCCTGGGGAGGAAGTATGGGAGACCCCCTTAAAAAAATAATAGAACTAACTAAATGAGGTCGACCAAAACTAGCACTCAAAAATTGGAGTTAATGAAAACACATAAGTCTAGGGTATGGCTTTGGTAACCAGTTGGCTGTAATTATATTAAGGCACTGCAATACGGGCCTGAAATTAAAGTGGGTGCTGCTAAGATCTGGCCATCCAGATCATCTGCAACTGGTAGGTCTTGTGCAGGACATGAGTGCCATGTCCTCCGCAGTTCAGTGCTGAATCTTCAGAGATCATCAGCAGTTCGACAAACTCTCCTCAGACCAGTACGTGCAAAGTAGGCTCCAGATCTGCTCTTGGTTTGTTCATCCAGTGAATAGTAAAATCCAGTCACCTTTTCATAATGACCCATAAATATGCAAACGATCGCCATTGAAATTCATCACATGTCATATTGCGAAACCTGACCGTTTTTTTTACTCAGTGGTTCCAGGTGGCAAGACTTAATCCAGGTAACTTGGTCAAAGAAAGTATGTTCAACTTTTTAAATCCTTTAAAATTGTCATTTGGTTTATAAAATGTGGTGCTTAAAACAAGACTGTTTAAAAAAAACAATGACTGTTGATAAAAAGTCAAAAATGCACAATGACAAGTGAAAAAGGATTCATGGTGTTGACAAACAATAGGCAGGGATTCGAACAAACGCTGCTTCATTCACCAAACCATGTGCAGTTGTGAACTGGGGCACCCCTTCCAATCATCAGTTGCTCTACCAGCCAATTAGAGACGAAAAATCAGCCTACGATAACATGATATCTCTGTATGGTGAGGCACTAGCCCTGGCAGACCCTGCATATCAGTTGCTGGTCTCACTTCAGGTGGTGTCCAGTCATAATGTCGAACCAATAATGTCGAATTACAAAAATGTCGAATCCAAAAAGTCAAAAAACAAAAATTTCGAATTTTTTATTTTATTTATAAATTTTTTTGGGGCTCCGGGGGTAAAAAAAAAGGGGCAAAACAAAAAAATAAATAAAAAAGGGGGGGCTGGGGGGAACCCCCCCATTTAAAAAAAAAAGCAACCAAAAAAAAAAATTCGACATTTTTGTTTTCGACTTTTTGTTTTCGACTTTTTGACTTTCGACATTATTGGATTCGACTTTTTGACTATTAACCCTTCAGGTTACTGAAAGCAGTACTGTAATTCATTTTGGGAAGATTACATTTTTAATAGCAACTATGTTCTAATGGGCGATGCCTACAAAGTTGACGGAATATCACACAAAGACCCTTACCTCCCCGGAGCAATAGGCAGGCGTGCGTTGGCCCGTTAGGTTGGTTAGGTTGTATCCATCATACAAAGGGGTTGCATGCAACTCCTCCTATAGGGGCCACCTATGGGTAGGAGCCACATTAAATGTTTTCCATCTCTTCCTTACCACCACCAAAAGAGGCTCCGCTTGAGTGCATTGGGTATAAAATCATTGCTCGCGATAGTGCCCTTAAAGTCACTTTACCGACAATGTGTTGTCATCAAGTCTTGCCCATCTGTGAGGATCGGACCACCACTTAAAACAGTATAATATAATGCTAATAAAAAAAACATCCACTTGTAAACAGGGATGAAGGGAGCAACATGTTACACGTTTTTATTTCAAATTCCCAGGCAGTGGTGATGTTTCCAGAGATTGCACCAATGGCAGGAGTCACGATCATGACAGTGCCAGTAATCCCGCAGATGGCAAACTGGTACTTGGCTGCATTTTAACCCGTGAAAGCCAAGACAGCATTGAGTGCATGTACTGCATGTCAGAGATGCCTAGAATATCATTACGTCAGCATACACATCATGACACATCATGAAATGCACCGGGACACACAGAGGTGCCACAAAGCGAGTTCATTCACTTTTAAATGTCCGATTGTCGATGTCGAGATATTTCCAGTCTTGCTTCGTTTCAACCTGAATCTACTCAGGGCTGGTAATAACAGCAAAGAACATCCATTCTGCCCACTCAGATTATGAACAATTCCACCTAACAGCAGATATACTAAATGGGGAAAATGGTAATTCCTACATACCTATGTGTCCAATGTTTATCTTCTTTTGGCAAACAAACAGAAGGTAACAGACAAATGGACGATCTGCTTTAACATACTTTTCTGTGCACCAGGGTGTGATTGTAATCTACACACTCCATGAAGGCACTCCCTAAAGATATGTTTCCTCACTCCTGCCTCCATCCCCATTCCTGCATACTTGCGCGATATTAGTCTCTAAAGGGAAAGGATCAGAGCTGTGTTACACAACAAAACATTTATTCAGAGTATGCAGCCAAGGTACCTGCAGAGGCGCACCCTCACCAGTGCTGCCCCTCCTGTGTGTCCACCTGCTTACATTTCTTTTTTCACCCATTGAAGACAAAGGTTCTTCAGATCGTCAACTATTCTCTCTGCACATTACTCGTTATAGAGGGTTTTCTGTTTGTAAGCCATGCCTTTGCCATTAGTCGTATGCTCACGAGTCCCTGGAGAATACATCTCAAAGACACCCCTTTCATTTGGGTGCTGCATGTGGCTCGCCTTCGTTTTGGCTGCGCGTTTGCACTTCAAATACTTCGCCGAAGACTTGAGAAGGTGCTTTCTGTGGAAGCCAACTGCGGCTTGATCTTCAGGGAGTACTTTCAGGTAAGTACAATTCCTACTTTTTCCTCCAAGTGCCATCCTGCTGGTGTGTTGCTGCACATCAGCGGCATAAGAAGGACTGAATTCATCTTTGAGAATGACTCCCTCTGAGATATAATAAACTCCCTAATCCACCTTGAGCGTTTCAATTGACCCCAATTAAATCCGTGATCTGGCCAGATTTGAGATAAAGGACAAGATATTGGGCCTCATTACAAGGTTGGAGGTAGGCTACCTCCAAACTCACATCCGGGTCCGGCACCCGCGAATGGGCAATTACCACGCTATAACGGTACCGGTGCTACCATCATGATCTGCTTGCGGGTGCCGGTACAGCCATCAGGTCAGACCTGGTGGCTGCAAGGGCACCCACAAGCACAATTCCTAGTATGGTAATGAGGCCCATTGTCTAGGTTCATGCACCACAACCAAAAGACAAAAGTGTATATTTATTGAAAGCGTGGGGAAGATGTTATGGTAGCCTATGGTAGCCTTGCTAATAGCCTTTCAGTCAGTACGTCAAACTTTATTTCTGATTTGAAAACAATCCTTAAAAGTAAATGTGCTTATATTCAAATACAATCAGCAGCTCAAGGCTTACTATAAAAATCATTTAAAAGAAATATGATAAAATACAAATAATTGAATAAATATGTTCTGATAAAATTCACAGACGAAGTATAGTAATAACCTTTATCATAAACCTTAGACATTCTGTCTAGATTCGGGATTCAAATAGAGTTGTATCAACCATACGTGATAAATAAAGGGGCTTACACTAGGAGCCCTGATTGCTGACATATGAAGTCTCTAAATGCCACCTTTTGGGACAATTACTTTTGTTTCCACCTAATAAAGCCCCACCTCCTTCTGTGCTTTGCATATAGTTTGTTCAGTATTGGTTCACACACCTTCTGAGTTCATGGTTACAATAGAATTATATTTAATTTTGTGATGATCCTTCAAATGGCGTCACTTCTCCAGAGTGGAAAACCCCTCTCCACGAGGCTAGGGAGGTGAGACCGCAAACCAATAATCCCCTAGGGATGGTAATATGCGGGTGGATCTCATGGAGAGAGGCTCCTCTCCTGGGCATAAAGATGCGATTGGTAAGCACAGCCGCTTTAAACCCCAGCTCCGTAGGTTGATGATAGGACCTGAACCTTATGGGTCTAAACATATGTCTAAAACCATGTGCTACTGTGAAACATTAAACTCTGAGACAAAGAAGCTCTCGAGAACACTACAAGTGACTGGGGAAAACTCCAGAACAGCTGTAGTCAATGGAATGGATGTTAAGTCAGGGCGGGCCCAACTATATCAGGGCAACAGAAATCAATTACAGAGGAAGGGTACCAGGAAGGGTCCAGGAAGGCTATTGGGAGGGTACCAGGAAGGGTACCAGGAAGAGTACTGTAGAGAGTGCTAGAGAGAGTACAGAGGAGAGAACTGGAGAAAGAAACTGAGAAGGCGAGAGCAATAGAGGTGGAGAAAGAAACCAAAAACCAGAGAGCGATTGAAGCTGAGAGGATTCCCAAAGGCAGGCACGAGAAGCTCGAGCAGGAGACGTGGAGGGTGTGGTTCAAGGAAACACACAAGGACGTCTCACAAGCTGACGGGGTGTTGGCTATGGAGAAAGCAGAAATGCAGAGGGGAAAAGGGGCCTCCCGCATAGAGGCAGAACGCCAAACTCTATACATCTGAAAACTGGTGGCCATTCAGTGAGAGTGAAGCCGAACAAGGAGTGTCAGAACACCCCGGTTAACCATAAGGACATTGCTCATAAGACACAGGGAAAGCATCAAACCCGTCGGTCGAGAGTTGGCCCTACAGAAGGATGAAGATTGGGTCGTGGTGGAGTGTCCTGTAGTGGGTGGACCCGGTGGTCCAGCAACTGAGCGGAAACCGCTAACACACCCGTTCGCACAGCTACCTACACAAACCTGAACAGTATCCAAACAGGTTGTGGCTGGACGATCAATACAAGGAGGGATGGTCAAGCCAAGGATCTGCTTCCCAATAGCCAGCTGTACAAAGCTCAAGAAGCAAAACCTGACGAGAGTGGGAAAAGGCGATTGACTGTCATGAAACCCACCCCGAACCGGTGAAGACTCCTGACAGCAAGTACCAGGTAACAGAAATTATTAAAGTTCGGGAGAGTGTCAAGGGAAATCTAAGAGAGACTCAGAAGACGTTTGTACTACCAGGATGGTGTAAAGAACTGTTAGCTGAACACATCTAAAGATGAAGAACAGTGAAAAGCAAACCCTCACATGGAAGATGAGATTAAAGTCTGTCATTACCGCTCTGGAAACCAGACACCCCTTGAACCGTATTCAAGGGGTTACCTTTTCAAGTACAACCCAAAGAAAACAAACCCTGTCAATGTGTCTTCGAGACTATCGTCTACGAGAACAGAGTTCTCAGGAGGGTTATCACTGATAGAGACAGAGGTCCTCCTGGGAACACCCCAGAATCATCCAGAGAAGCTCTACCGAGCCAAGCTCCAATTATCTTCTGTCATCAGTCTGTTACACATTGCTGATTGTTCAACACCAGATCCTGCTAAGAGTCCCGTCTTTTTAGCTCAAAACCTCAACCATAACTTCTTCAAGATAAGAAGAAAGCCATTATCATTGTCATTTTCTTCAGGCTTGAAAAGCCAGAAAATTTGAAAATCCTTTGAGACTGTAAACCAGGCCAGCTTCACTGCAGTGTGGTGCTGGAGAGTCAGGAAGAACTCCTGGGAACAGCTTTGGCATCCCAGTGGGGACGGATCAAGAATTGTGCAAAACCCACAGACTGTGAAAACCTCCAGAAGGGAGCTTATTAAGAACCGTGGAAGTCATTGGGTAAACCATCTAGGAGTAGGGAGTCATTTTCCTAGCCCCACAAGGACTTTACGTGCTTGGGTGATCTTCTGTTGGATTACAGAGAACCCAGAACTTTTATGGAACTTTTGTTTTGAATGGAAATTTTGCTTTGAACAACATGAGAGCCGTTTGGACGGAAGAGAAGGGAGTCATCCTCCTGGATTACAAACAGTAGCTGGGCTTTAAGGTGTAGTGACAGGGCTAGAGTAGTAGACTTTGTGACGGGGGCGGTGCCTTTTTGTTTTGAATCACACAGACTTCCTGGGGGGGGCAGAGTTTTTTAGTTTAGGTGGGGAAACCCCTTTGGAGTTGGGGATAGACAGGTTTGGTTTATCATTTAATAAATGTCCATAGCAACCACTATGGTACCACTTGGTCAGTCTCTTCATTCCTTGTTCACACAATTTCTTGGAACACCACCTTTTTAGTAGCTGTCATCTCAGCTTGCAGAGTGAGTGAGCAGCCAAGTCGTTCAGCTGCAGAGCCATATAAAGGCTTTCCCAGAAACTAGGTAGTGGTGCACACTCACCTCCCCTTTTCAGTTTTGGCAAATGCTTCCTGGTTTAGCACTTTAACAAAACATTTTACTGTGCAAAAAAGTTCTGAACGCAATGACATTAGGAATAATATCCCACGAGTAAAGAGAACAGGGGACTATGTTTGATGTGTAAGTTGTTATTTTGCATGTGCAGTTGTGCATGAGCAAAGAAGCGCAATTTTAAACGTAAATGGAGGTTTATATGTCTCTTTTTGCCCCGTTCACAAAGCTGGACCAGTGGGATGTGGAGAACCCGCAGATATTTTAGCGCAACCTGCATTCACAAATGTGATCCAATCATATTTCACAAATGTGATCCATTCACATACATTTGCTAATGCCCTGCCAATCCACTGTGCTTGGTTTTACCTGACCCTTCTGTGTATTAATGTAAATTGGGCTAGCGGTGGCATTAGTTGCTGCTGTCCCAAATCATTTCAAATGTCCTGGTGACAGGCCAATAGCATATCTAGACCTTGGATGGATATTTGGAGACCAGTCACCAACAGATAAGGTGGTAATCGATAAGGCTAGTAGAGCAGTTGTGGTCACATGAACTTGCACTGCAGCTCTGCAAGCTTAATTTGCGCTTTTTCTGCCAATAATCTAATGATAAAGGCACATCCAGCTGAGCTGTCGTAGGATCTGTGTCCTTACATGGCCAAGTACTCGTATCTCTTCATTATCTACTTTGTTCCTTTGTCAAGAAAGCCTCTCCCTGTTAAATGCCACTGCCATCTTGTGCATTTTTGTAGTTTTCAATCTTTTAGTGACTTCTTTTTGGAGACATCTTTCTATAATCCTCTTCCTTATGACCTATGTCTTTCCTTTCTGTACTTTATTAAACAGCCGCATGAATATTGCATTGACACAGAGCCTGGGATAGTCCAGGACCAGCAGGACCAAATAGATGGAGGAATGTTAAACTAGAACAACACAAAGAATCCCCACCCAATTAAGATAAGAGGATTATTACGGTGTATAAAAAAAATGAAAGTAATTAAAAAGCTTCCAAGAATAGCTTTTTTCAGGCAAGGAAACTACAGAGGCTAAAAGAAGGGATCAATAGAAGACACACATAATAGGGCAGTTTCATGAATGAAACGAGAATCCTAGAGCAGCGCGACTTGAATAGAATTGGCCAATCAATTTGCCAGCGATCTCAAGAAGATAGCTGAGGAATGGTTATGCCCAAGGAGCGTGATTATAATCTCCTATAGAGATTGCCCATGATGTTAATAAGACCCCCGAGGAATGTCTATGCCCTGGGAGCATGGCTAGACAGAACATGTGCATGGAGGGTACTCAGAATAGGATATTACCTATCTGTGTCAAACAAATACATCTGGCAATAACAAAAAAATCATTATGCATTATGAGACCATTTTTTATGAATTGTTAGACAGTTTACTGTTTTTGTTGTAAGAACGCGTTGTAGTAAAGGAGGTATAGCATAATTTTGTATATTATTGGAATAATACGTCTTTATTAAAAGAAATCATATGTTTTTGTATGTAATGTGATAATGGGAATTGCACTCCGCAGAGGAGGCCGGCATGAAAAAAAAATGTATATGCACATAGATTATTTATTAAACAGCCATATATCCTCAATTGCTCTCATCAGCTTCTGCAACCTTTCTCATAATGGTCAGACCAGTGATGCATTCTCGAGTAGATGTACAGAACACGTGGTTTGCAATCGCTTCAGAATTTGCAGGGGTGCATTTGCCTTCTCCCGCTCTGACCCTCCTCTTTAATCAGATATTGGTCTCATTGCCATGAGCATGGCGATGGCTTCGCAACTCCGACCTGCCTAACCATGTGTTTCACAGTTTACCGTGTTAAACCTCCACTTTTTCTTGTAGTTGCTAATACTCTACAAGGAAAGTGATCTCTGTTTTAGTTTCACCAAGTAAACTGCCTCTTATAACATCTGGCTCCAATTAGGGCAGCTCGGAATGATGATTTCACCCCCTGAAAGGAATCCCTCCCTTCATTTCCTTTCCAGTCTTGTAACCGTGCAATAAAAAATACAGTTCTATGTTTGTTTTTCATTTGCATTTTTCTCGTGTGCACTTTCTTCATGCACTTTTGCTTGGTGAGATTTTCATGCAGGCATAAAACAAATGGATTCCTGTGTAATCTGCTTCGAGTTTGCACCTGCATAATACCAGGCGTATCCCATAGGATTCCACTAGTTAACATACCATGCAAAGTGTAATTTGCAGGCAGTGTATACTTGTTCAAAAGATGGAGAGGAAAATTCAAGTGTTAAAGCGAGTTTGCCTTGCTTTACCCTTTCCTTTTCCCCTCCGACTTGTTATTCTTTAAAATCGCATGTAGGGTACCCAACAGCCCATAAGTGCTATCAGCGGCAGGGTTCGAAAATGCTGGGAGCTATTTAGCTCCTGCTTCTAGCCTACGAGAGCCTGGTTAGCTTGAAACCAACGGCTACCAAGAGCTACATTTGTCATGCTATGTTATGTTACATACATTTAATAGCGCACATACACCCAAAGGCACAAAAACACAACAGATACAGCCAGAGAAATAAGACCCTAAACCCTAAAATAGAAAGATTTAAAAAAATGCCTAAACTGGAGATCATTCTCGATAGCCCCAAGAGAAGCCGAAAGGAATTCCGCAGTTTGAGAGTGGTAACAGAGAAATACCACCCCTGATCCTATTTAACCCCAAAACGGGGGAGAGAAATAAAATGAGCATCCTATGGCCAAAGAGAACACCCAGGGATCTAGGGTGCAAGCTTATCCTGCAGATATTCTACACCCTGGCCATAAAATGCACAGTGAACTATGCATAAAGACTTGAATTCAATCAATTTCGTGACAGGAAGCTAATGAAGAGGCACCGGAGAAATGTGAGAACTGTAATTTAAGGTAAGGGGTGCCAGTCGCAACCCAAGATGCCAGATTTTGAAGAAGCTGCAGCTGGCCAATGCGGTAGAGAGGTTGAGCCAGGAAAAGAGAATTGCAATAGTCGATGCGACTTAAAATAAGGGAGGCAACGACCAGAGCATGAATACGTGAAGGAAGAAAGGGTAAAACCCTATAGTGGACCTTTAGATGGAAATGGCCAGCCTGACAAATAGCGCTGACCTCGGCCTCCGTAGAAAGAGAGCCAGAAATGCTAAAGTCCAAATCTTTCACAACAGACACTATTGTAGGAAAGGAACTCAAAACACAAGGCCAAAAAGAAGGAGCCCACAGAGATGAAGTGGAAGGGGGGCCGACCACCAGTACCTCCGCCTTGTCTTCATTCAGCTTATGCCAATTGTTGCTCATCCAACATCCCAGACACTCCCTAAACTGAGACGGCGTATCAGGCTGGGTGAGATTAAGCCGTCCAATAATCTGTGTGTCATCAGCATAGGAATAACAGCATAGGGTGTGGGAGTGGATGAGTTGAACAAGAGACTGAATTTACATGTTAAATAGAATAGGAGACTAGGCAGAGCCCTAGGGGACCCAACAGGAAAGACATCTAGAGTGAGAGCCAAAAGGAGAAAGAGAGAGAGAGATTGGCCTCTATCAGTCAGGAAGGAGGCAAACCAAGACAGCACTGGACAAGAGAGTCCTGCGCAAGCCAGGCGATCCATCAAGAGGGAGTAGTCGACCGTGTCGAAAGCAGCAGAGCTTTCTAATAAAATCAGTGCTGCAACTCCCCCCTCATCAACCAACCAGATAAGTTCATCCAGGATTCTCTTTACGCAGAGGCCAGCGCGGAATAGCACCTTAATGGGGTCAACAAAGTTAGAGGTTTGCAGGAAGGAGCTAAGAAGAGGAAAAATCTAAGATTCTAAACGCTTCATACGAAAAGGAAGGAGTGAGATCTGATGGAAATTAGCTGGGGTAGCAGGACCAACAGCGGTATTTTCATGAGGGGAATAACAAGAGCTTACTTCAACGCCGCAGGGATGGAGCAGGACAAACATGAAGAATTCACTGCTTAAACCACTCAAATTGCAGCATCCGGCATAATATCCTTGAGCACACCCAAGGGAATGGGATCAAGGGGGAGGCAGATTTAAGACCCCTGGTAGCAGCTAATATAACCACAGGAGTAAACAGATGAAAAGTGGACCAGGAGTGTAGGGGGGCAACCGCCTGGACAGATGGGGCCAGATTACCCAATCTCAAACCAGATGACAGAATTTTATTGCAAATATCCTCAATCCTCTTTACAAATAAATCGGACAGAGAGTAGCACAATGTTTGCGAGGAACAACACCTGCCAAAGAACTAACATTAGACGAGAGTGACCGTATCAGTGGAAATAATTCCTTAGGTTGATTTAAGGCAATCTCAACTCTGTTGGTATAGAAGACACATTTGCCCTCACAGATAGCTTGATGATATTGCTAAGTAATTTAACATAGAACCACCTTGTCATTTTGACTGTAAGTGGAGCACCACTTGCGCCCCGCTTGCCTCCGTTTAAGCAGGAGATCTTTCGGTTATTCAGTGAACCAACGTTCAGATGAGCGACGACATAGCCCAAAAGACTTCAAAGGAGCAAGATGGTCAGCTAGGGAAGTAAACATATGAGTTAAATAAAATAGGTATACAGAGTGGGTACTGTCGCATTTATCTCTAATAAAAGGGATAATATCCTTTGCCACTGAGCGCCAGCTGCATTTTAGAATATCCTATGTCGCGGGAGTCACCTGTGCAACCCGGGTATGGCTCGTCGGGCCAGCTGGTGCCTTACAAACATGTATATGTGACATTAACTTTGAGGATTTGAGAATGATATTCGGGAAGAATTTGAACACATCCAATACATATTTAAACACAATGCATCATAAATAATAGCCAATAAGTCAAAGTCGCATCTCTTGGTAGCTCTGGGTTCCCGTACGGCAGCTCCTGCCTACAGGGTGATGACCAATACCCAGGAAGAGGCATAGAGAAAGTCAGTAAACGAGCAGAAGGAAAGACTGAGTTGCAGTTTTTGAGGATTACTATTGGCGGCATCAAAGTGGAGCCAAAAATCTGTAATGTCTCTGTCGCTCTCTTCTCTTCATGCAGGCACTGACAGTGAAAGATCAGCCTTTAATTAAGATATGTGGCTCATTGTTATAGGAATGATGATGCATATTGGTGCTGTGCATTTTCCTTTCTTAGTTGCACAATGATGTAAAACTCGACTAGGAACCAAAAGTGGCCCTTGGATTTTTTTCTAAAGTGGTTCCATGCACCACAGTGCAAAGCAGGCCCAACCTCTCTAAGTACTATTTGGGTGGGGGAGGGGGGTGTTCTGCCAAAGCAAATTTAGAAATACATGGCTCCAAATAGTGCATTTTAAAGCATGTTTGCACTTATATAGAAATTAAAAAGTATTTAAACAGAACAAAAA
Source organism: Ambystoma mexicanum (assembly GCF_040938575.1). Taxonomy (NCBI): domain Eukaryota; kingdom Metazoa; phylum Chordata; class Amphibia; order Caudata; family Ambystomatidae; genus Ambystoma; species Ambystoma mexicanum. The sequence continues at coordinate 749,900,691 of NC_090939.1, forward strand.
ACAGACATATAACATTTGTTAAGCAGGGACGTCATGTGGGGGTCGCCATGGGTCGCAGCTGCGACCCCCTGGTCTCCCTTGCTAACCCTCTGGAGAAAAAAAAGAAACTGGCTCGCACCATGCAGTTTTGTGTTTGGAGTAGCTGGCTTTTTTATTCAGGCCTCTTAAAAAAGAACAGGGGCTTTCACAAGTGTAATACTTTGAGCAGTGACCCTAAATAAGAAAGAATAAAAATAACAAATAATTTGTCTTTCTGGAATTCTATACAAAAATTGCTAAACTCATTGAAGGTTTATTCCAGGCACACTTTAGGGGGTGAGTCCCTGTTTTAGTCTGTTTTTAAATACCTCAAATTCACAATGCAGACAAAACTTCCAAAAGCATTTAGAGTAGAAAAAACATACATTTCGGACTATGTATTTTGCTTTTCGCAAGTTGCAGTTATAAGAAGCTAATTATATAGCTATCTGAATGCTTCGCACACGGACTGGTGGCACGAATGTGTTATCTTCAAATAAATAAATACGCCATCTATGACATGGTAACGTCGAAATTACTTAACTGCAAAAAAAGTGCATGGTGGAAAATGACTATAAATGGCAACCTCGAGAGAGTAGCAACCAGTCTCGGGAGGGTAGCTCAGGGGCAACGTGCTCGCCTTGGAAGCAAGACGACACGAGGCACCACATGTTCTATCCGTGCTTAGAAATCTCTGGGTATTAAGCCGTTATAAATAACCCATCATATTATAATCACAGTTGTGTAACCAAACAAGGCAATTTTTTGATCTGTAAGTAATAGTACAGAGGATTCAGAGTAGTCTAACTCTGAAAATTGTGGTGCAATAACCAGCTCATCCAAGCAGAAAACATGATAAGAATAGATATTATTTTGCAGAAATCATGGGCTGACTATCGATGGTTCTATTTCACAGCATGGACAAGCTTTGGCCTTCATTAGCAGTGCCTTCCTTTATGACAGTGCATGCGGTTTAGCAATATGCATGTTATATAGCCGTGTATTTCTGGCCTTCCACAGCCATTCAAGGAAGCAGTTTAACTTGGTCTGCAACTCTTTCTTCAGAGCTTTAAAGCAATGTGAAGTGAAGATTTTGCATGTTTTTTTCTGCCGTTGTCTCTGTTACGATCATCACACGACATTTAATCTCAGTGTCCTGGGTCACTTGGCAAAATCCTTGTGCCTTACAGCTTGTGTACAGTGTAGAAATGTCTTACCATAGCACATATAATGGCCCTTGATTTCATTGTGTCACAAGTAATGCTTTGTTGCAATGTGTCTATCTTTCCTATCTCCCTGGTATGCTGTTCAGGGTGTTTGCATGTATGAGGTAATGAGTGCCCTGCCATGTGAGTTTGCTGCTTTCCCTGGGCTACTCTAAATTCTATAATTCACAGTTATGGACCCTTCCAGTGGTATGTATTTTGCCAATCGCTGAAGCCTGAAAAGTAGATCCATGCAGGCTTGATATGTGGCCAAATTTGCACTAGACATGCAGATGAACTGGCCTGCTGTTAAATCTCAGTTACCAGTTTAACGTTATCCACTACAAAGTGTAATTTGCTTTCTGACTTGGAGAACATTCAGACATGTAATTACTCATTTTACTATAGCTGGTAAGATAGCTATAGCCAGTAAGATAGCTCAGTGGGTTGAGAGCCCGCTGCTAAAATGTGTGTGTGATTTGCAGGTTGCAAGTTTGAATCCCAGCAAGGCCAACTCAGCCCTTCATCCTTCTGAGGTCGATAAATGAGCACAAACTGAGGTTGGGTGATATGGTTTAAGTTACTTGCCTCTAACTTTTGTTCTCCAGCATGGTTCTGGCATGCTCCTGAATAACGATTATACAGCAGTACATATACAAAACTACGGGCGGTGGCAAGGCTCAACAGAAGCAATAATCAGTTACCCCTGGAAAAGACTCACCTCAAGTGAACAGGTTGTGTAACACCGCTTGCCGACTCGGGACTCCTCCCTGGATTTCATGTCGATGCAGTAAAACCTTGTGACGCTGTGTGTAGACCTCCACATAGGAGCCCTGTAGATGTCGAGCAGGGGCACACCAGAAGGAACTGCTGTCATTGCTGGACTGGCTCTGGTGGAGTGGGCTCTCTGTCGGCCCAGCTGCGGCCTGTAAGCCAGTCGATGACAGTGCACGATGCAGCCGGAGAGCCACCTGGAGCTGGAAGCCTTCGACAAGGCCTTTCCATGATTCACAGGTCCAAAATTGACCAACAGCTGAGAAGTCTTCCAAAAGCTCTTCATGTGTGCCACGTAAAACTTCAAGGCACGAGCAACATCCAGCGAATGCAAGGCACTCTCTGTTGGCAATGATGGATTCGGGAAGAAGACGGGCAACACCAAACGCTCGTTGAGGTCAAACTCTGATGGCATCTTCGGCATAAAGGTGGGGTGTGTACGCAGTACCACCTTTCGAAGTGTGGAAGGACAAATATGGCTGCATAACAGGGCCTGAATCACCCAGACCCACCTCGCTGAGGTGTTCGCCATGAGGAAAGCCATCTTCCACAATAGAAACTTGAGCAGGGTCAGATGCATCGGATCAAAGGAAGCCCCCATGAGCTTAGTAAAAACCAAATTGAGCTCCCAAGCCAGGGCAGGAGCCTTCACTGGCAGAAATGTCTTAAAGAGTCCTGAAGAGTCCTTTGAGATACTCCTTGAAAAGTCTGTGCGACCACAGAGAAGGCCTACCCAACTCCCTGCTGTAACGGTATATGGCGGCCAGGTGCACCTTGATAGAGGCATGAGCCAGCCCAACCTTGGCCAAGGAAAGCAGGTATGGCAAGAGTTGCAGGGCTGTGACATGCAAAGGGGTAATCTTCTGAGCCTGACACCACATGGAGAAACGCTACCCCTTATGCCTGTAGCACGTCAACGTTGAAGAGGCCCTGGCCTTGGCCAGGATGTTCCTAACTCCATAGGTAGAGCATAATGTCCAAACTCTAGGGATGCAGGAGGTACAGCGAAGCTCGGTCGTGGTTCAGAATTGCTCCTCCCAATCTGAACACAAGGTCCGGAAGTAGTGGCAGCTTGATGGACGGAACTGCCGACAGAAGTAGCAGGTATGGATACCAGATTTGGCGCGGCCACGTCGGAGCGACGAGTATCATCCTGCAGTGGCACTGTATGAGTGTGTTGATTACTCGTAGCAGGAGTGGGAATGGAAGAAAAGCGTATAGGAAAAGTCCATCCCATGGGAACGAGAATGCATCCCCCATGCTCGTCGGCTGCGCGAACCTGCTGCCAAGATTCTGACACTTGGAATTGGTTGCAGTCACGAAAAAGTCGATCTTGGGTTGACCCAATTGGTGGAATAGAAGATCCATCTGGTCTTGGCAAAGCTGCCACTCATGGCAAGAATGTAGCTCCCTGCTAAGCGAGTCTGCAATGCAGTTCTTGGTGCCCGTCAGGTGAAAGGGGATCAGAAACATGTCCTGATGAATGGCCCACAGCCACATATCCTGGGCCTCCATGGAGCAAGCTGGAGAACGCGTGCCGCCCTGCTTCCAGATGTAAAACATGATGGTGGTGTTGTCTGTGAAGATCCTCACCACCTTGCCCCTCATATACGGCAGGAAAGACTTTATGGCCCAGAACATGGCCCAAAGCTCCAGGACGTTGATGTGAAGGGTCTTTTGCTCTGGCAGCCAGAGGCCTCTGGTTTGCAACTGTCCGGTATGAGCTCCCCAACCTTCCAGAGAAGCATCCATCGCCTACTAAGGAGGGACTTAGAATGGGGAACCTTGCGTGAGATGAGAGCGCATGCCCGACAACTGTATTGCTCGTCGAAACTCCTGGTCGAGGGGGATTCTGTCTGTCCAGGATCCCGAGACTTGCAGCCATCTCGCCTCCAGAAACTCATGGAGAGGCCTCATCTTTTGTCTGCAAAGGAGGACAAGGTTGATGCAGGAGGACAAAATGCCCAACAGCAACTTGACAACCTGCACAGAAGCTGCCCGCCCGACGACAGCCGACGCACCTTCCCTAGGATGGCTACCAGCCTCTCTTCTGAGGGAGCTACCAGGCAAGCCACGTTGTTGAGCCGTGCCCCCAGAAACAGAGCATTCTGCGATGGCACCAAGCAGGAATTTGGATAATTGACAGAGAATCCCAGATCCGTCAGCAGAAGCACAGTCCTTGCCATGTGCTGGCACGCCAGAGCATGGGAGCGGGAACAAACCAGCCAATTGTCCAAGTAAGGGTAGACGTGGATGCCCTCGAGATGAAGATGCACCGCCACTGGAGCCAAGCACTTCGTGAAGACCCTTGGGGCCGATTTCAGGCCGTAGGGAAGTGCCTTGAACTGATAGTGCCGCCCCTGGACCACAAACAGCATAAACTTGTGGTACTTCTGATGGATGGGGAGTTGGAAGTAGGCATCCTCCAGGTCCAGAGACACCAGGAAGTCGCCATCCGCCAGTTGGCTGAGTACGTGCTGCAACGGGACCATCCTGAACTTCTGGGACTTCAGGTACTTGTTGAGGCATCGCAGGTCCAGCAACGGCCTCCATCCTCCTGTCTTCTTTCGAACCAGAAAGAATCTGGTGTATACCCCGGAGCTCCGGAGGTGCTTAGGAACGGGTTCTAGTGCCCCCTTTTTTAACATGGCTTGAACCTCCTGGAGCAGCTGCGCCATGTGCTGTACTTGTTGAGCTACAGGGGGAATACGAGGACACCTGAATTGGAACTCCAAGGTGTGCCCCTCTCCGAGACCGTCCAGCACCCATCCGTCGGTGGTGATTGTCTTCCATGCGCTGACGTACCTCACCAGCCAGCCTCCCACCGGGGGACATGAGTGGGAGCCTGAGTCCATGGCCGGTTCAGGCCTTTTTAGGTGCCGGAGCCCTGCCCTGTGGGCGGCGTTGTCCTCCGTTTCCGTATGCCTGCAAGCAGCCTCTGTATGCCTCCTGCGTCGTGGAGCAGCAAGGCTGCTGATAAGGGCTGGTGTAGCCCTTGGAGGACATGGCAGGTTTTCCTCTTGAGGAACGAAAGGACGGCGACCGACATTGCGGCAGGGTGCCCAGCGAACGTGCCATTTCTGTGTCATTCTTGATGATTTGAAGAGACTCGTCGACTGCCATGCCAAACAAGTTTTCTCTTTCGAATGACATGTCCAGCACCTTAGACTGAATGTCCAGCCTGAGGTTGGTGGCTCTCAGCCATCCCTGCCGACAAAGAGACAGTCCGTTTTCCATCTGACAGAATCCGGTGTCCGCAATGTCCATAGCCACTGGGCCTCATTACGACTCAGGCGGTAAGGGGTTTACGGCGGCGTAAACAGCGCCGACCCTTACCGCCTGATTCCGAGGTCCCTTAGCGCCATGGAGGTTTTAACACCTGCTTTTAGCAGGTGTTAAAATCCATGGCGCTAAGGGACCTTGATGTTAATTACGCCACCGTAATTTACGGTGGCGTAATTAACGCCTTCCCCACTCCCATTATGCCCTATGGGGCAAAAATGGGAATGGGGAAGGGTAAATGGGGATTGGGGACTTACCGCCCCGCCAACCTCGGAATGGGGCGGTAAGTCCGCCAACCACCATGGCATAAACGTAGTTTACGCCATGGTGGTAAAGGTACGACCCAGGCGGTAACTTACCGCCTGGGTCGTAATGAGGCCCACTGTGATGGTGTGGTCCGAAGCCACCCCCACCTCCTGGAACAGTTGAAGAGTTTTTGTTTTCTTGTCATCAGGTAGGACGTCAAGAATAGGGTCCAGTTTATACCAGAGCTCCTGGTCGTACCGTGAGAAAATGGGCATTGCATTAGCGGCATTAACGTTGCTGGCAGCCGTATAGATAATCCTCTTCCCCATGGCGTCCGGCTTCTTCCTCTCCTGGTCCAGGGGTACCATGGATGAAGAAGACTGATTTGCAGAGTGTTTCCTGGCTGTGGATGAGACCACAGAGTCAGGTAAAGGCTGGGACATCAGGTACTTGGGGGCTGAGTAGAGGACTCTGTATTTATTTTCAAGCCTTCCCGCTTGAGCTGGGCGGTGCTCGTATTCTTGTTCTGTACCCTTCCTATGGGTCATCAGAGTCCTACTCCCTCCCTTCTGCTGAGACTTCTGAGGGGAAGAGGCTTCTGTACCCTTTCTGGGGGTCTTCACTGAAGCCCTGGCAGTTACTTCACACCGTGCTGATAAGGACAACCGTGGATTAGCCATTGCTATGACTTTGGGCACCACCTTCGTGGCTTGAAGAAGTAGTGGTCATCAACAAGGTCGTCAATGGGGTCGTTGACGAGGTGGCAACGTCAGGCATTGTTGATGTGGCTGTTGATGATGCAGTTGATGATGGTGTTGTCTTGGCTGGTTGAGACATCGATGGAGGCAGAGAAGGGCCCACCTTGGATTTCTCCTTTGTCGCTTGTCCGCCGATGGCAAGCAGAGTTCCGAAGGGTTCAAGGACTTTCTCTTTGACTGTGCGACCCTCGGCTGCAGGCTCACCGTGGATGTGGTCAGTGATGGCGACCTTGTCCTTCCTGAGCCGGGACCTGCAACAGCATAGCTCTCAACTCACACGCTTTTGGCGGGGTGTCACCCACCTTGCAAAGGGCTGAGTCACCCGCCGAGCCTCCTGCATGCAATTCATTCCAATGGGTGTCTCACCCACCAAAAACAAAATTTGGTGATTTCACCCACTTTTTAACACAAATGGTTGAGAGCTATGCAACAGCGACAAACCCAGCGGGACCCATGGCATGCAGCCTTGCATTCTTTTGGACCCCCAAGGTGGGGCGACCTCAAAGGACCTCAACCTCTTAACTGAGGGAGTTTGATCATGGGACCGGCCGGCCCTGGGGGAAGCATGATCATACCCAGAGGCTGAGTCAAAGGCCTTATCCAATTTTAACCATGCCGCCAGCCTGCTGTATTGGTCCTTCTTGGTCCTTTTTAAAAACCCACGGCAGACCTTGCATCTCTCCTCATCATGATCGGATATAGGCAGTTAAGACATTTGTCATGTCGATCCTCCATGAGAACGTTCCTTCGTCCACATTTCGAGCAGAGTGTGAAGAGGCATCTCTTCTCCTCAGTCATGGTGAACAGGCGCAAAGTAGGCCCAAACCTGGGCCTTCTGATGAAATATCCTCAATGTAGTTTGATCTTCACTGACATTAGATCGCTGTTGCCGGTATTCGACCTCCAGTCGAACGATAAAGCCAAAAATCAGTCAAAACATTCTGATTCTACCAAAAAAAACAAATATTAGGAAAAAAAGCTTGGAGAGCACTAAGAGGTCTCCCAACACTGTAGTGTGCAGTAAAACTCTGAAGATGGCTAGCAGTGCTGGTGCTTAGGGAGAGGACTGTTATTAGATGGGGCAGTATGACCCAGAGGACAGTGATTGGTTTAGAGGAGAAATACAGTTTTAAAGCGAAAGTGAAACAGTTTTTTCTCTTACCAAGGATTCCCAGCCTGAATATTCATGAGCATGAGAATCCATGACAGACCCCATGCTGGAGAATGTATGTATATTTGTTCTATAAAAAGCGCTTAGGCGTAAGTGCTATATAATAACACATCATTATCATTTGGCTTTGGACGTCTGCTTACAGTCACAGTAATTTGGTAATATGGGCCTATACACACTCATATTAATGATACAAATGGTGACCTGCAACCACTGTGACTCTTTTTGCCACACCATTCCTCCCTCTGGTCCAACTCACAAAGCCAGACACACCTTGAATGCATTCATCTCTGCGGACATCTCACTTTGTAACCCTCTCACTAATCCTCTCTCCTGGTCCGACCATGCTTTCCTCTCCTCCCATCTGGAGCTCATGGGCTCCTTGGCTAAGCCTCTGCCTGCAGTGCCAGTCTCCTTCTTCATCATTCGACCGATGAAGCGAGTGTCAGTAGCTGCTTTTGCCGCCTCTTTCATTCCACACCCACGCCTGCTGCTGATTCTAACACTGACTCAGCCCTTGCTAACCTTCACCTCGCCATCTCCAACACCCTTGACATCCTTGCCCTGGCCATGAGGATCCGCATGAAGCCTACTTCCAAGTGCAACAACTGGTACGATTCCGACCAGATTCACTCAAGCGCAAGTGCAGAGTCGTGGAACGGAAGTGGTTGGCTTCTAGCACATCCTCTGACAAACTGGCCTGTCGCCTTCTCCAGAGGCAATACAGACTCTATGTGCTCCAGGAAATGGGGCCCATATTCAAGCCCACATTTCTGGGGCCACAAACAACAGGACTGCACTTTTCAAATTCTGTAAGGAACTTGCCACTCCTACTGCAGTCTTCACTTCCCCTCTTCCTTCACAGGCCCTCTGCACTGCTCTAGCCTCCTATTCCGCAACTAAAAACCAGGACATCCTGTATTCTTTTTTCTCTACTCCCCTCCCTCCCGCGCTCGCACACAGGTCTCCCTTGGCCCCTCTCTCTCCTTCCCCCCTACTACTCTCCTCTTTCTCATCCATAGCACCAGAAGAGGTCACCAAAACAGTTTACTCCATGAAGGTCTGCTCCAAACAGGTGCTTCCCTGCTCCTCTAGAACTATCAAGGACAACATTGCCTCTCTTGCTCCTTCCTTGGCTGAGTTCTACAACCACTATTTTGCCACTGGCTCCTTCCAGACCTTGTGCACCCACTCCTAGAAAAGCCATCTGCGGATCATTCCTGCCCTGCTAACTACCACCCTATCTCCACTACCCTCTTCTTGGGTAAACTCTTGGAGAAGTTGGTCATCTCCCGACTGATCCTTTACACTGAATCTTTTGGATGTCTCCATGATCACCATGGGTCAGAGAAGCCAGATGCATGGAAACTGCTCTCCTGAACACCTGTGATGACTTGCTCTAACATCTTGACTCTAACTCCTTCCGTTCTCATCCTCCTCAGTCTGTCTTCTGCTTTTGACACAGTAAATGATTCCACTCTCATAAATCGGCTCAGTGATACCCTAGGCCTTACAGACCTGGCACTGGACTGGCTGACCTCCTTCCTTTCGAATCGACCCTCCGAAGTACAACTGGACCCTTTTCTCTCCTCCACCTCACTCTCTACTTGCAGCATCCCTTTTAGCGGCATCGCTACCCCCATACCGGGTACCAGGTCCAGGTTCCTGGAATGTGGAAATACTGGGTCATTCCCACCTTGGAGGGCCCGGTATTTCCCCATTCCAGGGACCCAGACCCGGTACATCCCCATTCCCATTTGAGCCCCCATATGGCTCAATGGGAATGGGGAGGATGCTAACAACGGGCCCGTTAATGATGGGCCCGTTGTTAGCATCCTGGTCTGCTCACGGGTCCCGCTAAGGACGTCTCATAAACCAGGCGTCCTTAGCGGGTCCCGCAAGCAGACCTCGTAATGAGGCGGTAGGGGGTTAACGGCGTCGGCAGCTCTACCGGCGCTGTTAACCCCCTACCGCCTGAGTCGTAATGAGGCCCTATGTGTACTAGTGAAACACTAAACTGCGGTATACCAAAGCTCCTTCCATGTTAGGTTGGGAGATAGTACAAGATAACTCTTAGTGAGTTTGCTAGGATGCCAACATAATGAATATGTTTGACAAGACTGTTCCATGGAATAAGGTTCTCCAAGCCAATTCTTCTACTAACACATCCAATGTGTATGGGTTGTACGTTTATTTTCGTCCCATTTACATGAAGTACAAAAGCACGATCGGGTGAATATGCTGAAAAGCACTCCCAATTTACAGCTGAGTAACTTAGCATGGAGATATACATTGTTGGGCCCACTATTGCACACCATGGCCATTGGAAACTTGCGGCTGATGATTAAATGGCAGTTCTAAAAAACACAGTTTCCCCTATCTATTTTATCAAGATTACCTGATGTGACTGTGTGAAAGAAACGTCGCATTCTGATCTGCCTTGTCTTGCCTCTTGTTCTAGGTACTATATGCTAGAGAACCGGCCGAGAAATATCTATGGAATGGTTTGCTACTTGTGTTCACTTGGACCTCCAAACATCAAGGAATGTGAGTGTTCATTGGATTTTATTTACCACCATTTATGGTTTAGCAACTCAGTATCTATGCAGCTAGAACTCTTTTTCAGTTGTATGATTTGAGACAATTTGTAGTGAAATTAAGCTTTCCAGCCCTGGCTATTACCCAGGATCTATGTGCTGGTGGGGGGGGAGGGAGGGGGGTTTGGGGTAGCCAGAGAAGCTGCTACGTTTTAGACTTGAAATGGTCCATTTCTAATTCTGATCACTTGGTCAAATCCCTGAGCCTGCTTTGGCTCTTATAGCAGACCACCTACTTCACTGGAGTGTTTTTGGAAACACAGCATCGCACAGGATGTTCCACAAGGAAGTGTGACATACCCTCATACTCCCACTTGACCTCTGTGTTGGTAGCTGCGGTTGCAAAGGAAAATACCTACAAATCGATGTTTTTAACAAACATTTATACCAAAATGTGTTTGCTGACATCTTCCTCCTGGAAGCTGCTGTTTGTTAATAGTCATTGAAAAAAAGTATATTGTGCTAGGTACCATAAAATCGTTGGATACACAATCTAAATAGTTAATTACAAGAATGTTCTGATTTGCAGAACATAGCATATCAAGTTCTGATCTGGCTAAGTGTGACTCTAACATGCACATCTCAACCTAGAATAATCATATCATTGCTATTCAATCTGATTCTGAGGTAAATGATAATTCCTATATTTTTTTCATATATTAACCACTGAACAGGTTATCATGTCTGTTCTTGCGAGAGAGGGGCGCCCGCTACCTTTGTAAAACTATATTTTTTTCATTTCTCTTGTCAATATTTCGTCTCTTTGAGCATGCCTAGGTGGCACAAGTAACGACTTATTTTTTTCCCACTCAGCTCCTCGTTTCCTCGCTTTTACGTCCTATTTCTTTTACTTGTCTTTGACCTTCCAACACCTTGCAGATAATGTACTGTCCCAACCGCCAGGCAAAAAGCTATTGCTCCCAGATGGGCAGCATTGAAAGAGTCCCTGTATGTTTTGCTCTGTTTGCGCTACCACTTCACTGAGGCTGGCAGTGCTGCATCGAGGATCTGCCTGTGGACCACATGTTTGTATGCTGCTTTGGTCCAACTATTCCACTCTAAGACAAGCTGATGGGCCCTGAAAAGTACGACAGCACGTGGTAGAAGGTGCCGGTCAATCAGGATAGCCAGAGCGTGGGCTGAATCTTGCGTACAATCCCACATTCCAACTTGCGGCTGACAACTTCCCCAAGGGCACCATGTCCCTGTGCCCCGGCGCGCTTCTGTACAACCTCCTACTGCCGGCACGCTTCTGTACAACCTCCTCCTGTCTGTCCTGATCCCTCAATCCCCCCCCTGCCGATCGTCCACGCACGTCTATTACTCGTCCATCTCACTCCAGGTTTCACAATGGCCCCACCTCCTGCATCATGGAAATCAAAGACGGGCTCTGTATAGAGTATGTCTTAATTTCTATGCACCACTTTCCTGCTATACGCACCATGACACGGTCTGAAGTTTCAAAAGAAAAATACACTGTTAGCATTGTTATGTCCCTACCACGACAGTAGAGCCCCTGCTGGGCAACTCTACACCATGAAGCTGGTGCCCCTGCTGGGCAACACCGGCATTGATTGCTGTTGTCGACCTGGGTGCCCCCAGGCCATGGAAGAGCCTGTGTGCTCACGGGCTGACTGGGTGACCCCAGTCTGGTGCTGGGTGCCCCCAGCCTAGATGTCACTTCGGGCCCCTGACGTAAGCATGGCAGATGAGACCCTCCAGTACTGGCAACATTTGAATCTATGTAGGAGTGGCCCAAGACAGAGTTGTATGCAAATAGGGACCAAGGCACAAGGATATCCAGACATATGTGATCGATGTCATATTTTGCTTTGAACAGTCTGCATGGTCGAGCATTCCATATCAGAGCGCCTTAGGCTTCTCTGAGAATTCTTGTATTGTGACCTCCTAGGGTAGGATATAGATCTACACAAAATACAAAATTCACTCATTGTTATTGTACTTAGACAATGGTGTTGTATAGGTTTGTAAAGTTGTGCTATCTCCGATTGCGAGGAGCTTTAACACTTAGGGCCCAATTCATGGAATTATTTGCGTGGGAAATAGGGGACTGCGTGCCAAACAGCGAGTAAATCTGCGTATGTCGATTCATGGAACCAACTGTGAGGGACTTTCTTTGGACTTGAGTGGAGTTCGCGCAGGCCTGGAACGTCTGTATAAACCGTTGAGCGACCTTGCGCGAGAGACCACCCAGAGTGTGGGTGTGGCTTGCGCAGAGGGTTGGGAAAAGAGCCGAAGACAGAAAATGGGGAAGAACATGTGAAAAAGTGGAAGTTACGAGGGTCTGCCCGCAGGCAGTCCTTCGCACACCCTCATTTTTGGCAAACAACACGTATTCACGAAACCAGCCGAACAGCCTCTCCGCAGAGAAATGGCCATGTAAATCCCTCGATCACTATGCCACCTGAATGCAGGCATAAGTACACTTGCACATAGGATTTGCAGCCCGGAGGTGGGTTTGCGTGTCGGTTTTAGGGCTGAGTGTACACAACCAGGGTTTCAATCTAACTTAGGGGTGCGCTTAAGCAGTGCAGCGGGGTGCAGGAACGGTTTACGGGAGTTTGCACGCAGATTTTCCGAGTTCAGACCGAGTTACGATTTTTCGTGTGCATGTTATCTGGGTGCCAGCAACAGTTATGGGGGACCATGCACAGGGTCCCCGAGATGCAGGCCTGCTTGCGGGGGACCCAGGCACTGTTTGAAGGGTGCGTGTATTCGCGCTCAGGGAGCGCCCATATGTAGCTGTTTTAGCTGTTTATTCTTTGCGTGTGGGAATGCCGGGGGTGTTCCGGCCGCAACTTACGAATACAGTTACTTTGCGCAGTAAATTCCATGAATATGTGGGGCATGCATTTTTTATTCTGCGTGCAGGCTCGCACAGTGTCCTTCTCAGTGTGCAGCCCTTGCAGGATTTTGGCACATCTTTCCATGAATCGGGCCCTTACTGTTCACAGATTTTAATGTTACTGTGTTTGCCAAAATTGACATTAAAAATCATTTATTACGTTTCTAAGTTTATCCAGGAATTGTTTTGGTTGCAGAAACATTTTTTTTAGATGGCACAAAGACATGATTACATTAGGAAAGTTTACATATGGATGTTTACAGGGTAGCTGGTAGGAGATGCAGATGTTGGTGAGAATGTGGGACAGAGACAGTATGAATGCAACACCAGGGAAAGGCAGCTTCCATAGACCAATTCACCAACAGGAATACTGGAGTAAAGAAACTCACAAACATTCCACACCAGGACATGCATCAAAAAGTCACCCAGAGTCCCATTCATGCTGAAGCAAGCTGGCAATAGGGGGTGTAACAATTGCCAGATACTACCCTCAAAGGTAGCTGGTACCCAAAACAGGTAATTTGGTTCTTTGTTTTAATTTCAAGGGAGAAGTGTTCAGATCTTTTTGCATCTGTATACTCCAGAAAGACATAAAATATTTCTAAATCAACTGCTCCAATTCGGTTTGATGCAACCAGCCAAGCATTGCACAATTCAGAATGTCATCTATGAGGGTTGGAAGTCTGAGCTTTTTTGATATTTAATAATAAAATGATGCAGGTAATTCTGTTTCTGAAATCTGCTAATCAGACCCCAAATTCACAATGCTCCAGGATAAAAGTGTAATGCACACATGTACCTTGCTGTGTGTCTCCTGGCAGCCCCAGCAACAAAACTGCAGTGCCAGCAGGTCAAGTTCAAAGGCCACATGTGCATTCCTGAACACAGTTGCTGGAATCCTAAAGCTCTAACAGACAGAGGTGACTTTTTAACTGTATTCACCTCTAATTCAAAACATTACAATTGTGTACCTCAGAGGTTTGGGTTATTTGTTAAAAACGAAAGGTAAGCCATGTCTGGTTTTGACATGCTGGCTACTGATTTTGCACAGTTATACAGCCACACACATTTGATGTCATTGTAGTCTTAGCTTGGTGGACAGTGCCAGGTGTGTATTCAGCTGTCTGTCTGGGTGGTTCTACTTAAACACTAAAAGCCTATTGGGCAAACACACTTCCTCTCTAACGCCCAATACGTAATATGCAAACACAGAAAAGAGAGGAAGAAAAAAAAACAATTATTTGCAACCTGGGAAACCTAAGTACATGTTCCTACAAAGACTCTAACTGTCCCTTGGGGTAGGTGCCTGAACCCTAGTGAGCGGTGGTGGGTTGCCTATCTAGGTGAAAGATAGAAAGAGAAACCTTGCCCTCTCTAAACTACTAAACCTGTTTTTCTTTTTAGATAAAAAATCGATTGTAATAAAATTGTGTCAGGACTGGTATATAGAACCATATTTATTATTTACTGTCCACCCACCTTAGTAAAAAACTCTAGTCGGGTTGTAAGATTATATAGCTTGCTAGAGTATAGGACAGGCTGCTTTCTATTTTTTCCCTAAGAAAACATCTATTGTAACTGAGTCCTAGTATTGCACGTTTAATATTGATTAATTCCACAATCTGGCAAAAAAGAGTAACTGAAATAGGGATTTTCACTTCCAATGAATGTGTCTATTCATTCTACTTGGGGCTGTGTGGTTCTATTTGGCCCATCCACACTAGTCAACTGGTGTCAGTGCAAAATGTATGCTTTTATCACCTTCATTAGGATGGACAGTTCTGTGACACTTCCGAACCTCCTTGTTGCTCATTCTGTTGGCAGAACGATATGAAGCACTGGTGACTTCATGCTGCTTTCAGCACACAATCGGCAAAGAACCTCTAGTGTGGTGCAAGTCGTTGTGTACCTTAAGGTGCTGATGCAGAGTCCATAGTACGTCTTCATTTATTAGTGCATTTTATGGTGCTTGTCTGGTTTCCAATTGTTTTTGAGGCTTCAAACTACAGGGTTCCTACTTGCTCACATCTGGGGGTGCGCACAACAACCATGTTGAGTCCAACGCAGGAAGCCCTCGCCTTGATTCCCCAAGAGGGGTTGACGCTGTCATCCCGGGAACAGGAACACTTGCTGGAAGGTCTACTGGGAACTGGCGCTTTAAAGATAGTCCTGTCATTACAATGGCCCCCTCTCATGGGGGATGACGATTACTGGAGTTCTTTTGATGTAGTGAGGCAGAGGAAGAAAGTGAGTTAGAATAGCTCAGAAGAGAAAAACAAAAAGAGAAACAACAAGCTACCTTTCGGTATCCTCACCAGAGGTTACACAATTGGGTCTCAAACCCTGTCCATGTATTCACACACCATCAATCTTTTAGCAAATATAAAGAGATGGCAGGCTCAATTTTTACAAAAATATCTCATATATTTATTATTTTCTATAATAAATCCGACCATTTGGTCACATTTGCAAATCTCATCAAACATTAAGCATAAAAAAGAGACAAATGATCTATACTTTGGATCTTTGTGTTCATTCACATAAAATATTCTGGCAAACAAGTGATGTTAGTAACACATGGGTGACTTTTAATTAGCCCATTAATATTTGCGCTATCCCATTTTCCTTGTGTCGACGTAAACACATTTGTTTCCAGCCTTAATGTTTTAATCCCACAGCGACTTCCCCTTGTTCTTGTAATGGTTAGTCGTATATGAAAGGCTTTCTTCAGGACACAGTTCAAAGCCTCATATTAGAGGGTACAGAATGTTACAAGGTCAATAATGTAGTGTCTCAAGGTATCTATAAAAAAGAGATATCTATATCAATGTGTGTTAAATATAGGACAAATAAACGAGCCTTTCATTATTTTCAATATTTTTTCAATACATGCAAAAATGGTAGAGAACCTATGTTAAGCCTCTTTCTCTAGTTGGATGGGTATCATACAATGGAGTCAATCCAGTTATGCTCCACAGTTCATACAACAGAGATGGATAACTATCTCTCCAATCATCATTAGAGCCGATCTATTTAATCATATTTACAGCAGGCACTGCTTATTTAATCCAAGTGTGTATAAGGAAACATACCTATTTCGGTTCCTTATAAACGATTAGAACGGCAATTCTTCCGGCTGTAGTTTAGGTCAATCTTAGGAAGTTAACCCTGGCTCCCTGTGCATTTCCTAATCACCTTGAGACCAGCTTGGCTACTTCGATGCCCTCTATGTTACTGCAAGGGAACCACCAGGGCCCTCTTTGACCTTGATGCTCGACCATCACTGCACCTCTGAATTTCACTCGAAGCAGACAGCAAAGAGACACACTGATTCTTCTAGCATGCCCAACTCGATACTGCCTGCCTGTTTACAAGCTTCTTCGAGCTTCAAGCCATTGCCCGCTACAGTACCATAACACTGTGTTGAGCCAGTCTAGCCCACTCACAGCTGAAGGAAAGTCTCCAATACTCTGCACCTGAGGCCGCCGAGACCTCCAGCAGCTCCAATCCGATATCCCCTGTTGTTCCTAGTGTCTCCAACACGCAAGCTGTCACCGATGATGAACAGCACCTAATTGTAAGACCTTGTCACAGCTACTCCCAAAGTCAACCACGGCTTAAAACTGAAAAGACCCAGACTCCTGGTCCAACATCAAGATGCCTGGCTTGATGCTATTGAGACCCAAGGCTAAGCACTAAAGATATGTGAAGTGGTCCTGTCCCCCTGGCTCACCTCAAAGGGCCTCAGGGTCTTGTAGCTCCCCTTTCTGTACCTTTTGAAGAAAGCCATATTCATTAACTTTGACATTTTGCTGCTGAGATCTTTGCATGAGCACCCCTGTCTACAAACCCAGAGTGCCTTTTAATTTAAAGTGTTCTATCTCTGTGTTTCTCTTATGGGGTGGGCCAGTAGTGTTTTTTATTAGTTGTGTGCATTTTTGTTAGTTTAATTAAAGATCCTATTTTCATAGAAGCTTGGTTAACATCTTTCAATTTTGGTACCACAGTATTATTGTTATTTGGATAACTTCTGTTCACGATCACACCCCTCCTGAAGAGTATATACTGCCCTCGGCCCGCGGTACCCCAAATGGTGCAGTAAGTATACATGTAAATCTGTGCTTGTTTCAGTTTCATGATTGGAATTACTGCTGGTTTAGCAGTAGTGTGAAGCCGAGTGGGAACCTTAACCACTAGTCATCCCTGTACTCCTGCAGAACAGCAGACACGTTGTCACACTGGGAATAATCAGTTTTGCCAGTATAACAGAATCGAGACAAAATGTTTAAACTACAAAAACTATTTTAGCACAGAAGTGCACTTACCATATCAATTTAAAAAACAGTTTCACAGTTCAGGGGCCCCCGGTTGGGCCACTTATCAATAACATGCACATATTCCAATACATCCAACACCGCTGATGAATCCGTGCCAGGAAACAAACACATAGAACTCTCTGCTGTCCTTAAGTCTCCTCCTTTTAGCATGTGCTTTAATTTTGTGTTTCTCCATTCCACAAGCCACAGAGCAAAACTTCATGAGCTAAAGAAGGCCCCAAAAAACAGAAGCAAAAATGTTCTGATTGTGCACTTTTGCTTCTTCTTATACACCAGTCGCCAACATTACTGACGGGGCTCGAACGCTGACGTTGAAATGCATGCTCCCACCTGTATCTACAAAGATTTCACCTTTGAGCCTGGTGCAATTTCCACTTTGAGCTATCCATATTGCCAGCGCTTTGAGGCTGCATCATCAATACCCTCTATCTGGCGGCTGTATTGTTTTGGTTAAGCCGTTTAGTCTGGTATCCACTAGAACATTCACTCCCACTTTCTAAAAGGCGGTTGCCCCCAAACTTTGCCATTCTTCTTCGTCTTTCTTGTACCTTGTATGCCTTCTTTTGTATCACCATGCTCTCCAAAAGACAAAGCTGCACCATTGAGGAAATCACACTGATTCTGAGGGTTATTTCAAACCTGGCCTCCCATTTACTGCTCAAAGCATTGATCAGTGTTAGCTCCATAAACAGTGCCGCAATCAGGGTGCCGTCACTGAGTCATAGGGAGGTTTCGACCCTAGATAACTGATGTCAAGACCCCCTGTGTAACAGTGAGGTCCGCCTTCTGATGGCAAGCATAGGATGACTCCAAACCTCAGGTTAAAATTGATCAAGAGCACACATGAATCATTCTCCTCTGGTCAATAGCAGGTCTAAATAATGTGCAATGATTTTCTTAATGTCTAAGTTCATTTTCATCATCATCAGAGGAACCCAAGAGGCTAATTTCAAAACCCTAATGTCATAAATATGTCGCTCGACACTCCATTATTTTTCAGCACATTAATCTTCGCTGCCCAGCTCTGTCATTAGATATAGATATGCTCATCTCTTGTACATCTCAATTCCCTACTCGTAATTCTTTTGAACGAGATATGTCAGGGTCCAATCATCTTACATTAAGAAAGGTACAATTGGAATTCAATTTGCCGCTGTGGTTACCATGGTAACAGGAACTGACAGGTGGCCACGGGGGGAGGAATTGAGGTAGAATGGAAGAGAGAAAGGTTGCTCAAAAAAACAAAAAGTTGGTGGAAAATAATAAGAAAACAACGGAGGTTATGGTGGTGTCCCCTACGTACATAACAAAGGGGGTATTAGCCACACTCCTTAAAGCATGCATTGGCAAAGACAACAGTTTTGGCTTTTTCTGTAGGTGCAGCAATTGCCAGCCCCTGCCTTAATGGTGCTACCTGGACATAAGATGGCAAAAGTTGGAAAATGGTGTGATTACATGGCAATACAATAGCAGTACCTGGCAAATGCCTCCGTAATGCCGGTGGACACCCCAAAACCTTTGACTTTGTCCAAAGTCAAGTTCCATGGTGCGGAACTGATGCAGAAAAGGAGAAAGGCCGCCTCAACCAGCGAGAGACCCTAAAGTGATCACTTGCTGTAAGACGACGCTGATCCATTATATGTAGAATTTCTCTGAAGCGACTACAGCAAAGTGACAAGCTGCACAAATCACCCACGAGTAAGTCTATAAAAATGAACCTTGCCCAAAACAGTTTCTCAACACTGCTCTGTTTCCCGGATGAAACCCGTCTTCGTCAAACCAGATGTCGCAAGTTAACTCCTCTGTGTGCAAGCCATATCACTCAAGTTCGAACTTGACAACTGTTTTATTTAACTCAGAGTCTTTTTTGAAACCCCTAAGAATTGCTTTGAAGTAAGCTTTTTATTCCTTCTCTGTGTCAGGTCACATTGCCCAGGCCCTAGATCCGCGTTTACAACATAGAGTTTACACGTGTTATCCCCCCCCCCCACCCCTGCTTTCTTCGCCCCCAGTCCATTAGAGTTTCCGCGAGGCTTATTGTTGGGAGATGTAGCAGCTGATTAAAACTGCTCGTGCATGCTCCGCTTAGATTTCCAACAATGCTAAACTGTTTTTCTTGACAAGATCAAATATCCTCAGCAGCTTTGCGCGGCCCATTCCTGGCCAGCAGCCTCTTGTTGGCCATAGAAATTGCTCTGCTGCCGAGGCGGGCCTGGCTTGTAAGCATGTATCCCAGCACTACTGTCTAGAAATCCCTGGCTGGCCTTTAGGGCAATTGGGCAATGCCCAAAGGGCTGGACTACAGATGGGGTCAGATTGATGAGTACTTACGAGTTTTAGTCCATTTTATTCAAACCTAGGACATTCAAATGCCCTATTTGGCACATGTTTTACCAAAAAGGTGGCTACTGGTACTTCTCAGTTTTATTGACCACTTTTTTTATGTTTTACTCTGGGCCTATTTTTCGTCCAAGGTCAACCTTTCTTTAACCTGTATTACATCATTTGAAAGCCCGATTTTGAAAATCGAACCAGACAATTTTGAAATACACATCCGAAAGCATGGAGTTTTTGTGTTAATGCAAAAGCCAGTGTAAAAAAGACCTTTATACATTGACTTCACATGCATAATCCGCAAACGTGCACCGTTATTTTATTCGGGCCTACTAAGCAAGTAAAACATCTTGGGTTTTGCTGGGCTGCTTCTTGAAATTTCGACAAAAGAGCTAAAGCATCAAAGCAGACAATTTTGAAATACACATTCTGAAAGCATGGGGTTTTTGGGTATCGATGGAAAGCGCAGTCCATATTTCGATTTTTGAATCTTCATGGCATTCACCAGTCCACCTAAGGCCGAGGCTTATGCCATACATCACAAAAACTATCCATATGTTTGTGCAGGCAATGTGGGTTTGTTTGGTCTATGGAGAATCCAGTACAAAAAGCACTTTTTTAAAGACCTTATTTTCCAACACAGGAACGTTCAATAAACGTCACGTGTATTTTCAGATGTAAACAGTCTTTTGTGTGAGGACATTTGGTGAACATTTATGGGTGAGGTATGATGTACAGTATGTATAATCTTTTCACTTTGTAAAGCATCGTGTGCCTTATCTCTGCTCTTACTGTTTGTAATGTGTTACTTATAACACGCTTAATACCCAGAGGTTTCTAAGCGAGGGCCTGGGGATCGAACCGGTGTTGCTCTGCATCGTCTTGCTTCCAGGGCACGGGAGGATAGCTCACACTCTTATAATGCTACTATAAGAGTGGCAGTATTATAATGATGACATTGACATTCTGACAGGAAATGCAAAAAGTCATCATTTCAATACATCTTTATGCATTCTCATATCAACGTTGAGCGCATTTTATAACCTACCTATGGAACACATTGACTTGGGAAGTTTGCTGTGATTTCTTTTAAAACGTGTAAAAACAAGCTTTGAAAGGACCTAAAATCACTGAAGCCTGTTCTTCTATTGATAATTGTATTGATGATGCCATCCATGATGTCATGTGTGACATCAAGGGAATTCCACGGTGGGCGGCATAGTTGTATTAACCTCAACAGGCAAATATCAATGGTTTTTATTTTTTGCTTTGTAACCATAGCGTCCCATCACTGAAGTTTGTGTTGTGAGATGTGTACATAATTTATTTAATGACTTCACTCGAAACCCATCAATTCTTTTTACATGTTTGTAGTGGATTCCTGTTCATATTCTGATTCTCAGGAGATTGACATACATGTCAGTGCTGGGCTGCCCTTGTCGGCGGGATCACATTGACACGGATATTTCTGAGCGCAAAGAAGGCATTGATACACTCCTGGGTGGGCACATTCAAAAGAACAAACAATTTTACCTTCAGTAATTGTAAGCAAGATTATTGCACACCTTTGTGGGTTTTCGCATATGTACATATTTCTATCAATGCCAACAATAATGATACAAAATATGCGTTTATGTAAGAAAAACACACACGTTTATTGTTATCATTGGTATTCTTGTGTGTGTGTATGTGTGTGTGTGTGTGTATAAATATATTTAAACAAATCCACTTTTTTGTATCATTATCATTGATATTTGAAACAACAATACTGCTACTACTAATACTATGACTATAAATAATAGTTGTAGTAATATCAGGCAAGAGCAAGTACAGGACTGCAAGCTAGTCCTGATGAGGCCCAACACGGCTGAAACATGTCTGCCGGTGCTTGTGGTCTCATGCAGAAGGGATGTGACCTTGCAGTTCCAGCTGGACTGCCCCTTTTGGGGGGGGGGGGCAAGCCCGATTTGCATATGGTCTTTGCCCTTCTGTAATGGCTTGGCAGGCAAAGAACAATGGTCTGGAGGGTTACCCCGAGCAATGCCAGAGGTTAAGATTTATTCTAAACCTTCCAGCCATCACCTTTTAGTTTTTGCTCAGGATTGCATTTTATTCAAGTAACTTTTTGCCTTTGACAAAGTGGCATTTTGTAATAAATGTTTCTACATGCTTAAAGGCTTTAAAGAGTGCCAGAGAGAGAGTGACCTTTCTAGTAAAATGCATTAGAAAATAATTCCTTGAATAATCAATGTCATGCAGCGCGATTACTTATAATGGCTAACGACTAGATTGTATTAAAAGACAGAAACTCTAACAACTTCAAAATATTTTCGAAACATATGAATAATTCAATCTGCTTATCAATGGAATTGCCCTATTCACAAGTTCTGAGGATTTACCAGATTCCGAGGGGGTGTTTTTCCCCATTATGGAGTCCCATACTAATCCATTGTGGTTTGAAGTAATTACCAGCCAATAGTAATTCAGCCAATAGTGATTGTTCCATGTTCTGGAGATAAAGGGGAAGAAAAACTTCCACGCAAACGTGGGAACTTCCCCACACTTTCCCGACATACTCATTAATATGGTAATATGGTAAAAGTGGGGGTAATTCTGTTATTGCCCCTATGTTTTATTTCAGCTCCATAACTCTAATGAGTCCCCATGTCTTCAAGAGTCATTCCCATGGCATCTCTTAGTTGTTGGTTAGATATTGTAAACTTAATTGACAACGAGAACTGTAACTGCAAAGCCCAGGCATGCCTCCAGTGCCACCATAAACTGAACCCTTTCCAGTCCCCACGCTAAGCAATCAAACCTGCAGAAAGCGCAGCTGTAGAACATGACAGTCACCAAAAATAGACGCGTTTTATGTAAATGGCGGCCCAATTTAGTGCCACCCACTGAGTGAAAAAAAAAACAAATGAAATGACTAAACCTACCCAAGGGATTTATAACTGATTACAGGCAAATTAGAAAGGCTTTAATTAACAACATCTTTTCATTAAATCTTAATGGCAACCAGTCAATAGCTGCACCAGATTAATAGGACTCGTGTCTCTTCTTTGTTAATGTAAATAAGAATGCTAGTCTCTTTTACTAGACTACCAACTGAATGTAATGATTAGCACGGACGTCGGCCTTCCAGCGCATTCTTGTAAGTAGGTCTGCAAACCAAAACATTCGAAGACGTTGCTACATGAATAGTTTGTCGTCCATTTAGAATAGCCACTACTATTTGTATAGTACTAGGTAACATCACACATTAACATTATGATTTAAAAACAATAATACCTATTGGGCTGAGGTCAACTACTGGGGGGAAGCCCCTTCTGGGTCTGGTTATAGAGTGTTATATATATCACTCAGAACTTGTGTTACAATACAGAAAAAAAGGTATGCTATATTCATGTTTCTTCAGTTTGTGATTGGCAAGGGATTTAAACGGTGTAATAGATCAAATCTTCAATTCATGCATGATTATGACACAGTGATTTTAGTTGTCACACCATTAGGATACTGCATGCGTTCATGTATTGGTGTGTGAGTTTATCAGGAACTACTGTTTTTGTTCAATGTGCAAACCACAACAGCGCTCATCTCAAAAATGGCCACCAGGGAAATGGGTTCATGCTGCTAAGAGTGGGTAAAAAAAATCCATAGGCGATATTGTCGCGGCCCCAGTGTACCTACAAGGTAGCCTGTAGGGGCAAGTGGGTAACATTCTTAAATATATTACCTCAATGATCATAAACTTAATATTCGTGTGGGTCATTGTTGTGCACACTGCCAGACACCAAGAAACAGTGTAATTATGCAAGGACGTGCTATCTGCAATGAAAAACATTGGTTAACGTATCTGATGGTCGTTATGCAAATAATAATAGTTTTTTAAAAAAAGATACATTATACTTTGTATCAGCAGATGGAGGCTCGATCTCTACAGTATTTTGTAACGATATTGCAAACGTATATGCACAATTCCATGACACAGTATACGTTTATTTGGAGAGGTATTAGAACCAGTGAACAGGATTTATCAAAAGCTTGAAACTACTAAGAGAAAGAAAAAAGAAACTTTGAAGAGGTGAAGAAATGACATTTGTAGCATTAACGTAATAGAAGTTATGGAGGAGGATGAAGCCGCGTGAACACCTGAGATTAAATGGAGAGGAGGTCAAACAAATGAGAAGAGAGGTGTATGTCTAGTCTAACTTCTACAAGTTTGCCATGAGAGCTGGAGAACTGAGCCACATTGACATGCAGGACTACAAACCCCGTTGTCCTTTTCTGTGTCTTATGTCCAAGTGGGTATTGAGGGGTAGTGTCATATATGCATGGATCCAGTCTTACTCTTGCCGACAATGTGGAAACCGTTGGTGAGGTACAGATGGGTTGCAATGAATACAGTTTATGAAGAAAAATCAAATGGGCTTGCAGCTGCAGCCTCCTGGGGTTACAGTTTGCCTTGCAAGAATACAAAACAGACAGGCACTTGGTAAGGGGCAATGTGGGAAGTCTGTTGGCGTTGGCCCCTCTGGTGCTGACTTGATGGGTACCTGTGATTTGGCTGACACATTCTACTTACAGATGTTCAGATACTTCACGAGCCAGTTCGCCAATGTATCTCAAGGCAGAAGCATCCTTCTCCCAGTAATGGAACCCGCTGGTAGCCTGAGGGCCTAGCTAGAACGGGCTGGTGGACAGATGGCAGGGACCTCACTTTGGGGGTCCAGGTGAGAGTGCTACGTATGAGAGGGCTTTGCACCACTACACTCTCCCAGAAGGTCAGCCATTCCTTCCCCCTGAACTTCGCCTCAGATGAAGAAAAAAAACTCCTGCTAGGCTGTTGGGTTAGAATGTTCCATTTGACTCAATGTCGCAGATGAGAACACTGGCCTGAGCTCCTTCATATACAGCCCTGGAATGAACTACATGTTGTAAGGGTCCAAACTCTCACAGTTTTCAGCGTTTAAATACAATAATCTTGTCCTCTATTCTCCTAAGAGGGTAACACACAAATGAAGCTCATCGTTTCAAGTCGTCTAATCTTTAAATACACGGTACACAGTGCATGTTAACAGTAGCTGTGACGGACCCACTGAGGAATTTGGTCAGGGACTGTTAAAGAGTATTCTTTTTTACATTCTTTACCTCACACCTACATCACATAATCCTAGCACAAGTTTAAATTACTTACTTTAGTACCTACTCAGCGCTCAGATGCTTCCGGGTTCGGTGCACTTCATAAATGACAGAATAAATAAATAATGAAATAAACATTATGTATGCTTGCACAGAGGCAACTCTCCGGCTGTTAGGGTTGCATGCAGTCTCAATAGAGGTTTCGGGTGACTACATTTCTTCATGGGATTTACACAGTCATACGGAATAAACAAGGCAGAGGGCATCACGGCGTCTTACAAACACACCAACTTTAGGCAGGTG
The DNA here is from genome assembly GCF_040938575.1 of Ambystoma mexicanum. NCBI lineage: Eukaryota > Metazoa > Chordata > Amphibia > Caudata > Ambystomatidae > Ambystoma > Ambystoma mexicanum. Next base: position 749,925,727 of record NC_090939.1, read on the forward strand.
TTTAGCAATACAGAGATGCTTTCCGTACTTCACTAAAAGGTACATTATTTGGTCAAAATCTATGAGCCTGGAGGAGTTTTCCAAAGAGGCAACCTTGCACTTAAAAGCAACATGTACCTAGGCCTTCCTATGGAAAAATAGCGGACTAAAAGGAGAGTGAGTTTCACAAAGCACGTTGGGTTTGCAGGGGAAAATCTTGTGATAATAATATTAATAATGTGCATTTATATAGTGCTACGAATCCTCAGGCACATGAGCGTTGCTTATTATTACCCACGGTGTGTGGTGCTCATTTATCGACCTCACAAGGATGAAAGGCTGAGTTTGGCCCTGCCAGGATTCAAACCTGCATCGGCAGGCTCCGCATGGATATCAAAGCGAGAACTCTACTCGCTGTGCTATCGGACTGGCTAATATCTTAACCTACAGGTGGCTTTGCGGACAGGGTCCCCAATCTTGGCACACATAGGGAAGCAGTGTAGAGCTTTACAAAGACCATAGATGCGATCGATCTCCCAGTGGCCCCAAATAAGCATCACCATGACATTTTGGCAATGTTATGCTGATGGGGAAGACTACTTGGTCGCCCACTAAAAAGGGTATTGCTGGTATCAAGTCAAGCAATAGTGGGGTGGGTGGGGAGCAAACTCCCTTGCCCTCTGTCTTTTGATGGGTGAATAAAATAATAGGGTCGTAGGATGAGTACGAAAAGACCTCAAGACAACAGTTGGGGTGTGACTGGCCTTATTTTAGCATGGGCTTAACAATGCCAGATTTAGAGAAATAGGACCAGGATTACACAAAGCCTTTGACTTTGCCTATGGCAAAAGGGGATCATTAGGCAACAGAAGCATTCATCTTTTCACTGCAATAGATGGTATTTTAACATTTTTATTTTATATTTTAAAAATGTATAAAATGCAGACCTTTAACTCCAGGGCAACGGGATGCTGTACACAAGCAAATACAATACAGTACAGTTGAACTGGATGATCTCCAGTCCTTTAAGCTAAGTAGCAATACCCTTGAGATGGATGGGGATGCAGACTTTATTCATACATCAATAATCGAAACGACTCAGGTCTCTCAGGAACGTCCGGACATCGGTTTGCCCCCCAACCAGATTCAGACACTCCTCAATCAGGTAGTAGAACACTAAGCTGACTAGTCTGTGTGCATTATCCAGTGGCAGGGGCATTTGTGTTTTCCCCACTGAACTCAGGAAGCTGGACAATCTGATCAACAATTGCTATGAACAATCTCCTCACAATTGGACCATTCTTAGGATCTTGCAAGAAAAAATGAACACTAGTAGTTCTCCCCACAAGCGCAGGGTATGCATGCAATATGAACACGAAAACTGCAAGAATGACCCATGAAAAGTTGTCATTGGGCACCACCATGCCTGCCTCTAATGAATCAGGGTACTGCTCCCTTTTCCAGTTGTCGAAAAGGAACTCCAGATTTGGCATATCTTTGTTTTTCAATCAAGGCTTAAGCATGCCTCAGCCAATGTCAGCAAAACTCCTCTGGCTCAAGAACACAATAACTTCCCTTAACTCCTTTTTAAATAACTGAAAAGAGTGTCCCGAAATAAGCCACAGTCCATTGAATTCTTTATCTCTGTTCAACAGCTTTTGCGTCCTTCTTCCTCGCCATACATCTGGTCTGCACATGCTGTGGTTCTTCCCTGATGCTTGCTTCCGACAGGTGTGGGTGTGAAGGGGGTTCTCCAGCATAGACCTTTACGTCACCAAGGAAAGTTCCAAGCCCCTCTGCCTTGCACCTTAACTGCAGACGGTGTGACGTCTTCCACAATAAAAGGGCAGTTGAAGTGAGGTTTGTGCCACCTTTTAGTGAAATTGCAGATTAGGACCGCATCTCAGGGGAAAGGTTTGGGAAGACATAACTCTTTAGTTCCACTTGTTGAAGCATCTCCTTCGGTGTTCTGCACGGCCCCAAACCCTTTTCGCTTGAGCTGATCTGAAATGACAGAGATATTTGAAGTCATACAAATAAGGTTATCACGTAGCTCTTTTCCTAACAATTCTGCAGTTGGCTGGGCATTACTTCTAACCTTAGCCGGAGGTGTGAGAAGTGTCCTCATTCACCTCCCTGTTGCTATTTTGTGCAAGGTGAGATGGTGGTCTGAACCTGGTTGATTTCTCAACGCATACAATGCCAGTGGAAGGCAATGCAACCATCCTTTTTTCAAGGTAAGCTTCAATTTGGCTATTCTTTCTTTATGCAAGCCGTTGAGTCTCTCACAGATACTGTTCGCTTGCGGGTGATAATCCGATGAAAACGTATGCTTTATGCTGAGCAACAAGCTTATTTGCTCAAAGAATGTGTTAACAAAATGAGGGCCGTTATCTGATCTCAATATTTCACATATTCCTCATCTAGGAAACACTTCTCGTACTAGAAATTTTGCTGCACAGGTGGAGTCTGGGTGTTTACACGGTCCAGCCTCAATCCACCTCGAGAAAGGACATACCACTACAATCATAAATCTATATCCATTACATGTCTGCAGCATGTCGACATAGTCGATATGCAAATGCTGAAAGGGGCCAAAAGGTCTAGGAATAACTCCCCTAATTGTGTGCAATGTGTGCCCAGCAGTAAACTTTTGTCATACGATACAATTTACTGCATAAAATGCAAAGTGTTCCACCAAATTTGGAATGAACCAATCCTCTGCAATAGTTGCAGAAAGTTTCTCTCTAGTTGTGTGCACAGGGTAGTGTAGCTGGTCCAATGCCACCCTTAATAAGGCTACAGGCATCACTGGTTTACCAGTACTGTCTTGTCGCCACATCGCTTCAGAGGGGCTTAAAGAACACCCTCTCTGCGTCCACAAGTCTTTCTCATCTTGGGGTGCTTCCCCCTGAATCTCTATCAATTGAGTTCTAGACAGAGTATTATAACTATCAGACACACTCATCATCACCACCATTCTTTCATACACATTCGGTGTGCCAAATGACATAATGTCATCTGAGCATGCAACCCATTTGGCTTCCTCGTCTGCCTTTTGATTTCCACGTGAAATAAAATCTGCCCTTTTAGTGTGAGCTGCGCATTTAACTACTGAGGTGGCTACTGGGAGTTGCAGTGCTCTAATAAGCCGGTCCAATAGGGCTACATGCTGCATTGGAGTGCCGTCCACTTGGAGGTAGCCCCTACTTTTCCAACCTGCTAGCCCTGAGTGCATCATCGACGTCACATAGGCGGAGCCACTGTACACCGTTACTTCCTGGTATGCGTGATTCTCGAGCACGACAATCAGCGCCACTAATTCTGCAGCCTATGCCAAAAAAAGAGGTGGTAGTTGTGCACTTATCAGTACCTGAAACTCCCCATTGGCTGTGTGCTTTACCACAGCGGCACCTGTATATCGTTGTCCATCATTTTGATCAACTCTCAAAGAACCGTCAATAAAAAGAATCTCCCCAGCTGCCAACGCATTCTCTTTTACCCTCAGGATTTCATCGTAGAACTCTTCATAGTTCAAGCAATACTGTGCATGTTCATCCTCTGCCAGTGGTTCAGCTACAAACATGGCAGGATTCACTATTCTGCATCATACTATTTTAATCCCTGGATTTTATATGGCTACTTCATAAACAGAAGCCCTTTGAGATGCCAACGTGCCCTTAGTTTTCTCCAAAAAGGCAAATAATGCATGTTCAACAAATAACGTCATAGAACACCCCATTACTATACTGGCAGCCTTTTGCGCTACGTTTGCCAATTGCGAACGTAGCATCTGCCAAAGATTGTTCACAAGGAAACTGACCCCTCATTAGTGGGTCTAGAATCTCACTGTAATATGCAAGGGGCTTGTACCCCAACGTGGTTCTCTGCATAAGAACTGCATAACAGTGCCACCTGTGAGTGAAAACAAAAAGAATTCCTCAGCATAATTTGGAATTCCTAAAACTGGAGCTGTGCAAATTGCCTTTTTCAATTCATCAAACCCTTCTTCCATTTCCTCAGTTCAAACTATTTTCGCTTGAGTTGCCTGTACTTACTTCAGAGCTTGCAATAAGTGCCTTATGTATGAGCTATAATCAAAGACCCATGCTCTATCATAATTACATAGTCCCAAAAATCTCTGCTTATGCTTTATCATCTGTGGCTTTACTGTTTTCAAGATAGCCTCAGCTCTCTCAGGAGTAACCTTCTTTCCTTCATGCAAAATTACCTGGCCAACGTACAACACTTCTTGTTGACAATAATGCAACTTCTCTCTGTCAACTTTATATCCTTTGTCAGCAAGAATGATCATTAGCTGAACAGAATCGTGTCTGCACTTTTCCTCTGTGGTGCTACAGACCAATATATCATCTACATATTGCAACACAACACTTTCTAAATCAATACTGTTTAAGTCCATCTGCAGGACTCTATTGAAAATCGATGGAGACTCACAATACCCCTGGGGCAGGGGAGTGCTTTTCAGTCTGTCTGAACGTAAATTACATCAGATCTTGTGAGTCTTTATGCAATGGGATTGAGAAAAATGCATTTTCAAGTCAATCACAGTGAAATATAGTGCCTCAACAGGTATATTGCATTGGATTGTCGCAGGATTAGGAACTAGAGGGAACTCTGCCTCTACAATCTGGTTAATCAGACGTAAATCTTGAATTAAATGTCACAACCCCCTTTTCCCTTTTTTGATCGGATAAATTGCAGTATTACACAATGACTCTGAAATCACTAAGATGCCTTGTTTCATCATAGCCGATATCGTCTTAAAAATACCTTTATCTGCCTCTCGGGACATAGGATACTGTTGTGCTTGAGGTAACATTGCTCCTGGTTTCAATTTATTCTTCACTTCTCCAACCCCCTTTCAATAGGCCTACGTCATAGGGACCTGTCATCCACAAAGAAGCTATTGGAACATAAGGGTGGCGTCCTACCACAACAACATTTTATATTCCTCTGCATTCATTTAATGCAAAGACTGTACCATTTAACAAGCCAAGTATCAATGGAACTGTATACTCATGCTTAATGGAAATGAGAGCAAGAAAAAACATATACATTGACTGTTAACTTATTTATTCAGTTAATGTCCAGTCAACATGGGTGTAATTTCCCATAGTATTTTTTAGTTTTTTGAAAAAACACCTGCCTAATAATTGGTAGACTTATTGCAAAGACAAGAGAACAGAAAAAATAAACATAACAATTGGCTCAAATTCCTCATAAATGAACATCGGTATGCCCAAACAAAAACATAAATGCAAGGCAGTTATTCAGCAATAAATCCTGCCGGAGTCACCCTCTGTAAATGTCACATTTAGATCATGTTCCTTATGGAGTGACCCTCATAAAATCACAAAACACTTAGGAGGTGAATTGGTAAACAATTAACTAAAGCTAGTCTTCACAAGTGCATACTAGTTGTTATTTCCGAGGTGTACTGGATATTTGGAAGTAACTAAGTTGTTGGTCTACGTCTCGATGTAGATCAGATGGTGTGGCGGGACAGGGATAGCTTGCCCAAATGAAATATTGTCCTGTGACGTTTCGGGATATAGAGCCTTCTTCATGGGCCTGGAACGGGTCTCCCTAGGTGGAGGGATCAAGTGAGGACGTAATTAGTCTAGTTGTTCACCTTGGTGTTGAGACAAGAAACTGTGATACTAGCGTGTGATAAAAACAAATAAAAAGGCCCCCAGAGGGTGAAGAGTGTATGGAATATACACTTTCAAAGGGCTTGTCATAGCAAGTCACTGACCTGGGCAAACTGAAGAATGGATCATCTTCCAATAGCGCAGAGGTAAGAGTACCTGGCGGCAGATAGTGGGAAGGTGAAGCTTAAATGGCGCACTTGGCTAGGGGAAATAAAAATATGCATGGGTGGAAGACCATCAGTTGGCTGCAAAATACCAGATAGGTTAGTAACATATCAAACAAGGAAAAATGTGCCAAGACTGGCAGGAGAGGAGTACCTGATCCGCTATGTAGGAACATAGCAGGGTGCTGGGCTGGGCTTGGCGGATGGCTTTGGAACCGAAGCCTGAGGGCGGGGTGAATTAAAGAACCCTGTTATGATCTCACTGGAAAATGCAGGAGAAATGCTTGCAGCAAAAAAGTGGAGATAGACAATCAAGCTGCATGAGGAGAGAAGAAGAAGAAGAGGGGGAACAGCTGTAAGGGGCCGTATAAAAGTGTCCACTTGGCTGTATATCGTTCTGCCCATGTTAGAGGCCAGTATTTTAGCAAAGTTGAATAAATAAGTTAATAGTCAATGTATATGTTTTTTCTTGCTCTCATTTCCATTAAGCATGAGTATACAGTTCCATTGATACTTGGCTTGTTAAATGGTACAGTCTTTGCATTAAATGAATGCAGAGGAATATATGTTGTTGTGGTAGGACGCCACCCTTATGTTCCAATAATTTGCAGCTCTCAAGTTCTTCCACATCCCTTGAGCAGTCCCTTTTGTTACCCAGTCCACAAAGAAGCTGGCACTTTTGCCATGCCTTCCTCAAAATACTTGGCATGTTTTTGTGCTCTCATTTAATTGCTCTTACCCAATAAGTAATACTCAACTCAAATATCACTTCGACATCTGATGGATGAATTCCAAACATATCGTTGTCAGTGATGTCAGTCAATCTGTAACCCTCCCCAATGGCAATCACTGTGCACCATTGTCTGCCATCATGATCATTCCCATCAAGCAAAGCCATTTCTCCTTGCACTGTGGCTGCTTGTAATTCTAAAGGAAAGATTCACCCTTCCTCTTCATCCATAGGTATCTCTGGCCTGAATAAAAATGTATCAGGTATTTTCATAGTCCTGCCCACTAAGCTTGGCAGCCATGTTAACAAAATGCGTACCCCATAGTGAAATACTTCTTGTTCTAATGGAACTCCTAGTATAGCCACTTGTCCTGCAAATGCCATACAAAAATTCACTCACATTTAAATAATGCATTCCTGGTGTTGAACACACTATGCCTTTATCAGTGAATGAAATCGTCATGTTTAACTTGGTCATTGAATCTCGACCCAATATATTAACAGGTGTCTTCCTTGAATATAGCAATGGCACGGACATATCACACTCTCCTATAGAGAATGGAAGATCGTTAATAAGAGAAACTCTGCTTGTAGCTCCTGTGAAACCTTGAGTATTCAAAACATTTCCAGACATCGAAAACATCCCCTCTCATATACATGAGCGTGTTGCACCTGTGTCTACTAAAAATGAAAAATTCTTGCATCCTATACTGACGTCCACCCTCGGTTCCTCTTGAGGATTGGGGGTCACTGATAGTATTGAACACACCAAGTCTCCCAGTGAGCTGTCCTATTGTGGATACAGCCTCATCCCTGTACCTGTGAACGGATTCCCTCGATCGACAGTGACACCCCTTATCCTACGAGTCATTAACTGCCCTGTGCTCGTGCTTTGCTGTATCTGCATAGGCAAATGCTGTGACTGCCCTTGTGGCAGACTCATTGCTTGCTGTCTGTTGCGTATGTAAATCTTGCTGCACTCTCGGCGCCTGTGTCTGCTGCACTGTTTGATTCTGAACAAACCTATCTCCATTCCGCTGTGAATATGCAGGAGGGTTTGAAGTCCCCCCTCTCAAAAATTGATTATTCTGCACAAATCCTTGACTTCTACATACGCGGGCAAAATTACCTGTCATACCACAAGTCCAACATATAGGCAGAGGTCTTCCCATTTGTTCTCTCTGCATATTCTGAAACCCACCTTGATTATTCTGGAAATTCCCCTGATTATTCTGAAAAGCTCTCCCTCAAAAACCTCCCCTTACCCGTGGTATAAACCTATTATTACCTTGGTCAAACTGCCTTTGGTTATCAATATGTGGCATGTTTTCTGCTTGCTATGAATTTGCCCCGTCTGCACCAGTTAACATTGCCCCTTCAATGGCATACTTGGAGAGTTTTTTCTGCACTAACTTTGCCTCTTCGCCTTTCCTAATATCATCTTTCTTACAATTCTTTTCTTGTAACAGCCTGCAATAATGTGCGATGTTCAGCTATATCTCTGACCACAGTTTGGCTTCCATACCCACTAGCTTCTTGATCTGCATCTGTACTGGGTCTGGCAGCCCCTAACATAATATATGATAAAACACAGGTATAGATTTCCCCCAAGCCTTGTGTGTCTCCAAAGCCCATTGATCTTGGAAATTCTAAATGTAAACAAGCGGGACATCCCCTTCCTGCATCTTTTCCGTCATTATAGCACCCATATCTGGCATGTGGCATACAGCACTCTAAGCGTTTTCCAAAATGCTGTTCTGCAGTTGTTGAACAGCGCTCCATCACGAGCAGTGATTTTTCCGTGGTAACACCAGAACATGCTTCTCTTCCACAAACGCCATCAGCTCTTTCCCCAAGGAAAGCAATTAGGAGACCCTTAATGTCCCCTATAGCAAATGTATTACCTCCTGTAATTTTCTCTAATTCATATATCCATTTCCCAGCGCCAGAAGTTAAACTCACCTTAAATTTTACTTGTCCATCTGCGGCCAAGGTATATACTGTGGTCTGGCCCCGCCCTTCTCTAACAAAGGAAACCGTGAGACCCCAAATTCGCTCTCATCTCCCATTGTTTGTTTATCCAGAGCAGGGACAATGGTTCCGCACCGCCTTCTTTCTGGCAATGACCTAAACCTGCTCACATAAGGTGGCGAGTCCCCCCTCTGACCATGGGATCACCCTTTAGGTGGATCTAGCCGTGCCAATGATTCTGACGCCTGAGATTTGGGTAGGTCTAAATCCGACCATCTTACTTCCTTATCCATTGTAAAACATCCCTCAGGTCCATATGCGTTACCTCCCTCCTCCCCACGGAAGGCTTCTCTGTCTTCATCTGACATCTCCTGTGCCCAACTCTTGTGACCTCTCTCCTCTTCGTTTTTTATCCAGAGTCAGTCTATCTAGAGACAGCTATTTGAGCTCAAAACTACACGGGGCTCCCTCTTTGTCGTCCAACTGTGTACTCTCAAGTCAATCATTTTTACCCTTCCCTGCAACACTTTCTTGCTAAACTTTAACAATAGCATCTCCAATGCTTCTAGAGTCAAATTCATCTGCTAGATTTGCTCTAGATTTGCTCTAGACAGACCTGGCATAGGCTCATGTTCTCGGAAGAACTCTTCCAAATCTTCCCATGATACTACTGTATCAGGATCCAATACCTCCTTCTCCATGTGATCAAGATCACGTGCTCTCAGTCTTCTCTTTCATTCTATTTCATAGTCAAACTCTCATACCCTGTCTTCCTCTCTTCTTTTCATAACTCTTCTCTCATTTGCCCTTCGAATTTCTTCATCTCTACATCTTTGCATTCTTTTATCCCTTAATTTCTGTTCTTCTTCTTCCATTCTTTTTCTTTCTAATCTTTCCTGCTCTTCAATTGCTCTCTTTCCATTGTCATATTTTCTTTGCTCCTCTGCTCTTTCCTGTTTCTTCAATTTCTCATCTTGATACAATTGTTCCCGTCTTTGTCTATCCTTTCTTTTTGCCCTATAATCTTCCCTTTCTTTTATCCTTTTTATCCTGCTCATCTCGATCTTACCTTTGCCTTACGTCCTCGATGCCTTTACCATCGAGTTTGAGCAAAATCTGACCACCCATCCATTCATTTTTTAGTAGCACTAACTCATCAGCCTTATCTTTACTCCTTTCCATCTCTTTATTTCTCGTCCTATATCTAAGGATTTACTTGATTGTTCACATCTCTCTTTATCGTGTCTCTCTTTGTCCTACGGGCCTTAGAGATTGCATCTCTCTCAGTATTTTTCTCTGGATCCTCTTAACTGCTTTGCACAGGCGACTCAAATGCCGGGTTGTTATACCCTGTCGCTGCCTTAATCTCCCGCAATGGGTACAGCACATCATATTTCTTACTCTTGCCGTCTATTTCAGGCATAGCGGGTGGAGCAGAAGGCCCCTAACCCCCCTCTTTGCATACATTAAGTATCCAATCTACAGGATGTAGGTCTTCTCTCTCCTCCTGGAACATCTTCCAGAACTCGAAGCTCGCTAGTCACTTGTCTAACTTTTTTCCCGTAAATGCAGCATGTAAATATGTCATCAAATGCCGCAGCACTAACTTCAATAGTGATCCCCTTGTGGCCATGGCATGAACATTTTGTCTGTTGTTCCTTTAACCCATTCTGCACTGTACTGTCTAAGTTTAGGTGTGTGTTTCGGCAGCTGTTTGCAAAGGTGTACAAGCGGAGTAATATCCTCCATTTTGACACGTCACTCTTTGACCGTCAATACTCACTGTTTACTCTTTGCAGATTTCAATAGTACTTATCAAGAAAACAAAACAATATGAGCGTGCACCAATCGTCGCAGGCTCCAAACCTTCTGTATCATGTTTTTTTACTTTAATCTGATAAAAATGTCAATTCAAGTTTATTAAAATACATGCTTAATTCTCTAACTCTCGCATTTCTCCTATTTACGTTTATTAATCTCGTCTAATATTGCGTCATCATTACACGATCACATAAAACAAACGGACAAACAAACATACTCAGCCGGTCACATATATCTTAGCCTTTTTCCTCAAGACTTCTCCTGCCCCTAAAAATACTCCTATGGAGTTTGAACAGCCCTCCTTAAACCCGTCTTTAACCGGGTTCATCTCCTAAGTCATCCACTATGGGATTTTAGGTGCTGTTCCTTCTGTTATGTTCTTTAAAATGCAGGTATCTAGGCATACTCTTTATAGTGGACTCTCCTCACGATACTTCTTAATTGCTTGGCCTCTCCTCAAGTCAATTTACTCAATATTTAACACTCATTATTCTCAAGTTGCTTTACCCCAGCCTTTCTCCGTTATTCGTTTTCCCCTTATAACTTTCTCCACTCACCGTCCATATACAATTTTGCCACCTAACTCATTTCTACTCACCATTCGTTTCTTCGACTTCCGACTCTCGGGATCGTCCACCTCCTTATCGCCTCTTCAACTTTCCATTCGTTCAGCTTCATGTAGACGCTGGAAGGGGAGTATGTGGAAACCGGGGGACCTTTCACACCGAGCTTGCAAGCATAATGTTTTTAACTAACACCGCTATCTAGAGAGAGCTTCACGTCCTTTCAGCCGAATGGCAGGGGTCGTGCGATATTGCAGGGACCCCAAAGCTTACTTATCTCGATGGAATTTTTAAACCATCCTCTCTGCTAACACGTGAACGGGATGATCTGCAGCCCCTTAAAATGAGTAGCAATACCCTTGAGATGGATGGGGATACAGACTTTATTCATACATCAATAATCGAAATGACTCAGGTAGTTGGCAAAAAGGATAACTGTTTTAATATAAATTATCTAAAACAGGGAGTACAAAGGACATCAACGGACGTCTCAGCGCAAATTCTCTCAATGCATTACAAAAAAAGGCAGTCTTTTATAACAAAAAATCGTCATTGATGACATTAACCTACGTTTTACTAACGTCATCCTATGTGGCAAACTAAAAAAACCTATTTATGAAAGTGATTGGTTCTAATGGAATATCTAAGTGTATGTTATATACTAGAATGGGACAGTGAGTGAAAGTAATTGGTTTCTTAACATCAGGTGGGGCAACTAAACCCTCCCTTCAAATTGGCCACTATGAACATCACTAAATACTCAAAGTCTCATTGGCTACACAAACTATAGGACCCTTATTTGCGCAGACCCCTACAATTGGTTGGGACTCTAACCTTCGTCAGTACTTTTCCACCTACGTTAACAGCCCACAGACTGGACCTCCAGGTGCTGGTAAGCTCGTCTTGAACAGTTTCCCACCAATTAGCATATCCTTCTATCATCACCTCAGTGGTCTTCTGGCAATTAAGACTTTCAACTTGTCCTTGGGAGTGTTCTTAACTCTAGAGAATTCAGAGGAGGGAAGGCACGCTCTGCCCTCATGCGTAGGTGTGGTAGTCCTGTTCGTCCAACTTCATCCTTCCAGACTGAAGACCATGATTTCAAGCTTCTCGTGTATTAAAAATACTATTTTCGAATAAACCTGTGACGTCTTCCTTGTTTGGTTCATGCTTTCTGAACAGGGGTTTGTTCTTTCACACAATTTTGTATCCAATGTCAGATCACCCCATCCTGAAAAGACCTTGGCTTGTTGGCTTGGCTTCATGGCTCATCCAACCTTGCCTTCTGAGATTCACTTTTAATTCATTTGTTGTCTTACTGCGATATACTGGAAAAGAGGCCTTTCTTTTTTAGTCCAGTTCTGCTATAACACATAGTGGAAACATCCATCCTTCACTAACTTATGCATATATGTTGGCGCATGCCGCAATCTAACACTGTAAAGCTAGCCTCAAGAATACTTTGTTTACTTGCGTTTCTTTGTATCTGTACACGTGAAACTGACTTGACATCTTCAGAATTTCTCTGGTCTAAGCTTCTTTACCAAGATGTCACTTATCTGATGCCTTTTAGAATATCTGCATTCTCTTGTCTCTGTTTCTCTTCTATGTACGTAAGCTCGATTCTGCATGAGGTCCCCATTCATCTTGGCCATTCATTTGCTCTGCTTCTTCCAGTATTTCATTCAAATGGCCATCATATTTTCTCATATGCAGGTACGGTTTTATCAATGGGAACCTTGCTTCCAGATTCCCTTTGGTATCAGTATTTTTACTGGTACCGCACGTGTCTCACGCTCTAGCTGCCAACATATAGGCAATATGGGTGACGTGGTTGAGGTGGGGGTACTTGGTTCCTTCTCTACACAGTTGTAAAATACAGCCTTTAGAAAACATCAAAACATCAAAAACATCAACAAGAAGCTGCAAACAGGTGCAAAATATGAACAAGGAAGTCATGAAAATCTAACGTAACAGTAGCATTATGGGAAAGCTACACAAAAGTTTCAAAGCATTTGTCAACTCAAGCAAGGTGGATAATAAAAGGATTTGATCAGGTGAGGTATTCCATGCTCGGGCTGCTGATGCCAAGAAAGACTGTGCGCCCGCTGAACAAATTTAAAATTGGCAATTTCAAATCGCAAAATATCTGCGCTTCTAGTGCATCTGAGCACTCCAGAAATGTGCAGTTTGTTTGCTAAATACTTGTGAAGTCCTAACATAACCACTTTGTAAGTAATCCAGTAGATCTTGAAAAGTGCTCTGAAGTGGATAGGAAGGCAATGAAGAGAAACCAAAGTTGGTGTTATGTGATCAAACCTTCGCAAGCCTGGTATTAAGCGAGCTGTCGAATGCAGCACCACTTTCAAAGGGACCAAAGATGAACACGAAAGGCCATCTAAAAACTAGTCCAGTTCATTATGGTAGTCCAGTTCAGACAAAACCAACGCCTGCGATGACAGTGCAAAAGTCGGAATACAAGGTTTTTTCATACCTAATAATGATAACCGATAAAAAAACAAAAGTGTGAAATAGAAGAAACGTGATTTATTTCAAGAATCATGACTGACCTCTAAAGATATAGTCGAGGGCACCAATGTAGGAGTGATACCAAAAGAAAGGGTGTGTAGTTAACCATTCCTGAAAAGGGAAGGGAAGCAGAGGCAGGTGAAACCAAGAGAAACTCTTTTAGAAAAGGATTAAGTTTGAGAGAGACGCAGAACACATTAATCCTCAATGGCAGGGAGACAGTCCCTTAGATGGTATGTCAGCCTGCAATGACATTCGAAGATAGATCTGCGTGTAGTCAGCATACTAGTGAATGGAGAGCCCAATGGCCACCACAAAATAGCTCATGTTAAACAACATGGGTGACCGAATATAACCCAGAGCTACTCCACTGCCTACAGGCCAAGGAACGGATCTGACCGGTCCCACCTGCACAAACTGAGAGCGATTTCTCAGGGAGCAAGTGAACCATGCCAGAATCGAGCCAGACAGTCGACAGCCACAGAAAGGTTGAGTAATTCAAGAGAACAAGCACCTCCATCATCCAGCATGTGCATGGTGTCAGCCAACACCTGAATAGTAGCTGTTTTATTGCTACATCAAGGACGGACCCAGGCTGAAAGACCCAAAGAATAAAATAGTTAGAAAGGTGCTGTGCTTGGTCAGCCGGTGAGATAGCTCAGAGGGGTCAGAGCTCACTACTGCGATGATTGGTGTGTGAGCTGCAGGTTAAATGTTTGAATCCTGGACAACTCAGCCATGAATCCTTCCGAAGATTACATTGTATGTAAATATGTTCTATGTACAGCACGTTGGCGAATGCGCTATATAAATGACAACTCATTATCATTCAACTGGTGCATATTTTTCAAAACTTTACCTAAAGAAAATGTAAAGCCGTGATGAGGCGATTGTTTGAAGAAAGTTGGGGATCCAAGTTTTGCTTCCTTAATAAAGGCAACATCTGACCACATTTTAGCATGCCTGGAAAATGATACCAGTGGAAAAAGTGATATTAACAAGAGGAGCCCAGAAAGGAACTATCTTCTGAATGGACAGTAGCCTTCAAAGAAAGGTGCATTTTACAGAATAGTCTGTGGACTTTGGCAAAAAAAGAGTCCCAAACCAGCATCGGACGGCTCTTAACTTCTAAGGTAGAAGGTTCAGCCTGTAGAATTTAAGCAGCTACCTCATTTTAGAGGAGAGGAGATTTTATCGATAAAATATAGACTAAGGGCTTCAATTTAAGCATTAGTAAAACTGGTCTTTGATGTTTAATGTCTGTGTTGTTGTCGGAAGAGGGGAGGTTTGTTGTGTATGCCTTATGTATTGTTGCTCTGTGCAATGTGCCAATGTAAGGGGAGGAGATGTGTTGTGTCTGGCTTAGCTTGGTAGTGGGAATGCAGAAGGAATGTTGTGATGTCAGGTGGAGTGTTTGTGTCTGAGTGTCGGAATGCTTGAGGGAAGAAGGTTCTATGTTGGGCAGGTAGTCAGCCTGAAGCCTGGGTGATGGGCTGCCAGTGTTTCTGTCCTATTAATGTAACTTACTTAAGGGCTATATAACTGCTTGTGAAGGTGTCCTGAGAAGCTGTAATAAACCTAGCATGTCAATCTAAGAAGGCTGGGAGCTGCTTCGTAACAGTCTTCCTTTAGGAATTGAATGTACACATCGATGAATAGTTCAGAAAAGTCGCAGGGGTGATTTGAATATGATTACAGCAGTATTCTGCTTTAGCTTCTGAGACCTATGATGTATGGGTTGGTCTGAGCTGACAGCATTAGGCAAGAAAGTTACATTTAGAGTCTTTGAACCATTTCTTTTCAGTTTGTCTAATTAGATTGTGTTTTGCGTTATGTTGAGGAGTATACAACGTGCATATAATAAGTACTTATTGCCACAGGAAATCCATACAGTGACATGGTTAATTGCCCATGCAGGGGCCCGGTCAACCCCTGGCTCAGTGAATTTGACCTTCAAAAGCAAGGGACTAATAAAGACAGATATTGCTGAAAACATGCAAGGCAAGGAATCAAATGATGTAATTGGTGTCCACCACAGAGTGAGGCTAGGGCCATGGACTAGGGCAACACATTGTAGATGGCACATTGTTTAGAAGTCACAGTTATGCTGTCCTTTATAGATTGGTCTCTGTTCTGATTTCTTTTCTAGAGACTTGAACTGAGCTCCCCTGAAAACATGATATTGAGGCGAATGTGGAGACTAGAGTGTATCTTGCACCTAGTGGAATACCATGTGAGCATTTTCCTAAGCATAGTTTTATGCCATTGATCCTCCTTGACTAACCAGTTTCTTCAGTTGACTTGGACCTCCCTTGAGTAATCCTTTGACCCCTTCCACTGTGCCTGCTGGCAAGTATGGAATCTAAAGCTACCCCTCACTGATGACATCCAATCAGGCTGAAAAATGTCTCGGGTTTCTTGTGCAGAAGGGATGTGGCCTAGCAAATTCGGCTGAACGTGCATCCTTTTGGGATGCAACAAATCCTGATTTGCATATGTTTTTTTTTTCCTTTCTGTAAAAACACAACAGGCTGAAACACAATGGAATTAAAGGTTGTCCAGAGAAATGCCAGTGCCAGTGGTTGCTCTAAGAGGGTAAGGGTATATGCCCCGATATGGATCGCGAGCTTTCTGTGCTTACAGCCCCGAGCTACACTTCACCAATAATGTCAAATGAGACCAAATTATGACTGAGGGAGATTGGGTTCTCATGCAAAAGGGATTGACCTAACATTTCTGGAATGACTGCCACTTTTGTAATGAGACCTGGCATGATTTGTATATGTTTCTCCCTTTATAAAATAGTGCAGCACGCTGAAAACCAAAAGGCTGCAAGGTTGCTCAGAGCTATTAGCAATGACAAATAATTCAAGGTTTTTCCATCCATCACTCATTGTAGCAATGCCGGAAAGCTCTCACCGGTGGATAATCAAGTAGGTGGGTAGGCTGGGTCTATCCCTCTGGAACCATGCATGTAATTTTAGGGGTGACAAGGGTTTTTGTCCCTCCCAAATTTTGTGGCACAACATTTTGTCCCACTCATTTAACAGAGGCACCTTTAATTTAGATGTCATGCCACCCCAACCCAAACATTTTCAGCAAAGTTACTCCACTGTCTGGAACGTTTGTGTCTTGTTCCCTTCTTTAGTCACCCACTGGCCACCTCACCCATTATGGAGGAGCCGAGGAGCCAGCCCAATGAAACACTGAGCACTCCCTCAGCTGCATTTTCCAGCTGAGGGAGTGCTCCTGGGCTGGTTGAACTGTCAAAGGGAAACACTGTTTGCCTTTTGACAGTTAATTTCCCCAGCCGCACATGATCACTGAGCCATGCAACTCTGGGGGTGTTTTGCTTCGACAGCCTTGCATAGCTCATTGGAAATGCTGGCTGGGGCTCTGCATGTATGTATGTGCGAGGGGGTGCTCTTGCACATACGGGCAGAGCAACCTGGAGCGGGGCATTTTAGCAACCACACGCAGGCCCCTGCAGAAGGTACGTTTATGGCGATTTGTTTTTTATTTAAATGTGTATGGATGTGTGTATGCTTGTGTTATGGGACTGTGGTGGGAGCAGGATGGGCGGCAGCACTGGGATAGTGGTGGGAGTAGGGTGGGGAGAGCCCAGGGTCTCTACTGGGAGTAGGGTGCGGTGACAGCACGCAAAAGTTCATAGCGATGTCTACATACTGTCCATCTTTTGCTCAGGGGGGCCCAGGCCAAAAAAGTTTGAAGACCGCTGCTCTAGCACAAAACGCCAAGGCGCTGAATTAGTTGCATGCAAAGTGCGGAAAGTAGATTGGCATGGGTCAAGGAATTTGTTGATGCATAGATAGTCTCACAGGTGCATTAGCATAGTTATCATCTTACATAGTGAGGCCAGAGTGAATACTGTAGTACGGTCATTATAAACCTTGATAGTGAAAAACAGTGAGACCACTAGGGGCGCAATTCATTTTTCAAGACATCTAATTATTCTTGCACGTCAGCGAGCACACATATTTTGTGTGGCAACTTCACATGACCACTACACACCCGTGAAAGTACTGGATCACTCTGGTGAAAAACACGAGAAGTTTCTTACATTTCCCAAAGACATGAGACTATTAACTCCAACATTTTGCAACAGGAAAAAACATGTGGTGACCAGCATAGCAAGGGAGAGGTACTGGACACATAACACTATAAATGATGCACTCTTCACATACAAACTCTTAACACTATAAATGTGTTCTATTGTTCTTACAGTTATACATATAGAAATACAAACCGCCTTCTCCTGACACCTGGTAATGGATTAGCATGTAAAATCACACATTTGTATTACTGTTACAGTACAGTTAATAAGATGAGGTTCACGTGCAAACGCTCCTTCTTCTAAGCATTGTAATAAAAAGAGGCCATGATTTTTTTAATCGTACACAATAGATCGTCCTCAGATGGATGACATGCTGAATTGAGCCTGTGATTGCATGTTGGGCACAGATTTTCAAAGCAGATGCTCAGCTCTCCCGAATGATATGATACGATGATATGATAGTTTATTAATATAGCGCCTATACACAATGTGTTTCAAAGCGCTTCAAGGCAAGGGAGGGAACAAGAGAAAATACAATGACATTCTTACAGGCCATGAAAAGTAAGGATGTGAAATTAACTATCGTACTCGGCCTGACGACATTTCAGATAGTGCAAGAGCTAAGACATAGAGAAGGAAGGGAGGGGGAGAGTGGGAAGGAAATGGAAACAGACAGGCGCCTACCGTACTAGGCCTGACGACATTTCTGGTAGAGCCGGAGAAAAACAAAAGGTGAGGCAGAGGGGTGCAGAAAGGGAGGCAGAGGGGTGCAGAAAGGGAGGGGAGGAACAAAACAAGCGACTATCATACTAGGCCTGACGACATTTCAGATAGTGCTGGAGGGGCAGGGTGTCGGGAGGAAAAAACAGTAATCGGAGGGTGGAGGAAACAGACGAGGTTGCTATCATATTAGGTCCAGGGACAATTCTGATAGAGTAAGTGCATAGAAGAAAGTAAGGGGAGGAGATAGGAAGAGGGAGAAGGGAAAGGAGGAGAGAACAGAGAGTAAGCAGTCAAAAAGAGTGGAGAAGCAAGAGTGGAGAGCGAATACAATTGCAGAAGTCAGTAGTAACACATAATGTTGCAAGCCAGGATACAAGATGAATATGGGAACAGCATGATTCAGGGCCACCAGGAGTACAAGATGCAAAGGAAGTCCAGCATGAGAGTTGAGAAAGAGTGGCGCACTGTGAATCAATGAAGTCCATAAAAGTCAAATCCAGCATTGGCCACAAGACAGTGATGGTGAAACCACAATGTATCCGGACAGACTCCTGCAGAAGTAGGCTGGAGGAGGTTGAGGGGGAGCAGGGTAGAAGAATCAAGCAAAACAGGCACCTGAATATGCTCCTGACTATATACATGAGAGGGCAGAGTGTCCTTCATTAGGTATTTCAGGTCTAAATGTTCTAAATGTATTCATTCAGGAGGGCTGCACATTGATGTGGTTCATGAAAAATTAAAAATAAAGATGAAAGCACATCAATTCTAGCAACTGAGTGTAGCTCTTCCACTTTATGTTTAAGTTGGCAATTGTTGGGGCTTTATGAGCAGCTTCCCCACTTTCTTCTTCAGGCCACTAGGTAACCCTCAAAACCAGTGTGTGAGATAGATTACAAAGGTCAAACAAGCAGTGGCATAGATTTCAAGAGTATCTTATTTGGAGCACGAAACACTAACTGTTTGGACAATATTCCCCTGGTTCCTGTTGTGATTTTATGAAATATAGTTAAATACAGTACCACTGGTGGGGGGCGTGGCTAACTAGCCATGGAGTAGGACGTGGTCTCTTGGTGGCTCCTGTTGATCCTGAATCAATATGTGTTTATGCGTGTTAGGATGCACCTGAAAACTCCATAAATGGAGGTTTGGATGTCGGAACGCTAGCTGCACAAGTGCTGAAACTTGCCACTGCCTCGGTGCAACGATTTGTGTGTTCAGAAACCTTAACGAATGTGAAAGGAGCTGAACAAAGGATACAAAATGGAGGTCCCAGACATCAAAGGGACCGTGTGAAGAAATTTCGGAAAAAGGCGGATTCCGACGAGGGTTGTATCCAGGAAGAGTTGGAAACGGGACTGTGCGGGGTGCACATACACAGAACATTGCTCGTTGGGAGCACTAAAACAGTGGATGTGAACGCTGATGCAGCGGCGCCTGTGAATGCAGGAAGCCTGTGGGGTTGCAACTGAAGGAGTCATGGAAGGCTTGTGGACCCGCGGAATGAACGCTGCATGGCAGCAGCATTCGGTACATAAGCCCCTGCCCATGGTTGCCGCTGACGGTGACGTACCAGCAACCTACGGAGCATGGTCCGCTAGCCACCAGACAAGCATTGGAAAAGGCACGCATCACTGGGCTTGAGGGCAGAGCTCCGGGGACGCGAGCGGCACTGGGCGAACACTGGAAGATAGTTGGTCCCTTTCAGAGGCACAGAACGGTTCTGCTGATTAGTAAGATAAATTGCATAACTGGACCAAAGGTACGCGGGAGTAGGGTTAAACGTTCTATGTGGCTTTCATGGGCAAACTACAATACAAGCTGTCAGCACTAGTAGAACCCTGGGCAGACCCATAGCTGGAGCACACGAAAAGTGCCACTGACAACACCAGAGCGAGAATGGCAAAAGATGGTGGGATGTGCAAAGAGGTGCCCGGCTGAAGATGTTCTCAAAACCCAATATAGCAACAATCTAAACCCTGGCAAGACCCACTGAATAACGAGGGAACAACCCATTACGCTGTCATACGGATCCAGTCGAAATGTCCTTGCCAATCAAGACCCCAGATTTGGGTGAGCACATGTCCCCAGAGAGGAGTGGTTCTGGGTGACAGGACAGAGACTGAGGATTTGTGGCCACTTGATGCCAGGAAACTAGGCAGCAACAGGAAGACACAGTGCAGGGGAGACTGGAAGCCCCCATATAGACCTAAGCACCGGCCGCACCAGTGCATTCAATTGTCAGGAAGCCGGACCCCAGCCACCCTGAACTGAAACATACGGTGACACCGGGATGGCATCCAAGCTGCACAAGACAAAAGGGAAGCAACCCACATTGGAGGAATTTGTACAGACACCACAGCAAACGGACGGGGCTAGAAGCAAGGAAATGCACCCACAAACGGACACAACCCCAACACGCAACGATCAGCAGATCCTGGAAGCAATTACGGGCTTGAAAGTGACATGGGAAACCAAACTAGAGGCAGCCATGGCCGGACTCAAGGCAATGCTGGAACTTAAAGATGGCGCAGTACAAGTGGATGTCAACCTACTTAGACAAGACGTACAAACAATAGCGGAATGCACAGGAAAGCTGGAGAATGAAGTGACCACAAACACAGCGGCATGCGCATCTCATGCCTTGGAAGTTCACATACTGAAGCAACAAGTAAGCAACCTAGAAAATAGAGCTGAGGAAGCCGAAGGACGTGGCCGGAGGAATAACATACATATAGTGGGGCTCCCGGAGGGAGAGGAAGGACCTAACCCAATGGACTACGTCGAGACCAAGCTGCTGCAAGAAATCGGAAGATGGGCACTCACCCAAGGGTTCATGGTGGAGAGAGCACACAGAGCCCTCACGAGGAAACCTCCCCCTGTGGCTCCTCAGAGGCCAATAATTGCCAAAATAATTAATTATCGGGACAGAGAGAAGATCCTGGAACACTTCCGAAAAGGAGGTACAATACAAAGGGCTTCCACGTCTATCACGGCATACCCTGATTATACACTTCTAGTGCAGAGAAGGCGACTGAACTATGCAACGGTGAAAAAGAGATTGCGCAAAGCGGGCTATAGATACATGTTGAGGAACCCAGCGAAACTGAAAGTGTCCCACAAGAACAGGGCCCTGTTCTTCGAGTCCCAGAGGATGTGACAGAGTGGTTGGATGCCTAGAATTGTCCATCGGGAACAGACAGCCAGAAGGAGGGCAGACCGGATGCTGAGGTGCTGTATAAACTGTGGCATTGGGACTTGAATATAAGATAGGGCAATGGTGACCTGGAAAACAATAGGCTGTGGGTTGAGCGGGTGGATTTGAATGGGCATAGCATAATGGTGCATAATTACAGGAGACACAATAGACTCACTCTTATACCCCTACAGATAGTTTAGTTGTGTTGCCGGAAGTGTGGTAACCCCCTGCTGGGTTACTGGTACGGGCACTGCCGAGTAGGGACTAAATGCGGGATAGCCTGAGATCCAGGGATGGAGCTGGACAACAGTTGGGAATGGGAAGGGAGGGCTGTGGGAAGGGAGTTGGAGGGTGTGCAGTGATGTTAGTTGGGGAACGAGCTTACGTCTAAGAACCGCAAATACATGAGACGATGGGGGACAGTGGCGAGACTGAGTATGGATGAATGATGGGAGACCTCAAGATAGTTGCCTGGAATGTCAGGGGGCTCAACAGCTACCTGAAAAGGAATAAGATCATGATGTACCTGTGAAGGCAGAAAATAGATATCGCATTACTACAAGACACCCATCTAACGAAAGAAAAACAAGAGTTGATACGGAAAAAATGGAGGGGTACCGCCGTATTAGCAACATATTCAGCATATGCTAGAGGGGTGATCACCTGGGTAGCACTGCATGTCCCCTTTCAGTCATTACAATCTGTGGGAGATTCGGATGGAAGCATGGTAGTGGTACAGGGACTGATATAAAACAGAGAAGTGTGTATTATTAACACATATGCCCTGAACCAAGATACATACTGTGGCCTACTTTAAGACCTTATATAGTAAAATAAGCCCATACCTAGAAGGCGCTGTCATATTAGGAGGTGACTTTAATTGTACACTTGATCCCAGGGTTGACAGGTTAGACAGGAAATTAGACAAACCCTCCCCCGCAGCCAAAACTCTGAAAACCCTGTTGCGAGACCTCAAGTTGGAAGATATGTGGAGGCTTCACTACCCACATGATAGACATTACTTGCACTATTCAGCCCCACATAACTTGTACACACGGTTAGATCAAATGTTTGCCTCTCCAGAGGTAACAGGAGAGATAGTGCAGACTGAATATGAAGCGAGGGTCCTTTCGGACCACTAACCACTGATCTTAATGTGGCAGCATCAGGCCCCTAGAGCCAGGATCCCGACATGGAGGGTTGCCCAGAGCATTGCCAGTGGTTAAGATTAATTCTAAACCTTCCAGCCATCACCTCTTTGTTTTTGCTATGTCACCCCGAGTGGGACGGGTATGCCCAGACGTGGGTCCCGTGCCTGCTGGGCCTAGAGACCCAAGCTACTCCTCACTGATGAGCCCCAACAAGGGCGAAACATGTTTGGGGATGCTTGTGGTCTCGTGCAGAAGGGATGTGGCCTAGCAGTTCGGGCTGGACTGCCCCTTTTGGGGTGGGACCAAGCCTGATTTGCATATGGTTTTTCCCTTCTGTAATGGCTTGGCAGGCGAAGAACGGTGGTCTGGAGGGTTGCCCAGAGCATTGCCAGTGGTTAAGATTAATTCTAAACCTTCCAGCCATCACCTCTTTGTTTTTGCTATGTCACCCCGAGTGGGACGGGTATGCCCAGACGTGGGTCCCGTGCCTGCTGGGCCTAGAGACCCAAGCTACTCCTCACTGATGAGCCCCAACAAGGGCGAAACATGTTTGGGGATGCTTGTGGTCTCGTGCAGAAGGGATGTGGCCTAGCAGTTCGGGCTGGACTGCCCCTTTTGGGGTGGGACCAAGCCTGATTTGCATATGGTTTTTCCCTTCTGTAATGGCTTGGCAGGCGAAGAACGGTGGTCTGGAGGGTTGCCCAGAGCATTGCCAGTGGTTAAGATTAATTCTAAACCTTCCAGCCATCACCTCTTTGTTTTTGCTATGTCACCCCGAGTGGGACGGGTATGCCCAGACGTGGGTCCCGTGCCTGCTGGGCCTAGAGACCCAAGCTACTCCTCACTGATGAGCCCCAACAAGGGCGAAACATGTTTGGGGATGCTTGTGGTCTCGTGCAGAAGGGATGTGGCCTAGCAGTTCGGGCTGGACTGCCCCTTTTGGGGTGGGACCAAGCCTGATTTGCATATGGTTTTTCCCTTCTGTAATGGCTTGGCAGGCGAAGAACGGTGGTCTGGAGGGTTGCCCAGAGCATTGCCAGTGGTTAAGATTAATTCTAAACCTTCCAGCCATCACCTCTTTGTTTTTGCTATGTCACCCCGAGTGGGACGGGTATGCCCAGACGTGGGTCCCGTGCCTGCTGGGCCTAGAGACCCAAGCTACTCCTCACTGATGAGCCCCAACAAGGGCGAAACATGTTTGGGGATGCTTGTGGTCTCGTGCAGAAGGGATGTGGCCTAGCAGTTCGGGCTGGACTGCCCCTTTTGGGGTGGGACCAAGCCTGATTTGCATATGGTTTTTCCCTTCTGTAATGGCTTGGCAGGCGAAGAACGGTGGTCTGGAGGGTTGCCCAGAGCATTGCCAGTGGTTAAGATTAATTCTAAACCTTCCAGCCATCACCTCTTTGTTTTTGCTATGTCACCCCGAGTGGGACGGGTATGCCCAGACGTGGGTCCCGTGCCTGCTGGGCCTAGAGACCCAAGCTACTCCTCACTGATGAGCCCCAACAAGGGCGAAACATGTTTGGGGATGCTTGTGGTCTCGTGCAGAAGGGATGTGGCCTAGCAGTTCGGGCTGGACTGCCCCTTTTGGGGTGGGACCAAGCCTGATTTGCATATGGTTTTTCCCTTCTGTAATGGCTTGGCAGGCGAAGAACGGTGGTCTGGAGGGTTGCCCAGAGCATTGCCAGTGGTTAAGATTAATTCTAAACCTTCCAGCCATCACCTCTTTGTTTTTGCTATGTCACCCCGAGTGGGACGGGTATGCCCAGACGTGGGTCCCGTGCCTGCTGGGCCTAGAGACCCAAGCTACTCCTCACTGATGAGCCCCAACAAGGGCGAAACATGTTTGGGGATGCTTGTGGTCTCGTGCAGAAGGGATGTGGCCTAGCAGTTCGGGCTGGACTGCCCCTTTTGGGGTGGGACCAAGCCTGATTTGCATATGGTTTTTCCCTTCTGTAATGGCTTGGCAGGCGAAGAACGGTGGTCTGGAGGGTTGCCCAGAGCATTGCCAGTGGTTAAGATTAATTCTAAACCTTCCAGCCATCACCTCTTTGTTTTTGCTATGTCACCCCGAGTGGGACGGGTATGCCCAGACGTGGGTCCCGTGCCTGCTGGGCCTAGAGACCCAAGCTACTCCTCACTGATGAGCCCCAACAAGGGCGAAACATGTTTGGGGATGCTTGTGGTCTCGTGCAGAAGGGATGTGGCCTAGCAGTTCGGGCTGGACTGCCCCTTTTGGGGTGGGACCAAGCCTGATTTGCATATGGTTTTTCCCTTCTGTAATGGCTTGGCAGGCGAAGAACGGTGGTCTGGAGGGTTGCCCAGAGCATTGCCAGTGGTTAAGATTAATTCTAAACCTTCCAGCCATCACCTCTTTGTTTTTGCTATGTCACCCCGAGTGGGACGGGTATGCCCAGACGTGGGTCCCGTGCCTGCTGGGCCTAGAGACCCAAGCTACTCCTCACTGATGAGCCCCAACAAGGGCGAAACATGTTTGGGGATGCTTGTGGTCTCGTGCAGAAGGGATGTGGCCTAGCAGTTCGGGCTGGACTGCCCCTTTTGGGGTGGGACCAAGCCTGATTTGCATATGGTTTTTCCCTTCTGTAATGGCTTGGCAGGCGAAGAACGGTGGTCTGGAGGGTTGCCCAGAGCATTGCCAGTGGTTAAGATTAATTCTAAACCTTCCAGCCATCACCTCTTTGTTTTTGCTATGTCACCCCGAGTGGGACGGGTATGCCCAGACGTGGGTCCCGTGCCTGCTGGGCCTAGAGACCCAAGCTACTCCTCACTGATGAGCCCCAACAAGGGCGAAACATGTTTGGGGATGCTTGTGGTCTCGTGCAGAAGGGATGTGGCCTAGCAGTTCGGGCTGGACTGCCCCTTTTGGGGTGGGACCAAGCCTGATTTGCATATGGTTTTTCCCTTCTGTAATGGCTTGGCAGGCGAAGAACGGTGGTCTGGAGGGTTGCCCAGAGCATTGCCAGTGGTTAAGATTAATTCTAAACCTTCCAGCCATCACCTCTTTGTTTTTGCTATGTCACCCCGAGTGGGACGGGTATGCCCAGACGTGGGTCCCGTGCCTGCTGGGCCTAGAGACCCAAGCTACTCCTCACTGATGAGCCCCAACAAGGGCGAAACATGTTTGGGGATGCTTGTGGTCTCGTGCAGAAGGGATGTGGCCTAGCAGTTCGGGCTGGACTGCCCCTTTTGGGGTGGGACCAAGCCTGATTTGCATATGGTTTTTCCCTTCTGTAATGGCTTGGCAGGCGAAGAACGGTGGTCTGGAGGGTTGCCCAGAGCATTGCCAGTGGTTAAGATTAATTCTAAACCTTCCAGCCATCACCTCTTTGTTTTTGCTATGTCACCCCGAGTGGGACGGGTATGCCCAGACGTGGGTCCCGTGCCTGCTGGGCCTAGAGACCCAAGCTACTCCTCACTGATGAGCCCCAACAAGGGCGAAACATGTTTGGGGATGCTTGTGGTCTCGTGCAGAAGGGATGTGGCCTAGCAGTTCGGGCTGGACTGCCCCTTTTGGGGTGGGACCAAGCCTGATTTGCATATGGTTTTTCCCTTCTGTAATGGCTTGGCAGGCGAAGAACGGTGGTCTGGAGGGTTGCCCAGAGCATTGCCAGTGGTTAAGATTAATTCTAAACCTTCCAGCCATCACCTCTTTGTTTTTGCTAGGATCCCGACATGGTGGCTGAGAGCCGAAGCACTGATGGACACAGTGTTTAGAGGAGACCTGAAAAGGGAAATTGTAGAATATTTCGAAATCAATACAGAAAGTGTAAAATCGGCAGTCACCCTATGGGAGGAATTTAAAGTGGTGGTGAGAGGGTCAGCGATAGCAAAATCCAAAGGGCTGCAAGGAGGCATATTGCAAGAACTACAGAAGTCAGAGGAAAAGCTAGAGGCAATCAGGCGCAAGGGGATGACTTCCTGGGAGAGGCCGACGCTATAAACAAGTTACGGATAGAATGTGAAGGGCACTGGGAAAGGCTATGTAACTTAAATTACAAGAAATACATAGAGAGGCAGCACGCTGGTGGGGACAAGCCGAGGAGGTTGTTAGCATGGTTGTATAAAAGTGAGACACCAAGACCAACGATTAGAGCAATATAGGGGGAAGGAGGGCAGATACTTGACACCCAGGAGGGAGTGAACGAAGGGTTCCTTGAGTTCTACAGACATTTGTATGGAGACAGAGATGGGAGTGAATGGGGCGAGATAATGGAAACAATAGAGGACATTGGCCTACCAAAATTGAGCCCTGGGGAGAGGGAGAACCTAGACACTCCAATCACACTGGAGGAACTAGAAGCAGTGATTGAAGAATTACCCACTTGCAAGGCCCAGGGGGCGGATGGACTCCCTAGCGAGTTCTATAAAACATACAAGACAGAAGTGCTTCCTCCACTACTGGCCATGTTAAATGAAGCTCTCAAAACAGGGATATTGCCAGAATCCCTAAGAGAGGCGGTAATTATACCGATTCTTAAACCAAATAAGCCGAGCATGGACCGTGGATCATATAGACCGCTATCCATGCTGAACCAGGATAGCAAGATACTCACGGTTGTTTTGGCGGGGAGATTGAGACAGGTCATAAGCAAACTTATACACCCTGATCAGACAGGATACGTCCCGCACAGGAGCATATCCAACAACCTTAGAAGGCTCCACAGGGGGGGGCGCTGTTGCGCACGTAGAAAATGGCTGCCTAAACCCGTGGCTCCCGCGCTGCCACTACATCCTGAGCCTATAAATTCGCATTCCGGCTGACTGATTTGCTGCAACTTGGTTGATCTCCTTCTGCCGGGGTCCTGCACGGTCTGTGGAAGTTTGAGCCGGGAAAAGTGCTTCATCTCCGAGATTTGCCCCCGCGAAGTTACTCCGACACGAGCGGCGCTCCCTGGCCGGCTCCCGGCTCCGGAGGAATCTACCCGAGTGCCGCGGCGGCTGGTTGGTGTGGCCTGATCTGGGCGGGGCTTCCCCTCCTTCGCGCCTAATCCTGGCATAGGTGCTGCTGGCGCCGCTCCCTCTTGAGACCTGGTCCCGCTAACGGACGTTCGGCCCCCCCTTGCTTTTTCCGCCTGCTCCCCGCTTGGCCCCCGGCCGGGTTGAGCGCGGAGCCCACACTCCCGCTTCTGAAGGCGACGTTCCTCGGGACCGGCTGAGCTGCTGAATGCTGAGGCCCCTGCGTGCGGCCACTTCCAGCCGGGCTGGACGCCGGGGACATCTGGAATATCCTGCTAGGTGAGGGGGCTTCCGACCCGGGGGAGATCGGGGGTTTATCTCCAGAACTCCTGATTCTGAGCGACGGGCCTCCCGCTTTTACTAGCCTCTCTAGACCCTCTGTTTATCGGTCTATCGGGCCGCAATCCACCCTACGCTCTCCTTTGACCGATCCCTGCTCGTTGTGACTAATACCAGTACTTCGCTGCACTAGATACGCGGCCGATCTGCTGCCTTCTGGTGTCTACCTCTGGAGGCCGGTATACTTGATATCCTGCGGGTGTGCTTGACATCATTGGCACAAGAAGTGGTGGTTTCTTCCCTGCAGATACCCGGTTCCAGATACAATATATAAATAGAGTTACTGCGATCATGGGGGAACCTGGCAGATCCAATAGGGCCCCTAAGACCCCTAGGAAGAAGGGCCCTATGGACACATTCACCACGGCGGTCAGTCAATCTGAGCCAACTGACACCCAGCAGAGCGAGGACGAGCAGGGCGGACATGTGACGCTGGACAGAGAGGATAAATTGGCCATGCTAGTTCAAAACGGATTTCTGGCTGTAAATACCAAACTGGATGAGATAGTTGCTACCATAGGTTCCTTGAAGGCCAGAATCGATAAGGAAAGTGCGCGTGTCACTGAGGCTGAGGGCAGGATAGGTGCCACCGAGGATACTGTTGGTCAACACAGTCGTGATATAGCTCATATCCAAGACACTATGTACAAGCTCCAGAGTAAGTGCGAGGATCTTGAATCTAGATCCAGAAGGAACAATGTCCGAGTGGTGGGTGTGGCCGAATCCTTCGGCAAGGGCCAAATGGAGAAGCAATTGGAAGAACTTTTTAAATCCTTATTTGGGCCCGACACATTGGGCCTCATTACGACCCAGGCGGACTTCGCGGTGCTAAATGCACCGCGAAGCATGGCGGAAAGCCGCCGATAGCGCCATGGGGGTTGGCGGATTTACCGCCCCATTCCGACCTCGGCGGAGCGGTAAATCCCCAATCCCCATTCTGCCCTTCCCCATTCCCATTTTCGCCCCATAGGGTATAATGGGAGTGGGGAAGGAGTTAATTACGCCACCGTAAAATACGGTGGCGTAATTAACAACGAGGTCCCGTAGCGCCATGGTTTTCTCCGGCTGGTAAAACCAGGCGGAGAAAACCTCCATGGCGCTACGGGAACTCGTAGTATGGCGGAGAGGTACGCCATGCACTACGCTGGCGTAATACCCTCTCCGCCAGGGTCCTAATGAGGCCCATTGTCTGAACACTTCCTTGTTGAGAGAGCACACCGCACCTTAGCGCCGGTTCCCAAACCTGGGGCGCCACCACGAACTATAATCGCTCGTCTACTAAATTATAGAGACAGAGACACAATCCTCCGTTTGAGATGGGCACGCTGCACCACGAGGGCAATCGCATACACATCTATCCTGATTTCTCCGCCTCTGTCCAGGCTAGCAGACGCTCATATGAGCAGGTCAAGAAGCTCCTCAGAGAACGACAGATCAAATATGCCTTAATGTTCCCGGCCAAAATGAGAATCCAACACGCAGGGAGGTCGCACTTCTTTGAAAACCCATCCGAGGCCCTTTCATATATTGAATCTTCTAAACCCCTCCCTCCAAGGGGAGAGCGACCGGCTCCGAGCAATAGACCTCGACCAGCAGACTAGGAAGTGCATGCTTTCATATTCGACATTAAGAGTTTTTAGGCCCCATGCCACGGGCCCTTTTGTTCTGTGACTACAGTCAGCCATCTTCTGTTTGTGGCGGCGTTGGAGGCCTGGGATGGCGGTCATGTGAGGCAACATGGCTACCCCGGGAGTATTCCACAAGTTTGGGGTCGCACACTGTCGAGTTGGGGGAGACGGTGCGGGTGGCGGGTGGGTTGGAGGGGGGGAAGGCTGGGAATGTTTGTTTCGAGTCCCATGCTGCAAAATGAGTATGCTCCCCCTCTACATGGGTCTCTGCCCTGAGAAGGTTCTTTGGGGAAGTTCTAGTTGGTTACTGTTTGTACTTGTGGTCTTGAGTGCACTTACACGGTCTGAAAGACATGATATTTTCTCTGGGAATCGTCCGTTACTACCCACACAATCCTTTTGTAAGGCCCTCTTTGCATTCTGGTTATTACCCGTATACTATATTTCAGGTAAAGCTCTGCTCATGCTCTGAGGGTTAAACTTATCTCATGGAATGTGAGAGGGCTGAACAATCGCTCGAAAGCCAAAAAAGTGGGTAATTACATTGTCAGACATGGTGCCCAAATCGTTATGCTACAGGAAACCCATACTATGGGAAATGATAATGAGGTCATCATGCCCGGCTGGGGCAAGTCCAGGTTCTACACCAACTATTCATCCCAATCCAGGGGGGTTGCCATTCTTATACACCCGAACCTCGGGCTCCGGCTCGATGGCCATAAACTGGACCCTCTGGGCAGATACGCACTTGTCTGGGGATCGATACTGGGACAGCAGATACTGTTGGTCAACACATATGGGCCTAATATTGATGACCCCACTTTCTATGCTGATGTATATCAATTGATCGCTACTGTCAACATCCACACCATAATTTGGGGAGGAGATTTCAATATTGTTATGGACCCGGTGTTTGACAGATCCAGCATAACTGTAAGAGCACCTAGTAGGGCCTCTCTTGCTATGCAAAATGTTCTGTCTCAGCTTGTCCTCGAGGATGCCTGGCGAGCTCTCCACCCAACTACGAGGAGTTACACCTACTACTCTTCGGTACATGATTCCGAGTCCAGGATCGACTATTGGTTTGTCTCCCCCTCTTTAATTGCTGGTGTAGAGACATGTGAAATACTAGCCCGCACTTTATCTGATCATTCCCCAATAACACTTGAAGTCACTTTTCACAATTGCCCTAGACCCCCTAGAAGATGGAGGATGCCTGGGGGGTTGCTCCGGGACCCCGGGACGGTTGAGGGGCTCCACACTGAGATTGCTGAGTTCCTCGAAATCAACATAGACTCAGTTGATAAATACTCCACGGTATGGGAATCCTTTAAGGTCTGGGTCAGGGGTGCGCTACTGTCTAAATCTGTTGGTCTTCTTAAGGGAGTCAGGGCGGAACTGTCCCTGACTGAAGGCAAGCTGAAATTACTGGAGGACACTTATTCTCGCACCCATGACAGGAACATATTGGCGGACATACAGTCACATCTGCAGGAATTCAGCAAACTGGCCTCTAGAGAGGTGCAGTACATGGCATCCCCGATCCGTGCACGCAGATATGGCGAGGGCAATAAAGCGAGCAGGTCCCTTGCCAACTTGCTCAAACAGGACAGACACCCAAATCGAATTACCAGCATACAGACACCTGGGGGTACGGTTATAGTGAATGAGGACGAAATAAATTCGGAGTTTGCGGGGTTCTATGAACGATTGTATAGTAATAGAGACACTAAATCACCCACCGAGATAGGGACATACCTTTCGGCACTGAAAATGCCAAAACTCCACGATGAGACCCGCCTCGCACTGGACCAGCCTCTTACTACAGATGAGATTGCTGCGGCGATTAAAGATTTAACGTCCAGTAAAGCTCCAGGATTGGATGGCCTTGGTGCTGAATTCTACAAAGAATTTAGTTCGGAGCTTGTTCCATTGTTGTTGCGGGTCTGGGAGGAATCCCTTCAGTGTAACATGCTACCCCCTTCCATGAGAGAGGCGTTAATAACTGTTCTCCCTAAACCACGCCGCCCTCCCCAGGATATGTCGTCCTACAGGCCACTGTCTCTTATTAATACAGATGCTAAAATATTCGCCAAAGTACTGGCCAACAGGCTATTGCCGGCGGTCCCAACACTGGTCCACCCTGACCAGAATGGGTTTGTCCCTGCTAGATCCACGGCACTTAACCTACGCAGGCTCTTTGGAATACTGGCCCAGGTAGACCCTGTCAGGAACGCTGTGGCCCTATCATTAGATGCCGAGAAGGCCTTCGACTCTGTCTCTTGGGCCTACTTGCTGGCAGTGTTGGAGTCATTTGGGATTGGCCCGAACTTTATCAGGTATGTGCAATTGCTTTACGCGAAACCTGGAGCCCGGGTGCTAACAAATCAAACAATCTCGGATATGTTTCTGTTGGGACGAGGCACTAGGCAGGGCTGCCCATTTTCGCCTATACTATTTGCCCTGACAATAGAACCAATGGCAATTGCGATAAGACTTCGACACTTTAATAGGGGCATCAACTTGAGGGGAGCCACACAACTAATATCCCTATACGCGGATGATACACTCTTGTATATTCGTGAACCGGAGGATAACCTACCCCCCATAATGGCAGAGATTCAAGAATTCACTGCATACTCTGGGTACACCATAAACAAGAATAAGTTGGAGGTTTTTCCACTTACACCGGCAACAGATTGCCCCGTTTCTCTGGGCGGGATGAGATGGTCCAGCGAGTCCATCAGATATTTGGGTATACTCGTCTCACGTGGGAAAAATAGATTATACGCTGACAATCACGATGCCACGTTACAGGCCTTGAAGACCAAACTGTTATTGTGGGACCGCCTTCCGTTGTCACTGCATGGCAGAGTAGCAGTCCTTAAAATGGTAGTCCTTCCCAAGCTACTTTACCTATTTGTAAACATTCCAATTTGGCCGGGAAGGCTCTTTTTCACTAAACTTAGGTCCATGGCCACGGCCTTCCTTTGGCACGGACAGACTCCAAGAATAAGCTGGGAAGGGATAACTAAACCATACTCTTCGGGTGGGCTGGCGGCCCCTGACTTTGAACTTTATTATCATGTATCCCAGGCCCAGTTCTCTAAATATTGGTATTCCAGGGATGGGGCCCCCCCACATGTTGATGTAGAAGAACTTACCACTACACCCACGAACATACAGTCTGTCATTTTTGATGACCAATACAGAGACACATGTGATTTCAACCCTGTCAGTAGAACGGTCGCTTCCTGGCGGGCAATATTTAAGAAGCTGAGGCTTTCGTGCTTGTATAATCCGGAGGTCTCCCTCTGGAGATACCCTGGTATCCCCCCGACACATGATGCCTGCTTGCGATCGGCCTGGGACCCTGATGACGAGATGTGTCTGGGGGATATGTTTATCGATGCAAGGTTTGCGACCCTCCAGCAGACAACCGGGGCTTTAGGCAGGGGCCCACTTAGGGTTCTGCAATACTACCGTATGAGATCGTCCTTCCAGAAACACTGGGCGTCTTTCCCTGATGAACCCCCTACACACCCTTGCGTTCAGATGATCACTGCCGGAGACCGCTTGAGTGTTTCCAGTCTATATGCCATGGTACAAGCACACTCCCCCACGCCTGGTCTTAGCAGAGATAAATGGGAAAAAGATCTCCAGATTCCTATTGATGATAAGACTTGGGATAGATACTGTTCATTAACTAAAAAGGTTTCCCTTAATGCTGGGCTACGTGTGATCCAATTTAAAATTCTCAATAGACTGCACTACACCCCGGCCAAGATAGCCAAGTTTGTCTCCAACGCTCCGAGTCAATGCCCAAAGTGCAAAGCAGACTACGCTGGCTTGTTTCACATGTACTGGAGCTGCCCGGTGGTGGCTGGGTTCTGGAGGGAGGTGGCAGATATACTGGATGAGATCACACAAATCCCCCCGACGCTGTCCCCACAGAAATACCTATTCAGTGACATCGGAAAATGTTCTGAAAAGACCAGAAGACTGTTTAATGTCACATGTGCAGTGGCCAAAAAATGCATTCTGCTACATTGGAAAAATCCGTCGCCACCCACTGTGCAGCAGTTCCTCCGAGAGCTGGTCTATGTGAATGAGGCTGAGGAGCAGTTTGTTCTCACACGCCCCTCGGCCTGCAGACCTAAGGATATTTGGGGTCCCCTTAGAATGTTTCTTTGTGATATGATCTCCGACGGTGACAGCGATACTTAGACCCATTGCTCAGTGAAAATGTATATTATATGTACTATGTTCCTCTGCTTTACCGTGCCATGATGATTGTGATCTGTATGATGAAACTCTAACTGTGTTTTGTGTTTCTCTCGACCACCAATAAAAAGAGTTTTAAAAAAAAGAAGGCTCCACAGGGTCATAGAGCAAACATGACGATGATGCGCAGCAAGTTGCTATTGTTTCATTAGATGCAGTGAAGGCCCTCGATTCTGTTAAATGGCCATGGCAGATAGCAACTTTACAGGAATATGGAATAGGGCCCGAACATTTGAAGTGGGTGAAATTGTTGTATAGCTCACCACTAGCCAGAGTTAAGACGGGAGCCATTATTTCAGAAAGGTGGCAACTTAGTAGAGGTACCCGACAGGGGTGCCCTTGGTCCCCGATGCTGTATATTCTCGCACTGGAACCCCTAGCAATATACCTAAAACAACAGTATGGAGAGGTGGAGATTTTCATGAAAGGAGGGCCACACCTAATATCATTGTATGCAGATGATATGTTGCTGTACCTAAAATACCCGGAGGAAAACCTGCAATACATCCTAGAAGTGATGGAGCGATTCGCGCCACTCTCTGGCATTGCAGTTAACCCCAAAAAGTTGTGTATATTCCCCTTGGGGAGATAAAAAATGGATTCCACGAGAACATCTACCTATCCTACAAATACCCTGGGAGACCAAAACCTTTAGATACCTGGGGGTAGATATCTATCATGCGGTGGAGGACGAACACAAGCATAACACAGAGAAGGCAGTTGCAAACATTGAGAATAGCGTGAGATTCTGGGCTAAGATCCCTTTGGGATGGTGGGGAGAGCGGCCTTGTTGAAAATGGTTGTCTTACCAAGGCTGATACACTACTTTTAGAATATACCATACATGATATCTAAGAGATTCTTTGTCAAACTCCAGAGCATATGTAGAGGCTTCATCTGGCACAACACCAGGAACAGAATAGCCCTGTAGAAACTACAGAACATGTATGACAAAGGTGGCATAAAACTTCCCAATTTTGAGATCTATCACTGGGCCAGCCAGCCACAATATGTGGCCAGATGGCTAACGGAAGACTCAACACCAGAGTCCAGACTGTTGAGGGCAGAATGCACTCCATTTTTCTTGAAAGAATGTATATGGCTGCCTAAATCTGAATTAAAGGGGTGTCCGAGAATGCTGGAATTGGGATGGCAAATGTGGCGGAAGGCTTGCCAGGTCATGGAGAGCCCGACTCTGTGCTCCCCACAAGTACCGCTAGTAGCACTGATAAAAGGGGATATGCAATTGAAGAAGACGATAAGCAAGCACTGGGAACCGGTGGGCATTGCAACAATGGGAGACATATGGCAAGAGGGGAAGATATTGGAATTTAGCGCACTTGTTGAGGATACGGGTCTACATCCAGGGCAATATATCACATACACCAGACTAGTGCGATGGGTGAAAGAAACATGGTCCGAAATAGTATTAGAAGACAGGGGCGTTGCTAGGGGGGGGCTAAGCGGGCTATAGCCCCTGATCTTTTGGTTGTAGCCCCGGATAGAATCTCAGGAGCTACAGCCAAAAGACTAGCTAGCCCCCAGTCCCAACAGTTATGACAACAGCTTAGCCCCGAGTCCTTTCCAGACCTAGCAACTCCCCTGTTAGAAGACCAACCCGATGCAGCCATTGAAACAATCTATGATATCGCAGAGGGAGGGCATGAGGGTTCCCGTATCTACAA
This sequence comes from Ambystoma mexicanum, assembly GCF_040938575.1. Lineage (NCBI taxonomy): Eukaryota > Metazoa > Chordata > Amphibia > Caudata > Ambystomatidae > Ambystoma > Ambystoma mexicanum. The sequence goes on from NC_090939.1 coordinate 749,961,217, forward strand.
ACTGTTGATGACCAGGGTGGGGAAGGAAGTGACCCAGCTGAGATGGGATTGGGAAGAGGAAGTGGGAGAAAGTATGAATGATGGGCTGTGGGAAAGAGCATAGAGATACCATAGAAAGGTGTCCAGGAATGCAAGGCTGCAACAAATCCAGCTACACGTAACTCACAGAGCGTACATGACCCCCCCAGTGGATTGCCCGATTTAAGAGGGCAGAAATACAATCACGTCCCAAGTGTGGAGAAGTGAATGCTGGGATGACACACATGTTCTGGGCATGCCTGGAAATTGGAGAATTTTGGAAAGAAGTAGCCCACCACCTGACAGAGAAAGGGATCATGTTAGATGTGGAATCGGTGTGGGCATGCATGGTGGGGGGTTCTCTAGACCACGTAAGTTAAAGCATGTGAATAAACTTAAGGACCTGGCCTATATACTTGCTAAGCACTGAATTGCTGTGGGCTGGAAAGCATGTAACAGACCAAAGGAAGAGGTGTGGTGGAATGATCTAAAAAAATGGCCTGAAACAGAAACGGCAGTATGGACCGAAGCAGCCAACAGAGGGGGGGGAGAAGAGGCAGATACATTGACGGCCTGGAGGTACCAAGTGGCCACATTGTCTGGGTCCACCAAGGCATGCCCAAGCGAATATGACACCTTCCAGAACACAGATGAGGAAACATCGCTAGAGGATATAATGGGGAAGGTGAAATGGAGTAGGCTCAAGTTAGGGGGGAGAGCAGCGGGTAAACAGCGGCTATGGCTAATACGATATGAGACACTTAAAAATGTATAACATGTACCGCAAAGTTTGTTTTTATGTGTTGTTTGGATGTTGTAAAAGTTAATAAAAATGATTTTTTAAAAAAAAACAGTTCCACTGAATGTTCCAGGCAGGACTTCAATACCCTGGGAGCTACATAGGGATTTGGGCATGCTTACAACTACATAGCAGTAAGTGTTAACGCTGTGCGGGGATTTACATCTCAGGGAGCTGTTTAGTTTCTGCCTGTAGCCCAGATACCAGCAGTAGCCATGGGCTTCTTTTGGCTCCCCGTACAGACTGGTGCCATACACGCATAACCATGTGACATATAGTCTATGCATTTGGGAGTGAGTATAAAGGAGCATTCTACACATCTAGAACATATTTAAAGTGCAATTGGGTGCATACAATGCACACAAAAGTATAGTTTGAAAACCATGTGAAAGTTAGATTTGCTGCATGCTGTGTGCTAGACCCTCGTTCTCTAGTGCTCCCCCCTGCTCAATAGGGTGAGGGGGAGAATGCCTGATACCCAGGAGCTGCCTTTAGTACCTTCTCATCAAATATGTATTTAGATTGCTGCATGTAGATTTCAACTGTTGTTTCATCCACAATTTATTTCGATGTGGTTTTTGCAGAAACCTTTTTACTGGAGAAAACTAATCACATTTTTAAAACAAATATCTGGGGGGGGGTTCCTGTCCAACCGCCCTCTCCCCATTATATCCCATCAACCACCCAGCTCTCCCCTATTATTTACTCCCTATGCCCCACCCTCTATATCCCCTCGACCACCCACCACTAGATTTTTCAATTTGTTATTTCGTTGAAAATGTTTCTGCAAAAAACGAATTGAAAAATATACTGGTGATGAAACAACGTCGCACCACATGAACAATTCCACTGACCACTACCCACCAGTGGAATTATAGTGCTGGGGAACTCTGGTGAAAAGCATGAAGAGAAGGTTCTCACATTTCCCAAAGACATGAGACTATTCTATTCATTCTAACATTTTGCAACAGGAAACAAAGATGTGGTCGTGAGCATAGCAAGGGAGAGGTACTCTGCACACAGAGAGAAGGGCCATGCACCTATTAGAAAGAGATACACTGGCAGCAAGAGGGAGACAGGACACAGATCAAGGTGAGAAGAGGAGGACAGATATGTGTAGAGAGAGACAGGAGAGGACAGATATGAGGTGGGAAGAGAATAATTGACAAAATAAGACACAAGGAAACTGAGAAAGATGTATGAAAAGCAGGAAAAGGAAATCAAAAAGCAGACTGGTAGATAGGGTGAGAGAGAGAGAGAGAGAGAGAAGGATTGGATGATATGGGAAAAACATAGCATGGCAGGGAGAGGCCGATATAGGGAATTGCTAGCAGGAGGAGGTGGGAAAGGGGGACTGGGAAACAGAGAGGACAGAGACTTAAATGTACTGAGAAAGAGAAGATAAGAAGATGTGCAAGCTAGGGAAGGCAACAGGGCAGACAACTGATGTGCAGGCATTCTAAGGCATGGATGAATACATAACAGATACCATTTTGCAAATGTCTGTTGTTTACTTTGTCTTTTTTATTCTGTGTTTGAATAGAGTTCCCCAGGAGTCTAACCTTTCTCCCTGGCTGTTCAACCAATACCTGGCACCTCTTGCTCACCTTATTGCTGCTCTCTGCTCCAACTTTCAGTTTTATGCAGATGACACCGAGGTCTCTTTCAGGATCCGGCTCCCCTCGGCTGCCTTTTGTCCTTCTCTCATTCTAGACTGCCTGACCGCAATTCAGGAAAGGTGTGCCGTCAATGAGCTCTGCCTTAATGCCAATAAGACTGGGATCCTCTTCATCAGAACACCATCTCCCTCCTTTCCTCTCTCTCTCGCTGGCCACCCACTCTGGGCCCTCTTCCTGCTCCTACCTGTGAGGCTAAGAACCTTGGGGTCATCTTCGACTCAACCCTCGCCTTGTCTCCTCACATCTCTGACATCTCTAAGAAGTCAAACTATCAGCTGCACCTCCTCAGAGGTATTCTTTGTTTCCTCATTTTCCCCCAGAAGCTCACTGTCCCCAGAGCTCTGGTCCTCTCTAGTCTGGACAAATGCAACAGCCTCTTTCTAAATCTTCCCGCCTCTACTCTACGTCCTCTACAACTTATACAGAACAGGACTGCAAGACTTGTCCTTGGCCTCAAGCCCAGGGATCGTATCTCTCCAGCTCTCAAATCTCCTCATTGGCTCCCAGTGGCAACAAGGATCAAGTTGAAGACCCTCGCCATCATCTACAAGGCTTTCTGGGACCTGCGGCCGCACTACCTGTAACTGTCTCTTCCTAAACATCTCCCTTCTCGAGCCCTTGGCTCACCCACCTCCATCTCTCTGAGGGTCAGTCGCTTTTCCAAGCAGAGAGTTGGGTGCAGATCTCTATTTTCGGCTGGGGCCTCCCTCTGGAATAGCCTCCCTGCCTCTCTCAAACTTGAGTAGTACCACCTCTGGTTTCTGGAAGCAACTCAGGACCTTCCTCTTCGCTTTCGCTTTCTCTCCTCATCTCCCCTGCTGATGTCCCGACTGCTCCACGCACTGGTCACCTGACCACCCTCTGAACTTGGGCCCAGATACCTGCATGTCCAGTTGCACCTCGCACTGCCTCTCGGCATCCCCAGTAGTTGTGACCTGTAACTGTAACCCTACAGTCCCTTCTCTCTGCACTTCTGATTTACCTGCATTGAGCCACTCGCTGACCGCACTTTTGAGTTACCTGCACGTCTCCCTGTCCTTCCCCTCGGCACTTCTCGCCTTCCACTTCCCTGCACTTGCGTGATCTGAATGACACCAGGCCTAGTAAGATCGTTGTTTTTGTCTTCCTCTGTTTCCATCTCCTTGTCTTGTGCCAGGTGCGTTATAAATGCAATATCATATCACATCACTTGATGATAGTCTCAGGCAGAGGGCACGAATGGACTGAGCATGCACTCTGCTCTCGCCCATTACTTCCCAGAGCAAGTACACTGCACACTAACATTAAATGGGAGACACCATTGGCACGTCCTAGATCTATGATGATATGACAGGAAAGCACCATCACTTAACAGCGCTGTCATAATTTAAACTGGAAAGTGATCAGCTTCTAATTAGGGTTGATTCTCTAAATGGGGCACTACTGACACTTCTCAGTAGGCCTGCTTTACTTTTAATAACACGGCCTTAGAACCTCTCTGCAGCAGTGAAATATTTTTGTTTGGGCTTTATCAGCACTTACCAGCAGACCAACTATACCTTGAATGGCACAGTAATAACATTTCCGAGAAAAGCTGTTGTATTGTTAGTGGACAGTGCCGTCACTTCTAAATGGAGCTGCCACGTTCTTAAAAAGTGATGCAGGCACTTCTAATTTACGCTGATTTACTTTTGATGAGGGAATAAACGGAATGCACAGCATGGCTGCTTATTTTAAATAGCTGTACAGAACGTCTCAGGGGTCTGCTATATTTTAATGCGACAGTACTGACACTTTTAAGCTGGGTCCTATACTTACCTGGGCAGCAACAGCAGAAATGCTAGACTCCTGCTATTGCTATTGGCTGCCTCACCCATCCTGAATGGAATCATTGACTCTTGCAAACACAGGTGTCCTACTCCACAAAATTTTTCCCCAACGAAATCATATCGTGTAACCAAGCTCTGATCACTTCACTGTAACAATCGCCACAATGCCTTCGGGCTCTTGCACACTCTACAAATATGAATAAATAAATATCACAAACCACGGATAACTGAAATATTTGCCACTTTGAGACAAAGTATGCATCAGCACACTGGCGAGTGTAACCATTTCTATGGCAATTTAAGACCAAGAATCTTTAATGAGTGAGAACCCCAACTATGGGGGTAATTCATAGAATTCAGCGCACAAGTGGCGTACGCAGCTGGCACACAGTGTGTGCGTGCAACAGTCTGTACGAGTCGCGTGCACCAAAATCCATTTCCACGCACAGCGTATTCATGGTTTTTAACATCCATAACCAGCAGTGGCGCAGAGTGACGCAGCGACCCTGCAGCAGCGCCAGTTACGTCCCCAACCCCTCCCCGTGCACCATGTACAGCGCACAAATCCCGTACATGGCGCACAGCCCAGTGGACCAGCATACAGCCCCCCAACCACGAAAACGTCTGTAAAAATCCCTGCGCACCCCTCCGAATACACATACCCCGTTGCATGGGAAATGTTACACGCAATTGGCCCTGTGCGAGCGGTGTACGTGTATTTCGGGGGTGCGCAGGAAGTTTTACATGCGATTGGGCCTGTGCGAGCGGGGTACGTGTATTTTGGGGGTGCGCGGGATGTTTTACACGCGATTGGGCCTGTGTGAGCGGGGTACGTGTATTTCGGGGGTGCGCTGGAAGTTTTACACTCGATTGGGCCTGTGCGAGCGGGGTACGTGTATTTCAGGGGTGCGCGGGAAGTTTTACACGTGATTGGCCCTGTGCGAGCGGTGTACGTGTATTTCGAGGGTGCGCGGGAAGTTTTACATGCGATTGGGCCTGTGCGAACGGGGTATGTGTATTTCGGGGGTGCGTGGGAAGTTTTACACGCGATTGGGCCTGTGTGAGCGGGGTACGCGTATTTCGGGGGTGCGCAGGAAGTTTTCCACACGATTGAGCCTGTGCGAGGAGGGTACGTGTATTTTGGGGGTACGCGGGAAGGTTTACACGCGATTGGGCCTGTGCGAGCGGGGTACGTGTATTTCGAGGGTGCGCGGGAAGTTTTACATGCGATTGGGCCTGTGCGAGCGGGCTACGTGTATTTCGGGGGTGTGCGGGAAGTTTTACACGCGATTGGGCCTGTGCGAGTGGGGTACGTGTATTTCGGGGGTGTGCGGGAAGTTTTACACGTGATTGGGCCTGTGCGAGCGGGGTACGTGTATTTCGGTGGGTGCGTGGGAAGTTTTACACGCGATTGGGCCTGTGCGAGCGGGGTACGTGTATTTCGGGGGTGTGCGGGATGTTTTACACGCGATCGGGCCTGTGCGAGCGGGGTACATGTATTTCGGGGGTGCGCGGGAAGTTTTACACGCGATTGGCCCTGTGCGAGCGGGGTACGTGTATTTCGGGGTACGCGTGAGGTATTACACGCGATTGGGCCTGTGCGAGCGGGGTACGTGTATTTCAGGGGTGCACGGGAAGTTGTACACGCGATTGGGCCTGTGCGAGCAGGGTATATCTATTTCGGGGGTGCGCAGGAAGTTTTACACGCGATTGGGCCTGTGCAAGCGGGGTACGTGTATTTCGGCGGTGCCCCAACGAATTGGCAGTGTGTGTCCTCCCAGGTGTTCCCTCTCCCCCCTCCCCAGGGCCTGCAGGCAGACTCCAACACAGGGGTACACACTGCAGCCCTGGCCATGCCCCACAGGCAGCCCATCCACCCTGGCGAAGCCCCCCAGCCAGCCCACATGTCACCATGCACAAGTGAGCACTGACTCATGTCTCCCAGCACCCCAATCCACCCAGCAGTGAGGGTCACCTGCCAGCAAGCCCCGAATCATGTCCCCCAGCACACCCATCCACCCAGCAGTGAGGGGGACTTGCCAGCAGGCCCCGACTCATGTCCCCCAGCACCCTCATCCGCCCAGCAGTGAGGGGCACCTGCCAGCAGGCCCCGACTCATGTCCCCCAGCACCCCCATCCACCCAGCAGTGAGGGGCACCTGCCAGCAGGCCCCGACTCATGTCCCCCAGCACCCCCATCCACCCAGCAGTGAGGGGAACCTGCCAACAGGCCCCGACTCATGTCCCCCAGCACCCCATCCACCCAGCAGTGAGGGGCACCTGCCAGCAGGCCCCGACTCATGTCCCCCAGCATCCCCATCCACCCAGCAGTGGGGGTCACATGCCAGCAGGCCCCGACTCATGTCCCCTTGCAACCCGAAAGGAAGCTGCACAATCATGGGCTTCATGTGCACCAAAATACCACTGCACGCCACCCCAGTCTTGACATGCAATGATTTCACCAATACACCCCACACCGACATGCCTATGTCAGGACACAAATCAAAAGTCAACCATGTACATCAACACATGTCCGTCACACACACACACTGTTTGCCATAGATTGTGTAAAACCACAATTTTACATGTATGAACCCAATGAGCGAATCCCACACATGGAATTAAAATATCAAAATGTATTATAAACAAAATCAATGTAATGAAATGAAAGGGAAAACAATAATACAAACATGAAATGAAATGCATGGACAAAAATATGAAAAATGACATGTAAAAAGAATCCAAATAAATCTTGAATAAAATGGTCCAAATTTGCTGTCCACCAAAACAAATCCAAAGGAAACGTAAAAATCAAACTCCATTGCCCCATGGTGAAATCCCAAGAAAAAGTGCACATAAATCCAAATTCCAACTATGTACAAGGAATTTTGAAAGGGTCCATGAGCCCAACAGAAGAACTGAAACCTGTCTAAGAAACTACCTAAGAAATAACTATATACAAATGGGTGGGGCATAGTCCAATCACCCCAAAAGAAATGAAAACGAAAATGAGACCTAACACTAAAAACTATTTACAATGGCGGCAGGCTAGTCCGACGGCTCACTTTCCAATGTCCCGGGCCAGGGCATCATCGAACTCCTGCTCAATTACCTGGAGGCGTTCCTCTTCCATGGCCCGAGGGTTTGCAGGGACGATGCCATATTGGACTCCAACTCCCTGCGAATAGCCTGGAGGCACTCGGCCCGCCTCAGTGCCCTCTGCATGGAGTTCTCCGCCCTGACAATTGTGAGCCGTGCCTCTTCCGCCCGCCGCCGCTCCGCATCTATACGCTTGCCCAACCTCAGCCACATGGAAGACACATCCATTCCAGGGTCCTCCTGCCCTCTGGCCGATGCCTGCCCCTCTGATGTCGATGGCCCTGAGCCATCATTGCTCCCACCTGGAGCCTGCTGCTGATGCCCATGTGCCCTGTCCGATGATGCCTGCACATCCTCCATCTGCTGGTCTCCAGTTGTTGGGGTGTCCAACCCTGCTGGACCGCCGACTCCCGACTGTGGCAGGGATGGGATCTCCACCAAGCTGGCTGTGTTGGTCAGGCCAGGTCCACAGGGGGCTCTGGTGGAATCTGGGCCGGAAGACGGCAGGGAGAACGACTGGCGCATAGTCTCCACAGAGGAGGAGAGGTCCGCCAGAGTGCGCAACACATGTAGGAACCCACCGACCAGGGCCCCTACCAACAGTGCCACGTCGCGACGCTGCTCTTCGTGATGGCGTGCGTGCTCCCCCAGGAACCACGCACGTCATCACGAATGACACGCGTGCACAAGGCGACACCAATCAGGACGGAGCCCATACTGTCATGGGACTCCTCGTCCACAGGTAGTGGAGAGGCAGATGATGTGGGCCTCCCCCCTACCTGCGGTCGGGCCTGGGACGGGGCATCCCTGCTGGTGCATGGTGGTGCAGTCACAGGGTCAGGGACAGCGACATGCACAGGATCCTCCGCGGTGACCAGTGCTGCCTCCTGACCCTGGCCCTGGACTGCACCACTTGCACCAGTGGTACTACCCCCACCAGGCCCCATGTGCGGCTCAGTAGCGGGCTCCTCCTCCTCTGTGGAGACCACCAACCTGGATGTCTCTGCACCGTCTTCCGCAATTGCAAGCCCCTGTGGGGGCTACCTGGCCCTTCCGCTACAGCCGTAGTGGCAGACGCGGCACCAGTCCCCTCGCTCCCGGATGATGGCAATTCCTAGGAGGGTGGCTGGGCCTTGCGTCACCGCCCGGTGGAGGCATCCCTGTCGCTTTGCTCCACAGCGCCGTCTCCACCCTCTTCTTCACTGGACGCTGTGTTGAGGGAGACATAGAACACAAGCATCAGGGTACTGTACAATAGTCCCCTAAACAGGAAGCAATAATACATGAGTGGCACTGTCAAACGGAACTTCCATCCCGTCCCTCCACAACACATGGGTCAATGCACACAACACACATGCAGAAACTGGCACGGCGCATGCAATCAACATCAGCATCCATGTACAAAGGCCTCTGTTAACCAAAATGTTGCCTTCCAACTCACATGCATCATGGCTCATACTGACCCCATGCACACACATCACCGGAGGGTCATGCATCCATGGTGTTTCAAAGTCACACACACGCTTCTCAGACACACAGACATGAACACCATACATGTACATGAGAGCAGCACCCATCTCTCATCCACCACCCATGTCCAAGAACAGGGACTGGCATGCATTCATGTGTGCATTCCGCATGCAGCTCCCCATGTCTCATTGGAACACATGCACCATCCATGTGGTTCACGCATTACTCGTCTCACATGCACTACCATGATGTCCCGGCTCAGACACATCCATACATGGCCTATGTTACACATACAGGCAAGTAGCTGACTACCAGCACACTGCAACATGCCCTGTTTCACACAGCAATGCATGGCCACTTACCGCTCGACTCCAGATGGGCCTGCATCCTGAGGATCTGGTGGTGAAGCACTGGGCGAATGCGCTCCAGGACCCTCATTTGCTGGTTGGAAAGCTGGCCCCTGAGCGTCCTAGACTTGTAATCCTCCCAGCGCTTCTGGACGTGTCTCAGGTCTCGGGGAGCACCCCCTCCGCGTTGATGGCACCACGATGTCCATCCAGATCTTTCTCCGTCCTTCCTTGTCGGCGCGCAATGGTGTGAAGAGGGCATCATAATGCCCCTGGACATGCTCCACCAGGACACCAACTTCCTTCTCACTGAAGTTGGTGGCCCTCTGCCTCTGCCTCTTTGGCTGGAGGTCACCAGTGGTCTCGGATGGTGTTTGCCCCGACATGGCAACCCCCGAGACAGGGGTGGGTGGGCAACTGGGTCCTGGGGCTGGGCTGTGGAGCAATGGTATCCCAGTCGGGAGTCTTCTGTTCCAGCAGGGGTGGACACAGCAACTGGACCCCTGCAGATGGCTGACGTGCAGGCACCAAATAGCAGGGCACGTGGGCAGCAGGCAGGCAGCAGATGTCTAGTGGAAGTGTGCTCTGGGATCTCGGGGGCAGGAAAATGGCCTTTTGGGCAGGAGCGTGGTCTTCAGTGTGTTTTCGCGTGGCCAGCTTGATACGGAGTGATTTGGCATGTGAAAAAAGTACACGTCAGCGTGAAATCCGAGGAAAGGCCCTTAGCGCGTAAGCACGTAAGTGACGTTACGCGTGCGGGCCTTCCCCACGGGTGCATAGTGAGACAGCACGTGAGATAACTGCACGTCACTGTGCTATTGGAGGAAAGGGGCTTAGTGCGTAAGCGAGTAAGTGACGTTGCATGTGTGGGCTGGCTTAAAAGGTACGATTATGATGCTATTTTCTTGTACGTGCTTTTTTTGGAGAGCGAGCGGGTGATTCTTGTACTTCTTGTTGGTTCACACGTGATTACTTCACAACGTTTCCAGTTCGTACTCCCTGTTTCCTCAGACTGTGTTCTTTTCTTCTTTTGGCGGGGGTGTTGCCAATGCGCACACGCGTGTCTTTTTCACATTCTTTTTCAAGGCAGACGGTGAGTCGTGCACGTATTTTCCAACTGTGGTTGACCCTGTGTGTCGCGTACCCCTTTAGGCTGCGTGTAACACGCGTACACTTATTTTTGTGTTTCTGGGTGCCACAGCGTAGTGCGGGTTCATTTTTCCATGCACATGGTCTACCAGGGGTTGCTTGCACGTGTACTTTTGTTTTTGGGGTGCCTGTGCGTTGCGTGACCCGTCATCTTCCCCCAGGGTTCACAGACAGCCCTGCTAGAGCTCTAGGGTACGAATTCCATCTAGTACCCTACCCTTTTCACCCAATTGCCCAGGACAATTGTTTACTGCAACTCCCATACGCACAACAACATCAGTGCCATGGTTGGGAGGCAACCAAGCAGTAAGGGAGGCAAAGGTGGCCGATCTCAAAGAGGTGGGCATGGTGGGCGCGGTAGGGGACGTTGCCAGGATTTGCAGGGTGCCCCTAGAGCCCAGTGTGTGGAGGACCAATCGGGGCAACCTATGCCCCCCCAATGTTTGTGGTAAACGTAGCTGACACCATCCCATCTCAGCCCTTGGTGGACCGGCCCATTTTGTCAACTGAACCGGCACAGGATGACTCCCAGGCTGACTTCCAGATCACCAAGTCTAAGCCACATGTGGCGGTGAAAGTTGCTGGTACCAGGCCACGAGGATCTGGGGCAGCAATGTCATCTGTTGCCCCAAGTAGCCAGGGTGGGGAGGCTGCAGGGGCAGCTGCAGCTCAATTCACCCCAGCTCCGAGTCTCCCAGCCGGGACAGTGTCGGTCCAGGTCCATCACACCAACGTTGGCCCTGCCACCATCACCCTGCAGCCAACGCCTGCACCAAGACCTTTGGTCATTGTACATTTACAGGCTTCAAGTACCCAGTCCACCTGCGCTTCTGCCCCTACTGACCAGAGCGGCGTAAGCCACTCAGGATCCGCACCGCCTTATAAGAAGAAGAAGAAGGGTGCTCTTGCACTACAGGCTGAGACCCCAGAGATGGCTGCACACTCCGGCACGTCAAGGAAGCCTAGCTTCAATGACGCAGAACTTGATGCACTTGTGGCCTATGTGTTGGCACATAGCCGCGAAATGGTGGTTACTGCAGGCTGCAAAACTATGCCTGCTCAACGTAGGGCCCACTGGCAGACCATCGCGGACCACATTAGTGCCCTTGGATTTGTGAGGCGCACAGCTACAATCAGTGGAATGACCTGAAACACAGAGCAAAGAACAAGCTGGCTTCCAATCATGCCTCTACTCTGGTGACTGGCGGTGGGTCTCCACCAGAGGACGACCAACTCACAGAACATGAGTCTGTTGCTGGAACCTTCGACCTACCAGATTATGAAGCATTGTCCGGTGAGTGCCCATGCATGTGTGTGTAATCCATATGTATGTTGGTTCGGTGATATGTTATGATTGAGTGCCAGGTGAGGGTGTGTACTCATGAATGGTATGGGTCACTCATGTGATTCCTCCAAACCAGTCACCGGCCTTCCATTTGGGTATGACAGTATCCCTTCTGACCACAGTGGCCAATTAGAACCACATTACTGCAGTTGCCCTTGAAATGCCATCTTGCAACAGCAATGTTCTGAATTTTCAGTGTTCATTCAGACTGATTGTTTCAATCCTCCCATTTTTGCAACACATTTTTCTGCCCTAATGCCACATATGTGACATGCTTCTGTCATAGATTACACCCCATAATGTCCCACATTTATTACCATGTTATGGGAATGATTTGACCATTCAGGCTGATTGAGTAAGTGCCTGCTCACATCAATTTTTGCGGCCTGTTTGAATGTGGAACATGATTGTTGTTTCCTGTCATGTTGAAGTGACCAACCATTGATGTATCCATCTGCCTGCCATCTCTGTATAATTGTACACTGGATGTGTTGCAGTGAGTGGCACATGCATATTCTGTCACACTATTTTGCATTTTTCATCTCATCATGTCCATCTCACATGGATGGGTGACAGTACTCATTCACTAACATATGGCTGTGCTTGTCAAATGTACCATGGCTATGCTATGTGCCATCTGTGTGCTGGCATGTGTCATGTACGTGTATGGGACATGCCACTCACAGGCTAATGTGTGATGCCAGTGCGATCCAGCATGCAGTAAATGTGTTGCTTTTCCATCTTGGAGTCCTCAGTGTCTGCTTTTTGCTTCCCCTTCCAACTCATTGACAGTGCATGCATGCCAGGTTTATAGTAATGTGGGACATGTGTAATTCATGTACTGGATCTCTGGCTTGTCAGTCCTATGTGTGTGCTATGGTGCTCATGCCTGTTTCCATGTTTCATGTTTTTGCAGGTGATGACGCACTTGATGCTGTTGAGGTGGAGGACATGGTGCAGACCTAGGAGGAATCTCAGCCACAACCGGGCACCAGTGGAGGACGTGCTATGGTGGTGCGTGAAAACCCAATCCCCCTGCAGACCATACTGTCCACGGATGTCTCTGGGTGCACCTCCCCAGACCTCTATGATTCAGGTACTGAATCAGACATTGAGACAAATGTGGCATTGTAGGTGAGTGTTACTGGGAGGGATGCTGTTCTGTCCAACCCACCTGCACCAGGGGAAGACCCCTCTATGGGGATGTCAGTGTTGGTAACTCCGCCTTTGGCGGTTACGGATGCAGGGTCACACTCAACAACATCTGATCCTGTCCCTGGGCCAGCAGATCAGAGGGGGAATGCAGTCCTGCAGCCTCAGGCAGTGCCAGCACAGCAAGGTGCAGATCGCCTTGCCCCAAACAGGTGTGGTGCCCGCTGACGCGGTGGTCGTACGCCACCAGGCAATACTGTATGAGAAAACTCCATGTACAGTATAGCAGCACAACTAGGAGCATCGGTTGAAATGATGGCTCAGGCAATGGATAGGGTGGCCCCTTCCATTCTCCCCCATGAAAGGCAGATGGAGCAACAACAGCAGGCAACAGACTCCATTTGCCAATCACACAGGGAAGACATGTTGGCATCCAACAGGAACCGACGGGTGGCACTGGAGACTCTGCGTGAAGCCATATCTGTAGAGTCACAGGGCCACAGGGAAGCCCTGAGGTTAGAACTCCATTTCCTCAGGGAGACTCTGGGTGAACTTGAAGCTTCCCGAAATTTTAGGTCACAACAGCAGCTGGAGCAGCTCACACGTTCACTCTCAGCAGAGCTCCAGTCAACCCATGCGGAGATCCGGGCATCACGCAAGGCCATGCGGGTAGAAATGCAGGCTACCCATGAGGTGCTGCATGGGAATCTCCGCACCATCATCCTCCAGAAACAAACCTTCCACGCCCGCATGCTTGCTGCCATGGAGGACCATACCAGGGTTTTGCGTGGGCTGCCTCCCATAGCACAGCCACCTCCTGATGTAGCAGCAGAGGGTGAAGAGAGTGACAGCAGTTCTCCCACAATAGCGTAGCCGTGCAGGCCATGACCCCATGGAGGTATTTTTTTTTGCAACATCCACGCATGTGTGCACCCTGTCCTCGAACCTCCTGGGCGGCCCCCCCCCCCCCCGGACCACACATGCCCATTTTTTATTTTTTTTAAATATGTTTTACAGTGTGTTGCCTTGTGTGGCTCCCATGGGCATCTACTGTGTATTCCAGCTGGCCACATGCAGGCTTGTCCTGTCTTTGGGTTAGATGCTTGGGTTCCTGACACACACACCCCTCTTGCTTCCCCTTTCCATGGGCTTGCAAAAGGTGTGACCAAGTGACAGTAACTTACACAGTGACATTGGGCTCCCATGAGCTGTGTGGGCAGTCTGTAGTCAAAACTGTGTGTACATCCTTAGTGGGGATTGTTGTTGGATTGAACATTGCATGGTGTATTAATATGTGCTTGTGCATCCATGACTTTCTCCTTATTCACATGTACCTTCTTCATGTCTTCACAAGGCCGTCTCCTTTGCAGATGCAGTTCATGTTGTATGCAGTACACTGACAAATGTGCCTGACAGCATCACTCTGCAGTTGGAAGGGGTTGATGTGCTGCCTTAATCAGGTTGTCAGACTTGCACTACTTTGATTTTGTACTGTCGTATTTTGACACTGTTTGATCCTGTGTTGCTGTTCTGTGTTGCTGGTATTTGTTAATGTGTGCTGTTTCTTATTGATTACTGGGAGCATATTGTCTGTGGCCTGTTTACATTTGGAACAGTGCACTTTGTGACATTGGTGTCATGTGTTGTGCATTCATTGTGTTGCTTTCACATTGCATGACATGCCATGGTGTGTTGGGTAGCTGAGATCGGGAGGGGTTGGGTGACATGGCACTATTTTCATGTTGTATTTTTCAAGGGGGTAGTCATTCATGCAGCATGTGTTTTTTTTGTTGCCACACAGCGATGGTTGTCTTTAAGTAGGTAGGGATGCACACAATGTAACACTTCCAGGTGACCAATCTCAGGCTGGTATGGTTGTGACAGTTGACTGTCCCATATTTCATCATCATTGATTTTCAGTTGGTATGTGCCAGGGCTGTGTGCACTCCACAGTGGTAGGATTTTAGGGCAAGTAATTAGCCGCCAGCTGTGTACAGGCTGCCTCACCACGTGCCCTTTCACCTCCCATGCGTGCATGTGGTTGGGGATGTGGGGGCACCACCATGTCCACCGGCAGGCCCCGGCGTGTTGCAACGTTGTGCAGGACACATGCTGCCACTATGATCCTGCACACTACTGGGGGCGCGTATAGCAGCTGCCCACCAGAGCGGTCAAGGGAGCGTAAGCGTGACTTGAGCATTCCGAATGTGCGCTCCACTATGCCCCGGGTTGCAATATGGGCTGTGTTGTATTTTACCTCAGGTGGTGTGGTGGCGTTCCGAATTGGCGTCATCATGTGGGTGCTCAGAGGGTAGGCACTGTCCCCTGGGGAGGTGATGATGTGTATCATAGGTGGGGTTGTGACATTACTCAGTATCTGACATGCATGCATGTGCAGAGGCATTTATACTCACCAAGCAGCCATGTATCGCCATGCCGCCCAGCTTCTAGGTCCCGGTTTAGGGGTGACATTCTGAAAATGAAGCTATCATGGGTGGACCCTGGATAGTTGGCATATACTGAGGTGATGATTCCCTTGGCATCACATACTACCTGCACGTTGATGGAATGCCAGTGCTTGTGGTTTCTATAGATGTGCTCAGTTGCCCTGGGTGGACATAGAGCCACATGGGTGCAATCAATGGCACCAAGCACTTTGGGGAAGTGAACCACCCCGTAAAAGTCCTGGACGGCAGCCTGCCTTTCTGCAGGTGTTCTGGGCATGTATATGTGCCTGCGGACTGAGGAGCGTGTAGTCATGATGGCCAACACCTGGTGTAGACAGCATGACTGCGTGGCCTGTGACACCCCCCACTATGGCACTTGTCCACTGAAATGAAACAGTGGCCAAGAAGTGCAGTACATTGAGCACCTTTTCCAAGGGGCTCAGTGCTTGGGAGCACAGGGTGGGTGATGTGAGGTCATCCTCCCACTCACTCACCAGGTGGAGTATTATGTGTGGTGGAAACCTGTACCTCCCATACACCTGGTCATCAGGCATCCCAAAAAGGCTGGTCCTGGGTGTAAAAATTCGGGGCCTGGCTATCCTCCTCCTCCTCCTGCGGTGTCCCACGACCACTGCTGCGGGGAACGGTATATTCATCGTAGTGTATGAGCTTGTTTGTTGTTTGCGCACACTTTTATGCTGCGCAAGGCCGCGTACGCCTGCTTCCTGCTGGCGTACGTGTTTCCGGATTAGCGCGTCTTTTTTGGCGCACGCGTTTCCCCCGTTCGAGTCCCTGAATACGCGTTGTAGGCGCGCGTGTGGGCATTGTGAGCATTTACCTCCTTACTTCCCCCGTAACGCCCACATTTTCACCCGTTGTTCCCCATCCTGCGTGTTACGCCCCGTGTTCCGCCCACTTTTGTTGTGTGCGCTGCACTATGTGCGCTTTCGCTGTGCGCATAGTGCACGCCGTTTGATGACGTGTGCGCCCCCATGCGCCACCCACGATTCTAGCGGACATACCAGGATTTACGCGCACACGGACTTCCAAGAATCAATGTGCGCAGCTTTGGCACGCTTGCGCTGCGATTTTCACGCTTGTGCTGTGATTTTCCTGCTTGCGCTGCGATTTTCCGCGCACATTAATTCCATGAATCGGCTAGTATATATTTCAAGCACATTTGTCTCAAAAGCACTGGTTAATAAGACACACATCACTACCGCTTACAGAGCAGTAATGGTGACAGACAGAACTAGCAAGAAAGTATACCAGGCAGGATTCGTTTTGAGGGTTATCATGCAGGATTTGCAATTCTGACCAGCAGGGAAAAGAAGACCAATAATGACAGCAGGTAAGGGCTAAGCAGTGTTTATATTGGGCGTCATTAGCAATAACCTTCAGGCAGCGTTAACAATACTAATGGGCTGGTAGGGCACTTGCTATAATGATCATTTGGACACAAGTAGGCAATCATGAGAGGAGGCAGGGAAATAACAGCATTGATCATGCAGTATTTTCAGTCAAAACTATTGAACTAGGTTAGCCATACTGATCGAGGATTATCAATAATTACCCATCAAAAACTCAGTCGTTGGAGAGCTTGTGTGGCCATCCCATTTCCTCTCCTCCAGATAAAGTCCCCACCCTCTCCTCGAATACATAGTCCCACACTCTATCAACGATCCATATGCACATTCACAAAACTACCCACAAAAATACATTCCCACACTCCAATTACCTTGCACATAGGCTCACAAACTTAGCTCCACGCTCCATCATTACCCTCATCCCCTTACAAGGACATTCCCACTCTACAAAAACAGTCGCACTTGCTTACCTTCCCACTCTATCCACCTAGCCAACCACACAGATACATTACCACTCCCCACCCAAAATGAGGTCCCTGCCCTTAATCCAATCCCTCACACAGGCGTAGTACCACTCTAGCCACACACCCACAGGCACACTCCATCACTTACAGTCAAATTCCCACATTTCCCCCAGCCCCATTACACCTAGACTAATCACCACCTGCCAGCCATGCTCAAATTTGAACATTACGCCATCCATCAAAGTTGCCAAACAGACTTGGCAAGAAAGTTGGCATGTGGTTTGGTGGCTAAACTGCTGTAGTTTCAATAGTCACTTATGGTGACCATCATCAATTACTGTTATTCACAAGCTGCAGACTCGAGTTTCCAATAAGAGTTGTTATACTGCCTATACTGATCTGTCATGAGGATATTTTGGCTCACACAAAATCATTCCGGTAGTTTTACCACGAGTAGAAATGTCGCTGAGTGCGTGGGACAGTGCTTCCAGGAGTGAGGTCAGACTCTCCCTCAGTGAATGAGTCTATGCTCTGATTTGTCAGTTCACATAGAATAAACAAAATCGTTCTGAGGTGTGAAACTTCAGCGAATCAAAGAGACTTTGCTCCAAGGAGTGAGTCGCAACCACGTAGCGGTATTGTAGTTCAGGTTTGAAATTCTTGTGATATGAGTGGGTGATACTCAGAGGTCCTGTGAGGGTATCGCCTACATATTAGCCAATGGGACAGTGAGTAGAGCATATTGTGGATACTAACGATGAACAGTAGGGGATACTCCCCTAAAATACCAACGTATGACAGGGATAGAATACTTATATTTAGCAAATCAAGGATAAAAATCAATATATGCCAGAGTGTAGATTTATTAAGATTTCACTAAATTTAATGCATACTATTGCTCACTGATAAGGGTAAAGTTGTGTGTAAAACTGGCATGTTCATCTCAATTCTCGGCCTGTGAGGATAGCTCGGGGCAACGCATTTGTTTTAGAAGTAAGCAACACACAGCATCATTAGTTCAATACCCGGTCCTGTGCTTTAAAGATTGGTCTCCAGCATTAAGGGTGAAATAAAAGCTCTATTCTTTTTTTAATAACTATTATACTTTCTATACTTTCTCTATTTCCTTTCATTCATCTTCTGTTGCCCTCGTTGATAGGTTTAAAATGCAGTGAATCCGAAGATAATTCATTGATTAAGTTGTGGTATCTTGTTGGATTGATTACATAGT
The DNA here is from genome assembly GCF_040938575.1 of Ambystoma mexicanum. Classification (NCBI taxonomy): domain Eukaryota; kingdom Metazoa; phylum Chordata; class Amphibia; order Caudata; family Ambystomatidae; genus Ambystoma; species Ambystoma mexicanum. The sequence goes on from NC_090939.1 coordinate 749,979,591, forward strand.
TTACCTTTGTTGCCTGTTCATGATTGATGCATGATATCCCTTTTTTAAACATAGCGTTCCTATTATTAAAAAAAAAAGAAAAACTATCCTGCTCCCACCTGTGTGGAGTCTGGCTATCTGTTGCATCTCTCTTAAAGCTAATGGTATGAAAGCTGTTCAGGTCATTCTCCTGTTAAAGAGGTCCTCCCTGAACCAAAATGTAGATCTAGTTTTAGGAAAATCACAGTCCGCTTTTTTCCAGGACTGCACAGTTTTGTATGGTTATTGCTCAGGCTTCAAAGCATGGCGTGAATGAGGGTCAGTCATTCTGGTACCTTGGACACACAAGAGCAGCAAGTGGTGATGTCTAGTTTGGGAATGTCAGGCTTCCTTCTCCAAAGGCTTTGGTCTTAGTTGGCTGCTGTCCGTCATGAGAGGAAATATTGAACAGTTATCGCATTGGTGTTCGGAGTGAGACATCCAAGTGTGTTCCACAGAGTTTCTTTTTTGCCCAGTCTTTTTCATTATTGTTATGCAACCTGCCTTGACATCTCCATGTTTCGTTAGATTACGCTCCAGCCCCACCATGATGAACCCCAGCTTTGCAATGAAGAGCTTGTCATGAATAGAGATGGAGCTGGCTACTTTATTTCCAGTGCCACTGCAGTCGTATATTGGATGGGCTCCACTGGATTTGAAAAGCCAAGTTGCTATGATTTAAAAGGAACACAACTCTATTTGAAAAAGCTGTCCAGCAGTGGACACTTCAGTGGGCCTAGTACTTACCATTGATGCACTTTCAATCGCTGAACCACATAACACTGCATTGTTCCAGGCATCAAGGCGCTGTTACAACCAGTTACACATATGAAAAGCTGTCAGTGGAGGCAAAAAGAAGAAAGAGAAAGAAAAACAGTGAAAGGGAAAGGCAGAGCAACTCAGCATGAACGGTTATGCAAATAGCCATGTTTTTAGTGATCTTCTGAAAGCCCAGTAGGTTTGTTCCGCTCTCAGGGACGAAGGCAGGGAGTTCCACTGTTTAGCTGCACAGGTTGGGAAGCTGGCACCGCCAGCTTTGGTGCCTTAGAATTTGGGTTGCAGTCGTTTGTTACAGTGGGCTGTTCTGCAGGGTCTGCTCAATTGATCCCTGATGATTTTTTGCGCGTGGTATACGGGGTGGAGCTGGATTGGCATCCGTGGGGGATGGAGAGTGTTTTAAAGATAATTGTCATGATCTCTGCTTCCAAAAGGTCAGGGTTTTCCCAACTCCCTTGGAAGCAGATCCATAACCAAGGTTCCGAGTGCCAACCAGTCCCAATTGGGACCTTTTGGACCCAGTCCTGGCGCCAGTGGCACCAGGCTCATAAATATGCCCAGTCCCAGCGCTGGAAGCGCCGGGCTCATAATGCTTGGGTGGACTTACCTTCAGCAGACCATGCTGCTTACTTGCCTGCCAGTTGAGCCTCTGATCCTCTTCTGTTTGGAACTACTTTTCCTGTTGGGTGGGGCTGGAGCCACTCCCTAGATTTAGAACACTGGAACTCTTCTGGAAGGCAGGAACTCTTTTCTTACCAGGAACTCTTTTCTTACTTAGGCGTGGCTGTGGAAGGAGACACCTAAGCACTACAGGAGGCTATTTAAACCACACCCGGTGGATGAATCTTGCTTTGCGTTATTCTGCAACCTCTGCAGCAGAACGCTCATCGTGTCTTCTGCATCCGGTCCTGGGCCTAAGGAAAAAGGCTTACCATCCTGAATCCAGTCTTCAGCAACACCTATAAAGACAAGAAAGAACAGGTTAGCATTCCGGCATCTGAAAGGCAAAGGCTTACCATCCTGAATCCAGTCTTCAGCAACACCTATAAGACAAGAAAGAACAGGTTAGCATTCCGGCATCTGAAAGGCAAAAGTTTACCAACTCTTCGCACGCTCCGGAGGCCTTCGGCGCTGCATCCCGCATCTGAAAGACAAAACAAGGTGCGTTTAAAGACATTGGGGAACTTTAATACTCACGTGCCATTACTCCTTTCCACATCTAATCCAGTGGGTATTCCGGCACCCTGCAGCCGCTCCGAACTCGTACCTGCAAAATAAAAAGACAGTTAGAGCGCATAGTGAAGCAGGCAACAAGCGCTTACTTACGTGCTTCCAGGCGCTTCTATTCATCACACGGGCTCCATCTTCAACTCACTTCAGCCCGTCATCCGCCATCGCCGGAACCCTGCAAAACAAGAGACATCATTACTAAAGACTTTAAAGACATTTGAATGACTCGAAACTTACCGTTCGTGCAGTAAACGACGGACAGCAGTCCTCTGAAGTCAAGAGGCCTGCGCTACCTATCCAGTGAAGAAACTGGTTACAGCACCCTGCCCCGAGGCAGATGGAGAGCTCGGCATTCACTTACCTAAGGTGAGAGCGTTAACCTTTGGGGGTCTACAGGAGAGGAGAAGAGGAAAGAGATAGGGACACCCCAATAACCCCAGTTCATTAACCCCATATTTTCTATCTGCAGACATCTTACTCTACACGTCAGGCATACAGTGCACAGAGGTCCAGCCCAAAGAGCCAACCGGGTGCTACACATCACCTTTGAAGATACGGTAGTCGCCCAGTCAAGACCGGCGCCTCTGCGAGAATCAGGTGAGCGTTACAGAACGCAAAGCCTACCGCAAAACTCTCGCCCAGGCGCTATGGAAACCTCGGATACTGACCCCCAAGCCCGGTTACTTGGGGAACTAAGGGCAGAAGTGCATGCAGCTCGTCAGGAAACGAATGCTCTAAGAAGGGAACTAATTATTTCCAAGGAGAGAACAGACAATCTTGCTAGACAAGTGCTACAGTCACAAGCCGGACAGACCCCGTTACCCGCATCAGGGGCAAATCTTCCTTCAACATCCTCTATGAATCCAGTGCAGATCAACCTACCTGGGAATGTACCTCTGGCTCCGCCCGAACGATTTTCTGGTGACCCAAAGAGGTTTGCAGTATTTATCAATCAGTGCCGGTTGCACTTCTTATGCCGGCCAGCAGCCTTTCCAACTGATCAAGCAAAAGTAGCTTTTGTACTTTCGTACCTTAGTGGCAATGCGGCAGACTGGTCGATCCCTCTAGTTAATCAAGATGATCCGGTTCTCCATGATTTTCAAGCCTTTCAGCTTAGTATGGAAAAACTGTTCGCAAGACATTCACAGGGGCAGGCCTTGGACAATGAGCTTCTTTCGTTGCGACAGGGTAATCAAGACCTTTTGGCTTATATTGCATCTTTCAATAGACTAATAGTGGAAACTCAATGGCCTGAGGACAAAAGGATTATGCTGTTTTATAGAGGTCTACGTGGAGAGCTCAAAGACGTTTTAGCCCAAGTAGTGAATCCCCCACAAGACTGTTCAGATTATATAGACTTGGTCGTTCAAATAGATCACAGGCTGCAGAACAGGAAGGCCGATCGTTCCAAGTTTGATGCTCGAGTATTTTCCAAACCGCCAACTCCTTCCAAAGGAGTAGACTCCGGGGAACCCATGCAAATAGGGGGTCTGAAAGGTCCTCTAACACAAAGGGAGCGGGAAAGGAGGAAACAGTTGCAATTATGCCTATATTGCGGAAACTCAGGGCACTTTCTTCGAGACTGTCCGGTGAAACCTGCCAAGAAGGCAGTAGGAGCTGCAGTTACCAAAGTTACAAACTCTGAGCAGGGAAACGACCTCGCCCGACAAGAATAGAGGTCCTCTTGCCGAGCGTGAAAACCAGTTCCGTGACCTCGCATTTCGTGATACCTATGGTCCTCATTAGCCCTGATAATCCGGATCGATTACATGCAATTGAAGCTTACGTCGACAGCGGTGCCATCGGCAATTATGTGGATCATGAAATGGTTTTGAGGATGAATCTAACTCTTTGTCCCAAGGCTGTAAAGGACGTCATTACTACGGTGGATGGTACGGAGATAGCCTCCGGGCCAGTAACGCATACCACTCAAGAGGTGACGCTAGTAAGTCAAGATGGACACCATGAGAAGATCGTGTTCGATGTGATCAAGGCCCCTCAGTTTCAGATTATTCTAGGAATACCTTGGTTAGAGAAACACAATCCTCTGATCGATTGGCGAGCAAGAACGGTCCAGTTTCCAGAATGTGTCTCTACTTGTCACCCTCCACCTGGTGTTGCACTGGCCGCAATTTCTTCAGAGACTCCCCAGTTACCTCCCGAATACCTAGAATACCAAGATGTTTTCCGGAAGGATCAGGCTAACTCTCTACCTCCTCATAGGTCTTATGACTGCCAGATAGACCTGATACCTGGATCTACTCCTCCTTGTAGTAGAATTTATGCCCTCACCGAGCCTGAGAACCTTCACCTTCGACAATACCTGGATCAATACCTGGCAAATGGGTTTATTCGTCCTTCCAAGTCCCCTGCTTCTTCAGCTTTGTTCTTCGTTCCAAAAAAGGAAGGAGACCTTAGAACTTGTATCGATTATCGCTCCCTGAACCAGATCACCGTTAAGAATAGATATCCGTTACCTTTGATCCCTGAACTCCTGGACCAAGTCAGAAAAGCATGCATATATACAAAGCTGGATCTTAGAGGAGCTTACCACTTGGTACGAGTAAAAGAGGGCGATGAATGGAAGACGGCCTTCCGCACCAAGTATGGGCTATTTGAATATCAGGTCATGCCCTTCGGACTTTGCAATGCCCCGGCCGCCTTTCAATATTTTATGAACGATGTCCTCAGAGAGCTCATAGATGTATGTGTTGTTGTTTACATTGACGACATCCTCGTTTATTCTTCATCGGAATCTGAACATCGGAAACACGTGATAATGGTCCTCGAAAGATTGCGTCAACACAAACTTTTCGCTAAGTTGGAAAAATGTGTTTTCAACGTGACTGAAGTTGAATTCTTGGGATTCATATTATCACCTGGCGGAGTGCGTATGGATTCAAAGAAGGTCGATGTAGTTCTCAAATGGCCATCACCATCCTCCGTAAAAGGTGTGCAAAGCATGTTAGGCTTCGCTAACTTTTACCGCAGGTTTATCCCCGAATTCTCTCGAATAGTCCAGCCCATCACTGCCTTGTTAAAGAAAAACAAACGTTTTGAATGGTCTACCGAGGCGGAACAAGCTTTCCAGGATTTGAAGACTAAATTTATCTCTGCACCAATCTTAAAACACCCTCGCCCCGAACTCCCCTACATCGTGGAAACTGATGCTTCAAGCCTTGCCATGGGGGCAGTTCTATCACAAAAGGACCCGGTAACCAATCAGTTGCATCCCGTGGCATTTTGGTCCCGCAAATTCTCGCCTCCTGAAATCAATTACACGATTACTGACAAGGAACTTCTGGCTATCAAGTCTGCCTTTAAGGCTTGGCGGCATTATCTGCTGGGGGCCCGACACACCGTTACTGTGATTACGGATCACCGAAACCTGCAATATTTGAAGACCGCAAAAGCCCAATCCTCTAGACAACTCCGTTGGGCATTATTCTTTGCCGAGTTTGACTTCATAATTACCTATCGACCTGGTACAAAGAACGGTAAAGCCGATGCCCTTTCTCGGATGGGAGTGGAAGAACACTTGGTCAACCCTAAACCTGTACCAATCATACCCAAACAAAGAATTCTGGGTGTAATCGCCACAGAATCCATAGAGGAAGTTAAGGATAAAGCCAGGCAACTTGTAACTCCAGCAGACATACAGAATTGGCATCTGCAGGGAAAGGACTTTGCAGTAAAGGACAACTTATTGTATTTCCAAGAACGATTATACCTACCCAGCACAGATTTACAGAAAAAAGTAATCTCTTGTTATCACGACTCTTTAATGGAAGGTCATCCCGGTATAGCCAAGACCTCAGAAAAGATCAAGCGCTACTTCTGGTGGCCGTCTTGGAAAAAAGATATCAGAGACTTTATAATGTCCTGTGGAGTATGCGCCCAAAACAAGAGTCAAAAGGAAAGACCAGCAGGCCTCTTACGCCCTATTGACATCCCACCTCGCCCTTGGCATACGCTTTCTATGGACTTCATCACCGATCTACCTCCATGCTCCGGATACAATACGATTCTAGTAATCGTGGACTTATTCTCCAAGATGGCGCATTTCATTCCGCTCAAAGGCTTGCCAACAGCAGCAACTCTGGCCCGAGAATTTCTCGAAAACATCGTCCGACTGCACGGTTTTCCTTCGGTTCTAATTTCGGATCGAGGTAGTCAATTTATTTCTCATTTTTGGCGAAGTTGCTGTCGGTCGGCTCAAATTGATGTGAGACTATCGACCAGTCACCACCCTCAGACCGACGGACAAACCGAGAGGACCAATCAAACTCTGGAACAGTATTTACGCTGCATGCTGCAACAAACTGAAAAAACTTGGAAAGATATCCTTTGGATAGCCGAGTCGCCTACAATAACTCTGTCCATTCGGGAACTGGGAAAACCCCGTTTTTTCTTTTGTACGGCAGTCACCCTCGAACCTCGGAGTTGGATCCCCTCCAAGATCTTGAAACACCAGCAGTAGACTACCTGCATTCTACAATCACCCAAGCCTTTAAGGAAGCTGTTTCTCACCTTCAAAGGGCTAAAGAACAATACAAGAAAGGAGCAGATCAACATCGGAAGGAAGCCCCTCACTATCAAGTAGGGGATCAAGTCTGGTTATCCACCAAATATCTATCTCTAAAAGGGCCACGCACATTCAACCCAAGATACCTTGGTCCCTATTCCATCACTACCATAGTAAACCCAGTAGCGGTCAAGTTGGACTTGCCCCCGCACATGAAGATACATCCGGTCTTCCACGTCTCTCGATTAAAACCCGTGCAACCTCAAACCCGACTAACCAAATCTCCAAAACCTATCCTAGTGGATGGAGAACTCGAGTTTGAAGTCAAAAGCATTCTGGACTCCAAGATCTCCAAATCTAAACTATTCTACCTAATTGACTGGAAAGGCTACGGCCCCCAAGAGAGATCCTGGGAACCTGCTGAATATGTCCACGCTCCTCGCCTAATCAAAAGATTTCACCGAACATTTCCTGACAAGCCAAAACCCCCGGAGAAGCCCGGTTTGGGAGGGGCCTTGAGGGGGGGGTACTGTCATGATCTCTGCTTCCAAAAGGTCAGGGTTTTCCCAACTCCCTTGGAAGCAGATCCATAACCCAGGTTCCGAGTGCCAACCAGTCCCAATTGGGACCTTTTGGACCCAGTCCTGGCGCCAGTGGCACCAGGCTCATAAATATGCCCAGTCCCAGCGCTGGAAGCGCCGGGCTCATAATGCTTGGGTGGACTTACCTTCAGCAGACCATGCTGCTTACTTGCCTGCCAGTTGAGCCTCTGATCCTCTTCTGTTTGGAACTACTTTTCCTGTTGGGTGGGGCTGGAGCCACTCCCTAGATTTAGAACACTGGAACTCTTCTGGAAGGCAGGAACTCTTTTCTTACTAGGAACTCTTTTCTTACTTAGGCGTGGCTGTGGAAGGAGACACCTAAGCACTACAGGAGGCTATTTAAACCACACCCGGTGGATGAATCTTGCTTTGCGTTATTCTGCAACCTCTGCAGCAGAACGCTCATCGTGTCTTCTGCATCCGGTCCTGGGCCTAAGGAAAAAGGCTTACCATCCTGAATCCAGTCTTCAGCAACACCTATAAAGACAAGAAAGAACAGGTTAGCATTCCGGCATCTGAAAGGCAAAGGCTTACCATCCTGAATCCAGTCTTCAGCAACACCTATAAGACAAGAAAGAACAGGTTAGCATTCCGGCATCTGAAAGGCAAAAGTTTACCAACTCTTCGCACGCTCCGGAGGCCTTCGGCGCTGCATCCCGCATCTGAAAGACAAAACAAGGTGCGTTTAAAGACATTGGGGAACTTTAATACTCACGTGCCATTACTCCTTTCCACATCTAATCCAGTGGGTATTCCGGCACCCTGCAGCCGCTCCGAACTCGTACCTGCAAAATAAAAAGACAGTTAGAGCGCATAGTGAAGCAGGCAACAAGCGCTTACTTACGTGCTTCCAGGCGCTTCTATTCATCACACGGGCTCCATCTTCAACTCACTTCAGCCCGTCATCCGCCATCGCCGGAACCCTGCAAAACAAGAGACATCATTACTAAAGACTTTAAAGACATTTGAATGACTCGAAACTTACCGTTCGTGCAGTAAACGACGGACAGCAGTCCTCTGAAGTCAAGAGGCCTGCGCTACCTATCCAGTGAAGAAACTGGTTACAGCACCCTGCCCCGAGGCAGATGGAGAGCTCGGCATTCACTTACCTAAGGTGAGAGCGTTAACCTTTGGGGGTCTACAGGAGAGGAGAAGAGGAAAGAGATAGGGACACCCCAATAACCCCAGTTCATTAACCCCATATTTTCTATCTGCAGACATCTTACTCTACACGTCAGGCATACAGTGCACAGAGGTCCAGCCCAAAGAGCCAACCGGGTGCTACACATCACCTTTGAAGATACGGTAGTCGCCCAGTCAAGACCGGCGCCTCTGCGAGAATCAGGTGAGCGTTACAATAATGCGTTCTTTGATAGGAAGCCAGTGAATATTCTTCCTGGCGTCACATATCTTACATGTGTTGCATGTATACATAGAAATAAAGAGTTGGCAGATATACACAGGTCTTAGGGGCTTAATATGGTCACTGAAATGCACAATTCATAAATTCGTTGATATGGGAAATCCACGGGGGATTTGCTGTGAAGAATTCACAAGTGTGGTAATATGGACAGTTCACTAGTTCAGTTCGCTCTTTAGCAGCAGTGCCTTAGTCTGTGTGGATGCTACAGTGTTCCTTCCAGGGCGATAATGATCAATGGATTCCCTCTAGTTCTGCACTTCCTGTACTGTCTGCCCTTAACTCTGCTGTGTATGTGTCCAATGATGGAGCTCCCATCCACACTCTACTATAGTTTATTGAAATATCGTTGTTTTTGCTGGAATTCAGTGCATCTGGGGAATTCATCAATTGGCAGAATATTAGGGGGTGAACCCTCTCCCCCAGACCTCTGCACTCATTCAAAAGAATGCACATCGAACAGACTTTTGGTAGTGATCCCATAGTCCCTGGCACCACATGATACATTATTGTACAGCACAAACATCATGTGTCACAATTAAGCATATTAAGTGCTGTGCTAATGAAGATAGTCCCCGCCCATTTGTCATCAAAGGTGACAAGAAAATTGCCATTATCGTTGTTATGATTACCCATTCTTTGCTGCTCAAATTATTTCGTCTAGTTGGAAAGTTGCCTGCCTTAGTCTGACTCCTTCTGTGACATATGCGAGTTGGATCTACACACAAATCCACCAACTTCTCTAGCCAATGAGCTACTTATTTTGCAGTGCAATGTAATATAAAGTAAAGTGGTTTAGTATACCACAAGCTTTCTTATTTCGTGGGCCTCTTGCCACCAGTGATGTGCATATTCTGTATCACTTGGATGGGAATTCTGTTGAGCATGTTGAGCTTATCTGAAGTACAAAGCTGGGCATATTAAATGGCACAAATAAGGGTCTGTTCTGTAGTACAGCTCTCAATACAGCATCTACACTATTGAGAGTATGATGCATGATTTCTGGTTCATAGACATAATTTCGAATACAAAATATTCGAAAGTCAAAAAGTCGAAAAAAAAACGTCGAAAAAAAAAATGTCGAATTTTTTTTTAATGACGTTTTTTTTCGAAATGGGGGGGTTCCCCCCCAACCCCCATTTTTTTTTATTTTTACCTATTTTTTTCACAGAAACTAGAGCCCAAAAAAAAATATCGAAAAAAAAAACAATTCGACATTTTTTTTTTCGACATTTTTGATTCGACTTTTTTGACTTTCGAAATTATGTTTTCGAAATTATGACTGGACACCATGATTTCTCTATGCAATATTTGACACATTCTGTCCTACAGTCAAGTACTATAATGCAGATGGTGCATTACAAAGTATGTTCCTTCACTCTGACTCTCTGAATAGCACGTTCCAATGGCAGCTTGGACCCCATCAATTAAGAAGTGTGTTTGATATCCCTTCCACTATTTTTTATAAATACCTACGCTCCCAGCAATGCAGAAAGGAGTTCAAAAGACGACATCAAAGAATTCCATAACTTGGAGATCAGGAAAATTGCTAAGCAACATTTGAGTGTCATGTTCCACTAACCTAGTTTATGCATTAAGGGTGTCCGCTCTCCACCAGCACTGGGAGAAAAAAATAAAGTCAGGAGAGCAAGGGCTTCTCTCCACATAAATCTAGAACAACCGAGTTGTGCTCATTTTCATCAGACTGGGTGTGGGCACGAAAGACTTGGAAATTGTGACTGGGAATAAATGCATTGCAGTTCAAGGTGGTAAACTTGATCTATGTGGGCCAGCCCCCGAAAATGATTTTGAACTCCTATCATATTCATCGTATTCCCTATGATCCAAAGGTGGCCACACTAATCACACAGGCAAGCCCCGGCTTATCAGATTTTCTTTTAAACGCGTATTGCACAGTGTTGGGGGCCCCGCAGGAAGCAGCTGTCATCTGTATAATCCCCGGATCTGGCCTCGAAAGTGAAGGGAAAGGGCTGCTGCCGGACGGGATGCCTTCCTCCTTCCCACAAACCCATGCACTGCGCTGGGGATGAATTTGAATGCACTTCTGAAAACAAAGAAAGTTGACTCTTCGTGGTCTTGCCGGTGAAGTAAATGTGCCGCTCTGGTAGAAGTATGCATAATCTGCAAGTCTATGCTAAATGAAGGCTAGTAGCCGAAAACCTTATCACACTACGTGTTGTAGTGCGCGTTGTCAGTCTTAGAAGCACAGTTGTAAAATCCGTTAGATATTTAAGGCTCAAGTTACCGCCCCCATCCTGAATGGAAAATATAACTGCAATCATACTCTTTGCTTACGTGTTTCTATAAAGATCTGAATGCATTGTTTTGTCAGTTTGCTTTAGTATGTGATTTGTATGTTTTGCAAGTCATCTCTATAAATCAGTATTATTTTAGCTCTGAAAAGACAAACATTAATACATATGTGTAGCCACCTGAGCCGAGTCATGTGCCAACATCACGGACAGGGTTCAAAGCCTGGTTTTATTATTTAACTATGAACAAGGGCAAATCATTTTATCTCCCTGTGCATTATATCCCCAAAATATGGAGGCCCCAAAAGTCAATCATTTTCGCAGTGTATGCTATTAAAATAAAACTCAGTCATGATAAAATAGACTGTAGTGTGACTCCATAGACCCGATTCATGGAAAAGTGCACAGAGAACCCGTAAAGCCTGCACGCCGAGAATGACTCTGCGCGAACCTCCGAGCAGAAGTTTTTCTGGGTGCTTTGTGTATTCAAGGGATGGTTCGCGCAAACTAACCGTATACGCAAGTTGCGGCCAGAACACCCATGACACACCCCCACGCAAAGCAAAAACAACCAAAAACAGCTACCTTTGCATGCTCCTCGGGCACAAACACATGGATCCTTGAAACAGTGCGTGGAGTACTCCACCACCAGGTCTGCTCCTCAGGGACAATGCACAGGGTCCCCCGTTACAGACACCGGCACCCCGACAACATGCATACAAATTACCATCAATCAGGTAAAACTCTGTAAAATCTGCATGCAAATCCCTGTAAACCATTCCTGCATCCCACTACACTGTGTACGCGCAACTCTAAGTTGGATCCGAACCCCGGCTGCTTGCACACACCCCTAAATCCAACATGTAATCTCACCTCTGTGCAGCAAATCCTATGCGCAAGTGTCTGTATGCCTGCCTTCAGGTGGCGGATAGAATGAGGGCTTTGCGTGGCCATTTCCCCAACGAGAGTTTGCTCGGTCGGATCCATGAATATGACTTGTTCCGTGCATTTGTGGACGTGCAATGGGCAGCCTTCAGGGTGTCCCTCGTAACGGCCACATATACCCTTGTTCTTTCTCATTTTTCCAGTTCGAGCACCTACTGTGCCCTCTGCACAGGCCACACCCATGCTCTGCATGGTTTCTCACGCAAGGCACTCGGCCACTTGCAGAGACTTGCCGAACGTGCGCGAAGGACCTGCAAAGTACAAAAAAGTACCGTTTGTCGATTCCATGAATCCACCGACAGGATTTTGTGCGTTTTTTGGCACGCAAAGTCCCTATTTTGCGCGCAGAAAATTTCATGAATCAGGGCCCATATATAATATTTACAGTGACTATTCATATACTAGACATCACATCTACTGGCTTGCTCATGACAACTTCTCGTAATATAACTTCCTATGATGCTCTCCTCTCGTATCAAAGTCTGAGGTCACTTTCTGTGACCGAGTGATGTTAATACATAAGCAAATGAAGGGGTAAGCCAGGTCTTTTGCTGTACATGGCCAACCAAACCCTAGTGCTGGCCCTATTAATTACAGCCATCACCCTTCATGGCATCGGAGCACTGTTCAAAATAATTATAAAATTCAATAAAGGATCAATTATTCACAATACAAAACAAACTTTGCAAACAGAGAAGAAAAATAACCAAACAGCAGAACTCGTTAATCAGAGAGCAAATTAACCTGGACATTAACAAAGTCATATTTTAAATTCCAATCACAAGAAAGCAACATAGAGTGGTGTAGCAGAGAAGCAATTAATTTCAAAATCGGGGCATGCAAATTTACTAAATGAAAAACTAAGCTTAAGAAAACTATTATAGCAGACAATATTTAAGCAATAAGCCCCGAGCCGCGGGGGCATTACAGAGTCAGGTAATGCCCCGGGGCCCATAGTTATAGGCCAGAGCAAACTGAGGGCCTTAACAAAGGCCCCGGGGCATTACCTGATTCGGTAATGCCTCTGTGGTGAGGGGCTTATTGCTATGAGTTATGTTATGTTATCTTATCTTAACTTGTTAAGTGCACGTTCGCCCGAGGGCATCTTGGCGTTGGCAGTATGGAGAAGCAGTTATAAAGCAGGATGCTTAAAATAGGAGAGTTTTCAGTGACCGACGGGAAGAGAGATAGTCAACCATCGGCCAGAGCGAATAGGGGAGAGCGTTCTAGGTCTTGGCAGCGGCCACTGAGAAAGCACGACCCTCATATGGGACAATCTGACAGGAGGGACAGGCACCCAGAGGGCGTACTGAGATTGAGGACAGCAAGCAGGCACATAGCATGGAAACTTTGCCTGTAGAGATTCTGCCCCCAGCCCATAGAAGGCACGATGAACAATGCACATGGATTTAAAAAGAATTTGTTTCCAATGGGCAGCCAATGGAGCTGCCTCAGTAAAAGAGACATGTGAGCACCAAAAAGTAGGTTAAGGATAGCCAGCTGAAGTGGATTGATGAGAAAACGGGGCTGAGCTAAGTAGAGTGAGTTACAATAGTCCACTGTACTCAAAACAGTGCAGCCACCACAGGGGTTGACACTTAGCCAGAATATAAGGAAGGACTTTCCGAAGGATACAGAGCTTAAAATGGCCGGTCTTATAGACCGCCACGACCTGCTCATCCATAGAGAGGAATGAGGTGGTTTTTACCCAAAATTCCTAAATGAAGGTCCAGGCAGAGGAAAAGGACCCAGGGAGACAGGCCAAAAATCAGTTGTCCAGAAGGAGAGAGGAGAGTTTGTACCAACGACAAGGACCTCAGTCTAGTTGCCTTTTAACTTTAGCCAGTTGGTCGCCATCCAAGCACCTAGGGCCTCAAGACACCTCCTGAGACGTGCCGCTGTGTCAGATCGAGTGAGATCCAGGTGGACCAGGATTTGTGTATCGTCAGCGTAAGAATAGTAGCGAAAACCATAAGATAGGATAAGAAGCAGAAGGGGACTAATACAGATATTGAATAGTATAGGAGAAAGAGCAGATCCCTGAGGGACTCTGCAGGAGAGCAGTACTGGACATCACATCTACTGGCTTGCTCATGACAACTTCTCGTAATATAACTTCCTATGATGCTCTCCTCTCGTATCAAAGTCTGAGGTCACTTTCTGTGATCGAGTGATGTTAATACATAAGCAAATGAAGGGGTAAGCCAGGTCTTTTGCTGTACATGGCCAACCAAACCCTAGTGCTGGCCCTATTAATTACAGCCATCACCCTTCATGGCATCGGAGCACTGTTCAAAATAATTATAAAATTCAATAAAGGATCAATTATTCACAATACAAAACAAACTTTGCAAACAGAGAAGAAAAATAACCAAACAGCAGAACTCGTTAATCAGAGAGCAAATTAACCTGGACATTAACAAAGTCATATTTTAAATTCCAATCACAAGAAAGCAACATAGAGTGGTGTAGCAGAGAAGCAATTAATTTCAAAATCGGGGCATGCAAATTTACTAAATGAAAAACTAAGCTTCAGAAAACTATTATAGCAGACAATATTTAAGCAATAAGGCCCGAGCCGCGGGGGCATTACAGAGTCAGGTAATGCCCCGGGGCCCATAGTTATAGGCCAGAGCAAACGGAGGGCCTTAACAAAGGCCCCGGGGCATTACCTGATTTGGTAATGCCTCTGTGGTGAGGGGCTTATTGCTATGAGTTATGTTATGTTATCTTATCTTAACTTGTTAAGTACACGTTCGCCCGAGGGCATCTTGGCGTTGGCAGTATGTAGAAGCAGTTATAAAGCAGGAGCAGCAGTACTGGTTTAGAACGAAAGGGAGGAAGAGAGACCGACTGGGAGCGATCAGCCAGGAAGGCCGAGAACCACCCCAGAACTTAGCCAGAAAGACCAGCCGCAGAAAGACGGAAGATCAGGGTGGGGTGATCAACCATGTCGAAAGCAGCTGAGAGGTCTAACAGCAAAGCTGCTCCGACACCACCCTGATCCACCTGGTTGTCTAGGTCATTTAGCACAGAGTTCAGGACAGTTTCCGTACCCGAAACCAGTTCCAAACGAAGATTGAAAGAAGTAAAAAAGAATCCAGAGGACAAATGGAGAGCAGAAGTGAGACCAAAGCCTCCAATACCTTCATGAGGAAAGGAAAGAGGGAGATAGGGTGAAAATTGGCAAGCACCTCGGGATCCAAAGAAGGTTTTTTCAACTAAGGGATCACCAGTGCGTGTTTCAAAGTATTAGGATTAACCCCATCACGAAACGAGGCATTGACTGCTGTAGTGGTTTGGGAGATCTAGTCACCTGAGATTTCCTTCAAGAGGGCCAGAGGAATGGCATCAGCAGGGGAGGCTGATTTGAGACGAAGGATCGCCTCAAGTACGCCTTCATTAGAAAAAGTAGACCAGGTTGCGTTGGGAGGAGAAGAAACCCCAGGGGTAGCATCAACAGCCAGAAAAAACATCCCACTGGAGATATTTTCACAGATGGCCATGATCTTAGTGTGGAAGGAGGAGAGCCTGACACAAAGGCCCTGTGAAGGTGGCACCTGAGGACCTGCCTTAGTAGGTGTAGATAGAGATTGGAGCAGTTGAAAAAGAGCCTTCGGTTGATTGACAGTGCTTTCCACCTTACGACTTTCCATCAGTAATTGTTTTCTGGTAGGATGTCAAGAATTGACGAAATGCAGTTTTAGCTTCGATGGAATAGCAAGCTCGCCACTTTCTCTCCGCTTGTCTGCATAGCAGGTTCCTGGACCCAAGTTCATCGGAGAACCATGGCTCAGAGGAGTGACTTTTATGTTTCCATAGCTTAGTGGGGGCCAGCAGGTCAGCGGCTGCTGTAAAGGAGGCCTCCAGTGTAGTCAGGGAACAGGGAAAATCCTGGCCACACCAAGACTGAAATGAGACAATCTACTCATGATTGGGCACCTTGTACCAGCTATGTTTAAGAATAGCAGGTTTCGGGGGAGGCAGTATGGGATCCGACTGACGGATCACAAAAGGGACCAGAAAATGGTCAGACCATACTACCGGAGTAGGAGAGTATACAGTAGTACACAACCTGGGGGCACAGACAACATCCAGGATGTTACCCAATTAATGGGTTGGCTCAGAAATCAGCTGAGGGAGCCCAAGATCGGACATCAGGGCCAGGAAGTTGGCTACCTGCCTGGCGTTGGCTGAGTTACCTGGAAGATTAAAATCACCAACAATCAATAGCCTGGGATATTTAGTCAGGAGCCCCAGCACAAGTGCTGGAAATTCCATACAAAACAGGCTATCCACACTAGGGGGCTGGTAGATCACCAAAACGGTGGGTGTAGAGGTAGGGGAAAAAGAGATCCGGGCCAAGAGACACTCCATCTTAAGGAAGTGCTTAGGCACAGTACAAAAACTTTATATTTGGCTTCCGAAATAATGCCACTCCACCACCAGGATGGGTTGCCACACAATCAACATATACCAGCTTGTAATTATGAGGCAAGACCTAGACAATGATGGGGCCAGATGTCGCAGAGAGCCAGGTGTCCATCAAAAATAAGAGATCATGCTGGTGGCTCACTACTAAATCATGGCACTCCATGGAGTGTGAACTAAAGAACGAGTATTTAGCAGCCCGCATTGCAGGCCTGCTACTGGCATGGTTTTAACTGTTATAGGAGACCTAATAAGGCCCACAGGACATCTGGTGTTACAGTGGGCTAAGCAGAGCAGTTCATTGCGTTCCAAGTCAGCGATGGCCCTGAATTCACAGTAGCAACGTACAGGTCCTGCACGGCCCGTGCACCGGCTGGCTTGACTTGGGCATGCCTTCGGCGTGCCCGCTGTGCCCGACTGCTGCACGGGCGGTATCTCCGGGACATAAATGCTGGAGAGGAAGACGCGTGGTGGAAGGCCCTGCCTCCTTTAGGAGTTAGACAGAGGACTAGCAGAGCAAGCGGACTAAAAGAGCACAATGCTCTGATCACTAGCAGGGCAGCTTGTAAGTAATATAAAAACACAATTACACTCAAACAGCTTTAAAAATGATTTCCATATAACAAAGCAACGCTGCAGAGCGGCTTTAAGGTGGCTGCAGTGCAACCTCACCTCCCAGCAGCTTGGCCTTCTCTCCGGCACATACATGCCGGAGAGGAAGACGCATGGTGCAAGGTCCTGCCTCCTCTAGGAGGTAGACAGAGGATTAGCAGAGTAAGTGGACTAAAAGAACACAAAGCTATTAGTATTCCGGGTTTGTGTACTGGAATATTAATAGCAGTATCATTCATTTTTCATTTTACTTAATGTGTCATCTTTTGTCGTTGCAGGGATTCTGTCCTCAGTTCTGTGGCGTTGTGAGTGTTCGGAATGAATGGAATGTTTCAGGCGTATTTTGAGCGTGGAAAGCATGGAGGCCATGTTGGGAGAAGAGATTGAGTTTGAATGTACTGTGACAAGATTTAAAACGTGAAGAGCCTGTTTTGGCTATGTTTCAAATTCTGTCATAGTAAAAGGGGATTTACATTATACTTTGTTTTTTTATACAAAGTAACTGGGTACAGAAATAAAAAGGAAAGGTATATGAGGAATGTAAAGCAATACATTGCAAAATGTGCACTGTTTATTGCTTTGCATTCCTTTGCACACCACCAATGCTCACTGGATCCGAAAACAAGGCATCATTATCTACACATCCATATTTTGGGCAGTCAAACATGTCAGTAATTTCACCACAGGTGCATTCAAGTGTTTAATCTGTGGTGAATGCTGTATTGTCGAAGCTCTTTCTGCATATAGAAAATGTGATATGTTGCCAACGTGTTGCTACCGCTGCCAAAATTCATTGCATGTTTGTACGTAATAATTGCATGGATACTAATGTGACATGCTGCCAATGGTCACTGTGAATAATGATTGCCTGGTTGCATATAATAATTTTGTAACATTGATGTGTAAGCACAAGAAAGACTCAGAGAATTATCAAGTTTAAACATGAAACATGGACTTTATTTCACAAAAAATTATGTAAGATGTAGGAAAACAACTGTGATAAAAATATTCTACAACTTTATCAAGCTGTACCATCAAATTGCATGCAACCGAATGGAAAAATAAGCTTTGCAGGCCAACAATGAATATATTGTACAAAATAAATAAACAGGAAGTTAGAAAATGGCAGACTGCATTTGTTGCAAGGTTTCAGTCTAAATGTAATTAAGCAATACTGCAGCTATATTTAGCTTTATCATCAAATTGCAGTGAACGGCAAGGGAAAAAGAAACTTTGTAGGGCAATAATAAAGATATTGCAACTAAAAAATGAACAGAAGGTAAAAAATGCCAGACTGAACTGGATGCAAGGTGTCAGTATGTATTGAATTGCAAGTTACCGAGGAAAGCATATTCATTTCCCTGAGCAATCTGGACTGCTTACAAAGTATGTGGCATGGAGAATGTTAAAGTAACACAGAGATAAGTGCTGCGTGTCAGTAGTTCGGAGTAATGGCGTTTGCAGACGGAATCTCGAGGGAAGCAGGAAAGACAGTTCACTGATGTGGCGCGAGGAACGTACAGTGAGAGATTCCCTGTCAAGTAAAGCCTGCATTTTGACCAATCGCGTTAGCTTTTACTGAATGTGCTGCACCCTCCAGGGTACTAATCACGCTTAACAAATCCAGAATAAAAAATACAAAAATACAAATGCAGAAAGAGTTACATGGGTAGAGGAGCAAACAAAGAGGAAGCCCCTGCTCTGGAAATAATGGGTGGAGATATGAGGAAGGTGGTTACAGGGATGTTGGTTTTGGGCTAGTGGCGTTGTTAGTGGAATATAATCCATGGCGCTAAGGGACCTTGTTGTTAATTACGCCACCGTAATTTACGGTGGCGTAATTAACGCCTTCCCCACTCCCATTATGCCCTGGCTATGGGGCAAAAATGGGAATGGGGAAGGGTAAATGGGTTAATGGGGATTTACCGCCCCGCCAACCTCGGAATGGGGCGGTAAGTCCGCCAACCACCATGGCGTAAACGCAGTTTACGCCATGGTGGTAAAGGTACGACCCAGGCGGTAACTTACCGCCTGGGTCGTAATGAGGCCCATTGTCATTGAACAGTTTGCTGTCAAAGGTGTGGATGGAAGTGATGTCTTTGAAATGAATAGCGCATGGTTCATTCCTCTATCAAAGTGAGCATTTGCGCTAATTTGTTTTTGGGATTTGACAACTGGTGCATTTGTAATTACAGAGGGCATTTTCCGTCATACTGAATTGCACCGCGTTGGCTTTACTATATGTTGAAGAGCATTCTACCGTGCCAGTGATTCATGCGCAAAGTGCTACGCTTCCTCCATGAGTTGCATGTGTCTTTGACCTTCTAGCGTGAAAGGGGGAGTAAGAAACCCCCCCAATAATGGCAATAAGGACAGGGAGGTAAAAGGCAAGAATATACTGCAAGACATGTTGCTAATAAAAAGCATCCCACTCCCCTCATCTTTTAGAATACTGTGCCTTATTGCGTCATGCTAAAGCAAGGGCAAATCGCGCCTTGAAACACTTGAAACGCTTGTGTATAGGCGCGTTACAAATGCCATATCATATCATAAATCAGTCTCTCACGCAGTGAGCATTTTCTTTTGGTCAGCTGCATTCACTGCCTTGCCTTATAAACATGTTGAGCTCACTGCAAATTGCAAATGACTGAAAATTGCTGATTGCTAATGCTTCACATTGTGGGAGGTTAAGTTGATGAAAGGATAACATTTTTCAAATAAACCTATGTGATCATAATATATAGGCCTCGACAAAAATGGACACCAGCTGCCAGCAGTGACTATCCGCCAATGATTGTTAAGATCTCTCTTTCCCAATTAAAATCACTTCCAGTGCTGACATTGCTTTCAGAATGAGCTGATTTCCAAAAATGTGTGACTGGTTATCCTGCCATGTGCAGTGAAGTATCCACATCAGCTTTGAAGGCCCCCTGTTGCGTCAATAACGTCCCTCTAAAATCACCCGGAAATTAATTTTGAAGAGTCTGCCAACTAAAAACAAGGGTCTTTGATCGGCTGTCGGGCTAACTTGGAAAACAATGTTTAATTGCTGTGGCTTCACTAATCCTCAACATCCATCAAAGTTCATAACACTGGCTTTGTCATTGAGTCTTAATTGTTTTTGTTTCAAACCACGGTCATTGAGCAACTTTGATAATTCACCATTATTAAACAGTATATTTCTTGCTTGGTTCCTGTATGCACAATGCTAGGCCCACAAGCTTATCCTTCACCACATTGATAGGGTCCCCACAGTATCCCATCACCTCCCCCCCAGGAACCAGCTCTCCTATGCCACTACAATTACTCCAGTGGCAACCCATGCAGGTGTTCCACATGTGTGTCCCCTGCTTATATTGTCCTTGGTTCATGCCATGGAGATGATGGTCCTCTCTCTGGAGCTTCATCACCTTGTCCAATTTCCACTTTGCAAGTCCAATTGTAAGGCACCTGACTGCCAGATTGCCCTGTCTACTTTTTGTACCTCTATACAATGGCTTGGTTGAAATGAATATGTTCAAAAATCAAAAAGGACACACACACACACACACACATATAACATATATATATATATATAATATATATATATATATATGTTATATATATATATATGTTATATATAATACACAGCATGTGGCAGTGGCCGTGTAGTTATGGTTAAGTTGCTAAACCCGTAGGAAGAGCACTTTTTCGGCGGCTGAAAAGGAAAGGGTGCAGAGGGGGAGAAGTGTTTCATGTGATATATCTCATTAGCGCGGATACCTCAACAAGCAACACTCTCGTGTGGTCATTGCAGGCAGCTTTCGTTATGTCATGGCATCAGCAGCAGCGATGTCTTTCTTTGATGAGTGGTGGCAAGCCAATTTGCACAAGGAGAGTGCATTCCACGAGGAGTGAGGATTTAAACATAGCGTGTACTATGGTGTGCTGTGTGAAGTAAGTCTGTAGCCCTAGCGATGCATGGCTGCAGCCCTAGCGCAGAAAAGTATCTCACTGGTTGAAAAGGTATGTCCATTGGTTGGAAGTGGCATATTGTTGCTTTTTGTTTGTGATTCGGCTATAGTGCACACACTGTTGGTTGCATGCGGGTGGTGATTGGTAGAACAACCTACAGTTGTCGGTGTATGTGTGGAGATGCTGCCGTGACCAGTCGTGCAGTGTGTCCACTGGGTGCACTAACAGAATACTGTACATATGGAAGAGGTCACGGTGGAACTGGTTCTTATATGTGCTTGCGTAGATTATTTGCGCAGATTAGGAAGTGTTGCAGTGCAGTACGCACCATTGGTTATATGGACGTACTAGAGTGTTGGGAGCAGGCCCAATGTTGTGAAGATTGTCTTGTTTGGCTGGCATACTTATAATGCTTTGTGATTGGAAGTGGGTAGCGGTGGCAGAGGGTATTACCCAAATTGTTCGTTTACTATATATATATATATATATATATATATGGGGGTTTTGAGGGGGTTTTGCGTTGGGTGGGGGGTTGCAGCGGGTTTCCCCCCGCATATATGTTACAATTGACCTTCACAATTCGGTCAATTGTGAAAAGGTCAATTGTAATTCGAACAATTGTAAAACGAACAATTCTTATACAACCTGCCAAACACAGTGATATGTATCTGCATTACGGTACGTAGAACACGTGTCCTTACCTCCCTGCTTTATGGTGCAGCGGTTGGGTAGAAGTGCTGGTGCATATGTTGTCTTTGTGATTTCTGGCACATGCCTACATGGTCGCCTGCATGGCTCTGTTATGTTGAGGGGAGAGTGCCCAAGGCCTAGACTGTTCAGTGCATGGCCAAAGGCCGTTGGCCATGCACCCAACAGACTAGGCCTTCATCACAGCCACAATAACATAATGCAGCAATGCAGTTGTCACTCTGCATGCATTTGAAATTGGTGAGTAGCACACAATGGTTGCAGAGGACATTGTGCACTTGGTAGAATAGCAGAAGTGAGCTGCTATGCGTACATTAGCATATGGTGTTCACCATTTCCCCTGTTGCACAATAGGGAGCCACATGTTACCATTTGCGTTTGCAATGGTTAGGCCCGTACAAGATCCTTGCTTAAGAAAGTGTTTGACCACATTGCCCCATGAAAGGAAGTCAGCAGCATCAGAAAGTTGCAATATGCACAATGTACAGAGGCACGCACATACAGTTTAGCACAAGCAACCGAACGTCATGGAGCCATGCATGCAAAGATGTGACCAGGGTGAAAGGTGGCAGGAGCAATTACAGATGGGGATTACATTACACATGACATGAGGAGTACAACGTGGGGTGCACTAGGGAGTTCTGTGTGTGGTGAGAGCCTAGCGTCTTGGATGCATGGCTGGAAGACTTACACGAACAGCTATGTGGGTTGCTTGCAATTACTCCTCAGATTGTTGCGTTTTGTGTGAGGTTTGTGAGTTGTGCATGCATTATTGATTGTATGGATGTGCTCATTGTTCGCACATGGTACATTTTCCAGTGCATGGCAGGAGCTTATGGAGTGACCAGTTTTTCAGTGTGTCCACTGAGTGCTGTGGTGAGAAAGTGTGAGTGTACCAGTGCATAGGGTTCAACTGCATAGTGTATGTGCTTGAGTAGTGTGCATTGTGCAGATTACTAACTACTGTACTGCACTTTGAAGTATTTTATCATTGGAGTTGGCGGAGTGCTGGGTGGAAAAAAACTATGGCTACCTGCAGTTTGTGGTGCTTGGTGCCGCTCTGGGTGAATGTGGACGCTGAAAGCATGCATCGGTTTGCAGAGCTGTTACCTGGAGGTGCTTTCACATGACACAAGACCTGTATTGTGAGTGTGTAAAGGTACGTCTGCAGTGCAGTGCAGAAATTATAGTGTTCGATGCAGAGGTCTTGGGTATGAATACTACATGCGTGTGTGACTATTGAATACAACCTAATACGGGAGTGTTGCATATACAATAGTGGAATGTTGGAACCACCAGCCTTGTGATCCCTCTTTTCTTCAACGTCTTTGAGCAAGTTGATTTTGTAGCACTAAGGATTCTTCTTCTTTTACTGTACTTGTAAAAATCTTAAACGATTAAACACAAGAATAAAAAATAAAAAAAATAGTGGAAACGGAATAAGGAATAAGGAGTGCCTGTGCTTTACTGGGGTGTGGCCCTTACTGTAGCTGGGAAGGCGCACATGCTACAATCTGCCCCTTTGAACATGGTGCCTTTGCAAATGGAAATCAGTTGTCGAGGGTGTGGGTCACAGGAAGGGATAGTGATATATTTCCCCAAACCTCGATGAAGTGAGGTTGACAGAGATGGGCAGACGCAGGGTGTTCATTGTGGGAGATACCTTTGTGCAAGATCTGCACAGGTATGCTGTGGAAATAGGCTTTGATACTAACTTTTAGTTGGAAGGAGTGGAGGCTTTTTGGGACACAGTGTATGAGTGGTGTTTCGGTGTCATGATTCTCCTTTGTACATGTGTGGCCTCTGTAGGCAGTGTGGATGTTGTGGTCATGCATTATGGAGTGCTACATTCAGGGATACATGTCGTGCTCATGTTTGCTCCGTTACCTCAAGAAGTTGATGACAGCAGTGATGCAGATTTTTCCCACTGACAAGGTGATTTTCTCCTCCATACCACCAAGAGGTGCATGGGACCATGCAGGCGTAATTTGCCAACAGCCAGATGCCGGGAGGTGTTTCATACACAGAAGCATGAGTGACTTTATGTGCAGTGCTGGGATGTTCTGCACCGACTATGACAGCATTAACGAGCAAGATTTGCAGTGGTTCCAAGGAAATGGCATTTTTTGACCTCCATTGGCAATGCTGTTTTTTTTGCCAGTCTACACGGAGCGTTTCAGACATCCTGTAGAACTGTAAGAGAAGCATTGACGTTCAGTCCGCACAAAGGTGAGGAGGAGAAACAAACAGAAAGTCATCGAATGAGATCAAAAATAAACAGAATTGTATGCAAGCACGTACATAACAGAAACAGGACAAAAAAAGAGAATAAAATCTTTTGTTTTCTGAGACAGTACCACAGATCCAAACCCCTACCCTGTTTTACATTTACCCCCCAAACCCTCCACCCTCCCTAGCACGAAAACTCAGTGGATTACGCTGTACTTTCACGCTTCCATTTGCCACATCCAAACATTTTCTAGATGGGAGCCATGGAAAGGAAACTGTGGAGTGAAAGACACTGCTCTATAAAGTTGGTGGGTCTGGTGTGGGTCTGGTGTATACGCAAACACTGTGCCAGGTGGTCTCTTTGCACAAATAAGTGCAGAAGGGTATGGTGGAGGTGTGCAAGGTAAGGGGCAGGCATCCTGGGTGTATGCATGAACTGTATGTATTTATTTTCAGTTAGTAACATGCAAGCTGTGCTGCATCTGCGCAACATTTTTTGAAAAGTGTGTAGTAAGTGGGGTACTGCAGAAAACATAATGATATCATATGATGTGCAATTGTATGCTATGGCATTCGTAATGCGCCTACACACACGTCTACCAAAGCGCAACGAGGCAAGGGAGGGGAGACAGAGATAACGACCCTACTAGACCAGGTGTGACTTACATCGCCCAAGTGCATGGATAGAGGGGGTGGGGCAGGTACAGTACATGGGAAGAAGAACAAATGACAATAAATAAAAATAAGGGCCTATTGTGCCAATTGCACGGTTAAGTGTACACACCAGGTGGTGAATGCACTGTTAGGCATACAGAAATCAGTCCTCAAGTGCAGGGTTTGCTAGAAAGCCAGTGCAGGGGTTTGCCTGGCGGGGGGAAGTGATATGGGCCCGATATCACAGAGTCACCAGGTAAGTAGTGCAGAATCGGGCCCATATCACTTCCCCCCGCCGTCAGGCAGTTAGCCAGGGAGAGGAGCAGAAACAGCAATCGCTAAGAGAAAGGCTTTGAGGTGCTTGCTGAACCGGCAATGGTTCCGCTCAAGTGTCGGGGAGACAGGGAGGCTGTTGCAGAGGGAGGCCACAGGCGAAAAAGCACAACTATCACCAACTGTTTTTTTGCAGAAGCGCCTGACCCGGAGGGATTTGGAGTTGGAGTTGGAGGAGGAAAGAGCTTGTGCACACAAATATATAGGGAGTTACAGTTCAAGGTATTGAGGTCCCAGGGGCCAGAAGGCCTTCCACATAATGCAGAGTTTTCTCAGTTTATTCCTTGCAGCCACTGGGAGCTATTAGCAACAATTTCAGTGCAGGAGAGATACCATCCCAAGTCGCGCACTCCTCTTCTGGATGCGGTCCATAGGGCGGACAGTAGAAGGGGGCAGATTTAAAAAGAGCCTGTTGCAATGGTGCAGTGTAGCCAGAAGTACAGCTTTGCAGACAGTGATCTTTTGGAGAGTTGCTTTAGCTTAGTACCATACATTCAATGTTGCTATTGGTGGAATTTTTTTACAATTTATATAGGAGGTGGGTTAGTGGGGAAAATAACTTTAGCATTGTCGGAAGGAAAGCAGAGAGTTCCTGTTTTGATATTACCCTGTATGATATGGCTAAATGAGAACGTTGCAAGCACACATCACTGAAGTGCCACTTCATGGTAGGGGATGGGGAAAAAACCAGTATGCTTTTAAAGAACGTTATGGCCGGTCAGTGGCAAATACGGTGCGCAGAGGCACTTATAACCCAGTCCTACACATAGTGCAGAAAATGTTTCCGTACCTCCTTTTTGTGGTGATGGATGCGCAAGTGGATGAATGTGGATGCACAAATCTTGCAATCTTTTATTGAACTTTCCACTGAACGTGCTGCCCAGTGACAGCACACTAGCAGGCTGAATTTGTAACGGTACCTATGAAGTGTTGTACAGAACTGACAGTGTTAGAGGGTAACGCCTGGATAGCATTGGTGGAATCGTGCATGCCCATTTACCCGTACCCAATGAGGTTGTGCTGGACAAAAGGTAGTGGAAAGGGAAGAAGGACTGCTCCTGCTTTACTGGGGTGCGGCCCTCGCGGTACTTTAGCACCGCACGTGCCACGATCTGCACTTCTTACCTTGCTGCCCAATATACATGGGATTTTCGGGATTATCCAATGAGGTACTGTGGGTGTGGTTCACAGGAAGGTGTGGTCAAACTGCTGTACATTACACTCTGTGTAGTGAGGCTGGCTGATGTGGCGAACCGTGTTGTGTTGCCTATGGGTGATCAATTCTACTAGATCTGCAAAAGTATTCCCTGGAAAGAAACTTTGCTGACAATTTCGGATTGGAAGGAGTGGTCGCATCGTGGAACAGTGTCTACGAGTGCAGTTTTGGTGACATGGATGCACTTTGCAAAGACCTGGCCACTTTTGCTAGAGCCAATGTTATTGTCATCCACTACGGCGGCATGCATATGGGTTACTTGTCTTGTTTAGGCTTGTACCGTCGACTGAAGAGGTTGCTAAAACTAGTGAAGAGGCTTTTTCCCACTGCCACAGTACTTTTCTCATCCATAAGATCACAAAGAGTATGGGACATTGCTCCTGGAAGTTGTTCCGAGCCAGAGGCATGAAGGTGTCTGATCAACAGAAGCATGTATACTTTTTTGTCCGAAGCTGGGATGTTCTTCTGCAACAATGACCTCATTGGTTGTGGAAATGCAGAATTTTTCCTAGCAAATGGTATTTCTTTGTCGCCCATTGGTAATGCTATTTTGTTTGCCCGTCTACAAGATGCGGTGAAGAGTTTACTGTAATAATGTCCTCACAAGAAAACACAAAAAAAGCAAATAAAAAGTGAAAGAAAGGTGTTTCTCGAGAAGCCTCTAAAAAAAAAGAAAAAAGAAAGCTCTTTTGAGAGCCACCCCTTACAACAAACTCCCCCTACCCTGGTTGCAAGTTATTCCTCCACGCTTGCACGCAGCATGAAAGCCAGATCTGGACATTTTCAGGATGGCACCCATGGAAATGGGACTGTGGAGCCACAGGGATTGCACAACAACGTTTCTGGGTGTGGTGTGTACGCAGAGGACTGTTGTACAGAACTGATACTGTTACATGGAGAGCTCTTCAATGTCATTGGTGGAAGCATGTGGAACTTTTTAACAGTACGCAATGACGGCGTGCTGCAAACAAGAAACTGGAAAGGGAAGAAGGAATGTTTCTGCTTCATTGGGACACGGTCCTCGACGTCTTTGGGGAAACGCATGTGCGCATGCTCCCCTTTGCTGCTAGCTACCCATGACATTGGGACAACGGGGACTATCGCAGCTGCGGGTGTTGGTCACAGCAAGGCCCGGTCATAATTTTCTACATTACTGTGCATACTCAGCCGGACTGACATGGTTACTATTAGTTGCAGATGCACTGTAGCACAACAGATTTGGTGCACCATTACTTACAGGGCAAACCTATGTGGCCTGCTACACTGTTCTGAAAAGCTGCAAACAGATTGCACAGCACCTCTGCAGTGTGCCCTTTTGTAGGGTTGCAGTGGACAACTTCCACCCGGAAAGCAGCCCTACATTGTTCCAAAACATACATACATGTGCAACGGCACATTGTGGTGTGTTTGTAAGCATGTACTTTCCGTAAAACACACCATACGTTGCTGAACCTTGCACTTTGCCGGTGTTCGAGGGTCCGGCTCCTGTCCCCAAAATAAGGCCCATTCGCAGCTTGGCTGCGGTCGCATGGTGACGTTGCCAATGTTCTCCTTTGGGACGGCTGTCCGCTGGATGCGTTTTTGGTGAAATGCGTTGTGCGCACATGCATCCTATGCACACTGTTGCATCTTCTCTACTGACTAAAAATGTGCCACATGTCCGCCGACCATTTTGAGTGACACTGGCTATTTATAGGGTACAGCAGGTAGGATTTTATGTGTATAGCTAGCTGTAGGGCGTGCGTGGACGCCCAACCTAATGCACGTTCCTTTGCTTATACTGCACAGTGGCGATGTTACCAGGAAACAGAGGAACAGATACACATGCGTGTACTTGCACTGTACAGAAACGTGTGCTGCCACACACAATGATAGGTAGTGGACAACATGCAGACATGCAGAGCCTGCTGGCGGCGTACGGATGCCTCCGTTGTCATTCGGACAGCTGCGGTGTCTGTAGGACACTTACCTTTTTCTTACTTGCAGTCATTCCAAAGAGGAATGTGTGCCGCTGAGCCAGAACCCCACTTCAGGTAAAAAAGATTACCACACAAACACTCAGCAACATTCTCATTATTACTGTTTACTTGTACACATGCATATACACCATTTGGAAAGGGAAGGGATAGCAGAAGTGGATACTTATTGTGAGGAAATGGGGATTTGCACAACTTGGTTGTAAGGGGAGGAAGCGATTGATGTATTACTGTATTGTCTCCCATGAAACAGTTTTTGAGGAAATGGCGGGCTACGATATGGGGAAGGAGTACATGTGCAGGAGTGCCAGTGCAATTTCATTTTGTCCAAAATATATCCTGTACGCAACCTTTAAAGCGGCACAATTGTTCACTAATTTCTCCACTTTGACTTCCACGCAGTCCATTTCCCTATGCACTGAGTTTCTTTCCTTTCCTATGCCCATATGCTGCTGTGGAAGGGCTGTCGCTTGTACTGCCTTGCTTTCCTTTCCAATATGTTCTCTTTCCGAAAACATAATGTGTTTGGTGTACATGAAGCAATGTATATTAAATAATTTACGGTTCACAACACTGTGCGTACCAATGGGGTTACTATAGAAAATCATTGCGTCACGAGGGACATTTTCATCCTGCCACTCTAAGGTGCTTGCCATTGCTGTGTCACAAAAAGACACGTTATGCTTCTGTACTATTGCATACTGCAGCACCTGTGCAGTTATTAGACAAAGTTTAGGGTCCTTACTACATTGTAGTGATGTTCAGGTCTTAGCACTTTCCAGTCATTACTATGGTTGTTCATTTTTTGTTCCCCTTTACAGTAGCAGTGTGGTAAGATTGGTGAAGGCAGACGTCACTTCTGTTGTTGATGCATTCTGTTATGGTGTACTCCCAATGCCTTTGTCCAGTTTGCTTCATAAGTACACAATTTGCAAACCTACTCTATTTTCCCTCGCAATTCTTGCACATGGTGTATGTCAATGTTCTTTGCTTTTGGTAATTGGTACCACTGTGTAAGAGAGCACCTGCCTTCCTCAGCAGGTTAGATGCCACACGATTTCCGCAAACAGACGCATAGTCTGTGACTGCTGTCTGCATTAGCATGGTACCAGAAGTTGCACTATGTTGCACAGTTCTTGTTTACAAACTAAGGGTATCCTGCTAAAAACCAATGAAATTCACTGACAAAAAACGCTGTTACAGGGACGTTATGGTTACAGGTAAAACTGAAAAACCCCAGAAATTCGCAAGTTATGGTCAGCTAAGCAACCATATCTCGCGCTACCCCTGTGCACTGCAAGGACTAACACCCATGACATCAAAGATGACATCACAAATGTCATTCATGACATGACTGATGACATCACATGTGTACTTAGTTTTCATGAAAAGCCTCCACAAGGGATTGGCATTCTAATGTTTGCATAAATCTATCAGAGCTCATTGGAAGAACTATTATGAGATAAACAGTTCACTAACCAATGAATTTCTATAAACACCATTGCATTAGAGAGTTCTTTCCAGTACATCCAGGGGTCGAAGTGTACGAAAAGAAGTAGTGGAACTATGTTCCCTGCTGGCTTGCACCCACTCACAACAACCCCCATCGCCACGCCCCCTCCCACACACAATACAAACCCCCAAACTCTTGCACCTGCTGTTTAAGGGAACGTTCAGTGCAGTGCACTGGAAGTGCAAGCTGCAACGTCTTCCTACACTTTTATTTTAAAACGAAACCATTCCGGAACGGTTTCTTTTAAAAATAAAAGTATAGGAGCTGTAAAACGTAATTTGAAAAAGTAGAGGAGCACCGCTCCCGACCGCTCCCGCTCACTTCGATCACTGAGTACATCATCCAACTCGTGTAGAAACGTAGCCACTGTCTGTAGCATGCATCATACAGGTGCACTATTCAAAATCTTCCCATGTTGGATAGTGAAATGAAGAATGCTTTTGTTTCAAGGTTTTGGGTACTGTGCAACATGTAATAAGTAGCCAAGAAAGCCTCCCTTACTACATCATGGTACTACTGTACACAAAACATAAAGGTACGACAACGCACATACATATGAGCATATACAAGAAGCAGTGCACAGTGGTGGCGCGAGTTATGTTTGCTTAGCTTACCATAACCGGCGAATTTCAAGGGTTTTTCGGTTTTACTTGGAACCATAACGTCCCTTTGACAAAGTTTTTGCACTTAATTTCATAGGTTTTTAGTAGCATAACTTAACCATAACGTCCCTGTAACATTTTTTACAAAATTTTAAAGGTTTTTATTAGTGCAAAGTCACCATAACATCCTTTTCAATAGATGAAGACCACTAACATCTTATGTCCTCAAAGTGGGAACGCCGGGTGGTAAAAAAAAACAAAAGATTTTCCTTCCTGCGGCGTCCCGGTGTAGGAAGGAAAATCTTTTACCAAGATGGCCACCATGGAAAGGGAAGGCGGGGTGTATAAAGAACACAACAGGGCATGAGCGGGGGGTGGGGGAGACACATGGGCATGAGCGGGGGGTGAGAGGGAACAGGGTACAAACGGGGCATGCGCAGAGGGTGGGGGGAAAAGGAAGGAAACACGGGGCATGAGCGGTGGTGGGGGGAACACGAGAGAGACACGGGGCATGAGCAGCGGGTGGGGAGGAACACGTGGGAGACACGGGGGATGGTGGGGTATAACACGAGGGAAACACAGGGCATGAGCGGGGGATGGGGGAACACGAGGGAGACACGGGGCATGAGCGGGGGGTGGGGGGCAACAGGAGACAGACACGGGGCATGAGCGGGGGGTGGGGCCAACAGTAGACAGACATGGGGCATGAGCGGGGGTGGGGAGAACAGGAGACAGACGCGGGGGATGAGGGGGAACAGGAGACAGATACGGGGCATGAGCGGGGGTGGGGAGAACAGGAGACAGACACGGGGCATGAGCGGGGGGTGGGGGGCAACAGGAGACAGACACGGGGCATGAGCAGGGGGTGGGGGGCAACAGGAGAGAGACACGGGGCATGAGCGTGGAGTGGGGGTACAGGAGACAGACACGGGGCATGGGTGGGGGCAACAGGAGACAGACACGGGGCATGAGCAGGGGGTGGGGGGAACAGGAGACAGACACGGGGCATGAGCGGGGGGTGGGGGGAACAGAATACAGACACGGGGCATGAGCGGGGGAGTGGGGGGCAACAGGAGAGAGACACGGAGCATGAGCGGGGGGTGGAGGGGTACAGGAGACAGACACGGGGCATGAGCAGGGGGTGGGGGCAACAGGAGAGAGACACGGGGCATGAGCGGGGGGGTGGGGGGGTACAGGAGACAGACACGGGGCATGAGCGGGGGGGCAACAGGAGACAGACATGGGGCATGAGCGGGGGGTGGGGGGGTACAGGAGACAGACACGGGGCATGAGCGGGGGGTGGAGGGGTATAGGAGACAGACACGGGGCATGAGCGGGGGGTGGGGGGCAACAGGAGAGAGACACGGGGCATGAGCGGGGGGTGGGGGGGTACAGGAGACAGACACGGGGCATTAGCGGGGAGTGGGGGGCAACAGGAGAGAGACACGGGGCATGAGCGGGGGGTGGGGGGAACAGGAGACAGACACGGGGCATGAGCGGGGGGTGGGGGGAACAACAGAGACAGACACGGGGCATGAGTGGGGGTGGGGGGAACAGGAGACAGACACGGGGCATGAGCGGGGGTGGGGTCAACAGGAGACAGACACGGGGCATGAGCGGGGGGTGGGGGGCAACAGGAGACAGACACAGGGCATGAGCGTGGGGTGGGGGGAACAGGAGACAGATACGGAGCATGAGCGGGGGGTGGGGAGAACAGGAGACAGACACGGGGCATGAGCGGGGGGTGGGGGGCAACAGGAGACAGAGACGGGGAATGAGCAGGGGGTGGGGGGCAACAGGAGAGACACGGGGCATGAGCAGGGGGTGGGGGGCAACAGGAGAGACACGGGGCATGAGCGGGGGGTGGGGGGAACAGGAGACAGACACGGGGCATGAGCGAGGGGTGGGGGAACAGGAGACAGACAGGGCGCATGAGCGGGGGGTGGGGGGAACAACAGACATGGGGCATGAGCGGGGGGTGGGGAGAACAGACACGGGGCATGAGCGGGGGGGGTGGGGGGCAACAGGAGACAGACACGGGGCATGAGCGGGGGGTGGGGAGAACAGGAGACAGACACGGGGCATGAGCGGGGGGTGGGGGGCAACAAGAGAGAGACACGGGGCATGAGCGGGTGGGGGGAACAGGAGACAGACACGGGGCATGAGCGGAGGGTGGGGGGCAACAGGAGAAAGACACGGGGCATGAGCGGGGGGTGGGGGGAACAGGACACAGACACGGGGCATGAGCGGGGGGTGGGGAGAACAGGAGACAGACACGGGGCATGAGCGGGGGGTGTGGGGGGGCAACAGGAGACAGACACGGCACATGAGGGGAACAGGAGACAGATACGGGGCATGAGCGGGTGGTGGGGAGAACAGGAGACAGACACGGGGCATGAGCGGGGGGAACAGAAGACAGACATGGGGCATGAACGGGTGGTGGGGGAAGGGGAGAGAGACACACGGGGCATGGGTGGGGGAAGGGAGAGAGACACACGGGGCATGAGCAGGGGGTGGGGGAAGGGGAGAGAGATACATGGGGCATGAGCGGGGGGTGGGGGGAGGGAGAGAGACACACAGGGCATGAGCGGGGGGTGAGGGGGAGGGAGAGAGACACACGGGGCATGAGCGGGAGGGGGAGAGACACACAGGGCATGAGCGGGGGGTGGGAGGGAGGGGGAGAGGCACACGGGGCAAGAGCGAGGGTGGGCGGGAGGGGGAAGACATGGGGCAAGAGCAGGGGTAGGCGGGGGGAGAAAGACACGGGGCAAGAGCGGGGGTGGGCGGGAGGGGGAAAGAGACACATGGCAAGAGCGGTGGTGGGCAGGAGGGGGAAAGAGACACGGGGCAAGAGCGGGGGTTGGCGGGAGGGGGAGAGACACACGGTGCAAGAGCAGGGGTTGGGCGGGAGGGGGAGAGACACACGGGGCATGAGCGGGGGTGGGCGGGAGGGGGATAGAGACATGGGGCAAGAGCGGGGGTGGGCGTGAGGGGGAAAGACACATGGGGCATGAGCGGGGGTGGGGGGAGGGAGAGAGACACACGGGGCATGAGCGGGGATGGGGGGAAGGGGAGAGACACACGGGGCATGAGCGGGGGTGGGGGGAGGGAGAGAGACAGACAGGGCATGAGCAGGGGTGGGGGGAGGGAGAGAGACACACGGGGCATGAGCGGGGGGTGGTGGGAAGGGGAGAAAGACACACGGGGCATGAGCGGGGGTGGAGGGGAGGAAGAGAGACACATGGGCATGAGCAGGGGTGGGGGGAGGGAGAGAGACACATGGGGCATGAGCAGGGGTATGGGGGAGGGAGAGAGACACACAGGGCATGAGCGGGGGGTGGGGGAAGGGGAGAGAGACACACGGGGCATGAGCGGGGGTGGGGGGAGGGAGAGAGACACACGGGGCATGAGCGGGGGGTGGGCGGGAGGGGGAGAGACACACGGGGCATGAGCGGGGGGTGGGGAGGAGGGAGAGAGACACACTGGGCATGAGTGGGGGTGGGGGGGAGGGAGAGAGACACACGGGGCATGAGCGGGGGTGGGGGAAGGGGAGAGACACACTGGGCATGAGCGGGGGGTGGGTGGGAGGGGGAGAGACACACGGGGCATGAGCAGGGTGGGGGGGAGGGAGAGAGACACACGGGGAATGAGCGGGGGTGGGGGGAGGGAGAGAGACACACGGGGCATGAGCGGGGGGTGGGGGAAGGAGAGAGACACACTGGGCATGAGCGGGGGGTGGACGGGAGGGGGAGAGAGACACACAGGGCATGAGCGGGGGGTGCGGGAGAGGGAGAGAGACACACTGGGCATGAGCGGGGGTGGGGGGGAGGGAGAGAGACACACGGGGCATGAGCGGGGGGTGGGGGAAGGGGAGAGACACACTGGGCATGAGTGGGGGGTGGGCAGGAGGGGGAGAGACACACGGGGCACGAGCGGGGATGGGCTGGAGGGGGAGAGACACACGGGGTGTGAGCGGGGTGGGGGGAGGGAGAGAGACACATGGGGCATGAGCGGGGGTGGGGGGAGGGAGAGAGACACACAGGGCATGAGCAGGGGGTGGGGGGAGGGAGAGAGACACACAGGGCATGAGCGGGGGTGGGGGGAGGGAGAGAGACACACGGGGCATTAGCGTCAGTGGGGGTGGAGGGTGAGAGACACACGGGGCGTGAGCGGGGGGTGGGGGAAGGGGAGAGAGACACACGGGGCATGAGCGGGGGTGGAGGGAGGGAGAAAGACACACGGGGCATGAGCGGGGGTGGGGGGGAGGGAGAGTCTATGGGAAAAGAAAAAGTTTTGGGACCCCAAAAGTTCATCTTTGCGGTACACAGGGTGTTGGTTTATGATAAAATAAGCACTATGGTGGCACTGATAATCGGAAGGCTGTTCCAACAACGAGGCATTAGACCACCATAATGGTTGGTATGTTGCTTCTAGCCACTAGTACCGTGTAAGGGCATATTGGTCCTTTGCGATTGTCCCATAAAATGGTGAGGGTCATGAAGTTGTTTAGAATTAGCTGCACCTGGCAGTTAAAAAATCTGTCGGCCGGGGTCTGAAAATCGTGGCATTCACAGTACGGGAGGACATACCTCTTGTAAAAAACATAAATTAGTCTCACCAGCCAATCTTCATTAAAAATATTCATTTTATTTATTAGGGCGTGAAACTATTTGCTAGCGAGGATAGTGCAACGGAGTATGTTAACTTATTCCCATTAACCCACCCTCTGTCCTCTGCCTTTTTCAGAGCCCTCTAAGCTACAGGGGACCAATTTGGTGGTGATAGTGCGCGGTAGAAAACACTATGCCACATTGAAGGAACAAGTACAACTTAACCGGGCTTTAACGCCACGCTATTGTTATTATATTCCGGTATAAAATAATCTTAAGGGTTACTTATATTATATTGGCATTTTCCATTGTCTAAGCATAGTGCAGTCCCAAAATACGACTCAGTCTGTGCCAACGATCTTTCTCATAGTGATATAATATATAAAAGTGGTTTCGTTTCAGAAAATTTCATCCTTATCATGTCTTACGTTTTTGCAACACTCCTTCAAAAGAAGTCTTTTAGCACAATCCCTGTCTGTCAAGGTCAAAAACAATAGAACCTTATAGTGCGAGTCGTGGGCCTCTCCGGCACGCGAGCAAAAAATGGAAGCAGCTGACCTTCACTGTAAACGACCATAAATTCTTAGTTTGCAACATTCTGTGTACAGCCATCTCTGAGAAATTGCTTTTTACACTCCATCTTTGTATATTGTTTGCGTGCTAATAAAAAAAACTTTGTTAAAGGGACGTTAAGGTTCCAAGTAAAACCGAAAAAACCCTGAAATTCCCAAGTTATGGTAAGCTAAGCAACCATAACTCGCGCCACCACTTTGCACTGCTAAGACTAACACCCAGGACATCAAAGATGACATCACAAATGTCATTGATGACATCACTGATGACATCACATGTGTATGTACTTTTCATGAAATATGTGTACAAGGGATTCTTATTATAATGTTGCGAAAAAAGTGTCAAGGATCATTGCAATAAATATCATACCCTAATTAGTGCTTTGAACGATGCATTGATGTAAATAGCATTCTATTATGGGGTTCTATCTAGTATACTAAGCTACTAATGCAGAAACATAGCATTGTGTGCAGCGTACAAGATGAAGGTATAATATTCGTAATGTTAATATGATGAATAATTAAATGATAATTGTTTTCTTAATAGATTTTTGTGTACTGTGAAATATGTAATAAGTAGCTAATAAAACCCATGCATTACATAATTGCATTACTATAGAGAAAACAGAAGGAGACAAGAACACATACCAATATACATATACATAGGGTAAATAGCAGCTTTGAAACAGAGAAATCATCATTTATTTGCTTGAAAATAATGCTGGCTATAAAGCTTTTGTCTTCCCCTATGTATATGTTTCATGTGATGTGACTGGACTCTAAGGGAATAACTATAAGATCCTACTTGTAAGATACGTCCACAAATAAAATACAATTTTTAGTTTCTGACTGTTACTGAAGAAAACCATGTGGCCTAGATATGTCAGCAAAAGAAAAAAGAGTGAGCCAGAAGAACACTCGCGGTGTCCTGAAATGTTCATACATAAAGAAAATGGGGGTGCTCTGAGGACGTTGTCTGTATTGTTCGCTGGCAAGTTGCATGTGTTATAAGAACACTCGCGGTGTCCTGAAATGTTCGAAAATAAACAAAATGAGGGTGTTCTGAGGACGTTCTCCGTATTGTGTGACTGCTTAGCTGTATGCAATGAGGGAATGGCACAGAGAGTGAAGTGGAAATGGTAGAAGGGCTGTCCAAGAGTTACGCGGTCCGCGGACACCGCGGCTGTCCGTGGACAGGGCGTGCTACATCTGGGGTTTTCCAGCAAATTCAGCATGGAAAGAAGACTGTAGTGATCAGCCAATCAGATGTTGAGGTTGTGGATTTGTGTTGAAAGAGACTGTGTGTAGTGAAGATGGCAGAAGTGGAGAAAGTCAGGGTGTTGGTGCTCGGAGATATGTTTGTGCATGGTTTACAACAGTATGCTCAATGCAGGCATGTTGCAAAGAATTTTGATGTTAAAGGAGTGGAGGTCGTGTGGAGCACTGTGCCTGATTGCAATGTACAGGGAATTGTACACGTTTGTGAAGATATGGGCAGGATCAACAGTCCCCATGTGGTAGTTTTGCACTATGGTGCTTTCCGTTTGGGCTATGTCAGTGCCTCTACTTTGTTGGCAGATTTGGAACACTTGGTTCAAGCAGTAATGAACATCCTTCCAAATGCCAAAGTAATTTTTTCTGGATTACTACCTAGGGCAATATGGGACAATAGTTCAGTTTTTTGTCCTCAGCAAAACAATGCTAGGTGTGTAATCAACCGAGGCAGGTGTGCCTTCATGCTTAGAGCTGGTATGTTCTTCTGTAATAATGAGAATATTGAGTCCAGTAATGCTGTTTATTTTAAAGAAGATGGCATTTCCTTATCTTTTATGGGAAATGCCATGCTGTTTTGGAATGTAAGGGTTGCTTTGGAGAAGGTTATGTGAAGATTTTAGGAGTAAAGTAAGAAAAAAAGAATAAATACAAAATAACAGGTGTCTGTCAAGCATCTGCAAAAAAAACAAAAAAAACGGCTCTTTTCAGAGCCAACCTCAAAGGGGAAATGGGGCACACTATTTAAATTTACATTCACCACGCTCAGATTTTCGATATGTCCGCGGACATGGCGGTAGTCCGCGTACATCGAAATCACTAACTAGGGGTTCAGTATGTTCTATGTTACATGTATTTAAAGTCAGGGATATTATGGTTAAGTTGTGCTACTAAAAACCTATGAAATTCAGTAAAAAAACTTTGTTAAAAGGACGTTATGGTTAAGTTTCGCTACTAAAAACCTATGAAATTCAGTAAAAAAACTTTGTTAAAGGGACGTTATGGTTAAGTTGCGCTACTAAAAACCTATGAAATTCAGTGAAAAAACTTTATTAAAGGGACATTATGGTTCAAAGTAAAACCAAAAAAAAAACCTGAAATTCGGCAGTTATGGTAAAATAAGCAACCACAACTCGCGCCACTGTGCACTGCTAACACTAACGCCCAGGACATCAAAGATGACATCACAAATGTCATTGATGACATCACTGATGACATCACATGTCTGGCTCTCCCTTTTTTCCCTTTACTGACATATCTAGGCCACATAGTTTTCTTCAGTAACAGTCATGAAGTAAAAATTGAAAAGGTACTATATTTTTAGACTTAGAGTTAAGTCACATCATATGAAACATTTACATAGCGGAAGACACAGGCTTGAAAGAGAGCAATCCTTTCTGTGCATGAAGATAATCATTAGGGTTATCAGCACTTTCTCATAGTTTTATTTTTATTACTCTACCTTCCCTGTATATGCTCATATTTGTATGCATTATACTCACTCTCCTTTCCTTTGGGTGCAGTCACATCATGTGATACACATACATATGGTAAGTAGCAGCTTTGAAACAGAGCAATAGTTTCTCTGCATAAAGACAATCAGTTAGGTAATGAACTCTTTCTGCTACTACTTCTGCTTTTTTGTTTACTTCACTGTCCCTGTATATAGTCATATTTGTATGTGTTGTTGTCTCTTTGTGTTTTGTCTGTAATAATTATGTAGTAAGTGGGTTTTATTATCTACTTATTACATGTTTCACAGTACGCAAAACTCTAATAAGAAAGCAGTTATCATTTCACTATTCAACATGGCAAGATTATGAATATGGCACCTTCATCATGTATGATGCACACACTGCCTATGTTTCTGCATGAGTAGCTTAGTATACTGGATAGAACTTCATAATAGAATGCTATTTATATCAATGCATTGCTTAATGCACTAATTAGCTCATGATATTTATCCCAATGATCCTTGACAGTTTTTGATCAGCATTATAAGAATCCCTTGTACAGAGTTTTTATGAAAAGTAAATGCACATGTGATGTCATCAGTAATGTCATCAATGACATTTGTGATGTTATCTTTGATGTCCTGAGTGTTAGTGTTAGCAGTGCACGGTGGCGCGAGTTGTGGTTGCTTATCTTACCATAACTGCCGAATTTCAGGGGTTTTTCGGTTTTACTTTGAACCATAACGTCCCTTTAACAAAGTTTTTTCCACTGAATTTCATAGGTTTTTAGTAGCGCAACTTAACCATAACGTCCCTTTAACAAAGTTTTTTTACTGAATATATATATATATATATCTCGAAAAGAAAGAGGAGTGGGTGAACCGCACTCCCGCGGGCCAATGGTGAATGCCAGACTCCAAGAAAAATGACATAAGGAACACCATGTACTAAATACAGATGTAGACTTTAATGATTTAAAAAAAGATAAAGTTGTACAAAAAATGAAATGCACAACAGGCAGCAATACAAAACATATATATATATATATATATATATATATATATATAAAAGTGTTATGGTCCAATGGAAACCTAATAGAAAACGCTTTCCTTTAATGTTAACACTCCATGTGAGCAGTGGGATACGCTCCTGCATAGTTAATGTTTCCTTAGTTTACTGCTTAGATGGTCAAGTGCATACACAAGAAGTACTGCTCATATTATCAACCATGTATGAATATCATGCACATTGAGGGCATGTGTTCACTATAGATCTATAGGCGATTCACAAAGCTTTTTCCACCAGCAACTTTGACTTTGTCTGAGGACGTTAGACCAAATTCATAAAGGATTTTCAACTTTTTTATTGGCTTACTCAAAGACCGCTATAAAGGGGTTGTTCCCAGGTGCATGTTAAGAAGTTGTAGGTAAAGCAAGGGGGTGTCTGAATCTGGGAAAGGTAAACGCCCCAAAAAGTGTAATTTTATATTTAGTCACAACATATCAAAGTTGTCTTAGAAACATTTGTGACAAAACGCCCCCATTCCATAGAATGTAAAAACCTTTCTGAGACTTCCACAAAATGGTCAATTTCTTCTTCTACAATGTTTTTCTGCTAGATGGTTAAGTTCCAGCCGCAGGATTAGTCAAAGTATATGTTGCTTGTCTGTTTATTACAACAGACAGGTTCAAATAACAGCATTACTAAATGTTCAAGGTTACCAAACGCTCCCCACACCTTAATATGCACAAATGACGGTGCCCTTATGGGTATAGTACGAACTATGGAACCCTACTCTACACAGCAGATTCACAATGCTATGAAAATAAATTAGGAAATTATGGAATGTCAAATGTAAACTGTGCACATTCATTTATTCACAAAACTGTCCATGTTTCGGTAGATCATGTCATCATTTTCGAATTTAATTTATGTAATACACTTAACCAAGAGTATCCACAAAAACCCTCTGCACGTTCTGCAAATGGCATGACTGGTAACATAGGACACTATTTCCCTGCAGATACAAAGGTAGACTTTTGAGGTAGGGAGTGCATTTATAGCAGACATTATTAAAATAATCCACATTACTTTCCCTACATTTACTAATATTAAAGTCCAAGTTTAAACTAGTAATAACAGGCGTACTTTATTTCCAAGGAATATAGAAGTAAACCTTGTACTCCTGTTTTTTAAAGCAGGAAACATGCTGCAATGGTTACTCCTCGGTAGGTGTACATCACAATTTGCATTGCTGCTATTGGCACTGTCACTGTTAATGAAAAAACATTTCACTTGGTTATACAGTGTATTCTGTAGAATTTGCACGAGGCTGAAAAAATGGCAGAAGTGTTTTATAGAAGGCAACTTAGCATTACATTTAAAAGTATACAAAACATGCAAAAGATTGTAATATTCCCAAATTAGCTTTAAAGGGGCCTTGAGTCTGATTAGTATATGTTTATAAATATTAAAATATTAGTAATATATACTCACTTAATTCCTTCTAAAAGTGTGACCATTCTCTTTTCTTTATCACTATATGAAAAGGTATTCATTAACATGAATTTTACTGGAAGTAACTCTGACGTTCTCTTGACTTACTCCGAGAGACTGCTTTTTATTATGTTTTCTTTCATTTTTACTAAAGCAGTAAAAGAGTTCAAGATTAAGATGCGTTCATTGCTCAGCCCAGGCTTCGAAATAAAATCGACCACAAATGTTGCACAACAAATACCAGGGAAAAGAATGATATAAGGTCGACTACGGGTAAGAAAATATTGGGCCAAAATACTATGGAAGAAGGGAGTGGGGAAGGGACTCTTGGTAAGATCAAGAAATCCCATACCATATATCTATCACTTATCCAGACGTTCAATTAGCATACAGTGCCACAAAATGTGAGCAGATGAGATTCTGTCTTCCTTGGGTCTCCTATTGGATGGATGTTCTCTTCTTTAGATTGACCAGCTTGCCAAGAACCATCAGCCATGTGTCCAATACTAAAGGAGACGTTTCTATTTACAAAGAAGTTGCCCGTACTAATTCTGAAAGACTACAGACTTATTCATAGAAACAGAAGAGCAACTCCCCTCATAACTGCCGCTCGCCGTTGCCAGCTCCCCTGGCCAGTACAAGCATACACGCCCCTCTTGCATAACCCCATAGCTGATTTCCCTGCTCCTTTTGCCTGCTGCTATTGTGCCCTCTTCCATGTTAAACCCCAAGTTGCTGCACCTTTAACTAGTGCTAGCCCACTGGTGCCTGCATCTCTGGATTGTCATCTCTTCACCACGCAGTCCCTGCTTCTATGCTATATCCCTCATTACTATCTACCCTTCATGTAGTTTCCATGATTACTTGCGGTTGCTTTCCATAGCTAGGTTTGCCTTCAATAAGAACCCCAAAAAATGTAAGGAGGGACATCTTTGTTTAAGAGTAACTTAGATTTACTCCTAGTAACTTCTTTGCGAATTGTAGCAACAGAAGAAAAACAACATTAGAACTTCACATACCTCAAAATATGATTTCATAATACATCTCTATTTTTACTTTCGACAAAAGAACTTCTAAGACTTCTCGTTAGTACGGATAATGCCATAAGCCAGACGAAAATTTTATTGCATAATTTAAGAAAATCTACATTTCTTTCTGCAATTAACTGTACTCATAGGGCCTCATTACAAGGTGGGTGCAAAGGGATACCGGGCACCGTTAAGAACATCGGTGCCAGTAATCCCTTTGCGCCCTATTCTGAGGTCCCTTAGAGGGTCCCTTCCTTATGGACGGGGCCCATTAAGGGACTTCAGAGCTAATAACGGTACCGCAAATTGCGGTACTGTTATTATTGCCTCCCCCTTCCCAGTGAGCCCTAAGGGGGCTGAAATGGGAATGGGGAATGGCTTTTTAAATGGGGACTTACCGGTCCCGCAAAGGTCGGAATAGACCGGTAAGTCCCCATTGAACGAGGGCGGACTCGGTACCGGTATTGGAGGTAGTCATGGCGCTAATAGTGCCATGACTACCTCCAACCTCGTAATGAGGCCCATATTCCTAGACAACCCGCAATGGTGGATGAAACAGAGATTTTCTTTGTGTTGGGTCCACCATTGTCCAAAGGTTGGTGCTTTGAATTCTCATCAGGTGCGACAAAATTGCAATTTGTAGACACGATATCAGTCATATCACTTAAGGGATCTCAATTAGATATGGAATGTGTTAAAAGGGACCAATCAAAATGATGCGGTATTTTTGTTTTCAACATTTAAGAAATGTGTAAGAATATTCCCAAAATGAGGTAGCTGTGTTTGCCAATAAAAATCTCTGAAGGCAAAAAGGAATACACAAAACTAGGCATGATACAGGTCTGAACCCATCTTAATATTAATCTCCATGTAGTGACAACTAACATAGTTCCTACTATTCCATTCCATTAACAGATCAACACACCATCTTTCATGGAATTTGAAGATATGTTGCAATTTACAATTGCAATGATTGCAGCATTTAGTCAATTGAGTTCAAATTAAGAAATATAACAATATTATTCCACCTTGACTATGTTAAGTTCAGAGCTCCATATAGTACTTAGTTCAAATATGTAAAGGAAATCTATTTTCAAGGACAACCCACTGAACTCATAATCTTCATTTGATTTGATGTTCTAGTTTGTACATTTGCCAATAAATGT
This sequence comes from Ambystoma mexicanum, assembly GCF_040938575.1. Classification (NCBI taxonomy): domain Eukaryota; kingdom Metazoa; phylum Chordata; class Amphibia; order Caudata; family Ambystomatidae; genus Ambystoma; species Ambystoma mexicanum. The sequence goes on from NC_090939.1 coordinate 750,022,207, forward strand.
ATGAGCAAGGAAAAGAGGCACATTTTCATTTCCCCCAAGAAACTCTGAGATTTGCCAATCATGGAGTTTTTAATTATACACTGATCTCCTACGAGGTCTGTGACTAGAAAAAAACAGAACAAGATGATCACAATGGGAGGAAGGCATATGCACACTGTTCTGCGAAGAAAATAAATAGAAAATATGCTAAGGGAAGGTCAAATGTTATATTTGCAGCTGTGTAGGAATAATGTTCGTTTCTGTCTTGTTGAAATAATACAGAACCAAGAGAATGGCATGTTTTGCCATTCTCTAGCTGTAAAGTTAAAAATTGATAGCTAAATATGACAACAGCATCAGTTCTTCTAGTGAACTGAAATAAAACCAAGGTTGATGAAAATATTCAGATATGATAAACTTAAAATTACAAACATTTGCATGTCACATATTAGATCAATATCTAGTCAAAATGCTCCCGTCTCCTGCCAGTGGAACCATTATGAAATGTACCTTCTTTCCTAAAACAGGCTTTGATTGAACAATTATGTGCTCCAGTTAGGGCAAACCACAAATATTTAGAAAAAGTACTTATTGTCTGCTGTCTAATAGTTTCTGTGTAGCAAACATGTGAGAACACAAAGGGACCTACCCCATTGATTGTTTATGTATGGTAAATCCCAGCCCAGTATTATATCACAAAACAAAGACTGAAACCTAAACTATGAGAGTCTTACACATCACTCTCATATGAAAGAGGATAACTTAATAGTCTCTTCGCTTTCGTCAGAATTTGAACAATGTCTCTAAATTACAGTATTAAAAAGTGCATAGTAGCCCCCGGCCCCACTCAATTTTTTAAGATTTGTCAAATCCTGCTTGGCAATTTTATTTATCATGTAAGCCAACCTGTGATATCAAGTCAGCTGGAAAATTGACTTTTATCCATCTGAGGCGATAGCCTCATAAGCACAATACTTTGAGGGTGAATAGTTGTGCATAGACTATGTTGGTGGACAATGTATTTTCACCATTTTGCTTTCTATTGAGGATAAAACATACTCTGGCTAGGATGTAATACCTGATATGTCTGAGAAAGAACATTTACCCTACAACAACCGATGTACAAGTAATTGGTACCAAAAAAAGGTATTCAATGCATTTGAAGTTTAGCAAAGTTTGGAAAGCATTGTTTTAACCTGGAGACATTTTCTGATGTTGGGTGAAATCAAACTTGTTTCTGTTGTTAGAAATATATAAGACGTGATGACAATTCTCTGTTTAATGGCACTGGCACTATTACCATGTTTTGTGCTGCCAATGATAATGTAAACTCTCCAAAGCAATTCAAACATTAGTGAAGGGTATTTCAGAAACTGCTAAGGCCGAAACAAGAACCAATTCCACAGTGGTCTAGTTCCTAACATGCGATCTAGACACTGTGGCTTGATGTACAAGGAGGTTAACCCCAACAGCTCATGAAATTCTCTTGACTTAGTCCTGGAAAACATATTATTGATTTCCAAGGAAGGTACCAGGAGTAACGCAGAAGTACTCCTGGAAAGAGAAGAGTTTCTCAGAGTTACGATTGGTAACTTTTTTGTGAATCAAATAGTCCCTCTTCAGACGTTACTCAGTGTTCCTCCTGTTAAAATCTTTGTGAATTGGCCCCTTTGTCTACACTGGCACATGAATTTTATATCTACCTTCATTTGCTATGGTTAAGACATTGCATAACTCTAGTTCTTAAAAGTAAGCATTGACCAAAGTGTGTTCCATTCTTAAACTAAATCCCTAAAACATAGACAACAATTTCCCCCAGCTGACACATTCCACACTACCTCACTGCATGTATTTTTTTCTCTTCCCAGGTTCCAAAGGACTGAAAAAAGCTCGAAAGCGAAAAATGTGCATTGATTGAGAACGGCTAAGAATTGGATTAATTCATGGATATTTCCCCATAACACTCATCTTAACATCTTAACCGCTCCTGTTTCCCCTTGTATCGTCATCACTGTGCTCATATGTCCAACTAAAATCCATATATTGAGCTTTGCTGCCTACCAGTCAAAATGCTATATTATTATTCATATGTTAAATCCATACAGTATTATTATCAAATGGCTCACATTGATGCTTTTCAAATACATTGTATAAGTTCACACAATAAAATATTATTTTGGTTTTCCAAGTTGAAGTCAATTGCCTTTTTTAAGTGAAAGATGGCAAAAATGAAACACCCTTAACGCTAGCATTTTGAAAAGGCTGTAAACAAATCTTTCTTCCACCATGCAATCAAGCCAGCACTTCATATCAATCTCATTTCTTATTGCTCTGATTAAAATATGTCTACTTACATAACAATCATTTCAAGATTGAAAAATGCTCAAAAAGCAAATGAACTTGCACATTTACGGTTTATTTGTGCAGCTGTGCTGTTAATAAATCTTTAATAACAAAATGCTTCATCTGTCAAGAGCATGGACCAGATTTGTGATACATAATGCCGTGTAAATTAAGATTTAAAAACAATTGTCTCACCACATCCCACCTGATTTTAAGCGCCATGCTAGCTTGCATAATTAATTTTTAATACCTTTTGAAACAGAGCGCATCAACACAAACCTCCCATTTTTCTTTCAAACAAAAAGCATACATTCCAATATTTTTCGTTTACATTTTTGAATAACGCTGCCATATAACAACCTTGCTCAGTTATACACAGTCGCATCACAATAGCAAATGTATAACTGTGCGCTTAAGTAACAGATCAGGACACCGGACCGTTTTCATTTAAAGTAATTAGCCACTCTGAGCAACTAAGCACATACATAAGCATCTTCAATTTTCAATCCAAATGTGTATATTCCACATACAATCCTCATCGATTTATGCCTTGGTAGGTACATTTTACATTTGTTTGAAAGTTGGTACAGATGTTTACAAATTATGAATAAAGATAAAAGACAACTATTTTTAGGTTTTTCTGCCATACTGTATGAGAAATCTGCCCTTTATTTGCATTTTCAGCAACTCTCGTAGGCCATTATGAAAAGCTCTGATGATTTCTTGTATTAAATAGAATACATTGTGCAACCCATTTTGTGCACATTAGTGAAATTGATTATTTTGATAATGAACATGTGACAATTATTTTATCGCATGTAAGGGTTCTGATTGTGATCCCTTATATCAATTTTCCCAGCGATATTCATTATAAAGGAAAACATGGAATTTAGTGAAGTCAACTCTATGTGTCATGTGATGGACAGGTGCTGTGCATTGGTTTTCAGTGGTTTTACTGCACATCCAACTGAAGTCAGGTTTGGGTGTCAATGGACATTTTATCTCGCCACTGAATTCCGAAATTGTACAAGGAAATACCTACTTAAAGATGTGCTACACTACATATATCAAGAAGTAGTAATCCTATATATCATTTTTTAAAGATGTCTGTGAGTTGGTGACTGGGCATGTGCACAGCCCAGCATCCCCTCTGAGCTCCTAGTCTTCTAAAATGATGCCTCATTTCGTCTTTATTGCCTCAAAGGCACAACAGATCTCACATCAATTCTATCCTCATGTCCCAATCCTGAAGCTGTCCAAATGAACATATATGGTTCAGATTTGCAAACACTTTAATGTTATTGCGAGTTTTGTGTAACAATCTCAGAGTGTATTATTATTACTTAGTGATCCAAGCATACAGCCTTTTTACCAAAGATATATTTGTCAAGGTTGAAGATGTGTGGTCATTCTTACGTTCTCAAAATGCTCCTTGATTTGAAGCAAAGCAGCAAATAATCCTCAGTGGTGTTGTTTGTCCCATTCCCCTTTCTCAAAGGGATATGTTGAAAGAGTACAACATGAGTGTACCAGACTGTCTATCTGTCTAACCTCGATTGATAACCTTCTAGGTTTTGATAATGTGGTTCTAATGTGATATTATCAGTGAAATAAATCCCATTGAGAAACAATATGTATTTCCTGATGCCCCAAAGCGCTTAGCACATGTTCTTGGAACGGGTTAATTTACTAATCTAAGTCCAGTCCTAGAATAATTGGGGAAAGTGCTAGGTGGTGGCCATGGAGAAATGAGGAATACATATTGTGGTAAAACACTATTTATTCAACTGATATTATCACAAGATACTTAATAATGTGCACTTCTTTTATTAGCAAGACAAGTGTAACATTCTTATTATGACTACTACATATCTTCTTTATACAAACCTATGCACCATCTTGTCCTCCCTTCTTGTGAAGTATTGCTTTCAGATTAACAACAATGGTCTTGTTGTTCTGTGAACACCAAGGTTATGGATATTTTGCATGCTGGTCACTGATAGCAAAATCACTAACAATTAGCAAAAAATAGAAGCTACTTATATACCTTGCAGCCTTGTGCGTTGGTCCCTTGTAAGGTATGTCAGAATCCCAGCACCCCTCTCAGAGCCTACCCGCGTCCCCCTCAGTCCCCACCGTATAAGGAAAATGCACCTTAAGTGTAATTGTAACATGCCTGTAGGATGCACACAATGAAAATGTATGTCCCCCCCAAATACTATGCCGATTGTCACTGCTGCTCTCATTCGACTTTCCTAAATTATGGAGCAAATGAACAGCCCTTTTTGGAGCTAGCTGTGTTTTATCTCTGGATGCAGTGAGGTCAGCAATAGCTGCGGTGCTCTGGGAAACAACCACCGGACAACGTGACTCTCTCCCACAGAGAGAGATGCTGACAGAAAATGCGAGAGAAAGAGAAAAAGCAGGGATAGTGATAGAGACAGAGAGAGGGAGAGAGAGAGAGAGAGACAGAGAGTGCTAGACCGCCATAATATGCACCTGGTGCACCTAGTGTGCGGTACAGTTCTGCCACCTACACAGAGAATGAACAGGGCCCGACATTTTCTGTGAAAGCTCGGCACCTGGACTTGCACTGCTATGGAGGAACAGAGTCTTTGTGATATGTGTCCCATCTGAAGCATCTGAACTAAATATGGCTGGGCTCAATTGTTAAAAAAAGTGTGGTGTGCAATGCTCCAAAGGCAACGTAAATTGCCAATTGTAGTAGAGAATAAAGTGTAGAAGTTATGTGGCTGCTCTCTTTCGGGTGCAGACGCTTCCGGGTTAAGACATAGCGCAGTCATTGAGGACGGTATACATAACGGTCTGTTTTCTGCAATATAGGATCCAAGTTCTATCCATGTGCAATGCAGAATAACAGTACATATAGACATATGGGCAGAATTATGTATCTGACGGTTCTTATATGCGCCAATAGTTATATAACTGTACATCAGATTGCCTGATCACATGAATTTAAGATGGACAGCTCGCGACAGCCCTCATTCTGCACACAACCAGCGGAAATGCACATTCTTACTGCTTGAGGCACTGCGTGACACCTAATCCTCACCCATTAAAATCACCTACTGTTAGTATACTCTTCCACCCCACAAAGCAATACGGCTTTGAAGTTTCTCCATCCAGCTTTTGCCAGGATAGGGTGGCAAACAGAGATCCCGCTTCACGGCGTGTGGTTGCTCGTGAGAGCAAAGTTTTCACTGCCATTCGTTCTGGCTTTTTCTTCAGTTTCTGGGCACAGTCAAGAGACTCTTGCCCGCAACAATGCACAGAAGCCTTTCTGTTTTTCACAAAGTAACCAGAAAGGCATCAACAACCTGGATCCTGCACCTACACCGTTTCTCTGGAAGCAGTAATTAGTACATACATGTGGTTTGACTCTTAAGGGGGCGCGAGCCTAGTTTTGTGTACGTTCAAGGCTCCCATTGTTCGACAAGGCAAGATAAGACATGGAAGGTGCACATTGCATTCGTTCCATAGGAAATTAACTTGTACATGTGCAATAACCTTTGTGTCAGTAAAACATTTCCAAAAAACAAGAAACTATATGGTGCACATCTTCTCTTCAGAGACCAGGCACTTCATTTTCCGCTCACAAAGGTATTGATTCAAAGATGTAGTTGACCATATGAAGAAGTTGCTCATGTGTGTAATACATTTACATTCTACTCATGCATACTTTATGCATGTCGTAATATATTTGTCTCTCCTTAAATTAAAGGGGGAAACCAGGTTGTACATGCAGTCCTGACCTCTCCCCGGATTCACTAGTCAATAAAAAACATATATGAGATCAGGAATAAGTAAAAAATCTAGAGCGGAAGAATAGTGTAATTCTCCAATGTGCTGGAGAAGCAATTTGCGACCAAAGAAAAACAGATAGATGAATTAAACAAATTAGTACATTTTAATCAATAAATATTGAAAAACCCAATCAGTAGTTGTCACAATTAACACACACAATCAAAAAGACAATATAAATCCAACAATAGCTAATACATCAAGATAAACAAAAAATATAAAGTGCTGTAGTGACTCCTGTCTAACAAAAATGTAGACTGACTATTGAGGTAGAAATGGTCTGTAAACAATTTTCAAATCACACAGAGATCATTCTAAGTTGTAATGTCCCGAAGTTTATACATCGGCCATTGTCGTGTTACAATAGACAGACAGACGCCTCTATTTTATGATCACAGATGGGGAGTGCCTATTAAGAAAGCCTCCCACACAGTGTGACCCATATCACCAGCTCCTGTGGAAGGTTCACCTATTTAGAAGAATTCAGAACTGAAACATGTTGAGCACTAGTCATTGCAACACGACAATGGCCGACGTATAAACACCTGGGCATTACAACTGAGAATTATCTACATGTGATTTGATATTTGTTTACAGACCATTTTTAGCTCATTAGTCAGTCTGCATTTTTGTTACACAAGGGTCACTACAGCACTTTGCATTTGTCGTTTATCTTGATGTATTAGCTATTGTTGGATTTATATTGTCTTTGTGATTGTGTATATTTATTTGTGTGTTTCAATTGTGGTTAGTTTTTTAAAATGTATTGATTAAAAGTTGCTAATTTGTTTAATTCCTATATCTGTTTTCCTTTGGTCGCAAATTGCTTCTCCAGCACATTGGAGAATTACACTATTCTTCCACTCCATATTTTTTACTCTGTGGATATGAACTTATTCCTGATCTCATATATGTTTTTTAGTAAAATATGTGGCGAAATCCCATTTCAGTCCTACTCTTATTTTCATAACACTACATTTGCATGATGACTGCAATAGGACAGAACAATACACATTTTTAATATATATATAGCCAAATTGTTTTGTTCCTGTGTGAGGAATATTGTTGCCATGAATGCCACTATGCCCTACACTCATCAATTAAATATGAGACATGGTGGAACATTTTTTCACAATTTATACTGTAGTTTAATAAGATCCATTTGGCTGTAATTTGTGTACAAAGAAAAGCATTCTTAGTGCATGCAAACATGTCAGAGAACACCCATGCAATTGCCACTTTGTGGGTGATAACCAACATATGCATTGCACTGCCATTGCCTCCCTCGTGCTTCCCCACTGGAACAACTGCTTCTACAGATTTTCATAATCGTTTCATATGTATTTTGGAGATTATGCATAATTAATGTACATCTAAATCAACCAGTAACTCTGGAACCCCAATGATATCTCTTAAAACCAAAGTAGACAACCTGTGTACTGTCACTGGATACAAACACCCACACAAACACCCTCTTTCCTTCCGGGTCATCAACACTCCATTTTGGATACGTCATCCAGTTTAACCCTGTTACTGAACTCGTGGTCGCCAAGATGGTCAATATACTCCAATATCTGTAATGCCATGATTGCTAAAATCGGTCTACATGTAGTTACCCTGTCACAACCGCTCTCATCAGTGCCTCCATATTTTAGGGGTTGTTCTTGATAAACTCAAGCTTGCAATCACCACATCAATATTCAAACATTGTACTGCTGACACAAAGGCTGGTGTCCCACCCTCTTTGAAAATGAGTAGAACTTAGCCTTCATCTCTCAAGTTCCAAGATGCTGGAGATCATTTACTCTAGAATGCTGCCTCTATGCCACCCCAATGATGTTATTTTTTGCACCACTATTGCTTCCCAAACATTCTTACAGCAGGGGTTTTAAGTCCTGGGGGAGAAGTCCATAAACAGCCTGAAAACTATTTACTTAAAATAAATGTATTGTTAGGCCTCATGCTAGGGCCACTTTGAATTTCTTTCTAATTAAAATATGACCACAGAGAATGTATCTGTGTCCCTGCTCATGCCATCAGACCCCTTACTGCTTTGCTTTTCCTTCACCCTATTTGTCTTTCCTGTTATAGCTTTGCCTCCTCCATCTTGTGAACAGAAACAAGATAGGGTAAACTTCTCCTCAACCCATCCACTTAATTGCTGACCCTTCTTGACCTGCACCTGGCCTAGCAGACACATGCCCTGGCTCAGTGGCCTTCTCTACACCATCGGGCTTGTGGTTGGCAGGGTGGAGGGGGGTAATTGCTCCTTGGCATGTTCTCATAAAGCCATCAGGAATCTTATGAGATCTCAGCAACCTAAAAAGACAATGCAGGAGTGTAAAATGCAAGTGGTGTAACAGCTATGATGACCACAGTGCAGGCATCTGCAACTTGCCTATTTCTTGATGTTTTCTACTATGGGGGTCATGATCCCTCACCCTTGAGTTTGCTGGCTAGAGCTCATGGGAGTGGTAGTTTAACACATTTATAGAGCGTAGGTAGCATACTCCTGCCATACTCAGTAGTTGTCCATAGCCACCCTCTAAGCCAGGGGTGTGCAACCTTTGGCTCTCCAATGTTTCGGACTAGAGTTCCCATGATATCTGACTATTGACAATGCCTGTTAGGGATGATGGGAGTTGTAGTCTAAACCATCTGGAGAGCCAAAGGTTGCAGACCTCTGCGCTAAGCAAGCAGAGCTGCATGATACCATTTCTCTTTGCCTGGAGCCAGGTATCACCCCTTGCTACCAAATGCAGATCCTCCTATCTAGTCTTCATGACTTGTTTTACAAAGAAAGTCTCAGATATATGACTAGGCATTGCAGTGATTGCTAAACTCAAATCCCTCTCAAATGCATACCTTCCACACTGATGCTTCCTGAGCCTCCCCTTCAGTCATTATTATCCCTCAAATGCACTTGATTTCCTGTGATAATATTGTATCCTACCTGCAAACCATCAAGCCCACTGAATCTTCCATGAATATGATCCCTGCCTGTTGTTTTCAGACCTGTGTGGAGCCCCTGGCCCACTATTACCCACAATGACTCAGTAACGGAAGGAATAGTCCAACCTCCTTTAAGAGACGGGCATAAGGCCCCTTTTTAAGAAGGCCTCTTTTGATGGTTCTTGATTGCCCACTGTATGCCTCAATATCATTCCCCTCACCAAAAGTACTGGAAAGTTAGGCTATTAGGCAGCTCCAGGTCTATCTAGATGCGTAGACTAGTCTTCACCCTATCCAGTCAGGCTATCGGTCCCGACATGTCATGGAATCAACACCTTGGCAATTGGAACAATACACTGACCTCTGCAAACAAGTGGACCCCTTATTTGCTGCCCCTGCGTAATGGTGCCACAGCCTCCAACATGATGCGCCCTGCATAAACTCCTGCCAGAGGTGTTGAGGGTTGTCCCAGCACAATCAATTTGTTCTCTTCATTCAAGTAGGAGAGGCTGCCAGCAGGGGTCATGGGATGTTTTCTCTTCCCTTGGAATGTAAACAGCTGTGGAGTGGTACAGGGCCCTCCGTTCTTCTCCATATCATTTAATATCTATCTCCGCCCCCTCCTTTGCCTAATCTCCCTTTTGATTTGGCTTGCTGGTCTCATGCAGAAGATACCCAGACCGATTTTTCCACCAATGCCGCACTGGTTCAGCCTGACACCATGTGACTCTGCCTCCAAATAGAAGAGAAGTGGACAATGTTAATTGGTCTCCATTAAAGGGGTTATGACAAATACAATTTTTATATCACTTTTTCATCATCTTCCCTCGATAGAATTTTTGTCAGCCTTCTTCCCTCCTTTCACTGGCCCCAAAGCCAAAAGGAAAAAGGTAGGAGTTTGGTGGGATATTGAAATTTCCCTAAATACACAGGCAGTTATAGGTGATGAAAGAGGTATTCTTTCAACTTAATTGGCTGAGGCCACTCTTACCCTTTATAGATTCTTCTCCCTGTGCTGTGGTGGGGCCAAGCACCAATTGTTGACTAGGCCATTGCAACAGTCTCTATGCTGGGGTTCAGCTAAGAACGTATTTCACCTATGTCTGACACAAAATGCTTCTTTAAGAGTGATCCAATGCATACGGAAAAGTAAGCATGGCTCCAATATGGAGAGGGCCTCACCTTGGCTACTGACTCAATGCAGAATTGTCTTAGAGATCTGCTGCCTGGCCCATATCGTCATTCATGTCCAATCCCCATCCTATCTCCTGTCCTAAATTTCAAGTTACATACATCCGCAATCTAATTGTTTACCTGATCAATAGCTTTTAAAAATGCCCCAAACAGCCCAGAGACAAAGCCAGATTTGCCCATGTGGCCCTCTGCTATGCCTGAAAACGTTATCTTCCATATCATTATGAAGGCCATCCTCTTCGTATAGTTCTCCTCATGTTCTTAGTTCGCCTCTATGTTTTCACTATGTTAGGATGTCTGGGACCTCAAAATATCTTATTCTGTAATAAAGCACCATACAAATGTACTTCCTTACTCACTCACACAGAATGCTGGCAAACTGTAGCCTCATCTCTAGTCTTCCATCTACCCAAAAAGCCCTTGTACTAAATGGCAATATTCTACTCTATGATCTCTTCGAGCAACAAAAACTCTTTAATAGCTACCAGTCTGACGTGTGACCATGAAGAGGTAAGTAAACTGCCTACCTGTAGATGTATGAGAAGAATTCCTTTCTGCTAGTGAACATGACCAGAACTGTGCCTTATTACTGGACTTCTTGGTTGCCTTTCACATCGTAGAGCCCAGCATTTTATTACACAGCCAAAACTATTTCATGGGTACCAAAGGACGTGCCTACTTAGACCTCTTTCTTCCTTTGCAACCAAACCAGTCAGTGAAACATGCCTCCTTCCTGTCCACACCCACAAGAATCACCTAAGGAGTGCCCTTTGGTTAAGCCTTATTGCTCCTCCCATTTAACGTCTCCATGGCCCCTGTGCCTAATATCCTAAACATACAGAGTACTGGATTCCATGTGTATTCTGATGATACCCAACTTCATCACAAGTTACATTCAATCAATAGTGGTCACCAGTCCATTGTAAACTGTAACATACATAACAAGTAACAGTTCAACACAGACAGTTGGTGTCTGAATACCTCTAAAAGAGGCAAAATATATCATGAGGAAGGCTCTCTCTGTTTAGGCTTCTGAGCTACCCTGGGACAGTTATGTACAACGCTTTTATAAAGCACACCTACACCAGAAAGGGGATCATGGTGCTGAAAACTCTGTAGAGAGAGGAGCACAAGAACCTAGAATAAGAAGGTCTTCAGAGCACAACAGAAGGAAAGATGTCCCTGAGTAGCACAGAGAACAAAAGGAATAGAATTCCAGAGCTGAGCAGCCATGACAGAAAAGGCACGGCCACCATTCCTAAAGCACTGGAAACGTGGGAGCTGGATACAGAGTGAAGAGGCAGAATGCAAGGAGCGAGACTGACTTAGGGACAAAATTGAACTTGCAAGTACTCTGGGCCAGTGCCATAAAAAGCACGGTGCAGAATACACAGCGCTTTGAATTTAACGCACTTCGAACAGGGAGACAGTGAAGAGAAATAAGAATAGGAGAAATAAATAGAGGCCCAGAAAGGTGAACCAGTAGCAGCACTAGCTGCAGTGTTCTGTAGGAGTTGAAGGCGTTGTATAAGATGTGAAGGTTGAGACACATGCAAAGAATTGCAATAATCAAGGGCCCCAGAAACAATAGAGGATACCACCAGATGGAAAGGATTTTCAGGCAAAAAAGAAAGTACTTTACGCAGAATTTTAAGTTTAAAGTAAACCAACTTAAAGACAGAGCTCACCTGTGACACCAAGGACAAAGAAGAGGAAAGCCTGATTCCAAGATTTTTAACAACATGCATTGGCTTAGGAAGAGGGCCAAAAATAGAAGGCCAGACATCTGAAGTCTATTGAAAGGTGCTCAGTGGAGGGCCAACCACAACGATCTCAGTTTTATAAGCTAGGTGTTGCTCATTCAGGCATTGACTGAGTGTAGAAAGGCATGACAACGCAGAGCACTAGCCTGATGCATAAGGTCTAAACAAACCAGGATTTGGGCGTCATCCTTGTAAGAATAATAACAAAAACCAAAAGAGTGAATAAGCTTAACTAAAGGCTGAATATAGACATTGAAAAGAAAAGGAGAAAGCGCAGACCCTCAAGGGACACCACATGAGATAGAAACTGGGGGGTGAAACTAAAGGAGAAATAAAGAGATTGAGATTGGTCCATTGGAAAAGAGTGGAACCAGGTGAGGACTGAGTCGGCGGTGTCGCCAAAAGACAACTTGTCAATCAGGATGGAGTGGTCGATGCGGTAGAAAGCATCCGACAGATCTAACAAAATCAACGCTCCAACACCACTGTGGTCCACCAAGTGAGCCAGGTCGTCCACAGCTGACACCAGCACTCACTCAGTACCGCAACCAGGCTGAAAACCAGGTTGAAAAGGATGGAGAAAGCCAGAATCTTCCAAAAAAGAACCAATAAGCGGAATAACCAAGGATTCAAGTAACTTCATGAAGAAAGGAAGGAGAGATATAGGCACAACATTTGAAGAAAGAGAAGAATCAATGGACGTTTTTTTTTAATAGTGGGATCACCAAAGCATGTTTAAGGACAGAGGGAATAGAACTATTAGAAAAAGATTAATTATTTGAAGATGACATCAAAGGAGCAATAAGATGTGTGAAGAGACAACGGAATGGGATCTGAAGGAGAAGCAGATTTAAAACAATTAGTGGCCCCGATGATATCGAAATCATCAAAGAGTGGGAATACCGCCCAAGAGTGAGAGGAGCTGACAGAGTCAGTAGAAACAGCAGATGGAAAAGACTGAGACCCAGAATCAGCAATTTCCTGTCGAATAGTAACAATCTTATCAAGAAAGAAATCAGAAAGAGAATGACATAAAGTTTGGCAGAAGAGGCAGAAGACAGGGCATAAACAAGCTTAAACAATTCCTTAGGCTGAATAACAGCGGATTCAAGCCGCGCCGTAAAATAAGAGTATTTTGCATCAAAGATAGCGCCTTGATAGGCAGCGGTGGCTTTGGCCAAGTCCAAATGGGCAGAGGGGCAACAAGAGATATGCCATTTACACTCTGTCTGCCTACGAAGGAGGCAGAGTCTAACAAACTCAACAGAGAACCAAGACTTGGAAGGAAGTCTAAAAGTTTTCACTTTTTTTAAAGGGGCTAGCATGTCAACTGTTGAAGAAATGGCTGTAGGAAGCGAAGACCAATCCACAATGTCATCAGAGGGACAAAACGCACAAATGTGAGACACAATGTCATAAGTAAGGATGGAACGCCAGTTCTGATGAGGTGGACAAGAAGGAACTAATAGAGCAGAAGAAAAAGAAGTCTTAATAACAAAATTAATAATAAAATGATCAGACCAAAGAACAGGCAAAGAAGGAAAAATAGTGACAAGAACTGAAGGTACAAATATAAGGTCCAAAGTGTTGCCCTGATCATGAGTAGGATCAACAATCAGCTGAGGAAGATCAAGGTCAGATAAAGCCAAGGTCAGGCTGGCTGCCTCCAGTTCTAAAGGATAATTGCAATGCAAGTTAAAATCCCAGAGAACAATAAGATCTGAAAAGCGCAATTTGAAAGTCAGTAATGACCTCCAAAAAAATCAGGACAAATGAGGAGTCATAGGAAGGGAGATGGTAGACTAGAAATAAAAGAATTGTCCTAGAGGGGGGAAATAGCAATACGCAAAAGAAGTGCCTCAATACTAAGATATGAGTAAAAGGGAGAGACACTGCAGCCAACATAGACCAATAAATCAGTGGCACACCACCACTGGGCTGGGACGATGGCCTTTCTGGGTGCTACAATCCGAGGGGAGGGCCAGAACCAGGATGGGGCCAGAAGCTTCCTTCAACCAAGTATCAGTAATAAACACAAAGTCAGGAGTATGTTCTAAAAGCAACTCATAAAATACAGAAGCACGCACAGCCAGCGTAATGTGAACCTTAAGCAAAAGAACCTGGGTGGACGGGACACTGGCAAGCTTAACCGTCACAGGAGGGGCAAGGAGAAGCATAGTTTCAAGAGTATTCATTAAACGTGAGATGGATTGGGGCATATATCCGACAGGCGACCAATGTGAAGCAAAGTTTGTGGAGTCCACCGCCGCCTGACATTATCCAATACCAATCCTGGAAATGGTGATGCTGACCGGATCGAGACAGAGATACATGTGGGGGAAGGTGTGGGGCTGCCACTGAAGCCCAGAGACTGAGGTGAAAGTCGAGTTCACCCAGACAATTCTCTGGAGAAGAGCAGGTGCAGAGAAGCTAGCCATGCAGCAGGATGGCCTCCATTATCTGATCGGCTGACAAGTAAGCCTGCGGCAACCCGGGGAGAGGAGACGAAGGCAGAGAAGCAGTGAGTGCGGGCAGCCCTCCATAACCCGGCCAACAGCAGAGAGGTGCCAAGTAGCAGCAACTGCTGCAAAAACCGACAGCAGGGAGCTTAGGACTGTGGCTGCTCCGGGGATGGGCTTTGGAAGATAGCATTGCCGCTGGCCCAGAGAAGAGGGGGTGCAGGAGCCAGCTGCCCCACAGCAGATTGCAGGTGTAGGGGGGGCGGACGGACGTGCTCCCTGCCAGTACCAGAGGCCAACATTAAAAAGCACCAGAGATCGGGCCCCTGCCCCTGGAAGCACTGCTGTAAGGCGCATGGCACTGCAGGTGTGCTGTTTGAGCAACGCGCACAGAGGAAGATTGGGAGCAGCAGGAAGAGACGATCTACGTTGCCACACACATTTAGAATTAGCAACAGTGTAGCAGCAGGTTTGGAGCAGTTGCTGGAGTACCCTGGGCTTCGAGGCACAACTAACAGCCAGGAACCTCACCAGAGTGCCCCATGTGCTTTGATCTGGCAGAAGTAAGGAGGCAGTGTGAATCAACTCCTGGGGCACCAGTGGTCCAGGGATGAACATCGGTTTCTAAACCATTAATCAGCCCACACCTCTAGAACACTAGAAGGCATCCGAACAGATTGAGAACACAAGCCAATTATAAACCTCTTTGTCCCATTCTGGAATCGTGGACGGAACGGCAGGCTTATCTCTGCAAGATTGTGGATCGTTGGTTAGTTGCAAAACAGTGAAATGACAATTATTACCCAATGATAAAAGGGACTGTCAAGTCAAGGTTTTATAAAATATCTACTTTAGTATTATCACAACAGACAGTTCTAGCACACTACAAAATACAACCCACCCTGTAAAGGAATGCAGATGACAGACAGTTTCAAGAAGGAAAGGGGATGCACTCTGGATACTGACAGGGGGGTAGTTGGTAAAGTAATTAATCTCAATAGTTCAAGGATACTTGGTTTCAGCACAAAGGGAGCAATGTCACTAGGGATCTTCGGGGAAGGACTAGAGGTACAGAACCACAATGTACCTTGTGCTTGTATACGTTCTTGGTGGTCCACACAGTCAAGTCGCTTTCAGAGTGCTTTGCAGCTTCTGCGACAGAGTTCAAGATGGGAGACAGCTGCGGGTATCAGGCGGCAGCCAGTTCGGCGAGCAAGGCTGGATGGTCGACTGACCTACACGGCAGCTCAAGGTCAGGAATCATTGTCTCAGTGCTGGTTGGCGGGTCTGAAGTGCTCATGCCGGTCGGACAGCGTGAGCGACTGTGGCATGACAACAGTGAGTGGTGCAGTCGTTTGCAGCTCGAGGGGCCTGACTGTCCTTAAACATGGACCCTGGTTGATGCTTGTCGGTGCACTCCTCCTAGCTTCTTCATTGAGCTTGTGTCTCCTTTAAGGTGGATGGCCCAAAGCAACGACCTTGTCCTTGGTTTGGGTCAGAGACTCTTGGGCTTTTCCCACCTAGGAAGCTTGCTTGCAGAGCCTAGCAGGGCACGCTGTGCGCTGGCTGGGTATTGGTTCTGGAGTTGCTGGAGGCTCGTGTGGATTCAGTATCTCCCTCTGTTCCTTAGGAGAGGTTAAGGGGAGGGATCTTGCTTTCCTTTTGGATTTCCTGGCCTTTCTTCACTGGTGGAAGACTGTACCTTCAACCAGGATCCCAATACATTCTTCTTGCTACTCCTTGCAAGGTCTTCAGATGATTTGCTAAAAGAGGGGCTCAGCCCTCTTTTAAAGCCAAATGGGCCCCAGTGATTGTGCAGGCTAAGCCTACCTTAATGAACCAATCTTTAGGCCCCACCAACAATGTTCTGTTATACGTGCGGTCATAACCAGAGTGCTTTGCAACAGGAAAGCTAATGGGGTGAAAAACATGTACTACTAAGTACCACCCATCTTCCTGTCTGTTGTGGATCAATTGGCATCTCTGGTAAATTGAGCTTTCTGGGGTTCCTGATCAAAGCGCAGGTCTCCCTTGAAGTTGTAGTGAGAACAGACGTTCTCTCTCCATCAAATCACTTCTACCCTCTGAAAGAGGGTGCCCCTGCAGGGGTTGCCTACTGTAAACAGTTGTCACAGATATGACAGTTCACTGCCCTTGATACTAAGGTGCGAGAGCTGACTTCAGGTTGACACAGATGCATATCAAAAAGGTGTTGGGTTTCCTATCCTCTCACAGGCCTGCTTCAATTAACTCTCATCAGTATGCACCGTCACCAGCAGGGCGGACAAAGTATAGGGCAGATCCATGGAGCCTTTGTCAGTTAATGAGGCTGACCATGGCAGGAGGAGGGTTTTGCCTTCCCCCTTCTTGAGATGCTTTTATGTACCCAAGGCTGTCACATTCCAGCTGAACATGACATGAGGACTTCGCCTATAGGCTTTGTCCACCCAGAGTACACGTGACTATGTGTTTGTTGTGCAGCAAACATAGGAAAATGGGTCAGGATTAGCCCCACACATTTTCCGGAGGTTGATTTCTCATCATTCAATTTACTTACAAAATTTCAAAAAAGTCCTGGCGAGTGCACGCTTCCCGTGCGGATGGTCAAATTCCTCATAGGCGGTGAACAGGGGTAGGGGGGAGTCTGGCCTGAAGATGCTTTGAGGCTCTTGTGGTGCAGCATACAAGGGAGGAAGCCTGTTGTGGGACCCCTAAAGTGGTGGCGGCTACAGCGATCTGATCACAGGAGAGTTGGCAGTGGAAGCCCCCACATGTTAAGAGGGAGAGATGACTCTGCAAATATTTGCAGCAACACACAGGAGGACAGTGAAAGTGGGAGGGTGCAGTGCCATTCTGCGACTGTACGGGGACACTGTTCAAGTAGACCTGGTGGTCTGAAGAGGTTAGATGACTGAAGCACCTTGGGATGAGCACAAAGGAGCCCGAATAGTGGTGCAACCTAGTTGGCCCCATAGTGGACACAGGGCCTTCAAACCCACAGGAGCTGGTGCGGAAAGTGAGAAGGAAGCAGGAAGTATGGAGCAGAGAACCCCCAGCATGGGCTGCTGTCAGTATCTGCAGGGCAGATCCCACTACCTTTGCACTCTGCCCAGAGACAAAACTAAAGAGACAAGCGGCGGTCAGACCAGATATTGGGAGGCAAGGGCAGGCAACCCAAGATGGAAAAGTTTACAACACTGGTTCTGCAGCCTCTGCTCCCTCAGGCCTCGTCACACCCCCTCATGTGTTGCAGGATAGCCAGGCATCAAGTCTGGAGAACAAAATAACAGAGGTCCTGCAGGTGTTGCAGAGCTCCAGGACAGCGCTGGAGTTCCGAATTGGCACGTTAAGTGAAGAACTGAATTTTATTGGGGAAGCTATGCAAAAGTCAGCGGAGAGGCAGAAGGCGACAGATGTATAGGAGGCAGAGGGCTGCTTAAGAAGGAGTAATGTGAGAATAGTGGGCCTCCTGGAAAACGTGGAAGGAGATTCTGTGGAGTTGTTTTTAGAGAAGTGGCTACCCGAGGACTTGGGAAGCAAAGGCCTGTTACAATGGTTCACAGTAGAATGGGTGCATAGAGTACTAGCACAGAGAACGATACCGGGAGGCTGCCAGAGACAGATTGTGGACCAGACTCTTTAATTACTGTGACAGAGATGTGTCCCCGGCAAGCAGCCAGAAAAAGGTGTCTGATAAATCATTATAGCTCCAGGGTCATTGCATTCCCAGACTACACGAGAATGGTGCAGCAGCAACGGCAGTGCTTTGAGAAGATAAAGCCAGCCCTGAGGGAACACCAGGCCTGCTACATGCTGCTGTATTGGCAAAGCTTAAACTTATAAATTGAGACCAGCATTGCTTCTGCAATACCACAGAGGAGGCCTGGGAGTGGTGGGAGTCAGAAGGCAACTGGTCAGTGAGTGCCTCTATGAAGCAATGCATTAAGCGCGACAACAGGTGGGGGCACGATCGAGCCTTGAATGTGAAAGAGAGACAACCCCCAATGACCAGATTGGGCAAGGTTACAGTGGCGGACAATGGGACCCTTCAGTTGCATAAGGAAGATGCACGGCTGGAGGAGACATCAGCGGAGAGCCCTGAGGAAGCGACCCCATGATCAAGAACCCACACTACACAGTAACACTTGGAGGTCGCTGGACTGCATCGGCAGCAGCAAAGAGGCATCACTGTGACATGAACATGGGCAGGGAGAGCACCAGGGGGACTGATCCCTCACTCTTACATTTACACACACCCGTCAGAGCACACAGTGGCCATGTGCCCTCCTGTGGGTTGGTGTCTGAAGTGCACTTTAAGCACAACCACAGAGTCGCCTCCCCTAGAGGAGGTGGGCTGTAGGGGGTGCACTAGTTGCAGGTATCTTGGATTGTTAAGAGCTATTCCATTTTATGTGGGTTATGCAGGGAAGCTGGGGGGTGGGGTTGGGAGAGGGTGAGAAGAGAGGGTGGGGGGACTAGGTAGTTCCAGCTCAGCGGTGTATACAAGGTTTTGGGTTCCATGAGGTTACCAGCTGTTAAGAAGAAGGCGGGATTGTGGTCAGACAAATGGGGTCAGTGACGATTCTTACCTGGAATGTGAGAGGGCTGGAGCGCCCGGCCAAAGGCTGGGAGGTATTAGGGTTCTGAAGAGGTGGGGGGTACAGGTAGTGCTCCTCCAAGAAATGCATCTTAATAAGAAGGAGTTACAAAAAGAGAAGACTGCTTGCAGGGAGGTATACGGGACGACCTATTCCTCGTACGCCAGGGGGGTTTTAACCTGGATAGCAAGCGTGGTTCCCTTCCAAGCTACCAAAGTAAGACAGGATGAGGAGGGGAGGACTCTCATTCTGCTGGGGGAGACGGAGGGAAGGGAGATATGTCTGGTAAATCCCTATGCTCCCAACATCGATAATAATATGTATTTCCCAGGGGTGGTTGATATGATAGTAGGGCATGGATATAGAGATCAGATTTGAGGTGGGGATTTTAACTTAGTGCTCCAACCTCAACTAGATCCATCAGATCTGAAGGAGCATAATAAGCCCTTGGCTCCTAAATCCCTGGGCTGCACACTTGCAGACTTAGATCTTATAGACCTCTGGAGGGAGAGTAAGGGTGATAAGAAAGGCTGCTCCTTCTACTCCCACCTGCACATGACTATTTCCTGGATAGACCATCTGTTTGTGGGGAGGGAGCAGTTCACCCAGTTAAAGGACATGAGCTATATGGGTAGTACATTATCAGACCACTCCCCTTTGAAAGTCACAATGTCCTGGGGTAGTAGGACGAGTGCCATCCCCACCTAGCGGCTACGGACCGAGGCCCTGATGGACGGGGCTTATGCAGAGGCGCTCAGAAAGGCCATAGTGGAGTACTTTGAGTTCACTGAGGGATCAATGGGAGAATATGGTGTAGTGTGGGAAGCATTCAAAGTGACAATTAGGGGCAAATGCATGGCCACCTCCAATGGGGTCCTCTCAACGTTGCTAACTATCTTGAAAACAGAGGACGAATGCATCAGGAAGTTGGAAGGGGAAATGGCTGTAGGTGCACCATGCGGGGAAGAGCTCCTATGGGCAAGGGTTAATCAGCAGCAGGCTCAAGAACGACTGGGTAAGAATGATTTTGCACATTTCACAGCAAGGATTCACGGGGAGGGAGTAAGGCAGGGAAACTCTTGGCGTGGCTGCTCAGAACAGAACAGCTGCATCGCCTGATTACACAAATTGAGGATGAGGCAGGGAACCTGATCATAACACAGGGAGGCATTAACACTGTCAGCAATACTATGAGCAGTTGTACGCAAGTAAGGGACAGGTGGATGCTGAGAGCGTGGGGAATAGGTTGGGTCAAGCCTTCCTACCCCGGTTAGCAGAGGAGGAGGTGATGAAATTAGAGGAGCTCCTGTCAGAGGAGGAAGTTAAGATGGCAATAGAGTCCCTGGGGATTGGGAAAACGCCAGGTGGGCAATGGCCTCCCGGACGTATTTGATAAACTATATGCTGGCCTATTAGTTAGCTCCCCAGCTCTGCCGGCTCTATGAGCAACCCTTCCAGCGGGGGCGGTTCCCTGCGTCACTGAGGGAAGCAATTATTGTGGTGATATTGAAGCCAGGGAAGGAGCCGCGGCATTGCGGATCTTACCAGTCCCATTTCATAATTAAATATCGATACCAACATACTGGGCAAGGTGTTAGTGCCCTGGCTCCTAAAGAAGCCTTCCATCTGATCCATTGGGACCAATGCGACTTTGTATGGGGACAGAGCACTATGATGAATCTCAGGCAGCTCCAATATGTCATAGAGAGGGTACAGGAGAGCAGGGCAGAACTGGTGGTTGTCTCCCTGGACGTGGTCAAGACCTTCGACTCAGTGTGGTGCGAGTGGCTCTTCTGGGTGGTTGTAGACAATGGCCTGGGCCCGAATATACTGCAATGGATTTGCTTACTGTACCAACTTTGTCTCTGGGGGATAGCTCAGCGGCAACATGCTCGCCTTGGGAGTAAAACGACATGGAGCAACACAGGTTCGATCCCCGGATCTTCGCTTAGAAACCTCTGGGTATTAAGCGTGTTATAAACAACCTATCATGTCATTTCATATCAAGAACTGCTGGCCAGGGTTAGGACAGGTAAGGTAGTCTCCGGTAGCTGACTCATCGGGGCACCCAGCAGGGCTGTCTAATGTCCCTGATCCTTTTTTGCACTGGCGCTGGAACCAGGGGCAAGAATGTTTAGATCTGAATTCCGAGACGCAGGCATCGAGGTGGGGGGCAGCACCATGTCATCTCTCTATACGCAGATGACGTTCTGTTGTACGTGCAAAATCCCAAGGTACATGTCCCATATATGTTAGAGGTGTTGTGCCATTTGGAGACCCTTACAGGTTTCAAGGTGAACCAGGGTAAGTCGAAGGTATTCCCGCTGGGTTCGCATAGGGGAAATCGGTACAGGACCTCACCGAGGTGGGGTTACGTTGGGAAGTGGAATCATTCCGCTATTTAGGTATTCTGATTCATCACTCGGTGGCGGACACATTTCAGTATAATGTGGGGAGGGCACTCATGTGAACAGATGACGGGATACAATTTTGGAACTGGCTGCCTCTGTCCCTAATGGGCAAGATCACTATCTGTAAAATGGTGATCCTCCCCAGGTCGCTCTATTTCTTTGCAGATATCCCGTATATGGCTAAGACACCCTTTTTAAACTATTGGACAGCAAATTAGCAGACCTGCTGTGGGGTGGGAAGCGGCACAGAGTGGGACTGGCCATGCTGTGCAGAGGGCAATAGGAGGGGGGGCTGGCTCTCCCAGACTATGAACTGTATCTTCTGGCATCCCAGCTACACTATGCTACCAAATGGGATATTGGGGATGGGACATAGACAGGCAATTAATGGGGGAACTTAGGATGCATCATACGGGGTTCGAGATGCTATGGAAAGCAACAGGAAGGGTGGAAGAATCGTGCATAAGTACAGTGGTTAGGCAAACCTGGAAGAGGACACAGGCCAGCTACAGTTGTGGGTGGGAAACAGTCCTGACATGCCTTTAAGGGCCGATGCGAAAGTGGCTGAAATGATAAGGGACATATGGGACGCCAAATGTGCTGAAGGGGGGTGCCAGACCTTGGGAGACCTTTTTGAGGGGGAAACTCTGCTGCCTTTCAACACTTAGGTGGAGAGATGCCGGGCCCTGGAAGGACAGTTCCTGAATTATGCCAGACTGACTAGCATCCTGGTGACCAAGCGATATGTGATACCAGAGGAGCCCCCAACCGCCGCTATCCTTCAGGCCATCCTAACCACAGGGAATGAGGGACATGTTATATCCAGACCATATGCTACACTGCAAGATAGTAGAACCCTCATGCAGCTTAAGGAGAAGGATAAGTGGGAGCGATATATAGGAGTAACGTTTGAGGAACCAGCTTGGCGCAAAATATGCAAGGAATGCTAGATTTAAATTGATTCAATTCAATATTTTGCACTGGGGATATTTAACACCCCCCCCCCCCCAAATCTGCATATGATGAACCTAGACCATTCGCACCAGTGCCCAAGGTGTGGACAACATGCAGCAGGGTTTTGGCACATGGTCTGGGCGTGCCCAGTAATAGCGGAATACTGTCAGGGGGTCATAGCAAGGATTAACGCATTGCTGGGGAGTCAGGTGGATTGCTCTCCCAATGTGTGTCTGCTGGGGGTAGTTTCCGGGGAGGGGCAAGGAATCAAAGAAACAGAATGGCAGCCTTCCTGTTACTATTAGCCAAACGCAGATTGGCAATCTCATGGACGTGTCCTAGGGTCCTGATCCTGGTGCAATGGGTGACGGATGCGCAGAGGTGGGTGGCGGCGGAACAGGGAGTGGTACAGGCACTGAGGAGGAAAGAGGAGTCTGAGCACAAGGGACTGGCTTGTAACATCCTTCTGCATGATTTACAGACCTCCCCGGATGATCTCCCTCCCTGAGGAATGGTAACACTTGACTGAGAGAGAATCTTGGACACTATGGGGCATGGACGTTGTGGGAGGAGACCAACCTGCTAAGCTGATGGGGAAGCGGGAGGGAGGCGAGGATTTCGACATAAGTATGCAGAGACTGGGCTCGGACTGAGGGAGGGGCAGCAAGTTGTTGGTTATTTGTTGCAAAATTCAATAAACAGATTTTTTTCAAAAAACGTTAGATGGATGTATTCGGCTTCAAATGCCCGCTGGGAGCACAAATGGACACAGATGGCCTAGACTTTGGCGTGACTTAGGCATGCAAGGAGCACTTCCACTGCTCCTGTCCACTGTGCTGCAGGGGAAGTACCTCTTTAAAACAACACATCGTATTGGCAGGAGCCAATCAGCTTAGTTCAATAAATAAAAAGTGAAGAGAGACTCGCACTGTGTATGCAAGTAAAAAAACAAAATCTGTGAAGGCAAACAACCGGGCAGGAAACGCCAGCTAGCCAATCAAGCCAGGCACCCGCAAGCCAAGTCAAAACGGCTGCAAAGAAATGACAGAAACTAAAAGAAAAAAACTAACAAAAAAAATGCAACGTAACTTAGAACACAGGCTGGGTGCAAATGAAGGATAAAAGGTGCCCAGTCAAACGCCCAGGCCACGGCCAAAAGCCAGCAGCCTGTAAAAGCAAATTAAAATGGGAGAGAGTAAGAGGGCTTCTGCTCGCTTTCTGCTCCATTCAGCTTATATGTGTTGGGGGACACGGTAGCGCAGCAGACAGGCACAGCGGGCACACCTGAAATGCGCCAAAGGCATGCTAAATGCAAGCCCATCTGTGCCCGTCCAAGTCCCGGTGGGGCTGTGAGCACCAGCAAACTCTGCCGGCCACGATTCCCTGCCTTCCGACAACCTTGTGTCCTCTCAATCTTATAGCAGAAAGGTCTTTGTAGGTAAGCCCCTACGAGCACGCTTTGGCCCCCATTCTGGACTCTGGAAACCTGTTGTTTGGTCTACTTTGCAATGCATGCTCACTAGTGAAACAGAGGTTAGACATGTATGATTTGCTTTTCACTCACCAGCCTGACTTCATCTGTGTGTTAGAAACCTGGTTCTGATTCTTCTATACCTGATGCTTAGCACGCACTTCCTCCAGATTATGCTTTGTTACACTCAGTTACAGTTATTGCTGTTCCTCATTGTCTTAAGGTAGAGTTCCTCCTGGTTTGCCTTTCCACCTCCCCATCAAACACTCTTTACATGCTTATCATGGATCGACCTCCTGGGCATGATGCATCTTTCCCTGAGGTATTGGTCGATTTGATTGCTGATCTCAAGCTGAAACATGCTCCACTTTGTATTCTTTGTGAGTTTAACGTCCGGGCTGATGCCGCTTCGGATACTTCTGCAGCCAGTCTGGTACAGCTGACGGTCGACCTCAGCTTTACACAGTTTTAGATACTCGCGGCGATCCGCAAGTCAGGCAACCCACGCGTGCACTCGTACACACATGCACACCAAGAACGCACGCCGGAGACGTGCGATGGCTCCGGTCTCCGGCTGCAACTGCCGGGCACCGCCTTTATTTGTTAACCGCGCATGCGCGAGCCCCTAGAGCCTCGCGCATGCGCACTACGTGTACGTAGTACACAACACTCCTCCTTTTCCCCCAGAAACAGAACAGTTCAACATGAACGCAACATTAACACAAAAACTTGCTTGTCATCATGACCAGGATATGTCTTAGCCGTCTCTGCTAGGGAGCCGGGTCCATGATGAAGTCCCTGAACCTCTGAGGTGGTCTCCGCCCTACCCTGCTCGGGTACCGTGGCGACGCCTCCTCCGGAACTTCTGGCGCCGGCATGTCGGCTCCTGGAGGACCCTCTGCCGGTCCTGGCACACTTTCCTGTGCCGGAGCACTCTCCGCTGCCGCGTCATCCTCTGCTGTCTGGATGCGCTTGAAGAACGACACATTCCGTGTAATCGTGCCTCTGGCATTGGCTGCAGTGATCATGGTGCCCTTTACATGAGTTACACCTAGCGGTTGGATCTCGTATGTTGTCGATAGTTTTCCTTCCGACCTTCGGTTTCGTACTAAGACAGTGTCCCCTACTGCTATCTGCTTCTCGGGTAGCCGTCTCCGTGCCGTTTCTCTCTCGTTTCTGGCCACTCTATCCAGCTGCACCTGCTCGTTGTTTATTACACCCGGGTCTCGCCCTTCGGTCTCTGGTATGAGCCCTCGCGGTATTCTTCTGAAGAGTGCCTCCGCCGGGGCAACTCCCGTGGATCGGTGCGGGGTTGTCCGATACTCCCGGAGAAATTCAAACAAGTTCCTCCGGAGGTCTTCCCCTCCATTTTCGGAAATTCGAAAGACCTTGTTTAGGGTGATGGCTGATGACTCACAGATGGCGCACGAGCACCCAGAACGGGCCGCTACCACCGCGAGTGACGACTTCACTCAAGCGCTCAAAATGGCCGCCGGCTGTTTTCGAGCGGTCCGCGACTGCATCGCGCTCCGTTCGTTCCTGCAGTGACTTTGGAACGAGGTCGCGGGTCGTGTCTCCTCCTCGTCGCCAGTTTTAGATACTCGCGGCGATCCGCAAGTCAGGCAACCCACGCGTGCACTCGTACACACATGCACACCAAGAACGCACGCCGGAGACGTGCGATGGCTCCGGTCTCCGGCTGCAACTGCCGGGCACCGCCTTTATTTGTTAACCGCGCATGCGCGAGCCCCTAGAGCCTCGCGCATGCGCACTACGTGTACGTAGTACACAACACACAGCATGTTCATTGGCCGACTCATCTGCTTGGTCAAACCTTTGACCTCATTTTTTAGCCATGTGCTATGATTGAGGCACATGCCTCGTTACCCTTGATCTGGTCAGATCATTTTTTAAATTCCTTTTACTGTTTCGAGTGCTCTCCCCATTAGTGCCTCCCTTCCTATGGCCCGTGCCCATCGTGATTGGAGACAAGTGGATCCTATTAGACTATCTTTGCAGATTTGTGACAGTCTATCCGTACTATCAGCCACGGACACGACTGTCGATCCCTTATCAGCCCTTCAAATTGCCTTTGATATGGCAGCTAATGTGGCTGCACCTTTAATTAATAAGGCCTACCCTAGCACGTTCTCTGCCCCTTGTTATACCCCTGACTTAGGGGAACAGAAATTAGTGTATAAACAGGCAGAACGTGCCTGGCGATCAGCTTGTTTGTCAGAGAATCGACTCCTGCTTAAAACAGCACGGTTAGACTATCACCAGGCTATTAACTCTGCCAAAACCAGTTATTATACAAACCTTATTTCTCTGGCAGCTAACAAGCCCAAAGCGCTTTTTTTGGCAGTTAAAGAGCGTTTCTGCTCTTCCTCTATCTCATCCCAGGTCCCAGCTTCCCAAGATCTCTGCGACTCTCTCTCACACTTCTTTGTTCGCATAATTGCTCCAATTAGAGCTAGCATTCTGACCTGTACGAGGGCTGAGCATCAGCTCAGTGATCCCTCTCCTTTGCCCCCTCAGACCTTTTCATCTTTTGAGGAGGATTCGGAACTGCTAGTCTTGGAAATTATTTCGGGGCTTAGATCGTGCTCACCTCTTGTCCTCATTCCTCTTTATATGCTTAAAGAGATCAAAGTTGATCTTGCCCCCATTATTACCTCAGCGGTTAATTATTCCCTGCATGGTGGGATGGGTCCTGCTGCCCTTAAAAAGGCTCTGGTTTCTCCTTTACTGAAAAAACCTAATTTGGATCCCTCTGTTTTGGCCAACTTCTGTCCTATTTCCCCTTTGCAGGTTCTCATGAAGATTCTCAAGGCTATTGTTACTCCTCGGTTAGAGACTTTTTAGAAGTAAACTCTGTTCTGGATAGCCAACAATCAGGGTTTCACCCTGTAATGGGGACGGAGGCGGCCCTGATTCCAGTGCTCGGCGATATCACACCATTAGGGATCAAGGTGGTACGGCCATCCTGATTATACTTGACTTATCGCGGCGTTCAACGTGATTGATCACTCTATTCTGTGTCATCGCCGCAAGGATGTTGGCATTATGGGTACTGCCTGCTGGTAGTTTATCTCTTTCCTCTCCCACCACTTCCAGGCTCTCTCACTTCCTCCCTGAAGGTCTTCCTCGACTTCAGTGACCTATGGAGTCCCTAAGGGCTCTGCCGTCTCACCCCTGTCTTTAACAGATGTTAGATATGTAAGACCCTTGGCAAAGCTGATCCGGTCTCACGGGTATCACTTCTACTCGTATGTGGACGACACCCTACTTATTTTGAGAGTGGACCAGAACCGAGCTGACTCTGCCAGGGCCCTGAGATTGTGTCTAGCATCAATTGGCAGCTGGATGAGCACAAACTGGCTGAAGCTTAACACCGAGAAGTCAGAGGTTATGATCATCGGCCCCCTGGCTCACAGTCAGGCATGGACCTCAGACTTCTGGCCCGCCAGTTTAGGGAATATGCCAGTGCCTGTCGACTCCTTAAAAAATGTTGTCCTTAAAATTAGCTCTTCTAGTTTAGTGCCACCTGTTAATCAGGGTTCTTCAAACTTAAAATGCTTAAGAGGGTGAGTTCCTTCCTCCCTCTGCATTGCCACGGCAGTCTCAGGAGTCCTCAATAACTGCAAGGCGGTTCTTCTTGCCCAGCCCAAATATCACATCTGTAGGCTACAGATCCGGCAGAACTTGGCTGCTCGGCTGGTGATGGATTTACCTCATTTGTCCCATGCTCAAACTATCTTGATCCAGCTTCCTTGGCTTTCGGTTGAGTGTCATATCAAGTTCATCTCTTTGCCTGACACACCACTCTTTGCATAGGCAGGTGTGGTATTTCTCCAGGAAAAGATTGTAGCCTATGTTCCCACTAGGGCTGTTCGCTCTGCCAACCTTCATCTCCTGGTGGTTCCCCGGTTTAGGAAAGCCACAGTGGGTGGACAAGCTTTCTCGGCAGCAGCTCACTGCTTGTGGAACTCTGCCTCTTTTCCTCAGACTAACTGAGGATTTCTTCCTTTTCAGAAAACTGCTTAAAACGTACCTTTCTCCTCACTGTGTTTTTTATTTGTTTTTCCTTTTTCAGGGTTTTCTTCTCTCTCAGCACCAGGATACCTTTGGGTGGTAGTGTGCTTTGCAAGATCCCCTAAAATAGCCATAAACCAAATAGAAATGAGCATAAATTAAATTAAAAAAGCAGGAAGGGACTCTAAAATGCTGACGTACCTCACCACCTCACGTACCTCACAGTCTCCTTCTGTGCCTAAATTACATGTTTGCAGCCTAGTGCCTGTGATACAGCACTCACATTTGTTCCTCAAAAGATAGCAGGCATGAAGTTGGCCCATTACCACATAGATGTTGAGTGGAATTTGTTCCCTTTGACCAATGTCTTAGACAATCACCCTAATCTTTGCAGTGGCCACATCACACCCTGACGACTGCAATGGGATCCAAGCCAGACGCCTAAAATGTTCAGTAGAAACTTCAAATTTCACAAAACCATGGAGCTCACCACATCTTTGCTTTAAGCCAAACAAACTACACATAAGTGCTGAAGACTCTTTAGTGGCCTGCCTATCAGGCATCATGTAGAGTTCAAGACTCTCTGCCAGATGTATGCAGCCTCTGTTTATTTCAGTAAAGTATTCCCTAACTGCCAGCAATCCAGATGCATACCGTTGCCCGAACAACAACTGCTGATTACGTGCCCGTGCAGGTACAAACGCTTTGGTGGTTGATCCTGCCACTTCAAGGCACCTTCCTTTTGAATTCACTCCCACAATCTCTTCACCAATAACCAGGTCAGCTAAAGTTAAGAAGACCACACATAGTGTGATGATCACACAAACTGGACTTCTCCTAGTTCTCCACTCTCTAACACATACAAAAGTCCTTCCCGGGCCCCTTACCTGTACATGCTCTGAAGTCATCACTTTAATGGCTTGTACCATCTTCATAAAAATACAGAGAAAGATTAAAAGGAGAGCCTGTAGGGGGTCTGATTAACAACATTATGCCAATAGGCATAAAAAACATGACTGTATCATAAAATGTCCTCTTCAGAAGCAGTTTTATAACTTCATCAAAAGCATAAGTGTAGTGTAAGTAGCATCACACAAACCTTGACCACCAGTGAAATACCAGGAAGGGACATCAAACAACATTTGAGTCCAAAGACAAGATATTGTATGTTTCTCATGGCAATCATTACTGAAACCGTGACAGTATAGCATGTTAAAAAGGGGAATTTACAGCGCGAACCTGCCCATATTAGTACTGAGGTGATTGATGTCCCATCATTACCTCAAAAGTAACATTTATACTCCTAACATAGAACTGCCAATAGAGACTTAGCAAAATGACTTACTAAGAAGTAGGATCCCATTCACATTTGTCATTAATTCCTACTACTTAGGCTTCATGCCCGGTAAGCCCTGCTGAAACCCTTAATAAAGGTGGCCTGTGAACACTGTAAGGGTGCAGAAGGTGGAGACTGAGACATGGGTGGCATAGTGGTTGCTATATACTTTTATTTTGTCTTAAAATGAAAGAGAAACCCTATCTGTCCCTACTTCTATGAGGAGATTCCCTGCTTCAACTAAAATGCTAAGGATCAGTCAGAATGTCCGTCTTAACTAAAATGTCCACTGTCGTGTAAAAGTCCTTATCTCTGTCCTTTTACACTTGAATACAAACTCAAGAGCTAAGTAAGTGCTTGTGGCCCAAGAGAGTGACTCCCTCCTCCTGGACTTAGGTTTATAGTTAGAATATTCTGGTCAGCTCTCAGTTCTTGCCAGGGGGAATGACACTCTTGCCCTGGTCCAAAGTGTTCACAAAACAAAACCAATGTTCCATTATTTGGTGCACACCAGGGGGAATGACTCCCTTCACTTGGTCAAAGTGCTGAAAATATGATAGGCAGTTCCAATGGTTTCCTCCAGGAAGATCGCCTCCTTCCTTCTGGTCATAATATTTCAGAACAATATGCCAATTTTCTCACACTTTGTATCTGAAAGTTCATCATACAAATTAGGGGATGCCTCCCTTACTATGGTTGGAGTAGCCAAGAGAAGGACTCCCTTCTATTGGCTGCAGCTTGTCATCAGCCTGGGGGAATGACTCCCTAACCCAGGCTCTTTGCCTTCTTTCCTCAAGTGCCACACTACCAGGAGAATGACTCCCTTCTCCTGAACATGAGCTTAAATTTCAAGTCCAAATTGATTTCTCAGTTCTTACAAGGGAGAATGGCTTCCTTCCCCTGGTCAGAAGTATTAATAAAAGTAAGATATAGTTCCTTAGGTTCTCACCAGGGGGAATGGCTCCCTTCCCCTGGCTAATGTATTCACCAACAATATGCCAAGAGAATGTCTCCCTTCTTTTGGCACACACTTTTAAAATGTCTTGGGGAATAACTCCTTTCCCCAGACTCCTTAGTAAACTCTGTTGCTGTTTGTATTACCAGGAGAATGACTTCCTCCTCCTGGTATCTTAGGTTTCACCATTCCACACAACCAGTTTGCCATGACTCCCTTCTCCTGGTCTCGTTGATCCTTAATCTAAGTTGTTTGGCCACAGTTATTACCAAATGTATTGAGGGTCCCACACCCTGGCTTCTCCACGTATTGAGCTGGGCCAACTTGGTTCACTACCCTGCCAAGTACTGTCGGGAGGAAGATGGTCTGTGAGTTCCTTCAATTTTGGGTGTGGTTGCCATGTTTCTCTGCTTCTTTTCTGTTGTAGCATTGCGTGCCAAGTGCTTCCACGAGGAAGATGACTTGTGTCTTTTTCTTGATTATTTGTCCTAAGGTTGGGGGGTCTTATGTTTACCCCTGTTGGGGCACCACTACCTTTTATTGTTCTCCATCGATTTCTCTGGGCCAGGGGTTATATCCCAGCCCCTGAAGTGTGTACCTCAACCTGCCAGCCCATTCACTCGCATACCTTCTGGGACGTCTCTGGAGGGCTCAGGTCTGCTGTAGGGTCTGTCTTCTGTCGGCTTGTGTCTCTCGTGGCTCCCCCAGACTTCCCCTGCACTGCAGCGGCTCTGCTGCCTTTGTCTCTCTACAGTATGCGTATCCGTTACCGACCGTGCAGCCCACATTCCCTGTGTGGTTCGGTTACAGCTTCGGCAAGGGTCTCCTGGCGTCGGACCCGGTGGGGATGCCTCCTGCTTCTCCTTGATGTCCTGGTCTGCAGCCGCCTGGATCTCCGATGCCAAGCCGCTTCCTTGTCCTCAGTTCCTCCTGGGATTGCTGAGCCCAGTTGTAAGTCCTTCAATTCTTTTTATTGTATTTTGCCATGGATGACTAGAGTGCTCACCCAAGTTCCAATGAGTATTCGCCATCGTTCCACACCTCCTCTTCATCCCGGTACTAAGCCTCTAAATCTCCCTACGGTAGTCTATGATCTTTTTCGTCTCCATATGGGTCAGACTTACAGACTCAAAGACGTACATGGGGGCACTAGGGAAGGTATTGGGATCTATAGAGAATGGGGGGGTGTAGAGTGTTGGGTGAGGGCTATTATAGTGCACTCTTCTGAGATGTCCTCCTTTGTCCCTAGAGGGGGAGTCTCTCCATGAGAACCTCCAGCTGTGTCCAACCCCCAGGGGGACTATGGTGTAGCGAAATCACCACTCTGGCCTCATGGGAACGGGCTGGTTATCGGGAAGTAGTGACAACATCTAGGATTTGTCACAACACCCATGAATCATCTCTGCAAACATGTGGTGACCTGTGAATATTCTCAGGTCACCTGAGGGCTCCTGAACCCACCATAACCGTGCAGTAGGGTTGGAAGTGTCAGAGATTCCCTGTGTTTTGGGAATACCCCATGACCACTCCTCTGCTCTCTTTACCCTATGCCCCATCAACAACCCTCCCCAGTGAGCACCCATGTATTTCCCCTCATGCCAACTCATTCCCTTCCAGGGAGCACCCCTCATGCTGTGTCAAGTCTCCTCTTTCCCCTTCCACTTATTTATCTTTCCTATCTATGCCCAGCACCCGCCAGGCACCCGCCAATAAGCCTGTTCTACAAATGGTATTCTTTCTATTTCTAGTGTGGGTTGTCCTCATGCTTGGAATGCACTTTTTCTATCTCTAGCTAGAAGCCCTCCTACAATGGAAAATAAATAAATGTGTCTAATACTGAAAAACCTCACACTAGAAAACATATAAAATGTACTTTGCCTATGTCTAGGATTATGACAATAGAAAATATATTGTGCCTGTGTCTATGTTATGAGGGTTATGAGGTGACATTGCCTTTACATAACCAGGCTATTGCACTATAAGTGACTGAGGTGGAATCCGAGGAGTGCTTACATCTGGAAGGTTGGAGGTTGTAGAATTGAAGTGAAGGGCGGTTAAAGCTGCCGGAAAGTAAGCAACAGCTTTGTTGATGACCTAAGACCTAGAGTATTGGAAAATATGACATGCTTCCCTACAGAACTGCTCGTAGATCTTATGGCTTCTGATCTACTTTCTCCAAAAAATTGAGCTCTAAAATGCAGCAATTCGACCAACCTTTTATACATTGATCTTGGGGGAGAACCACTGACACCCCGCTGGACGGGTTCCAATGTTCAAGGTGCACTTGATCTTACAAATTCTGAGAAAATATTTACAACCAATTATGTTACAATTTCACCATCCACCTGTGATAGGAAGCTACAGTGAGTGTCATGACGGTAGAGAGAGTGGGGTTGGAAGTTACCAACACCATATTAAAATGTTAAGATTTAAAATGCGAAACAAAATATCAATGTTGTGAAACATCAAGCCAACTTTATCAGATAATCATATAGATGTATATGGTACATTCAAATTCAGTAAATGTTAAATGTTAAATTTTAAATGTTAAAGGTATTTGTAGCGCGCACCGTCACCAACGGAATTGGTCCCCGGGTGCTCTGGCGGATCTGTAAGTGATAAAAGGGTTTGGGGAGGGACTGGTTAGTAGGGTGAAGAGGGAGTAGGATAGTGAGAGGAGCGGTGTTCAGTTGGCAGCTTCAACTCGGTGTACACCGGATGCTGAGCTTTGGTGCGGGTATTGGATCTGTGTCAGTCCGCGTGTGCTGTTGCTCCAGTTTATGTGTTGTTGCAGTGTTGTGAAGTGTGTGCGGTTTGTTGTGAGAGAGATGGTTGTGTGAGTTTGAGTGAGATAGGTATGCAGAATTTGAGTTTATATTGGAGACTTTTAGCAAGCTAACATTCAAAGTTTCGTCTAAGTGTGGCACTTGTTGGCCTTCGCATCTGGGCATGCCAACATTCACAGACCCTTCTAGGTGCGGCGCAGACTGGTGTCTAGAAATCTGTCCAGGTGTGGGCATGCTAGCATTCATACATAATCTGGATGCTACTCAGGCTGGTGTTCACAATTCTAAGTGTGGCACCTGCTAGCATTCAAGTTTCATCCAGGCGCAGGCATGCTGTCCTTCAATCAATCCCATCTAGAAGCAATGCAGGCCAATTGTCCACAATACTAAGTGTGGCCTGTGCTAGTCTCCACGTTCAGTGTAGGTGGGGCATGCCAACACTCAGGCTTCATCCAGGTGCGGGCATGCTAACATTCAAGGTCCCATCCAGATGCGACGCAGGCCAACCCACACAATTCCATCCAAGCGAGGCGGTGACAACATTCACAATTTTATCTAAATGCCTTTGCCGGTCTGGGTATGGTCCGTCCGGTACGTACGAGTGGGTGAGTCACTTGAGGCTTTCGTCTGGGTCCAAGTATGTGATCAGTCTCTGGAGCCTCCTTTAGTGGCTATTTTCCATGATGTCTTAAGCTCTTTCGGTTGGTTGGTTCTTTGGTTCGAGTGTTTGTCCAGTTTGAGAGTGGCCGAGGTCGGAGTTATTTTCACCGTTATGTCTGTGCATTCTAGTGCATCTCCGTTGTGGTTACGCTGTGAAGAGCCATGATTTGAGGAGTTTCCTGAATGCTAGGTGGTTTGTTGTGTTCCATATATATTCTTATGTAGGTCGTTCCAGGTTTTGGGAGCCTGGTGAGAAAAAGGATCCTCTGAGTGTTTTTTTCTGTTGTAGGGTTTTGGCTCCAGGCGTATGTCAGTGCTTGATCTTAGTGTTCTTGTTGGTTGATGTAGGCGTAGTTTGTTGCTTAGGAATTGTGCGCCTTGTTTGTGTATTGCTCTGTGCGTGATGCACATGGACTTCAACTTTATCCGCTGTTTTAGTGGTAGCCAGTGTAGTATTTTTAGCGCAGGTGTGATGTGTTCTCTTCTGGGTAGCTTGAGGAGGAGTATGGCTGCTGCATTTTGTATGTGTTGCAGTTTTTTTAGAAGTCGTTCGGGCATGCCCAGGTATAGGCTATTGGCATAGTCTACTCTGGACATGATCAGAGCGATGATGATAAGTTTTTTGTTGGCGAACGACAGGAACGGTAGGATCCTTTTTGCTGCTCGCAGGAGGAAGAAACATTTCTTGATTACTGAGTTTACTTGTGGCTCTAGAGTGAGGTTGTTATCGATCAGGACCCCTAGGTTTTTTACAGTTGATAATGGTTCTGGTGTGGTGCCCGAGCTCTCTTGGCCAGGGGATGTAGTTGATGTCTCCTCCTTTTTTAGATACAATCATTATCTCTGTTTTGCCTGGGTTGATTTTGAGATGGTTGAGGTTCATCCAGTTGAATATGTCGCGAAGGCAATTCCCTAGTGTGGTGTTTTCTTCTCAGGATTCTTGCATGTTGAATATTATTTGAGTATCGTCGGCGTAGTTGTAGCATGTGAGGCCGTGTTTTTTGGTGAGTTTGATTAATAGGTACATGTAGATGTTGAATAGAAGCGGTGAGAAGGATGATCCTTGAGGTACTCCGCACGTGGAGCCTCTGGGTTTGGATTTAAATGGTTTCATCCATACTGTTTCTGTTCTGTTTGTTAGGAAGGATTTGATCCATAGTAGGGCAGTGTCTGTTATCCCTAGACCTTCTAATCTCTTTATGAGGATGGCGTGGTTGACAGTGTCGAAGGCTGCAGACATATCAAGGAGAATCAGGGCGGTACAGTTGTCCGAGTCTGTGTTTGTTTTTAGGTCATCCTATATTGAGAGGAGAGCCGATTCTGTTCCTCTCATGGTTCTGAAGCCAACTTGTGCCTGGTCTAGTAGGCCGTGCTCTTCTATGAATTCTTGGGTTATTTGGTAGACGTACGTTTCTAGCAGTTTGGCTATGTAGGGTATGTTGTAGATGGGTCTGTAGTTGGATAAGTCCTCTACGTTTCCTGTTGTGTTTTTGAGAAGCGGCTTGATGTACGCTGATTTGAAGGCCTGTGGTACTTTACCTGTTGAGATTGAGAGGTTGAGAAGGTTCCTGTGGTATTCCATGGGGGTTCCTTGTTTGAGAATTGTTTTGTATATGTCCAGGGGGCAAGGGTCTTCGGGAGAGCCTGATTTGTTGCTTTGGTTTACCAGTTTGACGAAAGCCTCAACTGATATTTCTGGGAAGTTTCGTAGCTTGTTTGCGTGTTCCTCGTCGGTGTCGGTGGGGTTTGAGCTGTGATCGCTTGGTCTGTTTTGTATGGTGTGTTGGATGGAGGTTATTTTGTTTTTGAAGTGGTCTCTGAGGTCCTTGCAGAGTTTCATCGATGGTATTGGCGTGTTATTGCAGCCCGGTGGGTTTTTTATTTCGTATATGATTTTGACTAGTTCTTTTTGGGCGTTTGATGCTCTGAAGATTCGGTTGTCGTAATGCTTTTTGTATTTCCTTTTTATATAAGCGGATCTGTTGTAGGAATTTCAATTTGTTTGCGGTGGTGTTGTTGGTCCTCCATTCAGATTCTAGTTTTCGTTTTTTATTTTCATGGCGTAGAATAGTGGGGTGAACCATTTTGCTGTAGTTTTCTTACATGATGGGATGAAGGGCTTTTCTTTGGCGATGTCGCCTAGGGTTGTTGCGATCCAGGTATGAAGTAGGGCAACTTTTTTGTCTAGGTCTGCTTCATGGTTGATGCTTGTGGTTTGCTGAGTTCTAGGAGCTCGGTTAGGTTGGAGTTT
Source organism: Ambystoma mexicanum (assembly GCF_040938575.1). Taxonomy (NCBI): domain Eukaryota; kingdom Metazoa; phylum Chordata; class Amphibia; order Caudata; family Ambystomatidae; genus Ambystoma; species Ambystoma mexicanum. Next base: position 750,058,176 of record NC_090939.1, read on the forward strand.
ATGGTTCTCCAATTTCTTTTCATCATGATGGGTCTTTTTTCTTGTTGCTTTTTAGTTGCAGCAGCCGTTGTGATTATGAATGGAATGATGAGGTGGTCTCTCCAAAGTATTTGAATTGGGGGTGCTGTGGTGATAAGTTCCTTGTTGGCGAAGATTGCGTCAAGTGTGTGCCCTGCTGAGTGGGTTGCTTCTTTGACTAGTTGTTGTAGGTTCATGGCTGCTTGTTGGGGGGTTAAGGATTTTTGTGTAGTTGCGGTTTCTTCGTCGAACCAAATGTTGAAGTCTCCGAGGATGATCAGATGGTTGTATTTGATGGCTAGGATGGCGATTGCTTCCGTGAAAGCATCTATGAAAGTCGCATCGTAGGTTGGTGGTCTGTATATCAGGATGAATTTCAGGTTAGCTTTGGGATTTACTGAAAGTCGTAGTATTAAGGATTCACATTTCTTGATGTTTAGTGGATCTTCCAATTTGATGGCCAGATGTTCCTTGTGGATGATCGCTAGCCCCCCCCCCCCTCTTTTGGATTTTCTGTTTGTTTGGATGCATTTGAAGTTTTCAGGCAGGCAGTTGTTGAGGGTGATGTTTTAGTTGTCGTCTAGCCATGTTTCGGTTACGAATAGGATGTTTATGCCTCCTGACAGGAGGTCGTATATTTCCGTTGAATGTTTGCACATTGACCTTGTGTTTATTAGGTTACAGTGGATTTTCTGTGAGCTATTTTGTTTTGAGGTTATTTGTTGTTCAGGTTTGTTATTGTCTGTTTGTGGTGTTTCTGCGTTGATGTCGGTAGGAGGAAGAACGGCGACTGCTGCTTCTTCATTGAAGCAGTCCATTAAGTTGATAACCGGGCTGATTAATCTTGGTGTTTCTGCTGTGATGGTGTTCGGATGAGGATCAGCAGTGGTTTCTTCATTGAGTCCGATTGCTGGGTGGGTGGTAGAATTGTTGGTTGTTGGTGCTTCGCTGTATTGTGCGTGATGTAGTGGAAATCGATGTTGCCCCTCTGTTCTTGTGATGTAAGGGGTAATGGGGTCAGAGCCCTATCACTCTCTTGTTGAGTGCTCCGATCTTACTTCCGCATGATTCAGGAAGTTTTTATTTGCCTGTTTCGAGGTTTCTGTGTTGGGGTGTCGGTGTACCGTGGTTGTTGCGAGGTAGGGTGTGAGGTATAAGGATTTTTCTTTTGTAGATTTAGTTCCGGTTATGGCTGTGTTAGGCGTGTTTCCTTCCAATGGGGCTGCTTCTCGTGGGTTCTGTCGGTGTTGTGTGTTTGCGTCTCTTGTTGCACAATCTTGTTTTCTTTCTCAGCGTCCTTTTCTGGATCGGGCCATATTCCAGTTTAAGTGCAGGCGTGCTAAGGTATCTGGTCCTCTATGCTGTGTTGTGCTGTCACAGTGACCTCGGTTTTTTCTGTCTCTGGATACGCTGGGGTGTACTCTGGGTCAGTGTTGCTTTTCTGTCGGTGGGTAGGTGCGTTTCCTAAGGGTGCACTGTCGGGGGGGATTAGGGTGTTAACGGTCCGCTGGAATGGGACTTAATTGAGTTAGGTTGTGGTGGGTTTCCGGGTTTTATAGAGTAATGAACTAAGCGCAGTTAGGTTATTTGAGAGACCTGTATAGTGGGAGAGAGTCCTATCAATGCAATCTAAACGTCACACAATGCTGTTTGGAGACAGAACCCCTGCTAGGTTTGAGAGACCTGTACAGTGGGAGAGTGGCCTTTTAGTGCAATCTAAACATTATACAGTGCAATTTGGAGACAGAACCCCTGCTAAATTTGAGAGGCGCATCAGTGCGATCTTAACGTCATACAAGGCAGTTTGGAGACAGAGCCCCTGCTAAATTTAAGAGACCTGTATAGTGGGAGAGAGGCCTGTCAGTGCAATCTAAACATCATACAATGCAATTTGGGGGCAGAACCCCTGCTAAATTAGAGAGATCTTTATGGTGGGGGGAGGCCTATCAATGCAATCTGAGACAGAACCCCAGCTAATTTGAGAGACATGTATAGTGGGAGAGTGGCTTATCAATGCAATCTAAACTTCATACAAAACAATTTGCAGGCAGGGTCCCTGTTCAAATTGAGAGATCTGTATGGTGGGAGGGAGGCCTATCAATGCAATCTAAGCGTCATAATGCAATTCGGGCACCAAGGCCCTGCTAGGTTTGAGGGACCTGTGTAGTGGGAGAGAGACCTATCAAGCAATCTAAATATCACGGAGTGCAATTTGGGCACTGGGCCCTGCTAAATTTGAGAGACCTGACCTGTGTATTGGGAGACCTGTATAGTGGGAGAGGCCTATCAATGCAATCTAAAAGTCATACAATGCAATTTGGTGGCAGAGCCCCTGCTCAGTTTGAGAGACCTGTATGGTGGGAGAGAGGCCTATCAGTACAGACTAAATAACATACAATGCAATTTGGGTACAGGGGCACTGCTAACCTTGAGAGACCTGTATAGTGGGAGAGAGGCCTATCAGTGTAGTCTCAATACCGCACAATGCAATTTGGGCACTGTGGCCCTGCTAAATTTGTGAGTCCTGTATAATTGGAGAGAGGCCTATCAATGCAATCCAAATGTCAACTAGTGCAAGTGGTCAGGTTTCAGTGGTAGAGCTGACGCTCTCCCCCAACTCAAGTCACTCCTACCTTACTGGTCCTCGTAGTTGCTGGTTAAAGGCAGGCCACTGGCTTCCCCGGCTGACACCTCCTGGAGCTGCCTCTTTTGGAGCCGCCCTTTCAAATATTCAAATAAATTCAAATATTTCCCATGAAACATGATCGAGCAATTTTACAAAGAAACGTATTTGCCATAATCAGAGGTTTTGCAAAGAACTGTGCTTGACCCTGAGAAAACTGCCCAAAAATCTATGGACCAGTAATTGAGTCTGCATCCAAGAGAGCCCCGGTCAAAGGTTGACACTTCCCCAGTTATGCCAACTTTTCAAACAAAAGTCCGAGGACTTATTTCACAGACAAGGCAGGCTGACTCATTATGACGTAAAGCTAGTGTGTAAAAATAATTATTTATATCTGGCTTTCAAAAGTTAAGAAACGCGTGTAGGCGATGTACGGTACACAACTCCAGACAGCCGCGCCTTCGTGATTTTCCTGCTCAGTGAACGAGAAGATTGATTCTGCCTAATGAGCCGAGCATACCACATATGCACTGCTGATGGGAGCCTGCAAGCGGGTAGGAGGCTATGCAAGTGTGTGCGTGCAGGCCAGCAGGTCAACTAAAGGTAGCGGCTGTCAAAATAACCAGGTTCCTTGCTTGAAAGAATAAACTCAGCTAAATGCAAGAAGTAGCTATTTTTCCTTCAATTCGCAATCAAGCCAACTTTATTGTTTTTGACAGACACTGCCTTTACAAAAGCATAGTATGTCCATCAGTTCAAATGTACACAATGAACACAAAACGAATCAAGCAAAGCCCATTCAGTGCTGTGAAGTCAAAGATATGTACTAAGAAGTCTCTGCCCGTGATAACTGTTTAGTGATACACGCAAGGCACTCAAACAATAGTTTGTCGCCTCAAAGCAGGTTGTGTTATCTGGGGCCTGTAAATGTCTATGCTACGAGACCTTTTTCTCTACACAAGGCACAAAAAAGCTGTCTTTGTGTGTGTCATATGTATTTACTGTAACCATAACCCTAAGCTCCCACTGACAAACCAATTCCGCCAGCTGACAATCAAAGCTCTTCTGTCCGTTTGCTGGTTTTGGTCATGTTTCCCCCTTCTTATTATTCCTTGGCAAACCATACTGCACTCTGCTGTCTTATGCCCAGTTTTATTGCTGAGTTGAAATGTTTACTCGGGAAGAACTATGAACATTGGTATACAATATGTTATACAATATGTTGTGTTATTGGGAGTTGTACCATGTATCACTGTCATTTAGATGGTCTCCAAGTGCTCTGGCGGATCTAAAATACAGGGGAGGAAGTTAGGTTAAAGGGGTGAGGTGGAAAATGAAAACGATCTTTGCTGTTGTTGCTTGCAAACTGGAAGTGCCCTGAATGTGGGTAAGAGCCTGGATGCTTTTGTGTTCAGAGGGGGGCCTTGCATGCCTGTTATACTAAGATGCACTGGTTGGGACTGTGATATGTAAGTTGTTTGTAGAGGAGTAGCATGCTGTTGTTTGATGTCCATTAAGTGTTATTCAATTGTGGTATGTGAGTGGGTTAGTTGGTATAGTGTGTATGAGCCCAGAGGTGGGGGTGGAGGGGTAAGTGAGGAAGGCTCGTGGAGGGCCTGGTGGGCATCTTTGATCTGCCATCTGAAGTTGCAATGGAAACATCTGATTATTAGTGCCCTTCGGATAAGGTAATTCTGAGGCGATGTCCTGAGGCACCCTGGAGAGTGCTGGCCTATCTGGAGGGGACAGTTTGCAGCAACTAGTACTTTATGAAAGGTGGTGGGAACATGGCGAAGATTGGAAGAAATTGGGAGCATGTAGCAGTGGGTACCAAGCAGGCAGGGGATGAGACTAGTTCTGCTGGGAGTTCAGAGTAAGGGCTTCAGAGAGAGGGCAGGGTCCTGGTGGGCCCCTAAGAAGAACTCAGCATGCTACATGGTTGAGGTGTGACTCTGTGGTCTCCCTTGCTACCACTAAACACTTTTTCAGCTCCTGGGCTGTAGGCCGCACCATGTGTCTCTTTGTTTCTGGAGTGGCTACCTTTCCTGTTCGAGTCTCTTAACTCTTAAAAAAACAGGGGGTTCTACAAGTGTAACACTTTGAGCAGTGACCCTACGTGAGAAAGAATAGGAATAACAAATAATGTGTCTTTCTGGAATTCTATACAATAATTGCTAGACTCATTAAAGGTTTATTTCAGGCACACTTCAGGGGGTGAGTCACTGATTAAGTCTGTTCTTAGACAGCTCAAATTCGCAACGTAGACAAAAACGCCCAAAAAGCATTTATGGTAGAATAAGGATCCATTTCGGGCTATGTATTTTGCTTTTTGTGGGTTGCTGTTATAGCATGTTTTTTTCTACTATGGTCTGTTATGATCATCGCGAGACATTCCATGTTGGTGTCTTCGGTCACTTGACAAAATGCTTGTGGCTAGAAGCTTGTGTACCATATAGAAATGTTTGACCATAGATAACACATAAAGTGGCCTTTGATTTCATTGTGCCACAATTAATGCTTTGTTGCAATGTGTCTATTTTTCCTATCTCCATGGCATGCTGTTCATGATGTTTGCATGTATGAGGTAACGAGTGCCCAAACTACGGGATGCCGTGTGAGTGGGCGGCTTTTCCTGTGCTACTCTAAATTCTTTAATACACAGTTATGAACCCTCCCAATGGTATGTATTTTGACAACCTCTGAACCCTGAAAAGTAGATCCACACAGGTTTGACATGTGGCCAACTTTGCACCAGACCTGCAGATGAACTGGCTTGCTGTTAAATCTCAGATTATCAGTTTAATGGTATCCACTACAGAGTGTCATTTGCTTTCTGACTTTGAGAACATTCAGACATGTAATTGCTCATTTTAATATAGCCGGTAAGATAGCTCTGTGGTTTGAGCCCTCACTGCTGCGATGTGTGTGTGATCTGCAGGTTCAAATACTGGCAAGGCCAGTGTTATATTGTAGTTTTGTCTTGTCACTGGCCTGGAGTGCTTGCTATCAGAATGTTGATGTATGAATGAGCAACTCACCAGAATGTTGTGTGGATCTGTGAGTGAATGTTCTCTGAGTGTCAGATGGGGCCTGAGCTGGGTATGGTAGGATGGCGGGTGGGTCTACTCCTCTGTATGTACTGTTATTACCCATCCATGTTCCTGTCCTGTTCCTTATGTGACTGTATATACTCAAGAGTAACTGGATTATGTACATACTGTACATACTGTATAATAAAGCTCTACCTCGGACCAATCAGACACTCCACAGCAGGTCTGTGTATGAGTGCTGAGCTGAGAGACTACAGAGAGGCTTTACAACAATTGGCAACGAGGATACTGGAAATGCAGAAAAATGAAGCCTAAAGGACGGTACAGAGTGAAGCTGCAGCGACAGTGAAGGACAGTAAGGAGTGCTTTGGGAGGGCGAGGCAGCTAGCAGCTAATATGTGACCCACTGCTCCCCCGCGCTTTAAAAAAAAACATTAAAAAAAACATCCTGCCCGGCTAAATGATTTAAGGAATCAATAAGTGGCACTGGACTCTGGGAGGGAGGTCCACAATAACTAAGATATCCACAGAGATCCATGAGGAAAATGCGCTGATGTGGAGGCATGGGAAAAGTTATATATGCATAGTTTTTGAACTGCCGAGCTATCCTGAAGATAAAGAAATTATGAATTTGACTTACGAGCGTGCCGTAATATGCCAGGGAAAGGGAAGACATGCCTGTGTGCGCAGCATTAATGAGTGTGATACGCTGACAAGTATAGTGGAAAAGTACAACCACCATAGCAGCGAACTCGGAGCAGAGTGGAGAGGCTCCTTATGGGGGTATGGTTCTGGTTGGCGGTTGGTATGGAAGGCCAAGCATGGTCTGGTCTCCCCAACGTGCATTGCAAATATGATGACGTATGCCATGCTGTTCATGGAGGCAGCACGGCGCGAGAGTGGAGCGTTCCTTTCCTTGTGGATGAAATGCTGGAATAAAGAACCCTATGGAGCATCCCAGCGGAGTGTCACAACGTGACGGCCATATTGTTTTGTACTGAGTTGCTGAGGCAACGAGGAAAATGACTAATTCAGCTACTTTGCCACGTAGACGGAAAAGAAGTTTTTTTTTCAGATACGGTTTATGCGCCGCAACTTTTATACAACAGATAACAATGTACATGAAATGAAGTACAGTTCAAGTACCGTATAGTTCGGTGTCAGTGCCGGAGCTTTGGGAATGTTTTTGCTACGTAACTGATGAGGAAAAGTATCACATGTTTCTGCGAAGTTGCGTTTGATCAAGAAATGCAGTAGCCTATCTGCAAACGTTGTCCTGAGCATGGCAACACCTCTCTCTGTTTGTTAGCTTGCTGGACTTTCACAGACAGTAGTTCCGCTGGGTGCTGCTTTACGGTTGTGGTGGTACCCGGGTCCTTTGCAGGGCAATCCATGGTCCCCCCATCCTGTTCCCCACCTGTTTGTATGGATGGAGTTCCAGAGTGTGGCAGGTTATGTGCCAGAGTGTGGCAGTCTCTGTGTCTGGATGGGGCGGGTCCAGAAGGAAGGTTGCTAGTTGTGGTTGGAAGGCTTTTGTGTGAAAGGGAGATGTGGTTGAATCTGGTATGAAAGGGAGCTGTTATATTGTAGTCTTGTCTTCTCACTGGCCTGGAGTGCTTGCTATCAAAATGTTGATGTATGAATGAGCAGCTCAGTAGAACGTTGTGTAGATCTGTGAGTGAATGTTCTAGGAGTGTCAGTTGGGGCCTGAGCTGGGTATGTAGGATGGCCGGTGGGTCTACTGGCCGGTCAAGTGGCACAGCGAGTAGAGCGCTCGCTTTGACATCAGTGCAGAGCCTGCGAATGCAGGTTCGAATCCCGGCAGCGCCAAACTCAGCGTTTCATCCTTCCGAGGTCGATAAATGAGCACCACACACCGTGGGTAATAATAAGCAGCGCTCAGATACCTGAGGGTTCGTAGCGCTATATAAATGCCAAATTATTATTATTATATACTCAAGAGTAACTGGACTATGTACATACTTTATAATAAAGCTCTACCTGGACCAATCAGAGACTCCACAGCAGGTCTGTGTATGAGTGCTGAGCTGAGAGAAAACAGAGAGGCTTTACAACAGCCAGCTCAGCCTATCATCCATCTGAGGTCGATTAATGAGTACAAGCACAGGTTGGGAGAAATTGTATGTATATCTGTTCTATATAATGCGCTTAAGCTTAAGTGTTATATAATAACACATTTTCATTTGGCCATGGACATCTGCTTGCATTAACAATAATTTGGTCATATAGGCCTATACACACTGATATTAACGATACATACATATGGTAATCCATTCTTGTATGAAATGTATATCACATTACAGTGATATTGTAACCATATTTTTCGTAGTGTACTTAGGAACAAAGCTATGTGATGCGATATTCTGCTTTGTCAAGGGGAAAAAGTCATGTTTCATTGCTTCCTGTGATGTCACTTTGGGGTGCGGTCAAATTACATCACTTTCTGTGATTTCATCAGAGGTCAAGGGTCGTGTGATGTAATTTTCGCTACCCCAGGAATTTTGGTGAAATGACATCCTTGTGAGTCAAAATCAAAGTGGCACACCACAGAGCAAACCCGCGGAGCAGTAAAATTAAAGTGGTACACAGAGGAGCAGCTTAGCAGTGGGACACGTGAGAGTAAATTCCAGCCAGAACGACCACGGTGGGGTATATGGGAGCAGTATAATTCAATGTAGCATGTAGAATTGGGAGCAGGTTAACAAAGGGAACAAACAATCAAGCGCCACATAGCAAGATATAACATGGCCTAGCAAGGCATCATAAGGACAGGACAAGGCATAACAAAACAGAAGTCATAGCAAACCAGGAAAGGACCTAACAAGGGCACCCGGCCTGATCTCCTCGTCACACTCCTACCACTGACCTATGAAGACATCTGGCATTTACATTTCTCTCTTGCTCTCTCTCTCACACTCAGTCTCTCCCTGCCCCTCACCTACCCCCAATCTCTGTAATAGATTGTGTACTATGTGCAGCAAATATCTGGAAGTTGGCAGTAGAGGGAAGGGGTAGTCTGGAGACTCCACGCATTACTATAAGCAGATTGCTAAGAGTTATCAGAGGCATGATCTTTAGGTTCTGAGAAAGAGCTCCCTGAAAGATGGGACCCCACCCCCTACTCCCGGCACTCACATCACCTTCCTTAGTATGTTGGTTAGCAGGCTGAGCATGGTCCAAACCTCACTCTAACCTGCTAATCTACTGTGCTCAGTGGCCCCTGCTGGAACATTTTCTCTACTGCTTCGAAACACTAAAGTGTGTTAGAATCAAGTACAAAACTATAACCCTCACCCACAAAAGCCTATCTAATGCGGCTCCCAAATACTTGGCCTGCAAATTCGACAGAAACACATCGGAGTGACCTACTAGGACCGTACATTCACATTTCCTCAAAGTTCCAAGATACAAGCTTCAGAAAACAGGCAGAAGTAGTTTCCCCGTGCTTGCAGCTAAACTTTGGAACACCCTGCCTGTACACCTAACATCTGAAGCATCCTACTATGGCTTCAGAAAAAATACTAAAATCTGGCTCTTCGCCCAAGAAGCATAATCAATGCATTATCTGCCATAATGTATATATCTGTAATGTTGTTATAACCCAGATCCTGTATATTCCTATCCTTGCCCATGCATTTCTTATGTAATATTATGTAATCTAGCTGCTATATATGTTAACTATGCCTAAGTACTTCTTGCAACGCCGTAATGCGCCCAGATACCTGAGGGTTCGGTGTGCTATATAAATAAATAAACAAACAAACAAAGCCTAGGAAGGAACATGAATAAAGTGTGTTTGTTTATGTGTTCACCGACAGTGCACCACAGAATTCATTTTAGTATATGGTAGTTTCATAGCAACAAAATAGTTTGTCTTTAGAGTGGTACATAGTTTGGTCTACCTAATTTTGATAGTTCAACTAAATAAGATACATATAACAGAGAGGGGTGAGTGTGTGGGAGAAGGGTTGGGAGTGTTGGAGAGAGAAGGAAAAAAAAACAAATTCGAACTATCTAAACTAGGTTGACCAAAATGACCACTCAAAAATGTGCTCTACAAAACCACACAGAACCCTTCATTTTTGTGGCTTTCTTTACATCATTGTTTTTCTCCCTCTTTGTTTATCTTCCTTCATTTTCATCTTTCTTTCTACTTTTTTATCTCTTCTCTTCTTCCCTTCCCTCCCGCTTCCTTTCTTGGTTTCTCTGATATTAAAAGAAGGGAGAAGAAAGAAAGGTGGAATAAAAAGGAAAGGCTTGTGCAGTCTCTGCATTAGGGGCTGGGTCGAAAGTGTTGTCTTTTTGGCTACTTTGACACCCTAGGTCAAGCGGTGGAGTAAATAGCAAAAATTCATCTGTGTGAAATAAGAGCAGCAAAACATAAATGTTATGTTCTTATCATATCCACATATGGATATGATAACATTTCCTTTTTTCTTCCAAACACTCGCTCAATTATCCTCAGTGCCCCGTCCAATGTGTTACTTTCCTTTCATACTTTGTCCCTTCCCTTACTTTTGAAGCCTACAAATGCTTCCTCTTTGATGGTATTTTCTTGCAAGCTCTTCAAGCTATTGTTTTCTACTGGATGATCAATGAAACCATTCGAATTAAAATACCCACTTCCCCATCCCCCCAATATTGACACTTACTTGTACGCCATGCACTACCCACCACTGCCACCAGACAAAAATGCTGTGGGCCACCGCCATTGCCAGTCATTACTAATGCCTTCCACCATTGCTCTCATCCACCAGTGCTGCCATTGTTTACTGCTGCCATCCGCTAAGGCTGCTGTCCATTGTGGCAGTCATTTGCTACTACTGTCATCCAAAACCCAGCTGAGCATGGAACGGTGGATTCTACAGAAACTTTGAGCCTGCATGTGTCCTCTACCCCCCTCCCGAAGGCCACACTGGCGCGTTGGTACCAACTTCCAAAACTTCCCCGCCAGGAATGAGTTCCTCCTCCCTCACGGGAGCCACGTTTGCTATTGACTAATGCTTCAGTGTGCCATTACTGCCACCCACTACCCCGGAATCGACCTCTATGGCCATACACCCTCAGTGACATATGGCATTTGTAATGGCATTCGCCACTTCTGCAACTCACCACTGTTGCCATACTATACTGTTAATGTCAACACCACTGTTACCCTTCACCATGCGGCCACCAACTACTGCTGCCACTGAGAAATCGGTTTATATCTTCGAACCAGCAAGGATTAAGTATAAAAGTTTGCTTCATCTGGCAAAGTTAAAAAATAGCTTTCCAAAAGTCTGCACGTTTTAAAGCTAAAAGCATGTGTTAAAACGGTTACCAGTCATTTGGTCGAAAACCAAATGGTTGAATGACCATTTGATCGAAGTAAAATGGTCGAAAAAAAAGGTGAATTTTTTTTTCTTTTATTTTTTATTTTATGGGGGGGTTCCCCCTCCAACCTCCCTTTTTCTTTATTAAAAATATTTTTTAAACAACCAAAACTTTACAAAAATATATAAATAAATAATAAATTCGAACTTTTTTTTTTACCATTTTGATTCGATCAAATGGTCATTCGACCATTTATTTTCGACCACTTGACCAGACACCTGTAAAAAAGTAGCTGGCACCATGAATTCCTTTCATAGTTTAACAATTTTGCTAAGTTTCAACACCTTTTAATCATTCCTCTAAACATTGGCACATCCAATAGAAAGCTGCGCGTTGCAGCGGGAGAGTCTAGCGTGAGAGGGCGGTGCTTGCCCTGCTTGAGACACTAACCTCGAATTACTCGTAATTCTCTGATTTGTCATTTCCCAGTTATGGCTTAAGTTTGGATCAAATGCTTGAGAATGCTGGGCGCACACTGACTGGCACTGTGGTAACCCAGGTATCTAGCTCCTCTCTCGCGTGCTGTAATTTAATTTAATAAAGCAGTTGGTAATGTCATTTGCACTTTTATCTTTTATGAGTAGGGCCATTGATGATACCACTGGTGACATGATTGGTGAGGTCATCATGAAGGAACTGAAGGCTAGTTAAAGTTGTGTGTTACAGCATCTGACGCGCTTTGTGTATTTGCAACCTTGGACTAAAACCTGTAGGTCACTTTGACAACATTTTTGTCAGGGAATGACATTGTTTTTCTAATTACTTTAATGTGACACCTGGGAGCTGCGTTAGACGTAACCATACATTTGCTATAAGTTCGACCTGTGTGTTTTGTTTTATGTCAGATAGCCATCACAATACATAAATTAAGTTGTGAAAAGAGAAGTGCAATGTTGTATGAAATTAAATATAATATATATATATATATATATATATATATATATATATATATATATATATATATATATATATATATTATAGGGCGGCAGTCTATTCTATTGCTAATACATTTTGATTTGTGTGAAGGATTTGGCAGAATTTTGAAGGCATTTAGGGATGTGCAGTTTCCCTCCCCTCCACCCCCAGGCTGCAACGTTTGGTAAAGATTTGTTAAAAATAAAAAAGTTATTAAGAAAAACAAAAAACAAAAGAAAAGTTGGGGCCTACTTTCGATTCATTTTCCTGTAGACAAATATTTTTTAATTTTTGCCAGACTGTACAGCCGAAACCGCTGGACGGATTTGAACCAGGTCCAAAACAACTTGGTCATGAAGCATTTTCATGGTTTGCGGTTATTCTGTGCTGTACTTTTTAAAAGATTTGATGGAGAAGGGTGCGCCCCTTCTCCAAAATAGATAGCTATATCTCGAATAAATTGCCAAAACTGGGTGTTTTTAGAAATGAAACAGCTGCCATCTTGTTTTTCTCTCAATGCGAGAGATTGCCGAGGATATCGGAAAATGAAACGCAGGAAAAATGCCATTTGCAGGTAAAAAAACATGCAAATGCCATCAGGCTAGATGTGGGGGTGGTTAGAGGGCATCAAGTGACATTTGGGAGATGGAGGGGGTCTAGGGACTGAGTTTGCATTATGAAGCTTTTCTGTAACCATGGCTATATGTGCAAATAGCCGACACCTCAAAGCAAACTGCGTCACAAAAACAACATGTGTTGTAGTGGGAATGACAGAGGGCAGGGGAAGTGAGGAGGCCATCTGGGGGGTCGGGGGCACTGGCACAGATGAGGGGGCACTTACTGAGGGCCTGGGGGGGCAGAAGACGGTTTCTGCTGCCGTCTTTCTGATAGTCGCGGCTCAAACTCTACAGATAGCTCTTGCTATCTGTAGTCCATACATAAAATGACTACCAATAGCTGAGGGTATCTTTTTTTAAAAAAGGATGTTTTTACAGCTACATCAGGAGTGAAATGGCCTTCAGAACTCCAATCCATGCAGTAACTGGGACTGACCCTGCTTAGCTTCAAAGCAAGGTAGCAGCCGGCACCCTCAGACCATGTTGCCTAATAAATTAGCACACGTCACAAGACCACTTAGAGCAACATGGCCTGAGGGGGCAGGCTCTGTCTTTGCTTTGAAGCTAAGCAGAGTAGTCCTGATTACTGCATGGATGGGAGACAGTCCACAGTCCTGGGTTGCCATGTGTTTTAATAGTTTTAAATATTTCATAACGCACTAAGAAAACACACAGCATCTTCATTATATTATTTTAAACTGTGCTACTGTCAGTCCTTGAAAGCATCACACTCAGAGACCATTTTTGTTGCCTTTTGCTGATTTCCATTCTGGTATTTGTAGTCTCCCAGTCAACATGGGGGGAATAATGCCACCATTGTACCCTTTTTGGCTAACATAGTTCTATAAGGATTTATATATTTCAGTGACACTATTGTATGTGTACTTTTTAAGTTATCTTTATAAAGCAGAGTATTGTTGAAAGCCAGACATGGAGGTGAGGGGAGCGGGGGGGGGGGGATGATGAGAGGGCAAGCAAGTCATGAGTATTTTCCCATATTGTGGCAAGACAGTTTGCAATCCTGGACACTTGTACAGTTATTTGCCCCTGATTGTGGCTGCTTTTCAGGGCACAAGTAAATGACACATATGAGTGGACAGCGTAACCTTTTTTAAGTTGGCAAGCTTGCTCAAGTGTTTGGATACCAGCATCTTACTCAGTCTGTCATGTTCACAGTGCAGACGTTTACCCACAAGACCACAAGCACGTGTTGTTGTGGAGGACACCCCTGCAGCCGCGTTTTTTTTTCACTTTTTGTTTTTGTTTTTGCAGGGTGTGCTGCGGGGGTGTCCCCGCAACACCCCGCTCACTATGCCACACAGTATAGTGAGCAGGGTGTTGCAAGAGACACCCCCACAGCCCCTGCAGTTTATTTTTTTTACTTACCTGCAATGCTACCACCAAAGGTTTGAACTTTTGGTATTCAAACCTTTGGTGGTAGGATTTTTCGGTCGTTTTGTACGGTCGGACCTTTTTTTTCAGTCCAATCTTACGAAACCCTTGTTTCGTATTGGGATTTTGTTTCCAGGGAATATTTCATTACAGATTGCCGGGTTTAAAAGGTGAGCACCTTTTATGCTTTGCCAGCATATTTCTGGGAACATTTCCTCTGTCAGGTGTTCATTACTTTTTCTAAAAGTCCAAGGCTATTTTGTCTTGCGCACTTTCTTCTAGGTAGAAGGTCAATTGAACTACATCTGCATATTTCACTTTAAGATATATGTTCACTTGCTGTGCGTCTATTAATCAGTGCCAGCTTTTGATTTTCGATATGGGGGCAAAAGTACCTGGGCATATGTTATTCTTGCAGCCGGTCATCTTTTTTCCCTTTTCCATGCTGCTTAAATGTGGTTAGTTGGGGTCATGCGATGTATGACAACATTAAACAAGAGACCGACCATAAAACAAGGGGTTTGTACCACGCTGCTTAACCAAAGTGTTTGATCCTTGGCAAATAATGTAATCTTACTGCACATTGCCTAAAAACATTGTGAGTTCTCAAAGCCTGCAGTCTTTTATACATAACAATACCCCTGTCAAAACAGTTTGTGATTGATGAACATCTTTGAGTGTTATGGCTAGTGGTCTGGTAGTGTTCTAAAAGATATCGTGGGCCCGGATATAGGCTGTGACTACCAGCCATGTGCGGAAAAAATCTATGGAATAACAAAACCCAGGGACATTAAGGTGAGCAATACATTGTAACAAAACCTTTGAAATTCAAGGAAAAAACTTTAGTTGAAGGGACATTAAGGTGAGAACTTAACACAACAAAAGCCCTGAAATTACGCTAAGGCAACTTTGACTTCGCTCCCCCTGTTGCACAGCCTATGACCACAATGGTGATATCACTGAGGACATCACAGGTGACATCACTGGTGACATCATCTATGACATCTTCTATGGCATCATCTATGGCATCACTAATGGCATCACTGATGACATCACTGGTGACATCTCTAATAGCATCATATATGACATCAATGATTATTTAACAATTGGCATCAGACATAAGATCGCTCTACGTATTTGCTCAAATTAACACCACCCTTACATTTCTACATACGTGATATTAGCATTTTAGAATAGTTCATAACAACAAGTACATTGTTTAAAATAGTAATCAGCTACACATGCATCATATCACTACTTGTGAAGCTTTCCTTTGTATTACTTTGGTAAAAGATGATAGATGAATTATGAATGGTACAATGATTAGAATATTCCTGTTTCTGCCAAATATATCTAAGACATGTTCATTATAATACAATCTGTATATACGTTTACAAAAACAATTAGAGGAAATCATTAGAAAGAGACACATATGCAACCCTAATTATTTACTATGTTTTTTAAAAAAACGTATGTAAATATATAATTGTTTTATTCTAAGAAAAATGTGTACACGTATCATTTTCTAAAGTACATGAGAAGTGCTGTAAAACAAGAAACAACTACGTATTAGGACATATTTTAAGATTTCTATACATGGGCATTGAAAATAAAAGTCATTATTACTCTAAATTTATATAAGGATAGAAAAGAAATGAAGTTTTAAAATTGAACCTTTGCTTGAATACATGTACATATATGTATATTTCTTTTGGTGTGTCTTTTGTAAGTGATTACATGTTCAAATTGAAATAAAACACATACTAAACAAAGTAAAAGTCGTCTTTAAATAGTATCCAATTTTTTAGTACATCGACTTTTGTGTATGTCATAGATGATGTCATTAGTGGTGTCACCAGTGATGTAATCAGTGATGTCATCATTGTGGTCATAGGATGCGTAATGGAGTTAAATTGAGACGATGGTGAGAATGTTAATCCCAAAAATAGAACAGATTCCTAAGTGGAGGTCAGAGTTCTAGAGGACACATTTAAAATCTGTACTTTTAGGTTCCCTTGCGTTGACCTCTTGCTCTGGTTTTTGTTCCCCTCCCAGATCCAGTCGTTCGCCTTGTTGTAGAGTCTTGTTGTCAATCGTCTGCCTCTTCTAATGTTTTTCTTGTGATGTTGCCTTTTCCTCTTCCTGGAAAATTGTTAGAAAACATTGAGGCCAGGTTGCTCATGATACGTGACCAGGCTGAGTTGAACAAAATATTGAACCATAGCCACACGATTTTTGCTACTGAGGGAATCTCAGATTATTTTACTTGGACCAAACATAGGTTTGAAAGGGTTCTAATAACCAGGGCAAGGTTTAATCTTTTGCCTTTAAGAGTAGTAACTGGTAACTGAACCTCATCCACAGTCACCAACACAAATGAGAAAGATTAACCAGGTTACTCACCGTGGTGACCACCTTACTCCTAGTCCATAGTCCCCTTTCCTCCATACTTATGGGACATTCCTCCGTCCTTTGGGACGGGACCGGAGCACTTTGTAAAAGCATCAAAAATTTGGCACAATTCTTTAGTCCTTCCTCTCTTTCTACGCGGGGTACAGCACGCGGCCATAACCCCGCCCAGCTTACCTCCACCCTGCGCATCGCCCATCAGTCCTTTTCTATCGCCAGGTCAGAGACCTTTAAGCAATAACAGAGGAACCTTATTAGAGGGGATGGTGGGCGGGCGTATGGAGGAAAGGGGACTATGGACTAGGAGTAAGGTGGTCACTACGGTGAGTAACTTGGTTATACTCCTACGTCCCGTCCCCCACTTTCCTCCATACTTATGGGAGATTCCCAAGCACTCCTCAAAGGAACTACGGGTGGATGGAAAACCCCTTACTTAAAAAGGTTCTTCAGCACAGCCTGGCCAAACTGAGCATCAGATCTGGAGCTCAGGTCTAGACAATAATGTTTACAAAAGGCCGATGGGGAGGCCCAAGTAGCTGCCTTTGTGAGGGTTTTACCAGGGGACATATTTTTGAAAGGCAACTGCGGCTGCCTTGCCCCGCACCAGGTGTGCATGAATACCTTTAGGAGGCTGCAGTCCTTGGAACAGTGTAAGACTCCGTAATACAGGCAGCGATCCATCTGGAGATAGTCGCCTTAGAGGCCTGTTTACCTTGTGGAATACCAAAGGTTACCAACAGTTGAGAAGAGCTCATAAATTCAGATGTTCTGTCTAGATAGAATTTAAGAGCCCTTCTAACATCCAAACAATGCAGAATCCTTTCCGCTTCTGAAGCAGGGTTCAGAAAAAAGACCGGCAGGGAAATTGACTGGTTCAGATAGAAATCAGAGAACACCTTCGGCAGGAAAGAAGGATTTGTCCGTAGGACCACCTTATCCTTATGGAAAACCAAGAAGGGATGCTCCACTGACAAAGCCTGGAGCTCACTCACACGCCTTGCTGAAGTAACGGCAACCAAAAAAGACACCTTCCACGAAAGGTGCTTGAGGTCCACCGTGGCCATTGGTTCGAACGGTTTATGACACAACGCCGTAAGGACCACTTTCAGATCCCACGCCGGGTGTGGTTTGCAAACCAGGGGATAAAGGCACGTCAAACCCGTGAAATGTCTCTTAACCACTGGATTAGACAGAGAGTAAGAGCATTGGTCTGTAGATAGGTAGGTGGATACCGCCGAAAGATAAGTTTTGCATGACAGAACGTGAATGCCCGACTCTACTAGGTGGGATACGAAGGACAGCACAGTGTCAATCGTAGCCGCCCTTGGTTCCAGCTGTTTGTCTAAGCACCAATGACAGAACCTAAGCCATTTGCTTCTACACTGGGACCTTGTCGAGGGTTTCCTGGCTGCCTCAATAATGCGCATGTTATCAGCAGACAGGTTGAGACATTCTAAGGACCTGAACTCAGGCACCATGCCGCCAAGCTGAACGATTGTGGGGAGGGGTGCCACAGCTGTTGATCCCCCTGGTGAAGCAGATCGGGACTCGCCGGCAGCCTGATCGGTGCACACACTGACAGGTGTTGAAGTTCTGAGAACCAGAGCCTGGTCGGCCACCACAGGGCTATGAGCAGAAGAGAACAGTTCACTGTGTTCTTCAGCTTGCAAATCGTCCAATGAATCAGAGGCAGAGGCGGGGGACCACTCCAGGTCTGCTCTGATGGAAGCCGGAATCAATATCAACTTGGAGTCCGGATCCACAGCCTGACGCCAAGAACTCTGAAGAACCATCTGATTCCGTCTCATCTTGAGACGAGCCAAAACACACAAGGCCATGAGGCCCAGAAGCCTCTGGAACCACCAGGCCAACATGCTCTCCAACTGTGCAAACATCTGGCACGTGGCCAACAGATCCGCCATTCTGTCCCCGGTCAGGTAAACTCTGCAGTCGATCGTGTTCCAGCGAAAACCCAGGAAAATCAAGTCCTGAGAGACCGTCATGGAAGATTTTCACCAGTTCAATGATAGCCCGAGATGGAACAAGAGCTGAAGGAGAGACTGAAGATGGCACGCACTTTCAACGGGCAAGGGCTGCGTAAGAGCCAGTCGTCCAAATACGGATACACATGGATACCCTGCAGACGAAGATAGGCCACAATCACCGACATCATCTTCGTAAAGACACGCAGCGCTGAGCTGAGGACAAAAGGAAGCACTCGAAACTGGAAGTGCTCCTCTCCCACAGAGAAATGGAGAGAATATGCATGTATGCATCCTGAAGGTCCACCATGCTGAGCCAATCGCCCATCTGCAAAAAGGATCTTATCTGGCCAGGCGTGATCATCTTGAATTTCTCTTGGGGTAGGAAAAGATTGAACTGGGAAAGGTCTAGGATGGTGCGCAGGCCAAACTGTCGGGAGTAGAAGCCCTCCCCTCGCTCCCCTAGGGGAATGGGTTCCACAGCTCCGAGGTCCATCAACTTCTGAACCTCGGCTTTGAGGGAGGATGACCCCGACTGCTGGAAAGGAGGGTTGAAGGGTGGGGTAGGAGGTAAGGCTAAGCGGAAGCCCGCCCGAGCGACTGACAAGAACCACCGGTCCTCAGTGATGGTTTGCCACGCCTCCCAATGAGACGCAATGCGTCCTCCCACCGGGGTCTCGTGCAAGCGCGGAGAACCCTCATTTGGCAGATTTTTCAGTGGTGTTACCACCTGACCTTGAGGAGGAGGCTGAGGAGCGGGAGAAAAACTGAGTCTGTTGCTGCCTCCGGCGGGAATTTCCCAGAGGGGTATCCACTCTGCAGGATTTCCGATCTAGAAACACCCTGAAACCAGAGGAGGGCTGGCTTTGCGACAACGGTCTCTGGGTCCAAAAAGGAGGTTTAACCAGGACGGACAAGGACTTGGATGTCTGGGCGCTGTCCTTCGTTTTGGTGAGCTCTACATCCGTTGAGGAATGAAAAAGCTCCTTCCCATCAAAGGGCAGGTCTAACACTTTGTCCTGAACCTCCTTTGAGAACTTGGTGGCATGCAACCAAGCCTGCCAAGAGTTATCCACTCCAAGCATAAGGCCCCGAGCCGAAGTGTTGATGTGATGAGCCGTGGCCTCCAGCAGATCCTGGGCCAAGACCCTGGCATCCGACAATCCCGCCTTAAAGTCATCCAGCTTCTCGACTGGAATGAACTCCTCGAACTCCGCCAGACCTTTCCACACCTTCATATTCGCCCCCGCTAACACCAGTTCTGCATTGGCCTGCCGTAGCTGCAGGGCCGAGTTAGCAAAAATCTTCCTCCCATGGGAGTCGAAGAGTTTGTCCACTTTCCCCACGACCTGAGTAGCCTTCGTAGAAGAGGATGCTGCAGGCCTGGACTGTAAAGTGGCCGAAGCCACCACCCTGGAGGAGGGGGGAGACAAGATGCTAGGGCCGCCTCTTCTGAAGAATGCAGCCTGTAGCAAGCATCAATTTTCTTATTGACGAAAAGTCCAGAGTGTGGCTTTTCCCAGACTCTACGGACCTCGACCAAAACGTCCTTCTGCAAGAACAGGCCAGTACGCTCCAAAGGAGACAAGGTGAACGCCCCTGAAAGCACACCCTCCTGGTCTTCGCTGTCCTGATCGCCCTGCGCATCATCCGACAGGTCAAGGTCCTGCTGAACCATGTCCACAGGGACAACGGAGGCAAGGGCAGAAGGGTAGCGGGAGGTACCGTAGGCAAAGGCGGCGCTGGTGGAACCACCGGAGGCGCGGATGGAGCCGGAGGTGCAAGCGGGCATATATCCCTAAAAAGACCCTTGAAATACTCTCTCATGGGGTCGGTACGCATGAGTACCTGAAACTTGCCGAAAAAAACATCCTCCGGAGAAAGCTTTGGAGCTGCCGGAGAAGACCTCTCATGAGGGGGATAATTCCAGGGACGCAGAGGGGAGGGTTGCCAAGCAGGCCCATCCCCAGAGGTGTCCACATAAATCAAGGGTGCTGAACCCAAAGGCAGCGAGATGCTGTGCGGAAGGGGCATTCGAACGTTCCAGTCGTAAACTGGACGAAACGGATGCGCTCAAGGAACCTTTTGTTCACCCACAGAACCAATCCCTACACCTGAGGCCGATGGCGTAGTTGTATGCCCGTTATTAGCTCCATCCCCATTCCAATTGAGCCCTATGGGGGCACAATCCGAATGGGGATGGGTTTTCTGAATGAGGAATTACCGGGTCCTCCAAGGTTGGAATGACACGGTAATTCCTCATTCAGGGAACCCGGACCTGGATACCATTTTGGAGGCAGCCATGGCGCTAATAGCGCCATGGCTGCCTCCAAACTGGTAATGAGTCCCTAAGTCTTTAACCATTTGGGGAGCAAAGGGTCAATAGGAGAGCAAGATGGGTTGGTACTATGCGGATGGGTGCTAATTCAATAGGATAGGTAGGGTAGAATTAGTCCAGAGTAGAAGAGGTAGGGGGAGAGATAATGGCAAGAGGAAGGGTCGGGGAGAGAGAGAGAGAGAGAGAGAGAGAGAGAGAGAGAGAGAGAGAGAGAGAGAGAGGAGGGCTGTGAGAGTGTCACACATTTTAGAGAGTTTAGAAGAAATGTAGTGAGCAAAGTAATTGGGAGAAAGTGAGGAGAAGATGAATTTTGGTTTGGGAGTTGTGAGCAAAGTTTGTGGGGAGGATAGCAAAGGGAGGCAAATGGGCCGGGAGGATAGCTCAGGGGCAACATGTTTATCTTGGAAGCAAGTCAACGCATAGCAACACAGGTTTGAATGTCGGTCTTGTGCTTAGAAACCGGTCTCCGGTATTAAGTGTGTTATAAAAGAACAATTATAAAATTAGATTTGTGAAGTAGGCGAATTTGGCAGAGTCCAGTGCAAAGGTTAGGGCAGCAAGAGATTTTTTTTTTTAGGCTAGGGGTAGGTTAGGTGTCTGTAATTTGCGCTATTGTCGTAGGTCAGGGTGCATATTTGTTTTGAGGACCTGAATTTTCATGGTGATCCAAAGCTAAGGACATGGATGGTAAGGTTTGAATGTGAGAGAAGAATAGATTTGGTCAAATGGAACCATGAGTGCATAATGAAAGCCAGATAAAGCACGGGCAATGGATGAGGCATAAATAGGGGAATGAGACAGAGAGAGGTCCTCACATCATCACGATAAGGGGCAAGAGAATCCTGCATGCATTCCCTCTTTGTCATTGAAGGCGGGAGATAAGGAGTAGAGGGTGGAGGGACCAAGATGTTAAAGTGAACAATGGAGGGACCAGAGGGAGAGAGGTCAATGGAGAGGCCAGAGGAGGAGAGTCAAGTATTGAGAAAGACAAGATCAAGACCACAGTGGGTAGGCTGGTCGTGGAGGGAGTAGTCAGCTAGGGGAGAGTCAGGTTTAAGGCACGTGGTTGCAGCAGGCTTGGGAAGGTTAAAGTCCCCCAGCTTAACAGATAGGATACCAGTATTCAGTGGTTCGAGAAGAGTGGTCAGATCAGGGAAGAATGAGGTGAGAGGACCAGGTGGTCGACAGAGAGCCAGAGCTACGAGGGGAGTAGGAGAGAGGAGCTGAATAGGGGCTTTTTCAAAGATGGAAGTGGTGATGTCAGATAGACGTAGATGGGCAGTGTTGAGGGCCTTATTGATAAGGAACCCCACATTGCCACCTTTACCAAGAGGGTTTGAACAATGGGACAAGGTAGCAGAGTCAGAGTGGTCACCTGCTAGTGTAGCAGAGTCATGTGGGGGGATCCAGGTTTTGTGTGACCGACAGCGAGAAGCGAAAGTTGAGGGTGATAATAGTCAAAGTGGTCAATGATGTAGAAAGATGTTTGTTGCAGAGGAATTATGCATTCCAGGGGCCATGTGAAAGAGTAATAGGAGGTGTGGGAGAGGAGCAGCTGTTGTGTGGTAGGCAAGGAGGATAGAGGAAGTTGGAGTTCCTGGAAGTGTGGGATATTCTTATTTTAGGTCTTTGGGGGGCAGAGCAGATAGAGAAATACGGGAAGGCTGAAGAGTAATGCAGAAGGCAGACCAAGTTCAGGCTGAAGGCTATAAGAGAAAGGAAGGAGAAGAGTAAGTAGAAAGAGGAATGGAGTGGAGCCAAGATGCATGATGAAGGGTAGAAGAAATAGGCAAGTGAAGACAATGAAGAGAGGGTGCAGCCCAAGAGAGAGAGCGTAGGTGGTTCAGTGGAAAGGGTAAGGGTGAATGGTTGGCTGAGAAGACTCAGGTGTAAGTACTGAGTTGGGCTAGAATGGGGCTATAGGTAGCCAAAAGACAGTTAACAGGCCCAAAACAGTAATGTCCTGTGAGGTAACAGATGCTGTGCATTGAAGGGATAGTCAATGGATGGTCCCTATGTGTGGAAGCAGAATTCAGGTAAACGGTGAGCGCAGCAAAGTCTTGGCTTCAGCAGGAGTCCTGGCCCATGGCCCATTCCAGCCCTGACAAGACCAAACAGGCAGTTACTCTTTGCTGCTTTTGCCCCTTGGCTGCAGATGCCTGGGCTGGACACACAGGGGAGACTGAATAAGGGAGGTAGTGTGTCACGTGCCTTTGGGAGGCAATTACAGTGCACCGAAAGGCTTGCAGGCTTGTAGGCAGAGGCATGTGCGTTGTAGGCGCAGGCAGCTTTGTTTTGCAGTCAGGACCCTCAGATGGTGCACTGGGTCCTCTGGCAAAGCTAAATGTGGCCAAGAGAAAGAAGAAAAAAAGGAAATGAGCCTCCAGTCGCATGTTCCTCTGGGAACCACTGACAGTGCTCCTGGTGGCTGGCAGACTTGCGGGCAGAGTTTCAGATGGTGCACAGGGTCCTCTATCAATGTAGGATTTCAGAGTTTAAGGTATTCCAGCGGGAGAGAAAAAGCAGAGCTATCTCTCAGCAGGTTGACGTGAAGGAACTGCTGAAAGAGCTGGGTTTTAATTGTTTTCTTGATAGGTGGGCTTCAGCCCCATCACTTTCAGTGAGTCCGGAAGGAACTTCCTCAGTTTTGGGCTCAGAAATGCATAACTTAAGCCACCTGTATCTACTTCCTTTCATGGGAGCTAGCTATGGCAGCATGATCTGAGATTCCTTGTGCCTTTCTACCAGATTGCCTTGGAGGTTGTGTGTGGAGAACACGTTTAATTTAATATGGGCTCTCTATGAAACCAGACAAGGCATTTCCGAGCTAGATGGTTACAATCCTGCATTTATTTACTACCTGCAGTTTCCTTATTAAGTTGGCTGAGGCGTAATGGGTGCTGTTTTCGTAATCCAGCTCGTGCCGTTGGTGGTCCTGATCATTGAAGCTTGGAGATTGGTTGACAGGAAATGGGTGATGTTTTGAGCCAAAGGAGAATGAGAGGTTCAAAATGAGTGATTTGGTTGAGAAAGAAGATTTAGTAAGGACTTTGCATGTTTCTTTTTTTAACATACTTGAACAGAGTAGGAGCCTTCTCTAAAATTAATGGCCTGCGGAATAGGAACTGCAGGGAGATTTAAGGCCCACCAGCCAAGACAATTTAAACATGAAGAAATAAAAGGGGTGCTATTGCCTCCTGCGCTGGGCCTAAGAATTCTGTCGAGCGTGGTTCTGCTGTGTCTCTAGATCAGGTCTGGGGCATAACACCAAATACCATCTAAATATCCAAGGCAAATGTAACAAGCCTTGAGTAAGCGAGCATGCACCACGATATATAGTCAATGTGTATTCCTCATAGCCATCCTATTCAGAAAAATATTCCAATAACTTAATACTGTGATTAATAAGACTTGTAGCTCATGTGAAAGCGACTTTTACCTGTACCAGCACGTGTTTTATGCACAAGAGCTTCTTCTGGCAACCACAATGAAAGTTATGAATTCAGTAGTCACCTGAAATAGTTACAAATGGATGGATACATGGCTTCAAAGTGAGTTCTACCATGAACCTTGTAACGCAAACCTCCCTATATCAATGATAAATGTAAACATTTTCGTGGTCAATCATCAAGCAACGATGAGCATTTTTCCAGTTTAAGCTACACATGGCCTATTAGCCTGTATGCTCCGCGCGCGCCACTCTTGACAGAATAACTTTCTGGATCGTCTCCATTTTCAAGAATAGTCAGCTGTGTTTAATCCAGGTGTGTATGGCGTGAAGACATATCTTAATGGTGCTGTGAAGACGCAAATTCACACTTATACATACTACCTGATAAATGCGTTTTATTTAAATTTATCTAAACGAATGGTGTCATCAGTACCTTTCCCCTGACTCCCAAGTTGTATGTATTTTCACTATCAACTCCAGTAGTAGTTCTGTAGTTGACAACCCTCTGTGGGTTACCAGCCGGCACTACGTGCACTCTTCCTCCTGGCTTGCAGCAAGCATTGACTTTATGGCGTTCCCACTACAAACCAGCTTGAGGAGGAGAATACCGACTCCAAACCAGATTTGGAGTTCTGTTTCTTGGCAAACACACAGCGCCACTCTGAATCCATTGGGCTTTTCCGTTGAGGTGACATTTTACGAAAAGTCAGGGTGCGTAAACTGCAACAAGTACGATGGAAAGGATACACACACACACAGGGCTATTGTTTCTTGTGAAGAGTTCAGCTTCTTGTGGTGCTCTACTTGTCCTGCCAGGATCCCTCCTTCCTCTCCTCCAGTCCTGCCACGAGGAAGGCGGGGAAGGCCTGAAGGTTTGTGTTTGTTCTGAGTTTACACATATAAATGCCCGGCTGAGTTAGAATGGCGTCAAAAACCTCTTTGTTCCCGCTCCTGTGGATCAATGAAGAAATTGAGTGTGTTAGCAATTCCGCGGGAGTGGGGAGATCAAACGAGCAGAGTGGAAACGGTTCCATTAGCGCAATCTTGAACGCTGTTGAAATCGGCACAGAGAAACAACGTGCAACTAGCTTGAAGGGGAGACGAGCTCCGGCTTGTTGGCTAATCTTAAACCAGACAAAACACTACTTTATTTGTGACTATTAATTAACATTGTGCTCTAAAAAGCTATTGTTGACTTGCTGAAGCCTGTTGTGATTGTTTGGCATCCTCGTGGCAGTCGAAGTATGTTGCATCTTTGATGGGAGTTCTGAGCAGCTTCCAGGGTCATGCAAGTGAGCTATTAATGTTACGACACCCGTTACCACACAAAACGGATGCCTTACAAAAGACAACTGGGTGCCTCCATGCATGGGGTCCACAAGCAAGCAAGCCTTGTTTCCTTTATGTCACCAGGTTGTAATTAAGAAGATGGAGAAAAGGGTGGTGTTTAGCGAGACCGTGACATGTAGCTTGAGATGACACAATGGAGTAAGAGAAAATGACACCGAACTAGAAATGTACAAGGTCATTAGAGGCAGTTATATGAAGGCCCAGAAAGCACAATGAGTTAGCACCCTTGAAAGGGCACCTGAGCACTCTACCAATCAGTTGCAAGAGAACACATGCTGTATAGAACTGTACAGGCCCACATTCGTCCGTCTCTTACACGATTCATGGCTTCTACTATGTCACCTTCTTATGCTGCACTGACCCTAACCAAAGCCAACTGCCACCCTACCTGTCATGTGGCTTCTTTCAAATGGTGGCTCCCTCCTGTTCACAACTCACCATCCTGTTCCATGCCACATATGCGCTCCCAATGACCAAGTCACGTACTGAGATTAAAGCGCTTAAGGTAGTCTGTCTTCTACATTAACTTCACCTATAATTTCTTTGTTCCTCCTGCTGAACCTCTTCCTGCTTAGCCTCACTACCATCCATGCTATACCCTTCTGTTATAGCACAAGAGCTAATAGGGATTATTACCCGCAGGCTGGGCCGCCACTGCTGAACCTCTTCCTGCTTAGCCTCACTACCATCCATGCTATACGCTTCTGTTATATCACAAGAGCTAATAGGGATTATTACCCGCAGGCTGGGCCGCCACTGCTGAACCTCTTCCTGCTTAGCCTCACTACCATCCATGCTATACCCTTCTGTTATAGCACAAGAGCTAATAGGGATTATTACCCGCAGGCTGGGCCGCCACTGCTGAACCTCTTCCTGCTTAGCCTCACTACCATCCATGCTATACGCTTCTGTTATATCACAAGAGCTAATAGGGATTATTACCCGCAGGCTGGGCCGCCACTGCTGAACCTCTTCCTGCTTAGCCTCACTACCATCCATGCTATATGCTTCTGTTATATCACAAGAGCTAATAGGGATTATTACCCGCAGGCTGGGCCGCCACTGCTGAACCTCTTCCTGCTTAGCCTCACTACCATCCATGCTATACCCTTCTGTTATAGCACAAGAGCTAATAGGGATTATTACCCGCAGGCTGGGCCGCCACTGCTGAACCTCTTCCTGCTTAGCCTCACTACCATCCATGCTATACGCTTCTGTTATATCACAAGAGCTAATAGGGATTATTACCCGCAGGCTGGGCCGCCACTGCTGAACCTCTTCCTGCTTAGCCTCACTACCATCCATACTATATGCTTCTGTTATATCACAAGAGCTAATAGGGATTATTACCCGCAGGCTGGGCCGCCACTGCTGAACCTCTTCCTGCTTAGCCTCACTACCATCCATGCTATATGCTTCTGTTATATCACAAGAGCTAATAGGGATTATTACCCGCAGGCTGGGCCGCCACTGCTGAACCTCTTCCTGCTTAGCCTCACTACCATCCATGCTATATGCTTCTGTTATATCACAAGAGCTAATAGGGATTATTACCCGCAGGCTGGGCCGCCACTGCTGAACCTCTTCCTGCTTAGCCTCACTACCATCCATGCTATATGCTTCTGTTATATCACAAGAGCTAATAGGGATTATTACCCGCAGGCTGGGCCGCCACTGCTGAACCTCTTCCTGCTTAGCCTCACTACCATCCATGCTATATGCTTCTGTTATATCACAAGAGCTAATAGGGATTATTACCCGCAGGCTGGGCCGCCACTGCTGAACCTCTTCCTGCTTAGCCTCACTACCATCCATGCTATATGCTTCTGTTATATCACAAGAGCTAATAGGGATTATTACCCGCAGGCTGGGCCGCCACTGCTGAACCTCTTCCTGCTTAGCCTCACTACCATCCATGCTATATGCTTCTGTTATAAGACAAGTGCTAATAGCCATAGTTACCTGCAGGCTGGGCCGCCCCGGTTGGTAACAGCACTGCGAGGTCCTCATTAGGAGACCTCTACGCTTGTGTCCTTAGCCTGGGCAGGCATGCTGCTAACAACAGGGATGGCCCACGCTTACTACCGGATTAAAAAACACTAACATTGACCTTGATACAATACAGAATAGTAAAGGCGAATGAGATGGAGCATGATTGTACAATAGAGCAAGGGAGTCAGATACAATAATCGGACAGAAGAGTCGACTAAGAGTCAGTAACATGGTGCGCAAGGCGGTACAGTGGAGAAAGGAACAGTAGCATGCAACAAGCAAGTACACATGGCATTGACTTGTAACATCACAGTTACGCCAATAAAAATGGAATTCGAGATTAAATAGCCCCAACTAATCGGAAACAATAAATGGTTTTCTCCCCATAGTCTATGCATGCCTGTGTGAATAATGCATTTTATTGTAACCCAGCAGAGAACCCTTCAAGTGTTAAGAGGCAATTGGGTGGGCTAGATAGGGAACATCAGGTTATTTGGTTACATTTAGGTCATACTATAAGAGACTTCCCCTTAATATCATTTAAACATCATGGTGGAAAATGGGCAGAAGGTTTTTTTCTGGTCAGCACTGGTTTTGAAGAAATATATTTTCTTTACCTTGCTTAGACAGTCTCAGAAGGAGAGGTCCTAGTTGCTGAAGGGCGGTACCTGAGAACGGTATCAGATCATGCATCTGCATCGGAAAGACAATCCACCAGTTTAGTTGCTGCAATACAAGGTAGCTGAATAACTCAGTCTGAAGCAAATGCTACCGCTCGGGTTTCATACCTCCTGGAAATTTGAAAACAGATTTTGTCCCTTTACATTTAGATTACAACTTGAGATAGATATTACATTACTTCTTGATTTATATATTCCGTGTTGCCCATTGTCTGTGTATGATGGTCTCTTTAAACAGGCAAGATGGCTGATTGGACTTGGATGAGTACTGCCTCTAGTCTTTGAAACAATGAAGAGTGATAGAAAAGCTCTAAATTGAATGTATCATCTTGTATTGCCTCCCATTTTAGAGACTTCAGCCCCCTGTACCATCCAAAAAGGGAAAATGCAAGTCAGACATGTTTCTCCTCCAAAAGGGTCATTTAGCCTGAACAATTAGGCCACATCCCTCCGGTGGAGACGAGAAGAGACCCAAGACATGTTTCGACCACCTCGGGCTATATAGGCTGAGGAACGCTTTGGGATGTTAAGCATAACAAGCTCAGCCTCATGTCTAAGCATATCCATCCCACTTAGGGTGACTTTGTAACACTGAAGAGCAATGAATGTAAAAGCTTTGAAGTGATCTTAACCACTGCTCTGGGGAGCCTCTGATTCCATCTTTTTTTAGCCTGCTGTGCTCTTAAAGAAGGGAGAAACCACTAACAATTCTCCCCCGAGGAGTTTAACGTAAGAGGATTTGTTGTCAAATATCGTTACCAAATCTCAGTAAGACAAAGACGCTGGGCCACAGGATCTATTACTATCAGGTACCACTTCCAATTCTTAACATGAGGTTAATTTGAGTCCATCACAAGAGTAAAATGCTTTCACAAATAAATAACCTCTGTATATTAGGTTAATATGTTGTAAAGAATGATGATAGCCACAGAAATTAAGCCTGAAACCCAAAGTCGCAACAGATTAAGGGCTTGTACAGTGAGCTCAATACGGACAGGTTCAAAGGTGCTCATGTTCAGCTGCATTCTTAGCCAAACATTATCATGGCATTCCCAAATTCCCATAATAACTTCTTATGCAATTCTGAAAACCCCACTTGCCAACTTGGCCACACACGTCCAAAGGGAAAAGGCACCCCTGTCAACGTTCTGACGTCATGTAAAAATATTAACCATTCCAAAATAACAACAACCAGTTCAGGACATTGTACTTCGAACAACATAAACTGAAAAACAGCTGCCATTGTACCACTTACAGTGGAGATCACTATCACCATTGCTGAGATGCAGGAAGGAGTTCAAGCATGACGTTTTCAAAGATGTAACCCACCTACTGATGATGATTTCTTTTTTATGTCTTGTTATATTCAGAATTTTTTGTACTGCGCCAAATCACCACCGAAGTGGGCTTGAACATTTGGGCTTATCTGGAGATTGGCGTATGGTTAGCCCGCACAGGTTGTCCAGGCCTTAGTATGCAAAGGTAAAAGAACCAGGAGGAAAATAAAATCTTGGGCAAAGAAGATGTAAACTCCAAAGACACAAGGGGTTCATTAGAAGGTTGCCGGTCCGGAAACAACAGTACCGGTAAGCTTGCCAGTACCATTGTTTCCGGACCGGCAAACTACAAGTTCTGCGAGCGGGTGCCCTTCTGAATGATGCTGGTGTATTCGTCCTCCCCATTCCCATTGTGTCCAATGCGACTCGAATGGGAATGGGGAATTTCTTTTTCCGGCGCCTGGCCGTAGGGACCGCCGGGGCCGTAATGACTCGGTAAGTCACCATTGCCTGGCGCTGGAAAATAAATTACTTCGCCGGACTCATGATGAGGCCCAAGGAATGCATGTCCAGTTAAGTTACACCTAGTGGCAGCCCTACAGATAAGGGGTGTATCGGCCGCTTTTACTCCCTAAAAATAGGCGAATACTCCAAAAAAATAAAAATAATGAAGACAAATACTCCAAACAAAAAATAGGAAACGGACCCATAAAACCTTGTGCTCCTGCTTTCACCCATTCAGTTCCATGGATATGTACGGACCAGTAGTGCACGTAGTACCAAAGGAAGAAACTACGATTATAACTGCCTGATCGGAAAAAGAAAACATGTATCTTTTTATGTGCATGAATATCTAGGTGCAAGGAAATAACATATTACAAAAAGATTTCCGTTTTCCAATTGAAACATTTTTACTTGCTTGTAAAATACTCCCTTTGGAAACGGGATGTACTTGTTTACTCCCTAAAAAATAATTTTACTCCCAACTGGGTATCCTGTTAGGCTCTGCAGCAAGCTTCCCGGATAGGAAGTGTCAGAGGGTCTCTGAAGCTACAACCCAGGATAAGGCAGCTGCCTGCATCTCACTCCTCAGCTTTGGGTCAAATGCCTTAAAGGACCCCACAAGCCCATTGAAGAAGCTGCCCCAATGAGCTTCTCACCCGACGTCCGCCTTAAAGGAAGTTTTCGAGCCAGTCGAGTTCCTCGAGCTGCATCCGACTGCAATGCTGACAGTTGTCAAGCCACAGGCACTTAGAGATATGATATGATATGATATGGCATTTATAATGCGCCTATAAAAAAGTGTTTCAAGGTGCGATGAGCTAAGGGAGGGGAAACAGAGGGATGACAGACGACGATCCTACTAGGCCAGGTGACATTGAGATCGTGCAAGTGCAGGGGAGGGGAGAAGCGGAAAAGTGTGGGCGGAGAGGGGAGGGGGCAGTGCAGTACACAAGATAACAGTAAAAATAAATAAAGACAATAAATGAAAGTGCGGCCAGCTGGTGGCAAGTTCAAGGGTAAGAGCAGACTTAAGGGGTCAAGTGCTAGTAGGGGCTGTAGGGATACAGAAACAGTCTCCGAGTGCAAGGGTTGCCAGGGGGCAGTGCAAGAGTGCAACTGGCGGGGAGGGGACCCGGGCCCAAGATCAGAGGGTAGCCAGGTAACCAGTGCAGTTTCAGATTCAGCCAGGAGATTAGCAGGGGAGAGGAGGAGAGAAAGCAGAAGCAAAGAGGAAGGTCTTGAGGTGCTTCCAGAACCGGAGATGGTTCTCCTCAAGTGTCAGAGAGGGAGGGAGGCTGTTCCAGAGGGAGGCCCCAGCAGAAGAAAGAGATCTACCACCAACTCGCTGCTTGGAGAAGTGACTGACCCTGAGGGAGTTTGAGGCAGATGAGCGAAGAGCTCGAGAGGGAAGATTTTTAGGAAGAGAGATTTGAAGGTATTGAGGTCCCAGGCCCCAGAAGGCCTTGTGGACAATGCAGAGGGTTTTTAACTTAATCCTCGGTGCCACTGGGAGCCAGTGCAGAGATTTCAGTCCTGGAGAGATATGATCCCTGGGCTTGAGGCCAAGGATAAGTCTTGCAGTCCTGTTTTGGATGTGTTACAGAGGGCGGAGAGTAGAGGCAGGCAGTTTTAGAAAGAGGCTGTTGCAGTAGTCCAGCCGATAGAGAACCAGAGCTCTGGAGACAGTGAGCTTCTGGGGGAAGGAGAGGAAAAGAAGAATACCTCTGAGGAGGTCAGGCTAATATTTTAACTCCTTAGAGACGTCGGAGATGTGAGGAGAGAAGGAAAGTGTGGAGTCAAAGATGACCCCAAGGTTTTGAGCCTCACAGGTGGGAGCAGGAAGAGGGCCAAGAGAGGCCAGCCAGAGAGTGACAGGAAAGGAGGGAACAGGTATGCCTATGAGGAGAATCTCGATCTTACTGGCATTGAGGCAGAGATCATTGGCGGCGCACAACTCCTGGATGGCGGACAGACAGCCAGAGATGAGAGAAGGAGAGGAGGTGGAGGAAGGGAGCCTGAAAATGAGTTGAGTGTCATCCACATAGCACTGAAAGTTGGGGCAGAGAGCGGCAATGCGGTGGTCAAGAAGTGCCAGGTATGGGTTGAACAGCCAGGGATAGAGGTTAGACCCCTGTGGAACACCACAGGTAGAGATAGAGACAGAGGAGAAGAAGGACCCAAGTTGGACCTGGGAGGGTCGATTGGAGAGGAAGGAGGTCAGCCAAGCCAGGGCCTGATCGGTGATACCCAGGTTATCACGGAGACAGTTGAGAAGGATGGCATGGTTGACCGTGTCAAAGGCAGAAGAGAGATCCAGTAAGATGAGGACACGGGGTGTTGGAATGGAGACGTCTCGACCAGTGCTTCAGAAATGCTTATCAGCACTGAGACAATGATTCCTGACCCCGAGCCACCATGTAGGCCATCCTGCAGTCATTTGTCCAGCTTCACTCGCCAAACTGTTTTACCGCCTGATACCCGCAGCTGACTCCCGTCTTGAACTCTGTCACAGAAACCTGCAAGGCACTGTTAAGCCAACTCGAACCTGTTGAGCATCAAGAACACCTACAGCACAATGTACATTGTGGTTCTATCCACCTGGCCCTTCCCAGAAGGCCCCTAGACATATTAAGAATGATTGCTTCCTTTGTGCTGAATCCAAGAAACCTTAAACTATTGTGGTTATTAACCATACCAACTACCCTCCTGTCTGTATTCAGAGTCCATCCATTTTCCTTCTTTGAAATTGTCTGTACTCTGCATTCTGTTACAGGGTGGGTTGTACTTCGTTGTGTTACTAGAACTGTCTTCTGTGATATAAATAAAGTAGACATTTTGATACAACTTGACTGGACAGTCCCTTTTATCATTGGGTAATAAATATATTTTCACTGTGTTGCAACTAACCAACGATCCAAGGCCTTTCGTAGAGAAGCCTGCCGTTCCGTCCACAAAATTGGACAAGGAGGTGCATATTTTGCTTGTTATTCCAATCTGTTGTGAACCCTTCTGGTGTACTAGAGGTGTGGGGCTGATTGATGGTTTAGAAACCAATATTCACCCCTGGACCATTGGTGCCCCGGAAGTTGATTTCTCTCAAAAGTATGGTTGCAGTTAACGTTTTGAACACTGGTCGGTGTTGTTAGATAATCATGGGTCTTGACATAGAGACTGATAGGACATGCAGGACAACCTTGCTCGTGCCTATGTCAAGAGAGGGGACTTTCCCACAGCACCAGGATTAATAAACCTAAGTTGCTGACCAGCCTCCAATCTTGGGTAGAAGAGAGGACGGCTGGGGAGGAGACCCCATGCGACGGGTTAGGTCCCATGCACCCGAATGAAGAAGACCTTCCGGGAGGGGTAGTGGAAGATGGCGAGGAAGACAGCACGAGTAGTGTTTCTTGTCAACCATTCCTCTGGGGGACACGCATGGTTTCTCAACACTCAGTGAGGTCAGGGGCTAGTGTGGCATCCCACAGGTCCCAGGCTTTGGCAGAGCCTTTTAGAGGCCCAGTAATTGTTCTGGCTGTTAACAAGGTAGCAGCTAGAAAGCTCCTGTTGGAGGAGAGGAGGCTAGCGCTGGAGGAACAAAAACAGCGGGACCCAGAGCTGCGCAAGATGGCACTTGTAGAGAAGAAGGAGGCCAACAGATCCACCTCAGTGAAAGCAGCAGTATTAGCTCAAACCAGGGTGCCCAAGATAAGCCCCGGCGCCACATCCCCAAAGATTTAGTGCAGACTTATCAAGTAGGGAAGGATACTTTTAACTGGTTTGAAGCTCTTGAGCTTGCTTTTCAGCTTCAGGAGGTGGACAAGGTTCTGTGGGGTGCAGCTCTGATGAGTCGCTTACCGACACCAGGGACTGATGCAATTCTTCAGTTAACTCCAGAGGAAAGGCCTGTTTATGAGAGCATGAAGGCGGTCCTCCTCAAGTAGTTCAGTAAAACCCCCAAACAGTATATCAAGAGCTTCAGAGAGCTCAGAAAGAAGAGTGGGCAGACATTCGAAGCGTTCACACACTTGTGGTTGAAATATCTGAGCAGGTGGGTGTCTGGTAGCAAAGTTGACACATTTAAAGGGATGTACAATTTGACTGCGTGTGAGCATGTCTTGAAGAATTGTGAGGGTGACCTACACCAGCATCTTGTGGACAAGACCCTAGGGAGCTTACAAAGGTTGCTGACAGGTTTGTAAACACTCAAGTCCAGAAAAATACTCAAGCGAGCACACATAAACCATACGAGAAATCCTCAGACAAGAAAAGTAACAAGGATGGGAAGGACACAGGAGCAACTCACTCCACTTCTAAGCCAGGTCCCCAAAAGAATGAAATGAAATCCCAAAACTTTAGTTCAGTCGTACACACGGAAAAGAAGAGTGCAGGCACCCCTAATACTGGGATACCTGCGTTCTCACAACCCAAAGGTTGTTTTGTGAGTAAGGAGCTAGGCCATAGAAAAGGGGATCCTGCTTAAACGGGCTTACAGAAGTAAGCCATAGTGAATGTTGGACTCATGGAGGAGGCCAAACATTATCGTGGGCCTCCTAGAGGAGTACCTCCCACTAGGCCAAGGAGTGGGTGAATGTGGATTGGTTACACTGAGTGGGAACGACACTGGGTCTCCAAAAGAGAAAACCGTTCCCAATAATACTCAATTGTTCTTGGAACATGTGTGCATCAATGGACATAAAACTCCTGCGGTCAGAGACACCGCAGCTAGCGTCACTGCTAACAGCAGTGAGTAAGGCCAGGATAGTATATTGATGGGCCTGATTGTAACGTCAGTGGGTTTGACGGAAAGAGTATGTGCCCCTTGGCTATAGTCAAATTCAGCTGGCAAGGTGAAACGACCCAGCGCCGTCTAGCGGTGAAAGACTCCATCCCTGGCCCATGTCTGTTGGGTAATGATCTTCCTGACCCCAAGATTGTCGCGGCAGATCCCAGATCAAAGGCCTAAGAGGCCGCCAGATTGAAGGCTATCAGCGCCTTAGGACCCGAGTGCTTCCAGAAGGCTTGTTGGAGGGACCGGCGTGGCCGGCAGCCCATGGTCCAGTTCCACTGACTGCTGAGTCGCCTACTCCTGCTGGAGAGGGGCCAGTTGCCAATGAGGACCCTACTTTGGTAGCAGTGACTTCGAAGTTGCCTGGCCTAGCACAGGAACCTGAGTTGGAGGACCAGGTGAGCTCAGATCTGAAGGACCTGCCCAAGCAGGATGAGTTTGCATAGGCTTTGGGCCCACATCAAACTGACTTCTTCAAAGCCCAGAAATAGTGGCCCACTCTGGCGGGCCCCTAGACTGATAAAACTGTACTGGGAGGATGGACTCCTGTACAGTGAGCCAAAAGACTCTGAGGGTGAGAGCGCCAGAAGGTTGGTGATATTGTATCCTGC
Source organism: Ambystoma mexicanum (assembly GCF_040938575.1). Classification (NCBI taxonomy): domain Eukaryota; kingdom Metazoa; phylum Chordata; class Amphibia; order Caudata; family Ambystomatidae; genus Ambystoma; species Ambystoma mexicanum. Next base: position 750,093,562 of record NC_090939.1, read on the forward strand.
TTCATCTGCTTTGGAAAAAAAATTCTTCTCGGCAAAGGGTGATGTGCGTTGACACTGTCAACCCGATGTCCCTCGAGAACCTCCGTCTTGGTTGATATCATCGCCAAGTACATATACCACGTGCATCGCACGTTGGCTTCAGTTCTGTTTATACGCCACCCATATGCAGAATTACCAACCTTATTAAGTGTCTTTAATTCATCAGAATCTAAAAGAGAGTAGTTTACTGGCTGGAAATTCTACAGCGGGGTAGCTTGGGAGAGTTGATGAGGAATACGTGGGAGGAACATCTAATCGAAAGAACGCTACCAGGGGTAAGTAACTTGTTCTTCGAATGGATTGTGTCCTGCCACGTATTCCTCATTTTATGATAGACTCCCAAAGCAGTATTACATTTTTGGAAGAGGGTGTATACATTTTTTAATTGTATTACTTGTCAAGGATAGAGCATAGAACTTTCCCTCATTGTTTGAGGTATCTAAACAATGATGTTTTATAAACGTATGAATTGTAGATCAGGTAGCTGCCTCACAGGTATCATTTATCGGAACTCCGCTCTGAAGCGCAGAGAAAGTTGCCATGCCCCCAGTGGAATGAGCCCATAAGCCTTCTGGGGGATCTTTTCCAGCTAGCCTGTAACATTCTGAAATAGCCAGTATTATCCAACTCGATCGAGTTTGTTTGGTAACCGATAAATCTATTTTATGTCCTGTCTATCCAATAAAAGGTTGGTCATGTTGTCGCAATTTTGACATTCTCAAAATATAGAAACTTAGAGCTCTCTCAGGATCAAACCTATAAAGTTGTTCCTCTTCCTTGCTAGGGTGATGTGGTGGAAAGAAAGTCAGAAGCACAATGCTCTGTGCTCAATGGTAATCAGAAACAATTTTTGGTAGGATTGCTGATTTGACCTTTAGAACAACCTTATCCTTAAAAAACATGGGAAACAGAGGTTTACATGTTAAGGCCTGCAACTCACTCCCCATTCGGGCTGACGTTAGGACCAACAGCAAAACAGTTTTGAGTGTGAGTAAGCTTAATGGACAGGAATGCAGCGGCTCGAAAGGAGCACAAATCGGAACTTTTAAGACTAAATAAAGGTCCGAGGTTGGGACTTGGAAAGGATTTGGTGGAAACACATTAGTGAGCCCCTTTAGAAGCTGAATTATTAAGTGTATTTTGGAATATGAAAAGGTGCGCTTGAATATGGAAAGCGCTGCTTGGTAACCTTTAATTGTTTCAATCTGGAGCCCCAGATTTGCCAAATATGATAAAAAGACAACACCTTAGGTGTATCACATTGGAAGGCTCTGCATCATTTTCCATACACCAGCTGCAGAATTTGTTCCAATGGCAGAGGTACAAGGACTTTGTTGCTGGCCGAAAACAAACCCCCCATTACGTAATCCGTGAGGTCCCAATCCTTATATCACAAACTCTTAGAAACCATGCGTGAAGGTTGAGTGTCTTGACCTCTGGAAGGAGAACCTGACCCTCCTCTTGCAAGAGAAGGTCCTCTCTTTGTGAAAGACGTATTGGAAGGCAGATGGACATGTCAGAAGGTATTGGTACCACGTCCTCCTGGCCCAATACAGAGTAATTGGGATCATGGATTTCCCAAACTTTCCCAACCTCCTGATGACTTGAGAAATGACGGGGACTGGAGGAAAGGCGTACAGGAGTGGAAACTCCCAGTCCACTATGAACGCGTCTACTAGAGCTCCTCTTGAGGGAAATTCCCTGGCGCAGTACAATTCGCACTTCTGGTTGACACTGGTCGCAAACAGATCCACTTGAGGGGTTCCCCAAAGGGTGAAGATCTCTTTAAGGACTTCCCGAGCTAGTTCCCACTTGTGGGTGACTGGGCTCTGCCTGCTCAGAGCATCCACCACCGTATTCTCCTCTACGGCTAGGTGAACCGCTAATAGGGAGATTCCTTCTTAAATTGCCCAGAAACAGAGCTGCATTGCCTCTCTGCACAGTGGTAGTGACCCTACACCTCCTCTCTTGTTGAGGAGGTATTACATGGCCATTGTGTTGTGATCATTATCAGGACATTTTGGCCCTGTAAAGAGGGCAGAAAGGCCTTCAGCGACAGTCTAATTGCACTTAGCTCCAAAAGGTTGATCAACGACCAATGATTGTCAAATCGTTGGCATGTACTCCCCACCATGTAAGTGAGGCGTGCGTTACTACTGTTATCTCCGGCCATGGTTGCCTAAAGGTTTCTCCCTTCAGAGTGTTGTCCTCAAAGGCCCACCACAGGAGATCCTGTGTGACCCTGTTCGGAACCTGAAGTAGATCTGACATCCTGCCTGAGAATTGAGACCACTGTATCCTGAGAGCCCATTGAAGGGATCTCATTCTCAGGCGAGCCTCTGGCATCAGGAAAATCCAAGATGTCATGATGCCGAGCAATCTCAAAAAGTCAAAGGCTGGAAGACGCTGGGCATTCTGGAATTTGGTTACCATCTGCAGAATGTGTTGAGCCCTCACCTCTGGTGGCAAGGCCTTTCCCAGAGATGCATCCAGGACTGCTCTGATGAACTGGAGTCTTTGAGATGGTACCATGTGGGATTTCTTGTAATTGAGGGAGAAGACCAGGGGGTGTCAGGTTACACTGAGATGTTCCATGACTTGTTTGGGTGAACATGCCCTGATCAACCAATCATCCAGGTAGGGGTAGACATGAATCCCCCCTCTCCTGAGACTCGCTGCCACCACAGCCATTAACTTGGTGAAAACCCTCAAGGCAAAGGTCAGCCCGAATGGCAGAACTCAAAACTGATCGTGCAAACCGCCAATGACGAACCTCAGGTAACTTCCTGTGCTTGTGATGAATTGGCACATGAAAGTAAGCATCCTGAAGGTCCAATAATACCATCCAATCCTGGAGCTGGAGGGCCTGAAGGATCTGCGAAAGTGTGATCATCTTGAACTTGTCCTTCCTGAGGAACTTGCTCAAGTATCTCAAGTCCATGATAGGTCTCAGTCCTCCGTCCTTCTTGGGTTATAGGAAATAGCCAATCTCCATCACAGGTACTGGTTCTATAGCACCTTTTTCTAGCAAGGTCAAAATTTCCTGCAACAGGAATGGGTCTGGAACGTTGAGCGAATGGCTTCCCGGTGGATGATCCTGAGGTCCTTGTATGAAGGGGAGGCAGTAACCTTGGAAAACTGTTTCCAGTGCCCATGCATCCGAAGTAACACCTTGCCATTATTTCAAATGCTGTGACAGTCTGCCTCCCACCGGGTGTCATGAGTCAAGAGCTCAGAGAGGTTTTGAGGCAGCTGAAGGAGCGGCTGATGGTAAAAACACTGCTGATTTGGCAGGCTTTGAACCCCTCCCTCATCCACCATGAGGGAATCTTCTTTGACCTCTTTGACCAGCCTGTCCTCTTGCTCTTCGATCTGAGGAATAGTAACAAAAGGACTTACCCTTCCAAGATGATCTGCTGGGGTGAAAAGGCTGTGGCTGTCTGATAGCGGCACCAAGGGACTTGGCTGCCGCCTTTGAGGTCTGCAGCTTCTCAAGGCTTTTGTCAGCCTTATTACCAAATAAGTGCAAGCCATCTAAGGGCATGTTGAGGAGTCTAGATTGTACATCAGGTGCAAACCCTGACTTTCTCAACCACGCAAATCTGTATATGACATTGATTGCCGCCATGGCCCTGCTGATGCTGTCAGCAGCGTCCAGACTTGATTGCAGGGACTCAGGTATCATGTAATAATGTCGCCACAAAAATCTCGCCATGCAAATATATTGCCAAAAATGGCCGTTTTTTGTGGCGACATTATTGCATGGAACATGTGGGGGACACCCCCGTAACCCCCAAACTTTTTTTTTTCTTTTTTTTTGCCCCGGTCCCCATATATATGGTCACCCAAATAATATTGCCACAACATTTTCCCGGCGATATTATTTACGGCGACCCTATATATGGGGATATTATTACCTGATACCGAGACTCACACATGTCCTCCTTACCAGGTTCAGGAAGCCGTCTCTCTTTTCTCACCTTCAGGGATGCCATCTGCCGCCATCTCTATGCAGTCTCACAGGGTGAATGTACATTTTGCTAATGCACAGGTTGAGTTAGCAGATTTCAGGGCCATGCTACCTGCAAAAAAGACCTTTTTTGCCAAGGAATAAAACAAGTTTATCATCCCTATCTGGAGGGATAGTAGGGCACGCAGCTTGCTTAGAGGCGGATATAGCTGCCTGAACCACTAAGCTTTAGATAGGTAGCCTGGGTCGCTACTGGTTGGCCTGTATTATCTGGTGAGGATTATTTTTACTGCAAGACTAGATTCTGGAACCTCCCAGTTCATCATTACTTTTCTCTGAAGAACTACATGAAAAGGCAGAATCGGGTAATTTTGTGGACCCTTCTCCAAAATATCGGTGAGATGATCCTGCTCAAATGGTGGAGCAGGTCTAGTCCAACCTAAAAAGTCTACACCCTTAGTCATCAGACTAAGGATGCATCAGCATGTTCAGCTGGATCTGGTTTCCCAAAATCTAATTCAGGAGAGGTGTCGACCCCCTAGCTGTTTCTAAAGAATCATGCAGTTCCCTGATCCTGGTTTCATCTGGGATAAAACAATCTGGAACATTAGGGATATTCCCCTGTGAATAGGAGGATCTAATTGAAGGCCAAATGGTGCAGTCTCATCTGATGTTTCATATCCCTCATAAATAGAGGTTAGAGACTTGAAAAAGTCATTTTCTGGTAAGGGTTTCTAGATATTTTCCCTTTCCATAGGTTTTTGAGGTAAAGTCTTTGACATACCAACTGCTGGAGTCAATATTTTCGGCTTGGCTACTATCAACACTTTCGGCGTCGATGGCGTTGACAGTGTCTACGCACAAGGCATCGATGGAATCGCAGTTTAGTCTTTGACGTGTGTTCGAGGGACTCGATCCTCGACCCGACAAAGTGTTAGACAATTTCTCATCTCATCGAGTACTCGAAATGTCTCGAGGTGTTTCAGGCTTCTGACCCAGGCTCGAAGGCGTGCACGTTTTTGCTTTGGCTTTATGCTTGTCTTCAACTGAAGCATGGCCATTACATGGAACAGTGGACAAAAAACCAAAAGGCTAGTCAGGAGCTGATGAAACACAGGCACGACCAGAAGGCCATAGTGACAGTTTATACTCCAGGCCAGTGGGTGTGGATTATGGAAACTGTCACACCCAATGCCCTTCGGTACAAGTGGACTGGCCCTTACTGTGTGCTTGAAAAGGTCAGCAAGGTAAATTATCTCATTGACATGAAAGGACCTAAACAGATGTGCCCAGTCTTTCACATCAACCGGCTAAAACCCCATTATAGCTGGGATGACTTGGTCATGGCTCTAGTGACAGATGGAAAGACTGAGGAGACCGATCCCTTCCCACAGCTCCTGCACACTGATGCCACAGATGGGTCAGTTGAAGGTGTCAACCTTACAACAGACCTGTCAGAACAGCAACTGTTTTCTCAGACTCTAGGTCGCGCTGATTGGTGCACCCATGATATGGACATTGGAGACAGTAAGCAGATGAAGAGCAGGATTCACTGGATGTTCGATAAGGTCAGGGACACCAGCAAGGAGAAAGTTTCCAAGATGTTGTCCCTAGGAGTGATAGAGCCATCCCACAACCTCTAGATTAGCCCACTGGTACTGGCCCTTAAAAAAAGACCAGTAGTGGGAAGACTGAAGTCTGCTTTTGTGTCGACTACAGAGGTCTCAACTCTTTTACGAAGACAGATGCTCACCCCATTCCTCGGGCAGATGAGCTCATTGACAAGCTTGCCGCTGTGTACCTTTGACCTCACGGCAGGGTACTGGCAGGTCATCTTGACAGATAGACCAAGAGAGAGGTCAGCCTTTTCAACCTAATCAGTTCAGACTGAAGAATGCCCCTGCCACTTTTCAGCAGATGGTTAACCAGGTTTTGTCTAGACTGGAAAACATCAGTGTTGGCTATTTAGACAACAATTCTGGGTTAAGTCACAACTGTGAGGATCATTTATACCACCTGAAACAAGTGCTTGAGGCATTGCAGAACGCAGGTGTGACTGTTAAGGCCACAAAGTGCCAGATAGCGCAGGGCACAGTGACTTACCTAGGGCCACCTGGTTGGTGGAGGTAAGAAACAACCTCTCGAAGTGAAGATACAGGCTCTAAAGGATTGGGATATGCCCACCACACAGACGCAGGTGAGAGCCTACCTACGTCTGACTGGGTACTACCGGTCATTCATCAAAGGGTATGGGACCATTGCCATGCCCCTGAAAAATGTAACTTCCAGAAAGGTGCCAAAGAAGGTAACTTGGAACCCTGCCTGTCAAACCTCCTTTCAGGATTTGAAGGACGGATTGTGCAGGGCCCCAGTTCTGAAAGTGCCAGACTATGGTCAGGGATTCATTATACAGACAGGCGCCTGTGATTTTGGGATTGGAGCAGTGTTAGCTCAACTGAACTCTCAAGGGGTAGAGCAACCTGATGCCTACATTAGCAGGTGATTGACTAAAAGGAACTGGGCCATTGTTTTAAAGGAGGCTTACACAGTTATGTGGCCAGTAAAGAAGCTGAAACCTTACATCTTTGGGTCGCACTTTACTATCTAAACAGACCACCGGCCTCTTCGATGGTTAATGCCATGCAAGAGAAGAACGTTGGGCCATATCGCTACAGGGATTAGGCTCCCAGCATGGAAATGCAGATGACCTCAGCCGGTACTTTTGCCTAAATAATGAACGAGAACATCAGTAGGGTGGTGGTTCAAATGTTGAGGCTGGGGTGCATATGAGGAATTTGACCATCCACACGGAGGGTGTACGCTCACCTGGGCTTTTATGAAATGTGTAATTAAGTGGAATGATGGTAGACCAACCTCAAGAAAATGTGTGGGGCTGATCCACACATTATCCTATGCTCACACCTTGAGAAAGCATAGACCTGTGCACTCCAGGCTGGTCAACGCCTACAGGCACCGTCCGCCTGTCATATTTAGTTGGAATGTGACAGTCGAGGAATGCACAAAGTCATCTCCAGGAAGGGGGAGGGCTAACCTTCCCCCTGTCATGGTCAGCCTAATTAACTGACAAAGGCTCCATGGATCTGCCCTGCTCTTTTGTTAGGCCCTGCAGCTGGTGGCAGCGATTATCATACCAACAAGGGCTGTTTCAAACAGGTCCACACAGGACCTGACTGAAGAGGATAATAAAGGGGGAGGAAACCCAACAACCTTTCATATGCAACTGTGTCAACCTGAAGCCAGCTCCTGCCTCTCAATATCGATGGCACTAAACTGTCATGTCTAGGTCTGTTGTTTACAGTAGGCCACTCTGCTAGGGAGACCCCATTAATAAGGTACAGGAATGTGGTTTGTATGAGCCAGAGAGTCTGGTTTCACCGCAGCTTCAAGGGAGACCTGCCGCTTTAATCAGGAACCACTGAGAGACCCACTAACCAGAGAGACCCTTTCATCAACAGACAGGAAAATGGGTTGGAATAAGTATCACAATGTAGTGTGGCCTGAGGCCTTTCTGTTGAGAGAAGGATTGTGCCATTTTAGTTCTGGGGCACACCTTGTTCCTGTTTTCACCCCTTTACCTGTCCTTTAGCAAAGCACTCTGGTTAAGACCTCACACATACATGGGGCATCATTACGACCCTAGCGGAAGACCACCATGGTCCATGCCGGTAAGTTACCGACTCCGCCATGGAGAAAGGGGGAATTACCACCCTATTCCAAGGATGGCGGGGCAGTAATTCCCCCTTCCTCCATGGCCTTTCCCCATTCCCATTTTTTCCCCATAGGGCTCAATGGGAATAGGGAAGGCGCTAAGTACGGTGCCGCAAATTGCGGTACCGTAATTAGCACCAAGGTCCCTTTGCGGGTCCCTACTTTTACGAGGTCCCCGCAAAGGGACCTCGTAATTAGGCGCTAATAGGTTAATGGCGCTGCAGCCTTTTACGGCGCCGTTAACCCATTAGCGCCTGGGTCGTAATGAGGCCCATGGACTTGTTGGTAGGTACCCCATGACTGGTTCATTAGGGTAGGCTTAACCTACACCAATCACTGTGATCCATTTGGCTTTCAAAGAGGGCCAAGCCCCTCTTTTGGCAGATCATCTGACGAGTTTACCAGAAGTAATAAAGAAGAATGCAACCTTGGACGCTGGCTGAAGGTACTGTCTGCCTTCTAGGCCCGACTAGTCTGAAATATGTGTCTGGGGTTACTGTTGGTACATTTGTTCGAAAGGAGGATTGCAATGGCATTTCTGTGTTGGACTGCTCAAGTGGGCGGGACAAAGACTGATATGCAAATAGTTATTCCTCCTTTGTGAAAGGCACAGTAAGCTAAAACATGTGGCTGCGGACTCTGAGTGGGCACATTCCCAGAGAACAGGTTATCATGCCGTGTTCTTTCTTGCACAGGGGCGTCCTGACCTCTTTTTGTACATTGTGGTTCTGTCTACCTGGTCCTTCTGAGAAGGCCCCTAGAGACATATTAAGACCCATTGCTACCTATGTGCTGAATCCAAGAAACCTTAAACTACTGTGATTATTAACCATACTGACTACCCTCCTGTCAGTATCCAGAGTGTATCACTTTTCCTTCTTTGAAACTGTCTGCCCTCTCCATTCCTTTACCAGGTGAGTTGTATTTGGTAGTGTTGCTAGAAATGTCTGTTGTGATATAAATAAAGCAGATATTTTTGATACAACCTTGACTGGACAGTACCTTTGATCATTAGTAATAATTGTATTTCCGCTGTGTTGCAACTAGCCAACGATCCACGACTTTTCAGAGATAAGCCTGCCGTTCCGTCCACGTTACCAAAATTGGACAAGTATGTTTATCCTTTGCTTGTTATTCCAATCTGTTCGGATCTCTTCTGGTGTATTAGACGTGTGGGGCCGAAAGATGGTTTAGAAACCGATATTCACCCCCTGAACCATTGATGCACCAGAAGTTGATTTGTCACACAGGGAGTTTGTGAAAGGGATACATTGGCATACACGGTGCCCTGCACAGAAAGAGCACACTTGATTTTGCTCACATAACACCCTATTTAAAATGTTTGTACACGACACAGAACAACCTACTTACAGCACAAACACATTAACGTTTTCTGATCCCGTAGGCCCACTCCCAGACAGCACTGCTACACCAGGCCAATCCCCTGATATTCTGTAACATAACCTCACTTGCATCAGAGGTCAGACATTTAAAAACCTGCCTCGGCTCTGGATCATATCACCTCTTCACACTGAATCAACTGCCAACTTACCTGCATCCTGGAATTTACCAAAAAAAAACTTAGACAACAACTTCAGTCCTTCAAGCGACCAAATGCCCATTCCTGTTTAACGAAAATCCCCAGCTCGCCGATAGATATCCATTCTTCTTCACGTTATGCTTTTGACTTAGTCTACTGGTTGTAAAGGTACGTGCCACTAAACAAACAGTGCCATCGACTAACAACCTTTCCCAAACAACCTTTCCCAATCCTGTATCATTACCCTGACTACACCCAAGGTACCAACAAGCCCTACTGACTGTACCTACCGCACACATGTATGCCATTCAAACTCCAGGTCCTGTTATTAGAAGTATGAAGCAGGATGTCATCACCCCTGTAGTATGAGTTCTACTGAAAAATCAAAGAATCTAAAAAAGGTACTCTGCACTGGGTGTCAGGAAGTGAGCAGTAATACAACACTGATATGCAGCTCGTCAATGGGGAAAGTGTAATTCATTAAAGGGTCCTTGGAAGAACAAGTATGGGAGTGTTCTACTTTCAAAAGTGACATGTTCACCATCAGAGTTTCTGAAAGGGATGAACAGAAATGTAGGAGAGAGCAGTCGAGAGAAATCTGCTTTTTAAGGTTATCAGAGAGGCTGGATGTTTAGGGTTCATAGCCTAAGTCCTGGCCCTCAATTTTGATGAATGTCTTCCTTATTCAGTGAGAAGCGTAAAGAGAAAACAATGCTAGGCTTAATGAGGCCAGTCATGACTTAAGCCAGGTTTGGAAGGTGGTCTGGGCAAATCTCTCGAAAATGAATCTGATAATAATCACTGTGCGGCCCTAAAAATGCAGATGCTCTGCAAATATTTGCAGACGGCTGGACTTCACATTTTTTAAACTAAGCCCTTTGATAGGCCAGACACCCCATGAAGCAGTTAATCATTTTATTAAATATAAAAAACACACTCGTCCAGGCCAATCAGGCTTAGTTATAGAACAGCATGCACCAGGGCCCAGTCACCAGCATGACTGCAGGCTGACTCCTTCTAATATATATAAAGAGGTAATCCTTCTTCTGTATTCACCCCAGCCATCGTGATTCGTGAGTGAACTAGTAACATTGCAGAAGTGATAACTGGATGAAAATAGTTAATGTGACAGTGGCGTTTTACCGCTTTTACCGTTAACACTTTACTTCACATGACATGACAAATGCAGCTAAAATCCAAACCTTTGCAGAATGACGAACAAGTATGAAAGTAATGCCCACAATCATTGTCTGTAAATTTGCCTCATACAAATGTCGTATGGCTACCCTGAAAGCCTGATCAGAAGGTACTGTTCTGTGAGTCAATGAGTCCAGCCTTACTGAGGAAATCCTTGAACAATGTGTGCTTCCCAAGTGTGTCAGCATTGTAGCCAATGGATCTATAACTCCTAAAATATGTTCTACGTAATGCGCCAATGGAGCCATCTGAATGACACTTTAATAGTTATAGCGTCAAACAATCAGTGTTCATAATCCATGCTCCCCTGCATATTAAGCAATCAGTGTCCATAATCCGTGGTATCCTGCATATTAAACAATCAGTGTTCATAATCCATGCTCTCCTGCATATTAAACAATCAGTGTCCATAATCCATGCTCTTCTGTTTATGATATATTCTCTCCTGCATATTAAACAATCAGAGTGCATAATACGTGCTCTCCTGCATATTAAACTATCAGTGTTCATGATCCATGCTCTCCTGCATATTAAGCAGAGCTCATAATTCGTGTTCTCCTGCATATTAAACAATCCGTGTCTATAATCCAACATTCACATAACATAGGGGATCGCCTATGCATTTCCGACATTGGCCCGTCGGTATGTACAATTAACTCCAATCTAATCAAGCTGCATCCACACTATATACGTAATAAGAAAGCATAAGAAAAAGAAGAAAGAGAAAAAACACAAAAACCACAAAAGTATGGCATGTTCAAAAAAATATTTTCATAATACACTGATTAATGTGTTTATATGCTTTTGTACGGTTTATACCTATCCGTGTCCTATACTGTAGCGATCTGTATGGAAAAAAATGCATATTAGATAACATAATAATTAAAACCTCATACTGCCTTCATAAATACATACAATCCTGATGAATTATCAATAGCTAATAACCTGTGCACTAGAAATAAAAAAGACAAAAGAAGGCTATCTTTCCTGTAAATCAAAAGAAAAGAAGACACTAACTCTAATCATCAACACGTGGGTTTTCTAATAGATAAAATGGCAAAACACCATCTTTTAGCTGTTTTACCTACAGTAAATCATCGCGGTCTCGGATCACGGTAAAGACGCCAGTCTTAAACTGTTTGTTGGTTACCTTATTTTACTGCTATGAGCTATTAGCCTATGAGGATGGTTGCAAAGAGGTGTATTATTGTGATCATTTAGGTGGAATGTTTAGCACTATCACGAAACACTTATTAATGAATGCACACAGTATGAGTGACAAGATTGTTAAACAAAATTGAATCTCGCGATCCATTTCTTCACTCACTAATAGAGCAGAGACGTTTACTTCACCATAACTCCAACACCAACATTTCAATTAGCACTACGTGCCAACATGCTTCTTTCTATTCCTTGGATGGTTTTCGGCTGCAGCTTGCAATGCGACATGCAATGTCTCCATCTCAACATGGAAAGCTTTTGAAGTTGTCTGCACTTGCTTGATTTGTGGCTCAGTACAAGCGGGACTCTAGATTTTCCTCGAGCAATAGCATTTTCCACATACGGCGTTCTACAATGTCAACCTTTATTGGACTATATTTTACACAATTCTGACAGACCTCTGTTGAAAAAAGATGTCTTTTTTGCAACATGGTTAGTTATGATGTTGTTGTAATGTTTCCAGGCCTGTCATTTTCTCGTTGAACCTGTTTTGTGATGTTGACGACATCTTGTACTCATTGCGATGAGAGGTCTGGCGAAAAGGGCCGGCCACTGGGTCATTTGGCAAATCCTATAGCCCACTTCCACAACGGCTTGAGAGCTCAAGGCAACCTTCCACGTCACCACCCGTCATGCCGGCACAGTTTGATTTATCTTATTGCAGTCAATCCCGGGACCAGAGAAAGGAAAGATAAAAGACACAATCGGATAAAAACAAGTGCGGGCGCTCACTATCAGGATGAGTGAACAAAATGAATTTGGGTAGAGAAGCAACATGTGCTGGTTTCACATGCTTGGCCCTGTATCCACAACGCCCTATGCTTAGTAGTTACATGGGTGAGTGCTGTATGACAGCAATGTGGAATAGTCACACCAACAGATATGATTAATCTCTCCGGGCACAGTCATTCCCATAGGGAACGGTCACTCTGTCTAATAAACTTTGTATTAGTCGGCCAGTCAATCGGGCAGAGCCCCCTCTCGGAGGACCCACCACCCCATTATGCACAACCAATCCAATTAGAAATCCTGCCCACCCTTTAGCAGTCACCCCATCAGTCAGTAACAACCCATCCCACCCAACACAATCCGCTGTATCAGACATTGCCATACCTCTTTCCCCCACTCAACCAGGCATAATTACCCCCACAACAGCCATCAATCACAGTCACGCCATTCAGGTTTAGACCCGGCACATTGCCTCACCCACCATCAGCCCACTGTTATCCACATTGGGAAGCACCGCCATAAAAGGCGTAATCATCCCATCATATGCAGTCCCTCCTTTCAGTAGCCCCCACCATCAAGTGCCGAGTGAATGAGAAGCATAGAAGAAAGAGTAAGACAGAAAAGGGAGAAGGTGAAAGGGTGGAGAAAAGAATAGGAAAGAAAAGAAACATGAAGCTAGAAAGATAGGAGGCAAGAAAGAAAAAAGATAGAAAGGATGAAATAGATAGGAATAGAAAAAGGAGGGTGGCCAGTTAGAAAGACTGACAGAGGGGCCAGGTAGGGGACACCAGGCTAAAACACTGTTAGTTCCTTGCTCTCGACCCTTGGAGGCACTGCCCCAAACATGGGAGTGCTTAGAGGTATTCTAGGACAAGTTAAACCTTGAAAAGGTAGAAGTATAAAAAGCCGAAGTGCATATCAGTAAAATAGAGCAGGTTCCATGCGATATGCCAACAAAAAAAGCTCCAGTGTTTGAAGTATCCTCTGTTGGTATTGTATTAATATTTTATTTTATTTTTATTTAGTTCCTAAGAAGTTTTACAAATATAGACAATCATAACAGCAATCATATCGTACATCAATATTTACAAAACAATCTACAAGTATACATATCAATCCCTATAGCAAATCCGTCATCAATAAATACAGAACAATATCTAAAATACAATTTCATTTTGAATTAAAATTTGATTTCATCCTCCAAATCTCTAAAATACATTGCAGAAACTAAATCATCAACGCACCTACCCAAAAGCCCATGCATTGCACTGTCTCTGATTTATAAACTCAGCACAACAAACATACCTATAATGGATAAATAATACCTAATTTACTTCCCATCAGGTTTTTCAAGAAAACATTTGCTAATAATTTGCCACAGCCTAAACAACGCAATTTGCACAGCTTCACAATCTGTGTTCAGACAATAATCCGGGGACTCAATGAACTTAATGGAATCGTAACAGCCTACATATTTCCCCATTATACACATGTAATTGGAAGTCAACTGTGTACATTCCATGAAGACATGTCGTGCTGTCTCCAATTTACCATAAAGTCAACAGATTCGGCATGTTCTCTCTTCCTTGGGCATTTTGATACATGCACCTTGGGTAACCAACAAAGGGAGTTCATTAATGTGAAGGCGAAGTCTAAAACTCTGCAATGCTGGGCTTGGGCACCGCAACACCTAACGGTGGGGTTTTAAAAGCTCATGTATGACCATAGCCACATATACATAACTCCTTAGTGTGTAAAGATGTTTGTAATCACGCACCCAGTCCCATTTCTGCATTTTGGCCTGTAAAGACTGGAGGGGGTATCTGTAATTCTGCCCCCTATCTGGTAGGCTAAAGGCACAGAACAACCCCAGCAAGGCTCTGAATTTGGTAGCTCTGGCCGACCAGCCAGGCTTAAGCTTTCAGGGGGAGATGCAGGCAGGTTCTTAAGTACAGTGTTTCCCCCAAGCCCGCACAAAGGAATGTCCACACACTATGTTAGGTGATAACACAGCTTCTTTATATAAAATAATGTTCAGGAACATATGCACATATAAATAATAACACTTTGTACTTAGGAATACTTTTTCAAAAAATGGTAAAAATGGTACCACACACTACTTAAATCCAGTAATAACTGCACTAACTGCAGACAGTTTTAAATGGCAGGTGAATTCTTAAATAAGGTGTAACCAGCATAGAATAGAAAAGAAAGGCAGGTTAGTTATGAACAGTGGCAGAATTCTTTCTTTAGACTAGACAAGTAATTCTGCGTGAGGTCCCCCCCCGCCCCCGCACCTCTGCAACCTGTAATGGAAAACGTTAGGGAGTAACTTATGTTGTCTTTTCCAGCCCAGTCCAATATTGTTCAATTATGTTGTGCTTTCTTTTAAAAGGTTCTACCCCCCCAAAGTACCAGAGAGGCCACAGGAGAACATGATCCAAGATAAACCTGGGACCCCTGGATGACTCCTTAGGCTAGAAGATGCTCTTCCTCATCACAGTATGTTTGGCGCCTTGGCAGGTGAAGTGGCAGAGTTTCTCGGCTTTATTCGACGATTCCCTCCGGGATGGTCCCCCTTTGAAAGAAGGTGCCACTGGGATGCCTAATCCAAGAATAAAAAGGAACCAAAGTCTTTCAGAATGGCATCAGTTTGGCTCTTCACAGTGCTCTCCTTTGCTCAAATATTTCTCTGACTGTAGAAGTCCTTTGAGGAAGAAACTCTCTGTGGTCTTCTTAAAGGCTTGGTGGATAAATATAAGACCCCTTGGACCTTTCAATGACTTCTGGCAGCGACGGGTGAATAGGTCAGTTTTGGTGTCAGGTTTCGGAATATACTGCGGTTTTCCGACTTTCGGTTCTTTCTTAGGTACTGCAGCCGCAGCATGGACCTCTGGACGGCTTCTGGCGACATCGACTGGACCACTGGAGTGGACCCCGGGCCCTCACCATGTCTGTACCCTCGGGACGACTTTGATAGCTTCTGGTGACGGAAAACCCACTGGCAGACTTTCCACAGCACCCAATGGCTCTGGGCTCTCTATGGTGGGAAACATTGTCAGTGGTGACTGCAAGGATGTCCTTTCAAATGTTCTTAGGCAGTTTGGAACATTTACAGCTCTGGGTGTCCAGCAGCACTATGCCAGGGTACTCCCTCTTCTGGGTGGTAGACTGCAATGGCTTCAAGCAGTCCCGAAACACACCTCTGGACCCTGGGTGACCCCAATGGACTTCTCTGGCTCGAGATGTCCGGAACTCCTTTTCTATACTTCGACGACCCCTTCCCCGGACGGCAGGCATACAGGACTGTCTTCCAGGATACTTCGATTAAGAGCAGCTTTGCACGATGGTCCCCCGTAGCTCGGGCAGAGATCCCCTTTGCAGGTCCTCTCTGGATCAGTCCTTGGGAGACACAACAGCCTTAGGATTGTTGAAGAAATGCAGCAGCAGACTTCTCTTCCAGCTGGGCTTCAAGGAGCAGCTTCTTCTTGCTAAGCTTCGACTTCAGCTACTGAACAAATTGGTAAGTGAGAGGTCCCCAGATATACACATCTGTCCCTCATTCACTCTGGCTGAGCCAGGCTCAGTCAGCCAATCACGCAGTAGGGCATTTATGCAGGCAGGCAGCAAAACAGGCTCCCAGGCATTCAGGCCATTCACTCCACCCAGACACCCATAACAAAAGATGTGGATTGGGGCAAGTACACAGCCTTTCAGCACACTACACTGCATTCATGTCACTTTCAGGCAAGGCTGTCTCATTTGCTGTGTCACACACACAGAAACCAGACACCCACAACAGAGAATGTGAGTTCCCTTCAGATTCCATTCACACAAGTTCCCACCCCTAGCGTGTACCCACAACACACAACACCTGGAAAGGCTCCAGTCAGTCTGACAGGAGGCAGCCCCAGAGCCATATATGGTATTTCCACCCAACATCCAGTCAAGGGGAAAGGGAACAACAGAGATATATATGATGTTTCCACCCAACAGCCATTCAGGAGGAGGGGGCAGAGTCAGGGCTTCCCAGGACTTTGGGAAACAAGGTAAACGGCAATAGAAAACAAGAGGCCACAGGGCTCGTCTTGCCTTCTGTCAGGAATCCATTGATTCCTATGGCAGGGCCTGGATGTCCCAAAATGGAGGCTACTCAGAGCCACCGTCGAGTCAGCATGTAGCTGCCACCAGCCCATACCCTGCTCTCTGGACAACACACGGGTGCCCATAAACATACATAAGGGGTACACGGGTGTAGCCCCACCCATGGGTACCATGGAGGTATCCCATAGGTGATGTTCACCAAAAGATAAGAATGAAGAGGTGCACTGCCAGAGGTCCAGGCGGCACCTCAGTGGCAGAAAACATAGAGAAAACATACACAGAGAAGTTGTAGGACAAGGACAGGAGGCACTGTCCCTCGATAAGGCATTTCCAGCATCAAATGGCCTTAAAGATTTTTTCAGGATCAGGAAACACGTACCACTATTACAATCTGGGAACCAGTCAATTTTAATAAAGCACTTCAAATTCAATTTCCCAAACCCAGCCGTACCACACTTGCCCCAAATATCAGTCCCATAGTTTGTGGACAGCAATCCCAAAAGAGGGCATAAAGGATTAACTTTTGATTTGATGTACAGGATCCACCGGTGTATTAAGACTTGTGTACTTAACGCAACCAGACCAAATTCTAATTGCAAGTAGGCCATGGAGGTAGACTGAGCCAGATAGAGCAACCTTCTCCAAAAATGTCCCTCCAGAACATCCAACCATAGTAGATCACCCATAGCCAAGGGCTCCAGACCATACAAAATGGCTGGACAAAAGCATTGATTGTACAGTTTAAGTATTCTCCCCAGGTAATAGCGTGCAGTCTGCTTAGCAAACTTGTATATCCGCTGAGTAAATTGGCGGTGCTTTAACTTTTTTCCTCTCAATGATAACAGCATAACTTCCACTTGCCATCAAATCTAAGCTTCTTAGATATGGGTAATAATCTACCTACTCTATATTGCCAGTTTCAGCAACCAATGTAACCCGGTTTACCTTATGGCCCGAAACCAGCATAGATTTAGTTTTAATCAAATTGATGACAAGATCATTTTCTTTAGAGTAATCCACAAGAACCTCAAATTTAGCATGAAAACCCTCACGTCCGATCCACAAGGACAAAATCGTTAGCATAAAGCACACCTCACAAAAACCTAAGATTATTAAAGATAACACATTTAACTGAAGAGGATTGCAAACACATTTACTCGTTTTACCCCCTTTACAAAGAACGGTATGTAGCATGAAAAATCAAATGATAGTGGAGGATAAAGATATAGTCGACTTATCCATTTTACTGAAATCCTCTAACACTATTATTTCACGAATCAATGATAATGGGGAAATCAGACAGGTAGATCTTAGAGGCCCTGCTGGGTACATTTGTTATGAATTATTATGTCTCCGGTAGATCGGCACAACCGCTTCAGGAAACAGTGGATGATTTCTCTAAATCTAAAGCGGCTAGGGTAGACCTTAAATTACCTGTGAAACCTGCTGGAACATCGCCATTAAAGGTTACAAATTCAACTGGAAATATCCCTAAGAACCTAGCTCCTCCCGTCACTTTTAATGACAATGATGCATAGAATAAACGGAGTTCGTTTGTAAAATTAGTGGAAATTAATCCCACTAATGACAGTCCTTTCTTAAATAGAACTAGACTGTTAGCATTATGGAATTCCATTCCTCGTCTGTCTATGCTTCAAAATGAGGATATGCAGAGATTGGAATTACCTAAATGTATAGCTCAACTAATTGGGTATTGCTAGAATTTTCCTCCCCAGCAGTTACAGCTTTATTGTATTCATATTCAGAGTTGTTAGGATATAATCTTATTACAAGATATGATGAGCCATCCATGGCCCATAATGATTATTTGCAAAATACTAAACTGTGTACTGTAAAATAGAAAGAGGGGCGTCATATACAGTATACAAATCAAGTCAATGGTAATGGGCTTTCGTCTAGTACCAATTGACCGTGCATTTATTCCACCTCATTTAAATGGTTATGCTGGAATACAAGAGCATACAACTCTTTTCTCAACTATGCAGAAAGTCAGGCTCTTATTGGCTCTTGTCATGTGTTTCTATTACAAGAAACATGGGCAGTAACAAGGCTATTGTTGATGCTTATACAGTTATTAATTTCCATGCAATTAAAGGACCACGAGGTAGACCAATGGGTGAACTAGCTATAGGAGCACAATCATTTCTTTATATTAGTCCTTACTGTTTGGCATTTAATTCCCAATATGTATTGTCTGTTATTTTACACTTCTCCCCATTTTTAAAATATATATTGATTATCAATGTATATTCACCCCCTGGTGACAAAAATATCAATGAAATTGTATTAGCAATTGATAATATAATTAATATATTGCATTCAGATTTTCCAAATGACAACATACTAATTGCTGGGGACTTAAATGCCCCGAATCTATGTAAATTCAACCTTGCACAGAATGAATGGTATGACCCTCTGAGCCATTTGGATTTGATATTGACTATGAAAGATTGTGGGAGGAAATGGGTACAACTATTCCATATTTGGGATATCCCATGTCTTAATCACAAAAGAAGCACCACTAACACTAGTGGTATTACCTGGACTAATGGAACTGGTGCCAGAAAATAACGATTTCATTTACTCTTGGTGACCATGCAGTATTGACTGGGTCACTTAAGACTGGCCAAACCCATGACATTGCCCATTATAACGAACCAGTCTATGTAAATCTAACAGGAAATATGATCACATGCAGTAATACAAACTTGGAAAAATTGAATCGATTTATCCAGGATACTAACACTTGGTTATTTTCCTGGCTCCAGAATTATCATTGGAATTTCAATAAGTTGATGATGATTTTAAAAACTCATCTTAAATTAAATGTTGTACAAGGAAGTGGTATACATATACACCAGGGATGTTTTGATAGAGAGATCATGTTAACTAAGCAACATAACCACAGAAAATGTACAGTTCTTTATAAAGACTCTTCACTAAGTAATGATGCAAAGCAGCGGCTTAAAACCCTGGCATGAACTAGATATAAAAACTGGTTGAAATTGCACAAATCATCAACCACAAATGCTAATTGGAGATATACTTACACATTATAGAGTAAAAGGGATGAAAATAGATTCTGGACTATGATCAGAATCAATAGTCATTCCCTATCCAATATGGAAACTAATTCAATCAGTACTGAAGACTGGAGCAAAGCAGTGAGGGAGCTTTATTTCACAGCCCAAGTCCCTTCAATTAAAATAGATTCTTATAGACCAACTAGTTACTCTCTGGAAGGTTTTGATATTGAAGACATTGTGATAATTTGAACCTCGATCAACAGCTCACAAGCTCCGGGCCCCGATATGATTCTTAACACAATTTTGAGGGATAATCCTAACTTCTGGGCTCCCGTATTTGAAAAACTATTCAAGATTATATTAAGAGATGGTAGCAGCCCAACGAGCTGGCAGAAATCTATCATGATCCCAGTCTTTAAAGGTGGAGACCACACTAAACCCTCCAATTTTAGACTATTGGCCCTGGTTGATGCCATTCAAAATGTTTTTGCTGCTTTGCTCTTAAGAAAATTAAATAAGTGGATTTGTGGTAGTGAGATTTTGCCGCAGTTTTAAACTAGTTTCCGCCGAGGTATGAATACTTTGACTAATATTAGCATTATTTTATGGCGGCCACAAAACAGAAAAAGCAAGACTGTTTTTATGTCTGTTTTTATTGATTTTAGTAAAGCCTTTGACACAGTATCCAAGCCGTGTCTTTGGGAAAAACTTAGGAAATAGGTGATTAATCCTATTTTACTACATTTTATCATTTCTTTATACTCAGATACAACTGTTAGAATCAAGGTTAATAGCACAGGTGCACTTACCCCTGACATTGTACCAATACAGGTATTAAGCAGGGGTGTGTATTCACCCCAACTTTGTACAATTTATATGTAGCAGATTTTGGATCAATTTATTAAAAATGTTCGTAATTTTCCACCTGTTATTGGGACCAGACCAGTATCATGGATCAGCTATGCTGATGACACCATCATTATAGATTGAAGAGAATCAGTTCTGGGCTACAATTTTTTCGGCGGAATCAATTGTTATGTCAGGTGCTGCCTACTATGTTTGGAAGAAGACTAATACACAAATAATTTCCCAGTAACTGAATTAATTGAATTATTTTACACAAGTCGTTGTTTAATGTATATTAATAATATATTGTTTTATTTGCACTTTTATCATTGAAGTATTATTCTAATTGGCATTATGTATTTAGATGAGGAGTTTTTATCCCTCATTTCTTAATCTTTGATGATTTTTATAGATGATTTTATTGATGATATTATATTTTCATTTATTGTTCTATTATCTTTGGTATGAACTATTTATTCAACCCATGTCAATTGGTCATAACTTTTATACTGTAAGAAACGTAATTTAATGTCCTTTCTTCAATGTTTGCAATGGAATGTAATGTAATATATCTGCAACATTTTCTTTTAATATTGTGTAAAGGTTTGTATAAACCATAAACACAAATAAATAAATAAATAAATAAATAAATACATAAATAAATAAATAAATAAAAGTGGAGGGGAAAGATGGTAGACTTTATAACATAGGTCTTTTAATGCCACCAATAGTCAGCACTAAACTTAAGGGGCTCCATGCCCTATCCTAAGGACAGTGTTCATCTATGTAAAAAGTAACTAATCAGGTTTTGGCTACTTGGGGGTTGTTTGCAAAGTTATTCAAAGTGTTTCCATAGAAGGTAATGATTCACAGTTCAGCAGTAGCAGTAGAGTAGTGTGATAGTTTTGAAGATTACAGAGTTAGGTTTGCCATATGGGGAAAGGGCAGCAACCTATCCATGTCATTCAAAGGTACCCCAAGTAGGATGCAGAGCTCAGGTTGCACCAACAAGAGCCAGGCCCAGGTAGCTGAATGTTTTTATGCCCATTAGAATTGATGCGGAACAGGGCAGGCATCAAAACAGTAAGGCAATCCAGCCTCTCGCACCCCACTCAAGAAGAGCAATGAGTAAGTGAGCGCTGCTGGGGGCAACTGTTGTCAGCATTAGGTCAAGCGCTGGAGGTCAGATGACAACTATGACAGCTGGATCCGGTCTCCTTCAGCAACCTATGGTAAATGGATCACTACTTGAGTGGAGTTGGTTGAAGTTGCAGGAAGGCCTCTCATGATATTGGAGAACCTGTGGGACACTTCAGGCACACCCACCAAGCAGCTGAATGTATCCTGCACATGGTCTGCCGGAAAAAGGATGAAGGGCCACAGGACGCAGACTCCAGTGGGACTCCCCTTTTGGTAGAGTGCAGCAGAGCAGCGAGGTCCCAGTTTCATGGTGAGGATACACTGAATGATTAACAGCAGTAGATCCACGAATCAGAGGAAGACCCCACTTTGAATGCTGTGCTCCAGATATAGAACCAGATATAGAACCATGACTCCTCATGGCTCCAGGGTGATGACCTTGGTGAATCTAGACTCGGAACAGGTTAGGCTGACCAATTCAAAGAAGGGAGGCCCTGTTGAAGGTCTCCCATGAGGATTCAAGAGCAGAGTTGCCTAGCAGTGGATGGTTTAGCCAATGATAAATCCAGCAACAGTTCTCTAGTGTCCCTCTGTGGCCTCTTCATCTTTGGATTTATGGCTCCAGATCCTCTGCTAACATGAGAAATCCAGGGATGGGGGGACCACAGCCCACCTATCAGGGGACTGCCACATTCTCATTTCTAGGTGCTCAGCCATCTCAGGCAGTCATGACTCACTCAAGATTTGGATTATGTATTGGGCCACCTTCCATATCTAAACCAGATATCTGGTCAGAGCTCACAGAGAGGATGTCCATATGATCACATCTTCAACATGCTGTCATGCAGTAAAACTAAATAGGTGCCTAGCAGTGCACCCAAAAATGAAAGAAAATAAGGCCCCACAGCCACCAGCCTGCCTAGGCTTGACTAGGTGTAGAAGAATTTCCAAAATATAAGCATAGTGGGGAGAAAAGGTTCCCCTCCACTTCTATCCTTATGTGATGTAGTTGTGCCATACCATAGACATACATGGGGTATTGTTATTTATTTAATTTATTTATTTTATTTGGCTGAAATATTCAACCTTTTAACATTAGAAAAAGAAAAAAAAGTGTTTCACATTACTAGTTCACAATACACTATAAAATATTAACAATTTAAAAGATGATTCATAAAACTTGATCAAAAGTAAGTGTACACAACACCTTACAATCGCTTGATTAAAATAAACAATACATGGAAAAGAAGAAATTAAATTATACAAGTTTTCCAACCTTGCCAAATTAAAGATACACTTATCATTTCAATTCCTATTACATCAAATCTTCTTCAAATGGGGTATTGACCAGTGCCTCCAAACCGAAAAGATATAAGCCATGGAATGAGGTTGAAAAATACATAGCTCCCAAAAATCATCCCAGGTTCACGCAGTCTGCAGATATGCTGGTGGTCCCATTGAAAGAGAGGGGAAAGCTGCAAACAGGAAGGATTTCACTAACACCTACCATGGGTCAGCAAACATTTCTGGCCAATCAGCCATGGATCTTAAGGACACCAAATTGTCCTGCCAATGGCATCCTTTAAGCCAAATCGAAAAAAAGGCAACTTCTGGAAATGGAACACTGCTAACCTTCTAGTGACTCGAGTTTGGGTTGGAGGGCTACGCTCACTGTTTAGTAGATAATTGTTAGAGTACAGTTTAAATGGCTTGAGCCCCTCTGCTTGAGCTGCCCCTTCCTTCTGAAGACCTTTCACTACAGTTCACTCTCTGTACTTGTCAGAAGTCTGCAATGACTGGGTTCTGCATCCTTCTGGCGGCAGCTTACCAGGCATAGGGAGTAATAATAGGTCTAAGTTCCAGTGCATACTCCTCCTCTTGTGTAGCAGGCATGAAATGCTGATGGAGAAAGTTACCACCTTTGTATTTTTGAAAAGCCACCCAATTCAGAGTTAACCACTAACCGAGGTGGTATTTCTAGAATAACTCCTGAGGCATTCCAGAAATACAACCTGCGCCAGGGGTAACCTAAACAAATATTTTGTAAAGTTATTTTTTACAATCCTTTCCACCTTCAATGTGAAGGTAATACAGTGCAGTCAGTACTACAGATTAGGGGTGAATGGGCCCCTTTTACTGCCTAAAATGGGAAAATACACCCTAAAAAAAAACAGGGAGTAAAAATACTCTCAACAAAAAATAGGAAATGGACATATAGGAGCCAGGTCCTGCTCTTACCCACACAGCTTCATGCATGTATTTAGATCTTTATCTACACAGAGAGCCACAAGAAGGTGCTCCACTATTACTATTGCCCGTTTTGAAGAGGTAAAATGTATCTTTAAATGTGCATGAATAACTGAGTACAAAGAAATATTTACATTGACATTGGAATTCCTTGTCCCTGTCACAGTTCTTACTGTAATGCAATGCGCTGTCTTTGGCAGCTCACTGTCGCTAACTTTTTTCCTCTTACGGCTTGATGTGAATAAATTGCCAAAAGAAACATACGTTTTCAGCTTAATAGGGGAGGTCAGGCACGCAGTGTCATTGAGCTATCTGGGCTCCTGTGAGCTACATTGACCTACTGAACAGATTTTCTCCATAACCAAGCTGCGCTTCAGCAGAAACAGCAAAATGACTGTGCTGGCTCCATTAAGTACCATTGGACCAAACCTGTGTTTTGCAGCAACAAAAAGATGGCTGCACCATCTTGCAAAGCACATATTGGGCAGGATGGAACAAGGGGGCACCCTGAAGGAGCTTGCCAGTGTGTTCTTACATATACAAAAGAAATAGAGTGAAAAATCAGTGCTGCTTTGCTGCCAGCCCAAAGTCCCCATTGAAAAGGGGGTATTTTACCTTAAAATGATGCTGCTCTGACGCTATTTTTATCTGTTCTTCCTCAACCTACTGTTAGTAATAATGCCCTGCCATGCCCATTCATATCCCCATTGTGCTTCAGCAAAACCAAGCATGACCCCTGAATGACAGGCTCTATCAAACCAAATCTGAGAAAAATCAACAAAGAAACATCATTTTCTGCCACATGGGAAAAAGCTTCATTTTTAAGTTACAAAGTGTCAAGGGTCAATAATTCAAAGGAACTCCAGCTCTTGTCAATTTCGGTGCATAGGTGGTTCAAATAAACTAGGACCTAAAAGAAAATAACTATAGCTGCAAAACAATGTGGGAATCCAGATGGAAAGTCAAAAACTGAATTTGAAATCAAAGTGCTAGCAGCTTGCACCACATGTGTAAAAATGGGCTTTGCAAACTAATACTTGTTTGAGAGTCCTAGGTTGAACAAAAATGTCTTCTTGCCTAGCAATGTGAAAGGGGATTGTACTGTGAAAATACAATGTATGAAATGGTTCTATAGAGCAGATTTTCTTCCAATTCAGAACAAAAATAAATACAAGTAAATTAAACTTCAGTGGCTGCACAAGGGGAGTAATCAGCCCAAGACAGGTTTCTGCTGAGAGGATGAAAGAAACAAAAGGGGCCCTCTCAGTAGATACTATCACCCCAGTGATAATTACTAGGTTGGACAGAATCTGGTCTGGGCTGAGCCCTCTACAATGGAATTGCCAGGACACGGATGTGCGAAGTGGAGAAGGGGCGATAAACCTTCAATTAAGCTGGGAAAACCCCATTCTCGCTCTGGGGTAAGTGACAGTTGGTGGTAGCTGAAAAGAAAAACAATGGGCCAGTGTAGGACAAAGGATGCCCATTTGTTTCAAAAGACCATTTTATTAAGAAACTTTGAAGACAGTTATCTTTGCAACAGGACTTTTCAAAAATGTAAAAATTTAGTCGCTTAAATGTGATTTTTGCGGCTTTCAAATAAGAGATCTTGGCTGTCAATAGCCTGTATGGGACACGAACGCCAGAAGAATGTGAATCATGGGGAAAGGACACACAATGTAATGTTAAAAAGGCCCCATGATAGTATGTACGCACATATAAAGTCCCAGAATTTTAAACGTACAAAATAATTTCTCATAGATTGCAGAGTTGGACTGTAATGGTCTGCATAAAATATGTAACCTGTTTATGTAATTTGCTAAGACACTTCAACTGTATATATGTACCATTTTTGTCAAAATCAGATTTTAGCTAAAGTAACTGTGGGAGGTTTTTGAACATTGTAAAACTCACATCATAAATCTGACATCCTGCCCTTGAAATCCAACCAGCTGAGAGCAAGGCGGAGACTATCACCCCTGACCAATCCAGTGATTTAGAGGTGTGCTTAGCTAAGCCTGACCAGCCATATACTTCTATGATGTCACTATGCATTATAAATAAGAGTCCATGACAGGACTCTACACACACTCTTCCTGAAGATCCTGCGCTGCGTTCTTGATCTGCTCCATTCTTCTTGCTGATTCCAACCACAAGGCCAAAGCATTGCTGACCCTACTCCAGAGCCCACTGCAAAACCCAAGCATAGCTGATTCCTATCCCAGCAAGTGATCCAGAATCAACCCACTAATCTCCCATTAAAAAGGGGAAAGCTATGGTACCTTTTGCATCCTGAAATCAGACCGGCTTGCTGCCCACGACTGCTTGCCCACTGACTGCATCCAGCGGTACCTGTGCCAACCAGTGACCCAAATTGCCCAGCTCTTCGCTATCCGGTGACCAGACCTTGCCCAGATGACTTTTTTGCCAGGCGCGCCGCCCTGTGGTGGCCAGAACCTGTTGACTGTCCAAAAATCCCAAAACTAAAAAGTGGACTGTGAGTATAATCCCCACCCCATAGAAACACATAGCCTATCTCGTCTTGCCTTTGTCCTTATCCCACTCTCTGAGTAGTCATATTAATACCCTGGTAACTTGTTGAAATTATCAAATTATCGTTGTATCCTGTCCTTAATGTTTAAGTGGTAGTGCCATCTCTTTTCAATTTTGTCTGGTGTAAATTATAAGCCCTAAGTTATATTTGGAGTAATCAAACTAATTTCCATATATTTTATGGTTAGGGATGAGCACTGGGGTGACAAGGTTGACCTCGCGAATCAACCTTGGAGCTTACTGTGTTCCTCCTTAACAATAGAGCCTAGATATTTTAGTGTAACATTTTCCTTTCTTTCAAAACTTATTTTCTCACTTTTAACTGCTCTAGTTTCCTAAAAACGAACCTCACTCTACCTTCCATATCTCTCTCAATTCACCAGCTAGAGACCTATTTTCACCTCTTTATTGTCCCTTTGATATCTATCTAATCCCCAGCCCAAATACTGCACTCCAAATCAGAGTATTTCATCGTTTTTATTTAAAAAACGTTTGGGTAATTTAAAGCGGGAATTGAACAAATTGCAAGTGTTCCAGCATGTCATTTGGCTGCAGCATGGTCTAAACTTTCCACTAATTTTCGAGTTGTATGCCTTTTGCTGATCCATTGCCTTGTGATTGCCAATGATATAACATACCTGCTATTGTGATAAAACATATGTATATTATAATTTAACCACACATTAATTAATTATTTGTAAAATTCGAGTGTTATTTTAGGCCTTTGCTAAGGGTTTAAAGCTTCTTTCTATCCACTCAGAATTTGATTATTTGTGGGTTGGGGGAACATTGCAGGGGGAAACCTTAACTTGGGTGTTATCTTTCCTAAAATCAAAAAAGTGCTCCTATTCAATGGTGCATTGTATATGTTCTGGGAGAAGGTTAATTAAGTGCATTGCTTCCATTTTCACTGTAATTATCACCCATTGGTGATTGCTGCCCCATATTAAAAACTGTATGATTTCCTGTGAATTTAAAAAATAAATAAATATAGTATTTTCACCAACTGGCCTGGTTCATGGTCCATTGTGACCCGGGGTATTTGAAAAAGGGGGTGTGATACGAATTGCGTACCATCTCAAATTGAATTAGCATAAAATAAAGAGAAAGGCATATCAATTGAGCGCTACATCCTAGGCTGAAACCAAAGTGTGTGTTGCCTGATTGACATCCGTAACACTCCAGAAAACCCTCCACCCCTACCCCCTCCGAAATGTTACTTTAGGGCCATGGCCTGCTTCGACTTAATTTCACTGAGATTGGAGCCAGTTGAAAAAAATACCAAGTTTCTGTTACACAGAGAGTGGCTGAATGCCAGCTTGAAGGTGATTGGCCAGGAGCTAAATGGCCGTCCAATCATATTTAGAAACAGTCAGCCAATCATTGTGTAACAGGAACTTGGTATCCACTGGGGAAGCAAAATTAGGGTAGTGTAGACGTTTAAAGGAATAGTGCGCTCAAAAATATTATTGTCCCGAGCGTTCAGGCATGTGTTTTTAAGCATACGTTGATCGATCGTACAAACATTTCCTATGCACCTTAGCATAGTTTTCCTCACTTTTACACATGCAAAATCAGGCAGCAGGGCGCAGCCATCTTGTGCTAATCTTATCCTTTGCTGCATCACACTCAGGTGAACTGCCCTGGCGGCACTAAATCATATCCCCCGCCCCTGAGGCTGACATCACCATTCCTAGCGATATTCTCCACCTATCTCCATGACGTTACTGGGCAGCGTAGCCAAACGCGCCCAGTCATCACCTACGTGTTGACGTCAGTTGACGCAGAACCCGGAATATCAACAAACATCCTCTCACAACACAGTGTGTCCCAATTTTGAATACAAAACATTGTTTTTAAAGGAACCGCAATACTCTGCAATTTATAATGTGCTTTTATTTCACAATAAACGCTCCCAGAACACCCGCTGATTTCCATATTCAACCACATTGGTAATTTCTTTCTTTGTTCTCGATCCACAAATGTTTATCGTGAGTCACACTGTGTTCCTTTGGGTCTAAGAAGCGCACTGGATGCACCGTGAATCACAAGGGTTCGGCATCATCTTGGCAGTAGACCACCTTAAACAATGTCAGGTTGCTCCTTATTGCTGTTACTGCGAAAGGGCATATCGGCCCAGGGCAATCGTCCCAAAACAGAGTCATTGTAATCCAGCCATTTAAGTGTATCTGCATCTGCCGGCTAAAGAAGCCATCAATTGGTATCTGGAATTAATGACATTCTCAGAAAGGCAGGATGTAGCTGTGTAGAAAACATAACAGAAATGTGTCTCAGTAGCGTGTTGTTTATTCTAATGTATCAATTTACCCATTCATTCTGCACCATGTGAAAATTAATGATGAACATAAACGTGAAACAATGGAGACACTGAGAAAACATTGTGGAAAGTTGGAGTCTACGATGTGCTTGAGAGGTTAGTGCTTTGGAGTATGTTTAGCTCGCAATGGGATGCCAAAGCTGACAGAAGAATTTGAAGAACACATAGATGGCATTTTAACGGAATATTAGCATAGAATTTTGCATTGGTGGAACCTGGGGGAACCCAGATGTGGACTACATGCATTTAGTTGCTGGACTGCCCATCTGTCCGGGACTAAGACAAGTACACACCGGTTGTTTTTGCGTGTCGTTGCAAAATGCCACAAACAACAACCCATTATAATGTAAGCCAGCAATATCGGTCAGAAAATGAAACCTTGACGTTCCTCTATAAACTTGTCCACAGTAAAACGTACATAATATTCAGCATTTCCATTCTCTCGGCGTAACGCAGAGTGTCCGTTCAGATCAACAAATTTTCATAAAATCAAATTACATGTTCCTTTGTCCAGTTTTGGAATGGTGAACCTTATCACATTTATCATATTTGACGGTATTACACACCTCCCTTCATTCATTCTAATCGGAATCCTACCTTTCTTCGAAGGACGAACCTTATACTGTGTAGGATGTGTGGGTGTGCACAGCTCACAAACAAAATTCAAACACGATGACCTTCACTTCCAATGGGAACGAATAGCCCGGCAGACCACAGTGGCATTTGAAATATATTTGAAAAACAAACTAATTGTTTGCTGGCATCAACCAATGCCACGCAAAATTTCTAGTGATTTACTTTTTTTTAATGAAAACAGTTACAGGTAGTTTACTTCCAAATGCCTTATTTTTAGTGTCCCTCTGGTGAACTGCTCACTCTCCCAGTGCCTCTCAAAGCCAGGCCCCACCACCTGTCAGCTCTGCCCGTCTCCTGTTCTCACTGCAAATCAGCTAATCATTTTTGCAAGTAGCCAGTCTTGAGCCCTGACACAATGTGCTTGTACGAGAATGTCAAAGGAAGCCCAGCTCCAAACTTAGTGCACAATCCGTCTCTGGTCGCTGACTCATGACACCTCCAACCCCCTCCTGCCAGTCCGCGGTCCCCTGAACCCATGACCCCTACCCCCACACCACCTCAACTTCACCTCCCATATACCTAATTAAGAGTGGTCAGATATTTTGGTAACACTGACACCTATCCCCACTGCGTTTGAAATCGTAAGATTCAGAGGGCCGCAAATCAAAGATCGGCCCCTCTGATAAGGCATCCGATTGCAACGACCCCTAACACATGCCCCCATAAAAATATAGGTCAGAATGCATCTATTTCTCACCAACAACACCCTTTGAGGCGTTTTGCTTACAGTCAGTAGTTCTTGTGTGCCAAGTTTGTTATGTAGCCTAGGTCTCATTCCTTTGTGGGACACGTATTTATTCAGCTATTTAGGCACGTGATTGCTAAGGCAACTGCAGAACCCCAAAGTTGCTTTTATGCTGATATCCATCTGACCCTCCCCCGATCAGTGAAGGACCCACAAGAGCTCGCCAAAAGCGGGACGTGTGAAAGCAAAGCGTTACACTGTATGGCATACTCCAAAAGGCACTTCTTGGCAAAAAAATGGAGAAAGAGGATACATTTCAAAAGACATTTTGGACGCTTTATTTGGACACTTTGGGCCTCATCACGAGTCTAGCGTTAACCCTTAAATGCAGCGGTAGCGCTATTACTGCTGCATTTAAGGGTCCACCAGATCATGGGCTTGGCGGTTTTGCCCCCAGCTCTGAGCTGGGGCAAATCTGCCACGATTTTGGCAATTTTTGGCACTATTACTGCCAGCACTAATACCGCCTGTGGTAATAGCGTGGAAATTCCCCATTGGGCCCAATGGGGAATTCCTGAATGGGCCCCATGGGGAATGGGAACCAACTGTTCCGCCAAACCTGTGATACGGCGCTAATAGCGCCGGGGGTTTGGCAGTAGGGCTAATACCCCAGCGGTAATACCGCCGGGGTTAGCGGCTAACTCGTGATGATGACCTTTATATAAACATTGTTGAACAAATAAATTGCTGTTAATCATTTGAACCGGGATGTGAACTGTTCCATGAGGTCTGCTTTCGGTGGACAAGGCACGTTTGCAATGTTTTGTGGCAATGTATGTGTCCTAGGAACAAAATCATGTGCGATTCCATGAGTATGTATGTCCAACACAGTCAAAGTGAGAGCTTTCACAAAATCGAATTCCATTTCCTGGTATATTGGCTTGACCACCCATTTTTTGCTTCTTTTCGTAAAGGCCATAGTGTAACGAAGCATCCCAAAGTTTCCCGCAGTGCTCGATTGTTCTCTCCCTATGTTCTCGGTATGCTCTAAGAACGCTAGTAATGTCCCATATTGCATCCCATCTATGCCAAAATTCAATCTCTTGGGCCTGTACTTTAGGCACATATTGTGGAACACCTCCAAATCTCCCGTGTGACAGAATTCTGTGAGTCCCTTCAGATCTCTTGATAGAGTTTTATCAAACACAATCTTCTCAAGAGCTTTGTGTGGAGGTGAAGATGGAACCAACCACTTCTTCTTGCGTTCCTGCTCCTCCGATAAAGGTCCATGTGCACATGTAGGTTTTCTGTCCAAGAGTGAACGTTGGAACAGTGGTGCATTAAAGAGTGCAATTTTTCAAGTAGAATTTCCACAGACCCACCACAGGTTTTGGAGCTCCACCAAAGATGCTTGCTCAAAGACTGTGACCACTGTAAAATATTTCAGAACGTTTTTTTTACCAGCAGCTGTGATTTTTTTATTGATTGATTTGGCAACGTGCCATACATCAAATTTGCAGTGAATGTTTGGAAACTGCTCTCGCATGGCCTTGGCTATTGAAACCTGTCTGTCGGTGGCTATGAGGTCTATTTGCATTCCCCTCGATTGGAGATCTTCCAGGGATTTTATAAAACCATGTTTCTCCATGGGCACTGAGGATTTACATTGGGACAGCTGCAGGACCACCGAACTCACAATTCTTATAGTTCCCGTGTCCTGAAAGTGGTATGTGCACGACTTTGCTGAACATCCGGGGCTGTCACACTATCCAACGCCGGCTAGCCTGAACCGTTTGTCGGAGAATGTCCTTTCAATTGACATTTGTTCAATTTTCCAAGCTTCACTAATAGCAGGGAATAAATATTCTCGTTCCTACTTGTACTGCATTTTAGAAAGGAACTGGAGTCCCACAAATTGACAGAAACTGGACAACTTACTAAAAGTAGAGCCACTGAAAAATAAAGGCTACTGCACACAGTAGATTTCCAGCTGACACTTTGCCCAGCATTAGTTGAGCGGACCATGAAAATGTAGCATGGAGCAGGCCACAGGTGGCTTGGATTTTCAGGTTAGTGCCTTGCAATACATGAGTCACATTCACCAATGACTGTCTGCATACTTCCCCCCTCACTGGATGGACACATTTCAGCATCAGTATAATCTCTACAAAGCAGCTGTCGAAAAAAATGTATTTGTGCTCTTTTATTAGACTATTGTCCTGCATGAATGCAGTTTGTGTCTCAACTGTGGTGGACATGTCGGCTGAAAAGGACACAGTGAAGTACACACTGAAGTAGAGATCTTTGGCAAGTTCCTTGGTCAATTGCGTTGAGGCTTCAGCGTCTGTTATTTCAGCTTGTGTTATTTGAACACAAATTGAAGAAACCATCAATGTCAATTGTTTACTGGGTGGCCCTTTTTTGCGGGTGTATATTGTGTAAAGTGGTCACTGAGTAATTCAAAGCATCTTCCTTATATTAAGTTTCTTTTTCAATTTGTCGAGTTCTCACATTGTAGAAATGGTCCAAAAACACTTTGCTTGTTTTGCTGGTCACATTCAATTAATTTTCTGGCCATTGGGCATTGGGCATAAGCATCTAGAGTCTGCTTATTGACTGGACTACACCGCGCCTCAAATAATAGTTTCTGAATGGTGAAATCTGTTTGGCAAGCAGCATCTTTGGTTTCATTTGTTGTCTGTGTATTCATACTTCGTTTTCTTCTGGGTCTCTAGGAGATGGGTTGTAAAAACATGTTCAATGTAAATCCAACATACACTATATAGCACTTTAGAGTTTTTTAAAAGCATGTTATGAAGACAACACCAGCCCAAACCACTTTTTGTAAACTAAATTGTTTGTTAGTTACCCTTGTTTCATTGATTTTCTGTGAAACTGTTTTCTTCACTGCACCCACAAGCTGGTCTACCACCTCTGATCCATGTGCCTCCTTTTCTAACTCAGGACCCTGTATGCATCCCTTGAAAAGAATATTCATTAAAAAAAAGTCAATCGTATTTGAAATCAAATTCTTTCCTTGCACACATCGCTTACATACCCTCTTAAACTGTGTATGTCATTTAGTCAAAATATACATTTTGAATTTCTCCTGATTGATGGCTAGTGTACTCGATCAGAGATCACTGTGCGAAACCCACTGATTGTAATGTTGCACTCAAGCATTTTGCATTGTATTCAGCATTAGGGTAGAAATTGTAACGTGAGAATTGAAATGGTAAAAGTTTGAAAAGATGCTCGTTTATAATAATGTCACTGTCTAATAATATCAGATGTGGGATATACTTTCTTTCATTCAAGGGAAGTGTCAGTACGCATACCTCATGCTCTGGACCATCTCCAAAGGATGATGTAATTGTAGTCGAAGTACCAGCATCCCCCTGTAACACAGTACTTGTTTTAGTATGGATGAAAACAGTGAAATTGAACAGACACAAACAGATGCAGACAATGGTACATATCAATAAAAACCCATAAATGAAACATTATGTAAACAAATGACAGGAAACGTAAACTATTTCATATTATCTAAAATTCCATGCATAATACATTTCCATAATCAAAAAGTGAAATAAAACTACCTGATAGGCGCTCGAAGTTGTTCTTGACTCCGGGAAAGAAATGGATCAAGAATCTTGCTCCTTAATTTTCAGTGCATTGTCACGAAGTGGTAGAGGGAAAATTAGACTTGCATTAGATATCTGGTAAGATCCAACTCTCAAAAATATGAACTTCAGAAAGTCTGTATGGCTCACCATTGGTATACTGGACGTGTCAGTGATGTTGTCACTACCGATAGTCTCTGCTTCAGTCAATATGCTCACCTAAAAGAATTGACATGTGAAGCAACCGATTACAAAAAGATTATGCTTATTTTGAAGGGCACTATAGCATAGTTTTCTGTGTTCATAAATAATTTTCTTTGATGCTCCTAAAACCAGGGACAGATGTCTAGCAAAATGGGGTATAGTTATAAAGCAATACAATCTGGTAAATATGCAAAGTTTAGTAAGAAACATTTACACCAAAAGCACCAATTCGTCCATACCTGTTCAGTACCCCAAGGCCTACAGCTAATTCATTAACCATGACTCACCTGAGGCAGCGTGTGCATGAATAGAGTTGGAATTGCATTTGGAAGCAATTTACGAGACGGTCTGAGTCGATGCTTCTTTGTGTACTGTGATTGGTCGTACATATCTGGCGTAAAGGGCAGGCTGCAGATGCGGAATCGATCGCCCCTCAAGTCCCGAAGACAATATGGGCTCTAATTTCAAGCTCGTCCGGCGCAAATTCGCTATATCTGACCCATTCTCTTATTAGATCTATATTCCTCAGGAATATATGCACTATTGTGCCCTTAGGTTTGGTATGGGTCTTAGAACGGCAACCGTAAACCATACAAGTAGGCATTATTGAAAAATCTGTTAAAAAAAAATCCACATCATTAACAAAATATTTTGCATGAATGCTTGAGAAAGATTGAATTATATCATATATTTTTCTATGCAATGTTTGTTTTGGTCAGAGAAGGAAAACCTGTGTAGCGTAGCCAACTGTACACTAGGATAACTTTCATACACAATTGATTGATGTGACGGAAATCGTAACGTGTTACTCGTCCCTTGAATGTACTATCATGCATCAAAAGGAAACATGCTTATAGACACGGTCCGCGAAGGATGAAGCAATTGTCTATCTGACACTGATGACAATTGCTATATATCGAGAACAGAAAAATTAAACACAAGTCAATGGTAATGGCAATGAGGTGAATGAACATTACACTACTGGGTACATTTGTTCAAAATAGATAGAAATGTATAGATCGAGAAGAGATAATTAGGTGACTTGGTCTTACCTTGACCAACAAACAGTTAGATTGAGCAAGCAGGGTAGTTAGTAGCAGGAAAACAGGTAGCGCGATCACGAGTTGACTTCCAGTGCTCAAAGATGTTCACGGGTAGCACGATGATGAGCTGACTTTCAGTGGTCACAGATGTTCTCAGGTAGCACGATCATGAGTTGACTTGCAGTGCTCACAGATGTTCTCATGATAAATATCAGGGGTTAATAAAGAATTAGAAAAGTAGGTGTGTATGTGAATGAGTGACTTGTATATGGCGTGGTCTTATGTTTATAACAAGGGTGCGGCCTGCTTCAGGGGAGCCTACCTGGAGACACTGGGTCTGGGTAGGCCATGTGTACAATGGCCCCTGCGCTTAAGATACCTTTGAAGTGTACATGGTGTTTGGCACCTTGGCCGTTCCCATCCCTGCCCGCCCCCTTGGCAGCACACATCTAATGGTGTGAACTACAGTTGATAATGGAGGGGGGATGAATAGGCATGAGGCATGCAGACAAGGCACGGAACACTGCTGAAGGAAGAGACATACTTATGTGGATTGCAAGGGCACGGGCTGCTTCAGAGGAGCCTGCCTGGAGACAAAGGGTCTGGCTAAACCATGTGTACAATGGCCCCTGCGCTTAAGATACATTTGAAGTGTACTTGGTGTTTGGCACCTCGTTGGTTCCAACCCAGACAGCCCTGCCAGGACAAGTGAGCGTGTCCTTGATTCACTGAAAAATTGAAACAACCATTCATAAAAGTTCAGTTGTATTTTATTTTGTTGCTGATGTTGGTAGCACAAATGTACTACACATTAAATACTTTGGGTTGCAGCACAGTATGAGAAAATCCCCTGTACTGACCACTGTCACTGGGGAATGTGTCTCTAATGGCACCAACGACACAGGCGGGTATTACTTGTCGAACGCGGTGTCGAAGCCTCCCATGAAGCCACCATGTAAACACATGATAGGCCACCAGCCTGTACCACCTGTGGAAGAGAAAGATACAAACTGTATTTAAATGAACAAGATAAGTGTATCAAACCTTAGTTGAAAATGCAATCTTATATCCTATGGCATTGTTGCCAGTACAAATGTTACTTCAAGGATCAATTGACTTGGGCTTTAAAGTGTAGACACATTACAAAAGTGAACAACTATGCATTCCATTACATTTGGGACAGAGAGAAATATTTTTTCTTGGTTGTATGTGAAAGACACATAAGATGACCACTATGATTTCCCCAAATCGCGAGTGATGTATAGAATTGCAAGACAAATAACAAAGGGGGTCCTGGGAGTCTCTCTGCCAGACATTAGTCCTGTTATGAGAGCCTTACCCAGAGTCTGGGCATGACAAAGACTGATATGTAGTGGAAATGTCTCTTCTGTGAAAGGATGGTGGGCTAAAGACTGTGGTTGAGACTCTAACCCGGGATATAGACCGGTAGTAGAGGAACTCCCAGAACCCCCCTTGTTTTCGCATAGAATTGCAAGACTACATTCATTTGGCAGTGATAGATCAAAGTTACGACAATATAGGAGACAAACATGAAATGTTAGTGGCCTAAGTGACATCACATCTAGAGTACACTTACTCATTACTTGGATTGCGAGGGTGAACTGTTATTCGACGTTCGTGCATAACCACCATCATAATCCTCAACACGGACCGTGTGAGGCAGGCTGCCCTGAAGTCATGCAGCTCGGTAACGCATTGCGGCTGTGTCTCGTCTTCCGATATGTAGGACAAGCATCCAGAGTTTTCTCGGCAGCAGCAGTTCTCCTCCTCGGTTGGCATTACCTCGCACCGATTGCAGGTACACCAGGTGGAGACGTCGTCCATGTGACTAGGCTCAGGCTCTTGATCTGGTGATTTGTCCTCCCAACTGACGTCCGAAGCCCCATTGTTTCTGCATCTTTTTCTTTCAAGTAATTCCGCCTCGGAATACTCCAGCTCGTACTGGTAGGGCTGTATTGTTGCCATTATGCGACAAAATTAAAATAGATAGTAATGATAGTACTAGTATCTGTTTGCACGGACTACGAGCAATGAAGATAGCTGAACAGAGCAGAAACGAGCCACAGAATACACAAAAAAAGACAGTGAGACGATTGAAAAAGCAAATCTGATGTTGTCTGCTAAGAAGCGGTGCAGGGGACATCCCTGTGACCCGTCCCCATACATAATGTCACCATATATAATGTTGCCAATGGCTTTTCCCGGCGACATTATGTATGGGGACATTATTACCTGATGCCCTTTTCATCGCTGATAATCCCCCCCGTAAACTATGGAAACATTCAATTCATTACTATCTCTAGCATTTTCAAGGGACCATCCCGTTAGACGAGAACATTTCTTTTAAGTGAAATACCAATATTGTCTTCTAAAGAGGGATGTCTCATTTAGCCAACAGATGTTTGAATGTAGCACTTTCATGAACAAAAACGTCCCTTCTTCATTCAGCCATCAATTTTTACGTGAAAATAAATTTAGGTTTATTTAAAAATAAAATATCCTGTAAGGAGGCAATTCAATCACACATAATGTTACCCTTAGCAAACCATGGAAAGTGCAAATACATGTGTATTTCACACCGGCCCTAGTACATGTGGAAGAAAGTACGTTGCTGTGTCAGTATGACCACGTTTCAAAGATATTGAAAGTTGGCTAATGCAGCCTGTTAACTGCACAGTCAATTACTGGCAACACTTTTTATAGGACCTAGTAGATTAGATATTTACGGAACAGTAGATATATCAATGGCCGTATTAGGCAACCTTCAACCGCTTTTAAACGTGTCATGTTGAGACACCAGTGCACTAATTCTTCCACGTGTACTAGCGTTGCCGTGAAATAAGACACATCTGTGTCATTTGACCTACTTGCTCAATGCTCCTGTGAAAGCGAAGTATCATGAACTTAATGTCAGGTTGATGTCACACTGGAGCAAAGTTGCCCCTTTCATCCCTGAGATAGACTCTTCTATGCCAAGTCGCCCAGGTGACACCAAATTTGGAGTAGAGTCAGCTGGTGGTCGCTGGTCTGGACTCTAATACACACGTGCCACCACACAAGGATTCAGTTCCTGCCTCTTCATGCTCTATTAAAAGAGGCCAAGCAATACATCATCTGTGCACTCGTACACATTATTCATAGACGCATATCAATAGGCACCCTTGTACCCGGGGGCACTGTTGCACGGCGTCAAGATGGGCGCAGCCTCTACGAAGCTCGTCTCCTGTATATACAAAATCATTAGCTCCATGAAAACCCCCCATATACACAACTATAGAGAGCCCTATGGGAGGAGGCGTTAGGTAAAAGGCTCACAGATCCCCGGTGGAAACGTATTTTCATGCAGAAAAAAGGCCTGTCCCTGAACAACCGACTACGCCTCACACATTTTAAATTCCTACATTATGTACACTACTCCCCGGCAAGATTACACCGTTTTTACTCAGATAGATTCTCTTCATGCTATAGATGCCACAAGGAGGGGGCAGACAATTTTCACTTGGTTTTGTGCATGCCCCTATATACAGCAGTTTTGGGGGGAGGTGGAAAAAGCAGTAGTTGAAATGCTACCTACCTCGCGTGGGTATTCGCCTGAGTTGTGGCTACTGGCTCTGATAGAGGCCGGCCTCCGGGCAGAGAGGAGGTTTCTTGGCATGGCATCAGTGGTGGCCAGATCGCTTATTGCCAGGGCCTGGGGTAAGCAGAAGGCCCGAGCTTCCAGGTATGGCTGAATAGCATGAACATGTGCGAGTTGAGAGAATCTGCATTTGCCATATCGCTACCAGCCAGTAGCAGACCTCTTGACTATTGGGCCCCCTCAGATCCTATAGGTTTAAGAACATTGTGGGCACTGGCTCCCCATGAATGAACTTGTATTGCCAGTCCTAACTGGTCACTAACTAATGGTAATATCTGCACACTGTAAATAATTGCACCGTGCTTCCCATCGAGAGCGATCAATTGATGTAACAAATGCTGGCAATGTTTGTACCCTTTGATGCGCCCTTAGTAGTAGCACAAGGAATGCACCATTTGGGTTGTTGGGTGCAGAGACGTCTTTATGGGAGGGCAAAAGGGGCACGTGCCCCGGGCTCCCACCATGGAGGGGGCCCCAAGAAAGAGCCTTATTATTTTTTTTTTAAAGTCAGTTTCCCCAAGTCAACAAAATTAAGTATTACACATCAGGATTTTCTATGGTGTGCTGCTATGGCTAAACCTACTTTCTGTCTGTTGTGACAAGCACATTTTGTTCTGATCTTTTCTTCCTGTAATGCTATGTTCACTGTGGTATGCATAGTTTACGTGGCACAACACCTGTAGCATTCTCACCTTTCTGTGGGGATTAAATTGATCATGTGCAATAGCCAAAGTTGAAATACATATTGATAAATTTGAGTGTCCCAATGGTTCAGAGGATAGCTCATTTGTGTTAAGCACTCATTGCAGAGATCTGCGTTCATATGCAAGATTACAATACCAAATTCCAGCAAGGCCGACTTAGCGTTTCGAATGTATGAAGTTGTTAAGCCTGCATGTATATGTACTTTGTTATATAGCACTCCAGGTGTTATTATCACCAATGTACCTGTACTAGATAGCAGTTGCTATATAACCTAACATAGTGTCAGTCTGGTGAAGGTCTAGAAATTGGTTTGTTTAGATGAGGAGTTGTAAAACCTGGGTAGGCACCTCCATTGATGACAATAAAGTGTTAGAGGTGTTTATGTATCCAAATTCCAGACTGTGAAACCAAAGCGCTCATGCTTGGATCCTGGCTTTATCAGCAGACGATACAGTGATCCTGGACAAATCTTATATCACTGACAGTACTGTACTGCCTTCTATGAAAAGGTTTGGTTCTCACATACTGGTGGCATTGTTTGGCCAATTACCTGATCTTTCCTATCATGTAGGCCATTGGAGTGGAAGGGGTTCTAGACAGAAGAGAGAAGACCAGATATTGCAGGCTTCTTAAAAGCATATTTTAAGGTCTGCTTATGTGACAACAAACCGGTTTGCTTTTTCGTACAATTCAAAGGTTTGTCTGCCGGTTTTAAATACCATTGCACATGCCTGTGTTTGGGGTGTATTTAAAACTTTACAATACAAAAGAGAAACCTATCTGAAATATTTTAAAATCTCATCCATTAGTATGCTGGTATTTATATACTTTCCTTGATGATGGAGACAATGAAGCTAGAATCATTCCCATTTTGCATAATAGGTTTCTATAACTTTTTGTTTTGTAAATTGTTTATATTGGGTTATGTGATTTTCATATTTTCCAAGTCAGTTCTGTAAAATGGGTTTATTTTAGTTTAAGGTAAAAACTAGAAAATAAATTGGGAAAGAGCAGAAATTGCAGAGTAGGTACGAATCCCAGGTTCACCTCTTAATGAATGTGTGATCCTGGGTATCTCATTTAATCTTGTATTTCCTAACCTGTCAAAATTGCAAGTCCCAAAACCTTTCAAAATTGTCAGCCCTTCAGAGTGATTTCGTTCTCAGGGTATGATCTTTAAAAAAGACTCACCCATGGTTTCACTGGCTATATATGGAGTTATTTTCTCTATAATGATAGTGCGCATTGATATATTACACACCACAGCCACCAGTTTCTTTGCACTCGAATGGCAACACTGCTTGAAAACCATGTCCCGCTTCTAATTTCAGTCTGTCTGATACAGACATCTTCCTGGTATCTTGAAATAGTCATCCACTGTCTATGCTATGGTATGTGTAGTTTTATCCTTGTTTCCCTTGGTCGCCTGTATCCATGCTTGAGCACTTTTGCTGTCTCTGAGGCAGCTAATCTGAGTCGTTTGACTATTTTGGATTATTTGTACGTTTGTCATAAAATCTGTGTCCTGCAGTTATACTATGTCCAGTATACCTTCCACGTGGCTGCTATTGATGAAATGTTTGCTGTACCTGTGCTTGAACGCAAGTACCCTCGTCGTAGACTGCTAATGTTGCCCTTAACATGCTACTTGTGTATCACTCTGATTACAACAAGAATATAGAGGGTAAGGTATCTGAATGGGAGTTTACCATGCTTATTTTCATCTCTGTGATGTAGCATATCAACCTATGGGTTGTTATCGTGATACCGGGTGCGGCGCACTAGATATTCTATATCCATGAATTCCCTAGGTCTTTTGGAGAGGGGCCCCAGAGGTGTCCGTGCTCCGGGCCCCCAAAGTTCTTAAGATGGCCCTGGTTGGGTGGGACGTGGCGGTGGAATAGGCCTTGTGGCCCCGGGGTGGAAGTTTCTTGTTTTGTACTTATTGTATCTAAAACTAATAAAAAACAAGTTTACATTAAAATATATATATATATATATATATATATATATATATATATATATATATATTTATTTATATATAGGCAACCTTGCACCCAGTCTTGTTAAATGAACATCTTTACGATCAGAACAAAAATAGACCTATGACTCTAGACGTATATAGCAGACCCTTGCCTTGCTTCTTTGCCGCAGCATTTCTTTATACACAATATATTCATTTGTCATGTTGTTGATACTTTTTAATTCAGCTGAGGGCGTCATGGCTTTCCTTCTGTTGCAGGTGTTGCAGCCTCTTCCATCATCTCATCTAGCGTCACCAGTAGCACTAGCACCAACACGCTACCTCCCATCCATCAAGCACAGAAAGGTAAGAGCATTGCCAGCAGCTGGAAGGCATTGCTAAACTACTGCTAAAATAGTGATAACATGACACTGAATTACTGATAAACTACTTATGAACTGCTGCTACGATTACAACTACTACTACTGCAGAAGAACTCCTGGTGAACCAATGTCACCTTGAAACAGAACAAAACGTATTGGTCTAGTATCAAAGCCAGACCGCTGTAGATGCACTTAGAGGAGTAAGATGCAAACTCAATGACTTATACACAGTAGCAACCCTTTTCTTTCTATATCCCATATTGGTATTCACTGAAATATGCACTATTAGCACACAGCATTCACTATTGGCAATCTCTTGGGCACACAGAATAATTAGAATGCAGTCAATAATCTCTGTTAGTGACCGCAAAAACAATGTACCCATCTTGACACATCTCATATACTGATAATGCTATTACCATAATGTGCTAATTGCCTTTTATTCCTAGAGAGGCATCTTTATCGCTTTGGACAATTGGCCTTGTTCCAACTTATGACCGTCAGCTTCACCTCACTCAAAACTTGGGGACTGATAAACATTGCAAGATAGAGTGATCTGTCCCTCAGTCTATAAGGCTTAATTGTTGGACCCTAGAGACAGGGCCCATTGTGGTCCATCTCAATGACACACTCAAATAAACCTTCACACAACCATTATATGAAGAACACCCTTATGATCGGACTTCGTAGGGTTAATCTTCTTGAGTTGACTCACCTGATACGGGACATCAACATCATCCTCTAATCATCATAGAATGGACACAGAACATCAAGAACCTTATCCTGATGGATGACAACACTACAAACATGCTGTTTTCAGCTAAGAGCAGACTGGAACTTTGTTCGTTCATCCTAGCCTTAAAATCCACCAACCGGGCTCATCGAGAGCCTCCCAAACTACCTTTCCCACACCTGAAAAAGCACCCATATACATGCCTTCTAACACCACCTCCATCACATCAACCTCTGCAAAGTCACCCAGAGCTCTCTACACAGCCTGGAGCATCTTTAGCTTTATCATATACCCTGATCCCCGCATGTCCACACCCGTGGCTTGTCCAATGGCCCAGTGCTGGATAGATCTTGGGTTCTCCCCTCCAGGTATAACAAACACCCAAATGTCACCACCACAAGTCATGTAGAATCATGATGGCACACAGGACTCGGGTACTTATGGACTGCACTCATAAACACCACAACGTCCACACCTGCCTCTCACTCTAACCTTCCATCCATCCCTCGCCACCATTCTTTTTTTTCTCCAGAACCATGCACCATGAAGTCTCCAAAACAGATCAAGTGTACCATACAAGATCAGCTTTGAATACATTGGGCCTCATTATAATGTGAGGCACCGGCACCATTCATACCGTACTGCTGATTTACGAGTTCTGCTCGCGGGTGCTTGAGAGCCCGCCAGGTCTGACCTGGCGCGCTGTGCGCGCTGTGCGGCACACGCGAGCAAAACTCGTAATTGCACCGGCACTGTTATCAAACAGGCACGACTTCCGCCAAGCTCGTAATGAGGCCCATTGTGTTACAATGTATCATAGGCTGAGAGGCACACACTGGTTTCAATAGCAGTCATCCATGACCAATTGCACCCTTCCTGTTCGTCTCACACTGTTATCCTTATAAACAAGATCAGGTTCACATACTTACTGGCAACAATGCTCTGTCAGTAAAATGACCCCCACAGTGTTTTTTTGTTTCATTTCAGACACTAAATCAGACACTAAATCTGACTGGATAGTCTTTCCACACCTCATCTAAAGTCTTTTTTAAGGGCTTTGCATTAAGTATGATAATAAAAGATGGCGCTTCGCTAGGGCAACACCATATCAGCTTGTTTGGGGGAGGGGAGTTCCAACTAGTATGGCATCATCCAAGACTTGACAATGTTCATCCATTTCAGAGCACGGTTGCAACAAAACGTCAAAATATGGGCAAAGGAAATAACCGCCAGCACACTTCAAATGTGGGGAATATTTTGCAGTTCTCTAAACATATGACAGCAGAGCTTTCAGAACATGTGATTTAAGGGGAATGGTATATTAAAACCTGCACATTTATTTACACATGTGCTCACATTTTGTGTAGGGCTATGTAGGCTTCATCGGCAACTTATTTATGTGGCTCTTTCACACGCATCCAATATATTCAGAATTATAGGGTAAAAAAAACTGAAGATTTTTCATTTTTAATAAAGTACATATTTGTATATAAAATAATGGTATAAATGGTTAGGAAGGAGGAGTGATGCAAGTCAATATCGGACAGTATGGGCCTCATTACACGGTATGCGGTAACCATGGCGCTATTAGCGTCATGGTTGCCGCCGGTATTTTACTGTGTCCGCCTGGTGGATGGCGGAATTACCGCCCTACTCCAAGGTGAGCGGGGCCGGTAATTCCCCATTCACCAAGGCACTTCCCCATTCCCATTTTTGCCCCCATAGGGCTCAATGGGAATGGGGAAGGAGGTAATTATGGTACCGCAAATTGTGGTACCGTAATTAGCACCAAGGTCCCTTTGCGGGCCCGTTCCTTAACGGCTGGTAAAACCAGTCGTTGAGGTCAGGTCTGGCAAAGGGACCTCGAAGTAAGGTGGTAAGGGTTTACCGGTACCGGTGACCTTACCGGTAACGGTAAACCCTTACCGCATACTGTGTAATGAGGCCCTATGTCTTTTGCTGTTCAATATAATAACGGACAATCACACATTTATTTATAACCTTGTCATGAGAGGTTCCCAAACACGTATGCCATTTGTTTGTTGTCCAGGTGCTCCAGTGGATCTGAAACAGACGTGGGGGGATAAGGGGGCGGGGGATTTTAGGTTACATTGAAGAAAGGAGACAGCTTTGACGTCGAGTTGGATGCATGCAGACTGGAACTACCCTGTGCTCTGCGGGCAAGGCTGTTTCTATATTTTATTTGTTGATGGGTTGTAGGCGTTTGGTCGTCATAGGATGGTATATAGGTTTGTTGTGAGGTGTAGTGTGTCGTTTGAAGTCTGGGGATAGAGTTCTTTAGATGTTAAAGGTGATAGTC
Organism: Ambystoma mexicanum; assembly: GCF_040938575.1. Lineage (NCBI taxonomy): Eukaryota > Metazoa > Chordata > Amphibia > Caudata > Ambystomatidae > Ambystoma > Ambystoma mexicanum. The sequence goes on from NC_090939.1 coordinate 750,138,215, forward strand.
TAGGAGATTACGGCAAGCCCAGTAGGCGGCTTAGAGAGTGCATGTGATTGGTCGGTGATAGTTTACTGGGATTGTGCCTTGGCTAGTTAGGTATGTTAAAAAGCCAGATCTTTGAGGTTTTCTTGGAAGTGAGATGATCCTGAATTGTGCAGGTTCCCTTTGTGATGGAGTTAGCTCTGAAGGCTTCTATGGGCAATGCAGACTTCTTTGAAAGGGATCCTTTTTGACCGGTCGCTAGAGGAGTGATATTAGAGTTGGCGTTGTGTGTTCACTCCCCTGGACTGCAAGAACCAATCTTGCTGCTGCGTTCTGGATACATTTACATTTTTTGGTAAAATAATCTGGCATGCCAACATATTTGCTGCTGGCATAGTTGATTCTTAATAAAGACCATCTATATGATAGGGAGTTTCCTGTGTGGAAAGGTAAGGAAGAGCCAGGTGTGCCCAATGAAGCATGGGTGATACAAACATGTATTTACCAGTGGGTTAATTATTGGTTCAAAGGCAAATTCATTCTCCATAAGAATCCCAAGGTTTTTGAGGTTTCCAAGGAGGTTTCCAAGGAGGTACCTGTACACAAGGGTCATGATTTTTCTATTGGCCTGGTTTAGTATTGTTAGTCATGCATGAATTCATTTGAGTGAGGCAGTTGGTGAGGGTGGTGTTTGTGTTCTTGTTGGTGGTCATTTTGACAATGATTTGAGTGCCATCTGTGTAATTGCATCAGGTTAGTTTGGTGAGCCTTTTGAGTGTGGCCATGGATATGTTGAAAAGCAAAGGCAGTAAGCTGTATCCTTGCAGCACTCCACAGATCATGTTGCCTGAGTTCGAACTAAATATGGGTAGGCAGGTAAACTGAGCTCTTCTGTATTCAGGGAAAATCTGATACATCATAGTTCCTTCTTGCACAGTTCTGCCTCTTCCGCCTTCATTATTAGTGATGTGCGGTTAATGGTGTTGAAAGCTTCTTAGAAATCTTAAAGTATGAGCACCATGGTATGGTTTATAACTGCATTGACTTTATGATTGTCGCAAATGAATAGAAGTGCAGATTCTGTTTCCCTCATTGGTGTGAAACCTAGTAGTGCATAGTCCAAGATTCTGTTGGACTCAAAATGTCCCCGGATTTGACAGTAAATTATTTAGCCTTCCAGGGTTTTAGCTGGGTAATGGTATATTTGAAATGGGTGGCAGTGTGTGGGGTCAACCACATTTCAAGTTTTCTTTTATAGATGTGTTATCTTGAACATTGATACTGATATTTTATTTCTATTGCGCTCGTACACAAGTGTTTCAGAGCGCGACAAGGCAAGGGAGGGGAACAGGGGAGAATAAAACAACAATCTTACGAGACCCAGTGACATTGAGAACGCGTAAGTGCATGGGAGAGGGGGAAGGGAAAAGTGCATGGAAGGGGGGAGAAGTGGAAAGTCCGAAGCAAAGGAGAAACAGATAAATAATAATAAATAAACAAATAAATAATAAAGGCAACAAACAGTGGTAGTGCAGCCAGAAATTGGTAAGTGCTGGGTTTAAGGCAGCAGACAGGGTAGGTCTGATAAGTGCAGGAAGAAAAAGGGGGGGGCTGTATGGGTACAGATACAGACCCCAGTGCAAGTGGTGGCCTGGAGGCAGTGCAGTAGGGTGGCAGGGTGAGCAGATACCTGGGCCCAGAGCAAAGAGAGTGGCCAGGTGCATGATGTCAAGAGAGAACAGATCAGCAGGGGAGAGGGGGAGCGAAGGCAGAAGAAAAGACGAAGGTCCTCAGGTGCTTCCGAACCCGGAGGTGGTTCTCCTCAACTTTTAGAGTTGCAGGGAGGCTATTCCAGAGGGAGGCCCAAGCCGAAGACAGAGATGTACCCCCAGCTTGTTTCTTTTGAAAAACAACTGACCCTGAGGGAGTTAAAGGTAGAGGAGAGAAGAGCTTGAGAGGGCAGGTATTTGCGGAGGGATAGCTGAGGTATTTTGGACCCAGCCCCCAGAAAGCCTTGTGGACAATGCAGAGGGTTTTGAATTTAATTCTTGCATCCACTGGGAGCCAATGGAAGGATTTCAGAGCTGGAGAGATACAATACCAGGTCTTGAGGCCAAGGACAAGTCTCGCAGTCCTGTTCTGTATTAGTTGCAGAGGGCGGAGAGTAGAAACAGGTAGATTTAGAAAGAGGCTGTTACAATAATCCAACCCATAGAGAACTAGAGCTTGGGAGACCATGAGCTTCTGAGGGAAAGGGAGGAAAGGCAGAGTATCTCTGAGGAGGTGCAGTAGGAAGTTGGACTTTTTAGAGACATCAGAAATGTGTGCGGAGAAGGAAAGTGTGGAGTCAAAGATGACCCCGAGGTTGGGAGTAGGAGGAGGGCCAAGGGAGGCCGGCCAGAGAATGAGTGGAAAGGATGGTGAAGGTGTGCCGATGAGGATCTCCGTCTTGCTGGAATTCTTACAGAGATCACTGGTGGCACGCCAATCTTGAATGGCAGTTAGGCAATCAGAGATGAGAGAGGGAGAGGATTTGGCCGAGAGCAGCCTAAAAATGAGTTGAGTGTCGTCTGCGTATTACTGGAAATTTGAGCAGAAAATGGCAATGCAGTGGGCAAGAGTTGCCGGATATTGGTTGAAAAGCCAGGGTGAGAGGTTAGACCCCTGGGGAACACCAGAGGTAGAGAGGAAGGTAGCTGATAGGAAGGACCCAAGTTGGACCTGGGAGGGTCGATCAGAGAGGAAAGAGGTCAGCCAGGCCAGAGCCTGATCAGCGATACCCAGGTTTTCATGGAGACGGTTTAGCAGGATGGTATGGTTGACTGTGTTGAAGGCAGAAGAGAGATCGAGAAGGATGAGGACAGAGGGAATGTTAGAGTCAAGGTTGGAGAGGAGATCCAACAAGGTTGGAGTAGTACCATCTTTGGTACTACTCCAGTATCCAGTGAGGAGTCCATAGGCTCACTCTAGAAATAAACTGGGTGTTCCCTGACAATGATAGCTCTATAGATATGCGAGGGACAGGGATCTGCTGAGCGCCTGTTTTGATGCTTTTCTTCACCAATTCAGAGACCTCAGCACCAGAGATGGGCTTCAGTTGATTTAGTGTTGTGGTTGTGGGAGCAGTTTCGTTAAGAAGGATGATGGTGTTCCTACTGATTAGTGCTAAGCATATTGCTTGATGGATGGTTTTTTCCTTGTTTTGGAAATAACTGGTTTTGAGAGGGTGTAGGTGTTCTGCTGCAGGATGTAGGTTTTCTAATCTCCTTAGCGACTTTGAGCATTTCTTTCTGCAAGTTGCTTGACATTCTGAAGCATTCAGCATACTGTAGTGGCTTAGCCAGTAGTTTCAGATCTGTCACCGGTAGGGTGCTTTCTCATGCTGATTCTAGTATTTCCTCCATACTTGTTCTAGATCCAGTTAGTTTTGTTCAGGGTTCATAAGTTAGGAGTGAACAACCTAGCTGCTTCTTTATTCTCTGATGATAAGAATTGTTTCTTAGGTATTTGGATGTCCAGGGTCCCTACAATCTGGTTATGGGGCATCTCTGCTCGATTCACTGAGAACCAGTGATCTGCAGGTGGTATGATAGGCTTGGTGCCCTCCTTTAGCATTGCAAATTCATCTGGGTTGAGGGTTTTCTAGCTTCTACTGGTGATGCTTGCATGTTCTTTCTGAGTAGGGAATGTGTGTTGGTGCATTGATCACAAAGGCATACCATGAAGTGGTTGCTCTACGGAGCGTGGATTGAAGAGACTGTAGTCATCGGTCCTTCACAGAAGATTGCATCCATCCAATGTATGCCTGGCTCAGTTCGTTTCCCCTTTGGCTAGCTGTTCAATGTGACTGCTGGACATGTTGGTACTCAGTGATTTTCACAGAAATGTCATGTTCTTCTTCAAATCAAATATTGAACTCTCCTAGCACAATTAGGTTCTCATGTTCATATACGAGTTTGGCGACTGTGTCTGAGAGCCTTTCTGCAAAAGTGGGGTTGTATGTGGGAGGCGGCTACTCATGAAAATAACAGCACTGATGACAAGAAGGGTTTCCTATTATCTAACCTGAATCTATTTTCTATGTTTTAAAACCTTTTCGGTTGTAGAAGTATCAAAAATAAACAAACATGACGTTTATTTGTAGAGCGCACGTTCAACCATGGAGAGGCATCTTGGTGCTATTGACAGATAACATGTTTGTTGCTACTCAACCTAATGGTACTCATTTTATCAACCTCAGAAGGATGAAGAGCTGAGTGGGCCTGCCAGGTTTCGAACCTGTGACCATGTGGTCAAGCCCAGGTCCCTGTACTGTATGCATTAGTCCACTGAGTCACAGACCCGGCAATATTAACAATTTAGTCTTTTGTTTAGGCATGAGAAATGCACTTTCCAAGCACTAGCATATTGGAATTAACTGGCCAATGATGGAAGCAGGTGCAAAGTGGTGGGGGTACCTCGGCATGTGATAGGAAGCTAAAAGAGTTTCCATGATGAGGTGCTTTGGGCGGGGAGATGTAGTAACTGGGTGCGACTGGCCATAGGTTATTAGCATGCCCATGGGCAGTCAATGGGTGGGCATATAACCAAACAACACCTTCAAGCTTTGTGTCCCTCCCCATAAGCCTTTTCTCCCTATCTGTACTCGAATGCAATAGTTTTGGTCTATAGGTGGCTCTGACACCTAATAACCAAAACCAAAAAGCGATTTAGCTAGAGACACCATTTTTCAAGATTCAAATATTGTGCCAGATTCACCACACATTTGTGTATTGCTAAGCATTCATAAGCATAACTTCTGAACTGTGAATTTCCAGGCAGTGTTCCAAAGGAGACTTTGCAAGTGGCACATGAATGTCGATCTGCAGTGTGCAACTTCCCACTAGTTTTGTATATTTGCAAAAACAGTGATGTGTCTGTGGGCTGGCTCAATATTATTCAATCGGTAATTCAGATTGGACTATGAGGGCATTGTCAACCTATTGCAAGTGAAAGCACAAGCCACACAGGAGTTTTTAAAGATCCCTGTGTGGCCTGTCACCCGAATGCAGCATCCCTCACGCGTCTTCAATTACTCTATATTAATGGTTTGCCCTACTGAAAGAGGAGAAACAGGCCTCGATCTCAGCCACAGTGAGGATAGTGGAGGTATAAATAATGCAGGGAATATTCAGGTAGGCTGCTTCCCCTGATTGTTTAACCTCATTTGTTTTACTTTTAGCACTTTACTTTACTTTCTTTCAGTTCCTTTTAGGTTCTGGTTATTTTAACCGGGACTTGGCGTTTGACTGGTTGCCTGCAGCACAATTGTTATTTTCTGAGTTATTTTAATTAATTTCATTTTCTTGTACGCCGCTTGGGCGGAGAGTGCCTGGCCTCATTGGACAAGCTGCAACGTTGCTAAGCAGCAATGTCTTAATAGAATCGCGTTCCTTATAGGACACAGTCTTTCCTTGCTACTCATACGCAGCTGGCTGGGAACGCCCATTTTGGGGCTAGTCTTCCCGCATTGCCATAGTCCCTTGGATATTCAGGTAGGCTGATGCCCCTGATGTTTTAACCACATTTGTTTTACATTTAGCACTTTACTTTACTTTCTTTCAGTTCGATTTAGGCTTCAGTTATTTTAACCGGGCCGTGGCTGTTGACCGGTCGCCTGCAGCATGATTGTTATTTTCGTTGTTTTTTAAATTAATTTCATTTCCTTGTATGCCGCTTGGGCGAAGGATGCCTAGCCTCATGAGACATGCTGCAATGTTGCAAAGCAGCGGTGCCTTTTTAGAATCGCGTTCCTTATTAGATGAAGTCTTTCTTTGCTGCTCAAATTCAGCTTGCTGGGAACGCCCTTGGCAAAACCATGTGCCTTATTAGTCAGACCTATGCACAGAGGCGCAGCGGACGAGCGCAGCGGGCATGCACTCAGCGCGCCGAAGTTGTGCCTAAATTAAGCCCGTTTTTGCTTGTCCGTGCGCACTCTGTGCCGTAGACTAACTGTAAGGAGCTTAGTGCTCGCATCATATGGCATAAACGGAGGCTACTGGCTTTAGCACCTCCAAATACGGTACTGCCTTTCTCTGACTGTCCGATAGTTTCTCCCTTAAAAATCCCTCCTAATGTGTTGACGGGGTTACTTATAAACACCCGTTCCCTGGCCAAACATACAGCTGCTTGTTTTGATCTGCTTGCTGACTTTGCTCTGGATGTTTTATGCATCACAGAAACTTGGCTGAATGATGCCTCTGGTCCTGTGGTGGTCCAGCTCTTTCCTGACCCTCAAAGCACTCTCTGACTGGATCGACTTTCACCTGACCCTGGTGGAGGTATTGCTGTGATTGTGAAAACTTGGCTGGGCGCCACTGTTGTGCCCTTGCTTCATTTTTTAAAGATGGAAGCGCTTTTAATAACAATTGTTATCTCGGTTCAGCTGAGCCTCCATTTTCTGGTGATATACCGTCCCCCTGGAACAGATCATCTTTTCTGTGGTCAATTGTTTGATTTTGTCACAGATCTTGAAGTTAAATGTCTGCATCTAGCCATCACTGGTGATTTTAATCTTCACTTTAATGCCCGACCCACTACTGCTATTAAGCACTTTTGTGAAACTATGAATGACCTGCGGCTGGATCACTTGATTACCGCCCTCACCCACCTAGCTGGCAATGCACCTGATCGCGTATTTGCCAGCGCTGCCCTGGTTGCTACTTTCCCCCCTTTTCCCATTCTTTGGTCTGACCATATGGTTGTTCCTTTTCTTATTCAGGCTCAGATTCCTCGCGTTAATATTGATTGTAAATATCAGCTACGTCGGAACTGGACATAGTCTCCAACATTAGGGCACATTGCCTGGCCTCAGACACTATTAATTTTTCTGTGCTGACCAAAATGTTTGGCCTATTGGCCGATACATTAGCCCCTCTCGCACTTCGTGAGCAGACAGGCCGCCCTTCTCAGCCATGGTTCACAGATGAGTAAAAAAGTCTTACGGACTGCGAAACGGCAGGCTGAGCAGAAATGGCGACGCACCTACTCCGCCTGTGATAAAGCTGCCTTTGCCCTGACTTGCAAATCTTACCATCTTGCAATCCATGTGGCCAAACTTACCTGCTATACTCAAAAGATTGAAAAAATCTGCAGATCGCAAGTTCAAATATCGCCAGAATCAACTCAAACTTTCATCTTTCGGAATTCAATTATTTCAATATCATTAAATTGACTAATGACATTGTCTAGCTATAGTGATAACAAGCACTGGCAATACCAGCAGTTTTGGTTTCTGTGTAGCCATGGGATAGACATTTGCCAGGCACTGCCGTAATGGTACTAGCTGGCCATTAGTGGTAGTAGCTGAAAAATGGTGAGAGTATATCTGGCCATATCACTCCAGTCCGGGTGGATACGTGGATATCAGGCTTCAGCACGTGTGTCCTGCAAAGAGTATGAAGGAACACAGAGAATGGACACTTTGGTAGCAGGGGACGGCACTCGATCTTTCGTTGCCTAGAAACGGCAAGCCATAGACTTCAGGAAGCAGTGCCAGTATGCTTCAATGCCACTCGGCAGCTCCTTCTGTGTGAAACTTATTTCTTAAATTGTTAGTGATCAAGCATCAGCCCAAAGGGAATCACACAGATGGATTGATGACTTTTGAGATAGGGATCAATGAAGTGAAATATGAAAGTTGTCAAATATCAAGGGACACTTTTTGGGACGGAGAGAAAGGACCAGAGATAATAAGGGAGCGGTGGGAGCATACATCCAATTTGGGTGTTCCTGAGTCTGTCTTGAAAAGGTCAGGAACAAACTTGATCTTATGAATGCTTTAAAGAAAGGCAACAGCAAGCCAAACTACAAATTACTCTGTGTCCTTACAGAAATCAGAAAGCCCAAGTAGACGGTAAGACCATGGGCGTAATTTTAGGGGGGGGACAGGGGTGTTTGTTCCCCCAAACTTTCATGGCACACCATTTTGTCCCCATTCATTTGGCTGGGGCACCTTTTCTTCAGATGTCATGTCCCCCACCAACATTTTCAGCAAAGTTACTCCACTGAGTAAGACTTTTGAAGGAGCTGGCTTTGCCAACTTTCAGCCAAAACTAAAAACAAGTTATTATTATTGTTATACTTCTGTTATTGGATATGTGCTTTTGTGAATGAGAATCAGTCTGGCTGGGCATATTTTTCGCTTATCAGACCTGCATATATTTCATTAATCTGCTGTGTATCAATCTTATTGTAACACAAATTGGGCAGAGTAGTCTCGAGTATGTGTGATGCTTCTGGACGCAAACCCGGCACAAACTTCATTTTGCATTAGGCTTTATACCTGGCGCAATTTATTCTATTTCAAAGTGGGCAGTAAACCCCTTTCTACAAAGCTATGTGTGGTAGCATAATGTATGCACAGAGGTATCACAGACTAACTTTGTGGCTCTTTTGCATGGGACAACCCCCCCATATAAATGATCTCCTCCACCAGAACATTTCGTAATACAGAAAATGCACTGAGTGCCCCCGAGCCAGGACAGAGGGCACACATTTTAGCCCACCTAAGGGGTGGTTTAAAATAGTGATATCCTTAAAGGAGGTCTGGTGGTCTTTGCTGGCACTCGTAGTGAGTGGTTACCATCAAAGAGCGCATCCGTTCAGGGATTTCCTTATATCATTCACCTAAAGAAGTGCAATGGGTGGGTAAACATTCTCAAAGCAGACCACACCAACACTGCTCTAAAACAACACACTGGTACACTACGGTGCCAGCGCACACTATTTTGACAATGTCATAGCGATGTACCATTACAACTTTTATCAGACTGCTACAAGCCCGGTGTTGCACAGGTTGTACCCAACAAGGAATTACCTTAAACTTAAAGCAAATTTGACTTGCCAGTATTCCAGATATTGTGGGTGTAAGTGAATGGGTGACTGAGTGGCAAGTGAATGGACTTTGCACAGAGTCCAGAATACAAAGCGTTGCACTAGTCAGTCCCGTCTATTGAACAGGACAGCCATCGCTTACACCTCCTCTTCTGTGGGAATAAAGTGTAGGCCATGATATAAAAGCTTTACATAAAAGAAGCCCAACCTAGAGTCTACATTGATATGGAGAGCAATGGACGTTTACAAAACTGCCAGTGTTTGTGCAGAGAAAGACGGATACAAAAACTGGAAGTGGATAGCAGACAGTAGGAGGAAAGTGTAGCTACGGCCACTTTATTAGTCGAAGGCATCACATTTCTGGATTCCCTCAATTCAGCTCTAGCGAGATTGCCACGGAGTTTAGCAAATTGAGAGTCCAGATAGATGAATGCAGAATTGCACATCCTCTCCATAGGGTTAAATGGCACCTGTGGTTTATGGTGAATGAAGGGCCGGCAATGAATATTATATAGCACATGGCCATGTGTAACACAAGATGTCTAAACAGCAAAATAGTGGGAGTGGGGTTACCTCATTAGCTCTTCTATGAAAAGTCATGCATCAGGTCTTCCAGCACTCTAAGGAGCTACTGAGAAATGATTGCGTTTCTAGGTCTTCTGGAATTCGGTACGCAGCAAGCTTTTCTATACTTTTTTGCCAGAAGAGGGCTAAATTAGAGCATGTATATCGGATGAAAGAATTTAAAGCTGAGGCAAGGAGAAGTTATTGATATTATGTAAGAACGGGGAAACGTTCAGGACGTTTACTTCTGGGGAGTTCCAAGCTGCCCAAAACGAGGTCGGCTTAACTGTTCCAAGCCAGTCACTGATCACTTCCAATGGGATTAAGAGAACTCAGTGACTTTCTGTGTCTAATTAATCGGCTTTAATGTGCCAATGATTTGCTTATTCCATTATATATTCATTCCACAAAAGAGGCACCTGTTCTGTATCATATTGCATTACTTTCAACACAAGCTGGTACAGAATGTGACTTGTTTTCTACCATGTAGCATTGGCTGCTCATAACCAGTTGTTTCTCCACTATTATACCCAGCTTCACCACAGACCTACTACAACCAGAAACACTCTTGCCATTTCCATGCTTATATGTTTGATTGTCATCACCTTCCTGCTTATAATCATCAGGAGTATAATTTCATACAGTTTGCACTTACCCATGATTCAGATCGCTCTAAATATTGGTGTACCTGTGTCTCGGGAATGTGTGGTTTGTCGAGTGTGCCTGGGGTAGTAGGGCTGTGTGGTGGATCAATGGCATGTAGTATCTAGTGTTAGAGGGGTGTGTGATGTAGGAGGTGTGGAGTGATCTCAAAACCCTCAAACTTCACACTTCCCGATTACTGCTTCATTTTGGGATTTGGCCGTCCACATCTTATGCAGTGCCTAGTAATAGGTATTGGAACATAAAGCCTAACCACTCTTAAGAGCCTGATGTTGTGTACTTAAAACATCAACAACAAAAAATAAGAAGGTTTAGGAAATTGACACAGGAATGTATTTAAAACTGTACACCTATTTATTTATTTTCCTGCTAAATATTTATGAACTCCATAACGCTCTTCACTCTCTGGATATTTACTAGACTACCAAATAACTCAAAATGTGGGTTTGACGGAGCAAGGAAAGGTGGTGGCAGACATTTACCTGTAAAGGAAGGTGCTAACAAGTTATATTGATGAACGGCGAAACCCAACAAGCTCAGCAGAATCCCATTTTTCCTGGATGGTTACCAATTCCCTAAACTAGGGCATCTCTTCGAAAGATATTCAGAGTAGATCCAAGAATGCTTTCCCTGTACAATGGTGAAAAGAGTGTTTCTCAGACAGTAACTTAGATGGAGCGCATAAGCCAGGCTTCTGCGGACAGGTCTAGAAGCACATTCCATCAGCCTTAGGCATGACAATAATTGCTAATTTCTATCTCCTACATAAGCATGAGTTGGAAAATGATTGGAATGTTGGAAGTGAAACATTATGTCTTTTGCGGCTTTCTTTTTTGGCCCAAAACCGAAAGACATAAAATGCTTCATATATCAAAGGTGTGGGCAGGTGAAGGGAAGAACAAAAGATGGCGTTATTAGCAGCTGATGGGACATGAAGGCTGCTCACCACAGAGCTTGCCTTGCCAACCCAAAAAAGTTCAACAGTTAAAGAATACAAGAGCTGTTTTCGGGTCGGAGACAAACAACGCTGTACAAAAGTTACAACTCTGAGCATGTTTTAGGTGTTTCTGGGAAATAGACACAACCACCTGTAGTTGATAAAGTAGTACTCGTTTGGTAGCATATGAGAGGTGGTTACCAGGTTACCAAAGGGCACCCTTCCCGTCCAGGTTTCTTTCACTTTTATAATTTCACATGAGGCTCGTCCCATTACTCTAATCAGGACACAAGCTAGAAGGGTATCCCGCGATGTTACCGAATAAAAAAAAAAATGAACAACATTTTTAACAAATTATGTTTTACCGAAAAATACAGATTTGTTTAAAAAATCTATATATATGGGGGTGGGGTAATGGGTTAAAACGGGTGGGGTGGGGGTTGGGGTTATAAACAAAGGTAAACAGGGTGCTTGAGGGGGTGACCCCCCACATTTATGTTTTAAAATCTGCATTTTATCATAAAAAATGTTTTGTTAAAAATGTTTTCGTTATTTATTTATTCATTGATATCACATAGATCCGCTAGTAAGAGCATATAAAGTGATACAATTCCCTAAGGGATCAAGTATATTAAGTCACTATTATTTTGGGGCATTAGTTATTTAGGATTTAAGCCTCACTTTTCAGTATCACTATCCATATATTACTTCAATCTCTTGGAAAAAAAAGATATAATTTAATTAGGCATTATAAAATTACCAAATATACTCTGTCACAGCTATTCCGGGTGGTAAGGGGTTTCTCATGTTTTCCGCTGGCAGGTGGGTACTTGTCGCAGTGTGGCTCTCGCCGTGCTTTGCTCTCGCCGTGCTTTCTGTGCATTCCTTTGGGCACCCTAGGCTCCTGCAACCCTCTTCCGGTTAAGGGTCGTCAGCAGCCTTTCCTTCCTGTGAAAGTGGGTCAAAGGCCACGCCCCCTAAAACGCCTATCTGAGGTTTTGCCTTCATGAAATTCTCTTTGCCCTCTGCAGCGCTGACTCAAAACCGTGGGTCGCAAGGTTTCAGTTGGGTGAGTACAAGGAGGTGTTGCAGGGAACACATTAGGTGCACCTAAACACAAAAGAAAAAGCTATGTATAAATACTACCATATGAGTACTTTTGTGGTATAAGGTAAAATAACTTACATGACAATACTCTCAGGGACAAAAACCGCCACATGGGTAGGCAAAGGTGCACACGGAACGGAACCTGCCAATCACACAGCAACACAAAAGGCGGTATCCGCAAAGGGTGGACACATGTGATACTTGGCAACCACAAGCCAGGGGCTAAGTAGGAGTAATTATTGCTGGACAGAAAATAAAACATTGGCAAGCATGCACCTGCAGACAGCCCCACCACACCCAATAAACAAGAGAGAAACAAAGAAGTGGACCAGGAACACGCAGCCACAAACCCCGCTCAAACAACTGGCAGCCAAATGGAGCTCGGAAAAAGCAAGAACATCCTTGCCACACAGACACTCAACAAAGGAGTGGACAGGAATGTAGAAGGGATCAGGATTTCGAAATAAAAATATGCTCCAAGGAGAACAAGCCCAGAAAATAGGGGTTCAACGCAAATCAGTGTCAGATCAAAAAACTGGAGTACACGGTCAAACAGTGGACTTTCGGCGACAGGGGTGCACTGCAATAGAGCTGCCACAGGAATGAGACCGCACTGAGCAGTGTAACCCAAATCATTACAGAGCACAGCAAATTCAAAATGTAATGGCTGCTGCAATCCGAAAATGAACTAGCTTGGAAGAGAATTTTCAAATACAGCCTTAGGGGCGGAGTCATGGAATATTTGCTCAGTTCAAAGTGACTTTGCACTGCTGAAAAGTGTCTTTGCACTGCCGACACAAACCTTGATTCATGGAACTATGCAAAGTGTATTTTTGCAGCGCAAAGTCAGTGCAAAGTAATTTTGTACTGCAAAAATGATCACTTGCACTGACTTTGCATTGCAAAAATACGCTTTGTACAGTTCCATGAATCAGGGATTGTGTTGACAGTGCAAAGTCACTTATCGGCAGTGCAAAGTCACTTTGAACCGTGCAAGTATTCCATGAATTGGGCTCTTAATGGTTCCAGATTACTGCAGCAATAAGCAAATAGTTATGGAAGCAAATGTAACATCGAAAAGGCTACAACGCACAGCCACTAGTCGTTGGAACAAGCACTAAGAACGTGAATCCTAAAATCGACGTGCCAGGTGACACACCGGTCTGGACAACACCAAGAAACCTGGCTGCCAGTATCCAGAAGAGAAGCAAGCCCTCAGCAGTGTGTGCCATCAGGACTGTGACATGGCACCGCAGCAGATGTCTGGTGTGGAAGCAACATAATGGTGAGTATTCCATTCGGTTTTCTGGGGATTTAGAGGACTACGGTCTGGAGAGGACATGTCCTGGATTGGGCTATTCTGTTGGGTCTGGGACCTGGTTGTGGTGTATGTTGCAGAGGAAGTATTGTCGCGTCTCCGTTCCTTGTAACTCAATGAAGTTGGGTGACGAGTTTGCCGCTGGGAAAGTCTTGCGTCCCGGAGACTCAGATGACTTACTCCACAGTTAGTATACGTAATTAGTTGGGCTGGTATTCTGAAAACCTTTTTGGCGCAAGTGTGGGAATCATATAAGTCTGCATTCAGATGCCTTTTTCAACCCCTTTGCACAGTTGCAAAAATAAGCGGGCATTTCTGCACATCCTGAATCCAGAAACAGGATGCCATTTCAAATGAGTAAAAACATCAGATTTCCACTGTGCCTTGAACTGGCACAGGGGGATGGAGGCACAGGTAATAAGCGGGTAATTTCATTTTTATTTTGTATTTTTAGCGATAGCAAGAGAGAGCCCCCAAATTAAGTCCCTGATTTCTGAACCTAACATGTATTTCTTTAAATGCAAGATCAGCAGTATGAGCCACTGCTGTACCACGTGCATTTATATCCCCCAAACAGGAATTGAAATATGTACTTTCTTTTTGAGGCATTTGAAATCCTTAAGGGCATGCCATGTGAAATATGCTCCCGGCACCAATCTGAGTCCTGAGATGCAGTCATACATTGGTGTCAGGTGCATAACCACAACACTCAAGCAAACAAATGCTGTAGCCAGCGTATCATTTGCACATGTGCAAAGAAACCCCAAAACACACAGGTCACTGAGCATTTCTTGAAATCACAAAGTTAAAAAGGTGCATCCTGTCGGGTGTGATCTTCTGAGAATCAGACCGATAGTCTTCAGCTTTCTTCATGCATGTCCTGTGTTGAGACTTTGTTGAATTAGACCATCCGCATGGGAAGAGTGCTCTCGCCTGGGCTTTGTGATTTTTTAATAATGAGACTGAATGATGGGAGAACAACCTCAGAGGACTGTGTGAAGCCATTCTGCACACAGTCTATCTGCTTCCCGCACAAAACGCATGGGCACATGTACTCCGGGAAGGCATAGCTTACAGGCGCCGTCTTCCCCAGTCATATTCAGCTGGAATGTGACAGCCCCGGGTACATCAAAGCATCTCCAGAAGGGGGAAGAAACACCTTCCTCCAGCCATGAGTAGCCTAATTTAAATATCAAAGGCTCCATGGATCTGCATTCCTTTTGGCTACTCCGGCTGGTGGCAGTGCATACTAACAAGATTATTGAAGCAAGCCTAGAGGAGAGGCTTGTTTGCCAGAAGAGACAAGAGGGAGGGGGGACTAACACCCATTTGGAATGCAATGTGTCAACCTGAAGGTAGTTCCCACCTCTCTGTATCAAAGGCAGTGAATAGCCTGTCTGGGTCCAACAGTTACCGCAGGTGTCCCTGCAGAGCAGATCCCTTTCAGAGGGACGAAGGGTGTGATTTGGAAGAGACAAGAAGTCTGCTCCCAGCACATACTTCAAGGGAAGCCTGTGCTTTAATCAAGAGTCACAGATGGCTCAGTTAACCAGGGACACTTAGATCTACAACAGACAGGAATATGGGTGGGACTTAGGTATATGTTGTCACCCCTTGCCTGTCCTGTTGCACAGCACCCTGGACCTGACCTCATGCATAACAGAAGATTGTTGGTGGGGACCCAGGATTGGTTCATTAAGATAGGCTTAGCATGCACCAATAACTGGGGCCCATTTGGCTTTAAAGGTGGACTGAACCCCTCACTTCACAGATCATCTGAAGACTTTGCAAGGAGTAAGAAGAAGGACTCATTTGGTCCTGAGCTGAAGGTACAGACTACCTTACATCTTCCGCCAGGAGTACCAAGAGGGAAGCAAGATCCCTCCCCTAAACATCTCCCAGGGAACAGAGGGAGATACCGGACTCAGAGGACCCGTCCAGAAGCTCCAGAAATGGTACCCAGACAGCACACAGCATGCCCTGCTAGGTTCTGCCAGCAAGCTTCCTAGGTGGGAAGTACTAGAGAGTCTCTGGACAAAGGACAAGGCTGTTGCCTGCAAACACTCTCCTGAGCTTTGGGGCGTCCACCTTGAAAGGACACAAGCCCTACGAAGAAGTTAGGAGGAGTGCCGCACAAGCATCATCCAGCGTCCATCTTTTAAGGACATTTTCGAGACGGTCGAGTCCTTGAACCGCATCAGGCTGCACTACTGACTGTTGTCATAATTCTTGGCCCCGAGCCGCCACGCCGGACATTCTGCAGACGTCCGTCCAGCCTCGCATGCCGAACTGCCTGCCGCTGGTACCCGCAGCTGTCTCCCGCCACTAACTCTGTCTCAAAGGCTGCGAAGCGCCGTGGAACCGCCTCATCACTGTTGAGCACCAAGAACTTCTTCAGCACCAGGTACATTGTGGTTCTGCCCCCCTGGTCCTTTTTCCGAAGGCCCCTGAAGACAGTTACAACCCATTGCCCCCTTGGGGCTGGAACAGAATAACCTTGAACTGTAAGACTGATTTCTCCAGCATTGGATCTTTCATGGATTCACATGCTTAGAATATTCCCCGTCGTCAGGCTGGGAATCCCCGGTACATTATATATAGACCCTTTCCCGTAGGAAAACTTTTTCGACGCTTATGCGTCCTATCCACCTTGTTTTGTATCATGCGTGCCCGCACCGTCAGGACGTCATGATATAAATACAGGACCCGCCCCTGCGCTCCCTCAGATTTCAACCGTCTTTCAAAGTAGTGGGATCCTCGTGATTACTGCTAGTGGAAACTAGGTTGTTTTTTCTGTTTCGCTTCGGCTACGTTCAAATTCTGGAGAATATGTCTGGAAAAGCGTTATTTCGCCCTTGTGCGACATGTGGCCTCAAAAAAGTTTATGAAGGAGATGCCCACATGGATTGTATCTACTGTCTCCACCCGCACCACACGGCTGATACATGTGAGATATGCCAGGGTTTCTCCCAAAAAACCCTTAAGGACCGTAAAAGAAGGCTGGTCGACTGGCTTAATGACGGAGCGGGTGCCTACCCGGCTTCGGAAGTTGGCTCCACGGCCTCCAGGAGCAAGTCGGAACCTCCATCGAAAAAGGTACGGCCAGCAGAAAACCGCACTGAGGACAAGCATAAGGGGAAGCATGCTGGGTCCTCCTCATCACATAAAAGCCCTCCTCCTCCTCCTCATCTAAGACGGAGAGGCAAGCGCTGTCAAAATCCTCCTCAGGGGACCGTCCCAGGTCTTCCGTGAGTCGAGATGTTTCAGCCGGGAAGTCGGCATCGAAATCGGCGACGAAGTCTAAGGGCTCGACGACGACAACTTGCTCGTCGACCTCGGTGTCATTGACGATGCCTATTACCGTTCAGGCAGCAGCGGTTGGGATTCCTTCGTCGACGGAGACTCAGTCTATGGCTTGGCTGCCAGAGGTCTATGACCCGATCCCCCCTGAGGTCTTACTGCAGCCAGACACGGCCTGCTCGGTGGAAGGAGAAGGTGGCACGGTTCTGCAGCCATCGGATTTAGGCTTACGGCCTTCCACGTCGGCGACGACGACGAGTGCGAGTGGGGGTATGGTACCTATATCATCAACGTTATTGAACCCCCAAGCAGTTTTGTCTCTGGATGTGCTTAATACTCTTCAGAAGCTCCTGCAGCGGCTGGATACGCAGATCCCTCAACCTGGGACTTCGTCGTCACCTTTTTCTGTACCTCCTGTCGACGAGAAAACTTGTGCGGCTCGCTCGACGACTAAAAACCCATCGACTCCTCAGGCAGTAAAAGATCGTCCTCGAACGCAGGAGGAGGGTGAGTTGTCGGAGTCCGATTCTATACTGGGTGACTCAGGGTCAGAAATCTACCTGTCACCTTCGAGGGACCCAACATGGAATTTGGATGTAGAGGTAGAGTCTACGAGGAGCCAGTCACAGCCATCTCCTCCGGATGATGTGGGAGCCTTCCATGCAATGATGGGAAAAGCTTGTTCCGAGTTCGGCTTGATTCCTGAGGAGCAGAAGAAAGACTGTTTCCTTTTTGACCATATGGGTCAAAGGAGGAAATCGGTATTTGTCATCCCAATTCTGGACAACTTGTGGCAGGAAGGTCTCAAGACGATGCGCCATCCGTTCTCGGAGCCAGCTATAAAGGGGTGGATTGAGAAAAAGTTTAAAGCTCCGGAGTCCACTCCAAAATGTCTAACATCACAACCTCTGTCTGACTCAGTGGTGTCGGCGGCAGCGGCTAGGAAGGCCAGGGTACAGCAAAAATGTTCAACTCCACCAGAAAGCGAGGCTAGGAGGCAAGACGCCTTTGGAAAAAAGGTACTCTCGGTCGGTGCGACGACGGTAAGAGCAGCCAATTCCTTAGCGATCGTGTCACGATACGATAGAGAAATGTGGCACAAACTAGCCCCTATCCTAGAACACCTGCCAGACGAACACCGGAAAGCAGCCATGTTACTGTTGCGGGAGGGCGAAGAGGCCTCGAACCACGCAATTAATATTGCAGTTGACCTAGCAGAGTCTGGATTCAAACAAATCAACCATGGCGTAGTACTTCGTCGACAAGCGTGGCTCAAATGTACTACTTTCCATCCTGAAGTCCAGTACAAAGTCCTTGACATGCCATGTGAAGGGGAACACCTGTTTGGCGAAAAGGTTGACGAAGCGTTGAAGGGGATGAAGGAAGACACGGATACTGCTAGGTCCCTCGGCGCCCTCCAAACGGGTAGAAACTTTCGTTCTTTTCGCCCCTTTAGGGGTGCTTCTGGAAACTCCCGCTTTGGAGCCTCGAGGGACCGTGGATTTAACAGGCCCTCGTACTCTTCACAAGGGTTCAGACGAGCGTCCCAATCGGCACGTAGAAGCAGAGACTATCAAGCTTCCAGGCGGCGAGGCTCGGGTCCCTCGTCGACGAAGAACAAGCAAACCAGCAACCAATGACGGCCTTCGGAACGTCCTGGGGGGACGAGTCTCTCATCACTTCGACCAATGGAAATGCATCACCACAGATCGATGGGTTCTAGACACGATTCGCATGGGTCATGCGCTACAATTCAGAGACAAGCCTCCACGTCTTCCGCCTGTATTTTCGACCCAGCCCCACCTCCGAATCCTACGACAAGAGGCGGCGCTTATGTTGCGAAAAGGAGCGGTAGAGAGAGTTCCTGTAGCACAGGAAGGACACAGAGTTTATTCCCGGTTCTTCGTTGTCAAGAAGCCAAATGGAAAATGGAGGGCCATTCTCGTCCTGAGGGTACTCAACAAATGGCTAAAGAGCCTAAAGTTCAAAATGCTAAAGCTCCAGGAGGTTATCAGGTCGGTGCAACCCATGGATTATCTGTCGTCACTAGACCTTCAAGACACCTATTTTCACATCCCAATACGCCCACGACACAGGAGATATTTAAGGTTCGTCGTCGGGCGAAAGCATTTTCAGTTCAAGGTCCTCCCGTTCGGTCTCAAGTCCTCCCCCAGGACGTTCACCAAGTGCTTGGCCCCCATAGCGGCCCATTTAAGGAAGGACGGTCACCATGTCTATCCCTATCTAGACGACTGGCTGGTCAGAGGCTCGTCCATGGAACAAACACGAAAAAGTCTGGGGGCCACGATGTCCCTCTTACAGGAACTGGGCTTCGCGATAAACTTCAGCAAGTCCTCCGTAGAGCCTTCGAGGACCTTGGTCTTTCTAGGAGCGGAGTTTCATACGCACACAAGTCTGGTAAGACCATCCAGCGAAAGAATACAGAAGCTACAAAGCAAGGCGTCGGAATGGAGATGTGGTACCAGGGTGTCGGTGCGCAAATACATGTCCCTGCTAGGGACCATGTCATCCTGCATTCCGTTGATAAACAACTGCCGTCTGTTTATGAGGCCCTGCCAGGAATTTCTAGCGGACCGTTGGGCGCAGAGCCAAGGTCGCTGGTCCGACAGACTGATCATCGACGAACAACTGGTACAAGCACTCTGTTGGTGGAGAGTTTCTACTCATCTAACGAAAGGAATGCCTCTGGTGGAACCGGAGTTCCAGAAGACGGTGGTGACGGATGCATCGCTGAGCGGATGGGGAGCTCATCTGGATACGTTACAGGTACAAGGCCAGTGGTCGTTGCAGGCGTCCTCCCTGCATATCAACCTGCTAGAACTGAGAGCAGTGAGATGGGCTCTGAAATCTTTTCTTCCTCAACTGAGGGACTCGGTGGTGCGTGTCATGACGGACAACACCACTACGATGTTCTACTTGAGGAAACAAGGAGGGACACGTTCCAGGTCCCTATCGACGGAGGCACAGAAAATCTGGCATTGGGCCCTACAACACAACATGCAAATCTTGGCGTTCCACCTACCAGGCGTGAGAAATGTGGAAGCCGATGCCCTCAGCAGAGAAATGAACGAAGTTCACGAATGGGTGCTGAACGACCAACAACTACAGCAAGTATTCAAGAAATGGGGACATCCTTCCATAGATTTGTTCGCGACGAAGAACAACAGGAAATGCCATCAGTACGCAAGCAGATGGCCTCAGCAGGGCTCACTGGGGGATGCGTTCTCCTTCCCATGGTCGAACAAATTCCTGTATGCATTCCCTCCATTTCCCCTTGTCCGGAGGACGTTGCAATGGATCCTCAGGTACCCATGTCGAGTAATTCTGGTGGCCCCGTACTGGGCCAGACAGGTGTGGTTTTCAGACCTGCTACACTTAGCTGTGGCGGAACCGATGAGATTCCAGAAGACCCCCGACCTCCTGTCTCGACAGGAGGGTGTAGTTTGGCATCACGACCCGGACAGCCTCAAGTTGACGGCCTGGCTCCTGACTTCGCCGAATTCGGTCGGCTAACGATTCCGGAGGACTGTCGGCGTATCCTGCAAGCGGCAAGAGCGCCTTCCACAAACGCCTCATACACGTACAAATGGAGAAGTTTCTGTCAGTGGTGTGAGAACCAACCAGGGTTGGCCCCGCAATCGATTATGCCGGAACAGCTCCTGCCATACTTGCTGTTCTTAGCTCAAAAGGGCCTATCGGTATCGTCAATAAAAGTACACCTGGCAGCCATTTCCAGGTTTACTCGTCGACGGCATTCGACACCATTGTTCAGCGACCGCCTGATTAAGCACTTCCTTAAAGGCCTCTTTCGGAGTTTCCCTCCAGAGAAGAAATTTCCACCGGAGTGGAGCCTCAATCTGGTCTTAACGTCTCTTATGAAGCCTCCTTTTGAGCCAATGTCATCATCGTCTCTAAAGTTTTTGTCGTGGAAATTGGCCTTCCTGGTGGCCATCACTTCAGCCCGACGTATTTCAGAAGTTCAGGCTCTAATGGTAGACCCGCCATACTTACGATTTTTCAAGAACAAGGTAGCCCTTGCCACTAACCCACAGTTCATACCGAAAGCTCCTTCGGTGTTCCATAAACACTCCTCTATCGTGTTGCCTACGTTCTTTCCGGAGCCATGCTCGGTAGCGGAGCGCACGTTACACACATTGGATGTAAAAAGGGCTCTCAAGTTTTATCTTCATTGTACGCAACCATTCAGAGAAACAAGACAACTGTTCGTGGCCTATGGTTTGGGTGCTAGAGGGAAAGCCATTTCTAAGCAAGGACTGTCAAGATGGGTGTCATCTACCATTTCGTACTGCCATTCCAGGGCAGGGAAGCCTCTTCTACGACGGCCAAGAGCTCATTCAACTAGAGCAGCGGCATCGTCGACGGCACTGTGGGCCGGAGTCCCTCTGGGGGACATCTGCATGGCGGCTACCTGGGCGGCTACACACACCTTTACCCGCCATTACTGCCTGTCGCAGCAACATGCCGAAGATACCAGGATGGGACAGGCGGTGCTCCGACACCTATTCCAATAAGGTAAGCCCCGACTGAGGGGTTGCATCCTGTGGAATTTATGACTGTATGTGGTTCGTTTTCCTATGTTAACGATTACTAATGTATACATGATCATAGGGAACGGGCTTTGCGAAGAAAGTATATGGGTTTGCATGCACGCCTCCTCTCTTGGGGGTGTACTGCTATGTAATCTATTCTAAGCATGTGAATCCATGAAAGATCCAATGCTGGAGAAGGGAATAGTTTCTTACCTGTAACTCCATTTCTCCAGCATTGGTATCTTTCATGGATTCACATGCGCCCACCTGCCTCCCCCTGAACATGCAAACCGGTTCCCCCACTACTTTGGGGGCCGAAATCTGAGGGAGCGCGGGGGCGGGTCCTGTATTTATATCATGACGTCCTGACGGTGCGGGCACGCATGATACAAAACAAGGTGGATAGGACGCATAAGCGTCGAAAAAGTTTTCCTACGGGAAAGGGTCTATATATAATGTACCGGGGATTCCCAGCCTGACGACGGGGAATATTCTAAGCATGTGAATCCATGAAAGATACCAATGCTGGAGAAATGGAGTTACAGGTAAGAAACTATTCCCTACTTTACCAACTACACTCATGTCACTATCCAGAGTGCACCCCTTTCCTTTGTGAAACTGTGCCTTCCTCTGTGTTCCTTTACAGGGTGGGGTATATTTTGTAGTGTCCTAGAACTGTCTGTTGTAGTAATAATAAAGTAGATATTTGTATACAACCTTGACTTCACAGTCCCTTTTATCATTGGGTAATAATTGTATTTTCACAGTGTTGCAACTAACCAACGATCCACGACCTTGTGGAGATAAGCCTGACGTTCCGTCCACGTTACCAAAATTGGACAAGGAGGTCTTATAATTCGCTTGTATTCCAATCTGTTTGGATCCCTTCTAGTGTACTAGCGGTGTGCAGTTGATTGATGGTTTAGAAACCGATATTCATCCCTGGACCACTGGTGCCCCAGAAGTTGATTCGTCACAGAGTCCATGCATTTTAAACTGCTTTTATGTTCTGTGTGTATTGTATTGCATTCACGCGAAAGGCTCTAAAGAACTGAAAATGTTTCAATAAAATCTTAAACTATTGGTAGCTTTTTTTCAGAGATTGGGAAAATGCCTCGTCTGTGTAATTTTCCAATGGTAGTGTACATTTTACGTTTTGATTTACCTATGATCCTGTACCATATACACCGGTTTGTTGGCTTCAAAACAACAGTAGGCTGGGCACATTCTGCAGCACTGGGTGCATGGCTTGCCCTCATGCCATGCTCAGTCATGCTGACCCTAGATTGTTGGTCAAGGGGCAGGTCGCGTTAGTCATTAAAAACCAAAGTCTTTCACCTTTATTTGAAAATCGACGGTTAAGCGTTTTAGTATGTTTTTTTTTTTTTTATTTGTTTATTTATAAAATTTACACATAAATAAACAATCAAGCAATCAGAACAGTAAATACTCAGCAAAAATACACAGAGTAACAGAATAATATAAGTACATAACTTGCAATAAATCAGTAAATATCTAGAAAGTCATCCCACACCTTTCCGTACAATCTCAACTTCCCTTGCCTCTTGTAAACCAACCTTTCCATGGACGCAAGGGCAGACATGCCCTCCACCCAATCATCAAGAGAAGGCGCATTCCGTGATTTCCAGCCCCTGAGGACCAATTTTTTACCCAGACAAGCTCCACGGAGTAAAAACTTTTTCCGTGACACAGAGAGATCATCCAATAAATCTCCACCCCCCAAAATCATTGTCATAAAATCCAATTCAACATCCAGATTCAAAACACGCAGACAGGCACCACAGACATCGTGCCAAAATCCCCGCACACGCACACATTCCCACAACAAATGTTCCAGACTTCCCTGTTCATTCCCACAACACCAGCATTCATCCGAGTCCATCAGTCCCCTCTTAAACATTCGCTCCGGGCTCCAAAACACTCTGTTGAGGATCTTTATCTGTCTTGACCGTTCCACCATATCAATTGCACAGAGTTTAACATTAGCACACATATTCAACCACATCTCAGGCGAAATCTCACACCCCAACCTCCTTCCCCATTCATCTCTCAAGTTTGAATTTTCCTTATTCTCAGACACAATACAATTATAAATCCTGCTAGCAATGGAACAACTACCCGACTCCCTCTCCATAAGATAAAGATTCACCATTGAACTTCCTAGCTCCGCCACATCACCGATACATCTTTTCAATCTCCTGAAGTCTTCAGTTCTGAAATTATCAATGTGAAACTTTGCTCGTAACTCACGTTCCCCAATCCACCCTCCATCCACCAGAACATCATCAATCCAAAGCACCCCGCCTAGAAACCAATCCGGCCAGAATAAAGACCTTCCCCCGATTGCAATCAAAGGGTTCAACCAAATGGATGAGTGAATGGTCTTTGAAGCAACCGAGCCCAACAATTCATGAACCTGTCTCCACGTCTCTCTCAGGAAAACCGTCAAAGGCGATTTATTACATGACTTATTTGTCGCCGTGAGAATAGCCCTTGGAGGGAGCGGACCCAACATACTCGCCTCCGCAATTACCCATTTATCAGGCAAATCCCTCAAAAAAGGCACAATAAAATGACTTGAAAAGGCTAAATGATATGCCCTGAAGTTCGGTGCACCCAGACCACCTTTATCTACTGGCAACTGAAGTTTCCACAATTTAAGCCTGGGCGGCTTATTATCCCACAGGAATGTCTGCAGCAAACCATCAATTTTTTTCCAGTAATGTTGACCAATTTTCATCGGAAGCATACCTAGAACAAAATTAATCCTTGGAGCTGCATTCATTTTGATAGCGTTCACCTTGCCCCATAGGGACAAATGAAGCAAAGACCACCTCAGGATGCTCATTTTCAAATCAGTACATACCTCGTTCATATTTACCACAACCATCTCATCCACCAGTGGGGTTAGCCATATACCCAAGTATTTCAGTTTCCTTTCACACCATTGAAACCCAATCCCAGTGATCAAGTTCTTGTCACAATATCCTGAAATTGGTAACGCCTCCGATTTAGACCAGTTAACCTTAAATCCAGCCACCGCATGAAATCTTTCCAAAACATTCAGCAAGGCCGGAAGGGACACTGCTAAATTCCGTAACAACAAAAGTAGGTCATCTGCATAAAACCATAACTTTTGGTCAGCACCATGAAAGCCCAGACCCTGTATCTCCACATCACTCCTTAAGGCAATCGCCAATGGTTCCATGGCCAAAACAAATATCAGGGGGGATAAAGGACATCCCTGTCTCGTACCCCTCCGTAGCACAAAGGAGTCTGACAATTGCCCATTAGTTCTGACAGCGGCAGTCGGACAAGCATATAGCAAGACGATCCATGAAATAAACTCCTCTCCCAAATTCATAGCACGCAATACTGAAAAAAGATAGTTCCAATCAACACGATCAAACGCTTTCTCCGCGTCCAAGGAAAGCACCGCAACATCATCATCCGTATCCTGTGTATGTATCATCAACAACAGTAAGTTCCTAATATTGCTAGATGTCCTCCGGCCATGAACAAAGCCTGATTGATTAGTGTGCACTAACTTCACAAGAAGATTCTGCAAACGAAGGGCCAATAGTTTCGCAAGGATCTTATTATCAGTATTAATCAAACTGATCGGACGGTAATTCGAAGTCAAACAACTATCTTTACCCTTTTTCAGAAAAACCGATATAATGGCATGACTAGTAGAAGCAGGAAGCGAACCTCCCACCCTGGATTCTATGAACATATCCCGCATAAGTTCTACCACTGAATCAGGTAAGATTTTATAAAATTCAGCAGGCAGACCATCCGGACCCGGAGACTTGCCCGAGTTCAACTTCCCAATCGCAGTTTTCAATTCATCCACAGTCAAAGCCTCACTCAGCATCGCATTCTCCAAATCATTCACTACAGGTATCTCCAATCCTTCCAGAAATGAACCATTTAATCCATTGACATCCATCTCATTCTGATATAGCTTCGTATAGTATTCCTTAAATGTCTCATTAATCAGTTTTGGATCACAAGTCACCTGACCATTCTCTCTATTAATAGAAGTGATAGATCTTTCTGACTGCTGTTGCCTTAATCTGTAGGCAAGCCAGCGATCGCACTTTTCACCATATTCAAAGTACGAACATTTCAATTTAAACAAATCCTTCTCAGACCTTATTTTCAAAGTTTCATTCAATTCTCTCTGTAGTGCCCTCAATCTTCTCTTTTTTTCCATGTTCCCAGAGTCATTAACCACCTCCAGTGAAAGTTGCTTAATACTTTGTTCCAAATCCATACTTATGTCCACCATACATTTCTTCTTGCTACTGGACAAACCTAGAATTAAGCCCCGCATTGTACATTTAAATGCCTCCCATACTGTCCCAACAGCCATACCATCTGTCCTGTTTTCCACAACAAAATGATCAGCCTCAGATCTGATTTTCTCCACAATCTTTTCATCTCGAAGAATTGAAGTGTTCATTCTCCAACAAAACGACCTAGGAGTACTGAACTGCAAATCTACATTTATAAACACTGGTGCATGGTCAGTGACAGCAATACAACCAATCTCACAGCTTTTCAAATTCAGGGTTGCAGAACCAGCCGAGAAAAACATATCTATACGAGAATGTGAGCCATGAGAATTAGAATAAAATGTATATTCTCTCAAATCCCCATGAAGCAGTCTCCAACAGTCTTCTAATGCAAATTCAGAAATAAGTGAGTTAAAGGAACAAAAAGTCGGGTCTCTTCTGATAGCAATATGCGGCCCACTGCGATCCTTGACGTTATCAATAACCAAATTAAAGTCGCCTCCCATAATAACGTTCTGACAAGCAAAATCCTGCAACATTTGAGCCACTGTCCCAAAAAATGTGCCATCATCTACTGAAGGGGCATAAACATTGCATAGAATATACTGTACTCCCTGAACTTCCACCAAGAGCACGATGACCCTACCCTCTTTGTCAGTGCGAGATTTCAAAACCTTAATCGGGGAGTTCTTCCGAATCAAAATAGCAACCCCCCTACTCCTGGATGAATAGCAAGAGACAAAAAATTCCCCAATCCAACCTTTGCGCAGTATATTAGCATCCTCTAACAGTAAATGGGTCTCTTGGAGAAAATGTACATCACTGTGCATATCTTTCAAACAATTAAAAATCGTTTGCCTTTTGAGCGGATTATTTAGACCATTGATATTCCACGAGGAAATAGACAACTGGTCACCCCTCCCAGACGGCATTGCAAGGGAAAGGAAAAAACAACAACAAAAAACCAAATCAAAAATACTGTACTTATAAATACCAAAAACCCTTCCCCACCCCCACCTGCAGAAATATGGATCCAACGTCAACAAGAACTAACAAACCCCAAGCCACCCCCGATACCCCTCCCAATCATATAAAGATATCCCCAACCAGAAAATACCAAAGTTAAAAAAAAGCCCATGCAGGCTACGAGTAGCCTAACAACACAGCATAACCTGAATCACTTGTATCACTTCAAAAGCATCCCAATCATTGAAACAACAGGTGAAAAGGATTGCAACAGCAAATATGTCTGAGATTAAATAAACACACCCATCAAACCACCCATCAAAACCTACCCCCTCCTAGTAAGAGAAAGAAAAACAAAAATAAAATACAGCAACACAGCAACATAGTTAAATAGTAAACAAATATCAATGCAGTAGCATATATATCAGGTAACCGTGGTGTAACATCCCATTCCCGTCCAAGTTCAGCCGTAAAATCGCAGATTAGCATCGGCGATCTGAATTGCAGCATGTGAGATAGCCATCCTGCCGCTTTAGCGCACATTGTGTGCCACCAGTCACAGTACAGTACCCAATAATGTCCTGCCATAGGTAATCAGATCACAAAAACAGTGTGGTGTGACTACAACACGGGGCTGTGCCATAGAACCAAAAAAACCAGCGTTAAACCATGAGATCAATACCAATAGTCAAGATGTCACCTCTTTGCCTAATATCTGCAGATATAGCATACTGTTGATAATAGATGTTTGTATTTGGCATTAACTTGAGCGTCTCAGTCTTATAATCTGAACCAGCGTGACGCTCGTCCGATGTACAGTGACCTCCTATGGCCTGTAACCCGCTAGTCAGCCAACGAAGACTGATTCTTATCGCACATCACTTTCCCATGATATCAGGAGGTTGGATTGGAGAACACACAAGTGCCCCTGACATCGGATTCCTCCAGCGGCTGAGTAATCTGGGAAGAATCTCATATCACACCACTCCAGCGTATTCAGGGGATAGTGAGCAAAACATAACATGTCAGTGGTTCTCCTGAAGACTGTTAGTCTTTCCAACTAACGTTCACTAAAGTTACACCCCTCCGATATCATCCCGCGACCTCCATCAACACGTACCTCGAAGTCCAGTAAGCGGAGGACATCTGAATCCAATCCCCGGACTGCAACATTCCGGGATTTATCAACACGAATTCGGAAGTCCAGGAAGCCGAGGACAGCCGAATCCAACCCCCGGACCACATCGCATCCATTCGTGCGAGGAGGGAGAGCGAACCGGAATACACCGCTCGCTCCCTACGCGCCACCCTTCACCGGTTGTAACACCGACACGTGACATGACACGCAGTGAAGTGCAACGCTGCGCGTCAACACGTCGGCAACGAAGGTCCTTTACTTCCCCCTCCATTGAAGCCACGCATCAACACGCTGTGCTACGGCCTCGAATGCGGATGAATTCAAATCTGCAACTGAATTCAACACCCGGCGCCATTTTCTTATATTAAATCCAATTAAAAAAAAAAAAAAAAAAAAAAAACACATCACGCACGAAAACGAGGGGGGGGGGTCCATAAAATGTATCTAGGTGAAATTAGTCAGCAATTGTGCTAGATTTATCCCGTAGTGCCTCAAGCCAAGACATAGCCTCCTTTGGGTCAGAAGTTATTCTCTCTCCCTCTGGCAACACCAAAGTCAATGAATTATATCTATTCAAAATGGACTTCACCTTCAGGGATTTTGCCAGATCTTTCACACCCTTAAAGCTCTTCCTAGCCATCATGACATCTTTAGGGTAATCTGGAAACACAAAAATAGGTTTCCCCTTGTAATGAGTAGATCCCTTAGACCTAGCAGCAAGCAGCAGACCTTCTTTCTTCCTGGCCAAAACAAAAACCACCATTATATGTCTAGGTCTGGACCCTGGTTGTTTACCAATCCTATAGATATGATCTATATCTTCCTCCTTAATCGACTGTAAGCCAAAGCAATCTTTAAAGATCCCAGTAACTACTGAAATCAGGATCTCAACTCCAGGGTCTTCCTCTACTCCAACCACTCTGATATTTCTCTCCCGCAATTTAAAGTCCATTTCCAATCTCCGGTCTTTTTCATCATGAAGGTCCTTCTTCAAATTGTTATAGGCCCTATAGCTCCCTGCCATTTCTGAGGTCATTGAATGTGATTTTCTCTCCAATTCCTCCACTCTGCCATCCAGATGACATACTTTAGAGTTCAGTTCTGCCAAGGCAGTCTTCACTTCAGCCATATCAAGGGACACTTGCTTCAGAAGTTTATAGATGTCCTGACTGCTAGGATTTTCATCTTCCACCTCCAACAATTGTTTCTGTTTCTTTGAAGTAGGATTTTCTGGTTCATGAATTTTCTTTTTTGAATTCATTATCAATCTTGAAATATCTTCAGGGAGGGGATCAGGAGCTGCAGGTTCAAGCTGCTGTCACCTTGGCCAACATTCCGGAATCGATCGCGTTTTAGTATGTTGATTTATCTGGGGCTGTGATTACTGATTAATTATTATTACAAAGCACTCTCTAATGTACGTTATTTAATTCGAAATTCAATTCTGCTGTTTAGTGTGAGCTGGCTTGTTATGTACTAATGGCCCGCATCGTGGAATTTTTAAGCACGGTACAAAGTGACTTTGCACTACTGCAAACTCACTTTGTACTGTGCTAAAATTTCCATAAATCACGCTCCTAAGTATATACAATTGTGATACGGGTTTCTTTTATCATTTTTTTCGACTGTTAGTGAAATGCTTTGTTTCCACCCACAATGTTAACGTACGTATACGACAAACCTGTAAATCTTGTCGAATAACTACTACAGAAGAGTGCTTCTATTATAGTGTAAAGTTGACATGTCCTCTCTTAATTAAAGTAAAGTAAAAATTGTGATCAGAGGAGGACAATGTGACGAAATAACTACTGCTCTGCAGGAAAGCAAGGATGAGAAGTGATTTCTAAACTCCTACTCAGCCCCACACTACTACTAAACCAGCAGTAATCTTAATCATAAAGGTGAGACAGGCACAACATGAATGGCACACCTTTTCGTGTAGCATGGGCCATGGGCAGACTATACTCTTTAAGAGGTAAGTCAGCCAGCAAGGAAGAATGCAAACAAAAATAGTTCAGCAAGTACCAAAATAAAGGAAAGGTCCAATTAAGGTTCTATAAAATAAGACTTAAATTAAACTAAAAGAGCAGAAAAACTATTGAACGCTAACAGCCCACCCTTGTAAGCAAATATACAGTGAATGCAGACTAGGGGAGAAAGAGGAAGGGTATTGAAGAACGGGGGTCTGCGGGTAAACATTATTGGTGAAAAGTCAAACAAGATCAAGTATATGGGCCAGATTTATGGAAATGTGGACAGAAATCCTGCAGGGGCCGTGTGTCGAGAAGGACACTGCACGAGCCTGCGCGCAGATTAAAGAATGTGCGCCTTGCATATTCATGGAATTCACTGCCCAAAGTAACCATATTTGCAAGTCGTGCCCGGAATGCACTCACCGCGTCCCCACGCAAAGCAAAGACAACCAGAACAGCTAGCTTTGCGTGCTCCCCTGGGCAAGATTAAATGCACCCTTCAAACAGTTCTGGGGTCCCCAGCAAGTAGGCCTGCATCTCGGGGACCCTGCGCAGGGTCCCTGGTAAATGTATCCAGCACCGCGTCAGCATACGTAAGAAAAAGCGCAACTCGGTTGAAATCTCACAAAATCTACGTGTAAACCGCTCCTGCACCCCACTACACTGCGTACACGCACCCCTAAGTTGGATCGGTACCCTGGTTGCATACACGCACACCGAAATTCGACATGCTAACCCACCTCCGCGCTGCAATTCCTTTGTGCAATTGTACTTACGCCTGCCTTCGGTGGCAGATAGTATGAGGGACTTGCGTGGCCATTTTCCGGCTGAGATGTTGCACGATCGAATCCATGAATACGTCTTGTGCTGTGAAATAGAAGGAATGCAAGGGACTGCCTGCAGGCCATCCTTTGGAACGCCCACTATTTAGCAAGTTCTTCTTCATTTTTGGTGTTCCGCCACCTTCCCAGCTCTTTGCGCAAGCCATACCCATGCTCTGCGTGGAGTCTCAAGCAAGACTCTCAACGGCTCGCAAAGATGTTACAAACCTGCACGAACTTCACGTAAGTCCAGGAAAAGTACCACGCATTTGATTCCATGAATCGACAAATGTGGATTTGCACGCAGTTTGGCACGCGTGTACCCTATTTTCCACACAAATAATTCCATGAATTGGGCCCTATGTCTTTAAAGCATAAAAGCAGGTCTTAAAAGTCATGAGAGCTCATACAAGTACAGGGTGGCAGCACCACTGTTAGATATTGTATCGTCTTCTTTCAGTAGTTCAAAAGCATTGAGGCAGGTTTCAAGGCACTTTCTAATGCATAAAATCAGGTTTGAGTTGGTCGACCTGGTTCGACAGGATTCAGCAGCGGAGTGCAATTTAACAAGCTGCAATGGCTTGAGGTATTGCTCAGGACAGGCAACAATGTGCATATCTACATGGTTGGAAGGTTTGACTGCATCTCGATGCGGACAAGCAGCAATTCGACTTCAGTGGTGAGCTTGCTTGACTGGGTCCAAGAATGCAACACGTTTTGACAAGGTGCAATGGCTCTAAGCACGAAGAAGCTTGGCAGAGGAAGGCGATGTTCTGATCAGCACAGCGCAAAGGTGTTTGAAGCAGGTAGCAATCATTCAGAGCACTTGCAGTGGCCCAAACTGGTTTCACATGGCAGAGCAATCCAAAAGCAGCTTCTTCTGGCCATAGGGTTGCTGTGAGATGCTCCACTGGGACTCTAAGGAATGGTAAGTCTGTCTTCTGCCATTTCTAACCAGGAAGGTTGCCAGGGGAACCTGCAGAACTTGTCATTTCAGCAGGTTCAGTTCAGGATGCAAGTGTCCAGCAGAAGTCGAGTCTTTTTTTCACAGCAGGATGCTTAAAATGTCCCTGAAATGATTTGGGTGAGAGTGTCTACCCTCCTTGGAAATCCTTATCTGCCCCAAATGGCTGGGGGCTTTGTGCAGTCTTTACTCCACCAAGGTTCCGATAAAATCTTGCAAGAAGCTTAAAGAAGATGGTTCCATTAAGAAGATTCAAATAAGATTATTTTTAAGGGAGGTTTCACTCCTTTAGGTAATCACTTTGTCACAGCAAAGTTATCCATTCCAAGCATTATGCAAGGGGCGTGCCTTCCTGTTGTAACTAGGGTTATTCCTTGGGATGTTTGGTTCCAGTGTGCCTTCTCTGCAGGAAATGAGGGACATCTCAGGAAGGAACTGTGGCATATATTCAGGATGGCGGGCCCTTCTCTAGTTTACATGTCCTCTCCCAAGCTACACTATACTTCTCCCCTCTCCAGTCTTCCTGAGATCAAAAGCATTCCAATAATGATCTCCCATGTCAGACGTCTGCATTGTTTTGCAGATGTCACTTTGAAGCTCCCAGTCTTTCCCCCGCCCCTGAAGGAGGAATATCCTGCTCTCCAAAGAATGTGTCAAGCTATCTGTGACAAATCTAGCAATATTGCCACTAATTCTCTGGATGGAAGCTTCTATGTGGTCAGGGAAAGACAGAAGCTACCTGACTCTGACTCTGAGGATGGCTATCTGCGGGAGGACCAAATAGGGGAAGACAAACTCCAGAAGGACAGAAGAATACTACATCAAAATAGTCTTGCAGTCACAATTCCCAATGACACATGTATGCTGCTGCAACATGGATAGATGGCTTATTGCGGTATAGATGAAGAAATCCCACCTTACTGCAGTCAAACACTGTATGTGCCCCCTCTGTTTCCGTACTGGGAAGAGGAGGAGGGATGGAGTAATGAAGATGACCAGAAGTGGTAAGCCAATGCTGCGTTCTAATCTTTGGAAAGCGTTACACCGTGCCAGGAAGTTTAAAGTTGACACCACTGAGAGAACACCAGAACGAAGAGAGGGGCAGATGCTGCCACTGTCGGTGGCTTGCTCTGACACCGGTCAAAACGCAGAAGACAAGCAGACCGTCAGAAGCAGCGCTGAGGCTGACACAAACAGGGTGCAGGAGAGGCAAACCGAAGGAAGCTTACTGCTTGAGGGCCCAAGGCAGTGTGAGCCGTGCACAGCAGAGGAGGGCAAAGCAAAAGCTTACCGCCACACAGAGTCAGAGAACCAAAGAAGATGGAGAAGGGAAGGCACAAGAAGCACTTAAGCCACTCGGTAAGCCCAGAGGAAGCAAACAGGATACCGAAGCACGTGTAGGTGAATGCTTTGTCGTGCTAAGTAACACTTTTGAAGAAGGTGATAAAGATGCAAGCAATATTAGAAAAGGGTTGGTGACCTAATGTTTAAAAACAGGAATTGGTGCGAGTGCGAACAGTGCTTGAAAAGGGCTGAGGACCCCATATCTGAAGGAAGAAGTAAAAGCAGAAACAAACTGTAATGAGAAAGGGTTGGTGACCCAATATTTAGAAAAGATTGTTTCGTAAATAACAAGGAAAGAAGTCAGAGAATGGAATAAGCCCCAGCATGTTAGTGGGCAAATAGTGAGTCCGGGGCTGAACCCCCACGCACACCCAGGACAAGTGAACATTGTGAAACAGTGTGATATCATGTCAACAGAGTAAACCAAGAGAAGTGAACTTTGTGAAACAGTGTGATATCCTGGCAGGAGAGTAAACAAGGAGTGGGAAAACAAGTAAACCTGAAGTTGGTAAACGTGTCAAACCAATATATAAAAGGGAAGAATTACATGTCTGTTTGGAATCAGTGAAAAGGAGTAAATACTCAGGCAGGAGAGTATACCAGGAACATTAACAGGAGCAATCAGTGGAGAAGGGTAGAGCAATACGCCCTGAAGGCAAGTGGAAGATACAGAGTTTGAAGAACTGGAATGATTAAGAGGAATTGTGTGAAAGTTCAAAGGAAGGGTAAGCACCCCTGAAATTGTGAAGTAATGCCTTGAGAATAACACCAGAATCGTGATAAAGTGGTTCTTTCAAAACTACCAGTAGGAATCTCGAGGAAGGGCAATCCCTTTTCCTGGTAGAACTTTCTTTCTTTGCTTCACCTTAAACATTATATTTTGGATCTCTGAAAGAAGGTTATGACTGCATATTCTATAGATATCTCCTTGCACACATTACATAAAGCTTCGAGTGCAAGGGTCATATTAGAATTTTTGTACAGAGGACACTCTTTTGTTTAAACATCCTGACGCAGACGTTCCTTAGTTTTGCTGAGGCAGGGAAATCCCTCTGAGGACTAGAGATAGATAGGATTTCCCCCAACCATCTTATGGTTCTGAGAAATAAAAGTATATAGCAAACAGCAAACAACAAACATGCCACTGTGGCTGAGTCTTACTCTTGATCCCTTGCATTTCCCAAAATACAAAAAAGAGCTTCCTGTGCAGGTCCACCATCTGGGTAGCCTCCCAACACCAGACACAACACACAAATGGTTCTGCTACTGCAAGGGTCACAGGAAACCAATTGATAATAAAATGAAATCAGATTGAGTGTTGCTAGTTTTACTGTTTCTGTGTATATGTCACTGTATCAAACTATATATATGTTTATATATATATTAATCAGCCAATGAGTATACGCAGTTAAATATAATATGGATCACAAGTGCTCTCTTTTAAAAGGTAGCCCATGGCTCTTGCAATTATTGTGAGTCCAGCATGTTGCCAAATCACACTGCAGCTGCTGGTGTGTCCGTAGACAAGGATCAATGACACATGTGAATTATCAAGTCCGGGTGGCTTGACTGAAGTGAAAGAATGGTCTTCCTTTCCGCTCTTTACTGAGGCCATGTTATCCACTGCAATACAGCAAACTGAGTTATGTTCTCCCTCTGACGTGGTTCCAATGGCAGTCATGCAAGAGATCTCGGGTGACTTGCTAATGGAATTTAAGGCGGCTATTAATATCTCTTGCCAGACTGGGGGTTATTCCTGCAGAACATATGGTCGCCACAGTGATTCCCCTTCTGAAAAAAAAGTCACTAGAAGCTTTTGGAGTCTTTGGTGTCAACCCTGCTATCTACATTTCTGGAATCCTCTAATCCTCCATACTTCTTGATCCTGCCCAATCTGGCTTTAGGCCAGGCCGGGGCATGGAGAGTGTTTTGGTATCGGTCGAGGATGGCATGGCCAGACTGGTTGATGCAGCGGCTGTCAGCAGCTTTTGACACCGTCGACCATCCCATCTTGCTGACTCGCCTGACTCGGATTGGTATCTCGGGTCAAGTACTAGCCTGGTTTTCATCATTCCTGGCTGATCGCACTCAGGTGCTTTCTCTCCCCCCTTTTTGGGTTCCTGCCACCTAACCTGTGGAGTCCTGCAGGGCTCTTCCTTGTCACCCATTATCTTCAACATTTACATTTGGCCTTTGATTTGTCTCATCCACTCCCTCGGCAGCAGGTGCTATTTTTATGCCGACGACACTCAGTTCCTGATCCGCTTAGATCTTGATCAGACTGAGGTGTCGTCGTGCCTGCATCGCTGCCTGACGGCCGTAGGTGAGTGGATGAGCCGCAACTGGCTGAAGTTGTAAGGGGACAAGACGACATAAGTGATGGTGGTAGGTGCCCCCCCCCAATCCTTCAATCTGAGTGTCTTCTTTCTAGCCTTCCTCTCTTGGGTCTCTTCCGGTACCAGTGACTAAGGTGAAGAACTTGGGAGTGACTCTTTCTGCATCCCTTTCCATGAACGATCAAGTCTCTATAGTCTGCAAAATAGGTCATTTTCACCTTAATACACTAAAAAAGGTGCTTCCTTTGCTACCGGCCACTCTTCGTCCACCGGTGGTTGCGGCCATGGTGCACAGCCCGTTGGATTACTGTAATTCCTTATATCTTGCTCAGCCTAAGGGTATAATCCATCATCTACAACGCCTCCCAAATCTGGCTGCCAGGGTAGACACAGGTTCACCCCATAAAGCGCATATCTCCCCGGTGCCTCGTGCCTTGCACTGGCTCCCAGTGGCTCAGTGTATCAACTTTAAGACACTCTGCATCGTTCATCGGGCGTGGCATGGACTGGGGGCAGAATACCTCCAAACCAAATGAACTCGCTACTGTCCCACCCGCTCCTTGCGTTCTGCATCGGCTGGTCTGCTGGTTGTGCCTATCTTCCGCCTTTCGTGCATCTGTGGCAGGGCTTTTTCGGTTGCCGCTGCCAGAATGTGGAAATGCCTGCCACTGTCAGTAAAGACCTTGCCAAATCATTTGGCATTTAAAAGGGTTTTAAAGACATTGGGCCTCATTACGACCCTGGCGGTAAGGCAACAACGTCGCCGGTAGTGCTACAGGCGCCGTTGTTGCCTCACCGCCTCATTACGAGTTCTGCTCGTGGGCCACCCTGTACGCCTGGTCAGACCAGATGTGCAGAGCGGCACCCGCTAACAGAACAGGATGCTAACAACGGTCCCGTCATTAACAGGACCATTGTTAGCATCCTCCCATTCCAATTGAGCCCTATGTGGGCTCAAATGGGAAGGGGGATGTACCGGGTCCAGGTCCCGTGAATGGGAATTCCCAAGTCCGCAAAGGTCAGAATGGCCCGGTAATTGCCATTTTTCGGGACCCAGACCCGAGTTTGGGGGTAGCAATGCCTCTAAAAACAGCATGGCTACCTCCAAACTCGTAATGAGGCCCATTGTTGTTCTAGTGGTGGGTGGTTAATGGATGGTAGTCTTTTGTCTATCCCTCTCCAGCGCCAAGATACCTTCGGGTGATCATGCGCTGTGTAGTATAAATTCAAGTAACATATCATAACATAACATGTGTGAACTATACTTTTAAGCATGGAGTATTTGGAAAGTGAGGTCTTTTCAGCAGAGTTAATTTTCTGAGGGCGAAAACCAGCATCATTTTTCACTGCAAAAATATGAATAATCATCTCAAAAGCACACTATTTCAGATGGCATTCTCTCAAAGGCACAGTGGTAGCAAATCGAGGTAAAGTAAGATGAATAGCCGCTTCAATGTTCTACAGGGAGTATGATCAAGAAGTCAAAAATGTACTGGTAGTCTCGCATACACTCAGTTGTCAGCCAGCACCAAGGTATAGCTTTAAGTTAGCACATTGACAGGGATAGACAGTATGAGTTAACACTTTGTCAAGGCACGCAGTGAGAAGGGGACTTAGACAGAGTCCCCAAGCAAGCAGGTGTCTCCAGTTCCCTCCCAATGCTTGCAGAAAGGAAATGATGGGGCCTGTGTCTGCCTCCTTTAACTCTGACACAGTCCCCATCAGCATCAAAAAGGCCTGGGTAACCCCTCTAATAAAAAAGCCAATACTTGACCCATCCGCTACCATTAACTACCTCCCCATAACAACAGTCCCCTTCCTTTTGAAAATAATAGACAAAATAGCATACACCCAAATCCAAAACCACCTCGAACATAATCAATTATTGGGCGACAGACAATCAGGCTTTCGACCCAATCACGGCACTGAAACAGCTCTCCTTGACTTGAAAATACAAATGGACGCTAACAGAGACGTATCTCTGCCTCTTAATGCTCCTTGACCTCTCTGCCGCATTCAACCTGGTCGACCACGACAAACTCTGTGCCACCCTCTCTAATAATTTTAACTTTTCCAAAGACGCCACTAGTTGGGTCAAATCCTTCCTAGCAGACAGGACCTCAAGAGTATCCATTGGCAAAGCTTCTGCTGACACTATTCCAGTCCCCATAGGCATCCCATAAGGATCCTGCCTCTCCCCACCCTCTACAATGCTTATACTAAGTTGCTATTCGCAGCCATGGATGCCATGGGTGTCATTTACACCAACTTCGCTGATGACACCCAGATCCTTATCCCCCTAAAAGGCAACCATGAAAAAGACACCTCACTCATCAACCAAATATATGCTCTCATCCAAAACTGCATGGCCCACAATAGTCTCTGTCTAAACTACGATAAAACTGAGCTGCTAATAATTGGATCTGCCCCCAGATTAAAATCCCTTCAGCCTATTTATGCCTCCTTCACCACTGATGGCACCACGATCCCAGTTCTCAAACAGGTAAAAACTCTAGGTGTGTACCTAAATGCCAGCTTATCCATGACCAAACAAGTCAACGGCCTCTCCTCAGCCCCTCATACACCACCAAGCTCATCTCTTTAAACCTTAAATTCCTCACACCTAAAAACTGCATCACACTTGCAAGAGCCCTTGTACTCTCGAAGTTGGACTATTGTAATGTACTCCTACTAAGTACATCCAATGCTAATCTGACCAAAATCAAACTCATGCAGAATAAAGCTCTCCGAGCAGCACTGGGAATAAAAAAGTACAAGCACATCTCAGCCATCAGGAAAAATAATCATTGGCTTCCAATCAAAGCAAGAATTATTTTCAAAACCTTATGTATCACACACAAATGCATTGCCAATAAATATCCTAAATACCTCAACAATATTATTAGATACAAAGCTCCAGCCAGACAGCTCATATCCAGCAACAGCCTCCTCCTTGCCATCCCCAGATTGAAAAGCTCAAGAGCAGGGGGCAGCAGCTTCAAAGGTCTAGCCCCAAAACACTGGAATGCTCTCCCAACAAACATCAAACAAGAAGAGTCGCACCAACTATTCAAAAAATCACTGAAAACTTGGTTATTCAACCTATACTAACCACCCAAACTCCAGAGGACATTCCAGCCTTTCTCTCACCTTCCTCTGGCTCTTACCTCTGGGCTCATCTGCCCACAACTGTCAAGTATGTAATTTTGAACTGTCTGTAAGTAAGCATTGTCTCACAATTGTAAGAATGTAAGCTTGTACTGTCTGTAACTACGCCGTGATACCTCAATATCTGGGCGTATAACAAATGTAATAAATTAAATAAATAAATAAATGTTAGTTAATCGGTGGTAAACCTGGAGCCACTGCCGATACATGCCCCTTCATTTGGTTAGGGCGGTGGGACTTCTAGGGGGGCAAGGGCACCAAGATTCGAGGGGCATCACTATCAAACAGTTCTAAGAGACAGGCTGTGACACTCACCTATCTGAGGGTGGCCAGGTCTACGATCCAGAGCTCATGTCCTGACCCTAACTTGCTTCGGTGCTCAACCACAGATGCTCAATTCGACTGAGAGCTTAACCTGAAGAGTGCTGTGTCTGTTTTTGGCAGGGTTACGGTGTCTTTGGGTGTCTGGCATCTAAGAACAGGTGATTGATACTAGAACCATTATTCACTGCCTTACATTATTACATTTAAACTTAATCTCTAAAGTTCTTCACTGAACCCCATCCATTGTATTCATTAACTAAGGAGACCACTGAACATAAGCGTATTCTCTAAACTCCATCTCTACATCATGTCAATTGACTGAATTTACCAAAATGTAATAACTAAAGTGGCCTCCATGACCTACAATTAATAGCTGAACTCCATCAATAAACTAACACAGAAAACTTAATTCATTAAACTTAAACTAAACAACTAAATTCCATCATAAATTTTCAGCAACATCTCCTGCCACTAAACATTAGAATGAAACACTATCAGTAAACGGGATCACCACGCGCCATACACTGAACAGTAACTTCATCAATTCTTTCTGGAATATCCTCACTAAGATAATCATTGAACTTCAGTGCTACACTCCAGCTCTTAAAATTACCACTGAACTTCTGCACTGAATTTGATTATCGCACTCTATTATTAAGAGCCAGGCTAAATTCCATCTGTTATGTTATTTATATGTTTCATTTGATGAGTTTATTTTAAGGTGATACATGTGAAAAACTTGATACAGAATGCAAATTGCAATTAAAACATATGATAAGATATTTTATTTATATCACGCTCATACACAGGTGTTTCAGCGCGCGACCAGGCAAAGGGAGGGGAACAGCGGAGAGAACAAAAAAACGATCTTACTAGGCCCAGTGACATTGAGAATATATACATGAAGGAAATATTTGATTTACTTTATAACACTGAAACAAAGTAAAAATCAATAATTGTAGAGTTCACTAACTGTATAACAGGCTATACAGTGGTAAAGGGTTTGTGGGAGAAACATTTCTTAAAGCTGAGACATGTTTTGAGACTGGTTGGAAAATTGCAAATAGACAACAGTCCCAGTGATCAGGTGCTAAAAGATTAAAGGAATGAATGCGAGAAGGTGCGCAAGGGTGAGGGTAGACTTAGAAAACAAACCGAGGCAGAATCCAAGGAGCAGAGAAGAGAATGGAAGTCAGATGTAAAGTAGATCCAAGCCTTGGCTGCCTACAAGCACTGCTGTGAGAAAGCGCATTTCAACTCAAACTCAAGAGATTGAAAGCCAATGCAGATGGGGGAGATGAGGGGTGATATCGGTTAGTAGGGAAGGGAAAGGTAGATACTACAGTTGTGGGGAGGTGAGAGGCTGGGATACATTACATGTCAATACGAAAACGGCCCACATTACCCAATGTGTTTGGTGAGAAGGAAAGTAAAGATGGCATGCGTGTTAATACAGCAAAGATGCTGGCCAAAATAGTGAGCTACAGAGGAGAAGAGTTTAGAGGGATGGGAAAGAAACTTCAGGTGTCTGTAAAAATGCGAAAAAGGAAGAAGAGATAATGGAAGAGGAAACATGCATCTCTTTCTTAATTAGGTGTCTGACTACAAGCAGACATAGTAAAAGTCTATTCACAAACTGGTTGTAAACATTCTTACTTTTCGCGTGCCGAATGGCTGCCGAAGCGCTCTTTCCTAAGCACTGGTCTTACTCTTTTGTTCCATGTGGTGAAAACGCTCCTGGATCAATGCTTAAATTGCCCTGTCTTCTCTACCTACAGGTGCGTCAGCAGTCCCTGTGCCTCCTCGAACCTTGCTCATTAATGGGCACTATGCATTGCAGCATTGCTCATCCTTGTGTGTCAACTTGGGTAAAAAGAGGGGATGAATGCGAACTTGGTGCAATATTCTCCTAATGAATCACTGCCAGTCATTACCGCTTGCCAACTACAGGGGCTCTAACCCAGTGGAAACCTACATTCTTATTTTTACTATTGTGATACCAAAATTCATGACTTGTCTTTGAACAGTAGCATGCGTGGTAAGCCAACTTAATAGTACTTATTTTAAAGACCTCAGATAGATGATGGGATAAACTGACCTGGTGGGGATTTGAACCTGCGCCCAGCATAGTATGCACTGATCTTTGGTGCAAACAATCAACTGGCTGAGCCGTTTTATCAGCTGTATGTTATTATTGCTAATCTCTCAATTATCTGCAACGACAATGTCTATAACCAAATAGTGTCTGTCTTACTTGCTTTTATTTCTGCATTTATATTGTGTTCTGATAGCCTCCCCCTTCTGCTCTCACTATCACTAGCCCTAATGATCGTCTTGACATTCTCGAAAAAGACTCGAAGCACCACCACTTAATGTGCCCATAACACTAAGCACACTACTCAAAAATATGTGCTTTATCTTTAACATATATTTTTTAAAACTCACTCACTGTGAATTTTGCCCAAAGAACTGTTCTGCGCCAATATCCCAGGCAGGCCCCAGCCATGCCGAATTGCTTCTAAATGCAAGTGAAAACACGACTAAGACCAACACTTGACAGTAAAATAATGCTTGTCTTTTTAGCAGAACTTCCTGGGCAGGGACACCTGGCGAATGCCCTCATAATTGCCATGTCTACAATATTTATCATGGCTGTGGCCATCGTACTCATCATCATGTTCTACATCGTGAAATCCAAGCCTTCGTCTCAAGGTAAACAGAACGCTGCGGCATCCCTAATACACGAGAGCGCATGCGCACTCTGATGCCGTTGTTGCTGATTTTCTATGATGCTTTTCGTTTAACTTCCAGCGTGCTGCGCGCTACAGTCTGTGAAAACGGGGGAACCTCAACCCCCAGCAAACAACCAGGAAGAAAAGAAGGAAGCCCAAGGTTTGAGATTCTGTTTGGTTGTTTATTGTTGGGCGATTTATGAGAATGGGCATTGGCGTGTTCAGTGCTCTAAGTTGGGTGAGAAGTCGAGGGTTGCTACAACGATGGTTTTGTGGCGTGAATGATGGACGTGGCCTGAAGTGCCCCCAGAACGGGACAATAAAAAAGAGAAGTCGCACGGTTACTCTTTTGTTTATGGTTGCCACCCAAGCCCTGGTGGTGACAAGCCACATTGCACTGTGATATTGAATGTGTGAATTACTTTGTTTCAGTCAATAAACTGCTTGAGGCGGCTTTAGGTGTTAAGCAGTCCACTAACTGTGACTATAAGTAATGTGGTGGCCACTTGAATTTTCAATGAATAGTTATGATTGAGCCTTCCTTAAGATTTTAGGTGTATATAAAATAAAGGAATCGACTGTTGCCCAAAGAACAACCGTTGGTTCAGGAAGTGTCGGCTCAAGCCTTTCCCTCCATCTACCACTTTTTAAGTTTTCCCAAGCCCATTGTTGAAATGACACTGAACTGAGAAATTGTGGGTATACAAAAGACTTTACAAAAAAATCTAAACATACTTTTTCCTGCAGAAAATGGCGTAAATTATGCTGAGAATAACGAGTTTGAAAAACATCCAGAAACACCTGTAAAAACGGAGAAAAGGTGAGCAAAAATGAAAAGTATATGCAACACGAAACATGGCAATGTTGCGCCAAGCAAAAAATCAATACTTATTTGTGATGGAAAATATGATTCTGAAGAAAATGGCAATTAACGTTTTTATTCCCTCAAGTCTGCACGAGTTTAAGGACACAATTTTAATGAGCGTATCCATGTTCCTTCTCGGTAAAGGGGCTCCCAGACCTCTTTGTGAAAGTTTAAGAACTTGGGGTTTCACATTAAGTTACCCAGG
This sequence comes from Ambystoma mexicanum, assembly GCF_040938575.1. NCBI lineage: Eukaryota > Metazoa > Chordata > Amphibia > Caudata > Ambystomatidae > Ambystoma > Ambystoma mexicanum. The sequence goes on from NC_090939.1 coordinate 750,180,683, forward strand.
GTAATCCAGACGTGGACCCCTTGCTCACTGTGCTTAAAGAGCTACAGCTTGACCTGAATGGTGAGGCCCAACAAGACCGAAAACCTGTAACTGATATGATATGGCATTTATAACGCGCCTATACACAAGTGTTTGAAGGTGCGACAGTGCTGTTGGTTCTCCTGTTCCCTGGAGAATTGTCTAGCATGTTGGTGCTGGACTGCCTAGGTGGGTGCTGGACTGCCTAGGTGGGTGGGCCCAGACTGATATGCAAATTGATATTTCTCCTCTGTGAAGGGTGCAGTGACCTAAAAGGTGGTTGTAGACCCTCCCGCTTGTGTACCTTCCCCATAGAACAGGTTATTTGGAAATGTTCGTTCTCGGCAGAGGGTCTTCCATACCTCTTTGCAAATATTAGTAAATACTATTTATTATTCAGGAAGAAGGTATGTAAATTAAATTCTTCCCTTGTCCTACATGTCGCTGATTACCTGGGCAGGACTGGGTTCAGAAACATATTTTTGAAATTATGTTTTACAATTTGACATGCTCCCATACTCATGACCTAATCCCATACTTTAGTCAGAACTCACTCCACAGCAACTATGGCAGTTCTACGACTAAAGTGCCATGCCTTCAGTAAAGTCAACCCCAATATCAGCCCTTCACCAGCAACAACCACCATCTGTGAAACTCTTTTCTGCAAGGTACATTCAGCCCACCTTGACTCTTTTCAACGTTCTGAAAACACTCCTTCAAAAGACACCTCCTTTATGCAGCGACCCATGCCCTCCTTCCTGCCTACTACTTCTCACCCTTTGAACACTACAGATCACTAATCCTTGTTTACCCACACTTACATGCGGTTTCTATATTTCCACAGTGGAAAGGTGGTATGTATTTCCATGCCATTAAAAATCTTTCTAATGTTTCCTGCAACTCACCAATGATCTCAAGTCTAGTATTCAGAGTTGAAATTCCTTAACAGAAGCATCATTTAAATAAACACTGCCAGAGCTTGTTGGTATCATGTAACACACTCACTAGATTTGATGTTTAACATTCATTCAATTGGCACAATCCTAGGATATTCTTTGGGTAAAATGTAAGAGTCATGCTTATCATTTGCAAAATGATCCAGAATTGCCTAAACACTACAAATATGGACCTCATCTGCATGACCTATGTTTAAAGTAAGGAACAGAGATGGACAAAACATGCTCTGGGTATTTGGTACGGTGGCATAGGGTTTTCCAATCAATATTGCTCTTTTATAACCTTGACATTTGGTCCTGCCTACTGTAAGTTGGCAAGTAGCATCTTAAACGGACTCAGAAAATATCACCACATGGTTATTTTAGTACGGATAATAGTAATAGTGTTGAAATGAAGAAATGTGGCAATTAGATTTGTGCTGTGTTTTATTACCTTTTAAGTGTTTTCTCATAAATTGTCTCCAACTTAAGAGGTATTGTTAGCACCTTTGTCTCGTGCTCCTTCTTAGTTATCTGTTTCATGTTTAAGTTATTTGCAAAGTTGTTTCTATCATCCACTGCGGCAAGCCACTGGCAAAGGTTCATTGATGCTTACTGTTTGCTCTCCATGTGTTCAATTGTGATCCTTAGTTTACTTTAGAAGGATGTTGGATGTTATGTTGGATTGTGCCATCAGGGATTGATTCAGTGAACTATGACCTGTGGACAAAAATTACACAATCGTGTTTTAAAAAAAATATGTTTTAATGAAAGTTGAGGATGCTGGATTCTGAAATTCTGGTTTCAGGAACACGATTCCTGATTTGTGTTCCTAGACCAAGGAGCATCATCCTCAGTTGGCTGACATTTTAATTTTAGGAATGCTCGGAAACGTTTTTGTATATGATCTAACATTTCTGGATGATTCATAAAATTAAGGCATTTAGATTAAATATATTGGGACTTTGTTTTGAAAATGTTTGAAAGCTCTAAGTTGTTCACATTACCTGTGGGCTCAACTTTATCATATTTACTGAGGCATCCCACTCATTAGCTTTCATTATCTGCCGTTACATTTCATATATTGGTCCTTTGTGTATGATACACTGATATTTTCTCCCCCAAGCCCTCCTGATTACCCTATCTGCAAAATGGTGGTTTGGTTGGGAATTAATTGCATCCTTCCTTCCTCTGAAATACACCACTTTCCCATAATTTCAGAGAGGTCTGAAGACCCACGTTTGCCGGTCTTTAGCACCCTGGGAGCGGGTGCTATCCAAGCAGGATGCTCAAAGCGTGGGCTGTATTCTATAGTACAAGCCCGCCTTCCAAGTAGCCTTGGTGGGCAGCACCCTTTCCCGCTCCCTCTTCACCGCTTCGCACATGTGTAGTTTCATACACGGGTGCTAATGGTGACTTTATTTTGAAATAAATTAATAAAATAAACATACTTTTCTTGCAAAGCCTGGCGCCACAGCATTCAATTTCCATGTCGATGACCTCACAGTCATCGACATGGAAAATTGACTTCCTATCAGCAGCACTGCTGTGGCGCTGGTCAGTGCAAGAAATGTATGTTTATTTAAACAAAACAAAAAGACGCCATTAGCACATGTGTAGATAACTACAGGTGTGCTTATGGTGATATGCCCCTCGTTTGTATTTATTTGTATTTGTATTTATTTATTTGTAGCGCGCAGCCTTGCCCTCAGGCATCTGGGCGCGTAGTTGCAAGATGGTGGTTACAGACAAGCATAACCTGTTCGCCTAGGGGAACAGTCTTACAAAGAAGAAACAATTAAATTTACAATGATACAACTAGTGACATAACGGAGCAGGTTACACATAATTACTCCAGAAATGTATAACAGGTACTAGAAGCTAAAGTAAAGGCTACAAATGAGAGAGAGAATAAAGAGAACATGAGAGTTAGACCAGGGAAAGAAGTGCTGGTGTACTATGGAGAGCGCCTATAATGGGAGTGAAGTAGGCTCATCAAGATTGTGAAGCCAGAATTTGTTTTTGGTTTTGAAGGAGTGGAACGTGGGTTCTGATCTGAGTGTGAAGGGGGTGGTGTTCCAAAGTTTAACTGCAAGGACTGGGAAGCTAGATCGCCCAGCAGACTGTAGCTTGAATCTGGGTATAGAGAGTGTGTTGACATAGGCTGATCTCAGCGGTCTGTACGCGACATGCTGTGAGAACCGGCTGGTCAGATAAGATGGTGCCAGGTTATTCTGAGCCTTGTAAGTTAAGGCTAAGGTTTTGAGCGATATTTGCTGCGCGACAGGGAGCCAGTGAAGGTTACGTCTGATGTCAGAAATGTGAGATCTTCTAGGGATGTTGAGGGCTGCCCTGGTAGCATTGTTTTGTGTAACTTGTAGCTTGTCAATGTTTTTTTGGCTAGTCCCTAGGTAGAGGGCGTTACAATAGTCTATTTTTTCCATGATTAGTATTCTAGCTAAGATGATCCAGTTCTCAGTGTTCAGGAAGGGTCTGCAGGCTGTGATGAGTTTACAAGCATAGGCCGATGCGGACGCTACGGCATTGGTTTGTCTGGTTAGCGATAGAGTTGCGTCAAAATAAATGCCTAGAGTTTTAGCTAAGTTTGACACTTTGATTATGTTGCCATCTATGGTGAATGATTTGTATGCTGGGTCAAGTTTAGCCAATTTGGAGTGCGTTCCTAGGATGAGTAGCTCCGTTTTCTCATCATTGAGGCAGAGCCTGTGATGAGCCATCCAAGCCTGGATGATTAGGTAGACATCATTAAGTTTCTTTGCGTCAAGAGCAAAGTCACCAAAGATAGGGATGAGTATCTGGGTGTCATCAGCATAGTTGGTGTATGAGACACCCAGATAGTCAAGTATGTCAAAGAGAGGCTTGGTAAACACATTGTATAGTGTGGGGGAGACGCAAGACCCTTGGGGGACTCCACAAGGGACAGGTGCAGGTTCTACTGATGCTAGAGGAGAAAAAACCCTAATGGTTCTGTTAGCTAAAAAAGTACTGATCCAGGACGATGCTGAGTCGTTGGTGTCCTGGCCCTTTTGGCAGGGATGTTATTAGGTCTGGAAAAGATCCGGGGCTACGCTAATATCAGGACTGTCTGGACTCGGGCTAGATAGCATTTTGGTTGTAGTCGCTGAGCTTCTATCCGGGGCTACAACCAAAAGATCTGGGGCTATAGCCCACTTAGCTCCTCCCACAGCAACGCCTCTGCCTTTCGGTAACGTCACCACCACCCTCATTAAGTGATCGTCACTGCGCTCAGGCCCTTCACTTGGGCGGCGGGCTGTTACCTACAGGGTCGCCCCGCAACCTCAGTCTATCGTGATCATAATAAAGCAGTATGGGTATCATGAAGATGCCTGTGCCGGTTAAATGGTGAACACTTCTGAAATGACTTAGTAGCTAGTGGAATGCTTATGCATTACACCTATTATAATGCTTGACAACTTAATTGTTAAACCTCTTCAATGTTTGTAAAATCCATTCCTCCCTCACCTTTCATGCCACTAAATTATTAATCTCTTCCCCTCTCTTCTCTTGTCTATTCTACTGTGCTGCTCTCCTCTTTGGCCTCCCTGCCTCTCAACTCGCCCCCCTCAAATCCCTCTATGACTCTGCTATCCGTACTCTTTGGCCTTCTCTCTCCTCATAATTCCATTTCCTCTTTTCTTTCTTCTCTTTGCTGGCTTCCCCTTCATTCTCAACTTAAATTTAACTTCCTCTGTCTCGTTTTTAAATCTCGTCATGATATCGCCCCCCTCACCTTTCCACTCTCCTCTCCTTCTACGCTCCCTCGCACCCCCTCTGCGCCCCCTCCGCTCTGCTGATCTACTACTCACTGTTCCTCCGTCTCCTTGTGCAGCTTCTTGCCACTATACACTGGAACTCTCTACCTCTCCCTATCCGCTCCATCTCCTCTTACTCCTCCTTCCTATCCTCCTTGAAATCTCATCTTGTTCATCCCCGTCCTGATAACCCTCTCTACTTCCCTCTTACTCTTCCTCTGTTCTGTTCCTCTTCTATAGTCCTATGCAAATTGTTCTACATACTGTTTTCGATGGTTTGTCTCATGTTTGGCAATTATGCTTTAATTTGTTCTAATGTATTCTTGTTGTTGTAATGTAAAGCGCTTTGGCATAAAGTGCTATATTAAATGTAATAAATACAAATAATTCACACAATTCGCATACCTATGCACTAAAACAAGGATGAATTGTTTAAATAACGAAAACACAATTGGATCTGGAATAGAGTTCACAATCAAAATTGTGCATTCATATATCTCGGTGCAGGAAGATAAGTGTACCAAGGAAACAAAAAAAAAACTGCGAGGCCGCCTGGAAAAAACTACCCTCAGCAGCCAACAAACTCACTAAACTATCATCCCTCTATAAAAAAGAAATATGTCTAGCAAAACGAATCTCCTTCGACACGCGCATATCCCAAGCCAAATCCAATATGAAGGAACTATTCTCCATCCTCAAAGAAATAGAGACCCCCATAGCACCACCTGACACATGCATTAAAGATAAAAAATGGTGCTGAGAGATCCAAAATTCACTAGCCAATAAAATATCCACCTTACAAAACAAAATCTCCAGCAAAAGAGCTTCCTTAAACGACCCTCCCCCATCTAAAATAACTGAGAGTACTACTGCTAATGAATCCACTTCACCAAAGTTTCTATTCTTGAAGTGGAAAGAATCATTTTGTCCCTGAAACCGTCTAACTGCCATGGCGATCTCTGCCCCGCACAGTTTATCAAGGATGCAGCCCGAGACCTCTCTCCTTTTATTACGAAGCTCATCAACGCGTCCTTCTCCACTGATACCATCCCTACCAATCTCAAACAATCCTGGGTACTTCCACTTTTAAAAAAACCTACTCTCGACCCATCCACGCCGACCAACTACAGGCCAATCACGACAGTACCCTTCCTCCTAAAAATTCTGGATAAGGTTGCTTATGTACAAATCCAAAAACATCTGGAAGTACACCACCTACTAGGAGCCAGACAATCAGGCTTCCGCCCTCAACACGGAACGGAGACAGCCCTCATCAACCTCAAGACCCAAGTTGACGAGCTTAGCGATAACGGCAAAGCTGCCCTACTCCTCCTCCTAGATCTCTCGGCTGCATTCGACTTGGTCGATCATACTATTATATGCAACCACCTTAACACAGCTGCACACTTTTCTGATAAAGCAGTTAACTGGATTAGATCCTTCCTAAATGGTAGAACCATGAGGGTTTTTTCTCCTACAGCAGCTGCCGACCCTATACCAATCACCTGTGGCGTGCCTCAGGGTCTTGTGTCTCGCCTACATTGTACAACATTTTTACCAAGGCCCTTTTCGATGATCTGGATCATCTCGGTATCACCTACACTAACTATGCAGATGATACCCAGATCCTCCTCCCGCTTTCTGGGGATTATCAAATGGATTTGGCCTTGGTGAATAGAGTGTACATCATCATCCAGGCATGGATGGCCATGCATGGACTGTGCCTGAATGATGATAAAACCGAACTCATCATCTTGGGGACCACCTCTAACCTAAAAAAACTAGGACCTGACTATTCCTCATTTATATTTGATGGTAACAGCATCAAAGTAGGACATGAGGCAAAAACGCTAGGCTTTTACTTTGACTCAAACCTCTCATTTGCCAAACAAGTTAAATCTTTAGCGTCCTCCACTGCTTACACGTGTAAACTTATCCGCACAGCTAAGCCATTTCTCTCTGACACTAGCTGCACCACCCTGGCTAGAGCCCTCATCCTGTCTCGCCTGGACTATTGCAACGCCCTCTATCTAGGATCAACCAAAGTCACCATTAGAAAAGTCCAAACTTTACTAAATAATGCCCTTAGAGCGGCATTAGGCATTTCTAGAAGAGACCACATTTCTGAGAGTAGCCGACAGAACAACTGGCTCCCAACCAATGACAAAATCCTCCTAAAAACATTGTCACTCACCCACAAATCCCTCAACAATGCTGCGCCCATTTACCTGGTCGACATATTCCACAGACAGATCTCCCTGAGACCTTCTAGAACAGCTTATAAAGACTGCCTCTCTATTCCTAATTTCAATCGTTCCACAATCGGTGGTAACAGCTTCCTGGTGAAAGCAGCCAAACTGTGGAACTTCCTACCTCCCACACTGAGAACTGATCAACCCTACCAAACTTTCAGGACCAACACTATCCTGTGGCTGAAATCGAATGATCATTAAATGCAGCAAGCAGCCAGGATTCACGGCTGTGAGGAGCCACAACTATCCCTCCTACCAAATGTATACCTGTACACATTCACCCCACAATCACCTATATTATATTGCTGATGTAAGCTGTATGTATCATTTGTATATTTGTTCTTGTACCATCCACCTGTAAATAGGCTCTATCTGTATATACCCCTTGTATGCATTATAAATAATAAACAAACAAAACAAACAAACTGGATACTTGACCAGAAGACAAACTATCACATTGGAAGTAAATTACACCTTAGACATTTTATTTAGCCAAATCCAACAAACTTTAAAAAACAAATATGAATGTAAAATTGTGATTGGGAACTCAGACAGTTTATGCAATTAATATTCCTAATCTGAAATAGCAAATATTACTCTTTGCAGATGTAGTTGTGTTTTCTTTATTCAAACAATGAATCTTTGTACTAGTACATTGTTTGAACTATCTATAGCGATGGCATATCCCACCCACATACTTTTGTGTTTCCTTCGCTAAACCTAGCCAACCCATTTCCTAGCTGCTCTATAACAGTTGGCCATTGTTGCATTCCAGCTGGTCATCCCTACATAGGAAGGGGTTTGCTTCAAGGATATCCATCCTACATATTTCACATCGTCCACCACACAGAACTTTACTTCCAGCATATGATTGGTAAAGAGCAGGCTTTGCACGCCCTCAGGCCCATTCAGCTCTTTTGACCTTCAGTAGCTACTTTTGTGGCCATCCTACCAAAGCCCTTCTACTAGCTGAAAGGCAGCATTCAGAACTCCATAGATCCCAAAATAAATACAATATATATGTGAAGCTGATTTAATATGTTATATAATGGTTGAAGGACACTCAACACATAGATACATAGATCATGTATTGAATTACACGATTCCTCCTGAAAAAGTATATTCAGAATTGATTTATACTGATTGTCCAGGTTGGCAAGCGGACGGCTTGTAAAAAATAAAAAAGTGGTACAATAGCTGGTGAAAACTTTTGGAGGTGTTGCCAACCCATTAACCTTAAATGGTTCCAACTATTGAAACAGCAAATAATATTCCAAAGAGCCACAAATGTACTTACTGACGGACTCCTCCAGCTTCTTAGGTCCGCCCTTGGGATGGAACTCATGTTGCACAGCTTGTCCTATTATTCCTAAAGCAAGCACATTTCCCATGAGCCATATCCCGGCCTGATGGGAGAAATTGTTGTGACTACAATAAAAGCATTGACCATGAAAGTACTTTTGTCCAAAAGGAATATTTGCATATGAGATGCACAGATATTCATCGGGCTAATCAGTAGCCATTTGTGAATGACTAAAATTACATTGATCCAATTATCATTTAAGGAAAAATTGAGCTGGTTATAATTTGCAGATCTCAGGGATTTGCTCTATTGCTTTAAATAAAAAGGGGCATTATTTTTAAACCTGTGAGGTCCCCCTAAAATGGAGTGCACCATGAAAAAAATCACTTATTTAATAAAGGTAGTGATTACCAGTGGACACCAATGATAAGCCCAGATATAGTAATGTGTTTCAATGCTTATGATATTTTTCATACAAATTGAGAAAATGTGTGTAGCAATGTTAAGGGATTGTCATCTATCTGTTCGTGATATCCTTTACATGTGTTCCTTCCACTTTATGTAACGTGTTTAATCACACTATTGCTTAGGTAGAATTGATACCTTCAGTTGATATACACCTGTTTGATACTGGCGTTCAAATGAATTGGCACACCAAAGTCCAGTGGTGCAGTGAGGCGGGCATTAGAAAATGTTTTGTGGTGCCCGGGGCTCCTTCACTCCCTGACGTGCCACTGCTGCTCACAAAGTAGTGACTTGGGTATTGACCAGGCCCCATGAGGAGTCCTCTGTCAACCAAAACCTGCCTCAAGCACTGCCCAGGTTATGAGTGTTACCCTCACCCAAATAACTTCCAGGAATGTCTCCTTACCAAGTTGGTCATGCACTGAAGCCCTTCCACTCCCCTCCACACATTCAATGTACTGCTTCCTTCCCGCCTTGGGTCGCTAGCTTCACTAATTTTCCATCCGTCAGCCTTAATATCTAATGCTGTTTCTATTTTGCTCATGCTTACAATTTTTCAGGTTTCCTCCATGCCAACATCCACACACACCCCATATACCCGCTTATGGTTTTATGCTGCATATTTCTTGGTTCCTCTTCTGGCTTGCACTCCTTCTATCTTAGCCTGTTGTCTGAATACGCTTCCATGGCCAGTATAAGGGTTCCTGGTCGCCCCAAGAAATGTGGTATTTTTATTACCCCTAAGTATCGTTCCCAGGTAAAAGGACCATCGTTTAGTGCCAGGGGCGTTGCTAGGGGGGGCTAAGGGGGCTATAGCCCCTGATCTTTTGGTTGTAGCCCCGGATAGAATCTCAGGAGCTACAGCCAAAAGACTAGCTAGCCCCCAGTCCCGACAGTTCCGACATTAGTGTAGCCCCGGGTCTTTTCCAGGCCTAGCAGCTCCCCACTTTAGTGCTATAGTTGCTACATGACATCACCCTATTTGTGACACTCTGTGTGGCTGTCTAGAAATGCTTGCCCTAGCATTGGCCCTACATCCTGATTTCCTGACTTCTGTCTTTTCCTCTGCAACAAATATTTGCATTTCTCCTACTGACTGTTCTGCCAATGACTTACGCTACAATGCCCCCCCTGGTCGACTGATTCTGGTGCTGAAATGTACTGAAATTGCAGCAAGAGTTTGAATAAAGTGCACCTTGCTCGATAGCCAAAGGAAAAGTACAGCATGTTTTAAAAAGAAATGCAGAAAACAACAAAAGATCTTGCAGGGATGATACCATCATTAGGCGAACTCATGTTTATGGCTGTCGGTTTGCATGACCACATAGGTTCCTTCCTCGCCATTAAAACTGATTAAACTACGCATGAGCACAATACACATGGCCCTTGTCGTGAAATAAAAAACAAGTCAATAGAGTAATCTTTACTTTTCTCTTCTAGTGAAAATGACGCCTCATCAGAGAATGAGCAGCTTTTAAGCCGCAGCATCGACAGTGACGAGGAGGCGGCCTTTGAGAAGCAGATAGCCACAGACCTGTGCCTGTTATCCTTGGTCCATTTAGCAAAGGATAGAAATTCTACACACAACAAACTAACTGTGGTAAGACACAAATTCTGCTGATACCAGACCAATGTATTCTTGTTTAGGCACGCTCAGAGAAGCCCTGCATCCTAGCCTCAGCTGCATTCCTAGCCTCCACCCATTGCTATCTGTCAAACCGCTGACCTGTTACCTTGTGTTCATAATGGCAATTTGAATATTTACCTCGTGGTTGCGTACAGAGCCATTCACCAAAAATGGATTTCAATTGAATTCACTACCACAACAGATAGAGAACTACATTTTCATGGGACGGCAGGAATAGCAACTTTGCTCAGTTAGCTTATGGCACCAGTGATTACTCTGACGATACCTTTATTCTATCTACATTTCAAGTACACTTTCAAGAACACTTCACCTTTGTGAGAATGCCAAGTTAACGGCAAGTCCTTGTCGGTAACAGTACCTAAGCATCTGAATTTGTTGTAACCCAGAAATGTTTAGTAGTCATGTCCATGCATGCATCAGTTAATCGACCCCACCAAAATATGAGTGTCTAGGTAACTTACATTTGGATGCAAAGGAGACATGCTTTGTTTCCACTAGCATTCAACCTTTGACACTATCATGCCAAAGCTGGAATTAAGTGGATTAGGTAATGGAGCAATTGTCTGGTAGAATTTGTTAGGCTACAGATGCAGCAAGTGGAATTGTTTATCCTTGACTGCTGTCACCTTGGAGTGAAACACTATGAAGTGCTGTAATTGGGAATTAATTTTCTTCTTTTCTTTTTAAAGGTTTTCTTTTAAACCATATAAAAATTAAAAAATTAAAAACAGAAAAAAGAAACACTATCATGCAACAGTCAAGCTCAGAGTGGATGCACAAATGTGGCATTGGGTGACTTCCCATTGTACTCTTGTAGCAAACCTCGAACTGTAGACTAGTGTCAGTCTTAATGGTTCTGCAGTTTCCCTGATAACGGTTGCCTGGTTTAATGGAGAACCTGAGCGCTTGTCTCCGACTGGGTTGCAAGCACACTATTATCCAAACCTGGCACATGCTAGATCCTCCTTGTTAGAGTTATGTATGATAGAGTCGAATGCCCATCTGTCAAAACAATGTGGCCTCTGTTTCTGCCATCGTCTAAACCTGACTATTGTTGGCCTTGCATATGAGCACTGGGATAACTGCATCCACTCAGGTGCAAAGTCACTGGGTTTATTGGCAGAGATGAAGGCCCCTGCAGCGCCATAGCTCAGTGACTTCCTGCCAGTGACCTCACTTCCCAGACAATATGGCTGTTACAGGGCCTCTCCATTATTTGGTCTTGGTGATTAGGAGACAGGTTTACAAAGGCAACTAGTGCCAGGATGTGCCCCTTTCTAAATTCTATCCATTGCATAAGCTACATTTCTTGATTACATCCAGTCTGTCATATCCTACCGTGGACCCAGTGACTTGATTCGTCCGCCAACTCGTTTGCAACTACTGCACCTCCTTGTGACACTAGAGCCTTTGCAAGCCGCACTACAGGAAGACGCACGCGCTATCCTTATGATGGACGATGGACACCCAATTATGGAATGCCCAGCCACTCCATTTCCCCACACAGTCGCGAGGGGCACGAGGAAACTCCATGTGGGTGATACCATGGGCACCTGCTCGTAAGAGAGCTGGGCGAGCTATACGGATGTAAACCTGTGTGTAACGTAATTGCATGTGGCATGACAACATATGAAATTGTTTTGTGGTCTAAGCACCATTATGGTATTCAACCCACCGCTTATTTTCGTCTGTAGAAATAGCCGCTTTAACAAGATTTTAAGCGTATTTGGAAATTGCTTTCAGTATTTTTCTTTTGCATGTAGTGAGCCTTTGATGTGCCATTTCAAAATGCAACGGGGCCTCATTTCAATGAAAATGTTCCCATCTGTTTTCGGGCTATTGGATTAATAGAAGTAATAACTATGAAGCCGTGGGGATAGACAAAGGAGAGCATATATTTCGATTGAAATCCTGCAACACGTAGGTCTAGACGTATAATTTGAGAGCAGATGAAAGGCATACCTGATTACATAGGATGCATAAAAGTGCAAAAACCGGGGCTGCCAAAATCTAGAGTTCGGCAGTGAGCAAAGAGCTGGGTTTATGCACATGCAAGAGCCCGGTTTTCGAGCTCTTTGCAATAAGTCTCCCCTTTCCCATGGAGGCCTGCAGTGGGTAACAGGTCACTGCACCCCCTCAACACAGCCGTTGCCGCTAACACATTGTAACTCTTGCTTTTGTATTATCATTGGCTTTTCAATTCAGGTTGACCCAATGAGAGTGAATGATAAGCTGCAAAGGCAGTTGTGCAAGCTATAAAGCGAGGACAAAGACAGTGTTCCAAACGGGAGCCAGTGATATGCAAATAACAGTGGCAGTTTCACTAATGGACTCTCTCTAGACACACATGCATGAGTGGCTTATGCCTGGGGGACATACCATCTATCTGCGAGAAATCCAGTCTGCCTCATTGCAGCAGAGTGATGGAGGACCTTCCTATAACTATGGTGCAGAATGCTCTGGGCCTTATTTTCAAAGGTTTGGACTGGAATAAATGAGTTGCCTGTGACATCCCATATTTGTCGCTGCTGCCATGTATCTTAATCACAAAGCCTAATACTGGAGCAGATCTGGAGCTGCTCGTAGAATCTCTGAGATGCTCACACGCAAATGCTAATCACAAAGATTTGCTCAAGGGAACAAGATGGTGGAAACAAGATGGTGGCTGGTCCTTCCAGCAATCGGAGTCAAAGGGGATGGCAAGATGTGACAGGATTTGAATGCACCATTCTCTATAAGGGGGAATAGAATGTGGGGGCAGAGGGCTAACCAAAGGTAGATGAACCATAGAAGGAGCTTCAGGACTGTGTAGAGCATCTACCTACAATGACAGTTGAGCTCTAGTCCAGGATTAACAAGGTTTGCAGACGCACAGAACAAGCTTTATTCAGGGGAGGTACTGAAATCCCTTTGAGGCGATTGAACATAAAAAGTGCAGAGAACCCACAGTAGCGCTTGACCCTTAAAGATGCAGGACCCTATGCAGTGCTGAGGACCCGGGCGAGCTCTTCATCCCCAGAGGTGCTACAAACTTTACAAACCTTTGAAGAGTAATACGGTGGTGAGATACAAAGACATACTGAAAATTAAAAGCAAGACAAGTTGTGAACGGATCCAGGAGAGATGTACAAGAGAAGTGGTTATTTGGTGGAGAAAACTGTGCAAGTGGCGTTTCGGTGTCCAAAGATAGAAACTATTTTTTCCGAAGGAGGTGTTGAGAAAGGTGGCTGCAGCCCGTATGTTGGCAACTTTGCGATAACGAAAACATTCATGATATGTTTAATGTGAAGTGAGCCAAATGTTCTAGGAAGATAAAGAGAAGTGGCGGTAGAATATGAAGATGGAGAGAGAGAAGGGTTTTTTTGGCATTGGGGTTCCCCTAGAAACTACTGAAAGAATGGAAAAGAGTGTGATAAAGAGTCGAAGAATTGAAGGTCATCCATTAAGAGACTGATAATTCAGAGAGAAACCTGAGAAATAATGCCATTTCCCTAAAATAAAGGTGTTAAAACTTGAATATCTTTGTGTAGTCAATGTTTTGTTCATACCACCACCTCAAAGTCATTCAACTTTCTAACGATTTCATAGGGTAACAGCCATAACGCAAGCGAGGTACAGTTGGTTTTAAATAGACAATTTATCTGAGAGTTAACACTATTAAAGGACATGGGACAAACCACCATTGAAATGTTACAGGGCACACAGAGCCGCATGTATGTATCACGTGGGATGGCTTGGGGAAGAGGATTATTTATTGGCATCACTCCACATTTGCACCACCCCACAGGGTGTTTGCTGTGACACTGCTTAGAGTAAAAGAGTAGTGCTTTGAATTGCAAAACAATAATGTGGAGCATCTGGTACAAACGTAGGACAAACCCGGTTATCATCCCTTAGCATCACTGTGTTTGGAATGCTATCTGTGAGTACACAACCATGGCTTATGATTGGCATTGCCATGAGTGAGTCAACAGGCATTCCAAGCTATGATAGCCACTACACAAATGCTCAATATCATGTCGATACATAGAGAGAGAAACACTGCAGTCCATTAAACCATGCAAAAGTGAGTCCTTTGGGGGTAGTGCACACATTAATTTCTTCACGCCTTGGTGATCCCAAAGTTGGCAGCTTAGGAAAACAAGACTCAGTGATGTAAAGTGATTTGGCCAGCAACACATCGATTAGTCATGGAGGCATACCAGGAACTGAGCCCAAGATACTTGGCTCTATAGTTATAATACTGGCAGTAGACTACATCTTCTCCCATTCATCTTTCTATTTGCTGCTGCGGGCAGTGCTTTCTGCGTAGCTAAAGTAGTACATTCTGTGATAAAGCTGACTTGCAAAGCTCCAAGCCGGGGGAAGGAGCGGCCCCGGAGGAGACAGACCCCGTGGAGAGGCCGACGGGCACGGACAGCGAAAGAGAGGTCGCCGCGCAGCGGACTCCCGACGGTGAACGAGCCAGGGCCCGTGGGGAAGACACCGGGCAGCGCACGCCAGACGAAGCGGCAGGACCTCCGGCTCCAGGTCGCTGACTGAGCGGCATAGGGGAAAGGCCTCCCGGCGCCGGCCGAAAGGCCACGGAGCGAGGGGGAGGCGGCCCGCTTCCCTGGACACCAACACGCACCAGGCAGGACTGCCTAACTGCCGCCATTACACCACCAAGACAAGGCAAAGTCTGGGCCCCCGGCGGACCAACATGGCGCCCACGCAATAAGGTGAAGGGCTACAGTGCACGACCCGTAAAAGATAGAGGAGGAGCCGGGTCGGGAAAATTTAGAGGCAAATATCAGGACTCGGTACCAGCATCCCGCTTTGGAAACGCCGTCCCCCACCTTTGGCCCAGCTGTCCACGGGACCGAAGGCGGACAGACACGCAGGGGCACAATGCCAAATAAGAAAATCGAAGGGAAGGTCAAGCAGAGCACCATGGACACCTACACCAAGACACCAGGGCAAAAACAGACAACGTCAACAGACATGGAAATGGCTGCACCTCAACCGACAGAAGACGCAAACGAAGGCACAATCATAGGAGCAATAGCTGCCATGAAGGCATCTCTTGAAAACAAAATGGACGCAACAATAGGGGTCCTGAAGGTGGTGCTAGAAAACAAACTGGATGCAGTGATGGTGGATGTGGGCCTCCTTCGTCAGAGGTAAATACCTCCACACAAAAGCATTGCCCCAAACAATAATTACCCGGTGGGGTAATTACCACATATGGGGCCTCAGTACAGTTTGGTGGTATCCGGACAGTTAATCCAGCGGGATGTCACCAAAACGGTAATACCGTTTCTGCCGCTTGGAGTGCCGGAATTACTGCCAGTAAATCCCCATTCCATGGAATGCCATGGAGGGGATTGCTGGAATTACCGGTGCTGGGAATTCTGGATCCTTTTTGCCTGTGGGGTCCACATGTACCGCCATCTGTTGGCTGGAGGTAAATCAGTGGCCCCACCGGCAAACTTGTGTTTTGCCAGTGCGCTAAAAGTGCACTGGCAAAACTGTAATGAGGCCCATGGTAATTACTGAACCTCGTGGATTCCTGTGTAACTCCATACAGAAAGGTCTGCATGGCACCAGGATGCAAAGAAAAAAGACAATCTGGGGCGAGATAAGCTGTTATCTGTCTCTACTATTTGCAAATTCGGGTGCAGAGCACAATGCAAATTATGGCGTATGCAGCAGTTTGATAACACCGGAGATGCATGTCAAAGAAAGAGTGAGAGAGTGAATGGCAGAGAAAGAGACAGCGTGTGTGCGTGCGTGTGTGTGTGCGTGCGTGTGTGTGTGTGGCGTGTGGGTGTGTGTGTGTGTGTATATATATATATATATATATATATATATATATATATATATATATATATATGTTACTCTGTGTGAGTGCCTGTGTGAGTAGCTCCGATTCTATGGGTGTGTTTAAGAATACAAGTGTACACATATATGTATGTGTCTGGTGTGTGGGAGATATGTGTGCTTGGTTTGGAATATTGTATTATTTTGCAAAGATGGATTAGCAAATAGATTTGTGCTGCAGTATTAAGGAATGTCATCTTAATAGGGTTTTTTTCTCACATGACCACATAAATGAGAAGTTGCTAGAACACAGTGATGCAGTGGTAGAGCGGCATATTAGTGTTGGTGCTTGGGGCCCCTAAACATAAATCTAGCTCTGACCGCAACTAAATGAGTTCAGATGCTATCATGAAAGCTGTTTCTATAGTTTGATAGAGCCCCCGTGTCCTGGGAACAGCTGAGTACAAAGGGAATTGTTACTTCCAAGCAGATGCACACCAAGAATCTGTACATTTCTATGTTTGTCAAAAAATAAGAATGAAGCAAAATAAAAGTAATATAGATGGTTGCATCACCCTACAAATAATATATAAACAAATAATTCCCAAAGAGGATTGAACAATATAAAAACTGTTACTTAATACACTCGTACATCTGAAATATCAGACTAAATCTCATTTATTTTTAAAGCATAGTCTCATGATGTCAATAGCTCACTTAAGATCTCCTAACAAAATGTAGTAGGACAATGTAGTTTGTTGAAATACCATTCAGGTCCATTCGTTATACAGAAGAACAATACCACATATTATTTTGAAAGATGAGTATGTAATGGATGATTTTCTAGGGTGTAGTCATAACCAAACTCCCCACTTGCTAGATTTGTGTTTCACAAGATATCAAAGACAATTACAATATTACAACAATACAGAGAATGACATTGCAAATTACCTAACAATATCACAGAATACTAGAGGGAAAAACATCATAAGTCAAGTAAAGGTAGAGAATATTTAATTATCTCCATTATATATTGAATAAACAACATGTTTTGACTCTTACAGCTAGTAGTTATTCATTTTCCAGTTTTCTTCCGGGCCAGTGACATTGGATTAATGATTCTATTGTGACTTTTTGAAGTCAACACATTTGAAATCATAGGATGAAAAAACATTATTCTTCATGGAGTTGAGCTTTGTTAATGGATACCAAAGCATAGGAACACAATATTACATTCAGACAAACTGCAAGGTTTAATTAAGGCTCGCAGTGTCATTGTATTTCCCCACCGTTCACGAAGGATGGCTAAATAGCAGTCTAAAAACATACCAGTAAAAAGGGCGAGGAAAAGCAACATGAGATGGGTTATCGATTGATGTAAATAAAAAACTTTTGGGTATACTGGGTGAACCATGAATAACTTCTCATTTGGGACACCCTACTCCCTACTTCCTGCCTACACTGTGGCCGCCCTCCTTCGGCTCCCTGCCCTCACCCTCGTGTGAGGCTAAAAACCTGGGTATCATCTTCGACTCCTCTCGCTCCTTCTCACCTCATATCGCTGACCATGCCAAGAAGGCCCACTATCAACTTCACCTCCACAGAGGCATTTTCCGTTTCCTCGCCTTCCCCCAGAAACTCATAATCTCCAGAGCTCTGGTTCTCTCAAGGCTTGATTATTGCAACAGCCTCTTCCTTAATCTGCCTCTCTCCTCACTCCGCCTTCTTCAAATAATCCAGAATAGAACTGCAAGATTTATCCTTGGCCTCAAGCCCATGGACCACATGTCTCCAGCCCTAAAATCTCTCCACTGGCTCCCGGTGCTAGCAAGGATGAAATTCAAGACCCTCTGTATCATCCACAAGGCTTTCTAGGGCCTGGGACCTTGCTACATTCAATTCTCTCTCTCCCTAAATACCTCCCTGCTAGGGTTCTTCGGCCCTCTAGCTCCAACTCTCTGCAGGTCAGACCTTTCTTCAAGCAGAGAGGGGGGTATATCTCTCTCTTTGGCTGGAGCCTCCCTCTGGAATGACCTCCCTGTCCCTCTTTGTCCTGAGCCAGATCTCCTTAAGTTTGGGAAGCTCCTCAAGACCTGCTTTTTCTTCTCCTCCTTCCCTCTCCCCCTCCCATGCTAGTCTCCTCCTGCCGTTACAACTGGATGCCTGTGTCCCTTACGAGTCTCTCTGGGGTCAGGCCCCCTTCGTCCAGCCCCCCTAGCCATCCCCTTCCTACTAGCACTTGCCCTCAGACCCCCATCCCTGATTAGCCTTTTGAGGCTGTTCCTCCCCTGGCACTATTACCCTACCCCTTATTTCCCCTGGCACTAACCCTCCCGGGCGCCCCTTAGTACGTGCCCAACCCTTTGGTTCCCTCCCTCCAGCACTTCGCCCTCTTCCCCCGCCCCTTCCCATCCCATCCGTGACTGCCCCTCCCCCTGCACCTCTTGATACTGCACTCGCACCATCCGAATGTCACAATGCCTAGGAGGACCGTTATTGTTTTCTCCTATGTCCCGCCCCCTCCCCCCCTGCACTCCTTCTTTTTTCTTGTGGTGCCTGGAAACACTGTCTGCTGTATAGGCCCCATACAAATGTTCAATAAATAAATGAATAAAAGTTCAGCCCAATAAAAGTTGGGGAAAATAATTTGCTGTATTATTAGAGATGAAGAAAATAGCACATTCTCAGACAGCACAGGGGGGGAAGAATGATCAATGATAGAGCGCCATCCCAATGTGTAGTCTATAGAGTACATTCTGAAACTGGAAGTGGAAGAGTGTGTGTGTACGTGTGTGTGCAGATAAATAGCCTCCATTAAAATGCAGTCAAACGTGGACCCTCGTTCTTTGAGATATATTGTCAAAGTTGATATTTAAATGGTAATAGCTGTTTCTTATTAGCAGAGACTCAATTATGCAGACTATGGTTAAATGTGACAAGATCATGTGCTGTAGCAGAACCTACATTTCAACTGTAAATTGTGAATTGCTTGCAGCAAGACAATATAATAGTCATCAAATTAGAACTCCTTTGCTGTACTCTGAGCTCTTGAGGATGTACTTATAACATTTAGTTCTGTGAATGAATGCTTGAGCTGGACGTTGGTTATGTTTTAAATGACTGTAACATTGTCCCATAGGTGACTGAAGAAGTTTAATATTTACCTCCTTAGACCTCAGTAGACGCCATAGTTTTTCCAGAACAAGTTAGACACTGTACACATTTGTCAGTTTTCTTGACTACTTGCATCCACCAGTCTACTGGAGCTATTCACTCCACTACTAAATATTTATTTAGTTGAAAAACAGAAGACAAAGATCACACTGTGGTACATCCATGCATGCCCAGGAAGATGATCCCATTAATTATCTGAAAGTGTTAGTGATTGTGATGCTCTGATGCTACGGTTACTCTACTGTGTCTGTCTCAGGAGCATTGAACCCTGTCACAGATTTTGCCCCACCACACCTGCTGGGAGACATTGCATGTATTTTCCTGCCAAGTCCAATGTGCAAACTTTTCTGGCGAATGAAGACGTTGGGGACAAATATTTTAATTTAATTTGTACCCTCAGAACGAAAGGAATGTCATCAATCATTATTTACGATGGATGTCAGTTTCTGTACAGAAGCTTCCAGAGAATCTTCCAAAGCATGAGAAGGTGGCAAACCAAGGCGAAGTGCCAAATAATAGAATTGGGGAAGGATAAATAAATGATTGATGGGCAGGGAGAGACAGCATCGCATTCCCAGGCTTCTTGACCGTCGGCAGTTGTTCTGCTCCTGTGTGATATTGCAGGAAGGAGGTTTTGCTTTATTTCATTGTCTGATCGAGCCTTTTGGTAATTGTGCTACCAGTTTGCAAATTGCTAATAGCCCTCTTTGTTTCGCTTTTTTGGCTGCTCTCTAAAGTATTATTAGCTCCTCAGTGAAGCCCATTAGCTATTTAACTGTTGGCTGTTTTTTTGCCTCTGTTTGGCCAGAAGCGTCTCAGCTCCACGGTTTCATTGTGTATTGCCAATTTTCATATAATTGCGTTTTGATTCAGAGAAAGTTGTAGAAATAATTTCCATTCTGGCGAAACAAAGGCTTCTGTTGATCTCTCATGGTTTGAGGCCATTTGAATGTGCAGGAATATAAAGGCCAATAAAAATAAATATGTATGGAGATTCTGCAGAAGAAGTGCTGCCCCACATATAAATACGTTCCTGATGCCTATGTTAAGTCTGTTTAGATTCATAGCATCACTGTCGGCCAATAAGAACGCAAAGTATTGGGCGTCTGCCGCGTCCCTCCTCCTGGTAACCCTTTGCCTTGCTCTGTGGCAGGCAATACTGAAGGAGCCTATGGTTGAATGGGACTGATTGGCTTGCCTCTACTACACTCCGTTCCCCCCTCTCTCGGTCCTGGGTAATATCTTCAGGTGGGTCACCATCAACAGTTATGAATCACTCATTAATTGTGCTAGTATTTCTGTCGGTACTCCTATATGCCTCGCTGTCTCTGTGGTTGACAGTTTATGCCTCAGAGTTGCCATGAACATCCCCAGCGTAGCTTGGGTGGGCCCATTACAAGTACTAATATTGCTTTCTTTACAATGTATTCCGCTTCAGCTATTTTGAGGTAGGATATCGAGCGAGTCGCGACGCTGGTTCACAAGTGGCACAAGTGTTCAGCAGGCGTGGCAGCCTGTGCTGATGGGAGGAGGCTGAACAAGGCTCTTTGCTGAACACCAAGACACATTCTGCCTGGCACAGCACTGGGTTGAAATGTGACTGCTGCTTGGGTTGGCAGAGAGGGAATATTTTGGGTGACCGTTTCCCCCCTCAACTTTTTCTGCAGACGAAGAAAATGGCTGCCAAGCAGGCACACACATGGACCACTATATCACACATTATGTGTAGGTGAATAAGGACTAATGCTTCATGCCAAATGTAGTTTTATGAGAGAACCATGGTGTTCAGAACTATCTGTAGCAAACAATTTTGCATAAGGGAATAGTAGATTTGTTTTCTGCTGTTCGATTCTTTTCCAGAGGTACGTTTTTTTTAAAAGAAGACATTTAAAAATCCTCACTTTTTAAAAACAAAGTGGAACCTCATGAACGTGGTTCTTTTCTTACAAAATTGGTGAAAGTAATTGAAACCCGAGCATTAGGGAAATGCTAAAAAAAAAAGATGGCTCTTTTTATTGTGTGAATAGCCCAGCTTTTACCAGCAGCCATGGCGCCCTTTAATAAGGTCTCTGCTTTGTGAACAAACTAGGATAATTAATATTTCCTTCAATCAAACAGATGCATGCAGAGAAACTGAAAATGGGTGTTTTTTTGCAAGTAGTTCGGTAATGCTGTTATATGAGGGGGGGTCATTCTGCTCATTTGGAGCTAGCACCCCCATTCTGTGGTCACATGTTTTGCTGTTTTATGTAAAATGCTGGCCAAACACCAAACACATGGACATTGTATTCCTCTTCATCTGTTGATGAATGATAATATTAGATAGACAACAGACTCTTCAAATTGATCTATCTAGTTTGCCTGACTTTTTTGTTGCCGGAATACACTCTTGCAGAATTTGTTTGCCGATTTGTGCAACTTTTCTTACTGCATAATGCATTGGGAGCCCCTCGCCCACCCCGGACTCCACCTTCCGCCCCCCTTATTACCTTAACCCACCTTGCCATCTACATTTGTGTGGGGAAAGAAAATGGTGACAGATGTGGCAAAAAAAATTGGCAAAGTGTATTATGGCAAAAGCGTGGAACACCCTTTAAATGACACCACCTTCTGCCGCGTCCCCCCCCCCCGCCTCCTCATCCTCCTACCCCATCACCCCTACAGCAGTATCAGTAAGTGATGTGTGGCATGATCAGTGCATGTGCATGTTTAATGTGATCACTAGAGAGGGGGAAGTGATAGAGAGCAACACCAAAGTAATACTCTGTGGCTGATGACATACCAATATGGTTGGTATGCAGGCAGTAGTTAAGGTTCCATGTCGTTTTACCGACAGGAATTCCTCCAAAGTAATTTACGAAGAAATTCCGCTGGAAAATACTCATCGATTTAAAAAGAAAAGTAAATGGCTGCCTCCAAGCCCGCCCTTTCCCTATTCTAATACCCCGCCCTCAAACCCCTCCCTAGCCCTGTTAACCCCTTACCTCCACCTCCTATATAATTCAATGAGTTTTTCGGCAGAATTCCTTTGAAGTAAATCACTTCGAAGCAATTCCTGTCCGTAAATCGACTGGATATGATAGGCACAATCATGTGCAAAAGTTTGCCCCATGTTTCCCACCAAATCATATTTGACTAAAATCATATGTCTAATAACAGCCAACATGAGGAGTTGAAGGTAAAGTCTTTGCCTGCGGCTTGGGAACTGAAAGGAATTCCCTTCTGTGGCGCCAGTGCGCTCATATTTCTGGCCGAAGCGTCACCATCTCATTGAAATCTATGCTCCTACGTGTGAAATTCGTTTCAAAGAGAAATCTGTCTGTATGGAACAATTTGGTGAACAGGTGTATCTGTGCAGAATATTTTCCACAAGAGAAATTAGAACTATTTCAAAAGATTGGGACAAGACAATGCCAACACCTGAAATCAAGAACCTGTTTGGTGGTCTGAATTTGGAATAAGATTACAGTAGCATCCTAATCAAATCTTCCCTCCAGAATTATCCATGAGGGAAACCTGCAGAGCTACATGTATCAAATCTCTTGTCCCGCAACAGAAAAAGGAAATTCTGAAGCTAACGCGAGCCTTATTCCATTCCCTTCTTGTTATGGCAGCATGGAGATGCATTACAAAACTACTAGAACGTGTCTTATTTTGATAGGTGCAGTGGGTTCTCTGATACACCGGACTATCATCTTAAAAGTATATGCACACACAGGGCCCGAATTTTATGTGCACAGAGCAAAGTGACTTTGCACTTCTGAAAATTCACTTTGCACTGCCGACACAAACCCTGATTCATGGAACTTTGCATTGCAAAAATGAACTTGCACTGACTCTGCACTGCACAAATACACTTTGCACAGTTCCATGAATCAGGGTTTTTGTTGTAAGGATGAGGTTAGATTTGGGTCTAGAGCCCTGGCCTGTGGACCACGGATAAGTTAATAAGTGAGTGAATGTGCATCTTTGTGTTAATGCTGATGGAAGTGTTACGGGTATTGTGTGATCACGTGATGCTCAGGTAGTAAGTGTTAGCCTTCAGCCTGCCCATAACCAATGATAACATGGTCTCAGTGGCTGCAAGAACTTGTTTTCATCCCTCTGGGAATGAGCAACCCCTGCCAGCATTAAAAGTGGCAAATCATATGGTTGGCACTACGTTCCCCTATGACATGAATTAACTTCAGACTGGGCATACCTCATTCTGAGTCTGACGTTTGGGCTCTGCTATATTGATGGAACCATGAGTAGTGTCATGCATCGTGGCATTACTTTATTTATTGGTGTGGGCATTCTCCCAAATCACATATGCCATTTTTTCTGGATGCATTCTGAACACAAATATGAGGGTATTCGGCATGCCAACTGGTTCTTTCCCAAACATGCTACAGAGAGCTCTGACATATGGCTGCAAACTATTCAGTATTGGATCAAACAGGCTCTTCTCTTTGCATGTCTGGTTCCCTTGCCCTGACTTGGAAAGTAATCATGGGTTGTTCCCTACAATCCTTTCTGTTGGCCAGGAGCTGTAGTGATCTTTAGAGCAGGACATGCTATAAGGTATATGTTTAATACATCCCCCTTCCAGATCGGTTGACAATGGGCCTCATTACGAGGTTGCCGGTCTGGTAACAACGGTACCAGTATGCTTGCCGGTACCGTTGTTTCCGTACTGGCAAACTCTGAGTTGTGCCGTGGTTGCCTTTCATTCCAACAGGTCTGCCCTGGCGGAATGAAAGGCACCCGTGAGTACCGGCACCGTTATAAACGGTGCCGGTGCTACAGGCATCCCCATTCCCATTGAGCCCTATGGGGATGAGATGGGAATGGTTATATACCGACAGCAGCACCCGCGAAAAGGCAAGTACCAGGTCCGGCGGGGTCGGAATACCACGGTAATTGCCCATTCATGGGTGCCAGACTTTCATGCCGGTATGGAGGTAGCCTTGCCGCTCTTACCGGCAACGCGACCTCCAACCTCGTAATGAGGCCCAATGTCAGTGGCTCTATGTGGCAGGTGGGGGATCCAGGAAAAGGTAGGCAGGTAAAGACATTGGGCCAGAGTCACAAAGGTTTGCATTGGAGCAAATCAGGAGATTTCCTGAGAATCTCAATTATGGGGGTAATTCATGGATTATTTGCGCTGAAAAAAACGGGATTTGTGCGCCATTCTGCCCACAAATCCCTGTTTAACAAGTGGGGATTTGCGGCCAGAATGGCGCACAAATCCCGTTTTGTTCTGGTTCAAATAACCCATGGATTACCCCCTTTGTTCGTAATGTCCTAGACCTTATTCACAAATCTTCACACTAGAGCAAATCTAGAGGTGGCGCACCTTTGAGATGTTCATGAGCAAATTTAATTCACAATGATTTGAATCAAGAGTATCTCGAAGATGCCTCTGGAAGCTCCAGATTTGTTCTGATATAAAGTTTGTGAATTAGGTATGAAGTAACAGGAGCAATTCTCAGATGCTTAATACATAAATCAGTTTGCTCCAGTGCAAGTCTTTGAGAATCTGCCCACATAGTCTTATTGGATATGAACCAGGAGTAGGTGCAGGTTCAAACAACTCTATATTTGGGTAAGACCCGAAATCTATAGAATACGCCCTTCTTAAGCGATCCTTATTTTAGAGCCCCACTCATTTGAAATATATTATACAAATATTACATTTTGTAGTTTCTTGTGTGAAGTACTTTATAAAATCCCCTTGGGTGCACCCGACCCTTTTGGAGGAAGCAAGAGATGGCAGTCAGATCTGGCACGCAAACGGTTTTGCAGTGGGTTAATAATCTTCAGACAAGCAAGAATCTTTTACATGCTTCATTTGAAGAGCAGGTTAAAAATGGGCATCCCCAACCTACAATGATGAAACACTGAGTTTAGCTTGCCTTTCACTCAAAAAGGTTATGCACATTGCGTGCAAAAGCGCATCGTTAAAGAAGCCCACCTGTGCTTGGCACAGGTCTATTTTATGCGAATGCCTGTAGGCACAAAGCACACTTGCACAAAAGAGGTGTCTGTGTGACCATGTTGGGTTAGGCTGCTGAGCCAGCTTGTGATCAAAAGAAAACTCGCAATTCACATGCCATATAATACTTGAGCTTTCAGATTTGCCATGGTGATTAAGAAAGACCCATATGCGACTGAATGTTCTATGCGTTAACATTTTATAAGAACTGCCTGTACCAATAACCGTTTTCAGTAATGTATATTTTAACACAGGTTCACATTTATATAATTGCTTTATAAGCTTAGATTTATTTTATTTTTACAGACAGCCCGTTGAAAAGCGAGCCACATTTAACATTACATGAAAACCCTGAAGTTAAAGAGCCTGATTCATGGAACGTTTTCCTATGGGATTGTGCCATTATAAAACACTTCCACGAATCAGGCCCAAAGTGGCATTGGTTACTTGTGAGCAAGGCTGGGCAAACATGTCCAAAAGTTGCCTTTGAATTTTTATGAAACACTGACCCAAATGTTTAGTGACCTGGGAATATTTGAGGTCCTTATTTAGTTATATAAGCAAATCCCTCTGCACCACCTCAAAGCAACCCGTACACCCTCAGCCCTACAGCATGGCCTCCCTGTCCCTCACCAGAGCTCTCCAAGAATACCTTTGCTGGAAGATCGCTGGAAACAGAAAACACATTTTGACATACCCCACAGGTCTGTCAGAACCCAGTCGTGTAGTGGGGCATGTTATCATGGACACAGTCTATTCTTCTTTGAAAGGTCTAAATTTGTGCCCATTGTGATCTCTAATTTCTAAACATTCGCCGAGGCCAAAACCACCCACAATCCTGGTGATTTGTTAAATCAATCAACAGGTTTTCCCAGAGTTACTTAGGAGGCTTTTTTTTTTGGCTGTTCTCCGGGAAGTACCACTAGGTTGTCAAAACAACCATGGATCAAGTTGAGCTTTAGTTCATGTGCTCTACACTAGGAAGCTGCTTATTTGATGTGGGAGTCATTCACTGTGCTAATTTTTGCCTTCCTTATGTGGTATCCTTAATCTCCAGTGTCAGTTTACAAATCTTGGAAATCCACCTTTTTTAGACAAGCTCTTAGTCAATCTGACACAATGACCTAGCACAGACAGAATCTGAAGGGCAGGTCTTAATGAACCAATAGGGGGTGACAATTGTAACCCTGGCTGTCCCTATACATTGGGGTTACTTATATTGAGCCCAGGTGCATACAAATGTTAATAATTATAATCCAACATGTATCTCTTTCTAAAATGGTACAGCCGTGCCATAGGTCATCCCACCGCTACTCAATAAATATTGTTGAGCGATTCTCATGAAATCATTGTATCCTGCTCTGTGGTAAGGAACGTAGGTCGTCAACATTTATGTCTACAAGAAGTACATTTTCTCCTATGTATAAAAAAGGTATCCAGATTTCTCTATTAACAATAAATACATTATATCCACATATGTACACAATTATTTAGCATGTTTACAACCAGGTAAAAAATAAAATAATGGCTCAAAGTCCAGATAAACCAACATAACTTAACATTTCTGTAACATTTTACCTTAAAATCATAATATAGAATTTGTTTCCACACCCACATTTTTATTTTAAGCATTCTAACACTCAGAGCCCGGTCTCAGTACTTGATTAGGTCAAAGAGGAATTGTGCTCAATATAGTTAAAAATTAAAGCCATCGCTTCCTTGCAGGTTCGAATATTGTAAACTAGAAAATGAGGTTTTTACCACCTCGTCCTCTCTGTTTTGTAAAAGGGACAGATCAAGATAAAACGTACCAAGTCTTCATCCAGCCCCATGTCAAAGTGGCATTATTAAGCCAGCCGGTTCTTTTGGCCAGGGGCATCAACTTTAACCTGGTCATAAGCAGTAGTCTTCTCCCATCAGGTGAATGAATGCAAGGAATGGGACCAGTAGCCGAACGACTCCCCTTAGCCTCCACATAAATTGAAACCAAAGGCAAAGCTTGAATTTGTTTAACATCCTCTACTGGCGCTCTATCTCTAAACCAGGTTTTAATTCCAGATTTAACTTGAACTAAATTATCCAGCCCTTTTCCGGCTCAAAACTGCCCCCACAGCCTGCAACCTATCTTGTACCAAACTGGCTTGCAGGCACCTGGGGCAGCCTCCATTATTGCAAATCCCAGCTGTACATTTGGGTTTTTTGTATATCCCAATTCTAATTTAGAAAAATAAATCAGATGTCTAGATTGTGCAATGGAGGAAATGCTCTATATTCCCAAATCTGTTCTCAGCGCGCTACTCAGGCACCCTGGTGGAAGCCCCACAATTTGGCACCAAAAGTGCGGCTGGACTAACTCCAAATGCTTGCATGTGCTATGATCCCATATCTCACTGCCGTACAATATCTGTGATGCCACCTTGAGGTTGAAGACCGCTATACACTTGTCTAGTCTATGGGCTCAATATTTAAAATAAAACCTTCATAATCCTTGGAGCCTAAATTTAGCCCTGTCAGCCTGGAATTTAATATGATCCTTCCAGAGACCATTCTTTGCGAACTTTAGGCCCAGGTAAATGTATGCGTCCACAACTTCTATGGGATCCCCTTTTACTTCCCACCCTGGCGATCATAATTTTGGTTTTATCTTTATTTAACTTTAGTTTGTGTGCTGCCAGAACAACCACAGCATAGTTAAGCCCTTGCTTAAGGCCAGCTGGGGTTATCGGCAAGATGACAGTGTCATCGGCGTAAAGTAAAGCACTGTTTTCCTTGTTACCCAACCTCGGTGGGCACACCCTGTAATTAAATCTTTCTGGGTCCAAATCTGTCATGAAAAGTATAAAAAGGAACAGTGTGAGCAGGCAGCCCTTTTTTACCTCCCTATTAGTTTAAAAAAAGGTTGTATTATCTCCTACTCCTCCATGTCTGACTGCCGTCTTGGTCTGCTCATAACAGAGTTGCACCAATCTTAATGAATTAAGCTGAATCACCAACGTAGCTAATTTCTTCCAGAATGTGTCTCTGTCAATTCCATCAAAGACCTTTCCAAGATATAAAAAGGTGTGTACACGACTCTGTCTCGAAATCTGCAATATTTGTCAATAATTGCAGACAAAATAAAGCAGTGATCTATCTTTGCAATTGATCCAAAATGTTATTCTCTGAGATCCAATCTTCCAGCCTACTGAAGATGCACTTTGTGTAAATCTTAGCCAAGATATCTAGTAGCGAGATTGGTCTTTAACAATTGGGTTCTTCCAGGTTCCCTTTCCTAAACATTGGGTCTATTGTCCCACCTCGCCACCTAGTAGCAATCTTCCCGGCCCCACCGATTGTCTCAAAGAACTTTTACCAGATTTGGAGCCCACCAATTACCATGACGCACAAACACATCCGAGGGCAGCTTTTCTGGACAAGCTGATTTCCCTTTTTAATTGGTCAATAGCTGCTGAAACCTCCATCTTGGTAAACAATATGTTATTATTTGAACAAACCAATTGTGGTTTGGTCTCTCCACCTTCATGTGTGTTAAAGATCTTCCTAAAATGTGTTAGCCATCTATCCTTTTCAATAAAACCGGCCTGGTGGGCGCCCAGCTTTTCCCAGAGTTTTGCTACTAACCTGCAGAATAGCCTGTCATTAATTGTTCACACTGCTTGAGCTTAAGGATCCCATTGTTTTTCCGTAGCCTCTGGTTTCTTTCTTTTCAGAAATATCTTATATTCCCTTTTGAATATGTATCTCTCACCCGCCACAAGGCTATCATTCTTCTTGAGTGCCGCGTATAAACATTTCTTTCTATCCTGACACTCTAAATCAAACCATGGTGCATGTCTACTCATACCATACCCCTTTCTGCTATTCCTGTTGGGTGTGTCATACATTCTGTTATGTAGCGTATCAATAAAGGATTAAAAGGCTACCACAGTTTCAGCTGCTGTATGCCCCTCCTCCAAAAACAGTTGGTATTCGCTTTTGAAATCTCTAGATTTAAAGCAACTGTCGATTTTTGACCTGTTTAACCGTCGTGCAGGATTCCCCAACAAGCCCTGGCCTTGACAATTCCAGGATCCCCTGACTCTACGCTGTAGAACCATGGGTAAGTAGCCGGTCTGGTCTGTCTTCCACCCAGACGTCCATGTGCCAGTTAAAAATATGGCAATCTACCAGTGTGTAATCATTTATAGATGTGTAAGGACCTCTGGCAAACGCCCGTCTCAGGGGATGGTGCCTCGTGTCCTACAATTAAGTTCGACCAGGGAAAATTCAGAGAGAAGATAAGCCAGCTCTCTGCCACCACTGTCAGGTATACAAGTACTATATTTCTCTTGGGTATACTACACGCCTGTTCCAAAAATGTGTTCTCCATGCTAGGGCCAGTAGTCTGTCCTACCTTAACATTCCAGTCACCCATCCTGTGTATATGGTACCTGGAAAAGGAGTCTCTACAAATGTCTGATGTGTTGCCATTATGGTAGACCGCAATCATGGCCACACTTCTATTTGTGCAAAC
The DNA here is from genome assembly GCF_040938575.1 of Ambystoma mexicanum. NCBI lineage: Eukaryota > Metazoa > Chordata > Amphibia > Caudata > Ambystomatidae > Ambystoma > Ambystoma mexicanum. Next base: position 750,210,564 of record NC_090939.1, read on the forward strand.
GTGTGCAATTGCAACCTTAGATCATCCGCTCTTGCAAATTTTGGGCATATTTGCTGTAACTTGAGGTAGTGCAAAAATGGAAATTTGTACAAATGCGGGTGAAAATAATGTTTGGGGGACTTGGCCCTAGAATCTTTCGAGGTGATCTTTTTGGGCCCTTCCAATGCACTGATTTACTGAATATACCCTTGGGTTGTAGAGAAGTATTTCTGGCACAGTGTACGCACTACTTGATAAAAATACTAATATATACATATATATATATAAATTCCTTCAATTATATGGCATGAAGTACACATGACTATACGTTATGAAGATATTGCGAGTACCATCATCAAATAGAGGAACACAGACTAAAGCCAAGTTGTTTAATAAGGTCTCAGAACTCCAAGGTGACTTGCAATATACTTTTTGCATACATACAGGTGGGGGTACTTTATTCATCCACTTTGGGCTCTTGCTTACTGTAATGCAAGAGATCTTGAAGTTATTGATACATATAATCAATGTAGATCCAATTTAGATGAAAGGAGATTTGCAGCATGTAATGTGTAGCAAACAAATATTAGAAACAGTGTAACATTGTGATGGTCATTTTCTAGGTCCCAAAGCATAAATAAAGGTACTTAAGAAAGGCATGAAGGTGTTGCGCCTTCCTTGGCACCTTTATTCACACTTTTTTTCTGGCCTTTGAAGGCAGAGAGGGGACCGAAGGGGAGCTACGTTTCTGCCTCCCTTTCCCCCCTATATCCCTTTTCCCCCTATCTCCAAAAATCGGACTACTCTCCATCCTATTTTCTAAGCATGTAGCAAATTGTTACAAGTCAGGAGACTATGAGCTCTATTGACTCCGTATTATGGAGCAAATGATCAGAAATTAACTACACACTGTTCTTCCAAAATGAACATTATCAAAATTACAATTTTTCCAAAGTTTGCAAAGTGAAACGTGCACACTGAGTATAGTATGTACCCCAGGAGAGCCATTGAGAGAACAGAATAGGGAAAAGCTACTACCTCAAGAGCAGCGCACCCTAGAGCGCTACACAGAAGATGGCTAAAATAGACAGAAAAACTTTAAGAACGCCTTATAGAGTGGAGAATGAGGTCGCAGTTTCTCCTGTGATCAGTAAATTGTGAGAACAGAGCCTACATGTTAGTGCCTGCTAAACAACCTAGGGCAGGAGGTAACAAAACAAGCCACAGTGGAGAAAGGAATATAGGTAAGGAAACAACTACTATTGCAAAGAAGTAAAAGCAAGGTTGCTGATGAGATTCAAAAACAATGCCCTCGGTCCCAAACAGAAATCAAAGAGAGTGGAGAGGAATAAAAAGAAGTGATAGCATTGAAGGAAACTGAAAATAGAACATGAAGATGCCAAGACCCCATCAAGGCAGTGAAAGAAAATAATTGGGGAAAGTTCTGACTTTTAATAGAGAAAGAAATTCAAAATTACCAAATTAATATAAACTCAAAGAAAGCTTTACCGACAAATTCCACAATGAAGCACACATCCATAAACATTCATCCCACCCCATCAAGGACTAAATGATAACATCGACTCGTCCTTCCAATTACAAATAGAGGAAGAAGTAGATGGGCTGGTCACTATTATAACCCACAGACTGAACATGATATCTCTGGAGATCTTTAAGAGACAGAAAGACCTGACAAAGAGGTTGGTGGCAATCCTTGGCTTGGCCTTTGAGATCTTCATCAAGAACCATCAGTACTCCACATGGTGGGGCAATAGCCTGGCTGTTCCAATTTACAGTAAAAGTAATTAAAATAGACCACATTCCAACAGCCCAATAAGTGTAATCAACAAAGATCAAAACTCTACATGTAAATCCTTCTAAGTAGTGTACTGATTGAAAGGAGGATCCTCTCCTGAGTCCAAGATAGATTCAGGAAAGGACAGAACTGCAGAAATAGGATTGGGTTGGAAGATATACACTCGTTCTATGTGATATTTCTGCATTTTGAGGACCGTACACCAAAAAGACCGATTTCTTTGGGCCATTTTGGTCTAGCCTCCAAAATGCCGAAATATAAGCTATTGGGCCCGACCCGCTCCCGTCCTGGTGGATATGTTAGTAAAACAGGGGGTTTCACCCCCAAACTCTCTTTCATCCCCCTGGACGCCCCTGACCTGCCCCGAACCAAACATTCCGCTTGTTCACATAAACAAACACACATTTGTTCCCACACACTGCCCCCTCCCTTTCCCACCACAGACATTCACTCACGTCTCCCTCAAATACATGTACACACAGCACACACATCCACATGCCAAAACAAACACTTACCTTACTCCCAAGACGTCCCTCACTTGTCAGCATCTATAATCCCCAAGATGGCAGGCACACTGAGAGGAGTGGAGCGTTAGAATCGAACATGGTAAGTGTGGGGAGGGGTTGAGTGGGCAGTTTTTTTAATGAGCTAGGGAGTTGGATGAATGGGATTTTAACAATTGATTTAGAAAGACCAAATTGTCGATTTTAATAGGTCTTTCTCTCTCTAAATTGATTGTTTGTTTTTTCAAGTTTCACTTAATACCTATACAATGACATCAGCTGCAAGAGAGAAGCACTGGACAAGGAGAGAAATATATACATGGACATGTTTTCTTACTGTAGCACGGCATTGTTTGCTTGCATCTAGAGTATAGCCAGCATCACAAGTGTTCTTATGTGGCCATACTGGCCTACATTGATGCATCCAGTCTGGACATGTGGTCTTACTGTAGCTTGGCATTGTTTACTGGCATCAAGGGTGAAGCCAACATGATGAATGTTCTTACATGGCCTTACTGGCCTACATTGGTGCAGCCAGTCTGGACTTGTTTTCTTACTAAAAAGTAAATAAAGGGGTAAACCTGCACTCGAAATCCCTGATCCTTCAGGTAGAATATATAACAATCGGAAGAAATGGATCAGTGAAACAGGATGACGCTGGTTAGATTGAATACATACCAAATTTTATTTAAAAAACTCATCATATGAAAAATCATCTTACTGTCGTAAAATTTCACAAAAAACATCGATCAATTCATACCTTCATATGTATCCACATACAAAAACACATTCATACATACATGAATAAAATACCCTAGTGTCTTTATAGCATCACTTAATATTATTCTGAATATTTCTGGTTAACATCTCCTGTAGTGACCCAGTCCATAGTATCAGGTGTCGTTATGTAACTGGTATCAAATTTCACCAGATATCTCTCACAGAGACAACGTCAACACGTGTTTCGGTCAGAGACCTTCTTCAGGACGTCGGGCAAAGAGCAAATACTCCGCCCTGTTTTCCACGTATATGGGCCAGTAATAAATCTAAAAGAATAATAAAAAAACAAAATGTCATCCCTATTTCTTAAAGTCGGTGACAGAAAATGTCACAATGTGCCTTAAATTAAATGAGCACATGTGCCCTACTCACCCCCAAATTCCAACTTGCGGGACGGTAAATCAGGACAGCGGAAATGAATCCTCCACTGGCATCAATATATATGTTGAGCCTGTGGAACCAACAAAGACGCCTCTCAGTATCTGTCACAGAGAGCAAAACACATAGTATGCCTGCCTACAACATTACAACGCATCCAATGATAAAAATACCAAGAGAAAAAAAAAAACAAAACACTTACAAGCACAACGGTGCTGTTAGATACTCCTCTAGCACAATGTGACCCAGGAGCCCCTAGGGTCCACGTAAAAATTCACAGGGTAGTTTTAAATGTGTGTCAATCACAGGATTCTCCGTAGCACTGCAAAAGGAAACATATAGTGGCAGTGTGTCAGTGGACGAGCACTCACTTCACATCATGTCATAATGGAAAATGACACATCAAATATTTCCCCATATACAAGGAGTGGTCCCGCTTGTTGCTGCCAATCTCCACATGTTGGAAATATCGAAATGTTAGAAACTAGCACAACCCAGAACGTGTTAACAACTAACATAACGCAACAGGGCTCGATACACTATATATATATCTCTCAATGCGGCACCGCCCGCATGATATTTAGAAAAGACTGCCTGCTGTGCTCGTGATAAAAAGACCTTTGTGAGAAGAATCTGCTACAAATATAGCAATGTTAAACATATGCGGCAGAGTTCCTGATACCAAGCCCAACGTGACAAGCATCTCTTATCTATTAGCCATAAGTGTGTTATACTTTTATTGATACAACCACGTTGTACTCCCTCGTACACGCATTACCTTGACAAAAGACTACACAGCTCCGTGTGTTATGGGGAAAAGAATCCTCCAAACTGCACCTCCTTCGTTCACGCGGCGCCAAACTTCAACAAAGTAACATTGTCAATGCGCGCTAGACACTATCAAAGGACTAGCAGTTATTCCATGCACCCAACACTAAAAACGGACTACAAGAACTAAAAACAAACAGTCCATGCCAGCTAAACGCAAAAAACACTGAAAAAGGACTACCAACACGGGGACTAAAAATGAAAATGAAGTAGGAGTCCAAGCCAGCTTAACAAAGTTAGAGCACACGGTCAGAAAACATCCGTTATGATTACTTACGGATCCTGAACCAATTGGAAAATTACACAAAAATGTGCGCAAAAAGATAGAAACCGAAAGGGACAAAAATATCCCTTCCTCCTCTGCCACGTGCAACGTAAAACCTGAACAGAGAGTGGGCATCAAATGTACTACACACCCTGATTGGAGGAACTGGGACATATAGAGAATGAAAGCTCACGGGTACATATTACATTTGTATAAACATGTATTGCCACTTACTCCTAATCGGTACATTGGTTATTTGGTATCTGCAACATGAGGAAAGCCACATCAGGGCGCTTGTCACAATGTACAACAAAGCAAATGAGATAAATTGAAGCAAAATAAACAAAACAATCATCTGTGCCAATATATTACAGTTTGCCCCCAATCCGTGCATTACTTTTATGATTTATACAACATAAGGAGAACCGCTTCAACAGATTATCACAATGTGATGTAAACACATGAAATAAATTGAGCAAAATGAACAAGATCAACATCTATGCAAATCTGAAATAAATTGAGCAAAATGAGCAAGATAAACATCTGTGCAAATGTGCATTATCATCAAGCTCCAGTCAGCTGGTGGGTGTACTTCACTTGCAGGCGATTCTACAATATTACATCTCAATTTTTAGTAACCAAATTGTTCCATTCTACTGAAACGTTCAGTCCCTTCTGGACTGTGTTGAGAGTATGCATCCATTTTTGTTCAGTACGATGTAATATTGTACCAATATCGCCCCCTCTCATGTTACTCTTAATATGTTGGAGTACAAACCACCTCATGTCTGTATCCTTATGTTGCATTTTAGTAAAATGTTCCACCAACGGCTTATCTGCCACTCTGTTACGTATACAGCTCCTGTGTTCTGATATACGTTGTCTGACCTCACGTGTGGTCTTCCCCACATATAAAAGTTGGCATGGACAGCTAATAATGTAAACTACATTTTTAGTTAAACAATTGGTGTGACAGTTCATCTTCCAGATCCTTTTGCCATAATGAAATTCCTTCTTAGTTTCAGTTAGCGGGCAGGCAACACATTTGCCACATTTATAATGCCCAATAATGGGTGGCAACCCCCACTGATCATTAATAGTGGGTTATTTTATGGGCTCTCGATAAGTATGAACCAATCTTTGTCTCAGGTTTTGGTTACGTTTGAACACAAACATCGTTTTTTTCCGTAATGATCCTGGATTTTTGACTAAATTCCAGTGTTTATTAATGATTCTTTTTACATCCACGCACACTGGATTAAAAGTGGTAACACATACCAGGCGTTCATTCTTATTTCTTTCCCTTGTAGTCAAGCAAATCTCCCGATTCGTATTGTCAGCTTTCTTTAGTTGCTCTTTCACTAACTTTCTTGGATACCCCCTGTGTTGCAACCTATCCTTTAGCTGTTCCGCATGGAATTTGAATTCATCCTTCTCAGAACAATTTCTCTTGATACGCAAGAACTGACTGTATGGTAAGTTCTGTCGTAAACTGGCAGGGTGAAAACTGTTAAAGTGTAATAGGGAATCTTTGTCAGTAGGTTTTCTGAAGTGAGTAGTTATGAGTTGATTTGCAGATTTTTTAATTACAAGGTCAAGGAAGCTCACCTGGCGATAACTATGTTCAATTGTGAATTTGATATTCATATCACACTGATTCAACCAAACATGAAACTCATTAAGGGATGTCACTGATCCCCTCCAAATTAAAAAACACGTCATCGATGTACCGATGCCAAAGCTTCAGATGCGTTTTTAGGATTGGGTGGCTCATAAGCAAATTGTGTTCTCCCAGGACAAACTGGTCCTCAAAATCAGCCATATATAAATTCGCCACATCGGGGGCAAAAGTGGCCCCCATGCTGATGCCTTTCTCCTTATTATAGAGTTGTTTTTTAAACAAGAAGACATTTTCTGTCATGGCTAGCGTTTCAGTAGAATGGAACAATTTGGTTACTAAAAATTGAGATGTAATATTGTAGAATCGCCTGCAAGTGAAGGACACCCACCAGCTGACTGGAGCTTGATGATAATGCACATTTGCACAGATGTTTATCTTGCTCATTTTGCTCAATTTATTTCAGATTTGCACAGATGTTGATCTTGTTCATTTTGCTCAATTTATTTCATGTGTTTACATCACATTGTGATAATCTGTTGAAGCGGTTCTCTTTATGTTGTATAAATCATAAAAGTAGTGCATGGATTGGGGGCAAACTGTAATATATTGGCACAGATGATTGTTTTGTTTATTTTGATTCAATTTATCTCATTTGCTTTGTTGTACATTGTGACAAGCGCCCTGATGTGGCTTTCCTCATGTTGCAGATACCAAATAACCAATGTACCGATTAGGAGTAAGTGGCAATACATGTTTATACAAATGTAATATGTACCTGTGAGCTTTCATTCTCCTTATGTCCCAGTTCCTCCAATCAGGGTGTGTAGTAGATTTGATGCCCACTCTCTGTTCAGGTTTTACGTTGCACGTGACAGAGGAGGAAGGGATATTTTTGTCCCTTTCGGTTTCTGTCTTTTTGCGCACATTTTTGTGTAATTTTCCAATTGGTTCAGGATCCGTAATTAATCATAACGGATGTTTTCTGACCGTGTGCTCTAACTTTGTTAAGCTGGCTTGGACTCCTGCTTCATTTTCATTTTTAGTCCCTGTGTTGGTAGTCCTTTTTCAGTGTTTGTTGCGTTTAGCTGGCATGGACCATTTTTTTTTAGTTCTTGTAGTCCGTTTTTAGTGTTGGGTGCATGGAATAACTGCTAGTCCTTTGATAGTGTCTAGCGCGCATTGACGATGTTACTTTGTTGAAGTTTAGCGCCGCGTGAACGAAGGAGGTGCAGTTTGGAGGATTCTTTTCCCCATAACACACGGAGCTGTGCAGTCTTTTGTCAAGGTAATGCGTGTACGAGGGAGTACCACGTGGTTGTATCAATGAAAGTATAACACACTTATGGCTAATAGATACGAGATGCTTGTCACCTTGGGCTTGGTATAAGGAACTCTGCGCATATGTTTAACATTGCTATATTTGTAGCAGATTCTTCTCACAAAGGTCTTTTTATCACAAGCACAGCAGGCAGTCTTTTCTAAATATCATGCGGGCGGTGCCGCATTGAGAGATATATATAGTGTATCGAGCCCTGTTGCGATAAGTTAGTTGTTAACACATTCTGGGTTGTCCTAGTTTCTAACATTTTGATATTTCCAACATGTGGAGATTGGCAGCAACAAGCGGGACCACTCCTTGTATATGGGGAAATATTTGTTGTGTCATTTTCCATTATGACATGATGCGAAGTGAGTGCTCGTCCACTGTCACACTGCCACTATATGTTTCCTTTTGCAGCGCTACGGAGGATCCTGTGATTGACACACATTTAAAACTACCCTGTGAATTTTTACGTGGACCCTAGGGGCTCCTGGGTCACATTGTGCTAGAGGAGTTTCTAACAGCACCGTTGTGCTTGTAAGTGTTTTTTTTTTTTCTCTTGGTATTTTTATCATTGGATGCATTGTAATGTTGTAGGCAGGCATACTATGTGTTTTGCTCTGTGACAGATACTGAGAGGTGTCTTTGTTGGTTCCACAGGCTCAACATATATATTGATGCCAGTGGAGGATTCATTTCCGCTGTCCTGACTTACCGTCCCGCAAGTTGGAATTTGGGGGTGAGTAGGGCACATGTGCTCATTTAATTTAAGGCACATTGTGACTTTTTCTGTCACCGACTTTAAGAAATAGGGATGACATTTTGGTTTTTTATTATTCTTTTAGATTTATTACTGGCCCATATATGTGGAAAAAAGGGCAGAGTATTTGCTCTTTGCCCGACGTCCTGAAGAAGGTCTCTGACCGAAACACGTGTCGACATTGTCTCTGTGAGAGATATCTGATGAAATTTGATACCAGTTACATAACGACACCTGATACTATGTACTGGGTCACTATAGGAGATGTTAACCGGAAATATTCGGAATAGTATTAAGTGATGCTATAACTACACTAGGGTGTTTTATTCATGTATATATGAATGTGTTTTTGTATGTGGATACGTATGAAGGTATGAATTGATCGATGGTTTTTCATGAAATATTACGACAGTAAGATGATTTTTCATATGATGAGTTTTTCAAATAAAATTTGATATGTATTCAATCTAACCAGCGTCATCCCATTCCACTGATCCATTTCTTCCACTTGTTTTCTTACTGTCACATGGCATTTGTTACTGGCTTCAGGGGTAAAACCAGCATGATGAGTGTTCTTAAGTGGCCGTACTGACCTACATTGGTGCAGCCAGTCTGGATATTTGTTTTTACTGTGACAAGGCATTTTGTACTGGCATTACAATCATTGAATGTTCTTATGTGGCCATACTGTCCTATATGGTGCAGCCAGTCTGGACATGTTTTCTTACTGTGTAATGGCATTGTTTTACTGGCAAAGCCAACATGAGTATGTTTTTATATGGGTAGATAGGCATATATTGGCAGAGCCAGCATGGACATGTTTTGTCGTATGATTACCGGTGTTATTAGCAAAGCAAACATGAATAGGTTGTTATATGAGAATGCTGGCATACATGGTGATCATTGACGACATCTCGCCCAATCATAAGGTTCAAAGTGAAGTCAATAACAACTGGGATTGTATTGTGAGCATTCTGACTTCAAAAACAGGCAGGGAACCAGCAATCCAGGCAAGAGTTCTTTTAACAACAGACTCCCTTTCTGGAAGGATCCTTTATCATTGCAGCATTCAATTTAATGCACAAATGATAAAGGTAAAACATGGACAATGTGTTCCCCTTCTTACAGAGAAACTGTTAACTTTCAAATTACACCTAATGCATGCTCATGTTAAATCTGTTCCACTTCAACCAAAGGTGTCATTAAAATGCTTAACTAATGAAGACAACCTTGTTATTTACATGCTACAAAATATTACACACTTAATTTATCAACTCAGTTTATCTATTTACTTAACTCACTATTAAACTAACCTTTTTACTTCGCCACAATCAAGCCAGAACCTGTAGTGCTACTTCTAGCCTTATAGATGCAGGGAGCGGTTATTTTAGCTTAGGATAATGGCCCTTCCCAGCTTATGGGGACAGGTCATTATACCATGATAATGACGCCTTCCTCGGTCTACAAAGTGCACTTCTCAACACAAAGGTTTTCCAGCGAAATTGTGTAATGAAAATGTGGATGCAGGATGTGCTGCATAAGAAGGTGGCTAAGTACACGGAGGCTTTTACACTGGAATCTTTGGAAGAGGACACTGATCCCAATACAAATCATGGGCCTAGGCAGCCCCGCATCCTGCAACACAACTTCTAAATTACATTTCTTCATTTTTGATCTTTGCTTGCAAAATCCTGCCCTCAGAGTAGCCTGTCAGCACAAAACTGTCACAAAGCAATCACAACTGCCGTCTGCCCCAACTGCAATGCGGATATGTGGATTGGTGTTCTAGCGCTAGGTCCACACTCATGGATTTCCATAGATTGGGACTGAGGGAGTGGGACTGGAGATATGCCCACTTTGCACCAATTTGTCTCCTGGAATCTTTCGGCCTTTGGTCTTCTCTCACCACCTTTGGCACCCCAATCCACCGCATGAGCAAGATACTGCCCAACTTCTTTCACACTGTGATTGTACGCTCATGCCATTGGTGGAAGATAGAAATGGCTTCCTCGCACAGGCTAGAGACCGAGTAAATCCTGTGGACAGCACAGCAGAAGTATGCCAGTATTATTTGTTAATGTTAACATGAAATAAGACTGATTGATGCCTTTAATTCCTTTGGCATTTTCCTGTCGTGGACCTCGCTTTGAGAAATGTAGTTTTTAAGGCTATGCATTCAGTAGAAGCTGATGGATGATATCTCTCTACAAGGCCATCGAAAAAGATGTTAGAAAGCAGGGTTTAACTTCAAGTGCTTTAGTCACATCACTTTCCTAAAAGGCATCTTTAAACAGCCTTAAAAAAAATGTTAATAGAGTCCAATGAATCCAGCTCGTGCTACACGGATATCGGAGAGCATCGGGGTGCGGACGCACAGCTGTTCCCAGTTTTCACTGTCCTCCAGCTAAGCATGAGCGGTTCTGTTTTTGCTTTCTTTGTCGTCTGTGTGATCTGCTGTTATTTGTTTTCATTTTAGAAAATCTGACATTTATTAAGATGGGAACCCTAGGGATTCTAAAAACGGTGCGGACAGGCCTCGCTGCAAATTAATAATTCGTTCACAATGCTGATAAAATGTGAAATGTCATAGCACACCAGCTGAAATGTACACTAACTGTGTTCCGTGAATTTGTAATGCTCCTAGTTTTCCAGACACTCCACCTCAGCGTCTGTGGGGGAGTAATGCGATGCCCTGGTTCTGGGAAGGGAGCAATGCCCCAGAGGCGGGAGGCATCCTCGGGCTGGCGCTGCTCTGTTTGAGAAGGCAAGCCATTCCAGCTCTAGATGGGGTGCAATGGATCGGATCAGAGTTTCGGTCCCTAACATTGGGTACCATGGCGTAGATCACATCACCCACATCCTACACCATCCAATTTAAGGCAGACGGTAGTCCTATATAATAGCTTGATGCGCTTGCTGCCCGTCCACGCCTGCGGTTCGGATGCCGTCTGGACCAACAGCTTTCCACATAGTTCTTCAAGAACGTCTGATTTGGGCAATAGAAACATGGTTAATTTGGTCACCTAGAGGCAACTGAATTTGGGGTTAGTGACATGAGCTATTATCATAAAAATGACCAACGTCAATAGTGGCATTTATAGCATAAAGAAGACCCTAACGAAACACCTACCTTCGTGTACCCACAGACTCCCATATGCAGTTCATCTTGTAAAGCCACACACAGTGCTGAACACTTATACACCTTCAATCTACACTTTCCCACCTACTAACCTTCCCATACTATACGCATACATACTGTGCAGTGACAAATCTCTGATGTGCCACCCATACCTCAACCAAATGAACATATTGGCCAACCAAGCACCACACACGACCGTCCATCATCCACATCACAAAAGCCATACAACAATCCATTTGGCAGCACAACCAGTTATCAACACATACAGCAACCATCTAACTTCCACAGTACCACGAATCAACTAGCACAATTCCTCTACTTCATAACAAGCCAGACTAACACACATTAGCCTAGCAACCAAAACAATCCCACCTCTGACTCAGCCATTTTCTACATCCCACACAATGCCAGGCACTAAGACATAAAAACACACACCCCCAGCACATTTTTCCAACACACCCAAACCAACACTGACACCCAGGTGTTGTGGAATGCCTCAAAGCTGCACCACCACTGTTCCAGGCACGTATTTGCAACTTGCAGCTCTTTGGCTATTTTGGACTACGACTCCCATGACCCTTCTCTATTCACTATGCTGGGTAGAGGCGAGGAGAGAGTCCAAAACAACTGCAGAATCAAACATTGAAACGTCAGAAAATGCCATTATTCATTCTAGTAGGATCAGGGCGAATGTAGCATCATCCACAATACTATTTGCAGAACAATCCCAAAATGCAAGCCACTGGTGTACATTTGCAAATGTACATATCTATGAAGATGGCACAATCAGCCTGCCCCTCAACCAGTCTCTTGTCCTTGACCCTTGTAACCTGCTCACATTAACAACACCTACCACCTACAAGCTTACCTTAGACCCACTATACCTCTTCCCATTCACTGACATCAGCGAGTTCCCCAGCCCTTGGACAACTGCTTGCATATTTATTTATTCATTAAGCATTTGTTAGGTGCATATACAACAGAATTGTGTTTAAATGCGTCAGAAGGCTAAATGGGGAGTGAATACGGGAATTAATAACAATGGCAAGACAGCAAATCTACATTTGTGGTCCTATTAGGCCTTGTGACATTCAGACATGCAAGTGGCGTGAAGAGAAGTGCAAGAGATAGGGATGGGTGGGGGCAATGGACAAGAGCTTGTGGGTCCCCGGGAGAGAATTGCCAGTGGGAGCCAGGAGGAGGCCTCAGGGGCCCACAGGGGGCAGTGCTGTACGGGCCAATAGGGGGGGGGGGCGGGATTGTGCTGGTATCGTCTGGGTTGCTGCACCTGGTAACCAGTGAGATGCATGAGGATCAGGCCGCTAGTCTCAGCAGCAGTGGGGTAATTAGCAAGGCAGGGAAAGAGGTAGAGTAGAGTTTTGAGAAGTTTCCAGAACTTAAGGAAGACTGGCTCAAGTCTGACAGGGCTAGGGGGGCTGTTTGAAAGGGGGGAGACACCTGCCGAAGAGAGAGACCTGCCCCCCACTCTCTTCTTGGAGAAGAATTTGACAATCAAAGAGTTGGAATTAGAGGAACAGAGGGCTCTAGCAGGGGACTATTTAGGGAGGGAATGTTGGAGATAGCATGGTCCTAGGCCCCAGAACATTTTGTGGAGGATGCAGCGGGTCTTGGATTTGATCCTCGCAGCCACCGAGAGCCAGTGGAGAGATTTTAGGACTGGAAATATTCGGTCCCTGGGCTTAAGTCCAAGAATACATCTTGCAGCCCTATTCTGGATTAGCTGAAGGGGGCGTAGGGAGGAAAGGGGGAGATTGAGGAAGAAGTCCAGCCTAGAGAGGCCCGAGCTCTGGGGACATTGATCTTCTGGGGGAAGGTAAGAAAGGGTGAATGCCTCAAGCTGCATGTGGGCCTTCTTGGCAAGGTCCAAGATGTTAGGGGTGAAGGAGGTGTCAGAGTCAAAGGTTTTTGGCCTCACAAGAAGGTGAGAGTAGAGGGCCCAAGGATGACGTCAAGAGGGTAGAAAAAAAACAGGGTGCAGGTGTCCCAATGAGAAGGATCTCCATCTTATTGGCATTAAGAGAGAGTTTGTTAGCTGCACATCATGCCTGCGTGTCGCTCAGACAGTCGGGGATGGGAGAGGACGAGGAAAGGGTAGTAGGGGTAAAGTAGGAAAGTAGGAAAGCTGTGTGTCATCAGCATAGCCCTGGAAATGAGGAGAGAAGGAGGTGATCAAGTGGGCAAGAGGAGCGAGATAGATATTGAAGAGCCACAGTGATAGGATGGAGCCCTGAGGGACGCTCCAGGTCGAGAGTGTGGTGGCGGAGGAAAAAGGGCCCAGTTGCATCTGGGAAGGGCGATTGGTGAGGAAAAATGTCAACCATTCCAGTGCCCGGTCTATGACGCATATACATTCACAAACTATGTATAGCTGTGCAAGAGAAACACAAAAGTCACAAGCGACTGCACCGTAACAGGTTAGGCGCTTTATAAACAGCTGGCAAATATATACATACATGGCTTGTTAAGCAGTGGCATGCACATCAAAGTAGTTCCAAAATGTTAACGCTAATTAAGTAGACAAGTTTGGCCACTAAGCGAAAGTGGTACTCCCTGCCGACCATGCATTATTCCCTCCATTTATTGGTGCATCAGTGGTAGATTGTTAAGTATTTGCCCTTGCTTCACAAGAATCTGGCACCGGCAGGGGGGTGAAACGAGTCCCTATCCAAGGCATTTCTTATATGGAACACTCTCTTTCAATTACTGCAGTGCCTCCTATGGGCCTGTAGTCATTTCTCCTGCTAACAACCCACATACTGATAAAATTACAGGAAACGTGCCTTGAATCAAGAAGCATTTCACCTCCTGTTGCTCCTTGGGGCCACGTGTGCATAGTTTTGATTCCACACTCCACGTTGTTTTCCTTACCACTTTTTTTTTATCATGTGTTCATTTTTGCTTCCAGCATAACACTCAATTTATTTTTTGTGCCCTGCATATTCTCCTCACATATTAATCTAAAAAGTAATAGTCACGTTCAGAGGTTCCCTTTTTGATATTTAGAAAAACATATGCTTTGCAATGTTAACATGTACATGTATTATGAAATATATATATATACACACAGACCAATTTAAAACACCGAATCCTAGATGTCAGCCTGCTTTGGTGTCTTCAATTTAGACCATGCCCTTATACACTAAGACCCAACTACATTCAATGTTTGTTCTTTCTCTTGCTCCATATCATGTTGTGCTTGTCACATAGAGTATGTACAGCTAATATTCTGAATATTTGTAGAGTATTATTTCTGACAAGATTTTACTATGCAGGGTGGCCTGGGGCTGCTGTGCGTCTTAACGGTATTGGTGTAGCCTGGTTCCCAGACCGACCCACCTAATGTGATTCAAATGGAAAATGACTGCTGAATTCCTCTGATGACAGTCTCAAACTTGGGGAGACTGATAGATTCAAGGTAATATCAGCTGTCCCCTATGGACAAACTAACCCCCCACCCTCCACAAACCCCCCATCTTTTTTATTTATTTAATTATATTTATTTTGTGATTTGTAAAGCGCCTAAACCCGAAGGCATCTGGGTACTGTTATGAAACCAGTTACACACAGGAAAAGAACATTACATTAGCCAGTGGGTCACGCTGATTAGGGTACATTACAGTATTTGAGGAAGGCGAATCATGGACACTAGGCCGTGCCCTAGCCTGTGAATGTCAGGAAGGGTAGGAGTGCCGGGTGAAAATGTCCGGAGTTAGGCAAACAGCCAGGATTTCATGGCCTTCCGGAAGGGCCAGTATGATTCTTCAGCTCTTAAGGAATCTAAGGCCTTAACTATGGCAGCACCACCTATTGTCAATTGTGAAGCAATTTCATAATGCTTTTGAGGAGGCTAATGGTTCTTATTTACACAAAAATATTTCTTAGTTTGGATGGACACAAATGTACAAAACTAAAATAATAGCAAACATGCTCACTACACTTTTGCTTATGTCAGGTGGTTAAACGGTCAGGGATCCACACAGCTTCGTTGTTGGCACATTAGAACACCTCTGTCAGTAGATATAAATAACAATATTTATGCAATACATTCTTTGCTGCAAATTTCAAAGTCTTGAGGAGCTTTGCAGACCAGAAAATTGCAATAATAGCTTGGCCACCACACGTGCCAATGAAAAATCAGATCTGGCATACTAGTTTGGAAACGAATGAGACAAAAATTCCATTACTAGTCCACTTTTGGTTTTAAAATATGGTAGAACAATGTCAGCTCTGACAGGCCCTGGAACGAACATAAGCAAAAAGAACACACACTATAGGCACTACCATCCCAGCCCGGGAACGAAACCCACAAAGGACGGGTGCCAACAAAAGGAATCTTTAGCTTGAAAAGAATAGAAACAGGGTGAAAAATAAAGGTAATCTTTTGGGAAGCTCACTAAGCAATGGAAGCAGTGGTCGAGAGAGCTATAGGAGCCTTGTTAAGCCAAGCACTGGACAAAGTGGTGCCTACAACTGGTTCTGACTTACACCTGAGAACGTTATTCAGAAAGGCAAAAATCCGTCAAATGCACACCCATTAGACAGAAATGTCATATTTGTATCCACAATGGATGGTCTCAGGTAGAGTAACCTCACTTTACAGCAAACTCACTCTACGTCAGAAAGGAAAAACAAAACATGTCCAAAACATTTCTGAAAGCTTTTCTCTCACTCCAAACGTTTTTTTTTTAAACCAAAGAGCCCTTCACATTCCGCACATCTCACACATTTAAATACACTGTAATTCACTTTAAACTTCAAACCTCTCATCCAACACTTAAACCGAACACATTGAGGTGTAGCTTAAGTTTGTTCACAACCGTGTCAATGACAAATTTGAAGGTTTGTGAATGGTTGTAAAGCTACATTGCTGTATGTAAGTTCCTCTTCTCTGTTTAAACACCCCTAACTCACCCACAGCTCCACAGGATGCCACTTGGACTGCCCAACTTAGTTGGTCTATTAGTATATTATAGGAATGTGTCTGTGTTACTAAGTGACACAGCGCCATCCCATCTCTGAGTAAATTTTTGATTTGAGTGTGCTACACAATCTGCATCTTGCAGGGAGATGACCGTAAAACCTACCAGTCTGAAAATAAATGGAATGCACAAGATTATCTCCCCACAATAGTGCACTGAGTGTCTTATATTTCTCAATAAAACAATACACGATTTATTATGTCTCACCAATATGATCAGGTTTAATTTGATTGATCTTCTGAGAATATTGATTCATATTCAATAGGCATTAAGAAAAAGAATCAGGATGAGACGCTCCGGCGAATATCAACAATATCCCACGGACAGTGTTCATCCTTCACCCCATCCTGAGGAAGGCCACGCCAGCCACTAATGTCTAGTCTACGTTACCTGTGGCCGAAACACTAAAGTGTCGATCAATGACACAACTTCATTGAACATTTACCTGTTCACACTTGTTGTTGTGTTTTCTATGACAATACCCATGGACCAACAGTGGTCCTTGGCAGCACTCACTCCTGTTTTGTTAATCAATTTTCAAATTGTTATCGAGAGATTTTGCACTTTTATGAGCCTAATACCCTCTACACCAAAGAGGGAGGTACACAGTGGTACCCCTAAAAATCTAAATAAAAAACTGTCCATCTATCTGTTACCCTACAAATAAGTGATTTGTTCTATGCATTATCACTATAATTTTGAGATTAAATTTATAAATCCTTAATTCCTACTGTGTGGTTCTCTCATCCCGATTATTTTTCTTAATGACTATTTACCCTACTGGGCATATCAGGACTTAGCCAGGCGCCCTTTATTATTTACCCTTCATATTCAATAGGTACATATGGTCTTGTGATTTAATCTTAGAATATTGACTCATATTCAATTAATACATGCAACCTTATGATTTACCCAACAATAACATGTTGGTGCATGTGCCTATTGTTTCGCCAATCCATTGGCTTCCTCTAAGCTTTGTCAAGCGTTTCCCGTCTGTACAAAAAAAGGTAGCAGGCGCCCCTCTCTAGAAAGAAAATGGCATGATAACCTGTTCTGTGTTTTTTTCCATTTTGAGAGAAAGCAGCCATCACTTTTTGCTCACTATACATTTTACAAAGGAGGAATATCCATTTGCATATCAGTCTTTGTCCCGCTCACAAGGGGGATCCAGCACTGACATGGCAGGCAAACCTCCTTTGAACAAGAGTACCAACAGCAACCCCAGACACATGTTTCAGCCTTTTTGGGCCTCATCAGTGAGGTGGAGCTGTGCCTCTCTGAGCACAGTGAGCAAGGGGTCCACGACTGGGTTCCCCCAGGTAACTTTCTGGTCTGTACCAGATTGCTAAAAACAATATAAATGAACTGCTGCATTCGAACGCATTTGTTCTTTGACAATTAGAAATTCCTTTGTGTTTGTATTAACCAATTCCTGGTCTATAACAAAATTAAACATATACCATTTTGCACAATGCTGTTACAACATGTTTACAATATACTTTGGAATTCCATCTGTGAACGAGAATGGAAAAAGCAAAAATAGAATGTGTGAGTTGTGTCATTTTGTGCATATTGCAAATATTCCTATTGGTGTTCTTATGCTTATTGCATGAACACTCCTTTACCGATAATATCCCACTTGGTGAACTTACGCTTCTTGAGTAGATAAATCATTTATGATAATATCAATTATCCTTGTTCTGTTAGGGATAGACTCAGGCTTACTTCATTTTAGATGTATTGGTTGAAATTTCCCCTGGGCATAAGTAGGAGCACTCACCCACCATCTTTTGTCTCTTGCTGTGCCGCACCAAGCGGAGTGATTCTACTGAATCTGGTACATACAGTGCATGTGAGCTAGCCTGGCTCAGGCCATTAGGTCCCTAGTCCTCCGTTGGCTATCATTCTCTAGTTAGACCTCTCCTTCAACATTTCATGCATTAAGTATAACATTTGTACATATTAACTTATTATGTATCATAGTGGAATGTCTTTATTGGTTCTTTTAGGGCAAGTTATCATCCTCTCTGTCCTTAATGGATGTCAATCAGTTGTTTGATCCCTGTAAAACAAATCAATCAGGCCTAGGGGGTGTATCTTCTGTCGTGGCCACGTGTACACCACCTGGGTCCATTCTCTGAAAGTGACCCTTTCATATTTACCTATTTTTAAGCTCTATGCAGAATGACCATTTTTGGGCCCCAGTAATGGTAGATTCCTGTTCCAGTATATCTTTAGACCTTTCTTCCATGAATCAAGGGTGTTCCTTGCATTCTAGGTGGTGAAGTTACCTGTCAAAGGAATTCCCTATAATACATTTACCATTCAAAGAGGGGGATAGTGCACCTAGCGCATCAACATGTTTTCTTACCTTACTTTGGCAAATCGTTTTTGTATTCTTTCAAGATGGCGGTGCTCTGCATGGTAGCTCTGCCGCCGTCATCTTGAAAAAGCCTTTTATGGCTAGTCTGCGTCACGTTCTCATGACATCATCACGTCACGCTGTGTGACATTTCATGCCATTCGCGTCAGTAAACACATGTAACAGGAACCATCTTAATGGTCAGCAAATAGATGGGTGGCATTTGTAACATTGGGCACCACCGAATCCTTTTCCGGTGGATGTATTTTCTCTGATTGTGTATGTCCTATGTCTTCCAAGACATGCCAGTAGGAACTAAATAATTTTCTAAATTATGTATCTTCCTCCTGTAACAAAACAGGACAGGATTTGTAATGGCACAGTAGTGGAGGCGAATATAGCATTATATCTGCCTCGCCGGGGGAAGTTAGTCAAGGTGGAAGGAAACCAAGAATTTTGGGGTCAGAGGAAGGTCCCCATTTACATTTTCTATGCTTCCCTCAAATCCTCCTTCTCCACACCCTGCAAGGCTGATAAATGGGCACAGTGCAAAGGGTGGAAAAGAATACCATAAAGCTGCCGATGGGTAATTAGCACCCAGGGCGGGCACCACATCCAATCAGGTTGCTCAGAACATGGGCTGCACCTAACATTACAAGCCCACTCTACGAGCAAGCGTGCAGCTGCGAGTTTCTGCCCTACCATTGTCCCTCACTGTCCCCACCGCCCCAGCCCTCCCCGCCTCCCACTTACCTGAAGGTGATGCAGTACTGCAGCACAGTGGCGCCGCTCCCCTGAAGTTCACCGGCCACCATGGAAATGGAAGAGGGGCTCTGCATGGTGCCCCACCTTCCATCTCCTCGCAGCCATCTTAGATAAGTATTTTGTTTGAATGAACGGGATACTGTGAGTGCATAACCCATTCATGCAAACAAAAAAGATTGCTTCCCGCACACTGGATTTAAAACCCGCAGTGCTGATAGCTATAATGTCCTTGCTGCAGGGCTGGGTGGGCAGTAGTAGCACCGGCACCCATCGTTAAGGCCCTCGCTTCTTTTAG
The DNA here is from genome assembly GCF_040938575.1 of Ambystoma mexicanum. Lineage (NCBI taxonomy): Eukaryota > Metazoa > Chordata > Amphibia > Caudata > Ambystomatidae > Ambystoma > Ambystoma mexicanum. Next base: position 750,230,376 of record NC_090939.1, read on the forward strand.
GCCTATAACTTGGACCCCGAGCTGATACCGCCTAATCCAACCTGCCTGCGAGGGTATTATAGCTTGACTATAAACTATGTGGGTGTAAACCACATTGGGGTTCCGAGGGACATCATAGACAACTTGAGAATCATTCTTGTTCTCTATGGAATCCCGCGGTGGAATACATCTCTGCAGTTAATAACTCCCTCTATAATTCTATATGTGTCTCATTGGAAAGCACATATGTCCAACGCTCTACCATTTGAAAGGTAAAATGAGGCTCTTTATTATCCAGACAGGGTTCGACCCCTACTGAAATGATACGTTATCCATATAGAATCTTGAAAAGCATTAGCGGAGACAATGTATAAACCCTTGGAAAGCCTAGGTCTCGAAAATGTATCTGTCCTTGGCGTAGTTTAGGGTAACAGTAGGATACAGATATAAAATGTACATTTCACTCTGTTCGCACCTCTACTAATATTCCTTTTGTCTGATCCACAGATTCAAAGTCGAAGGAAAAAGATACTGAATCTCTATGCTACTGCCTGTGGTGTTGCAGAAGGTAAGCAATGCTAAAGTGCTCCTTCCATCAGCATGTTTTGAACAATTAACTCTTCTATAATCAAATGAAATGTGTCATATGTTATTGTTTTATATCCCAACCCCAAACCAGCAGCAATTTCACTTATCCAATATCCCGAATTATCCTCTTCTCCCAAAACATGCGTCATTTCACTCATAGGCCCCTTTCTCTCCCGCTTTGTTTTGACTCTCTGGCAGAGTTATTGGTTTGCTACCTGCATTGACGTTGGATTGACATGTTCCCTGTTTGCTTTACCGCTGTTTTCAACAAAGCATCAGCTGTCCTGGCTCACAGAAGCATGCGTATTGCCCTTAGGAGAAATTCATACTTTTGAAATGTCTGTTTTCACTACAAAACTCCTGGAAAGCCTGCCATACTGGCATAAAGTCCATCCTCTTTGGCTCTTTTTCTAGGCTCGCATCCAGACCTAAAAGGACTAGTTTGGCGTCCAGCTTCTCTGCTCTATCAAGGATTATTAGCCATTGCTCAACGTGACCAATTGAACACCGCCCCCCACTTCCCTGGCCCATTCGGGACTCTAACTTTGTGATTAGACATGATCTTGCATGTGTTTCATCCTGAAAAAAGTTAATTTGCTGCCTTAGCCGAGATTTATGAAGTAGTGTACAGTGGATTTATTTATTTTGATCGTCAACTAAGTATCTGTCACTACAAAGACTGTTAAAAGCCTACCAAGGCCAACCCTTGACCATGCCTACATGATGACCTCTGACCACCTCACACTTGCATTTTATTGTTTACAATTATACAGGCATCTCTAGTTATCCCACATTTCATCAGTCAGCAGCACCCGTTTACTTTTCCTGTGTACCAATCCAAGTTGGGGAGTGCTATCCCACCTGTGTGATATAGTAAAGCAACCAACCTCTGGCATCATCTTCTATGCCTCCAGCGTGGTGCCTGCCCAAATATGCCAGAGCTCTGCATCTTCACTGTTATTCTACCCGCAGCATTGGGAATGTAGAATATGGAAGTACATCATTGATTTGGCTCTGTGGTAGGCGGGCTGTAGCGAGGGCTCAGAAAGAAATGTGCTCTGATTTTCGATGGAGCAGTGTACGGGTTATGGATGGGCTAATGGTGGTTAAATGTTGGGCACTCAAGCATGGGCTGCAGGCATGTGTGGCACGATTGTATACAAATTGTTCGAACTACAATTGTTCGAATTACAATTGACCTTTGCCCAATTGACCGAATTTTGAAGGTCAATTGTTACATACCCGATTATTCCTGCAACCCAGGTAGTCGAGACATCTCCACCAGGGCTCCCCAATGCTGGGGCAGCTGCATCCTCCTCCCTCTGGTTACTTGTTCTCGTCCCCTTCTCTCCATTGACCCTTGACTTGCGCACAAGCCAATGGGATTCCAGAAGCACAAGAACTTTCAGTGCTACACTGTAAGAAATGTGTTACATGGCAACACACATATGGGATCAGTAAATGGAAAGAATTGTAAAAAAAAAAAATATTAAAAGCAATTTTTCTGTCACTTACATTATCTGTTATGGCTAGTTTTTACAATATGCTGCAGAAGATGGGACTACACATAACACTCACCACTGTCCCTATCCTGTCCTCTGAAATAGTTCCAGAATTATTATGACACCACCCACCTTCCCTTGACGGAACTATTGTTTTCTGTTTCACTTAGACTTTGACTGGCCCACTTCTTATTTCTTTTAATGCCCGTATAGGGTTCCCAGACTTCAGGTCAAAGTGCTCTGTTCTCTTTGGATACCTACTCTTGGCTTTAGAATGCCATCGAAACAAATAAATAGCACGGAAAACATTTCTCTTTGTGCCTATAATAGTGCAGGAATTAACTATAAAAAACAAAAAAAAGCGTTCAGCTTATTGTTTGAGCAATCATTTGAAAAAGTAAACGGCATATAAGATTATGGGGGTCATTACGACCCGGGTGCAAAGGGATACCGGCCACCGGTAATGACATTGGTGCCGGTAATCCCTTTGCGCCCTATTCCAAGGTCCCTTTGCGGGTCCTTCTCTTAACGCCTGGTTTTAGCAGGCGTTAAGGACGTTAAGGACAGGGCCCGCAAAGGGATACCGGGGTCAATAACGGTACTGCAATTTGCGGTATCTTTATTGCCGCCTTCCCCCTTTCCATTGAGCCCTATCGGGGCTCAAATGGGAATGGGGAATGGCTTTTAAAATGGGGACTTACCGGTCCCGCAAAGCACGGAATGGACCGGTAAGTCCCCATACCGCCATGTCAGTGGCGGTACCTGTATTGGTGCTAGTCATGGTGCTAATAGCACCATAACTAGCACCAACCTCGGAATGAGGGCCTATGTGTCTTATTTTAATTGATTAGTGCTGAATCGACCCAACTGGAATCACTCAATAACATGATAAGTTGATATTTAAACGTTTTGTGAAGAGCTTCTTTCCGTTTATTTTTGCCATGGACATCATTCTGGATTGTTGGGATATTGGTGTGATGTTGGAGGGTGTTTTCTGTTTAACAGAATTTGGCATAGGACAGGCTGATTTTTGCACGATTTGGGATTTGCCTTCGCCCATCTTTATATCTTCTCCTCTGCATGGGTGGATGTTACTACTTCTCTATAGATTCACAGTGAGACTATGGGGGTCATTATGAGTTGGCGGTAAGGGATTACCGGCAGCTATAAGGAGACCGGTGCCGGTAATCCCTTACTGCCCAATTCTGAGGTCCCATAGCGGGAACCGTAAGGAACATGTGGTCTGACCACACGTCCCTTACGGGTCCCGCTAAGGGACCAGGGCACTAATAACGGGCTTGCTAATCGCGAGCCTGTTATTAGCACCCTCCCCATTCCCATTGAGCCCCATAGGGGCCCAAATGGGAATCGGGAATGGTTTGTTCAATGGGGACTTACCGGTCCCTCCAAGGTCAGAATGCACCGGTAAGTTCCCATTTAACAACACAGGTGCCGGACTCGGTATTGGAGGCAGCCATGGCGCAAATAGCACCATGGATACCTCCAATCTCGGAATGAGGCCCTATGACATTAGCTAACTACTATCCGACTGAGTATAAAGAAACATTAGCCCTATCTTTCTGTCATGCACTCGCGGAAAAATATGTTTCAGCTGAATACATCCTGTTTTCCATGTTGGAATTTATTTAGCTGACTTAAATGGTTTGAACAACTTGTGGTTCTGGATGTAACCTTAAACTGTTCTCTTGCAGGACTCAGTCCTACAGAACTTCCATTTGACTGCTTGGAGAAGACCAGCAGAATGCTCAGTGCAACATACAACACAGAGAAGGCAATCGTCAAAACATGGCGGCACCTCGCTGAGAGCTTCGGGCTCAAGAGGGATGAAATAGGGGGCATGACCGATGGACTTCAACTTTTCGATAGAATCAGTACAGCTGGCTACAGTATCCCGGACCTCCTCACAAGACTGGTGCAAATTGAGCGACTTGATGCCGTTGAGTCTTTGTGTGCAGACATTCTGGAGTGGGCCCAGAGCACAACCCCGACGCCCGAGCCTACTCTTCCATCAAGATGCCAAAGCTTATGACCTACACCCTAGATGCCATACCAGGCAAACCACTATTTCTTTGTCCTTTTCCTCTAATGGGAGAATGATTTGGTGAAATTCTCCGAAACTGGGATTCAAGGAGCAGCTAAGTAGAAGTGATGCAGGAGTTGTTTAAACAAACAGATTTGAGCCATTTTTGGTTTAAGAGCCATCGCAAGGTAGCAACGATGACAGGATGGATTTTAAAGACAGAAGGGCGTAGTAACAAACACTATCTTCCTTACAAAAGACTCATGTTCACTTGTGCCTTTCTGGGTGACACTGCTCAGTCCTGGAATTGGCAGCCAGTTGCCAGGGAGATAGACTAAGGCCCGTTCAGAAGACTTTCTTCCAACGGCCCGGATGGACCCAGGGCAGCCCTATGAGAGCTTAGCTAACAATATGTGAAGGGATCGACAGAACTAAGCGCTTAGCAGTTTTTACTGCATGTTTGTGGTGTTGATTTGGTAATCTGAATTTAACATATGAAGTTATTTTTCTGTTTTTTTTTTATACTTATCGAGATGAACCAAGTTTTTTTATTTGCAAAGAAATCATGGTTGGAATGAAAGAAATGATATGTGTTTAAGTTATACTGTGATCAGCAAAGCATGAAGTCAATTCTCCAAATTGAGTCTCGCTTCTTCTAATGTGCTATGCCACCTAATGAGTAAAAAGCAAAGGTGCTCAACTGAGAGCGTAAGCTGAGCGCCTTTTGGAAATTACCCGGGTAGGTGTTTAGGTGACCACACTAAACTCATTCAAGTTAAGGTCACTTTGGCATTCCTCAGTTGCTGCAGTGGTTGAGTGTAATTTATGAAATGTCATCCTGTGTTTTTAAGGAGGGAGTGATCTAAGACACTAAGATGGAGCCAGTGGTCACCGTGAGTTGTTTGTGGATGCATTTTCAGTAAGAGAAAGAGTCTGCAAGATAAGCATAAGCAGGGTATGTTCCTTTTAAGAACAGGGACACTGTCCAGAATGCTGTATGTATCCTACGTTATTTAGTGGTTTCCTAAAATACATGCATGTGGCTGTACAACACATACCAAAATGGAGTTATGTCCCACAGCAGAAAGAATACATATGTGAAAGCTTGAGCCGTCTGGCCTCGACACAAAATGGAGACCTGCCGGCTTGAAGAAAGCTGGAGGGTAAGTATAGAGACCATTGTATAGGCAAGTATGTAGGTGTCTCGTATAGCACTTGCAGACTGCAGGCCACTTGCTTCAGGGCGCTAGTGGGGATCTGGGAATACTGAAGGGGAAGTGAGCAGATGAGCAAACGTCAAAATCAGAGAGGAAATTAGGCAGTAGAGTAAGCTGTGAGGTTAGAAGAGAAATCAGGGGAGACAGTGAAAAGAAGCGGGCCTCGACAGTGAGCTAAGGCTTGATAAGGGCCACACTGAAAAGGAGATTAGGATAGAGGGGTCCCTGCATGCAGTTTACTTCCCTCCAAAGTGACAGCATCTGCCCCCCTCCCTTCTCCCCCAGTGCCAATTCTCTCTCCTTGGTGAACGCATTTACCCGGGAATCCAGAGCAATAATGATTGGATTAGCTAGAGGCGCTACCGAGTTTGCACTCCTTCATTTGCATAGACTGACAGGACTTCCAGGAAGGTAAGCACCTTAGGGTTCACGGAAATCCTCCCTTCCTGATGCTAAGGAACCGGATGTGGCATTATCCTGGCAGGGTGCAGCCAGACCTATGCTCCAGATCCCGAGGCCTGTGAGGTGGGCCTGTGTGACGTGGAGGAGCATTGTGGGTGTAGTGGAGTGGAACTATTTCTGTGAAAGCGGGGAGTGGAGTGCGGAAATGTCACATTGATCCCCGATTGTTGGTAGCATGACCACCCACCTCGAATACACAGGTGCACAAATATGCCGGGCATATTTGTCCCTTTTCAGTGTAGCCTTTCCCGTGTGTGCTCAGCTTCAGATGTGAAAATGTGCCAAGAGGCCGCAGAATTATGTAAATTCAAAAGGCTTAGCTCTTTTGAATTATCATGAACTGAATATGTTAGGTCGCCATAATTAGCTCTCAATAACTTATTGTTTTCAGGAAATGGTATTTTAGACAATGTTCATGTAATAAAAGGGCCTGTTTCATTTCTTTGATGCTGTTTTTCACCAATCAAAATGTTGAAGATTTTGGTTTCAGTTTTTAACTTGATGCTGTGCTCTTGTTATGTCATGTTTGTAGCTGTTCTGCTAAGTAAATGTTATGTATAAATGAACAGTGCCATTTTTAACCGCGGTTCCTGGTGTTGTCACTTGATCGTCCGGTGTGTGGCGTTTCTCCCTCTTTGTCCTCAGGTGGGAGAGCAGTACATCTTTACTATCTGCATCAGTTGCTGAGGGAATGTCTCACTTCTTCTGTAAAAGCCAAGCACCATCCTTTTCCAAATGAAAAAACAGTACTCTACACTTATTGTAAGAGACAAACTCCCAGGAACCTATATGCCTAAGGATTTCTGTCCTCTGTCCAGGAGTTTTGACTCAAAAGCACCTCCTAGTAAGGAAATGTACAGGTACCGGGAGAGATCGAATCGAGGAGGAAGATGACGTTTGCAGGTGTCCTTAGGTTACAAAGTTTTGTCTCAAAGCACTAATGTGCCTTCATTAGTTTTGTCTTGTGGGTGGTGTTTTGGTACCAAATAAAGTGAGCCAATGATATTGTTATATCTATATGGAATGTGACCAGTGGAGTAACTTTGCTGAAAATGTTGGGGGGACATGGCATCTAAAGGAAAGGGCCTCCTGGCAAATGTGGGTGACAAAATGGTGTGCCAAGAAAGTTGGGGGGGGCAAACACTATTGCCCCCACACTCCCTAAAATTACCCCCATGAATGTGACATGCAACAAAGAGTATACACCGGAAGGCACTGAGGAGCCAGGCAGAGCCTGGAGTAAGAGGGTGAAAATGGTGCCATTGCACTCTCCTCCCACGCAGATGCTTCTTTGAACATGCAGGGTGCCTGCCACTTCCTGGGACCATGGAGGAGGCCTCCATAGATGAAGGATATGCCTTTAGAGAAGCCAGAACTGTTAGATTGATCCATTCACGTTAGTGAATGTTGTGGGTGCATTAATCTTATGTAGTTGCTGAGGCCCAGGAGCACCAATGCCACAGGCACTCCTCACCCTGTCCTGAAAGAATGGTGATTTGTACACATGTGTGCACTAGTGCAGGTCACCTATTCACCAGATTGTGTGTGGATTATGGGGCAGTGCAGGGTTTTGGAGCCGAATCCTCTAATTCATTATTGTTACTGCCCTTATACATGAAAGGGCACAACCTCTGGATTTTCACAGCTGTTGGTAATTATTTGCATCTAACAGAGTGGTAGACATGATTTAAGTTCAGCAGCCCTCATTCTATTCCTCTGTAGGGTACAAAGCTGCATATGAGTCGAAAATGGCCTCTGTGCTCTCTGTGCCAGCTACAACTTGAGACTAGTGTTTGCAAACATAGAAGTGTGACCCCCGAAGAGTGTGCTGGGAAATATGGAGTCGATCATGTAACGAAACATGTGCTGAGGTTTCCTGGGACATGGGGAAGATGTCCAAAGAAAGGGGGTCCTCCGGATCGGCTTTTCTTCAATGTAATGTTCCCTTTGGTCCAAGCAGATTTCAGTTTAAATGTAACTGCTGTACGCAGTTAAGAATGCCTTACACATTGTTATGCGGCTCAGCAGCTCTGCAGGAGCCCAAGTGAAGTGATTAGTGCTTTAAAAGGAGTTTGAGATAAGTGAAGATGTATGCATCAAAGGTCAAAAACAACACTTCCACAACTGTGAAAATGGTTGCAAAAAGCAGTGGAAGTGTCAAAAAATAAAAGTAGTGGATTTCAGTTCAGCTGCTGTGCCTTGCCTGCATCGTGGCGAGTGGCGCCTACTGATGAATCAAATCAAGTAAACACCAAATGAACCATGTGTTAGACAGATGAAGGTTTGCCACAATTCATTGGAGGCCCTGGACTACATTCATATATGGGGCGGAGACCATGATAGTAAGGGGGGGGGGCATGAGTGAAAATGGTGGTGAAAAAGGTCAAGTGTCTTTGTATGTCTTCCTTATATATGGGATATGATCTGAGAAAAGTTGACCATGGCCAAGAACCAAACATTTTCTAACCACTTACAATCCAGTGCTGTAGCCAAGACGGGCATAATAGCAGACGCATTTCTCAACACAATCAGCAAACACAGTAGACTATTTTAAAATAAAAGTCAACATTTCTGAACCTGAACTGTGTCAATGCTACTCCACCCACTTCCTAAGAACTCTGTACCAACTAGCTCGAAGCACAATTTTTTGGACAAATGTTTGGAAATGCAGGTTTTAATTTCATTCCATTTCATATCCAGCATAACACCCAACCACGGGCTGGCTAATGCCATTCCTACATCTTTTGGCAAACAATATTATTTCATCATAGCATGAGCCATCATCAGTAACTCATCCCTTTCTTCTGAACTAGCCCCAAAGTCCTCATATTCTTTGTGGTCACTCAGCTTCCAAGAGCAAAGCTTAGTCCCCAGCATCTTTGTTTACTAGAGCTCCATATGCAACCTTTTCTGGTCCCCCAAATTCATTGAAAGACTGGTGCAATCATAGTCATAAAATTACTTTGAATCTAACCATATACTCAGAAGCAGCTGGTGAAATTTGATAGTGGAAGGGATTAAATATTTCCCACAAATGTGTATGCTTGATTGAACATAGCATGCAGCCCAAAGCAGCCTAAGGTGGTTTGATGGGAAGGGAGGTTCTCCCCCTGAGAAATTTGTTTAAATAATAGGTTGAACAATTTTGCTTCACAATTTTTGCTAGGAATTGGGTCAAATGCAATGCAATTTCCCATCAGTTCTATAGGGTAACACTTGAACAAATCCAAAAGATGCCAAGTCGCTAAGAGTATATGGAAGTATTTATTTCATTTTTATTTTAATGTTATTATATCATAGCCAGATATGGCTTTTTATACTTGATTTAAATACATAAAGTACATCAAGTATCATAAAATCCAGTCATTGAAAAATATACATAATAAACATCAAATGTCATACCCACTTATACAAAATATCCAAAATATGCATCAAATTTTTTCAATCCACTTAAATAAAAAGCATAAATGAGATGTTAAAAAGAGGGAAAAAATGAAACAACCTCTGACGAATCATCCAATTCTGTGACCTTAAAGAGTTAGTAGCTCTAGAATGTGTTTAATCCTGCACCACAATTTTGTCAAGTGGAAGATTAGCATGACTTAATTTCTGCCACAATGTTCCTCACACAAGGAGTCAGCAAAATCTCCATGAACTTGCCACAGGATAACAAAAACTTCCTTCTAATTACTGCAAGACCATTACATTGAAGCATCATTTGCTTTGCAGTTTCGAAAACCTTTGCAGTTTCTAAAACATGGACAGCACAGAGTCTGCATAATCTTAAATTTGTACTCAGTCCCGTACGTTCTCCTGTTACTTTAAAAAACATACATTTTATTGTTTTTTTTATATAACATACCAAGCAACAAACAACTTCGAATGGATTGTGTCCTCCCACGTATTCCTCATCTTAGATATATATTCTTACTTTCAGCTTTGCTGCTTCGGAAAAAAAATTCTCCACCATGGGACACTCTGCTCGAGTTCGTGGCGTCGATGTCCCTCGGAGGTATCCGTCGAATGTCGATGTCATCCGCAGTATCAATGGCTTGAGCCGCGCCTGTTGGCCTCAGTTTTGTTTTTCTGATAGCTTTTGCTTCGTACCAAGAAAACGGCGCTTCAGTTCTCAAATATGATTTCGTCATCAAACCCTTCTACACCTAAAACTGGCTTCAAGAAATGTCAGAAATGTGATAAAAAGATGTCCATAACAGATCCCCATCGAAATTGCCTCTGGTGCCTCAGCCCCGACCATCGGATAGACGAGTGCGGTTCCTGTCAGTCGATGATCAATAAAGCGATAAAGGAACATAGAGGTAAACTAGCGGTGGGGTAGGAATTCTCAAAGTCTTCTTCGAGAGGAAAGAAAGGCTCGGCTGAGCCTAGTGAAACACGTCATAAATCTAAGAAATCAAGGTCAAAGAGTAGATCTAGGAAGGTGTCTTCTTCTTCAAAAAAAAGTCAAAGAAAAGACAACACCGGTTTCCCCCTTCTTCTTCGACATCTTCAGAGGAGGTTATCACCTGCCCTTCCAAACATGATTCTCTGAAGAAATGGGAGCCCTTCAAAACCTCAATGTTAAAAATCTTTGAGAATGCGGCCCAGACCACCTCAAAGAAGTATATTGAAAGCCATGCACCTGCTCATGCTAAAAGTGACAGGGGAAGATATAAAGCAAAAAGATCTGATGAAAAATCATTGAGGGCGTGGTTGAGGGGATCCTCCCCGACGCCTCACAAGAAATGCTTACCAGTGCAAAACTCGATAAAATGGCATTGGATACTCATCCGCCATTAAAATCATCATTGAAGGCTTCCTCAAAGCATTTCTCGAAGACGTCTGAGTCCAAGGTGTCGACAAGCCACTTGAAGACTCTTAAGTCGAGTACTTCTTCGACGGTGTCGAGGGTTCCTTCGACGGCATCAATAACTACTTTGATGATATCGAAGGCTCCTTCAACTGTATCAAAGCCTTTATCGTTAATGTCAACGCCATTGTCGACGTCTTCGTTTATTCCCATTACTAAATGACTGCTGTGTCCAAGGCAAGGTCTATACCACTGGTGAAGATTTTCCATCCGGAAAATAGACAGGATTTTTTCAAATCCATGTCCTCCATTTATGAGAAGAAATCCTCAGAGAATGAGAATATTTCACCAGCTGGTGTTAAGTTTGGGACAAGAGAAGTCCCCGAGGAGTTAATTGACCCTCATTCAAAAATGGCAGACCTGCATGAGTGCTTACAAACAGCAAGTGGGCTGGATACATCTCCAGAGTATGAATTTGAAAAACCTGGCCCTGCTGATCATGCAGATGCAGGATACAGGAGATTAGTGAATAGAGTAACAGAATTTATGGGATGGAACAGAAATTCCCCGATTTACCAAGAGGATGATATGACAGACACCCTTTCGTGGGGACCTCAACAAGACCCAGTACTTCCTTTTCACATAGCTTTGCAAAGGAAGGTGAATACTGCATGGGAAAATCCTGAGTCAGCTAATGTAGTAAATGAAAAATTCACATCTAAATACAGGCCGTCTTCTTCAGACCCTGAATATTTAAGAAAACATCCATCACCTGAAAGTCTAGTGGTTCAGGTGGTCACGTCTACTAGGAGGGGTCGTCCCTTTCGATTTTATTCCTCACTAGCTGACCCCGGCCACACGTTGCTGTGGCTCAGTATGGTTAAATGGAAAAGAAAGAAAAGAGAAAGCACACGTTTCTAATATGTTTAATTTCACAATGCTTGTGGGAATACAATATTTTTGTTGCTCCATTGTCTGTGCAGATATAGAGATTGTCTGGTTTGCCGACTGTAGAACACGCAACATATAATTGTCCATGTGAGAAGCAATCCGTGCCTAGATCTAAACCGCACAATTCTAACGATTGACCTTGAGCTTTGTTGATGGTGATTGCAACCGCAAGTTGGCATGAATTGAACTGTTACTATTTCTGCAAAGAACGACATCATTTGGAAGCATGAGTTGTATTTCCTGATGTTAGATAGGAAATGGTTTGATTCGGTGCTTGGCAAGCAAAGTTTTTAATGGCTCTGGCGGTTCTCGAAGTTGAGGCAGTTTAATTTTCCCGGTGGCGCAACACATTCCTTTCGTTTCTCCATTAAATTTCAGTGCCATGCAATAAGGACACATTTCAGTCATGGTGCCAATGAGAACATGCCAGCTCAGACTATAATCATCAGCTGGGTTGTACCGGAATGCAAGGCGATTGTAATTGCGTGATTGCTGAGCATGGAGTCGTGTTTGACGTGGATCTGCTGTTTCTCGTTGACGTCTTTCAGCCACTCTCGGCCTGTCGCGTTCATTCTGTTGAGAGCGAAGCAGCTCTGAAGCCGCTGAACGCGATCGCCATGCTCGCAACCGTACATCCTGAAGTCTGGCTGCACGTCGCTCTGCTGCTTCCTCGGCACGCATTTGAGCCACTGAAACATTGTAATGGAATCTTAAAATATTCAGTACAGCGTGTGTTGCTTTTACGTCCAACAGACGGCGCTGTTTTTCAGTAAAATATTTAGTATAGCGTGTATTGCTTTTATGTGCAACAGATGGCACTGTTTTTCAGAAAAAGCATGTTTTTACCTGTCACAGGTGTGACATCTATGTATAGTAGGTATATAAAAACAGGATCTAAGTGATCACTGCGCCGCCCATAACTGCGATGGCCGAAATGCCGACTCCAGTTACGGCGCAGTGCAGTGATCACATAGATCACTGTGCCCACTCCCCGGCCTGATTTTTCCCTTCCTACCCCCACCCCCACTGCCCCCAATTTACCGTTCATGGCGGCACACACAGCACACTTCTGTGTGCCGCCTGCACCCTGCTATCCCTGCGTCGTCAGCTCTTCCCATTAACGTGGGTTAGAGCTGACGCCGCAGGGTGCTTTTTCTTTTTTTTTTAGTGTCCCCTGCAACGCCTGACCCCCATTATGGCGCCCAAGCAGAACGGGGGACACCCCCCCGCAACCCCTGCACTTCTTGGGCACAGTAAATGTCACCCTCATTTTGTGCGCCCCCAAAGTCGCAGTAACTGCGGGGGCGCACAAATGAGGGTGACATTTTTGTACGATTCCTAAAAACACGCACCTATTCGAATGCAATGTTATGTCAAAATTTCAAAGCAATCAGTGAAGAACTTTCGGAGATTTAAGATTTTGCACAAACAAACATTTACATTTTTATTTATATAGATTTGGAAAAGGCAGGGGACACGCCAGTCAAAGAGGACAAAGGAAATTTACGCGAGGGCGAGGAAAAGGTGCTAGATCTGCCCCAGCAGCAGCAGCTGTCCCATCAGCTGCTACTGCAGCTGTCGCAAAGCCACTCTGAGGTTTTGACCCACAAGACCCCTATGGGAGGCAGAATCTCTCAATATCTGCAAGAATGGCGGGTCATTACTTCAGATGCTTGGGCAACGGAAAGAGTATCCCAGGGTTACTGCCGTCCTTTTCAAAAGAAACCTCAGAATCACCCTCCGGGATACATCTCTGCCAAAATTCCAGAACCGCTCCTGTTGCAGGAAATGTTAAACCTGCTAGAGAAAGGTGCAATAGAACATGTACCTGTAGCAGAGAGGAACAAGGGTTGGTACTCTCCATATTTCCTCATCCCAAAGAAGGACGGAGGATTGAGACCCATCTTGGACTTAAGAAACTTGAACAAGTTGCTCAGGAAGGACAAGTTCAAGATGGTTACCATTTCTCAGATCCTTCAGGCTCACCAACTCCATGACTGGTTGGTATCATTGGAACTTCAGGATGCTTACTTTCATGTGCCAATCCATCTCAAGCACAGAAAGTACCTGAGGTCCGCGATTGGCAACTCTCACTATCAGTTTCGAGTTCTGTCATTCGGGTTCACCTCCGCCCAAGCGTTTTCACCAAGTTGATGGCGGTAGTGGCAGAGAGTCTCAGGAGAGGCGGAATTCACCTTTACCCCTACCTGGAGGATTGGTTGATAAAGGCACATTCTCCAGAACAAGCCCAGGAACATCTATGCAAGACCTGCCACTTCCTACACAGACTGAGCTTCTCTCTGAATTTCAAGAAGTCAAAGATGATACCATCAAAAAAACTCAGTCCTGGATACTTCCACGGGCAAAGCCTCGCCTCCCGAAGAGAGAGCTCACCACATTCTGTAGATGGTAACAAAGTTCCAGAATGCCCAGCATCTGCCAGCCTTCGATTTTCTAAGGTTGCTCGGTCCTATGGCATCCTGCATGTTTCTGGTGCCAGAGGCCAGATTGAGGATGAGATCCCTACAGGGGGCCCTCAGGACTCGATGGTCCCAGTTTTCAGGGGAGATGTCAGATCTTTTGCAAGTTCCGACCAGAGTGGCACAGGATATGTGATGGTGGGCTTACATCGAACATATCCTCAAAGGAGAATCTTTTTGGCAACCATGGGCAGAGATAACGGTAGTGACGGATGCCTCACTCACGGGGTGGGAGGCTCACACCAATGACAATCAGCGGTCATTGGTGTCCATCAAAGTCCAAACTAAACATCAACCTTTTGGAACCAAGGGCAATCAGACTAGCACTGAAGGCCTTCATGCCATTTGAACAAGGAAAGAACGTCCTGATAATGACGGACAACACAGTGGCCATGTACTATCTCAACAAGGGAGGAGGAGTAGGGTCACTCCACTGTGCAGAGAGGTAATGTAGCTCTGGTTCTGGGCAATACAGGAAGGAATCTCTCTCAGGGCAATTCACCTAGCTGGAGAGCAGAACACGGCGGCGGACACTTGGAGCAGGCAGAGCACAGTATCCCTTGAATGGGAACTAGCTCAGTAAGTCCTTCAAGAGATCTTCGCCCTTTGGGGAACCCAGCAAGTGGATCTGTTCACGACCAGTCTGGTGCACTGGGAATTTCCACTTCTGTACGCATTTCCTCCAGTCCCCGTGATTACTCAGTTAATCAGAAGGTTAAGAAAGTTTGGGAAATCTATGATCCTAATTGCCTCGGATTGGGCCAGGAGAGTGTGGTACCCGGACCTTCTAGACATGTCCGTCTGCCCTCCAATGCATCTTCCGCAAAGAGAGGACCTTCTCTCACCAGAGGAGGGTTGTGTTCTCCATCCAGAGGTCAAGACACTCAGCCTTCATGCATGGTTTATGAGAGGCTGAGATACAAGAAGGCCAGCAACTAAATCTCTGTACCGGTGTCGTTGGATCAAATTCAGTAACTGGTGCAGAGATAAGAATGTGGACCCTTTTCAATGTTATATTCCTACAATATTGTCTTTTCTCTTACATTTGGCCAATTTGGGGCTAAAATTTGGCACAATTAAGGGTTATTTGGCAGCGCTATACATTTTTAAGTGCTCCTCCACCTAATAGTACAATTCTTAAAAGGGCTTACTAATATGTTTACTCCTATACCCTTTCAAGTACCTGTGTGGGATCTAAATTTAGTGTTAACATTTCTCACTTGTATTCCATTTGAGCCATTACATTCTTGCCCATTAAGGCTCCTTACTCTAAAAACTATACTACTTGTGGCAATTACTTCAGCCCGCAGGGTGAGTGAGTTGCAGGCGCTTTCTAGAAAACCTCCTCACACCATCTTTCACAAAGATAAAGTTATTCTAAAGGTTAAACCCTCTTTTCTAACCGAAAATTGTTTCAGATTTTCATCTGTCACAAAGGATAACATTACCTGCATTTTATCCTCCTCCTCACGCATGTAGGACGAAGAGAGATTACACTTATTAGACCCTAAGAGAGCTCTTAGTTTCTATATATCGAGACTGGCTAAATTTTGTCAGTGTGACCAGCTTTTTGTGGGATCTACTGGCCATAAATTAGTGCTGGCAGTGACAAAACAAACATTGTCCAGATGGATAATTTTAGCTATAACTGAATGTTATCGATTGGCTGGGAAAGATCCTCCAGATGGGCTGAGAGCTCATTCAACAAGGGGCATGGCGACTTCAACAGCTCTTCAGAGAGGTGTCCCAAGACAAGATATTTGTGCAGCAGCCACATGGTCATCCATGCACACATTTGTAAAACACTACTCCCTTGACTCAAGTTCTTCACAGGGAGGTATCTTTGAAAAATCAGTACTTAATTCTGTACATGATTAATATCCATGGTACTCCCTCCTCCTATTAAAACTGCTTTGTGAGCCTATCTAAGATGAGGAATACGTGGGAGGACACAGTCCATTCGAAGAACAAGTTACTTACCAACTGCAACGTTCTTTCGATTGGATGTTCCTCCCACGTATTCCTCATCGACCCCCGAGCCAACCTCACTGTACAATTTACATGTTTTACACTCAAAGTTCCTTTAAAGCTTTTGGTCAAAGGGACACGCCTTATCTGATAATTATTGACTACAATATACGAAAAAACTGAACTGAGGCGAAAGGGCGTGGCTCGGGCTATTTATACTGCGGATGACGTTGACGCTCGATGGATACCACCGAGGGTCATCGACTCTGTGGACTCGAGCAGAGCATCCACTGGTGGAGAACTTTTTTTCCGAAGCAGCAAAGCTGCAGGTAAGGATATGTATCTATGATGAGGAATACGTGGGAGGAACATCCATTCAAAAGAACGTTACAGTTGGTAAGTAACTTGTTCTTCTCATACAATACAATGCACATCGGCGGGAGCATCATACAGCTTGTGTTTTGGAGTACTTCCCGTCTTGCCACATTACATGTTCACTGTCTCTTTATGAGTGTACGTGTCTGCTTTCCCCATGAGGGTTTCTTTCTTTGGGCTGTCCACTTCTGGCCTACAGCCCACACCCGTTGGTGCTGACATCATGCCTCGGCTGTCGGGCCTGTGTTGGACTTCCAAGCTATCGGTATCTGTCATTTTGCTAGGATGCTGATTAAGTCTTTAATTTTTGCCAGGTTCACTTTCTGCCTGCCTCCTCTTGGAAACAACCCAAGCAAATAGGATTCTGCTATCCACACTTGCATTTGAATTATTCCTGCCTCAGCTCTTAACCTTATTTATTCCCAGAATTTCTCTATTACTGGACAAGTCCTAAACACGTGCAGCATGTCTGCGTCTTCCTTTGTGCATCTTGGACAAGTCTGTTCTGCTCTGAATCACATTTTGGGTATTCTGCTCAGGGTGAGGTACGCCCTGTGCGTGACATGTAATTGTGTTAGTTGAAACATTACAATTCTGGAGACCTTCTTTATATATTTTAGGGCCTGTGCCCACTGTTCATCTGTGAAGGTTTTTTGAAGTTCCGATTCCCATTTCTTTCGTGCTGGGAACTCAGCAGCATTTTCAGTACTCAGGAGAAATCCGTATAGTCTGGACAGAGTGTGCCTTCGTTCTGCTACGTCGTACCATGTGTCTAGTACTTCGTCCGTCCCTTCCCCAGTGCTCAGGCCTGGCCACCTCTCATTCATTGCTGTTATCATACCTTTGTATAGCAAGAATTGGACTTTCTGAATATTGCTTTCTTCTGTTAGGGTCTGGAATTCCACCCACTGACCCTCCTTCCAGAGGTCTCCTATTTGGCTATCCCCTTAGCTTCATAATGTCATCTGTACATCTTTAGCGCATCTAATTGGGTGTTCACCAGTCCGGCTAGAGTACCATGTACTGAACAGGAGTCTGGGATTTTCAAGTGTTTCCATGCTCTTCTCCACAGGGTGAGACCCAGTGTGATGATCAGGAGGAGCTCTTGGTTCCTAAACTGTTTCATCCATATGATCTCCTTCAGATAACAGTGTTGCAAGGCGGGGTTTAAGAGAAGTGTATCTATGGTGGGCTCATCTCCCAGCCAATGTGCCACGAACTGCAGCTGTCGTGCCAGGTAGTACAATTCATAGTTCTGTAATTTAATCCCACCCGAGTCGTAGTCTCTCTGTAGTGTTCCCAATGCTAGTCTGTTCCTACAGCCACTCCACATAAATTCCCTCATCAATGTGTTTAGTTGCTTAAAGAATTTCTTCAGTATAATGTAGGGTATGTTAGTAAAGTAATACAGGAGGCAGGGAAGTACAATCAGCTTCAGCAGGGCCCCTCTGCCTGGCATTCCCAGGGGGAGCATCTTCCAAAACACCAAGGATTTGGTGACATTCTTGAGGGCTGATAGCGTCTTAGCCTGATGTGATGTTGCTGGGTCATGGTGTATCTTTATACTTAGGTATCGGAAGGAGACCGGGGCCCATTTTAGTCCCAGGCTAGGCAAATGGTCTCTATGTTCCCGCCTAAGTGCCGCCCAGGGATATAAGGAGGATTTGTCTTTATCAATACATGTTCCCGATAGCCTAGAGAATGCTGTTTCTACCTCTAGCAAGTGGAGTAGATTTGCTCCCGGGTTGTTGACATATAGGAGCATGTCATCAGCGTATAGCGAGACTATGTGGGTGATGTCATGTATGCTTATTCCCATATTGCTATATTCTTTCCTTAAGAAGGCCACCAGTGGTTCCAGGGCCAGTATGTGAGCATTGATAACAACGAACAGCCCTGTTTCGTACCTCGGGATATTCTCCATGCTGCGAGACATGCTTGCCAGTTTTGACCCTAGCTCTGGGTTCCGTATATATCAACCTGATCCATCGCAGGAATCTTGTACCCATCCCAAAGTGTTCGAGCACCTGCAGAAGCCAGTCCCAGTTCATTGAGTCAAAGGTCTTGACCGCGTCTAGGCAGGCAACTGCACTCTCTTCCTGTCTATCGTTGGTCTGATCTATGACATGGAGTCTTCTCAGATTCCACTTGCTATTGCGTCCAGGGACGTATCCCATCTGGTCTGTGTGTACCAATGTGTGTATGACCTGTTTTAACCTGCAGGCTAGGGGTGTTTTACCAGGTTTCAGGATGGGTATTATCAGCGACTCTAGCCTGCTGTCTAGTAGTTTGTATTTGTATTTATTTTATTTGTATAGCACAGCCAGGCCCAGGGGCATCCGGGCGCATCAAATTAAAACGAGTTGCAGAACGTTACAGTTACATACAGTAGATAAGGAAGATGCATATACGTGTTGCAGAGACATACATGTTGAAGTTACATACAGTAAATAAAGGAGGATACAGTTAAATAATACAATCCAGTACATTACTTACAATAAATCCAGTAGAGCAGACAAGGGCCTAAGATCAAAGAAGTTAAGCTGTCATAGTATCCACATCCTGAAGCCAACACTTAGCGTTGCGCTTGAATAAGTGGAAGGAGGGTTCTGATCTGAGGGAGGCAGGGAGTGTGTTCCATAGCTTTGATGCCCGTAGAGGGAAGCTAGCACCTCCCGAGTTATGGAGTTTGAATCTCGGTATAGACATTGTATTTGCTTGAGCCGCTCTAAGTGGTCTTGAGGACGTATGTGAAGTGAGTTGGTTAGTAAGGTAGGGTGGAGCGAGATTGGCCCCAGCTTTGTGCGTTAGGGCAAGAGTTTTGAGAGATATTCTGTGCTCTACCGGGACCCAGTGCAGATTGCGTCTGGTCTCAGAAATATGCAACTTCTTGGGGATGTGAAGGTCTGCCCTGATGGCATTATTCTGAATTACTTGTAACTTGTTGATGTTTTTGTGGATAGTACCTAAATAGAGGGTGTTACAATAATCAATTTTGGACAGAACTAAAGTTCTAGCAAGTGTGATGCAATTAGGTGTGGAAATGAAGGGCCTGCAGGCGGTGATTAGTTTACAAGTATATGCGGATGAAGTTGCTACCGCGTTGGTTTGTTTGGAGAAGGATAAGGTGGTATCAAGGTAAATGCTGAGAGTTTTAGTGTTGTTTGAGACAGGAATGGCGTTGCCCTCTATAGTAAATGATTTGAAGGCAGTGTTTAGTTTTTTCAGTTTGGCAAGTGTACCAAGGATAAGCAGCTCCGTTTTATCGTCGTTTAGACAAAGACCATGTTGCGCCATCCATGCTTGTAATACTGAGTAGATTTCGTTAAGGGTTTTGCTGTCAGTTGCATAGTCTCCAGAGATGGGAATGAGTATCTGGGTGTCGTCCGCATAGTTAGTATAGGTGACACCCAGATAGTCAAGGATATTGAATAAGGGCTTTGTAAAGACATTATAGAGTGTGGGTGACACACACAAGCCTTGCGGAACCCCACAAAGTACCGGGGAAGGATCAGCAGAGTCAGCAGGAGAGAAGACCCTCATAGTTCTGTTCACCAAGAAGGAGCTGATCCAAGATGTGGCTGAGTCGGAAAAATGTGCTGCAGATTTCAGATGGTGGCATAGCGTTTGGTGGTTAACCAAATCAAAAGCTGCTGACAGATCAAGCAGTAAGAGGAGTGCTAGTTTACCATTGTCTTTTAATACTTGAATTTGAGTGGTGAGATCTATCAAGGCAGTTTCTGTGCGGTGTCTTGGTTTGAAACCGGATTGCCTTAATCCCAATAGATTGTTGGATTCTAGATACGCCTGTATTTGCAAGTAGGCTGCTCTATCCAATATTTTTAGTAAAAAGGGTACCGTTGTTATCGGCCTATAGTTAGACGGGTTGGCTGGTTCAAGAGTCGGTTTTTTGATTAGAGGAATGACCCAATAGTCTTTTAAGTTAACAGGCACTACTCCAGTTTTGAAGGAGGCATTGATAAGGTTAGTAATAAATGGGGCAAGGTCATGTGCTGCTGCTTTGATGATCGGAGCAGGGCAGGCGTCACCTTGGCAATTCGAAGGTTTGAGTTTCCTAATGATGTTTTCCACTTCCCATATTGACAGAGGTGAGAAACTAAATGGGTTACAGGAAGGCTCAAAGGTAGAGGTTTTATTAGGATATTGTATGTATTCAGGGTCAGTGAACAGCGTACATTTTTTCACGTTAATTTTAGATCGTAGCAGAGCTATTGTATCTAATAGCGCCTTCTGAATGTTCGTGCACCATAATGCATCTGTGATGCATTTCTCAACAGGGGCGATGGGAGTTTCCAGTTCAGGATCTTGAAAAGTTCTTTTGTATTTGAATCCGCTTGTATAATCCTTTTGTTGTAAGTGTCTTTTTTAGCAAGTATAATGGTCTCTTTGTAGTTAAAAGATTCTAAGGTTAGCTCATTCTTATTAGTTACTGAAGGGCACTTTTTCCAGTGTGCTTCTGCAGTTCTCTTAATTTTACGCAATTCTCTTAGATGCAGCGTAAACCACGAATTCAGGTGACGTTGTGGTTTAGGTTTCTGCAATTTTAAAGGGGCGATGGTATTCAAGGCTTTAAGTATTGCCTAATTGTAAGTGTCCACTAAGACTGTGGGGTCAGAGGTGGCAGTATTGTTGAGAAGGGGGAGTAATAACGGGAGGCGTTTATCAGGCGTAATGTCTTTCTTGTTCCTGGTGTGGGTGGCTGGGGCAATTTGGCACAGGACGTTGTGTAGTAGCTTTGATGGAGAAGGTTATTTTATGGTGATCAGACCAAATACATGGTTTGTTAGATAGAAGCTCAATAGTGCAATTAAGGTTGGTGAGCCAGTCCAATGTTCTTCCTTTAATATGTGTGGGCTCATGAATGATGTGGGTGTGACCAAGGTCAGATAGAGTGTTGGCTAGTTGAAAGGCGTTAATGTTCAAAGGGTCATTAAAACCCACATTAAAATCCCCAAGTAGTATACTTTGTGAGTTGGGTTTGGTATTTGTAGATATAAGGGATACAATGTCCTCAGTGAATGTGGAAATAGGTCCTGGGGGTCGGTAGATGAGGTGCACTGTTGCTGTGTGGTTGGGTGATAGTGGTAGTTTGATGGACAAGGATTCAGCAGAGGGTATTTGTAAGTCTTGAATGACTCTAATGTCAAAGGTGTTTTTGAAGATGAAGGCGAGACCACCTCCCTGCACCTGATAAGTGTTTCTATCACATCCAATGATAGCATAGTCGTTTGGTCTGGCTAGAGCCAAGGAAGGCCCAGATGCTGCATTTAGCCAAGTTTCCGTAACCGCAAGGAGATCAAGCTTTTCAGAAGTTGTAAAGTCAGCAATGTCCAATGCGTGGGCAGGGAAGGACCGAGCATTCACCAAGGCTGCTTTGATGAAGGTGTCTTTTGCTGGGGTTTTCGGTGGTGGTCGGGGTGTGTCATGCGGGGTCATAGGGGTCAAATTGGTGTCTGGTTCATTGGCATGTTTGGCTGGGTTGTTATGCCCATGCAAGTGTTTAATTCTCTTGTGAAGATGAGGCTGAGGAGTTTTAGTCCACAGTCAAGCTCCTAATCTGAGATTTCTGAATGTGGTGCTCGGGTGGTAGAAGCATAGTGTAGTTTGAACATGGTTACTTGTGATATTGTTGCGCGGTGAAGGTGAGCTATTATAAAGCTTCGAGTATAGACACACTTTTAATGGGGTGGTTCTAGGATTTAGTCTGATGTTTCTATTAGTAATAGAGCAGGGTTGATTTGGTGATGGTCTAGTAGTAAAGTGGTGTAACCAAAGTGCCGGATCATCCAGATAAGGGTTAGCACAGATCATGGTATTAATCCTCAGGTGTGTATGTGGGCATGTGGTGGCCAGTATGTAGGTGAGACTGGGATGTCCAACATCCATTGTAGGTGTACAGTAGGTGAAGGAGAGTAGTTAGGCACCAGTACATAGTGGAGGTATAAAGTGCCTGCAGGCAAGGATTGTAGGCAGGTGCTCTCAATGTATGGATCCATTGGAACACTAACTAATATAATACAGTCAGGCATAGGATTGATACAGTCTTGGGTGCTAATACAGCAGTGGGGCTAAAACAGCAGTGGGGCAAACCCTTGGTACCAATAGTACATTAAGGCTAAAATGCCATGGAGCGATACCTAGTTTAAAGATAAGAGCAATTGGCTGAAATGCAAAAGAAATAAGGGCAACACCTAGATTCAAGATAAAAGTAAAAAACAGTAGTGACACACAGTTAGCCCTGTGTGTGCGCCTCTTCGTATGCCTCTAATTGTTTGGGTGCTAGCGTTCCTTTGTATGTCTTATAGAATTCCCCCGGTAGTCCGTCTGGCCCAGGGGTCTTTGCCGGTGTGAGGCCTTCGATTACCGACTCGATTTCTTCTATCATTATCGGAGCGTCTAGGACCTATGCCTGTTCTTCTGTGAGTTTTGGCATTTCTATTTGGGTGAGGGCCTCTGTGTTCCCCACGCCTCTGCGCCCAGTTTCGGGGCATACAATTCCTCATAGAATTGCAAAAACACCTGGTTAATATCCTCTTGGGTTCTAACAATTTCCCCTGTCTGACAATTTCTAACTGCGTTCATCGGGTTCCTTACACTTCCTGCTTGGTCAACCAGGCCAAAAATCTGCCCGGTTTATCAACCTCAGCGTGTAGCTTTTGAATGTATTTCCCATAATCTAGTTTCCGCAGTCTTTCACAGATGGCGATGCACTGCTTCCTTAATGATAGCAATTCGGTAGGTTCCCTTCCCATTACTCCCGCTCGTCTCTCAGCCTCTGCTATTTCTTTTTCCACTCTAGCCAGTTTCCCAAGTATATGTCTCCTTAGGCTCCCCACCTTCCCTATCAACGTACCCCTGACCACCACTTTTAAGGCGTCACAAAGGGTTCCAAGCGTATATACGCTGCCGGTGTTATGCTCAAAGTATTCTTCTATGGCCCCTTGCATGTGTTCCTGAAATTCATTATCTAATATTGCTTCGGCTCTCAACCACCACATTGGTATGGGGGCCCTTGTGTTTATGTATCGCCATATCGTCACCAACGGGGCATGGTCTGAAAGGGTCGTTGCCTTATATTCTGTGTTTGCGAACTCTCCCAGGGTCATGCTCCGCGAGAAAATATAGTCTATCCGTGTATGTGTGCCATGTGCGGCGCTAAAGTGAAAGTATCAACGAGTGTCATTATGTGCTTCTCTCCAGATGTCAACCAGCCTCAACTGGCTCAAGAGCATCTGCAAGGCTTTTCCCGGGAGTGCTGGTTTCTTGAGTTTTGTGTCTGACCTGTCTAGCAGCGGGTTGAGTGTACAGTTGAGGTCCCCGCCCCAGATGTATGCCACACCTCTGTATGCGGAGAGTCGGGAGACAAGTGTTCTGAAGAATCCATTTGCTCCATGGTTTGGCGCGTATGTATTTACAAAACACACTTCTTTATTTTCTAGTAGTCCGTGCACAATTACTAGCCTGATTTCTTTATCCTTGTCAACAGTTATAAACTGAAAAGGTAGGTTAGGGGCTATCCAAGTTAAAACCCCTCTGGCGTAGGTAGAGTAGTTCGATCCATGTACTTTCCCTCCCCACACGCCATCTGATTGCTCATTGGTATAGATATAGTCTCCCGCCTTCCTTCAAACTTTTAAACAACAAACTTGAACTTTGAACAGACGCCCAGCCTCCCTCCCCTGCTCAGGCTCCGCTGCTTCTCTAGCTGAGCCCCGGGTTCCTGGGTCTGGCCCTCCACAGCGTGAGATCTTTCAACTGACATCTTAGGTTTTCTCAGCATTCTGGGCGTTGCTCGCTGTGGCAACCGTTGGTGAGGCCTCAGGGTCCCTGTTCTCAGGCTCCCACTTCTTAATCTTTCTGGTTTTTGTTCCATGTCTTTGTGTCTTTTCGTATGTTCTGTTTTTAATCTTCTCGCGGGCCCCTGTGGGCCTATTTCCCATTTGGTTATGGCTGTGCGTTGATGTTGTTATTGCGGTTTCTGGTTTCCAATTGGGGTATGTCTTGCTGCTCTATCCAGGGTTGGGCCTCCTCTATACTCTCAAAGAAGTAGGATCATCCGTTTTGCAACGCTTTGAGTTTAGCAGGATACAGTATCTTAGGTTTGCTCTCCTAAGTCGCTCTTTCGTTGGCGCAAAGTGTGCTCTCTGTTTCTGTACCAGCACAGTGTAGTCTGGGTAGATTGCAATTTTCGAGGAGTTCCTGGTGATCGCACCACCTTCTCTTGAGAAGGTAAGGATCTTTTCTCGTTCTTTAAAGTTCATGATTTTGGCTATCATGGGGTAGGAGGGGCTCCCTGTGGGGGCTTTCGGGCTAGGGATCTATGGGCCCTTTCTACTGCAAAGCCCTGCGACAGCGTGCCCGCCCCCACCTCCTGCAGCAGAAGGCTTTCCTTTGTATGTCTTATAGAACTCCCCCGGTAGTCCTTCTGGCCCAGGGGTCTTTGCCGGTGTGAGGCCTTCGATTACCGACTCGATTTCTTCTATCATTATCGGAGCGTCTAGGACCTATGCCTGTTCTTCTGTGAGTTTTGGCATTTCTATTTGGGTGAGGGCCTCTGTGTTCCCCACGCCTCTGCGCCCAGTTTCGGGGCATACAATTCCTCATAGAATGGCAAAAACACCTGGTTAATATCCTCTTGGGTTCTAACAATTTCCCCTGTCTGACAATTTCTAACTGCGTTCATCGGGTCCCTTGCACTTCCTGCTTGGTCAACCAGGCCAAAAATCTGCCCGGTTTATCAACCTCAGCATGTAGCTTTTGAATGTATTTCCCATAATCTAGTTTCCGCAGTCTTTCACAGATGGCGATGCACTGCTTCCTTAATGATAGCAATTCAGTAGGTTCCCTTCCCATTACTCCCGCTCATCCCTCAGCCTCCGCTATTTCTTTTTCCACTCTAGCCAGTTTCCCAAGTATATGTCTCCTTAGTCTTCCAGGCTTCCCTATCAACGTACCCCTGACCACCACTTTTAAGGCGTCACAAAGGGTTCCAAGCGTATATGTGCTGCCGGTGTTATGCTCAAAGTATTCTTCTATGGCCTCTTGCATGTGTTCCTGAAATTCATTATCTAATAGTGCTTCGGCTCTCAACCACCACATTGGTATGGGGGACCTTGTGTTTATGTATCGCCATATCGTCACCAACGGGGCATGGTCTGAAAGGGTTGTTGCCTTATATTCTGTGTTTGCAAACTCTCCCAGGGTCATGCTCCGCGAGAAAATATAGTCTATCCGTGTATGCGTGCCATGTGCAGCGCTAAAGTGAAAGTATCAACGAGTGTCATTATGTGCTTCTCTCCAGATGTCAACCAGCCTCAACTGGCTCAAGAGCATCTGCAAGGCTTTTCCCGGGAGTGCTGGTTTCTTGAGTTTTGTGTCTGACCTGTCTAGCAGCGGGTTGAGTGTAGAGTTGAGGTCCCCGCCCCAGATGTATGCCACACCTCTGTATGCGGAGAGTCGGGAGACAAGTGTTCTGAAGAATCCATTTGCTCCATGGTTTGGCGCGTACGTATTTACAAAACACACTTCTTTATTTTCTAGTAGTCCGTGCACAATTACTAGCCTGACTTCTTTATCCTTGTGAACATTTATAAACTGAAAAGGTACGTTAGGGGCTATCCAAGTTAAAACCCCTCTGGCGTAGGTAGAGTAGTTCGATCCATGTACTTTCCCTCCCCACAAGCCATCTGATCGCTCATTGGTTTAGATATAGTCTCCCGCCTTCCTTCAAACTTTTAAACAACAAACTTGAACTTTGAACAGACGCCCAGCCTCCCTCCCCTGCTCAGGCTCCGCTGCTTTTCTAGCTGAGCCCCGGGTTCCTGGGTCTGGCCCTCCACAGCGTGATATCTTTCAACTGACATCTTAGGTTTTCTCAGCATTCTGGGCGTTGCTCGCTGTGGCAACCGTTGGTGAGGCCTCAGGGTCCCTGTTCTCAGGCTCCCACTTCTTAATCTTTCCGGTTTTGGTTCCATGTCTTAGTGTCTTTTCGTATGTTCTGTTTTTAGTCTTCTCGCGGGCCCCTGTGGGCCTATTTCCCATTTGGTTATGGCTGTGCGTTGATGTTTTTATTGCGGTTTCTGGTTTCCAATTGGGGTATGTCTTGCTGCTCTATCCAGGGTGGGCCTCCTCTGTACTCTCAAAGAAGCAGGATCATCCGTTTTGCAACGCTTTGAGTTTAGCAGGATACAGTATCTTAGGTTTGCTCTCCTAAGTCGCTCTTTCGTTGGCCCAAAGTGTGCTCTCTGTTTCTGTACCAGCACAGTGTAGTCTGGGTAGATTGCAATTTTCGAGGAGTTCCTGGTGATCGCGCCACCTTCTCTTGAGAAGGTAAGGATCTTTTCTCGTTCTTTAAAGTTCATGATTTTGGCTATCATGGGGTAGAAGGGGCTCCCTGTGGGGGCTTTCGTGCTAGGGATCTATGGGCCTTTTCTACTGCAAAGCCCTGCGACAGCGTGCCCGCCCCCACCTCCTGCAGCAGAAGGCTTTCTACATAGTTTGTGGGGTCTTTTCCCTCCTCTCCTTTGCGTAGACCCACAATGTGGATGTTGTTTCTTCAAGCTCTCCCCTGCGCATCCTCAGTTCTATGCTCCAGGGTTTGTATTCTTTCTAGCATACTTGTGATTTGGGATTGGGTGCTTCCGATGCTGTTTGTGTTTTCCTGCACCTTTTCTTCTGCTGTGCCCATCTGTTCTGCTAGTGCTCTAACATCCTGATGCAGCAAGCCGACATCTACAATCACTGCATCCATTTTGTGTTCTAATGCAGTTTTCAGTGCAGCTATTGCCTCTAAAATGGGTCTGTTCTCTTGCCGCCCTGCCTACTGGTCCGAGCTTGCCATGTCTGTATCCGCTGAGGTATGCAGGCTGTTTTTGTTCTTTCGGGCATATGACTCCATACTGGTCTGTTTACCCTTTCACCCTCGTTGTTTGGCATCTTGCTGTCCTCCGTCTCACTCCTTCATCTCTACCTGTCTCCCCAGTCATCCAGATAACACTGTTCGGTTGTTCCGAGGTGTTTTGGGGGTGCCACGTGGTTGCAGGGTCTATTCTTAATTCCTATACTCTGTGCTTCCTGCCGCCTGTTTGTCTAATCTTAGCCTTGCTCAGTGGGTTAACCTTCAGTTATGGTCTTTTCAGCTTGATTGTCAGATAGAGTTGTTGCTCTTCGGGCTTCCCTTGTTACTGGCTCCTTCTTAGCTTCTTCAGGGGAACAGGGGGGCCAGGGAGGTAGAGTTTGGCGTTTGCTGTGCTCTTTTACTTTGTGTGTCATATGTGCTTGCCTCTCGCTCCTCTTGTGTGGGGTGCAGCGCTGCATCAATCCCACCCTGGGGTATGGGTTGGGTGCCCCACTTACTCCACCTTACCTCGTGGGATAGCCCTCTGTGTGCTGTCTGGCGTCCAGGCTGTTGGTGTTCCTTGACCAGACTCTTATCGCGGATACTTGTCAATAGGGTAGCATCCCTCAGCTCCGGGCCACAAGTATCTCACTCTCTGTTTTAAGGTGTGTGCTTCACCAATTCCCCAGTGTTCCTCAGGGGCTTTGGTTGGAGTCTGCCAGGATCTGCTGCTGCTGTTGCATTCTGCGCAGCTGGGTTTGTAGATGGCTAGTTAGGTATGTTCGCATTCCCAGGCTCCCATCTGTGACTTTGCTTCTCCTTTGTTCAGCACCTTCAGGAGATTAGGCGGCAGACCAGTATCTGCTTCTCGTCCACTGCCTCTGTGCCTGTTCGCTGTCCCCTTTCCCCTTTTCACACACTGTGCTGCTATGCTCCTGCAACTGCTTTACTTGGAAAGATGCGTCCCCTCTATGCCTTGTTTGCTGGGAGGGTAGCCTTCCCTGTAGCCCCACAGTGTTTTGGCTGTTGGCGTTCCCGCTGGTGACGTGGGGTCCTGCCACACTGACGTTATCCCTCAGGTTGCAGGACTCCCAGCTCTGCTTGCCGCGTTGCATTGTGAATGGGGATGGGCTGCTACCGCGATGCCTCAGGCACCCGTTCTCCTCTTCCGGCCTTATTCTGGCCGAATGTTGGCCTGCGATCAGGTAGGCTCACCTGCTCTTTTGGCTTCTCCAGTAGGTCCCCCTCCTTGTATGCGCTCCATTGCCGCACTCAGGAGTCATGTGCTTCTTCTGTGCAAGCCTTTTGCCTCGCCATGCTCCTTCGCGGATTTACTCCTCCTTCTCTCCCAGTCGGCTGTGTCCTTTGCCGAGGGTCGCACGCCTCTGTGCTCCTCTAATTTCGTTCTCAGGTGCAGTTTGCCATCTTGGTACCCTCACTTCTGTCCTTCTTTCATGCCGCTGCGCACCGTCTCTCCACTGTCTCGCATAGCGGTTTCTTGGTGCAGCTGTCCTTGCGGCCTTCCAACACCTCTCCACAATTTTGCAACTTAAATGGGACCAGATGATGGATATTACAGCAGGATCTCCCGGGAGCTCTGAGATTGCTCTACCTCACCGTATGGCCTCCAAGCCACAGCCCACGCCCTCCTGTTACTTATAATGAATTAAAGAGATTAATTTTGAATCTCATATATTCTTGAACAATCCAATGATTAGGGTACTCTCTACAAGTAGATCTGAAGTTAGCTACAGGCTTGAAATTGTGTTAGATATTCATGGCTTAGTGATTTACAAGACAAATCAATCGTGGTTTGTTCAGTGTCCTTGGTAAGTACTTCCTGTTTAGATATAGATTTGTATTGGACAAGTGAAGTGCAGGCTCGATCAATAGAAGACATTGAGCACCATCTATAGGCTTCATTGACCAATAAACTCAGACAGGCATTTCTAAGTCCCCAAGGCCTGTTCATTGGTGCTACACGGATGAGAAGCATTAGAGTATTAGGGGAAAAATGTGTTAGCTTCCAATTAAGCAGTAGGCCCAGAGTAGGGGGGGCATTACCTAAAGTGGTCCATAGTTACAGGCCCAAGCAAATCGAGGGCCTTAACGAAGGCCCTGGGACATTTCCTGAAGTGGTAATGCCCCCCTGCAAAGGGCCTATTGCTACTAATACCCCGGCCCATAAGACTCGGGCACTAAAAGCATTTTTTTGGAGAAAATAAAATGGGCGCCGGGAAGGGAAAACGCAGTCTGTTTTCCCTTTCCATGGCGGCCATTGGAAAAAAGTCAACAAAAAAATGGCCAACATGTAAATGGGAGAAGGAACTACACGTAGTCCTTCTCTCTTTCTGTGGCGGCCATTAAAAGAAGTAAACAAAAAAAGGCCACCAAGGAAAGGAAGAAGGGACTACCTGCAGTCCGTTCTTCCTTTCCATCATGGCCTGTCATAAATCGGGAGCGGACGTGCTGGGGACACAAGTGATCCCAGCGTGTCCATTCCCAAAAAGGGCAGAAAAAAAGATAAGTGGGGGTGGGAGAGCGGGGCGGGATTTCGGTGGATGTGTGATGGCAGGAGGGATAGACTTACCCCATCCCCTGGCGAGGGGAGATGGGGGCCGCCAGCCCTGAGTAGGCTCAGGGTGGTGGGATTACCATTTGGTAATGCCCACGTTCTGAGCCTCCTTATTGGCTGGGAGGCCGCCACACCTCTCTCGCTGGGTACTAATATAAATTGAATCTATGTAACTTCAATGAGTTAATAATGCTATTAAGTCCAAGCTAGAAGTACAGGTATTCTACCGGCAAACAACTGTGGTTTTTCATAATCATTTTAGGGCACATACTCTTTATCTAATCTTCGGTTCATCCTTTCTGCTTGTGAAGGAGCGCTTAGATGCCTGAGGGCTTTGGCGCTATAGAAATGTTATAACATAACATAACAACATAACAATTGTCTTGATATGAGATGCAAATCTACAACCCCAGACTTCAACAACATATAATATCTCGGGGAAAATTTTGCCTTCTAACATTTATGATGGAGTTAAGTGAGTAACCCCCATGCTTCCTGGCAAAACTCATAATGGCACCTAGTTTTTGTCGCACGTTAACCTTTATCTTTTTCAACTGGGGTTGCCAAGTTAACCTGTCATTGTTAGTAACCCCCATGTTCTTAAACATAGCTTTGCACTGAATAAACACATTCATTTTGGTTGTATTAACGTTAATGGTCAATTTTTATCAGAACAGGAGTTCAGTTTGTTAAGCTGAACCTGTAAGCCGTTTAGGAGTGCCAACTAGAATAACAAGCGTGTCCGCCTACCCAAGCCACTGTACACAGGAAGCACCTAATCTAGGAGAAAGGTTTGGCAGAAAGATCAGCAAGAAAAAAGACTAAATACAACAGTGGCTGGAATACACCTTGCTTGAGCACTACAAAGGTGCGAATGAAATTGGTGGTTTCTCCTTAAAGGGTCCATCTTACTTTGGCACTGGTTTTAGAGTACAGATCTATAATAAGTTTAAACAGGCCAGCAGCTATGCTCCAATTATTAAAATTTTGCTAAAAGAGTGTCCATCGTACAGTGTCGAAGGAAGCACTATACTCAATAAAGGCTGCATAGGTAGTCTGCCCTCTTGTGCACCAAGCAAATTCAACCATGGATGCTAGTTCCAAAATGTCAACCTGAGTGACCGAGCCTTTGCAAAAGCCAGTCTGATTGAATGGAATAATGTTACTCTCTGTGACCCCGTTATTTCATTTCATTAAAAAGGACTCTAACATGGTCCAGATACTATAGTTTGTGGGGTTATTGTGTGGTCCCTTTTTATGAATCGGGACACTAATGCTTTCCTGCCAGGTACGGGAAAGTAAACTAATGGCATTAAACAAGACAAACCACTTTTGGTCTCAACTTGACAAGAGCATTACAGATCCCGTCAGGGCGAGGGGCATGAAAACGTTTTAAGGAAACAAAAAAGACTGTCCAGTCCACAACCTGCATTGTAAAAACTCACTTCGCAAAGATTTCAACAAAGTGGTGACTAGATGATGCAAATTGTCCAAAAGCATCAACTATGTATTTTTCCCATTCATCCTTGGAGGCATCACCAACCATCGGCCGTGGAGCGCAACACGTAGGGCTGGTTTACAGAACAACTGGAATCATTCTTTCCACAATAATAAGGGCTTACAATTGTTCTCTGTTTTTTTCTTTGCTATGATTTCTCAGCCATCTAGTATAGGAGTTATTCCTTACTATAATTAACAAGATAAGTTCTGATCTACTATTAGTACTATTGTAAGTTGGCGGAAATCATACCTCAAACACCTTTTAGCTTCACATAATTTATAATCGAACTGGTGAGTATGAAAGCATCTATTAATGTCATAAGCCATTGTTCTTACAGGCGACCTAATCAACTTAATAAAGTCAGTGATATGTTTGTATCTTAAGTATAAAGCTCAATGTTGTAAATAGAAAGGATAATCAAACTATTGGAACTTGTCAGATCACTAGCACAACCGATTCTCATCAAGTCCAAACAGCTAACCTCACCAAAAGAATGGTAAAACATGTTCGAGCTAAAACCATTCAAATACTTAACATCAATGTAAAATAGATTATCATTTGCCTTCTTCAAATTTAAAGTACTCCAGCTAATTCTATTTATTTACCAGGTCAACTTCTGCATATTCAGAATTATCAACAGGAAGCAAAGGTTCAGGAACTCGAAAAGTAACAAGAGGAAGATGATCGCTCTCTTCACGCAGAATGATTTTCAAGTTCACTTCAATTTCAAATAACAATTCCTGAGCAAAAATATAATCGATGGTGGAGGCACTGTTTGGGGACAATCTGGTATAATTCCATGGGGAGTCACAGAGACAGCAACCATTCAATATACAAAGGCCATAAGCACCAAATCATTTGGCCCAGACAGTGCCTCATGCATCGTATGTAATTTGCATAAGAATGGATGTGGCTATACCCTCATGTGAGGAAAGTCGAGTTGGGATGTTGGCATTACAGTCAATCATGACTAAAAGTAGGTGACTATTTTGATAGAGCGCTAATAGATTTCTGAGCATTGTAACTAATGGAAGGTTAGGCACACCTCCTAGAGGATCATATAGGTTAAATATCAAAAGCAGACACAGGAAGCAAAGCAGAGTATTCCAGGAAACAATACCAACCAAAACTAAATCTGAAGAAATGTTAAGGTCAGTGAAGGGAAAATGTTCTACTAAGAGGCCACCCTATTGATGTTCTCCTCTCTGGATGACAAACCCCCCTTGATGCACCACAGGATTTAAAAAGGGTAGCATGGAGTACATACATAAGACATTGGATAGAGGAGATGTAACGGGGAAGGGAGGGAGCAATGTGGCTTCCATGGAAGATGGAGCTGGGGGTTGTGGAGGGTGTGACCTCTTCCATAACCCTGGATGGAAGCAGTGAGCTGCACGTTAACAGATAAAATGCTGGGCATGTTATTCTGTTGTTGTTATTGTGTTAGAAACTGTAACGTGAAGCTTATGCTTTAATCACGATGAATGTACATTTGTTGGATCACATTACTAATAAACAGTAAAAAAAAACTAAGAAGCCACCTTTGGGAGATACCAAGTTGCGGCATTCTGTATTGTACATCTGCCATTGAGTTCTTCAGTTAACCATGTTTCTTGCAAGGTAATTAATAATAGATATAAATCTGTCCACTTCAAAAAGATGAGAGAAACCACAAGTGTTCCACGAGACTAGGTTTAGGCAGCGGTGAGGGTCGCCTCAAGTAGTAATTAGGAAAGAAAACAGAGAGCCACTGCCAATTGCTCTCATCATGGTTGCGGGAAACACTGTCCTCATTAGCAAAGTATAGAGATCTATTACCAGCTCTATTTGATACAACTGTGATATTGTCTACATGCTGCAAAGGGAGATACCCTTAGTAAGCCTCCTTCCTAGAGCATAAATCATCACATGGAAATTATGGGTACCACTCAAAAGAGAACGTGGTTGGTTGGCTTACCCTTATGATCAGAGAAATGAGAGAGTTAATTAGGAAGTTCTACGGAGCAATCATAGCCTAATCGACAGAATTCCACATCAAATGTGATGATAAAATCAATAGACTTTGAATAACAGCAGACACTTGTCACATAAAGTGTGTTCTCAAGGATTTCAACATGAACAATATCAAACGTGGAGATAGTGCACAATAGCAAGAGTTGTTGACAAAAGTGAAGACTTGCTGAATGATTCAAAATGCATTCTGAACTGGGGCAAAAAGGCACTCTATTCTAAGGACTTTCTTAAGGGCCTGGTTTCTTATTGGTTAAAGTATGAAGACCATTTTGTTAAGTTTATGTTATGAGTCTGTAAGAACAATGCCATTGATTGTGTGGTTTATGCCATTAGGTGCAGAAATATTTATGTCCTTAGTATGTTCTCTCAGATAATAAGCACTATTAGCTCCCTTGTTTATCACAATAGAGGATATCCTAAAATCTTGTGTAAGTTGGCCAGTTGCCTTCGAAGTCTGTGCCAATGTGGGAGTAGTATACTCTGGTACAAACACAATTTCCCAACCATCCAAATCAATAGTGTTGTTGCCATGGCCCAAATCTGCAGTAAAACCGATTTCACCATTGCTCAAGGACATGATATGATAAGTCATTTATAATGCGTCTGTACACAAGTGTTTTTAGGCGCGACAAGACAAGGAAGGGAGGACAGAAGGAGGACAAAATGACAATCTTACTAGGCCTTGTGTCAAATGCGGGGGGAGTACTAGGTGGGAGGGGCAAGTGCAAAGAAACTAGTAATTCCAGCCGGGAGATGGCCCCATAAGTGCAGAGAGTCAGGGGACTGTAGGGTTACAGATATAGTGCCTCAATTGGATGCCCCGAGGCAGTGCAAGGGCAACCGGTCATGCAGGAGCCTGATCCCGTAAGTTCAGTGGGTGGCGAGGTAACCAGTATGCGCAGCAGACAGGAACATCAGGAAGGAAGAGAGAAAGCGAAATCGAAAAGGAAGGTCTTGAGTTGCTTCCGGAACCTTAGGTGGTCCTGCTCAAGTTTGAGAGAGGCAGGCATGGTGTTCCAGAGGGAGGCCCAAGCCGAAGACAGAGATCTACCCCCCACTCTCTGCTTGGAGAAGCGTCTGACCCTCATTTGGAGGTGGATAAACGGAGGGCTTGAGAAGGAAGATGCTTAGGAAGAGAAATTTTGATGTAGTGTGGTACCTGGCCCCAGAAAGCCATGTGGACGATGCAAAGGGTCTTAAACTTGATCCTCGCAGCCACAGGGAGTCAGTGGAGGGCTTAAGGCCAAGGACAAGTCTTGCAGTCCTGTTCTGGATAAGCTGTAGAGGGCGGAGAATAGAGGCAGGCAGATTTAGAAAGAGGCTGCTGCAGTAGTCCAGCCTAGAGCGGACCAAGGCTCTGGAGAAAGTGAGCTTCTGAGAAAAGGAAGAATACTTGTGAGGAGGCGCAGCTGATAGTGTGACTTCTTAGAGATGTCAGAGATGTGAGGAGAAAAGGAGAGGGTGGAGTCGAAGATGACCCAAGGTTCTTAGCCTCAATGGAAGGAGCCGGTAGTGGGCCCAGGGTGGAGGACCAAACTGAGAGCAGGAAGACGGGAGCAGGAGTCCCATTGAGGAGGACCTCTGCCGTACTGGCATTAAGGCAGAGATCGCTGGTGGCACACCATTTCTGATTTGCTTACAGTCAGGTATGAGATAAGGAGCAGTAGAGGCTGAGGGGAGCCTGAAGGAGAGATGGGTGTCATCCGCATAACAATGAAAGTTAGAGCAGAAGGTAGAGATGCAGTGGGCCAGAGTTGCAGGTAGTGGTTAAAAAGCCAGCGAGAGAGGTTAGACCCCTGGGGAACACCACAATTAGAGAGAGAGATAAAAGAGAGGAACGACCCCAGTTGGACCAAGGAGTGTCGATCGGTGAGAAAGGAGGTCAACTAGGAAAGGGTCTGACCAGAGATACTGTTACGCTCACCTGGCTCCCACAGGGGCGACGGTCGGAACTGGATAGCTGCGGCCTCCACAAACATGACTCGTAGTGCAGAGATGACTGACTGGACTGGCCTGCTCAATTTCGTCTGCTTGACCCATAGGAGTATTCTCCTGAAAGCGGAGAAAGGGAATTAGCCACCCGTGGATTGAGCGAGCACATCCCCTCCGTTTTCCCACTAATCACCTCCGATATTCCCTTTCACCAGTCTCACCTTATGGTTTTGAATGATGAGCTCTCCATCCTGCGTGGAGTGCAGGGGCGCGTAGATAACCAGTTACTTCACTGGTCCAAAAGAATTGGGTGAGTTCCAGATGAATATTGATTCCGAGGTAAGTGGCGAGGAGCTGTGTTTGGTTCGTAAGAGTTCAAAATGTCTGTTATTCACTCTTGTCCGATTCCTTCCTTTGTCTTGCAGCTTGATTCGAGAGGAGATTGTCCTGTAGCAGCTGATTGTGTTTAGGTAAGAGGCTGTATTACCCAACATTGTCCGGTAAAAAATGCCAGTGCTTAACCTGTTGCTTTCTCTCTCCTGACAGGTGCAGCGTAAGACGATGTGGCGTCTAGAAGAATAATATCTCCGGCGGTAACTCGGTAAGTCTATAGTGATAATAGAAATTGTCTTTGTTGGTTTTCTCGGCACACCTTATTGTCTTTCTTCGTCCCCTTAGGTGCCGGGAGTTCGGTGATGAATGATGGAGCAGCGCCTGATCGAGGAGGTGCTGTGAAGACTGGTAAGTACAGCGCGGCGCTGCAGCTGGCGGTGCGACGCGCACAAAATAAAGTCTTTTTCCTTGTTCGGATGCGCGAAGGATCCAGGATCAGATGAAGAATGAAGGTAATGTTCTTGCTCTAACCTTTTCTTCTTATTTCCCTTCTTTCTAGGAGCTCTGGATTTGAGGCGGGCGTGGCAGAAGACTGGATGCTGGACTGACAGGCACGGTGAGCGTTACGCTGCAGGATGCAGAATAACACGAAGCGTGTGCTGCTCATCGGGCGTGGTTTAAATAGCCTCCAAAGTAGTCCCAGGTAAGAAGTTCCCCAAGACCACACCTGAGTAAAAAATAGCCCCTGAAACAAAGTAGTTCCTTCCAGGCTTCATGTTGGCTTGGATTCTTTGCAGCATGGTCTATGGCGCCAGGACTGATCCCATATATGAGCTTGGCGCCTACGGTGCCAGGACTGAACCCAGATAGCCCCTAGCCGGGGTGGCTGGGTTTCGAATAGGTGTCTGTATGCCTGCTCCCTGGACTGATGGACTTGGTCTGGATGTCCGGGGGTAGGCATCATGAAAGATACGCAGGTTGTCTCTGAGACGATGAAGCAGAATGGCGTGGTTGACCATGTCAAAAACAGAGGATGGATCAAGGAAAATAAGGACAGACAGAAGGTTAGAGTCAAGATTGGAGAGTGTCAAGGGTGTTCAGAAGAGCAGTTTCAGTGCTTCTGGCTGCTCTGAAGCCATGCTGGTGGTCATGGTGGCAACCAACAGATTCAGTATCTAGATTAAGCTTGGAGATGGCCAGCTTTTCCAGATGTTTGCCAGGAAAGGAGTGATGGCCAAAGGATCGGCAGGAGGCTTCTTAAGAAGCGGGTGCACAAGGGAGTGCTTAAGGGGGGAGTGGAAAGTTCCAGTGGCAAAAGAGTGATCACAGAAATCGGCCAAGGCTGGAGCAAGGGTGTCAATGTGGTCCTCAATGGTTCTGGAGGAGCAGGAGAGCACCTGCTTTGACAAGACTTTCATAGATCAGACTTGTCTAGAAACATTGTTGGGAGTGAACTGGGGGCAGGAGGGGAAAGGAAGAGGAGATGCGGCGTCAGAGGGGCCGGGAATGGTAAAGGGAAAGAAAGAGGAGGTAGAGGAAGAGAGAGTGGACAGGATGTCCTGAGTTTTAGTGATGAGATGCCAACGCCGTGCAAAGGGCCTGGTAGGGACCAGTAGAGGTAGAGGCTGCAGCAGGATTGGCCAGCTCCTTGCAGTTTTTGAAAAGTTCGACCGAGTTGTTAGAGGCCGCAGAGACGTGGGTTTGGATGTAGGCTCTCTTCTTAGAGAGGACAGCAAGTCTGTATTGCCTTTGGAACAGGCGGCAGGCCAGTTTGGCAAAGGATGTGCTTGATGTTCTCCACTTCCTTAGGGTGACGAGGTCAGAATCATACTAAAAGTTGCACTTGGATGCAGGCTTCAAAAAAGATCCTCATGACAGGGCAAGGACATCAAGAGTGTTAGAGATAGAGAGATGAAGGTTGGAAAGGGCGGTGTCAGTGTGAGTCAGTCAAAGGTGTAGGCGGAGGTGAGAAAGTAGCAGCTAAAGCCTCCACTGACACACGCTATATGGCCCGGATGACCGAGAAGGTGGGTGGCAGTGGTGGGGACGGCTGAGCCTGAGGGGCAGAGAGCAGCAGGTGAGAGGAGAGACGAAAGTGGTCAGTCCAAGAGAAAGGAGTAGTGAGGGGGTTAGAGAGGGGGAGGTCTGAGGAGATCAGAACATCCAGGGTGTGCCCTGCAAAGTGAGTCAGGCCAGAGGGTAGACTAGAGAGAGAGAGAGAGTTGAGGAGGTTGCTAAAGAGCCCAGAGGAGGGGCTAGTAGCATGCAATTGAATGTTAAGGTCCCTGAGGAGGAGAAGTTGAGAGGTAGAGGCAAGCAGGGAGGAGGAGAGGTCAGCCCACTCGGAGAGGAAGAGGGTGACCTGTCCAGGTGGCCTGTAGAATGTGGCCACCATGAGAGAGAGTCCAGGAGAGGTAGAGAGCCTGCAGACCAGGCATTCAAGGGAGGAGTAGCCCTGCATAGGGATGACAGAAGCAGGGATCCACTCGGGGGAACATCAGGGCTACTCCCCTACCAGGCTGGTTGGTTCTGGGCACAGAGAGGATCTTGTAGTCATCAGGGAGGAGAGTGCCAAAACTTGTGGCAGAGCTGGCCGTGAACCAAGTCTCAGCGAGATCGAGGGTGGTCGGTCATTTTTTCGAAAAAAAAATGCCGAATGTCAATAATGTCGAAAAAATAATGTCGAAAAAAAAAGTCGAATTTCTTTTTTTTAAATTATATATTTATTTTGGGGTCCGGGAATAAAAAAAAATGGGTAAAACCAAAAAAAAAATTCAAAAAAGAGGGGAACCCACCCATTTCGAATAAAAAATGTAATAAAATAAATCGACTTTCGACATTTTTGTATTCGAAAAAATTACTATAAACCGAGATCGAGTGAATCCAAATCAAGCTCTTCCAGGAGACAGCAGATGTCCGATTAGTGTTTGACAGCGGAGCGAGAGTTAAGGAATAGATTTCCACCTTTGAAAGACTTCTGTGGAGTGGTACATGCATTAGATGTGCCCTGTGGAAGTGTTAGATGTGCCCGAGAATGGGCAAAGGAGGAGGTGGAAGG
Organism: Ambystoma mexicanum; assembly: GCF_040938575.1. Classification (NCBI taxonomy): domain Eukaryota; kingdom Metazoa; phylum Chordata; class Amphibia; order Caudata; family Ambystomatidae; genus Ambystoma; species Ambystoma mexicanum. The sequence continues at coordinate 750,269,019 of NC_090939.1, forward strand.
GTAGTCAGAGAGGAGCAAGAGAGTGCCGGAGAGGTCGCGGAAAGAGGAGAAGGTAGAGCGGCGAGAGAAGCAGCACAGGTTGCCAGAGAGCTGGTGGAGGAAGATGGTGGCAGAGCAGCCAAAGAAGCAGTAGAGGGTACCAGAGAGGTGGTCGAGGAAGGAGGCGGCAGAGGAGCCAGAGAGGGGTAGATCGGAGTAGCAGGAGAAGAAAGGAAGTTGATAATACACTGGAAGCGTCTGTCGAAAAGAAGGAGATTGGCCTGAGGGCCCTGAACCAAGATGGCACCATTTAAGTAGACATTAATGATGGTCTTGGTGGGAGGCCTTCCTGGCCCCCTCCCAGCGAGTGCCACCATTAATGGGAGAGGAGGAAAAAGGAGAGAGAACAGAGACCATATATGGGGTTCATAGGCCTGGAGAGGGAACAAAAAAGAGGATGTCGGTGAGGGTCTGTCTCGAGGAAACACTGTGTAGGTATCAGCGATAGGTAGGCCTGTGTTGGAGACCAGGATGTCCCTTTTGAGCTTCTTCCTGCCAAACTTAGTGAGAGGGATAGGATAGTCGATAGAATAGCAGTTAGAGAAGATAGGGGAGACAGAGAGCACCAAAGAGGGTGCGAGCGGATGGTAAGGGGAGGGCAACCCAAGCAGGAGTAGGGGTCACACGCTAGGGGCAAACAGGAGAGAGGCACACAAAGGGGTCACATCAGAGGGGCAGCATGAAGTACAACACAGAGCAAGAACACTAGGGCCTTGCGAGGTCCTGGCGTGAGTGGGGAGAACAGTGCGCACAACAAAAGTACACAACAGTGGAACTCAAGGCATGAGAATGCAAGCACAGTACACAATACACAGCTGGTGGTCAAAAGGGGCCCTAGAGGGGAAGAAGGGAAATGCAAGCAATGCAGCACGTAGACAATACAACAGTAAACCAACAAAACAAACACTGGTAATCCATGCAAACCTGGATTTAAGAGGAATGCAGGCAATGCAATGGGAGACTATACTGTAGTGAAATGCAAAACAGTGGACTGAAACAATACAATGGTCACAGGTTGTAATGACGTAGGGTGCGAGGCACAGTCAGGGAGCAATGCACTGGACGCGGATCGGGGAGACTGGAGAGGAGGAAAAGGGTAGGGTAGCGTGAGAAGCAACGCTGAGAAAGATGCGCTAGGCCAGGGGAGTGGGGATAGTTGTGTGAGAACAGTGCTGTGACAAGTTGCGCGGGGAGCGCTGCACAGAGTTAATGTGTCGGGGAGAACACAGGGTTGCCCTAGATCAGGAGATCGGGGGAAAGTTGCAATCGAGCGCTGGGACAAGTTGTGTGGCGAGCAACGCAGAGCGTTAATGAGTGAGGAGAAGCGCAGAGAGGGATGTGTTAGGCCTGAGGGGCAGCTTATGTGGGGCCGCAGGCACGAGGACGGAGGGGGACTGGGCCTAAATTACGAGGGAACGCATGTGGCACGCAAGGCGGGTAGAGCGGGGCCTAGGTTCTGAATGGAGTGTGCACGGGAAGGGAAAATGGGCGGAACGCACGGGCGGGAGAAGCGTGGAACAATTGCGAGAAGGAACAATGCGTGTGCAAGAGGGCGAATGGGACAGACGGGGAGGTCAGGGGGTTTCGTGTAGTGTAGTAATGCAATTCTCCCTCCCCGCAGATGGAGGGTGAAGTCGACCACACTCACAATTTGTGCTGCAACCCCATCGCCACCAAACATTTGCGTCGCTCAACACGGCGGCCTTGTCCTGCGAGGGTTTTGCCGCAGAGGGTCCGAGCCCTGGTTCTTAAAGGCTCAGAGGCGTGGACATTGCATTTCGTGCTACGTATCGTCGGGCAGCATCTCCAGTATGTCATCTTGTTAGATTCAGCTTGATTAATTACAGGTAAAAAAAAAAATAGAATATTGTATTTATATTGTCATTATATTGTTTTTTCCTCTGGCGTTTATCTTCTGCTTTTATTGTGAATTGCTGAGGTCGTTAGTAATCTTCTTACTGTAGTTTGTGGGCCCAGTATCCAACAATATGATAAATACCTTCATTGTTAGTAATTGAAATCACAGAGGATGAATTCATTGTCTATGCATTTGAAATACTCTATGAGTAGGGAGGTTGCAATTTCTTGCACTTCTTGGTCCTATTTTTCTTTTGTTTTCTTACAGCCATATTGAATTCAGGATGGCGTTTTATACATTTTGTTAAGCTTTCGAAGTAATATTATTTGCAAGTGGTATAGATTATAGTAGCTGTATCTCTAGTGTTTACTCATTGTGAGATGTTATAGGAGTTATGTATTTAAATGTGTACATGCTCTCTCTGCCCACAATGATGATGTTGACAGTATATGCCATAATTACTTCATTAACTCACGTTCATTATGGTGGAGCCCCCTACATGTTACAATTGCCATTTTAAATCATGCTCATGACCGCGATGCCTCCAATATTTCCATTTAAAACACTTTCATGACAATGGTGCCACCAATATATGTCACAATTGCCACTTTAGAATACTTTCATGACTCTAGTACCCCCTACATGCATCACCATTGCCACTTTTAAACAGTTTTGTTACACTGATGCCAACAATATATGTAATCATTGCCACCTTTAAACACTTTCATGATGCTGGTTCCACCAATATATGTTAGCAATGTCACTTTAATACAATTTCAGAACGCTGGTGCCACCAATACAAGTCAGCATTGTCACTTCAAATTTGCCCATGGACTAAAACATTGTCCTTGCACCAAGCACCTTCCCTTAACACCCACCCATTCACTTATAAAGACCACCGCACACACTCACACCTACAAGCACTCACACCTCTAATGTACACAAATTCCCACACACGCTCACCCACACATTCAAATCACCTTTTCCTCACCTTTCCTCACAGAAGTACTGATAGGCTGCCAGGAAGGGGGCTATGCGCCAGAAACCAGGAAGCATTGGTTGTCATGTTTCAGAGCCCCGCACATGTAGGCCATGCAAATTACATGGCTGTGAAATATGAATGCCCAGAGGCCTCAAATTCAGCCACAATGAGAAGAGGGCACCCTGGAGCACCCCCTCTTGCTGTATTAAACCAGCCAGCTGATATTGATGATTGTTTAAAACCTGCTGCTTTTGTTTCGCCTAAACTGCACAAGTTGAGACCATGTTGGCTGGCCTACGCGGATGATTATGTATTATTTGATTGTACTGCAGTAGGTCTCCAACATTTAATCAATGATTTTGTTAGCTACGTTGAAACTCATGCACTGAAGGTGAACCCTCAAAAAACAAAAGTGAAACAATTTACGAAATCCAGAAATAAGAGCAAATTTTATTGGCATATTGGGGAAGTACCGATTAGTAATGTGAACTCATTGACCTATCTTGGGTTTCTGATTAAGTCGAAGCCCAGTTTGCTAAGTTTACACTTGTGGTTCAAAGACCCTGCTCATTGGTTGGCCAGCCAACTGATGAAGGTAGATTTGTAATATGGTACATTTCCCCTGAAGCCTTTGATTAATTTCTATGAAGGTAAAATAGTGCCTAGATTGCTCTGTGGCATAAAAACCCACCCTTTACATGTGTTGGACGACTGACCTGCTATTGAGTCATTGATATGGAAAAGAACTTTAAGATTACTGAGTGGTTTTCCAGGGGACACCATCAAATACTAATCGGGAATTGAATCGTTATGAGCAAGAGCACAGTGGAGATTCTTAACATTTTTCAGTAAGATCTTATGCCCAACAGAGGGGTCCTTGTATGTTGATCTTAACCTTACTTTGCAGGAACATGGATTTGCGTGTATCAAAGCAATTTGTGATTCTTGATGTGATTAATAGCTCCACAGAAGAATCAAGATTACCCCTGCTAGCTGTGCAGGGAGTATTAATTCTATTAAAGACTAGCTTTTTTAAAAATCCTAAAATTCCAAAAATTAACAACAGAGACTAACAATCAGACAGATAGTGATGTTTACAGTTGATCAGCACCCATTAGTAGTGGGAAAACACATTCAATTTAGGGATTTTATAAAACCTGTAACTGCATTACTTACCATTGAAGTGGTTCGACCAGATAAACAAATAGACCAAACATGATTATCCTCACACCCTGTAGTTAGATGTTGAGTTTTGTTAAAGAATGAGGATCGCAAGCCTGCTAATGCAGTACATGAAGTCAACCAATGTTTTAAAGATTCACACTGTCCGGCTAAATTACAGAAAAGACATAGAGCTTGAACTGATGGAATAATGCCATATCTAACTAGTACCTGCTTAGTAAGAATTAGATTCCAACTAAAACGAAAGAAATTGGATCTGGTTAATTTGTCAGTATAAATACTGAGGAAGGGTGCTCAAGTTCCCAATTTATTGTGATCACACTGCAAATGGACTAGTGAAGGATAAGAATGCATAGATTCTAAGATGTTGATCCAGTCTTGATGGTAAAGAGTTAATTTTAGCTTTTGCTGTGTTACACAGTAATTCTATGACAAGACTGGAGGCGAGCATTATGCTTCAACTTCTTTAATTTACCACTCCTCAGCAGTTTCAACAAACTCAAAAAACCATAACAAATACATTGAAAACTGTCTGAAACAGACTTTTCTTCTTTTAAACTACAATCCCCATAGTCTCTGTAGTCCATCTCACTCCATGCTCAGCTTATGACCACATCCTGTCCCTGAGCTCCTCCTCTCTTTTACTCGCTCTGAAAGTCCATTAAGAACTCCACACAAAAGTCCTGCAACTGGCAACGAGTTGAATCACTCCAAACGAATGTCAAACTTCCTCACTCAGGCGATCACCTCCGCGATCACCTCCGCCCGTTTTCTACTTCAATTGTTCTTCTGCTCTTCTCCTATGAATAATAGAAAGCAGAAAAATCAGGGTGGTGTCCATGTATTGTCAATAATATCATAACATTATCTCATACCATCATCCAATATCTTACACAATACATGATTTGGGTTGGAATTTAATGCTCACCTCCTAGTCTTTAATAGAATGAATACTCCCTGCGCAGCTAGCAGGGGTAATCTTTATTCTATTACAAGAATGGAGGCGAGCATTATGCTTGTTCAAAGCTTCCCAATACTGTAACCGCTAAGTTCTCAGACGGTTTAAAATAAAACTCTTTAAAAGTTCGATCATTTGACCAATCTGCCGCTAATAAAATATCTCTAAGAGATACTCCAGTCTTAAAAGCTTTAGACGCCATTGCTCTGCGCACAGAATGCGCCCCATATTTTCTCACGTCTATTCCAGCTGCAAGCATAACCTCTTTAACCCATCAGGCTATCGTAGCTGTGGATACACCCTTGAAGGGTTTCCTGCGCGCTATCAGCAATTGCTTAGTACTCGCTGCTCTGAACTCTGCCGTCCTGCTCTCGTACTCTTTTACGCAGCTTGCTACACACCACTTAGTTCTGTTCGGGAAATATGGATAATGGACCGATGTGGTCCCTGTCTTAGTTCTTGCTACTATAGAGAAAGTCACTCCTTCTGGCTCAAATGAACTTCTGTCTAATTCCAGTGCCCTTACGTCTGACACGCGTTTACACGACACCAAGCACAATAACATTGCCAACTTCCCTGACAACTGTTTAAGAGATAGATATCTGTTGGCGGGCCAGCTCTCCAACAACTTAAGAACTGAAAAAACATCCCAGACGGTCTTATACCGAGGCTCTGGTGGCAATTTCGCTCCTCGGATAAGCCGAATCACTGCTGGGTGTTCGCCTGCTGGTACTCCCTCAATAGGCAGGTGGCCTGCGGAAATGGCGGACCTGTACACTCCTATAGTGTGGAACGCTTTTCCGTCCTGCAATAAATGAGCTAGAAAATTCAAAATTGCTACTACGGGCGCAGAAATGGGATGAACACCTCTCCCTCTGCACCACCTCGTCCATTTGGCCCAAGCCGCGTCGTAGCTCCTCCTAGTGGATGGAGCCCAAGATTCTGCGATGAGCTGTGCAGCCTAAGACGAAATTCCTGGCAACGCCCAGTGTCTCCTGATATCCTGCACGCGACGAGCGGGAGAGCCCCCCTCACTCTCAGAGGGTGATACGACCCAACTGGGTCCGTGAGCAAGTGCTCCCCTTCCGGAAGCATCCTCGGGTAATCTACTACTAGCTCCATAAGCGTCAGGAACCACACTTGAGATTTCCAACATGGAGCTACTAACAGTAGCTCCGCCGTCTCCCTCCGACACTTCGCTAGAACTCTGCTCAGCATCATAAATGGGGGAAACGCGTATTGTGGACCTCCGCTCCACTCCTGTAGAAATGCATCTGTCCCTCGGGCACCCGGGTCTAGTCTACAGCTGAAGTATTCTGCTGCCTGGGCATTCAGCCGCGATGCAAAGAGGTCGATGCTTACTGGTCCCCATCTCTCTTTCATGCTCTGAAAGACTGCTGGATCCAGCCTCCAATCGCTGGAATCCGTGAGGTAACGAGAGTTCCAGTCTGCTACGACGTTCAACGTCCCCGGAAGATATTCTGCCATGACAGACGTCTCTGACTGTAGGCAGAAGTGCCAGAAGTCCTTCGCTAGCTCAGCCAGCATTTTGGATTTGGTGCCGCCCAGGTGATGTATGTACCGCACCGCTGATATGTTGTCCATCTTTAGTAGGACACAAGACTTCATCTTCCCTTTCGTGAAGGCTCTGATCGCAAAAGATCCTGCCAGCAACTCTAGGCAGTTTATATGTAATCAGAGTTCTTCTTTGCTCCATTTCCCCCCTGTCTGCAGGGCTCCGCATCTTGCGCCCCAACCTAGTCGGCTGGCATCGGATTCTATGATCAGATCTGGTCTGTCTCCGAAAATGGCACGTCTATTCCAGGCGTCCATATTCTGTAACCACCATTCTAGCTCTGTCTTGGCTTCCTGATCCAGTGGCACTGCTTGGTGGTATTTTAGGCCCTGCTGAAGATGCTTTATCTTCAATCGCTGCAGCGCCCGATAATGTAGCGGCCCTGGGAAAATGGCTTGAATAGAAGCCGCTAATAGCCCTACAATTCTTGCTAGGGTTCGGAGGGATACTATCTGTTTCTGCAGACATCCTCTGAGTTCCCTCTAGATGTCTCCAATCTTTCGAGCCGGCAGCTCGAGAGGCGCCTTCCTGGTGTCCAGGATGAAACCCAGAAAGTCCAGCCTTTGCGCTGGTTCGGTATCCGATTTTTCCTTGTTCACTAGGAACCCCAGGGATGACAACAGGTCCATGAGCCACTTCGTCTGGTACTTGAGGGTCTCCCGATCCTCGGCCAGCAGCAGGAGATCGTCTAGATAAATGATTATCCTTATTCCTTTCTCTCTTATAGCCACTGCTACTGGCTTCATTACTTTGGTGAAGGCCCATGGCGCAGAAGCTAGCCCGAAGGGCATAGTCTTGAATTGCCAAAGCTGTCCTTTCCAGCGAAAAGCTAGGAAAGTTCTGAACTCCTCTGCTATCGGTGTTGTTAGGTATGCATCCTTCAGGTCTAGTCTTGTTAACCAATCTCTCTCTCTGAGCGAGTCTCTGAGCTGATGGATGCCCTCCATCTTGAAATGATGGTACACTATCCAGCTGTGCAGCTCCTTTAAGTTTATAACTGGTCGCACTTTCTCTTTTCTGTGCACCAGAAAATATTGCTTATAAAAGCTGGGGCTCCCGCACACCTTTCTATGGCATTCTTTGTCGCTAGCTCGCGCAGCTCCTGATCCAGCAGGTTCTGTTCTGCATGCTCTAAACGCTGCTGATGGGGTCTGCGCTCTTTTACTGGTGACTGGACAAACTCTAGACGCAAACCTACTATTGCTTGCAACACCCAGGCATCGCTGGAAAGCTTGCGCCAATTTCTCAAGAATTTGCTTGTTCTCCCCCCCACTGGGGGATAATACGCTCTCACCTTGACTGAACCCTTGTCCGCGACCTGTTCCTCTTCCTCTGCGACCTCTTGGGAATCGTCCTCTGGGCGGGAAGAAGGAGTCTTATTGCCTATTCTCCCAGTATTAAGCTCTGGGGTTCTGGGGTCTTCTCCCCCCTTGGTTGCGACCAGTCGAACGACCCCTGTGGCGACTGGTCCCTCCAAAAACACGGCTGGGAAAAATCTTCCTAATGGAAGCTTGCGCCTTTTCCAGTGACACATAGGTGCCCACAAAGCGCCCCATCTCTTTGCCAAATGTCTCTCCAAAGAGGAGCCCTTGCGCTGCTTCGCCAGCTTCGTATGAAGCTAAGTCACTTAGATTAGAATCTACCTTTAGAAGGAGCCCTCTCTGTCGTTCTGATGCGATGGCACAGTTCGCGTTCCCCAGGAGGCATACGGCTCTCTGTGCCCAGGCCGCTAGAATGTCGGGGTCTACTTCCTCCCCGGAATCCCTAGCTCTTTCGGCCAGATCCATTATCTTTGCGAGAGGTCCGGCCAGGTCTAACACTTTCTCCTGGCAACTCCTCCAGGATCTATCGATACCCTTACGTGGGTCCTTGGTCGTTTTGGAAACGAAAGTCAACATCATAGGGTCTAATTCTGACATCTCGGCCACCTTCCCTGGGAGGTCCGGTCTCGGGCACTCTGCTCAAAGTCTCTGGCGCACTTCTTTATCCATTGCCTTTCGCAACCTCTTGGTCATATATTGAGCCACTCTAGGCGATGGCTGCCAGTCTGAGGATCTCGGGTTCCGGATGCTGGCCGGATCGAACATGTCCTCCTCCACCTCCTCGGGGTGTTTCTCTTTGCGGATTCTCTTCCCTCCGCTGGGTTTAATTTCTACCTCTTCTTCTTCCTCTTGGGAGAGATTCTCACCCTCCTCCAGCTCTTCTTCTGAGCAAGGTTCTCCTTCTCCAAATTCTTCGTCCCCTGGAGTGGGGGCCGTGAGGTCTGGTACAGTCTGGCGCCGCAAGTATGCTTCTCGGAGCTTTGCGAATGCGTCGACGACCTCCGGGGCCTTTTCTTTCGCCCCATCTGAAGGGCCCTGTGGGTCAAGAGGGGCTTTCCTCTTTCGGGCCTTGGTACTCCCCAATGACCCTGCTTCTGAGGGTTCTGCGGGCGTGTGCTCTCTCTCCCTCCGGTAATATCCAGAGGCTGGTGTAATATCGCCTCTATGGACTCCAGCCTGTCTTGCAGGGGCTTCACCCCTAGCGCCACCGCATCTACCAGTGAGCTTCCTAGCACATGTTTGAAGCTGGCAGCTAGATCAGATGTCTGCTCCTCATCACTCCATTCAAACTCCGACATCTTGTGTGGGTGCTGAGTGCCTGCTGTACCCGTGAGGGTGTCTCCGCACGCCCCTTTAACTGTAGATGCTTTGGGGTCTTAGTCTAGTGACCCTTCTATGAGTTTTCAATCGATGCAATATCTTTATTTAATCTTTGTATATTTTTATTTTTTATTTTATTTCTTGGTGGCAGCACCGGATGGGAGGTAGTCTTTATGGGAGCCTGATATTGGCTATTTTCTGTAGTGCCTCTGAACGAGAGGAAACGATCTTCAGTTTATTCTGCTAATGCAGCTGAATGCCTCGAGAGGCTATCCTTTGTTGTGCTTGTTAGGAGACTCTTCCTGTTGCACACGCGCTGGATCGCGCTCTCCGGTTCTCAGTAGAATGTTAAATTCGAGGTTGTAGCATTGATGATAAATGTTACGATCACCGCTGGGCCCGGCTTAATACGGGTGCTCTGCTCCGTGTCGCATTTATTTTCCAATGCGCGTACGGAAGCAGGCACCCGCTGCCTCTGCCTACGCAACGGAGGGGGCCGCTAGTCGCTCTTTGCTGGCTCTGCCTCCCGATAGAAGGGGGCCGCTGTATGGCGCTCGAGCTTCCCAGCCACCTCCGGCAGTACCCGGGGCGAATGCCGGGCTCAAACTCACTAGCGGACGTATGCTCCTCCGCACGTGCTCCCCCGCCTGCGACTAAATCCCCTAAAGTGCCGGACATACGGCACGGGGCTCGCGAGGCGTGGGGGAGTCTGCTCGTAAAAACAAGCCGGTAAATTAAACGAGCTCCGAACGCTCGTCTACCTTATTCGGCGCGCCGCTGGGCTGCTAGCTATTTCAATTCTCTGTATGGACGAAATGACACTGTAAGCTTCCACGTTCTTACTGTCAAACACTTATAATGCCTGTCAAACATAAAAACTACTTTACATACGCTGCAATACTAATCTATCCACATATAATAGGGAGATAACAAAGAATAGTACTTATCTGCTTGAAGAGCTGTAAAAGAAGTGGGGGAGCTCAGGGACAGGATGTGGTCATAAGCTGAGCATGGAGTGAGATGGACTACAGAGACTATGGGAATTGTAGTTTAAAAGAAGAAAAGTCTGTTTCAGACAGTTTTCAATGTTTTTGTTATGGTTTTTGAGTTTGTTGAAACTGCTGAGGAGTGGTAAATTAAAGAAGTTGAAGCATAATGCTCGCCTCCAGTCTTGTCATAGAATTACTGTGTAACACAGCAAAAGTTAAAATTAACTCTTTACCATCAAGACTGGATCAACATCTTAGAATCTATGCATTCTTATCCTTCACTAGTCCATTTGCAGTGTGATCACAATAAATTGGGAACTTGAGCACCCTTCCTCAGTATTTATACTGACAAATTAACCAGATCCAATTTCTTTCGTTTTAGTTGGAATCTAATTCTTACTAAGCAGGTACTAGTTAGATATGGCATTATTCCATCAGTTCAAGCTCTATGTCTTTTCTGTAATTTAGCCGGACAGTGTGAATCTTTAAAACATTGGTTGACTTCATGTACTGCATTAGCAGGCTTGCGATCCTCATTCTTTAACAAAACTCAACATCTAACTACAGGGTTTGAGGATAATCATGTTTGGTCTATTTGTTTATCTGGTCGAACCACTTCAATGGTAAGTAATGCAGTTACAGGTTTTATAAAATCCCTAAATTGAATGTGTTTTCCCACTACTAATGGGTGCTGATCAACTGTAAACATCACTATCTGTCTGATTGTTAGTCTCTGTTGTTAATTTTTGGAATTTTAGGATTTTTAAAAAAGCATTAGACGAATGAGGCAATTGTGGCTTTTGTACCTACACATGTTTTAGGACTGTGGTAATGCCTCTTGAATTGTGTTTTATAGAATGTAATTGAAGTTATTTTTTATGAGGGTGAACTAATGATTTATTGTATGATGCTCTATTGAAGTTCTCTTTTTACTGGACTTTTTATCTGGGTTTAACCTCTGTATTTTATCTATGTACTGTTGATTTCTTTTCTTCTTTTGACAGATTGGATTTGTTTTATTCTATGCTTTTCATCATATTAAAGGTTGAATGCATCATTAACATATAATAAAAAATGTTTTTAAACAAAATGAAACCTGTCAGTATGGACAATGAGCCATGCCTGGCTGGGAGAGATGTGCGCCCAAACCAGGCATGGCCAATTGGACACGCACTATTACAGAGGATTCCTCCAGGCAGAGAGAGGGAGCGCTCCTGGGCTCTGTTCTCTCTCTGCTGTTCTGTGGGGAGCTGGCTCCTCCATAATCGGTGCTCGGGTGGGTCACTACCCAACCACTCATTATAAACAAGCCACCCCTGCATATACCTCTAATGAGGTTTTTGCACTGGTCAATGCACAGCGTTGGTGGTTTGGTCTTGCATGATATCCTCTCCTATGAAAAGGGTTTCACTCTCGGTTTTGATTCTGCTGTACCTGTCAGCTGCTTTCAACACCATGCTGCCCTATACATCATGGATCAAACTTCAGCCGCCACTGGGAAATCAGTGCCGTCCCAGATGTTTGCTCATATTTGACAGGGGAAAATGCAATAGAATCAAGTATGTTTTCCCTCAAGCCAACAAGGTCATTTGAGTCTCCCATTGCACTCTGCTTTCCTTAGTAACTTCTACATATTACTCCTAAGCGAATGTTGCATTTTTCATTCAGGTTGAAGGTTGGTGAAGCAAACATGGCAAAAATATTAGTACTGTCTAGTGGGGGCTTTCGGATTTGTGCAAAGATACAAAGTAAAATATATGTGATGCACAATTACTTTGGCTTCAGAAAAAAGACTTACTCCATGCAAATTTCATTAGGGCATCATTACCGTCTGGAAAGAGTTTGTTGGGTGAAATCTGCTTGCTGTAATTACCACCAGCATAGGAGGAATTTAAAAAAAAAATACACCTAGTTACAGAAATACCACTCACCCTGTGGTAACTGGCGTGGTATTTCTGTAATACTGCTGGGGGTATTCGAAAAACACAAGATGCTCTAATTGTGTATTTTTTTCTACTCATTTCCAAGCCTTCATTGATGGTGCAAATTGATAATGTACATCACACTACTGTAATATCCTTTTGATGCACAAAAGGGTAATTTCTGACCCTTTTATGCATCCCATGTGAACGATGTTGGCATCAGCGGTGCTGACTTTCTCACCCCAAGACAACAGTTTTTTACTGTATTTCAGTAAAGTGATTTTTTACCGTACAGTCAGAACATTTTAAAACAATTCTCATGGTATGTTAAAAGGCTGGCATGATTTGTGAGTGCAGCTGCAGCATTATGAAAGTTTAACAGTGACAATGATGCCACTTTGGTGGCCATGGAAATGGAAAATGGGCTTAGTCTCTTTTCCCTATGGCGGTGGCCATCTTTTTTCAATTTTTTGTATTCTTCCCTCAGGAGATCGGCTGTGCAAGCCAAGTCCCGATACCCATATTTTCACTCTGCCTACCATGGCTTGATCTTGCTGGCCATTACCGGACATGTTCACCCCCTCCCCCGGGGCCATAATCCTTTCCTGTGGTATTGTTTGGCCTCCCTGTTGCCTCCCCACATAAAAATAAAACTAAAAAATGGCGCCACACAAGGAAGGGCTTCAGGTGGCTGGAACAGCAGGTGGAGAATACATACTTTCATCCAATGTTCCAGGCAGCAGATCAGCCCTTCCCCGGGTGCGAATTTGCATTTGTGTAGGGTTACAGCACTTTTTATTTGTTTTTCATTCAGGGGCAGCACTCATCCAAACATTAGTGGATGATGTAAGATTGTCCCACCTTCTTTCCTTACCAAAACTATAACACCTATCCCTCATCGCCTCACTGCGCTAAGAGTCTGTAAACAGGAAATGTATAGAGCCGTAATTCCTCATCATCTGACTCCAGAGCAACCAGAAAAGAGATGTGTGCCTATGAAAATATTCCTCATTGCTTGATGCTGACTAACCAAATCTTGTGTCCTCAAGAAGGAGAAAGGAGCTGGGTGCCTGCTTGTATAATGTCTCCCCTACTTAGGCAATAGATTATTGAGCTCTTTCTCTGCCGAGGGGAAGGAAGAGATCGGGAGCATATCTGTGAACTATTCAAATACAAAATGATGGGCCTCTCAGGATTTAACCCTGAGTTTTCGGTGCTTCGCTCTAATTACAAGCATTGTGCACATTTTACTCCAGTCAACCATACGTCCTGCACACTGACTCAAAATATATTACATTTTTTCCAATAACTCATTGGTGTATCTTTGTGAAGCTTTTAAAGGGTGTTTATCAGTAATAAAAAAAAGTATAAATATGTTATATGCAGTACGGTTAAATGCTTAAATAGTTTTATAGGGTACGATTTATTAATTTTGGCAGTGAGGTGCCAAAGAAATGCTGTTGGTGGGCTTCTGCATTTGTGTAAGAATACCGTGCTTGACTTGCTGTTGCCTTAGTGTAGTTTTCCATCGAGTATGCCCACCGGCTTGTAAGACTACAACATCCAATACCGATCAAATTAAACATCAAACACAATTTTATACAAAGAGGGGCACCAGGGTTTTTTTGTTTGAGTGAGAGGGGCATCCCTGGTTAATAATACAACACCACCAAACTATCAAGGCCCTCTACCTCTAACTCTATGTGGAAAACATTGGTCACTTTCTGATGTTTTTAATAATGTGTTATTTGTGATACATTTAATAAATAGAATTGTTGAAGTATTAGTGTGGAATGTTAATGTTAAAGGATATTTGTACCGCGCACTATCACCACCAGAGTGGTCCCCTGGTGCTCTGGCGGCTCTGAAAGAAAAGGGGAGGGGTGGGGAGTTAGTGGGATGAGATGAAGTGCAAGAGAGCAGTGATGTGCTGTTGGCGGCCTCGGCCCGGAATTCCGTTGGCTGGGCTTGGGGTGTTAGACTGTTGGGGGACGTCGTGCTCTGCTGTGGTGGCTCATGTGTGTTTTGTTTTGGTGTTGCAGTGTAGTGAACTTTGTGTGGATTGTTGTGTTGTAGGTTTGTGGTTGTGTTTGGTTAGAGTTTGAGAGGTGTATGCAGAGGGTGAAGTTGTAAAGTTTGTATTCTCCTTTGCAAATAGGTGACCCTGTTAGCATATCCTCGAACATATTTACTAGACCCTTCATCGATATATAGGCTTAACCAATGTTATCCACATAAATTTAGAGGTAGAAGGCCTTGATAGTTTGGTGTTGTAGCATTATAAACCAGGTATGCCCCTCTCCCTCAAGCAAAAAACCCTGGTATCCTTCTTTGTATAAAATTGTTTGCAGCATTTGTGGGACGGAATTATCATTGATGAAATGTATCTTGATCAGCATTGCTGTATAGCCACAGACGTATATTGGTAAGCAGATATATTTGTACTCACTCTAGCAAGAAGGGAGGGTGAACAAATGCATAAACAGCAGGTAACTGATCGCTGTTTATTTGTCTATGGTATAGGTTTCATTGGAAAATCAAGTGAATAAGAGTAAGAGTAAGTGTATGGAGACTACTCACTTGGAACTAAGAAAGACTATTCATCGGCAGCGCTGTTGTGCTGGTTCTAAGATGGCCATGTGAGCTTGTTGCTCCATCAGCCTAGCGTCCTCACACAGCGTATATCATTCCTTAACGTGCACTTCTGGGCTCACAATCCTTGTGGTCTTACCCTTACCTTGGGCACCCTCACTCACCTTCCCGAGCCCCCTGCTTTTGGGCAGACCTGCATCGGCCGACTCGATCGGAATCACACGCTTCCCGGCTCAGCACCTGGACCAGATCACTGCCTGCGGCCGCTCATGCTTCCTGGGCTGTGCTGGCCCTCTGGTCTGACACCCCCCATCTAAGTGTTCACTAGCGCCACTGGGAGACTGGTGGAGGCTGGTGGCTGGTGGCGGTTTGCCGCGGCACCCGGGGCTCTGGCCTAGCTGCTTGGACTTTGCTTCTTCTCGCCCCACCGCCTTGCTGGTCGTTTGTGGGGGGAGCACACCTTACATCATGGGGCAGCCAGTGCTGGTGGCTGGTGTCTGTGCCCCGAACTTTGCAAACTCCGCTGAGCGGGACACAAGGACCTTCTTTATTAAACACTAAGGGCTGGCTCCTCCTCTGGGGGCCCAGTCACTGCCCTGCTGCTGTGACTGCATTGACTGTGGTCCCCAGGCCCTTCTACCCATCTAAAGTCTGACCCCCTCTCCTGGGGCCCCTGGAGCTCTTTTGATGATCGCTGGAATGGTCCTGCTGACAGCCCACACGCTGCGGTGAGGACAGGAGGCTGAACCTACACAGCAATTTCGGTGAGTGCTTTGTGACCGCTTGCCTCGGCCTCGGACCCACGTGGCGGGGAGCCTGTTCCACCCCCGCACTCATAGGGGCTCTCACAACCTGGGACTGCCTTTGAGGCCAGCTGCTATACCCTCTAACCCCTGGCCATCTGGGTTTGTGTAGATCCCTGGACCTGGGGATAATGGCTCTTGAACTAGCTTACGCTTGATGGCAGGGCACCAGGATCATCCCACATTGGGGCTGTGGTGTAGAGACTGGGCTCTATAAACCTTCTCCAACCCGCTGGTGATGCCCTCGCTGCCTCTGGCACCCACTACTACATTGGTCTGACTCCTGAGATCGGATGCAGCCACCAGCGGCTACCTACGGACTTTTCTGACCCACCGGGTCCCAGGGGTTTGCGGCAGTGGGCTGATATATTGAGCGGATCACTCTCTGCACCTATATACTGATATGATATGATATTTTATTTATATTGCGCTCATACACAAGTGTTTCAGAGCACGACAAGGCAAGGGAGGGGAACAGGGGAGAACAAAACAACGATCTTACTAGGCCCGGTGACATTGAGAACGTGCAAGTGTATGGGAAGGGAAAAAGGGGAAAAGAGCATGGAAGGGGGGAGAAGTGGGAAAGTGGGAAAGTGCGGAACATAGTAGAAACAGATAAATATTAATAAATTAAATAAATTAATAAATAAGGCAATAAACAGCATTAGTGCAGCCAGCAAGGGGCAAGTGCTGGGTTTAACCACAGGGTATAACTGATAAGTGCAAAAGAAAAGCATGGTGGGGACTGTATGGTTACAGATACAGACCCCAGTGCAAGGGGTGGCCTGGGGGCAGTGCAGGAGGGTGGCAGGGTGAGCAGGTACCTGGGCCCGGGGGACAGAGGGTGGCCAGGTGCATACTGCAGAGAGAGAAAACAGATCAGCATGGGAGAAGTGGGGCAAAGGCAGAAGCAAAGATGAAGGTCTTGAGGTGCTTACTAAACCGGAGATGGTTCTCCTCAAGTTTCAGAGTGGCAGGGAGGCTGTTCCAAACGGAGGCCCCTACACTATACTATCATATAATTCACATTACCCATGATTGTCTTGGGCTGGACTAGTTAACTTGGAAGCTGGCCTCACCCTGCGGATGGTTCGCTGGCCCTGCAGCCTTAACTAGTCTGTGGAATACCTCTGGCTCCCTGTTCCGTTCTCTGCCATCTCTGTACACGGAAGCGCCACAACACCATTGTGGGATATACTGACCCACTCAACAGCATTTCATCACATTACCAAGCTGCCTGTCTGCAAGAAACAGCAATATGGCTGCGCTGGCTCTTGTGCGCACCAGGACCTCAAAACTGTGTTTCTGCAGCAACACAAAGATGGCTGCACCGTCCTGCCAAGCACTCTTCAGGCAGGATGGAACCAGGGGACACACTGAAGGATCATGCCAGTGTGTTCTGAAACATATAAAGGGAATAAAGTGAAAAGGCAGCACTGCTTTGCTGAAAACCCCAAATTCCTCTTCAAAATGAAACTTTTTCACCCTTTAAAATACTGTTTTGACGCTAATTCCATCTGTTCTGTCCCAAACTACTGTGATTAAAAAGGCCCTACCATGCCCAGGATATTGCATTGTGCCTCACCAAAACCAGGCATAATCCTTGAATGACAGGCCCTGTCAAACCAACTCTGAGAGAAATCAACAAGAAACTTCACTTTCTGCTGTGCACGGTAAACACTTTATTTTGTGCTATAAAGTGTCAAAGGAATGAACCCTGGAAAAGAAATCATAGCTCTGTACACATGCACATTCCAGGAGACCTTTGCCTTGTACAGACTGCTGGGTACAAGAAACTAACTATGGCTGCAAGGCAATATTGGGAAGTCAGATGGCAAAATCGAATTTGAATGGAAATGCTAGCAGTTTTCAACACATGTGTAAAAATGGCCTTTTGCAAAAATTAAAGGAGAAAAATGCCTATTTAAAAAGTAAACTGTTGAAGGAAAGTCTGCCATTACCTAGCAATGTGAAGGGGTTTGTTGTTGATGATAATACACACAGGGGGTATTTTTATTCCACAGATTTGGTTTAAGTCAGGACCCAAAATAAGAAAATAAAGATTTAAAACACGTGGGCTGAATTCACAAGCTTCCAAAGAAACAGTTATTCCAGTTGTCAGCCCTGAAACCTCCCCCTAGGGAGGGAGACACCCCATAATCTTCCAGGATACGAAAGTGATAGTTGCCAGCTTGAAAAACTTTGAATGGGCCAGGACAAAGGAAGTTCACACGCTCGTCAGATATTCGTCTGTGCTCCAGGCTGGGACAATAGAAGTCCTGGGACACTAACCTGTCAAGTGTAGGGGGCCATAAAACCTTCAATCAAACTGGGAACCCCACACCCTATGCAGGGCTGAAGTGACAGTTGGTTACAGCTGAAAAAGAAAAGAATGGTCCAGTGCAGGACAAAGGACTGCCATGTGCTTCCAAAGACTGTTTTATTAATAAACTTTAAAGACTTTTTATCTCGGCAGCAAGAATTAGTAAAAATGTAAAAAGTTTGCAGTTTTAAATATAATTTTATGGGCTTTCTTTTAAGACTTGGTAGAATTCATTGACACCTTGGGGACAAAAATGGCAAAGTCTGTCAGATTATGAGAAAAGCATCCATGTTGCAAATGCGAATTTTTGTACATACATCCCTAATGATAATCCACATCCATGTATAAAATTCTAGAATTTTGAGTAATATAAATACCATTGAAAAGCACGAAAAACTGGTAGAACGGCGAAACAAGGTCTCACTGACTGGAATATTGGACTGCAATGTGCTGCACAAAATATGTAACCTGTTTATATAATTTGATAAGAGTTTGCAATTGTATAAATGTATGTTTGTGGCAAAATCGGATTTTAGTTAAAGTAACTGTGGGAGGTTTTTGGACATTGTAAAACTCACCTCATAAATCTGACATAATTTTCCTAAAATCCAACCAGCTGAGAGCGAGGCTGAGACTATCACCCTTATCCAATCCCGTTGTTAGAGGCGTGTTAAGCCTGTCCCAGTAATATACTTTGATGATGTCACGAGGCATTATAAATAAGAGTCCCTGACACACACACACTCTTCCTGATTTTCCTGCGCCGGCGTCCTGTTCCATCCATCCAGATTCCAGATCACAACTACAAGGCCAAGACATTGCTGAACCTACTCCAGGGCCCACTGCAAAACCCAAGCATTGCTGATCCTGCCCCAGCAAGGCCTCAATTCTGAAAACCCACTAAAATCCCCAAATAACCATAGGGGAAAGCTGTGGTGTTTTTGGGAAGCATCCTGATCCCACTAACTGCATACATCCGGCAAACCTGCCATCCAACTGATCTTTAGTATCCAGTAACCAGAATTGCCAGTCCAGAAGTGCCATCCGGTGACCAGAACTGCCCAGCTGTTTTCCAGGCGCCCTGCCGGTAGTGACCAGAACCCTTGATGGTCCAAAACCCCAAACTAAAAGTGGACTGTAAGTATTACCACCCAAGAGAAACCCGTAGTATATCTTGTCTTGCCTTGGTCCTTATCCCACTCTCTAAGTCATCCCATCCTTACCCAGCTGACTTGTAAAACTGTCTGAATGATCTGTGCAACCTTGCCATTGATTTCTAGTGTTAGTGCCACGTTTCTCTTCATTTCTGTCTTGCATAGATCCTAAGTCATCAGTGATATTGTGTTTAAATAAATTAATTTTCCATTAAGAAAAGGGGTACACTGCGTGAACAGTTAGATCTGAAGCGTAACTGTTGATATTCACAGTTGGCGTTCCTCTTTTCTCAGCCATTAAATCTAGTATAAGTGAGATTTGCCTTTCAATTTTAAAGCCGATTCCTCTTTTCACTGCTCTATTTTCCTAAAAACGAACCTCACTCTATCTTCTATCTCTCTCTCAAGTTACCAGCTAGAGACTTACTTTCACTTCCATATTGTACCTGAGATATGCCTCTATCCCCTAACCATCAGTGTATTTCACCCGTTTTTTATTAAAAAACTGTTTGGTTAATTTTGGGCGGGAATGGAAGAAATTCAACTTTCACACATGTCATTTTTCTGCAACATGTTTTAAACTTGCCACTAATTTTTGAACTGTATGCTTTTGGTAATCCGTTCTTTGTGATTATTAGTGTCTTTTCATTGTTGCTTTAGTGAGGAATTATATTTGCTTCAAGGTTTTTAGCACACATTCATTATTTATTTGTCCCATTTCCGAGTGTTATTTTATAACATTGAAAGGGGTTTAAAATCTGTTTTTCTCTCTTATTTAGGGAATGAAGTTCAGATTTTGATTTCATTTCTTGCTTCTCATTCCTGATTACCTACTGCTTCTGTTTATCCACTCAGAATCGATTATTTGTGGGTTGAGGAAACATTGCAGGGGGAAATTCTAACTTGGGTGCTATCTGTCCTAAATCCAAAAGTGCTCCTATTCTGTTGTGCTGTGTATATGTTCCACTAGAAAGTTAAACCCAGTGCATTGCTCGCATTCTCATTGTAATTATCGCCCCATTGGTGATGGCTGCACCATATTAAAAAGTGTATGATTTCTTTTGAATTTTCAAATAAATAAATAAATGTTGCATTTTACCAACCAGCCTGGTTCATGGTCTATGGTGACCCGGGTATTTGAAAAGGGTGTGTGATATGAGTGGTGTACATCTAAATATTGAATCAATATAAGAAGATAGGCATTTCAGGTGTGCGCCGCATACTAGGTCTCGACCAAGGTGTGTCGCCTGATTGAAATCCTTAACACTATGACTAAGGGAGCGGGCAGAAAACAGGGCTCAATCAACATGTTCGCCAAGGCTGCGCCAAAACCTTCTGAGACACACGCAGAGGTGGAGGCCCCTCCCTCAACGTCCGGGGTACCCACTGTAATGCAGAAAATGATGGAATACATGTGGGAAGGTTTCACTGCACTGCATACGAAATTGGATGACATGAGGGGGACAATTAGCTCCTTCAAGGCCCTGATGGAAAAGACAGACTTGAGAGTCACTGAGGTGGAGGCTAGGGTGGTCTCTACCAAAGACAGCATTTCTGCACTCAGATCCAAGGTCGCCTCCCTGTCCAGGCAAGTCCACGCCGTTAGGAAGAAAAATGAAGACTTGGAATCCATAATAGCATAATTGGCGTGCCAGAAGATTACATTGACATGCCCATGGAGGAATATGTGGAACGCATCCTCCTCTTTTTGCTGGAGGGCCCCCCGCTGTCACCACAGTTCGCTATTGAGCGAGCCCATCGATCCTCGGCAGCGAAACCCAGGCCTGGGCCCCCCGGCCCATTATTGCCAGAGTGCTTAACTACCGCGATAGGGATGCGTTCTCGCTGGCAGCAAGAATCAAGGGAGAGCTCTTGCTGGGCTCTACTAGGATCCACCGTTATGCAGACTTCTCTGTTGCTGTCCAGCAGGAGGGCAGGTCATTCTTGGCTGCCAAGAAACAACTTTGTGAGATAGGGGTTAAACACTCCATGTTGTATCCAGCTAAACTTACAGAGTCGAGTATGCTGAGAAGGTCTACTTTTTTACCATCCCGGAGGAAGCCTCCCTGGAAGAACACTTTCCCGGTTGATTGTTAGTGTCCCGTTGCACTGTACTGGTTCCCTCCTGGTATCCCTCAAGATTAGGGCTTCGGCCAGTACCCTGATGAGGGGGCTCCACAGACAGTATATATTTGTCACCTGCAATGTTGATTTGATAAGCCACAAATGTGCATTATACTTGCTTCCTTATGTCTCGCGTATGTGTTAAGGCTGTCCTGGGACAGCGCACAACCCCCATGCAATGTTAGGTTGAAGGGCAGTTTGGTTTGCACTCCTCTGATTGGGAGGGGATTAAAAGTTAAAAAGTTGCTTGGCTTGCGATTGGACAGACGAGATGAACCTTCTCCCTGGTTCACTTATGACATGAGACCTCCTTTTCTGGGCTTGGCCAGACTTCAGAAAACATATGTCTACCGACTAGATACCGGATGAGGGTATGGTGTTCATGAGTTGGAATGTTAGGGGGTTGGGCAACCCAGTCAAAATGAGCAAATTGCAGCTCTATGCAGAACGGGCAAGGGGTGCTCAGTGAAACTCTCACTGAGCATGGAGACGGCCCGGTACGTAGTAAATACTACTTCAAATAAATCATAAGCACTCAATGGTTCTGTTTTTCTTTAAAAAAAAAGAAGTTCAATAATTTTCCAAATGTCCAAAAACTGTGAGTAGTCCAATTGTTTTTATTCAAAAGTGATCTGCAGAGGCCCTTGCCGATGCATTTCGGACTTGCAGGTTCTTCTTCAGGGCGGGCTCTGTCAAATAATGAGTCTCAGCTCAAGTGTTATACAATCCGCATTCCTTAGAGAAATTGCTTACTGTTTGATCGAAGATTCTTCATCATGTTTTAGCCACTATCAAAGGTTGTGGAGGCTCTAACGAGCACAAACGCCAAATAGCCCGGGTTTCTGCAAAAGACACACGCACTGGCTGGGGGCTGTGACAGGTTTGCAAGGTCATGGGGCACACAGCGCTATTAATCTACCTACTCCACTCAGATCCGTGGAGTGATGACTCTGCTTCATAAATCCATCAGATTCTCCCACAAAGTGTCACATATGGACCCCTATATGTCCTCCTATACGGGACCTTGATGGGGCGGGAGGTGGTACCTTTAAATATATACGGCCCGAACGTCGACGACCTTGAATTATACTCCCAACTTGCCTCCTTATTGACCCAATTCCCTCTGGTTCCTATACTTTGGGGCAGTGATTTTAACACCATAGTAGAGACCAACCTTGACAGGTCCAGTTCCAAGGCACGTCAACTGACCAGACCAACTAAGACCATTATAGAGGTACAGGCTTCACTGGGTGTGGTTGACGCATAGAGACTGCTACTCTCATTATCCCGCGAGTTCTCCTTTTACTCGATGGTGCGCAACTCATATTCTCGAATTGACAGATGGCTACTCTCAGAGGCACTTGTTGGGTGTATCGGACAGATGTTGATCCTTCCCAGGACCTTCTTGGATCACTCCCCGGTCACAATCTCGTTGATCTGGGGTAAGGGGGCTGGGACGGTGCGCTCATGGAGACTGAAACCAAATGCTTTGCTGGACCCGGTCTCTGAGTCGGAGCTCGGATTAGGTATTGATGAATACTTTGAGTTCAATGCTGGGACGGTGTACTCTCACTCTTCTTTGTGGGAGGCCTTTAAAGCCTATATACGTGGGGTCAACCCTGGCAAAGGAAACTGGGATCCTTGGTGCGATCCTTAGGGCCATGAAGGAGAGCGAGCTCTTACTTGCCCAACTTGAAGGGCAATATGCCGTCTCTCCATCCATCGTTACACTGGGCAAGATAGGGGCTGTTCTCGACACTTTTCGGGGACATGCAGACCAGGAGCACAAGTTCCTGGATGAACCTCAGGCCGCCAGACAGTATGGAGGAGGAGAGCGCCCGGAAGACTGCTGGCCAGATTGGTCCGGCAGGAAAACGGTGCCCTCCATATTCCATTAATCGAGAGGGCAGACGGTACACTGGCCCATACTGCCCCGGAAGTAAATGAGGAATTTTGCTCCTTCTATGAATCATTATATGCAAACAACGATACGACCCCCTGTCGGATGTCGAGTCATTTCTGGATTATCTACCGTTTTCATGTTATCTGCCAAAGCTAGAGAGATACTGGGTCACCCTATTGCTAAAGAGGGGATATTGGGAGCCATTGATTGGCTCTCAGCCGGAAAGGCCCCTGGTTCTGACAGACTCACCTCCGACTTTTATAAATGCTATAAGGGACACCTGGCTCCACGATTACCTGAGGTATGGGAGGAGACATGCGCAGTCAGTAGGCTTCCCCCCTCGCTGTGTGAGGCAATCATCTCTGTATTGCTGAAGCCTGATAAACCGGCTACACATTGTGGATCATACCAGCCCCTCTGGCTGATAAACTGTGATGTCAAAATATTTGCTAAGGTGCTTGCCCTCTGGCTGGCCCTGTACATGACATCCATTATTCATCCCGATCTGGCTGGTTTATACTGAGGCGCTCAACGGCACTTAACTTGCAGCGCCTCTTCGACATTCTGGCCCGGACAGATCCAGGAACGCAAGCAGTGGCGGCAACATTAGACATGCAGAATGTCATGAACCGCTGCCTGCGTCTATTCTGGACTTCATGGTCCCTAACCCATAGAGGACTGAATTCCGTGATCCTTCCAACATGGCCGTTTGGTGCGGAACGCAGCTTGCCAGTCTTTACGCGCTACGTTCAACATTCTACAAAACAGACACGCCCCCGCGGCTCTGCGCATCTCAATGCTACCACTCGGAGTAGTCTCACGTGTGTTGCCGGATTTCACTAGGGGCTTCCTTCCGAGTCCTGTTTCCCGATTCCTTGAATCAACTTCCTTTCCTTTCCTCGAACTTACCTTCAAGCTCCTTCCTGGATCCTCGCCTGCGCTCAGGTCACAGCGTTCCGGGCCTCCGAGCTTGGACATTGTTTCCTTCCTGGTTCCCGGTCCTGGACATCTGAACGCCTCCTGGTGTAGGACTGCTATCCTCATGCTGGAACCCGAAGGCCAGCACACGGATCTATACAAATCCCGGACTATGCGAAAGAAATCATCCAAGAAGGTCGCAAGCAAGGAAAAACAGGTGAGAAGGGGAGAGACTTGTGACAGATTGAGACGCCTAAAAAACGATACGAATACAGAGATGGAAGCCGCGGTTCAAGACCTCATGCGAGGTATGCAGGAATTAACCACTGAAGTCCAGAACCTTAAGGCAGAGAATGCTGCTTTAAAGCAGCTAGTCTTGTCTCATGACTCTGCTACTAAAGAAAGTATCTTATTGGCAGGAGTAGTGGACAAATATGATGGCTCTTCAAAGAACATTCGTGCCTCCCTTGATTCATGTTTGGTGCATTTCACCTTCAAGCCCTACTACTTTTCCACCCCAAGAGCAAAGGTGGGGTTTATGATCTCACACCTCACTGGTAACGCCTTGACCTGGGCAACCCCCCTAGTAAATTCGGGTGACGCCCTCCTGGATGATTATGATGGGTTCGCAGAAGCCCTAAAAGCCATGTTTGATCGTCCAGAGCTTGTTTTCAGCGCTCAAGAACGACTACTTGAATTTCAACAAGGATCCCAGGATATGCTTACCTATGTGACCCGCTTTAAACAACTTGTAAAAGAAGCTGATTGGTCCCAAGAAGCCAGCTTCACCCTCTTTCAAAGATGCCTAAATGAAGAAATAAAGGACGAGTTAGCCAGGGTAGCTCGCCCAAGCTCCTTCCAGGCCCTCATGGACCTCTCCCTACAAATCGACTTTCGTATCCAGGAAAGAAAGGCAGAGAAAAGAAAGGCTAAGTCAACATCCCAAAAGGCTGCCACAGACCATCCATACAGACCAGAGCTCAAAGCTTCTCCAACCTCGGATCCAGAACCCATGCAACTGGGGGCCTTGTGTGGACCCATTACCCCACAAGAAAGGATGCGCCGGATTCACACTGGACTCACACCTTGTGAGAGAGTGCCCTATCGCTCCACTACGGCGTTCAGGAAACGCCAGCTCCCGATCCTAGTGGGGCACAGTTTCGGGAGAAAGGTGTCTGCTCCTCATCAATTCCTTCCTTGAACTCTCCTGGACAAAACAATCTTGTGATTCTACAGGCATTCCAATCGCCTTCCAAGAAAGAATCGTACCCCATCCTGGTATTAGTGGATTGCAGAACCATGGGCATATTCATAGAGAATGATTGGGCCACTAGTCACAACATCCCCCATGAAACACGAGAGACTATGCAACCTGTTGAAGCTATTGATGGGAGACCCTTATCTTCAGGACCCATAACCCTTCAAACCAAACAGATTCTTCTTTCTATAAACCACCACCAAGAAAGAATTACATTTGATATCATAGGTTCTGCCCACTATCCTATGGTTCTAGGCATGCCCTGGTTACAGAAGCATAAACCCTACATCAACTGGGCAGCAGGCTCCTTATTTCTTGGTTCAGAACATTGTATGTCCCACTGTTTGTCCCCAATTACTTTACCAAGTTCCTCTGAAGACTCTCAAGAAACTCAGCAAATTCCGGTCACCGTCTCTAACATTATCCGGATTCCCAGGGCCTACCAGGCATACACAGATGTATTCTCAACAGCAATTGTTCAAGCTCTACCACCCCACAGACCTGAGGATTGTGCCATTGACACTGAACCTTCAGCCGTGATTCCTTTCGGAAGAATGTTTATTCTCTCAGAACCTGAAAAAAGGGCCCTCCAGGAATACCTGGACACCAACTTGGAAAATGGAACTATTCGACCATCCAAGTCCCCAGCGGGCGCTTCCCTTTTCTCCGTCCCTAAGAAGGATTCCAAGAAGCTTAGGCCATGTTTGGATTACCGTGGCCTTAACCAATGCACTCTCAAGGACCGTTACCCATTGCCTCTCATCTCGAACATCCTGGAAACACTGAGAGGTGCAGTCATCTTCACAAAACAAGATCTCAGGCGTGCCTACCATCTTATTGGTATAAAAGAAGGTGATGAATGGAAAACAGCCTTTACAACACCCTTTGGCCATTTTGAATACTTGGTCATGCCCTTTGGACTTGCTAATGCCCCTGCAACTTTCCAACGTTTCATGGATCGGGTCTTTTCTGATATGTTGTTCCTTTTCATCATTGTATACTTAGACGACATACTGATCTACTCCAAGGACTATCTGAAACACGAAGAGCACGTAAGGGCAGTCTTACAATGTTTACGAGAACACAAGCTCCTGCCCAAACCCGAGAAATGTCTTTTCCATGTATCAACTGTTCCATATCTCAGATTCGTTCTTAGCCCAAAGGGGATTGGAATGGATTCTTCCAAGGTTGACTCCATTCTATCTTGGCCTGTTCCGACCACTGTAAAACAAATTCAATCCTTCCTGGGGCTTGTTAATTTCTACAGGAAATGTATATCCACATTCTCTGAGATTGTGCAACCCATTGTCACATTATTAAAGAAAGAGAACCCCTTTCAGTGGGCTTCAGCCCAAGATTCGGCATTTCAATGGTTGAAGTCGGAGTTCACACAAGCTCCCATCCCAGCTCAACCCGACACTGACCGACCCTTCTTTGTTGATACTGATGCCTCGAACTATGCCATCCGGGCAGTCCTGAAACAGGAACTTGGCGACAAGTTAGAACACCCCATCGCCTATCTCTCCCGTACCTTGACTCCCAGTGAAACTCATTATTCCGTCCTGGAGAAGGAATTGTTAGCCATTCGTCAAGCCTTCACTGATTGGCGTCATCTCCTTCTGGGAGCCAAACACCCGGTACAAGTCCACACGGACCATCGGAATCTTCAAGTCCTACAATCCCTGGAATGTAGAAACAGTCGCCAAGCCCGGTGGGCCTTCTTTTTTGCCCAATACCAATTTCAAATCCATCATTTTCCTGGAACACATAACATTATCGCTGATGCCCTATCCAGAAGTCCTGATTAACCCTTGAGGACCGGACCTTTCCTAAGATGTTTCCCAACACAATATTTGTTGCTCAAGCAATTACTCTCCTGGAGGATATTCGAGCCCAAACTCAGTCCTTTGAACCCTGGAAGGAGTTTAAGAGAAACAATTGGTGGAATCTCAAAACAAAATACGGATATCTATTCAAGGACAATCGGCTGGTCATCCCTACTCCTGGATTGAGACAAAAGATCACAAGCTTATGCCATGATACTCTCCATTCAGGACAATGTGGCATAACCAACACCCTCCATCTTATACAAAGACAGTTAGTTTTTGTGGCCAAGGATGAAGGATGACATCAAGATCCATGTCCAGACTTGTGCAGTCTGTAATCAGAACAAACATGACAATAAAAGACCAGCAGATCTCCTACACCAACCAGCACTACCAACAAGACCCTGGGAAATCATTGCCACGGATTTTATCGTATAACTACCTTCTTCCAGAGGCTACACGACTATAATGGTTATCATTGATTTGTTCACACATATGGCTCATTTTACGCCTCTATACAAACTACATCCTCATCTGAATTTGCTGGGATTTTTCTAGAACACATATTCCGGCTTCATGGACTACCTTCCAAAATCATTTCCAAAAGAGGACCCCAGCACATATCCCAGTTTTGGAAACAGCTATGTCTTATATTGGGAATTCAATGTGCATTGTTTTCGGGTTATCATCCACAACCAATGGAGCTACCGAACGAGTAAACCAAACCCTGGAAAAGTAGCTTTGTTGTTTCACCACCAATGTCCAGGATGATTGGTCACTTTTAATACCTGTGGCCGAATTCGCATACAACAATTCGGATCATTCTGCTATCAAGACCAGTCCTTTTTTCTGTAGTCAAGGATTTCATCCTTCAGTCCTACCATCCGTTCTCCCACATCCTACCCCAGTTCCTGCGGTTGATTCCTGGATTGAAACACTAATCAATGTGCACAAAGAAGCAAAGAAACACCTAGAAAAGGCCCGAAGAGACGTGAAACAATATGCAGACTCCAAAAGAAGCCCTGGGCCTTTCTATTCAATTAGCGATAAGGTCTGGTTATCCTCAAAACTCCTTCCTCGTCACCTACGACCAAATAAATTGGCTCCCAGGTATTACAGACTTTATTCTATAAAAGAAATTGTTAATCCAGTGGCCTTTCGACTCCGACTACCAGAGTCATAGAAAAGGATTCATCCAGTCTTTCACACTTCTCTGTTGAAACCATATGTTCAGCCCTCTCGAACTGCTCCAAGATCTACCCCAGTGATTGTCAATGACAAACTCGAATATGAGGTCTCCAGAATTTGTGACTCTAGGTACCGACGTGGTCAACTACAGTATTTGGTCGAGTGGAAAGCATATCCTCCCAGTGAGCGCACCTGGGAACCCGTTTCAAACATGAATGCCCCCCGGCTGATATGAAGATACCATCACATCGATCCAGGCAAACCCGGAGGAGCTGGGTTTCAGAGGAGGCATACTGTCATGAACCGCCGCCTGCGTCCATTCTGGACTTCGTGGTCCCTGACCCATAGAGGACTGAATTCCGTGATCCTTCCAACATGGCCGTTTGGTGCGGAACGCAGCTTGCCAGTCTTTACGTGCTACGTTCAACATTCTACAAAACAGACATGCCCCCGCGCCTCTGCACGTCTCAACGCTACCGCTCGGAGTAGTCTGACGTGTGTTGCCGGAGTTCGCTCGGGGCTTCCTTCTGAGTCCTGTTCCCCGATTCCTTGAATCAACTTCCTTTCCTTTCCTCGAACTTACCTTCGAGCTTCTTCCTGGATCCCCGCCTGCGCTCGGGTCACAG
Organism: Ambystoma mexicanum; assembly: GCF_040938575.1. NCBI lineage: Eukaryota > Metazoa > Chordata > Amphibia > Caudata > Ambystomatidae > Ambystoma > Ambystoma mexicanum. Next base: position 750,297,882 of record NC_090939.1, read on the forward strand.
TGTTCCGTGCCTCTGAGCTCAGACATTGTTTCCTTCCTGGTTCCTGGTCCTGGACATCTGAATGCCTCCTGGTGTAGGACTGCTATTCTCACGCTGGAACCCGAAGACCAGCACACGGGTCTATACAAATCCCAGACCGTGCGAAAGAAATCATCCAAGAAGGTCGCAAGCAAGGAAAAACAGGTGAGAAGGGGAGAGACTTGTGACACAGAAGGCCTTCGACTGGGTCTCATGGCGGTTCTTGAGGACCGTGCTGGAGAAGTGCAACTTTGGCCCTCGCTTAATATCTTGGGTGAAACTTCTATACTCATCCCCAGTGGCCAAAGTGTACACCAGCTGCCACTATTCTACCCAATTTGAGGTTGCCATGGGAACCAGACAGGGCTGCCCCTTCTAACCCCTGATATTCACTATAGCCATCAAACCTCTAGCTGACAGGATTCATCAGGGACACGCATAAAGAGGCATTAGACTTACGGGGGAACCTGAGATCATCTTGCTTTATGCAGATGATGCGTTGCTCTACATACGCTCCCCTGAGGATGACCTAGCCCCAATAATAAATGAGGTGCTCCTTTTCGGGAGCTGTCTGGGCTAACGATTAACTGTACGAAATCTGCACTGTTCCCACTGACAGACGCCACTATAGTCCCCCGGGACCTTCTTGGGTTTGTTTGGTCTCCATTAGAAATAAAGTACCTGGGGTCGTTGTCACACGTCATCAGTCCTCGCTCTTCGACCGCAATTACGGGAGTTACTTGTCACCTCTTGAGCGGAGACTGAGTGGCTGGGTGAAACTCCCAATTACACTGGCTGGACGTGTGGCACTCCTCAAGATGGTGGTACTCCTGCAGCTTTTATACAGATTCCTGAATGTACCGCTCTGGCCAGGGACCGGATTTTTCATGAGACTCACCTCAGCTATCAACAGCTTCCTGTGGCACTCTGGTGTGGTCTGGCTGGAATTGGACACATTGACGAGTCCTTACGATCTGGGTGGATTCGCTGCCCCAGACTTCGAGCTGTACTGGACGGCGGCCCAGGCTCACTTTGCTATATTCTGGTTCAACCCCCGCGGGCCTTACCCGCATGTCAAACTGGAATGGCTGGCGGCCGGGATCCGTGACATCCGCTCCCTGATCCTCCCCTTCCCAGCCCAGAATTGAGAACCCATCGACCCCACTGGGGTCACGATATTTGCATGGAACAGAATCTGGAAATGGACTGCTGTCCCCCACCCATTTCATGGCGACGTCCCCCTCTGGAACTGTCTGCGGGGCTCCCCCTATGGACAAATCGACTGTGCGTGATTGGACGGTGGCCAGCTTTGGCGTCCTACGTGATGTCTACAATGGTGGATCCTTCACAGAGTGGCGGGACCTGCCGGAATCCTTGAGAACGCGCCTCTCTAGATGGCTGCACTATGCTGGCTTGAGCCAGATGATCAAGGACCGCTGGCAGGAATTCCCCTCACTTCCCCCTGACAACCCACTATTTACCCTGGTCGTGAGCGGCTCCTCGGCACGCAGTGGGGTGTCTAGGCTATATGGGCTCCTTCAGGAATGGACATGCCAACCCTTAGACAGGCTCCACTGGGCCTGGAGTAGAGACCTGGGTATTGACATGACGGATGATATCTGGGAAGACATGTGGACCCACACCCAGGGGGTGTCCTTCAATTCAATATTCTGCTTGATTCAATTTAAAGTTCTGCATAGATACCTCTACACCCCCATTAAAATGCACCTGATGTCAAGGGACTGGTCCCCTGAGTGCCCTAGATACAACACCGACAATGCAGGATATATTCACATGCTTTGAGCCTGTCCAAAAGTTGCCACCTTCTGGGAAGGGGTTTGTGAGGCTCTGTCACGTATACTTGATTGTACTATTGTTCTGTCCCCAACGTCATGCCTGTTCCATGAGTTTCCTCAGATGTGCCGTAGCTATAGAAAGTTGGCAGGGCTTTGTATGCTGTTGGCCACACACTGCATATTATTACTATGCAGTCCCCATCTTAGACCACTGGCTGCACGCTGTCACATGGGCATGGAGGAACAGTGGTCTGCTCTCCAACCTGTCACTAGTAGGCTTGTGCATATCTGGCTCCCCTTGTGGGCTTACTGCAGTCATTGATAGTTGATGATGATGATGGAAGTATGGATTCTCCCTCTCCTCCTAAACAGTAGCAATGCTGTTCCAACTGTCACAAGACCCCTTGTGTAAACCTCATGTTGTAAAATGTACAAGATGTCATTATAGGACCCTGCGAGGTCACATGGTTGAAAAGGTTGAGTGCTCGTCTGTCCATTGTAATGTCAAGCAAATTAAATAAAGGTTTAAAAAGAAAAAAGAAAGACTATTCATAGCCAGCCGGTCTATGCAAAATAATTGTCAAGCACCGCAAAGAGAATGAGATGTGTCCACTAGCATTTGTGCTTTTTGTTGTCGTGGAACTGGTGCCACAGGCTACATAGGCTGTTGTATGTAATATCCCCTGAAGAAATTCCTAATAAGGCGTTGTCATTATAGAAGGAACAAAACATGTTGGATCTGGTAAAGGGCGCACACCCAGGCGTGGTTGCCCATAACAACACCAAGGCAAGGATTTAAAGCATAATATAGTGCTGCTCTTACATAACATCAGGATTAGGGCTTCTAATAAGAATAGCACAATAGGTGGTGAAATTGTGGACGTGTATATATTTTCATGTTAAAAATTGACCTAGAGGCAATGATTTGGTTAATCTGTGTATGATATTAATTGTTCATTGCAATATGTGCACAAACACAAATCACTTTATGGGGTGCACTGGTAACTTTCTGATGTTTTTAATAATGTATTATTTGTGATACATTTAATAAATAGAATTGTTTAATTATGTGTGTGGAGTTCAAATGTGAAGGTTGCATTCTCTTTAGCAAATAAGTGCCCCAGTTAGCATATCCTCGAACGTATATACTAGATCCTTCATCAATATATAGGCTTAACCAATGTTGTCCACATAGAGGTAGAGGTAGAGGGCTTTGATAGTTTGGTGTTGTTGAATCATCACACACAGCATGGCAGGGAGAATCCTGGGTGTCATGCTCATCACCTTCTGAAAGCAGTGAGAGGACACATCATTTTCCCACTCACTCTGGCCTGCTGTCAATCCCACCAGTGTGCATCCTAGGAGTGACGTGGGTGGGATGTACATGCCATAAACGCCTGTCACACATTTTGAATAGAAGGGCGTGAAGCGGCACCAGGGAAGGAAGAAAGCCTGGTACCAACTTGGACATGGATCAGGTTCTCCTCTTCTGGTGATCTGGTAAGGAGTTGCTGGAATAGTTGGTGTCTGTGCTTGGCTGTGATGAGAGTTTGCAAGCTCCACACTGCAGCCTCCTGCTGCAAAGTGTGCCTCTCAAGGTCCCACACTACCTGACGTGCCACCACAGCACATCAAAATAGCAGCAAACGGCATGCATCACTTCAGTTTAACATGAAAACTCGACCCAATGTCTCCACCTTAGGCTTCTGCAAATCGTTGTTAACATTAATGGATTGTGGTGACCTCTCCATCGAGGGTCATTTTTTCTCTTCAGTTTGTAAGGAACCTTTAGGATTACTAAAAAAAAGGAAATGGAAAAAAGATGGATCTTTCATTGATTTCAATTTTGTGAAAAATAAATTAACTGCAAAACTTCTACTGTTTCTATGAATGTCCCCTCCAGAGAATCTGTACTGCAACATACTTTTACAGTACAATTCAATGAAAAAGATCAGAGAAGCAGAATTTCAGTTATGCCAGCAGCTTTGGGCCCTATTCCCTATACTATATTTACATGCAAACATAGCCACCTTGTTTACTGTCCCAGAAAGGAGAGATTATGAGCGGGGTCACTGTATTCTATGCCTGTGCATGCAGTGCATGGTTTGCAGCCAAAATGCAGCACGCCATCTTGGAATGTAAACACGTTACACTGCATTCACATACGGCACACTTGGAAGCTGGCCAAGAGGATCATATTTTTTGAGAAAGACCAATTTGAAAATGCTTGGATTGCAAGCCAATCTTGTCAGGAGAGCCACCTTGGGCGGACTGTAGTCTAGCACCACTTTTGCAGCTGGACGTAATAGAATGTCACTCCTATGCCAACTGGTCATCATGGAACCTGACCTGCTGTGCTAACTGGACCATATCACAGAGAAAGGTCTGACTGCTTGTGCAATGACACACGCTCCTGCGGAATTTATAACAAACACGAGACAATGGGGCTAGGAGCTGGGCTTTTGATTGCAATATCTGGATTATGTTAGCAATATCTGCCATATGATGTGAGTACCATGGCATGGCAATACCTACCAAAACATGGTAATCCCTGGTCATATGTTGGCAATAGCAGGCTCTTGGTGTGCGTAAGCGAGCATATAGTGCCACTGCCTGACAAACAACTGCACATCAGCAAAACGATTGTCTTTGCAAATGCTAACGCTCTTTTATTCCGCACTGTCACTGTCCCTTCTTCAGACAGCTTGGGCTCCTGCCTCCTTTACAAATGTCCTTCCTCTCTGCAATATTCCTCCTTCCAAATTCTGTTCTGCAGTCCCTCTGTTCCCGTCTGCTAGATGCTTGCTCTGTTTGCCTCTGCCTTCTTTCATTTTACTTTTGGCTGTTTGCATGTGCTACCTCACTCTTTCCTACAGGCAATAATTATCTGCTCATCTGTATTGCCTTCTTTCCAGTAAACTCTCTGGGGGTCATTACGAGTTTGGAGGTCCATGGCTGCCTCCAAACCCGGGTCCGGGTCCGGTGTGACTGAATGGGGATTTACCTGGTCATTCCTACCTTGGAGGACCCAGTAAATCCACATTCAGTAAACCATTCCCCATTCCCATTTGAGCCCCCATATGGCTCAATGGGAATGGGGAAGGCGCTAATAACTGGCCTGCAAATTGCAGGCCCGTTATTAGCTCCAAGGTCCCTTAACGGGTCCCGCAGGGACCCGGCTGAGACCCGCTAAGGGACCTCGGAATAGGGTGATAAGGGTTTACCGGCACCAGCATCCTTACCGGTGCCCGTAAAACACTTACCGCCCAACTTGGAATGACCCCCTCTGTCTCTCTTCCTTTCTCTCTCTCATTGTCTCTCTCTCTCTCTCTGAATCTCATTCTCTCTTTGGGCCCGATTCATGGAATTATTAGCGTGGTGCAAAGTGACTTTGCATTGCCAACAAATACCCTGATTCACAGAGTGGTGCAAAATACCCGGGGGCATCAGGGCGCAAGGTACAGGAAAAGGTTACAAGATTACTTTCGGCTTACAGGTAAATAAGTTACAAGGTTACAAGAACAGAGGGTGTTCACCGCTCCCAAATACAGAACAATTTAGGGATTGGTAATCATACTAGACATACAGACAATGACATTCATTACAAAAGGCATATATATATATGTAGATAGAGTCTATCAGTAATTTCATATTTACAGTAGAGGTACGATAACTAAGATAGTATGCAATTAATCGGTCATGAAATCCAGTCAGATCTGTAGGTGAAACTGAATATGGAATGGTGCAGGATGGGCACTAATGGGGTTAGTGGTGATTTTCCCTGAGCCAATTAATGGTATTATATCTGAGTTTAAGAAATGTTTGGTCTACCCTCAAGGTAGGAGGGAGGGAGTTCCATAGCTGCACTGCTTTGACAGGGAAGCTACCCCCACCTGCTTTAGTTAATTTGAATCTTGGTACAATTAGACAGTTAGCATTGGCAGTTCTGGTGGGACGATTGGATGTTTTTCTGGTCATTCTCTCCACAAGGTAACGAGGGGCAGCGTTGTTGAGGCCTTTGTGGATAAGCGACACAGCTTTCAGGCAGATTTTGTCGTTAATAGTCATTTGGTGTGTAGCCTTGCTACCGAGATAGAATCTCTCTGGCAATGCCCGAGGCTGTCCTCAGGGCATTATTCTGTAAGAATTGAATCTTATTTAGAATGTGTTTACTGGCACCCAGATATAAGGCATTGCAGTAATCCAGCTTGGAAAGAATGAATGCTCGGGCAAGTGTAATACAGCTATCTTTGGATAAAAAAGGCTTACCAGCTCTAATTAGCTTGCAGGTATATGCCGAGGCCATGGCATTAACCTGTTTGGCCAAGGTTAGGGTTGAGTCGAGGTAGAAACCTAGGGTTTTCACCTCTTTAGCGACTTGTATGATGTTATCATCTATGTTGAAGGATGGGTAGTTGGGACCGAGTTTGTTGAGGTTAGCTGTAGTCCCTCGGATGAGGAGCTCAGTTTTGTCATCATTCAGGCATAGTCCGTGGGCGGCCATCCATGCCTCAATGATGAGGTACATTTTCTTTACTGAGGCCATATCCTTATCATAATCCCCTGAAAGCGGTATGATGATCTGGGTGTCATCGGCATAATTAGTGTATGTGACACCCAGGTGGTCCAGATCATCGAACAGAGGCTTAGTGAATATATTGTACAATGTGGGTGAGAAACAGGATCCCTGTGGCACACCACATGTGATGGGCATGGAGTCTGCTGCCGCAGTAGGCAAAAAGACTGTCATGGTCCTATTGCTCAAGAAGGATTGAATCCTGAGGATGGCATCCTGGGCGAAATGGGCAGCTGAGTTGAGGTGGTTACATAGAACTAAGTGGTCAACCAGGTCAAAAGCAGCTGAAAGATAGAGGAGGAGTAACAGTGCTGTATTCCCCTTATTCCTGAGTTCACAATCTGTGTTTTGAGATCGATCAGCGCTGTTTCAGTACCGTGTTGAGGCTTGGATTCAGATTGGCGAGTTCCCAAGAGCTGATTAGACTCTAAATAATCTCGAATCTGGCAATAGGCCACACAGTCTAATATTTTAAGTAAAAAAGGCACTGTCGTAATAGGCCTGTAGTTCGTGGGGATGGAAGGATCAAGTGATTTTTTTTAAGGAGGGGGAGGACCTAGGACTCCTTTAAGTTATTTGGGATGGTGCCTGTTGCAAAAGAGGCATTTCATTATGAAGGATGAGAGGTCTCTCGCTGCGTCTTTGATGATTTGGGCCGGGCATTTGTCGCTGCAGCAGTTAGACGGTTTGAGGGAGAGTATGATTTTTTTAACCTCAAGGATGATGACTTTGGAGAAGCTAAAGCGTGTTGCGGGCTTGGTGCCAAGAGTAGGGGTGCTGGCAGGTGTGGCTAAATTGGGTAAATTATCTTTTTTCTTAGCAATCTTACTTTGGAGTATGGTGATTTCATTCATTAGTGTGTTCTGAATATCTGAGCACCAAAGTTTATCTTTCACGCAATTGTCGGCGAGGGGTATGGGGGGTTCCAACTCTTTTAGTATAACAAAGAGTTCCTTTGTGCTTGATTTGGCCTGAAGGATTCTATTGTAAGTTTCCTGTTTGGTCTTAATTATTTATTTTTTATATTGAGCTGATATGTTAGCCAGATTCATTTTGTTTTCCTCATTAGGTAGGTGTTTCCATGTGGCTTCACATTTTCTTTTCTCTCAATATTTTGAGGTGGGCGTGAACCAGGAGTTCAAGTGAGCTCTTGGTTTACTCTTCCTCATTTTTAATGGGGCGATCCTGTCCAAGGCTTTAGTCATCACGTTGTTGTATACGTTTACCAAGGTAGCTGGGTCAGAGGTATTCGATAGTGAGTTAAGAGTGGGTATAATCAATGGCATGAGTTTGTCCGCTGTGATGTTCTTTTTGTTCCTGGTGAGGATAGGTGGAGCTACTGGCGTGTGTGAGGCGGTAATGGTTTTCACTGCTAAGGTAAAGGAGAGGAGGGCATGGTCAGTCCGAAATTGAGGGGTTATGGAGGTAATAGAGGCAGTGCAATTAAGGTCAGCGACCCAGTCTAAGATCCTGCCTTCATTGTGTGTAGGCGATGTAACTCTTTGGGTGAAGCAAAGTTCAGTGAGCATGTTGGATATAACGGTGGCTTGCTGGTCATTGGGGTCATTGTGTCCCAGATGAAAATCTCCTAATACTAATATTTGAGACGTCGTTTTCAGGTTGTCCGATAGAATTATAGATATATCCTCCTCAAAGTTGCCAAGGGTGTCTGGCGGCCTATAGATAAGATGGATAGTGTTTGAGAGTCAGAGAGGGAGAGTTTTGCGGGAAGTACTTCACAAGATTTAAAATTGAGTGGAGGGACTAGTCTCATGGAGAGGGTGGATTTACCTCTAATAGCAATAGCTCCGCCCCTAGTGTTTGCCCTATCAACTCAAAGTATAATATATTTATAGGGGACTGCGAGCATAAGGGCAGGGCCTGCGGCTGCGTGGAGCCATGACTCTGTAATGGCCAGAAATTCATTGTCTTCAGTGCAAATTAAATCAGCTATTTCTGTAGCGTGTGCCACCAAGGATCTAGCGTTAATAAGAGCGCACCTAATGTCCGGAGCGTTGTAGGTAGTTAGGATAGTCAGTTGAATGGCTTGGCTAACTGTTGGCTGGTTAGAGTCTAACGGTTGGATGGTGCTGGTTGTTTTATACGTGAGAGGTTCCTAGGTGATGGTGAATGTAGGGTGATTTGGGGTTTGTTTATATTCTTGATGTTATATTTAACACATAGTTAAACAACAGAAAAAGGGAAATCCACATATATAAACCGATGGGGTTGTAAAATAAATCATCCTGCAATTCGAAAAGACTTGTTCTGATGCTCAAATGAGTCATCAAGGAGGGAAAAGTGTTTTTCTGAATCATTATTGTGCAAATAAAAGGGTAAAGTTCTGACAAATGAATACATTATTTACAAAGAAAACATGCAAAAGAAGGGGGGTCTGGGAAACTTTCTACCAGCACGAACACAGCCCATTGACTTGTTCTTGGGTGGATAGCCCCTGGGGGAGTCTCAACCAAGTCTTTAGCTCACTGTTCTTTTCACAGAGAAGAAATGTCCCCGCATATCAGTCTTTGTCCTGCCCAGGGGCAGCCCAGCACCGAAATGCTAGGCAATTCTCCTCTGAACAAGAGTACCACAGCAACCCCATACACATGTTTCAGCCTTGTTGGGAATCATCAGTGAGGTGAAGCTGCGCCTCTCTAAGAACAGTGAGCAAGGGGTCCACGTCTGGATCGCCCTGGTAACTTAGGGTTAAACGCAAAGTTAATTTATGCAAAAGAAGGGGGGGTCTGGGAAACTCTCTACCAGCACGAACACAGCCCATTGACTTGTTCTTGGGTGGATGGCCCCTGGGAGATTCTCAACCAAGTCTTTAGCTCACTGTTCTTTTCACAGAGAAGAAATGTCCCCGCATATCAGTCTTTGTCCTGCCCAGGGGCAGTCCAGCACCGAAGTGCTAGGCAATTCTCCTCTGAACAAGAGTACCACAGCAACCCCATACACGTGTTTCAGCCTTGTTGGGCATCATCAGTGTCATGAAGCTGCACCTCTCTAAGAACAGTGAGCAAGGGGTCCACGTCTGGATCGCCCTGGTAACTTAGGGTTAAACCCAAAGTTAATTTATGCAAAGGAAAGGGGGGTCTGGGAAACTCTCTACCAGCACGAACACAGCCCATTGACTTGTTCTTGGGTGGATGGCCCCTGGGTGAGTCTCAACCCAGTCTTTAGCTCACTGCTCTTTTCACAGAGAAGAAATTTCCCCGCATATCAGTCTTTGTCCTGCCCAGGGGCAGTCCAGCACTGAAATGCTAGGCAATTCTCCTCTGAACAAGAGTACCACAGCAACCCCATACACGTGTTTCAGCCTTGTTGGGCATCATCAGTGAGGTGAAGCTGCGCCTCTCTAAGAACAGTGAGCAAGGGGTCCACGTCTAGATCACCCTGGTAACTTAGGGTTAAACCCAAAGTTAATTTATGCAAAAGATCACTGATGATGCCCAACAAGGCTGAAACACGTGTATGGGGATACTGATGGTACTCTTGTTCAGAGGAGAATTGCCAAGCATTTCGGCGCTGGACTGCCCCTGTATCAATAATGCATGAGAGACACAACAGTAATTTCTTAACCCAAAAGAACAATCTGGACTACTGCTAAAAGAACCACTAAAACCAATAGGTCCACTCATATACTTACCCTGTGATTCAGACAGGGGTATATGGAGAGAGTGATCTTGAATCCCCAGTCTCAGAGTTCAAACGGGCTGCCTGGGCTGGCATAGACACATGCCAGGTGTGGGGACCAACAGTGGCGGAGTCCCTAGTGTGAGGGGAGATGTTTTAGTGTTTGAGCCATATGGGTATATGTAACATAAATATCTCAGGGTAGGTCGGCGTGTTAGCTGCTGCGTCTTGTATGGGATTCCTAGGGTATCTTGCTGGGTCTCTTGGGATGTTCATGTGCAGAGTTGCAGACAAACGGTAGATTCAACCACCTAGAATATCAAGGGGGGGTGCGTAATTCTAAAGTAGCACATGATTAAAGCAAGGCTTGCTTGTGCACAGTTGAGTAGGGCATAGTTGGAAGTATACTGCAAGGGGCATCTGATGTCAAGAGGTAATCATACTGTACTGGTATCTAAAGAATGCATACCTGAAGGTAGTACAGTCTCTGTATCGGAGGTGGCTCTCATTCGTTGTAGTCAGAGTCCACAGGTTCAAGGCGTTTGAATAGAGATCAGCGTGGATGAGTGCTGTGTCAAGAAGCCATAATGCAGGTGTCGTCTGGGTGTTGAAAAAGTAAAAAGCCAGGTGAAGCTGTTAAAAAATACTGAAACTGTTTAGAGTAGAAATCTGCGGTATGTATCCCATGGGGGTAGGGGTTGCTACGGGGAAAATCATAGTCTTCAGTGCAAATTAAATCAGCTATTTCTGTAGCGTGTGCCACCAAGGATCTAGCGTTGATAAGAGCGCACCTAATGGCAGGAGCGTTGTAGTTAGTCAGAAGGGTCGGTCGATTGGCTTGGCTAGCGGTTGGCTGGTTAGAGTCTAAAGGTTGGATGGGTGCTGGTTGTTTTATATGCAAGAGGTTCCTAGGTGATGGTGAACTTAGGATGACTTGGGGTTTGTGTATATTCTTGATGTTATATTTAACACATAGGCCTTCTCTCAGGGGTCTACTGTTCTTGCTCGCATTAGCTAAAGGCTCACAGAGTCTAGTTAGTCTAGAGCAGAGTCTTTGATTTCTTGTTTGCGTATTGCGTGGGAGGTCAAGTTTCGCTGGGCCACTGGTAGGATTATGCTGATCTAGTAGTACAGTTTTGGAGGGATGGGGGAGGGGGAGTTCCAGAAGGGTTTGGTATCCACTGTAGGACAGGTGTAAGGTTTGATAGTTATGCTATGCCTGAAGTTAGGTTTCAGCTGGGATAAATGGGCAAGATGGGGGGGATCCATGAGAGTTGTCCTGATGCTTCCCAGGCGAGGAGCGATATGGGTTTTTTCAAGAGCGATATAGGTTTTAATAGGTTTATAGACCAACCCAAGGCCTACACACCTAGTTAAAATCACCCACTGCACTAAGGCCTTCAACTGCGCCTTTAGGCTCCATAACGCCCAATACCCTGCTCAGAACAGGTCTATATAGCTTAATTAGCACCCTTGGTGAGGGAACCAGCCATTCAGGAGGCTTGAAACACAGGCCGAACTTCCCAATGTTAGCCCGCGTTTCAAGCCACCTAATGGCCGCCCACCATCTTCTCCGCACCCCGGACCCATTTTTAAATAATACCCCCTCCACCCTTACCTCATTGTGGCGATGGCATCCGTAGCCGCCACCGCTGATGCTTCCTTCTTCCTTTCCTCATGCGTGAGGCCGCTATTAAAAGAGAAGAGGGGCTCTGCACGGAGCGCCCGCCTTCCCTTTCCATGCTGGCCATCTTTGAACAACAGTCTTTTTGTTCCGTGAACAGGACGCAGTGAGGCAATCGATTGACGGAATGAAAATACTTTCAATAGCCCCATCCCAGCCTATGGCTTTAAGCACCCGTTCCAAGGGCTGTAACGGGTCGTTAGGACCCGGGACCCCCGTTAAAAGCCTGCGCTTTGCTCTGTCCTTTACCTTGGGTCACCGGGCCATTACCATCCATTCCAGATGTTGGAACATGTGCTTAACGCCACATTAGAACACTGGAATTTCATCTGTTCCATTACAGACCATGCAGTCCCAGAGGGCAATAATAAGGCAATAAGCCCTCAGCCAGCGGGCCATTACAGTGTAAGGTAATGACCCCGGGCCCATATTTACATAGTTACTGAAGGCCCCGGAGGCATTACCTTATGTGGTAATGGCCCGCTGGTGAGGGACTTATTGCCATTAGTACACCGGCCTGTTAGACCAGGGTAACAATGGTGGGTTTTTTCAGTTGCGACACCTGTTGTGGTTCGCAGACAAAAAAATAAAAACATTTTAAAAATGGCCACCAAGGACTGGGAAACATGGTCCGTTCTCCCTTTCTGTGGCAGCGATAGTAAACAAAGAAAATGGCCAACATGCAAGAGGAGAAGGGACTAGACCTAGTCCCTTCTCCCTTTCAATGGGGGCCATTCAATTAAATGGAAAAGAAAAAGTAAACAAAAACATGGCCACCATGGAACAGTGAGAAGGGACAAGGCGAAGTCCCTTAGTCCCTTCTCACTTTCTATGGTGGCCTGAAGAAAAAAAAAACAAGACCGGCGCAAGGGACGTGCAGCAACGCGTGCCGGCATACCGTGTGGTAAGGCTCTCAAACGCACCAATCGGTGCATTTGCCACATTTATAATAACCCACGCTGGGTACTAATCGCCAGTATAAGTCTTTTCTGACAACATTCCAATATGTTTATTTGTCTCTCTCTGTATTAAACATAATATTCTAACCTCATTTGGTGAAATATTTCAATAGCTTTATATCCCTTCTGCCTCAGGCTGTGCCAGCCGTTAATGCCCTCCGCATCGTTATAGGACCTCACCTGTGGCTCAAGCCTATAACTTGTGAGAGGGTAGATAGTGGACTATGGTAAACCATGTTTATGCCATAACGTTATGTAGTCCTGTTTTACAGAGGAGATTAGGAACACCTTTCCTTTTTCTTAATCTCCTACTTTGACCCCAGCTCACTTAACAAGCAGACGCTCTACCGAGGACAACAGCTTCAGGGAGTAGAGATAGGCAGAGTGTTTTGGGTGATCTCGGAGACAAATCAAAATGCTTTCAGAGAATAGGGAGAGGTCTGGAATTTAATTTAAACAATAATTTGTATCTGACAATGTAGGAATGTCCTTATTCTTACCACCTTATGTGGTAGCTGGTCTGCAGTATACAATCCATTTATGTAATCTGGAAATCACATCCATTGGCAATCATACTCATTTGGGATAATGTTGGTAACACATCAATATCAAAAAAGTTTTTGATGTATTACGTGCATTGGTTTTGCCATTTCCAAATCCTTAGATGTTTGCCATGTGAGGTTTGCTTGTGATGTAAAGAAATGCACATGTTTTAGGGTTAGCCCTCTCTCAATTTAACACATTATCAGGAATGTTTAAATCAATAAAGTGAGCATTTTCTAAACTCCTAACAATCCCTCAACCAGAATATGCCATTTAAAGAATGGACATGGCTTACTTAGTACTATGGAGCCGATTCACCAAGATTTGCACTAGAGCACATCAGGAAATACCCACAGCATATCAGCTTTCCTCCTGCTATTGTTTGCCTCACCAACAAAGCATTGAACTGGAGCAGATCTAAAGCTGCTTGGACCATCTTTGAAATGTGGCTCAAATTCAAATGTGATTCACAAAGATTTGCTCAAGGGAATCTCACAGATGATCCAGGAAGCTCTGACTTTGCTCAAGTTGTAGGCTTTGTGGACCAGGTATGACGTCTCAGGAGCAAATCTGAGATGTTCCGGGCATCTGTTGATTTGCTCCTGTGGAAAGGTTTGTAAATCTGACCCTTATGTGTCAACAGACAAGACCTCCCCCCATTAATTCTAGTACCCTCATAGATTTAAGTGAAACCTATCAAGTGCATACTGGGATACGGTTATGCATTTAGTGTAAAGTTACTGCTCAGAGAAACTAACTGCATAGTACTGAAATGGTGGCAAAACTACTGTCAAATTGCTCAGTTTCTAGCAGGAGTTAATTCAATTAATGAGAGATATTAAAATGTTAATTTGGACCTGAGGCAGATGGCCTGATTCTCCAGTGGATCTGCAAAAGCTTCGACGTAATTCTGACAGGAGCTGGCGGATTGGGGAAAGGAGTACTTATTTGAGGCATGGGCTTTATCCCACCACCCCGAAGAGGGAACAAAGACTTTACTTTATTGGATTTATACCGCACAACCATCTACCCGTAGGCTTAAGGGCACACATAAATCAACAGAAACCAACAAACAACAAGAAGACCATGATCCGAGAGCATAGGAAAAAAAGAGGAACCAACAGGGGAGAATTAAGCAAATAACAGTGTTTTAAATGTTTTCCTGTATGTCTCAGTGGACTTCAGAACCCTGAGATCAAGTGGCATGGCATTCCATGCTCTTGGGGCCACATTCTGAAACAATCCCTTTATAGCTTTACTTGTGATCCATTATTGGATCAGAGAAGTCTCATATTAGTTTTATCTTTGAGAAGATCCTGTAAGTAGGAGGGAATTTTACCCATGCAGCATTTGTCGGCAATAAGCAGAAGGCGATACCGTATTCCTGATTCTACTGGGAGCCAGTGCAGACTCTGTCTTGCCTCCGAGATATGGTCTCTCCTTGCAAGACCAGTGACCACTCGAACCGCACTATTTTGTATCACCTGCAAATGGTTGCAGTCCAGCTTTGTAATGCTGTACAGCAAACTGCATCAATTATCAAATTTGGCACCCACTATGGCCCTTGCAATGGTCTTGGCACTCCTTTGCATGATGAATGGGCGAAGATGGGCTAAAAGGTTGATCTAGTATGCTGAGGAAGAGACCAGACTACTGATGTGTGCCTTCAAGGTCAGGTGCTGGTCATGGAAAATGCCAAGCATCTTAATCTTCTTTTGTGCAGTAATTTTTGTGTCTCCTATAAGAAAGTTCACATAAGAGGGTCCTAATTTCCTTACCATATTAGGAGTACCGACTACCATGAGTTCAGTTTTGTCTCTATTCAGAGCAAGATCATTCTGCAACATCCATCTCTGAATGAGATTGTACACTTTATTGAGGAGGGATTCATCTTTATCATGTGAACCTGTCAGCAGAATGGCACACTGCCTGTAATCGAGACTGATTAACTTATAACACGAAAATCCACATTTACAACAATTTTCATTTCATTGTTATACTTAAATATATTTAAGGAAAAGGTCTTGTTTTGTGCTCTACGAGTCACTGAGGAAACAAAACAGCAAGAACACTCTACAATTGAATCAAAATCTATTGTTAATACAATTATTTAAAGAAAACAAAATCAAAAAACAAAATCATACATCAAGTTTGTTAAAAATGCATGTATAATTTGAAACATACATGTATGTAGACATGATCCTAAGTAGAACTAAATAAAGTTAGAATCAGTATTTCAATAAAGAAAACAAACAGGTCAAGTAATCATAACATTCGTCTAACAAGATTATCTAATTTTCATAGTGGAGCAATTCCTACTATTAAAAGTGTAGAACAGGATCTTATTTCATGTCAATCCTGGTAGGATATGGTAATTTTATTCTAGACTATGAACATGTTCAATTTATGAACATGTCCATTAATCTACCAAACTGCCAATGTGTGATGATAATAAACTAATCGAAATTACATAGTGCTGCATAAAAAATGCTGTTGGAACAGTATTCCAAGTTTAAACGGATATGCACTGGAAACACATTTCGGCTTTGCCAAAATTGGCGGCATCTAACTACAGCCTTCCTCAGGGCGAAGGACCTTCTTGTCCCATGTTGCTTAGGCAGCGATAAGTGGATTGTGTGACCTCTTTGTCGTCGGTACAGAAACGCATGTGGTATTCAAACCATGAGCCACCCCCAGAGACACCCTGAATCGCAAGAAGTTGTGGCAGTTTGGGAGTCCCTGTATGGAAGTCTTCTGTGGGAGCTTGGAGCGGAAAGGCCGAAGTCCAAGCCTTATGGTCAGAGACCCAGGGGTCTTGCGTGGTTCAAACCATGCAAAGCTTCCAGTTCAAGGCATCCCGGTTTATTTCTTTTATTCTGATGGTGAAAGGAACTCACTGCATCATGAAGGCAAGAAGGACGCGGGGGCTTATGCGTGCTCGAAAACCTGTGCAGGATTTCCGAGTAGTGTTGTATTGCCTTGGAGTGAGCCCATGGAGCTACTAGACATTTGAAGCAGATGTATCACAATCGGGCGTAGAAAACTGCTGCTGTTCGTCAGAGATAGCAGGGCATTCTGATGCGAGTTGGAGGTATCGTGTGTAATCAGCATAATTTGTAAAGGCAACACCATTCTGTTCCAATAGGGCAAAAAAGGGGACCGTAAAAATATTATATAAGCATGGAGAGATATAGGCCCCCTGGGGGACACCACATTCAAGGATAATAGGGGAAGACTCAACACTCTCAATTGTTAAGGAACAAAGAGATTCAAAGGGCCACTTCACCCAAAAAGTTAGCAATGCCCTTCAACCTGGTGAGCAAGATGGAGTGATCCACCACCAGGTCGAAGGTCGCAGACAGATCCAACAACACCAGGAGAGACGGATCGCCCCTATCTATACAGTGCAAAAGTCTGGACTTGGGCTGCAAGAAAACTGTCTCTGTACCATAGCCTTGTCTAAACCCTGACTGCTGTTTGTGGAGAATAGAGTATTTGGAGAGGTGGGCAGAGATTTGAATATAGGCCACACAGTCCAGAATTTTTAACAAAAAGGGCGTATTAATTATAGGTCTATAGTTTGAGGCTATCTTAGGACATGAACCTGTTTTTTTAAGAATGGGGGTTATCGAGGCCTTTTTTATTCCCACGGATTCTGTGCTTTCTCTGAACGAGGCGTTCACAAATTTGCAAATTGAGTCCAACAAAGTAGACGAGCAAGACCCAATGTTCATCGCAGAGCAAGGATCACCCTCACATTTGGTGGATTTCAGATGATCAATGATATCGGCTAGTTCAGGCCCAGTTATGGGGGAGAATCTAAAATGCCTTATCAAAGAGTTATCCAGATGCTCAGCTGAAGCCCTAGTTGCCTCCTGATTATCTTGAACACTGTTTTTCAGAACAATGTCTGCCTTGATTTGATCAGGTTTTCCTTGCATGGCTTCTTGAATAGATGAGCATCAGGCATCATCTTTTCTCACAGTTGCTGTATCTTGAATGCAAGGGGTTTCCTGCTCTTTTAAAATTTTAAAGAGCTTCTTCACTTCAGACTGTGAGTTCTGGATTCTGTTGTTAAAAGTATTCTATTTAGCGTCAATGACTGCTAGCTTGTACTCTTTAGCTGACATTTTATAAGCTTCCAGATGCTGAGAGGTCTGACTAGATGTCAATGTGTAAAAATGTTTAAGCTTACTGGCTTTAAGTTTCTTGAGGTCTGGGGAAAACCAGGCATTATTATATCGTGTTTGTTTACCAAGTTTCTTTTTCTAGGGTGCCAGCGCATTGGAAATGTTGGCAAACGAAGAAGAGAGAAGGTTAGACAACTCCTCGGCTGAATGCAAATTAGAAAAATCAGCAAGAGCTGGGATAAGCAGAGGTTCAATTCGCTCTAATGTCAAATGTCTTCTATTTCTGATCCATAGCTCTTGAGTAGGTAAGCCTCTCAATTTAATGGGAAATTCATTCTGAACAGTGAAATGAACAAAAACATGGTCTGACCACGGACAGACAAGGACTTGAAAATCAATAGATAGAATATTGTGTGTAACTACCCAGTCAAGACTATGGCCCTTGCAGTGGGTGCAGCGGGTGGGTTCACAGACCTTCTGTTCAAAACCCAAAAGACCATCCTCATAGCAGGAGTGGACCAAGGACACAAAGAGAACTGAACTTTCTTTTGGTTTTATTTCTTGATCCCCTTATTATTTGTTTTATTGAGAGACCTTATCGCTGGGGAGGGACCCAGCCTTCTGATACCCCCAACTACCCTAGTGAATTCCTTGCGTTGGTTGCCTTATGCTGAAGAGAAATGTTTCTTTTGGGTTGGTTTTTATTAGTTGTGTCAAAAATCCAGACACCTTGTTTTGTTTTATTTAAAACTACAGCAAACCCGTGTGGGCTGCTCTTGTCTGTGATAACTGCTGAAATACACCCAACCACCCAGGTGTCAACTTCCGTTGACATGTGACATCACCGGTGTAAGCTCATACAAGGCATGTACCTCCTGTTGCCCCTCGCATCGTTTGGGACAACCACTGCCACTTGACCCTTCCGAATGGCAAGGTGATGCCTCCCTGTCTGTTAACAGGTCATTTGCCACACCACTCATATGCCCAAACAAATTGCTTGTTGCATCTGTGTATATTCAGTGTTGTCATACATATGCCACAGAGGCGAGAATCGCTGCAGCCACTAGAAACAGCTGTCCCTATCACCTGGCAGTTTCCCCAGTGGAAGGAAGTTGCCACCTAACGGTACTTACTCAAGAATCATAAATGTGTGCATGCCTTGACCAGCATGGTGCAGTGCCTGATTGCTGTGTATCGGTTGGGTGGCCACCTTCTTGGAATAAGCATGGGAGTTTGTTGTAACCAATTTGCAAAAAGGCATGGTGCAATGTTGTACACTGCACTCTCCTCTGGCAACAAAGCTTGGCAGCACTTTGAAGTGCAAATATTGCACATTAATGCAGGAGGACAAGAAGTAATTGAGATGCACATTTCTCTACTACAAACAGGCAAAGCTGCAGGTCCCAGTAGGGCAAGACCAGAAATATTTGTCTGGATGTGAGAATGGTGGGTCCCTGTGTTCACACATGTTTTTAATGTAATCGTCTCGGTGCAGAACTGTCCAAGCTCATGGAATAAGAGTCTATAAACCCTGATTTTCGTTTTTAAAGGAAAGAGAGCAGATTCCCATTGCTATCCCCCAATATCTTTACTTGACATCTCAAGCAAGATATTGACAGGCTGTCTTGCTTCTAGGCTCCAGATCTGGGCCATGGATAATGATAAGTTACCTGACAGCCAAGCAGGCTTTAGGAAAGGTTTCTCTGCATTGAATCAATGTCTCGTTTTGCAAACTAGTGTTGAGAAATAAAAGAAGGCTAGAGGCAGAAAAGTATATGTAGCCTTCCTCGTTTAACGTAGGAATTCGACTCAATCGACAGGAATCTCTTATGGAGGAAGATAGCCCAAATCGGTGCACCCGTAGGATTAAACCAGATGATTCTTCTGATCTATGAGGATACCTCAATAGCAATCCGCTGTGAGGGTGCAAATAAATACTCAGACGATTTTAGCACAAATAGAGGAGTCAGGCAGGGGTGATTTAACCCACACAACTCTACTGTTAAAATCATTCCCACAAAGTTAAACAGGGTTCAGTATAGCGCTTTGTTATATGCCAATGGTACTGCTCTGATAGATCTCACCCTAGGGAGGATCCAGCAAAGCTTTCTATATGCAGACACCTTCTTCAGGGACCACAATTTATCTTTACATTTATCTAAAACAAAGATTGTGGTTTTTGGGAAAGGTATACCTCGGGGCACATTGTGTATTAATCAAGAATAAATAGAGGTGGTTGCACCTGGGGCAGTATTTTTGATGGAAGGAACGTGGAATGGTGGGGATTTCTAGTTTAGGATGTCAGACACGTTCTCGTTTTGCTCAGTTTTTTTATGAAAGCACACTGTGACTCATCAATTAACCCCAATATAAAGAATGCCCTGAAAGAAGTGGCTAGTTTTCCCCATGCAAGGTAAATTCCAATGCTTTCCAAAGGGGATTGCTCTAATGGAAAAAAGCGGGCTGAGCAAATTAGAGCCTCTAAGAACATTGTCAAAAGGGCAACGGAAAAAAGGCAGATTATAAAGTGCGCTGAAAAATAAGAGTGGGAAATCCCCCAGAAGCGCATGTCAAGGCACCCGTCTTTGAAAATGTATAGGTAGTTATGTGTCGAGATGACCCCCGAGAATTCATTACAAAGTTTAAATCCCACGAGTGTAGGAGAATCATATTAATGATCAGGCTAAGTGCCTTGCCGGTGCACCCCAGACCTCCACGGTTGGCAATGCAGAGGAAATGCCCATGTGGGATGGGAAGGGATGGAAAGCTTACACATTTTGTATTTATATGTACAATTAACAGCATGCCAATGAAGAGATGGCAAAGGCCATACTTCTTAAAGAATAGTATTAGAAGCTGTGCATAGGCTATGTTTTCAATGATGCACTCAGCTGATGACGATTTTATGTTTGACAATTTATCATTTGTCAAAGAATCCTGGGGTGGGCGTATGTGACCTCCCTGAAATGATGGATATCGATCAAGCATTGTTATGGTTCTTGGCCCATATTTTATTATATTTTATTGTGTATTTGTTTTAATGTATTGTGATTTTATTGGCAGTTACGCCTTAATTCCACTATATTCTATTGTGTTTATTTAATCTACCGCGGTTCTATATTTCTGTTTTCAATGGTGTGTACCAAATAAACTTTGACTGAATCGATTGTGTGTGTACACACACTGTGTAATAACAGGGAGACTTGGAAAGGGGAAATTACTTTGTATAGAAATGAAGCGATCACTTACCTGGCCTGCACTACACTCCCTGTGTGCCGGAGGCGGGATGTGTCTGCAAAGGTGGGTTTGGAAGGAGAGGGGGGTGGGTAGTGGGAGAGGGGGGTGGGTAGTGGGAGATGGGGGTTGGGTAGTGGGAGAGGGGTGTGGGGAGTGGGAGAGAGGGGTGTGGAGTGGGAGAGGGGGGTGGGTAGTGGAAGAGGGGGGTGGGTTTGGAGGGAGAGGGGGTGGGTAGTGGGAGAGGAGGGAGGGGAGTGGGAGAGGGAGGTGGGGAGTGGGAGAGGGGGGTGGGTAGTGGGAGATGGGGGTTGGGTAGTGGGAGAGGGGTGTGGAGTGGGAGAGGGGGGTGGGTAGTGGAAGAGGGGGGTGGGTTTGGAGGGAGAGGGGGTGGGGAGTGGGAGAGGGGGTGGGGAGTGGGAGAGGGGGGTGGGGAGTGGGAGAGGGCAATGTGGCCCATGATCTTTCGGCAACCTGCCTGTGGAAACAGATGGGAGACAAGAACGTTGTTACATTAATGACACGTGCAAACACTGAATGCGTTTTGCTAAATGCGAAACTGTGATCTGCCCAAACACTCCAAGAACAGGGCAAGCGATGTCCAGCCACTGGCATATATCATGCACAATGTCTCCACATGCTGGCACTGCTTGGCAGCATGCAGTTGAACTAGATGGTAGCAGCATAATCAGACATACAGACAGAGCAGTGAGGCAGACGTATCTGGGGCCACGCGGGACGGTCTATAGCTTGAGATGCCGGCCTAGATATGGCATGTCTTCACAACACCCAGCTGCATGCGTTTCATGATTTCTGCAGCGCCACAATGGGATGACCACCTGCCCAGGTGGGTCCTGGAATCTGAAAACACAAAAGGTGATGCTGACGTGCAGCATTTCCATGGCAACACTAGCCACAGCAATGTGCCCCAAAGGCCTACGCCACTGTACATCAAAGAATACAAATAATCTTTAAACAACTGGAATACATTTGTTTTGAATTCAACAATCAGACCCACAAGTGTTTTTTTTTATGAACAACAGAGTTGTGAACGCACAAGAGGTTCCAAACTAGTACAGACATTATGTTAATTTATTTCTACAGCCACAAGTGCAGAACCAGTGGAAACAAAATATACAAACCACATAAGGAATCGCCCAGGAGACAAAAAGCCAACAGTGACTATTACCCAATAAAACCTGTTTGTCTGATTGGCCACTGATGTGGGAGGGTGTGATAGGGCCGAAGTGGAGAACTTAGTTATGGCTCGATTACTGTTGATGTGCTAACGGCTAGGCTGTGGGGGCTGACTGTGAGGTAATCGTGTGTGTCGTGTAAGGTGGTGGGAGAGCTTAATGGGTAGATGTGTAGTTTGGGGGTAAGGGGAGTAGGCTTTACAAGATAAAACAACCTGAAACCCTGCACTTCTACAACTGGTCTCTTGACAACAGGTTCCCTTTCCCTATCTCACATAGCCACACTTCAATCTCTCTCGCTCACCCTACCACACTCTGAGGGCCTCATTACACGGATGGCGGAGAACCATGGCGCTATTAGCGCCATGGTTCATGCCGGTAAAATACCGGCACCGCCTTGGCGGAAAGGGGAATTACCGCCCCATTCCAAGGTTGGCGGGGCGGTAATTCCCCCTTCCACCATTGCCCTTCCCCATTCCCATTTTTGCCCCATAGGGCTATATGGGAATGGGGAAGGCGCTAATTATGGTACCGCAAATTGCGGTACCCTAATTAGCTCCCTGGGTCCCTTTGCGGGTTGGTTTTTAACGCCTGCAAAAAGCAGGCGTTAAATCCCCCAACCCCCAAAGGGACCTCGTAGTAAGGCGGTAAGGATCTACCGGTACCGGTATTTTACCGGTACCGGTAAATCCTTACCGCCATCTGTGTAATAAGGCCCTCTCTCTCTCTCTTTAGCTCTCTCTTTCTCTATCCCTCTCTTTCCTTCTTTCTCTCTCTCTCTGTTTCTCTCTCTCTCTCTCACTCTCGCGACACTCTCTCTTTGTCTCTCAAACAGAAACATTGTGCCCCATTTACAAGAAAACAAGGATCTGTGAATTGGAAGATTAGGGAGAGGCGCAGTCACACATTTTGATGCCTGGCGATATAGCTGTGCAGTCTGCAACCTGTTGATCCCATTGGCCCATTTAAAAATGTTCTTCTTTACCCCCTTCCCTCTCCCACACCCTCACCACTATCTCTGGACTTTATTCATTTTCTTTCCTTGCCAGAAAAAGAAACATGGGGGCAAGTGATCACTCATTTATTATTGTGAAACCTAAATGCCTTTTTCTTTGTGTTCCCGGAAAGGTGGTTTTCAGAGGAAGAACTCTGCCGGAAGCTCTTGTTCAGGATAAAGAAGCCTACAGAGTGCAGTACCTTGAGTGTAAAGGAGTGACAGATGCGTCCCTCATGTGCGATTAAGTTAAGATATAGCTCATTGAAAAGATGGGTCCTTTACTGAAGACACTGTGAAGTAATGCAGGGGTGAGTAACTTCTTTAATTAGATTCAGGGAGACAGGATTACAGCTATCAGGCAAGTTCACAAATACTATGGCAGTATAGCTCAGTGGCAATGCGCTCTTCTTGGAAGCAAGACGTTGCAGAGCAGCACAGGTTCGAATCCTGGGTCCGCACTTAGAAACCTCTTCGGTTTTAAGCGCCTCTCCCTCTCAACTGACATTCAGGGAACACTCAAACACTGACTCCCATTCTAGAAGCAGGCATTCCAAGCACACTAGCTCACAGGACAAGGAGGAGTCAAGACACAATGCACCTCCCTCCTTCTAACAGAATAAGAGGAATGGAAGGGAACGGAATGGAGCAACATAAAAGGACCGTCGTAAAATTCGACCAAAAGCCTTCAAAAATCACTCCATTCCATACTGTGAACATGGAGCCACACTCCCGCTCAACCACATTCCCTTACCGTCCTCCACAAGAAATGAACAAGACAACATCACGGCAACCCAACTCACAGTCCTCGCTTTGGAGAGTCCAAAAGCAGGACTCTCCAACCAGGGGACCAGCCCCAACCCCTGAAAACAACTGGATTCCACATTAAAACTCACTCACCCATCCCTCTTCATACTGCTAACCCAACACTTATGCACCTAAAGCGCACCTAGTGTCTGACACCACTGGAACGCCCCAGCTAAACTGAAAGGGGAGTAAAATGAAAAAACGCACAGCTGAGTCTCCAGAGCCTCTTGGAGTGACCAGTGGCTTTTCTCTTTCCTTTGCTGGAGGCGGACCTATTCCCTCAAATACCCAGACTCACAGCGGAGCGGCCGCAGAGTCTCTTGGAGTCTCGTGGAGACCTGGGGAGCCATGGGACCAGAAAATATACAACTGCCTAACAAACTTAGTGTGAGGCGGTCCAGGGGCAAATCATCTGACTCGCATGCTGACCCCCTTGCTGGCCCACACCCTCTCACCAGACTGCAACTATGCAAGGGAGCCATTTGCCTGGAGGAAAAAAGCTCCAGCACAAACAAACGGACATCAAGCAGCAAGTGAGTAACCAAGTGATATCTAATGTGACTACCTTTGCTACTAGCAGAGTGCTGAGTGCACACTTACCGTCACAGTTACAGTTACAAGCCCATGGAGAACAGGAGCATAGAAATATACAAGACTGCTCCTATCACCATGTGGAAAGACTTAATAACTGTGAACAGATTGACAGCGAAATTGTAGACCTTGTAGACCCTGTTGAAATTGTAGAACCTGTGGAATCACCTGGTGATCTAGACTCAATACATGAAATACAGCACCCTGCTATGACTGCTGAGAAGACCAGTGTAAACACTAGTTCACGCTGTATGCCGCTACATGAGGAAGTGAAACGCACAATAGAATGTAGGGTAAAGCAGAATCCTACCGGCTGCGTGAGTGCTGGCTGTGGGCCGTGTGCGATGCCCCGGCTGCTGGGTTGGCGTGCGATGCGGGTATGCCTCAGAACTGCGGCGCGTCTGCCTGCATCCTCCCCGGCTGACTCAGTGGCCTCCTCAGCCTGGCCGCGTGGGTCCGCGAGTCTGCCTGCGCCCGCCTCGGTGCTCTGTTCGTTCTTGCCCGCGGCTGCCTCTGGTTCGGGGGCCCTCTCGCGGGCGCCCCTGGCCCAGTTGATCGTGGGCATCGGCGGAAGGGGGGCCGGAGTGGTAGGCGCCTATGGGGGTGTCCCGCGGGTTTGCGCTGTGGGGGCGGGTGTGCCTGAGGGGGTTGGAGCCTGGGTCTGAAGCCAGAAATGAAAAGAGGACTGAGCCCAGAGTGGAGACCAGAGACAAAAGAAGGACTATGGGACCACTGGACACGCTACCCAACGAGAAACAGCATGTCAATACAGAAAGACATGAAACAGGTTTTGACGACCGTGTTGCAGATGTCTTCTTCTCCACTAACTTAGATTCAGATCCCTCTTTTGGATCCTTTCCCGTTGTGTCAGACAATACCTTTCCCCTCAATGTCCAAATACAAAATGAGGACTTGTCAGAAAGAAGACAATCTCTGGATATAGTACATAAATTATTAATGGATTTGACCAACATCAATCAGGAGCGCAAGGATAAAAACCAAACCCTTCCCCTGCTGAATACAAATGAGATAAACAAAAAGCACAAATACACATATAATTATGCGTGAAGGTAATGAATCCAATTCAAGTTCACAACTGGATGACAAAAATATGGAACAAAATATGGGTAATGAGGATGAGAGCAACAGACAGCGAACTTCACTGACAAACACCAAACTCATATGGCCGAGTGTAACTCTGAAACAGAGAAGAATAATGGATAGTGAGCCTCCGTAAGATACTTTACTCACAAAAAAGGTTGAGACAAGCTCAAACAGATATGCATTTGTCAGAAAAGACTAAAACATTAAAACGTATAAACATCAACGAAACTGACAAGCACCAAGCTGTCTAACACTGAAGCTGTAAAGGTCCCATCCGAAACCTCATCAGACGAAACCAGTACAGAGTCCTCAATATTGGCTCGAGACTACCCGAAGATCAGAAGAACTTGCTGAAAAACCAAACAAAGAATACATGGCGCTAATAGGGTCAACTCTGATCAATTGGACAATACAATTAAAAAATGCATTCAAGAGCTACAACCTGCCCTGACTTCAGAAATGTCAATGTCCATCTCGCCATTTTTGAAAATGTAATAGCATCTAAATGAGACAATAAAGGATCAAACCACTCTGATCACTTTGATGAATTCTAAGCTAATTAACATAGGATATGAAAACACCCACACCAAACAGTGCTTTAAAGATCTCACCAATAAAATCGACGGCATGGTAGTAACACTAACTACACAAAAACGTAACAATAGTGAAGATAAAAAACTATTGGCCGAAATTGCGAAAGAAACGCTTTCCTTGCTAAAACAGAAAAGAACTATCGAAGGCAACAAGTACTCACAAATAAAGACATGTGTAAACAGCGACTTGGGTATCGATGCTTCTGCCCCACAAAAAGATGTAACAAAGGAACAAATTCATGTGGAACCGATCACTGTAGTGACAATGGGCCTCATTACACGGACGGACGATGGTTCCACCAAGGCACCGCCTTGGTGGATAGGGGAATTACCGCCCTATTCCAAGGTTGGTGGGGCGGTAATTCCCCCTTCCCCCATTGCCCTTCCCCATTCCCATTTTTGCCCCATAGGGCATAATGGGAATGGGGAAGGTGCTAATTACGGCACCGCAAATTGCGGTACCGTAATTAGCTCCCTGGTCCCTTTGCGGGTTGGTTTTTAACGCCTGCAAAAAGCAGGCGTTAAATTCTCCAACCCGCAAAGGGACCTCATAGTAAGGTGGTAAGGTTTTACCGGTACCGATAATATACCGGTACCGGTAAACCCTTACCGCCGTCCGTGTAATGAGGCCCAATGTCTAATCAAACAAATGCTCTGGAACCTAAAGTGATTGATCTAACAACACAAGAATCTCTAAGTGCGGCAAGAAGAGAACCAGAGCCAGAGAACACATAGGCCACTATTGAAATGTGTCAGCAATCTGTAAGCCGGACTCAGGATCCAAGCCCTACTCTTTCCTTTAAGGAAGTACTTGCCCTATCTAATAGAGCAGAAAATTGAGCCAACTCGGACTGCCAAAGACCTTCTACATCCTCAAAAGACAAACCTGAAATAGAAGATGAGAACGTAATAAACTCAGTGCAATTAAACAACCCCCAGGAACAAAGCGTGCAAAGATAGCACAAGTCAAAATGAAAAAAATCAAAACATGAAAAAACATAAGAGTACCAATAGCTCAAGAAAGTTTTTATGCAATCTTAAAACAGCGAGTTTTACAATAAACCAATTTGATGAAAAAATTCCAGAGAAGGAAAAGAATACCCACATTGGAGCAAAAGAAAACACAAAACAACACGAAAGCTGCAAAGAGCTATCCTCTGATATGGAAAATTCAACTGATTTAATGGAGCTATCCATATATGAGGATATAGACGAAAGCGAAGAAAAAAATATAGATAACACCGCTTTGACCGATCAGTCTCATTCGCAAGACAAACTCTCTCTTGTAAACCTGCAGGAAGCCAATGTAAAAACAAAAGAAACAGCAGGTGTCACGATCACACCAGAAAGTCATGATAAAACAGAGGTCCGAGTATGTGTGCTGATTCCATCATTGAATACTCAAAAACGTGTAAAGGAAATTTAATCCAGTCCTGTGTTTCGAACAATGGATGAAAAACTGAAATATTTGGCCTTCAAAGAGGCTTCCAATAGTGATCAGTCCGATGAAGTTAGAAGAACAATAAGCACAAACATGCACAGGAAATCTTCGACTCAATTCGGAGTTGCTGCTGCTAGTCCACTCTCTACCAAGACCAATTCCAATGCACCGGTGTGGATCCCTGCCAAACAAAGAATGCAAAACGATCACATGTACAAAAAAAATTGTCGGCAGAATGTCCAACAGGAAGTGGAAAGAAAACCGCAATTCAAATACTGCCTTGGTTTAGAGCATACGTTCTCAGGTAAAGATGGACTGACGTTAAACCGTAAAAACGTCCTACAACTCTTCCATTATATTCCTGCGTTAAGGACTATTGAATCGGGAGACATTAAATGTGTATAGTTCTTTAAAGAACCTGAAGACGATAAAGTAAAACTCCATCTTGACTCCAGGATTGTGTGTGACATCCTTCTTGACGCAACGGCAGTTCTACTCTCGCTAGGATTTGATATCTTTGAAGTGAACAAGGAGGACGATTGAGTCAACAACAGAGCTAAAAACTCAAACATAAATACTCTGCTTCAGATAAGGGAAAAACAGAGATCAAATCATGAAGTTAACAACAAAGAGAAGAAGTTAAAAACCCGTAGCATAATTGATAACTCAAAGTTAAGTGAAATTGCAAATAACGAACAAGTAGAAATGCACTTAGAAAAAGAACAAATCCAAATTATATTTTTATGTAATAACAATAACAAAAGTAATGACACTAATTCAAGATCTCCACTGCAAGGGTTTGATGGTGATCTAAAAATTGGAATTGGATACCCGCTGCCCTGACAAAACACAATGGAAAAAATTAACACCATGCCGCTCCGTCTAAATTTACTATCACATGTGGATCCTGGAATACGCGAGGATATAAACATCTCCTCCAACAGGAATGGATGAAAGGATTAGATATTATATGCCTCCAGGAAACATGGCTGACTGATCCTCCCATTTCTGATGCTTACGACATCTGCTTCAATCCAGCCATTAAAAACGAGAAAGGAAGGCCGATGGCTGGACTAATCATGTTGATCAAGAAGGGTCTAGGATTCAAGATAACTGAATCCATAAACGTAAATGCCTATATACAAGTGATCCACATGTCTAAACAAGATGAATATCGAAGGACACTAGATTTAATATACATTATTAATATCTACTAGCAACATAAAATAATGAAACCAACATGCTTTATAGACATGATAACACAATTGCTTGATGAAATCTATGAACAAGCTGATTCACCCAACGTTATACTCTGTGGTGACCTAAACATTAGGTGCATTGAAGAAAATACATCAGCTTACAAGAACAACTCAATCATAGCTAAGCAATGGTGTATGGAGATGGAAGGACGTAAGATGAATATGTTAAACAGAAATACGCCAGGGGAGATACCAACTAAAACAACCTGGAGAAGAGAGAAACAGGAATCTATTCTAGATTACTTCTTTGTCTCCGAGAACCTGCACTGGTGAATAAAGACCTTGCAAGTCCATGAGAAAATAGAAAGTGATCATAATTTGTTGGAAATAAGTCTGGCTAATCTAAGCTGGAAACCTTAATCCTATTGGAAACATGATGTTGTTACGGATTCTACAAGATTACGTCTGAAACTTGAGTTAAATCCATTACAGTGACATATAAGCAAGAAAAGGATGTGCTTGAATATGATCATATTATCACCTAATTTAAGGAAAAAAATCAAGGCCTTAAAAGAATAAGCTTTTTACCAAAACACACATTCGACTTAGAAATTCTGAAACAAAAACGCAAAATAAGAATTTGAATACGAGCTATTCAGAAAACAAAAATGCCTGAAACACAAAGTAAAAAAAACACATTATTCAAACGTATTAAATTTGGTTAATGTCCCACAAATCGATTATGAAACAACGCGATGCTGAAATTATGCTATCAAAGATCGCCAAAACAAACACCCGAGACTTCTGGAGTGTCATTAACCAACACGGGACTGTACAACAAGCCATTTTGACAAATGCAGTAAAAGAAAAAGACTGGATTGCTCACTATACCAACGTATAAAGTAAAAAAGAAAATGAAAAAGAGCCAAAATTTTCAGTCGCAACATCGTGGGATCTTAACTTCAATCATGATGAGATCTTAACAATCATCAAAAATCTAAATCCCTCAAGAGCACCGGGACCCGATGGGTTGAGTAATTACATCTTAAAACAGAATCCAGACAAATGGGCCAGTTTCTGCCAGGTACTCTTCAATAAGATCGCGACATCATGCTGTACCCCGAAGTCTTGGAAAAGTGCTATTGTAGTCCCTATCTTCAAAAAGGGAGATAGAACTAATCCGAAGGACTACCGTCCAATTGCACTTTTAGACGTATTGGGAAAGGTTTATGCAACAATGTTAACATGCAAATTAAATGATTGGATCCACACTGTAAATCAAATGGATCCAAGACGGACGGGATTTGTGAAAGAAGTTGGATGTGCCTTGAACCTTCTAATTGTAAATATCTTAAAAATGTAAACTATAAGATCGGGCAAAAAAAAATATATTGCAGTCATCGACTTTGCACACGCCTTTGATAGCATTGCGCGTGAAAGGGTATGGACTAAGTTACACTCCTGGAACTGTCCCATAAGCCTGCTATTAGCAATACGAGAGCTCCACATTGAAACTAACATACAGAATAGAGTTGATAGAACTGGTAAACTATCGGATGCCATACCTACCCATTGTGGAGTGAAGCAGGGATGTGCACTGGCATCTAAAATCTTCAATCTATTCCTTTCTGATATAGATGTTACTCTTGATCAAGTTCAGTCGTATCCACCAAAAATAAATGGTCATCACGTTAGCCGTCTTCTCTATGCGGACGATCTAATCTTATTCGATCTTGCTCCTATAGCCCTTCAAAGAAAACTAAATGCTCTAGAGCTACATGTTCAGACCAACGGACTTACCATCAATACAAACAAAACTGAAATCCTTGTGTTAGAAAATCTTAGAGGAAAAAAATAAAGGCCGAGTAAGCAAATTCTGTTGGTCCCTGGAAAAGACGTTTCTTCAGAAGATACCGTCCACAAGATATTTAGGAATGATCATCAATTCAAGCATTAATGATGCTCCCTGGGTTGCCAGCGTAAAATCTAAATGTCAACAACTGACAAATCAAGCATGTATTATCCACAAAACGTATGGGCAATACTCACTCCTTCCGGCTTTGGCGTTTTACAAACAAAAAGCAGTTCCAGCACTCATATATGGAGCGGAATGTGCCCTAGGCACCCCTTATCAGCTGTGGAATACTCTTGAAAACATCTTTTGGACTAAAGTACTACATCTACCACAAGGGACTCCGACGGCGTGTATCAGATATGAACTTGGCCTAATATCAATTCACGGCAGAATCTGTTGGGACACGCTAAATCTTTATTCCAACATGACTAATATAAATACCCCCATCCAATTCGAGATCCTACAGAACATTGAAAACATCAAGAAACAAAATGTGCTAACATCTTGGGTAGAGAATTGCAAGATGATCCTGAAGAATCTCGACACTGACATTGAAACCCTCCATACCAACCCAAATTTGGTGAAAAAACGCCTATGGAGATTTGACTGGATAGCAACAGAAGATAAAAGGAGAACTCATAAATTGATGGAAAATGTACCTTATGAAAAACGAACCTATAATGAAATTCCAAATGATCTGAGACTATTTCCTGAGTCCCGTCGGCGAGATTTGTACTTTAAATTCAAACTGAACCTACATAAAACACAAGAGCGAAAAAGTTTATGGCAGAAAAACAAAAACTTGACAAAGATCTGGAGATTCTGCGGACTATGTGAGGAGACTTTAAAACACCTTACTTTGTTATGCACAGCCCTTAGAAAGGAAAGAACAAGTTGTCTTGGAGACTTGATTACAAAAAGACCCTTTTTAAATGCTGAGGATTGGTGGCAAATTTTGTTTGATGAGACAGAAAGAAAACTAACTCTTGCCCTCACCTTCTTTATAGACATTCTGGAAGTGAAACTAAATAATTTTGAAAAGGAACTTCTCCAAGTAAAGGGGCTGGAAACAAATGAGTAAAAATGTAAAATAATTTGCTGAATGGAAACGTAATGCTACGTGATTAAACTGTGAGGATGTAATTATATTTTAAAGGTTTGTAATAAGCTATAAACATTTTTTTAAAAAAAACGCACAGCATACTATAAGGTGTCTAGTTCCAAACCAATGCGCCTACACCATCTCAAGAAGCGTGGCAACCGTCGCCCAACACCTTTAGGTGAACCTCTGGAAAGATATATGCTAAACCAAAAGTGTAAGGGTGTCCAACACCCAAAGTGGAACGTAGCCAGGTCAAGCTCACTGCAGCGGACAACACGCTACCAGACACTCACAGTAACGCAGTGGCCGCCTGGAGCATACTGGCGGTGTTCTAGGCCCCAAGTTACACTCACGTAACAAGACAAACAACATGAAACCACACCATCACAATATGCAATAAATGCGCACACAAACGAATATGGAAAATTAAGAGTTCCCTACTCTAAACAAAACCAAGTCCTGGGCTAACGAAGTCCGCAATATTTGGATGGTCCTGTGGAGGGAAACGTTAAACATAACACATAAAGACTTGCAGAGAAGCAAGCACTGATAACCCAAACCAATAATTTTACTGCTCCTCTCCAAACTCCAACTGTGCCCCACAATCACACATGCACACCAGATTAGCAACGCTGCCAACAGATTAAAACGATTACATTCCCCTGCAAGGATGTACAGGAGAGCGTCCATTTCCTTCCTAACACACCAACTTCAAAAGGCAAAATGGACTCACTGCATCACGTGAGCTTGAAATGCAAAAACAACAGCTTTGACCCCTGCACTCAAAACAAGGAAATAAAGATGTCACCATCAATCCAAAATGACAGTTCACAGTGCACAGTGTCGACAGCTTAGGTTCTCCTCACACAAGACGATTCATTCTAGGAACCAGTACCTCGTGTGTTCCATCCCTCACACACCACAAGCATTTCTTTCTTTCTTTTGGACATCATGCTATGATCCCGGTAGCTCATCAGCTCATAATGACTTTGCCTGCTGCCCATCATCGCCGGTCACCTCAAAGGTACGAGTTTCCCCTCCATGTCAGGATCCAGCTGTGCCAACGACCATTGCACTAGATCTTACAGGGAACACAGGAGCCTCCTGCGGGCGACACGGCACGCTGCACCATAGGTCCTCCAACAGACTTGGCACGTCGAGTGTAGACGTTCTAAGATGTCACCATTTGGCAAAGGACACCGAGCTGCACAGGTCTGTAAGGCCAACAGACCTCCCAGCTACAAACACAGATTGCACCACTGTTTGTGATCACACGAGCTACCTGGAGCAGCCTCGCTCACTGCAATGACACCTCGGAAGGTTCGAGTCGCATCTTTTACACTGGGAACCAGAGGTGGAGGGCCCAGGCACATAAACCGGGCAGTGGAAATGTTAGGAGGAGGTGCCTCCTCCATTGCAAAGGGAATGGGGGCCAACCAAATGGCATATTTCCTTGGCACCAATGGTCGCCAAGCCCCGGAGGAAGGGGCATAGCAGGTAACACTTACCTGACATGGGCACACATGTCCCCATAACAAAAGAGACGACCAAAGGACGGTCGCCAACTGGACTGGTTGAGGCCGCTGGTTTCACAATTAGCACATGAGGTGTCTTTCTGCCCTTAGTCTAATTGTTGCCCATAAAAGCAAAGGCAAAAGTACCCTCAGCATACTTCTCTCCCAACACAGCTAAGCAGCAGAAGGAACCTCACACTAATTGAAGAAAAACCCACCCCACCCTCCCAAAATGGCCACGGAAAGGCTCTAAATGCCTGGACAATATCACATGAAAATGCACTAATTTACAAATGGTTTACAGAGCTCAACGCTGTCACAACAGTCGTACGCTTTAGGACCGGCGGCATGGGTCAGCCTCGATTTGGCCATACGATGGAGCAGGGCCTCGCTCACCCGATCCCATGTTTCCCAAAAGCATTTCTCACGTTTTATTGTTATTTGTTTTTTTATTATGATTATTTTGTTTCGTTCAATAACTCTTACTGCCTGTTTTCCCACCTTATCTTGTTTCTGGGGTTGTCATTACATGTGCATGCTATGTGTGGTTTAGGGGTGCTCGTTTACTACATACACCTACCTGCTCTTTAACAGTTCCCTGCACTATGCCACTTCCAGGCTTATTACTTTTTTTTTCTCGCTCAAAAGTTCCATGGCTCCATGCAGCCCTCACAACGCCCGGCTTCCGCCACTGCCATTCAGTGATGCCTTTATAAAGGTCTGAGTTCAGGTAATATGACTTTGACATCTTTGTAGTTATAAGTGACTCTTTTAGTAAGTCCCAGCATGTTACATCCAGTTCCTTGAGTCATATATACAAGATGGTAACTTCCAGGTTACAATGGCAAGCACTGGCATCCTCTCTCTCTCTCTCTCTGGGCTCACATCTCAACTGACTCTCTCAGAACCCCAGTCATAGAACACAACATTCCACCTGGTAACCCTCTGTGTCAGTCAAGCCCACATTCCAATGATTCCACCAGGATGCAGGAAGAAGACAAATCACTACACCTTTCCTCCTGAAGGTACATTAGTGTGCCCGCAGCAGTCGCTGCCCACCACACAGCCAACTTCCGTCCCAGGACTGATCACTTGTCCTCTACCAACACGGTTCCTGAGGCCCCGGTGAAACCTCCTTCAGCACACTTGGCACTTCAGCCACCTTGCTGTTACTGCTCTTCTGCCCACTGAAGAAGTGATCACCTGCCTGGCAGTCGTTTCCCTTAACCTGGCGAGAGAGCCCCTTGGAGACCCGGCTTCAGTTAACTCTTTGTCTGCCCCTTGCAGAACCACTATTACTTCCTGCTCATGTCACCTTAACTGCCGCTGGAGAAAGGGTCTTCTCATTGGGGTGTGGGGGAGGAGGTGGTTGATGTCTCGCACACAGGTGTTTCAGTCGTTTCTTTTGATTTTTCTCTTACTGTTTCTTCTTTGTCCCCTTTGGACAGTCGCCATTGTGTCCTTTTGAACTCATTGCCAATGAAAAGATGGGTCCTTTACTGAAGACACCATGAAGCCATGCTGGGGTGAGTAACTTCTTTACTTAGATTCAGGTAGACAGGATTAAAGCTATCACGCAAGTTCACAAATGAGAGACATACAAGAAGACATCAACGGGCACCCTCTCATCCAGGTAGCTCCTTCTCAACTGACATTCAGGGAACACTCAAACACAAACACTGACTCACCATTCCAGAAGGAGGCAGTCCACAGGCATTCCCAGCACACAAGCTCACAGCACAGGGACAAGGGCGGAGTCAAGACACAACACTCACAAATCGAATCACGTCTCAGTGACGATGACTCATTGCTGTCCATCCCACTACTGGGCTTTTGAAGGAACAGGTATACTTCGCACTACATCAACAACACACTTGTCCAGGGCACATGTTTTTTGTAATATTAGAATGTCACTGATTTATTTTCCAAACTATCTCTCCCCAATGATTTTTCAGACTGCCACATCCAATGAGATAATTGGAGCAGTTTAACTTTTTGAGGACACTTCTTTCACTGTCCAAAAGGGAACATGGACCATTTTATCCTACCATTCTACTTGTCCCCACTCAATATTCAATCCTCCTCAGATGGTGGCCAACTCCTTGGTCATCGTTTCCACGCGCAGAATCTTGTCTCGCCCGAATGTTGAATACACATTCAGTAAATGATTTAGATACTACGTACAGTCATAATGGTTTCCACAATGCCCTATATCATTCTATACATAACCCTGTAAGCATCCTGGCCCTTCCTAGTATCAACACTCAATAGAAAATTCAATGCCTGTTTTAAGATAACGACTGATGCATTTCAGTAGGTTACGTCATACTGGATTTCTATATAGGAAGGCTTTCAATATGTACTTTTCTAAGGTGACACCTCTGTGCCACAAGTCTGCATGATCTGCACTGGCCATCTCGCATTCAGGAAATGAGGGCACATGCCGAGCCAGCTTTAGTCCAGGCATCCTGTGAAGAACATATCTAGGGAGGCATGTAAAAGCATGGTCCCTGTCCAATTGTAATTACCGAAAGCATCCTGGATACTCTGCATTTAACAAAGATTGTTGAAGGATGATGCTGGTTCATCAGGAAGGACATTTGGTCGAATTCCACATTATGATAATTGGGATAATGGCCCAAAGCATGCAAGCGCTGTGGCAATTATACGGCCTCAAGGCATGCAATGATCTTTGCAGGCCTCCCATTCGGGTGCACTACTGGCAAGACGATGTGCCTCCTACAGAGTTTCTGCTACATAAGGATATTCCAGCAGAGAGTCAACACATGAGTAAGCAAACAAACCTATTCATTTGATATATTTGGCACAGTTACTCAGCTGCTGTGCAACAAGCATAAGCACCCTGGAGGGGGGAGGGGTGAAGCCAGCCAATTAGGTGGCTAGGAACAAAGGCTGAAACCAGCAATCTAAGCCCACGTTCCAAGCCGCCAGAAGGCCACCTCCCCTGCTCACCATCTTCCCTCACCCCAATCCCTTTTTAAAATATCCCCCCTGCCCACGTATCTCATTGTGGCGGCGGCAGCACTCGCACCCACCGCTGCTGCTTCCTTCGAGCTTTTTGCCTGCGTGTGGCTGCTACGGAAAGGGAAACGCAGAGCTCTGTACGGAGTCCCGCCTTCCCTTTCAATGACGGCCATCTTTGAACATCTTTTCGTTCCGTGAAGTGGACACAGAAGAAAATACTTTCAAGTAGCCCTGTCCCACCCCATGGGACTGATGCTAATGGCGTTAAGCACCCGTTCAAGGGCTGGAATGAATGGTAACGGCCGGGGACCTCAGTAAACGTTTAACTTGGGCTGCCGGGTCTCTGCCCACCGTTCTAGTGCTTGGAACAGGTGCTTAACGCCAGAGTTACACGCATTGAAGAAAAAAAAAATCAGTACATTCTGCATAGCATTTTCAGCACAACAAGGGGACTAGTAACACACACTCAAATCGAGTGGATTACAAATGAGGGTGCACAGCCCCCCAATGAGATTTTGTGATAAGCAAACATAAACAAGGTGAGGTACAGAGATTGATTTCCAAGAGGACAGTATTTGCCAAAATGTGGAGATTTAAAGGAATGCACCACTCTGTCGCTAGTCACCTGCGTTGCCAGTCATACCTGTGACTCTGCAATGTGTGACCGCCCACCAGCCCTCTACCATCTAGGAGATGGCAGTGCAGGGCTGACAAGGAAAAGAGTTCAGCCGAAACTCCCCCCTGACATGTGTTGTATGATTGCATTCTGATAAAGGAGCATGCAGTTCGCTTATATGCAGTTATTTATTATTTTTTTTACAGTACACTGGTGAATCGAAAACCGCAAACAATAAACAGATGCGACACAGCAGTATGTGGGCCATTGCATTAGGGAAACAGTACATCGCTGTGCAGTAAGACTGTAATGGCAATGGCAACTATTTTACTCCCAAGAGACACTGGAAACCCATCATTTGAATCTTTTATTATCCCCTGCACTGGACCAGGGAACCGTCATCAACAAGAAATCAAAGTGTGGCATGCACCTTATAAATGTCTTATTCTCTCAAGCACACCCAGGTAGTCTTGCCTGCCTTGCACTGAACTCAAGATCTGAAACAGAGAGGTAATGGTATAGTCAGGTTATGAGGATATAGAAGCTTCTCCTAGGAGGTCGGACGAAGTAATGAGAAGATAAACTTGGTGTTCGTGGGTGAATTACAGCCAGTGGCAACTGATTTCAATATCAATGGCAGCACAGACAGCTAAGCCATTTTTTAAACTGTCACTAACTGCAAAGGCAAATGTCATGCTCCGGAGTGCATGTAGATGCCAAGTGGCACAGCGAGTAGAGCGCTCGCTTTGACATCCGTGCAGAGTCTGCTAACGCAGGTTCGAATCTCGGTTGGGCCAAACTCAGCCTTTCATCCTTCCGAGGTCGATAAATGAGCACCACACACCGTGGGTAATAATAAGCAGCGCTCAGATACCTGAGGGTTCGTAGCGCTATATAAATGTCAAATTATTATTAATTATTATTATGTACTCTATGCGCAATTCCCAGAATACAGACATACAGATGTAGGGCTGACACATCTACATTGAAAACCATTTTAAGTGGAGCCCATAGTTGGATGGTTGCTCTTCTAGATAGTTTGAGCTCTTCATGTCTGATACTGTAGACTTGCTGTCACCAAACCACAGATTACAATCATGTGACTCTATATTGCGTAGCTATGCATTAACGTGCAGTCACAGTTCAGTTTATAGCAAAACTAAGAGATGATGGCTGGAAGGTTTTGCAAACATCATAACCACCGGCACAGCTCTGGGCCACCCTTCAGGGCGTTTTCCAGCCTGCCAAGCCATTGCAGAAGGGGAAAGACCATATGCAAATCAGGCTTGGTCTGAAGTCCAGCCCGAACTGCTAGGTCACATCCATTCTGCACAAGACCACAAGCATCCCCAGACAAGTTTCTTCCTTGTTGGGCATCATCAGTGAGGAGTAGTTTGTGTTTCTAGCTAGGCATACCCATCCCACTCGGGTGTGGCTAAAGTGACAGTTTAGTTTATAACCAGAATCTTGCATTTAATAACTTCCCCAATCTGTAGATGAATGAGATGGGTTAGGGGTATGCAAACAAGGGCAGAGTGGCGGTATTGTGTACAGCAGCGCCAGGTTCCCTTCATATCTAAAGCAGCATCAGCTGGCCTCTTCAGCACCTCTGATGGAATCCTATGAGGCCCTGCTCGCTAGATTCCTGGAAGAACGTTTTACCTCTCCCAGCCAGTGCTGCAGAGGCACACCCAGTGGTCGAAGTGGGCGGAAGCGGTTGGGAGCGGTACTGTTCCTATACTTTCCTTTAAAAAAACAAACCGTTCTGGAATGGTTTCATTTAAAATAAAAATGTAGGAAGAAGTTGAATCTTGCCCCTCAATGCACTGCACTGAACATTCCCTTAAACAGCAGGTGTGTTTGTTTGAGGGTTTGGATTGTGCCTGGGAGGGGGTGTGGGTTTGTAGGGAGCGGGGGCAGGCCAGCAGGGAACATAGTTCCACTACTTCTTTTCATCCACTTTGACCACTGGTCACAACCCTCAGCTATCCCCCTCTCCCGGCTAACACCCATAGTTACCACAGAGGCCAACCACCCCTTACCACCAAGTATAGCTGAGGCCTTTGTGGCCCACCTGCCTTAGTGCAGACCAGCCGTGCCTTGCTTATGGAATCTCATGCAGACTCCATAGGGAGTAACTGAGGATAGAATGACATTGCTTTATGACCCCACGTATTATCACTTAAGCTCAATCAGAAATCCCCTTCGAGGACAGAGCGCGGCACCGACCCCTACCACAGTTTGCAAAGCCTCACTGCTCTGCCATTATGCAAACATGGGGATCATCAAGGCTGTACAATGGTACCATTTGCTGTTGTGTGGACCCTTCCGCCCTCGCAAGAAAGAGCTGTGCACCAAACACCGTAGAAGCAGAGCCTGTCTCTGATTATTTAACATTATACAGGAATTAATAAAAACAATTGAATTACCAACTTTATGCTGAACATCCTTGCCAAGGAAGGATGAACCAGAGACCATTGCTTTAGAACAAAGGGTGGCGGATCATTGCCACGCATGTACGCCTTCTTTGCATATCCCTCTGGGGCACATGGATGCTGTTTTTCTGACTGAGGTTTATTTTAGGACCATGCGATGCATGATGAATATAATTGAACATTTCCAGATGTTTCTTTGGGCTGGAACTGTTGCCCGAAGCTTTTGCTGTGCCGTGCTCACCTTGATCAACTAGTCAAATGACTTGGCAGAAGCCAGGATCACACAATTCGCATTCACGTTTCCATTTCACGAGTGGTACAAAGCTGGCTACTTTAATGTATTCAGGCAGAATAAAGGATGTTCTCTCTGGGAGACAAAACGGCAGCTACCTGTGTTCTCTTTCCAGGTTCGGAAGAATATTCTTTTTCCCATCAAATGCGAGGCCAAGTCAACATGCCCAGTCATCTCTCGTGGTGAAGCTCAGAGCAAGCTTATGGTTTTCATCCCCGTTGCTTAGAGTGAAACTTGAAATAGCCAGAAAGACAGCCAGGCAAGTTAAGAGCTTGCTTCAGAGATGTATGTACAACCTGCGTTCACTGATTAAAATATAAAAATGACTGGGTCAGGCCTTCATCCTCCCGAGGTTGATGATTTGAGCTATGTAACCTATTTCCCCCAATGTGTGGTGGACTAAATTTCATGTAATAAAGAATCTTGCAGCAGACTACACAACCATGAGTTCTTATCTGCAAGTGGCAGGCAAACATATCTTTTCTGAGGATATACCCTATTCACCACTACCAATGCAGGATGCATTGTATGCTATAGTGTAAGACAATTGTTCTAGTTGAGAAGCAGTAAGTGCTTGTGATGGAGGCTATTCTGGGCCCTGCTTTACGAACATTCTGATCAAGGATGATGAGGTGAGGTTTTTTCTGATAGACCGAAAACATCCCTAAAGAAGTAATGCTCTTAACACAACTGAGAGGGAAATTGAAAAAATCAAAAAAGGTGTGTCACAACCTGAAGAGCCACATCCCTCAGAAATTAACGGATGGTAACATGCCAGGGCACCATTGATTGCTAATGGACTGTTGCAGGAGTGGGTCACTGGTGTATGGGTGGCCCACCACTTAAGGAACAAAGTGCATGTTTGTACGTAAAGCATGTTTATTGTACAATCATCCAGAGAGGAGCTAGATGGCACTGTGGGACCAAAGAAACCCAAGTCTCGCTGAACCACATAAATTGACACATGATATACATTTTTGCAACAGTTAAAACACTTTCACATATTTTAACACAATCCACCCTCATGTGTGATTGGACAAAAGCTATACAGAGAAATCCCATCTTTCTCCAATTCTTCTATTCTCATTGGCCACTGATTATCTTAACTACCATCTTCAGATCGTATTCATAGCACACCCCTTCATGGAATTCGTCTGTGGTAGGTTGTGACATCATCACACAGTTAAACATGTGTGTTCAAACATTATTTATTCAAAGTAACAACTGGCCTGAGCCCTTAACATTAATCATAATTGCACATTGTCTGCATGGATCTTTCAACAACATGAGGAAAGCCGATAAATCAACTGCCGATAACCATCTCATCCACTTCAACTTTTACTGGCATCTCGGAACATTCTAATCTAAATGGCTACCATTTCAACACGCACGGCACATCTGAGAATACACATTTTACGCAGTTTTTAAATCTAATATTTTGTGTGGATTGGTTGTGTTTTTTATAATGTGAAACTCCTGGTTTTCGATCACTTTAGCCGTGAGCATTACTTCACCCCATGTTTAGTGCTGGTCAAAACAAATGGCCAGGTCCCTCTGAACATTTTTAATGCACTTAAAGAGATTAGATCTGCCTCCTGCAGAACTACCAAGCCGTAAACATTGTGTCCTGTTCAGTGGCTGACTATATGCTTGGTTAATCATTGTACCCCCCACCCCCCAACCTTCAATCCTGCAGAACCAGATTTTCCCAGCCACATGAAATTCAATGCATGAACTGCTGGCTGCAAAGTCTAAATGAATTCATAAAAGACCACTACATACAGATTTATAAATTCCCTTTATACGTTCCTTAGTGTGCATGCATGTTTAATAAATATTATCTCTCCTTTACAGTAAGTTCTTCAGGTGAGGCCCCCCTTCCTCGCATGTGCATTATGAAACTCCTTGTTGCCTGCGTCTGGGCACTCTGTAGCACACCATGTTTGAATCACATTTATATTCCCTTTGGCGGTTTTAGCATTTTATCTTTCTAAGTGTGTGCAAATCTAATATTTATCAATTTAAACAAAAAGTAACACTAAAGTAACATATCCCATTCACAATTAGCTACACTGAATACATATGAAATTGCAACATCGTGCCCAGTTCGCTGCACTCCCAGTTATGAATATGGCGCGCGCAACATGAACCCTCTTTATCTTGGGGAGCTTTCCTGACCAACCCAACAGTGGTGTCACTAACATTGCCAGAATCAATAGGATTGTTCTCATGGAGATATCTGTTAATTATCATTCTTCCTCATATTGGTAAATAAGCTATTATTTGTGCATCAATTGCATGCAAATTAACTGTGACTCACCCTATTCAACAGGAGATGGTGGGCCTCATGGGAGGGGCGACAATATTCTTAGCTTTGGACATAAGGTCCATATATCATCTAATCAAACTCACAGTGGGCTCAAGTCCAGATTGAAAACAGCCTTTATGACTAGTTGAATGGCATCTGTTACAATAACCTAGTCCATGGGATTTTGAATGAAGGGAAGGTATGTCTGCTGGGTAGGCATTGATAATGAAGCACACAATCATGGACTATTGGGTGTTTTGTTTGATTGTGGCAGAATGGCTCTGTGACATAATTAATCCAAGATTACCACAGTTACGGATACTAATTTCGTTTTTGAGCTGTAACTGCTTTTAAGGTAGTTCTGTGAAAAATTTGCTAAATAGGTTTTTTTGTTAAACAGGACAAAAGGAATAGAAAGGTTCATAGAAGGAATTTGTTTATAACTTTTACCATTTCTGAGATATAGCCTCGTAAATTATTACTACTTCATGGCAAACCTTCGATTGTATGCTCTACTAAATTAGAACGTTTCAAATAATTTGCAACGGTCTCATTGAAATATACTCTTTATTAAAACTACAATAGTTATTTACATTTGAAGAGAGAAATTAAGGTTTTACAGGTCATCTTTTGAGTCCCACATTTCATTTTCATCATCTACAAAATCGTTATCACAGAGATGTTTGTTGCAATCACACTTACACAATTCTGTGCACCTTAGTGACTGAGCTTGGCATTTGCAATGCACAGCACACCGTCCTTTGATGCATACACAACATACCAGCTGTATGATTCATTGTGATGCACATGGAAGGGTACACATAGCAGGAGAATATTGATTATCTGCCTTCACGTATCCGAACTGTGATGGCTCTGGGAGATTTGGGTGTTGTTGATCGGCGCATCATCACTCCATAGTCTGGTAACGAGTCCTTCAGATGTATGGTATTAGAGAGGATCTTTTGGTGGCAAATTTTCACTTCATATTTCTTTTTTTGTGAATGCAGTTGACCAATGACCAAAATCTTTGTTCATGGTGAGTACATTTGACAAATTACTCACTCTATCAGTCGTTCATCTTCCTTCTTAAATTCTTCTAGACATCCACATTTTCCCAATGCTTCAAGGATTTCTTTTTCTGAAGTCTTGAAAACTTTCCAGAAAGATACTTTTCCTTTCTTCGTGAAGCACCCGGTAACATCACACA
Organism: Ambystoma mexicanum; assembly: GCF_040938575.1. Lineage (NCBI taxonomy): Eukaryota > Metazoa > Chordata > Amphibia > Caudata > Ambystomatidae > Ambystoma > Ambystoma mexicanum. Next base: position 750,340,700 of record NC_090939.1, read on the forward strand.
CTGAAAGAGCATGAATGGCAAATAATGCCTGCACTTTTGTAGGCCCTAAGCAGGAGCACAGACATTTCAGATCAATACATTTTTTATTAGTTACAACTCCTGTGACAAACATGCTGTCAGATGGGAAAAACAGTGACTACCAAAGTGAAAAAACAAAAACTTCGGTATTAGGTGAAAACATTTGGAGAGTAGTAGCATGACGACGTGATACAAGAAGGGAGTGAAGAATCATTTTTGTGTCTGCCTCCTCATTTGTGCTTTTAAGGTCTCCAACATAATTTCCATCTGATGACCTGGCATAATTTCTCCAACTGGCTACCAGGCTTCATTTTATCCTCTGTGAATGCAGATTTGCTTTATTTGAGATGTCAAGATGGGCTATCTTGAGTTTTAGAATGCAATATGTGGGTTCTCATGGAACATTGTTCAATATTTGTAGAATCTGTGATTTTGTACCAAACAGGTGTTGCTTTTACTGCTCATTTCCTCCACATGGAGTTCTTGAATGAGTTTTCTAGCTAGGTATCAAATGCTAAATGAGTTTCATCATACTTGAGCAGATACAGTTGTATTTTCTTGTTGAATTCAATTGCAAGGTCATAGCATGTCTTCACCCATGACAGTTTCTGCATTGCTTGCAATTCTGCCATTTCATCAAGGACAGCTGCTGAATATGTTTGCTTTGGTACAGATAATCTGGTCTCAGTAACAAATGAAGAGACCTCTGTCATGTTATAGAAACCTCTGTATGTTGTTCTTCTTCCAGTTTATTTATCAGCTTGCTTTTGTTTGCAGCTAAAATCATAGTATCATCTAAGATGAACATTGAAAGAGGTACTGCAGAGATTTCGTAATTACTCAAACATTCCTGTAGATTAAGGTCAGTTTGACTTCGTGAAACAATCAGCAAACATGTGAACAAAGAATGATCTGACTTCATCTGCACTGACTTAACAACTTTGCGTGCACTTTAAACAGCTGAAGGTTTTTTTTTCTTCATTGGTGCTCAGAGGCTACAACTGTCTTTTACAATCTGGTCTTCTTTAAAGCTGTTGTACGTTGGACAACCTTTTTCTGTCATTCTTGATGTGTCCAAAAACTTCTTTTGTCGAGATGTTGAGTTATTTCACATCATAATTCAAATGATTAGTCAATGTCATGATCGAGTTGTAGATCTGTTGAACATCTTCCTTTTGGTGTGTTGCTTTGGATGTTGTTATGTGGTGATGGTTATGACTGTTTGTAATCTGTGATTCCTACAATTATTTTCACTTCTGTAGACAGCCTTCACAGCTCAGGAGAGGCTAAAAAGAATTGTGCAAGAGCCTATTTCTTTTGAGTAATATTAACCACACCGCCAAAGACTTTGATTGCCCTGCTTTGATGTTCCAGGCCTTCATCTGAACCTAAAGCAGAAAATGGTACTTTTGTCTTGCTTACTACTCAATTGCCTTTCTGAAACTCACTCCACAAATCCAGGGATTTGCTTTCAAGCTGTTTTATTTATGCTAAGTACCATGCTATCATACTTGTGTAGTTTATCAAATCGAGGGCTAAAAGGTACTTAACAAACTCTTCAAGTGATGCAAGGCGTAAATCCCAGTTTGCAGTTCAGATGGATCCGAGAAATAAAAGCATTGTGTCCACCATATGAATGTACTGAAGAGCAACTCTGAGTGTTGGTTGTTCTTGAGATTCTTTAGCCTTTGAATGCTTCCATTTTGGCCATCACATTCAATGTGTCAGAACTGACACAACGTAATTATGGGCTGATTTTGTTTCTTGGGAATCATCCACTTGTAAACCTTTAAGTAACTTCTTAAGCTCAGGTACCATCCTTTCCTTGATTTCAACATGCTCTTTGTAGAATTCATCTGTGATGCATTTCAAAAGTGCAAGCCTTAGTAATGTGTATGCTTCAAATGCTCCTCTTGTGCATTTCCCTGATAGAACCTTCAACACAACATTCGCATCATAAAGTAAAGTTAAGGTGGCCTCAATGCCTGTACCGTCCATGCAATAAAGAACCAATAGCTCAAAGCATCGCAATTATTATATGTAGCGCACCTGGTCTAAGTCTTTTTTAGCCATAGATAATTTTAAAACAGGGTTGTAAAGGCCAAGATCAAAGGTTACAAATGTTTTTGATTCTAGAGTGACAACAGATGTTATTTTCTCCAACTTTTTCATGAATGTGATCTGTGTTTGTGTTCTGGTTGGGCTGGCATCTATGAGTGGGAGTACACAGACTCTGATTTATTTTGTTGGAGGATCACTTATAATGGGGAATTGTATGCTGACCAAGTTGGAACTGTAGTGAGTGGTTCTAACTCTGTCTCACATTCATCAGTCTCGGTTTCTTCAGTGAGATTACAATGTGTATCCAGCAACTCTTCATCAAAACATTCTTGAAAATCACTCAACGGCAAGTATTCCGACATCATCATATGTCGTTGGAATCTAAAATAACCTTATTCCTCTCTGTATGATCAGTAATTTGACTGCTGTCAAATGTTGGGATTGTTGCAAGACATGACCTCAGACACGGACTGAGGAATCTTCTGCAGTGATCTAAATGATGATGGTCCTGATATTTCAATTGGGCTTAAGCCATCTGATTCCTTCTTCTCCTGATAGGCCACCATAACTATACTATGCAAAGTTACTTTCCCATGAAGTGTATCCTCGAGGAAGTCAATGTTGTCCGCAGCACAATGTACAAATCTGCCTCTGACCAACTCTGATGGAACGTAGGATCCTCCACACTAATTGGGCTTCATTACGAGGTTTGCGCTCCCGTAATGAAGGGTGCCAGTACGGGACTGGCACCGTTCATTACGGGATGCCTGATTACGAGGTCCCCTAGCGGGACCCGGAACAGATGTCTGGTAAAACCAGATGTCCTTTCCAGGTCCTGCGAGGGGACCAAGGAGCTAATACGGGCCCGTTATTAGCTCCATCCCCATTCCCATTGAGCCCTATGGGGTTCAAATGGGAATGGGGATTGGTTTTGTACATGAGGAATTACCGGGTCATTCCTCATTCACAGAACCTGGTACTGGAACCCGGTATGGAGGCAGCCATGCCCTTGTTAAGGGCATGGCTGTCTCCATACTCGTAATGAGGCCCATTGTGTTTTAAATGTATTTACTTTTATTCAGCACTGAACCATAAATGATATAAATGATACAAAACATCAACAACAAAAACAACATTGTCATTAACAAGAAATTCAAAATATGTTTTTAAAAACATACAATTCATTAAAATTTCATAGAAAGAATTCTAAAGACAGACTATCTGTATAAAATAATGGGGGGGGACAGTCGCAGCCCCCCTTGTCCATGATTAACAGCCCACTCTATTTGACTTGTTCTCTCACTGTTCCCTTGATCTTAAGAGCCAAGATTGATGGATGAATTTAATAACCCGAAAAACAATTTGCAGATCATCCGTTCATTTGCAAAATGCTAATGCCCCTGCCATAGTAATGATGTCATCTGATCTTAACAACGGTTTCAAGTGGAGCCCCTTGAGGGCATAGAGGGGAGAGCAGAGAATGAAAAATGTACAACAGTCTCCTCGTACAGAGCACAAAGAGGACAGATGCCCATACCATACACACCCCATGACTTTGTGAAGTTGGCCAGCCTAAGTATACCTAGCCTGAAACTAATTTACAAGGAACAGGCAAAAGGGGGGCTGACAAGGTCTAAGTAACATTCATAACCCAACTCTTGTTTGCAACTTAGATAGCCTGGGCCCGTCTTTGGCCTGAGACAAGCTTCCTCCATATCCATCCTGGCCTTAGCCATGAACAGCCTCTTGACTCAATGGGAAGTAGCCATGGTGATGTCTTCGGGGTGTTCCCAGGGCCTAAATTCACCCAGTACCAACAACAAGTCTTTACATGTACAGCCCAGGCTCAGCAGGTTAACCAACGCATCATGATATTCACACACTTTGGAGTATACTACAACTTCAGTCAAAATAAAACGGCTTCATAGAGACCTTATAGTTCATCAGGCTTACGTCTACTTCCATGTGTCTCATTGCATTAAGTGCCCACCTAGAGAGCAAAAGAATACTCTTCCAAAATGTATTTTCTATTGTCCCCATAGTAGAGCAATTTGCATATCCCCAGAGATTTGACCCAAAAAGGGCTGCAGTAGCAGCTTGTTTTTTTATACAATTCAACTAACCGCCTAATTGCTCCTCTACCATGCTGACAAAAAAATGACCTTGCAGCACCACTATATTTTTCCAAGGTTAAACATGCCTTATCCACTTCTGTCACCCATCGCCCATTCTCGTGGAAGCGAGTCCCCAAGTAGTCGTAAGACTTAACTTGTTCCAGTCTATGGTTGGCCGTTTTAATATCTATAGTATGCTGTTTAGCATGCTTACAAAGCCCTGAAGAAAAAAACACAAAAAAGACATACTCAGAGCCAACACTGGCCCACCCTTCACTGCAACTTCCATAGAGGTCTTCACAGACATCCTTTTCTCTGTCCCTTCTCCAGATCTACGGCCTCCTCATCTCCTCTCCACTCTCCTCCCTTTCACATCCTCTCCCATTAATGGTGGCACCAAGTGGGAAGTCCTCTTGGCCAGGTTCTCATCATCTGGCTGCTTCATTAATATCTACCACACAGGCACTATCTTGGTTCAGTGTCCTCAACCCAACCTCCTCCTCTTTGGCCTGTGCCTGCCATCCCTCATTGATTTCCTTTATTCACCTGCCTCTCCCCCACCACTCTCTGTCTCTCCCCCTCTGACTGGTGTACCAAGTTCCCTGTACTCCACCTCAGAAAACTTTCAAAGGTGGAAATCTCCTTTGCCTGGCGACTCCTAACACCCGCTCTGCCAACAAACACTCCGCCGACATCTGCCTCCTTCTTGAAGACACTGACATTGACATTCTTGCTCTGACCGAGACATGGTTCAATGCCAGCTCAGTCACTGCATTCTCCCTGATGGCTTCAAGACCATCTCCAAGCCACAACCTCACTCTGCTGGCGGTGAATCTTCCACGAGTGGGTTCCTTCTTCTGTCATACCAACTAGGCTATACTCTTCCTTTGAGAACCTGGTCTGCAAGCCAGTCTTCTCTCCCTTCTCCACTCTGACCATTGTTACCATCTACAGGCCTCCCGGCGCTACCACCCTATGTGAAGAAGCTCACACAGCACCTGGACGAAGGACGCCGGTTAGAGTGGAACACAGGAGACACCCAAGGACACAGAGTCAACAACCCACCCTAATTCCCACCCAACACCCGCACTCGCCCCTTAGTTGCGACCAGGTACCACAGTGTGGTGGAATTATCGGGATATTGGCAATCACCACACTATCTTAGCTGTGGACATTGGCAGGTGCACTAGCCGTACGAGTGGGAAGGGAAAACAGGTAGCGCTGCGAGGGAGGCTGGGGGAGGAGGGGACCAGATGTGAAAGGGGCCTTGAAGGCCGGACGGACCCAGATCAGAAGAGGCGCAGGGGTGTTCTTGAACCCCACCTGGGGAGATTACGTAAGCCCAGTGCCTCAATTCAGGATAAAGATGCCAACTAACCAATTTCACTAACAATCCCCCTTCTGCACACACCTCTCAAACTCCAAACCAAACACAACCACAAACCTACAGCGCAACAAACTGCACAAACGTCACTACATTTTAACAAAAAAAAAATGCAGATAGACTCGCACAACAGCACACAACGACTACCGGCCGAAAACACCCCAGGCCCAGCCAACAGACCCACCGGGTTGAGGCTGCCAACAGCACATCACTGCTCTCTTGCACTTTTCCAGCTTCTTCCCACTAACCCCCCCTTCAGAGCCGCCAGAGCGCCAGGGGATCACTCTGGTGGTGATAGTGCGCGGTACAAATGTCCTTTAACATTAACATTAACATGCTTGGGTAAGAAAACCATAGACTTTGTCTAATCGACATTTGGGATGGTTTTAACTCCCCGCATGTTGTGATAAAAACCTCCAAGGAAGCTCTGAGTCTCTGAGGCAAAGTGACATTAAGATTGCATTGTCCATGAAAAAAGTCCTGGGTACTTTACCAAACACATCTTTGGGCGGTGGAGGCCGTCGACACAGAGGACAGATGTGTCTTCTTCTTTGTAGATGGTAAACAGGAGAAGGCTGAGGACACACCCCTGCCTGACACCTCTCATAACATTAAACTGCGGCGTGACCCCTCCCGCTAGCCCAAGGCGAACCACTGCCCTGTCGTTACTATATAGCGAGCGACTCAGGATAATCAGAGAATCCGGTATCTTCCTCCTCATCATCACCTGCCACAAAAGATCTCGAGGCACAGCATCAAATACCGTCTTTAGATCTACAAAGACGTCATATAGTTTGGTCTTTCTTAAGATTGTGTATTTCTGAAAAAACAAATACAAACGGAAACTCTGGTCGACCGTCCCCATCCCCTTTTAAAATCCTGCTGAAGGGTACAGATGAGGGTGTTTTCAGCAACCCAAGACTGTACACGCTCCAAGATAAACCTAGAAAATATTTTTCTGGACCCATCCAATAAAGAGATGGGCCAGTAATTGCCCTGTTCGTCTTTCGCCCCATTTTAAAAACTGGCAGGATTTCAGCACCTTTCCACGACTCTGGAATCCTGTTTGATTTAAGACATGCCAAGAAGAGTCTCCACAGAATAGGTGCCCAGACACATATTCATCTTTGAAAATATCAGTGGGCAGCCTATCTGGACCTGACGCTTTCCCCCCTTCTGTGATTTGATGGAATTCACAACCTCATCAAATTCTATTGTAAGCCTCTTTGTTGCCTGGACCGAGTGGTTACAGCTGGGCTCTAGAATCCAAGATCCTCACCCCCTTCATACAGGATGGCAAAATGATTAAGCCAAGGCTCTGCAGTGATACTACACTGGAGATCCTGACACCCATTGACCCCATTGACATCAACGCCCGAAACTAGTCTACAAAAGGTGCGACATCACCACTGTCCTGCGCATTCGTAAGGCAGGTCCAGCTACAGCTAAAATTAGCATCTTTCTTCATTTTAATGGTGCTCTTGTACCATGCTCTATTGGATCGCAAAGCCAGCTTATCCACAGATGGACCTGCTGCCAAACTTGTAACTAACGTCTGTTTAGCTAACTTACAATCATCATCGAACCATTCGGGTTTTGCTAGTTTATAGGGGAGGGCAGGGTGACAAAGGGGAGAACAACATCTGTCATTATTTGAAATTCGGTTAGGATCTCCTGATATTGAGGCTCTCACACAAAAATTCTATGTAGGTTGGGCAAAATAGCCCCATAGAAGTAAGTCTGGCTTAGCATCTCATTCCGGCACTTTGGGCCATTTAACAGCCTTACATGCATGTCCAACGATGGTCAATGCCTGATTACGGCTGAGTTGTCTCAGAGCGATGGGAAAGGGAGTTCCAGACAAAAAAAACAATCACTAATGGCCTATGGTCAGTATCGTATATATATAAAACTTGGAAATCAATGACCCTTCTCCAATCTCTGGTGGCCACAAAGACATAATCGATGAAGGTGGAACCTATGGGCCAAAAAACTTTTTCCTGGCAGGCTGATCGCTAGCAAAATGCCAATTACATGCCCTTAACTCAAGAGCATATAGGATGTGAGCTGTCTCAATAGCAGAAGAATGAGTTCTTTTGGTGGCATCTGCTATTAATGGTGGTATGTCCCAGGCCTCACCCTGGTCCTCCCAGAACCCCTCTAACTCGAGTAACGGTTTGACCTGTAGGTTGAAATCCTCCATGACCAGTACATGCATACTAGTCAGGACTGACCCATCCCAAGAGATCATAAGCTAGTGGATTCTATTCAGCACCATCATTGTCTTAGGCCTGTTATACACATTAAACATCAAAACACAATGTCCATCAATAATGTGTGCTACCACATGTTGAAGATCAGCCAGGTCAGTTGTACGAGGCTCTACGTGCCAGTTTAAGATGGAATCTACCCAAATAAGCAAGCCCCCACTAGGACTTCCCCTTTTACCTTTTTGGCTCATGTCTCCTGAAGAAAAATTAATTGGTGTTCTCCAACAATTTGGAGCAGACATATGTGTTATGACACCCGTTATATTCCATGAAATAATTTTACATGGCAAATCCCCATCAGGCTTCCTCCCAACCAGATTATGTCAATCCGCTCCATCCAGCTCACTATCAATATCTGCCTGACAAACGACCCTGAGAGTGGGAGAAACTCTGTGCGGGGTAAGACAGTCCCACTATCACTAGGGCACCCCTGTGCCCACCTCCTTCCTGAACATGTCTCATATTGGTTGCCTAAGAAGCATTAAACACTTGTAAGCTTATAGCCGTGCCTTAAGGAGGATCATTTTGAAAGTCAATGGCCAGAAGGCCTTCCACCAACTGTCCATTAGCAGGAAAACCATGAATAGAATGAAACTGACTGTTAGGCGACCTTGTATGGACATATCTTACAATATCCTCCCTGATTACTGATACACACCCCCTGATGTGCCAAATACAGTGGGTGCATTTGTTCTCCAGAAAGGTTTCGGACTCAAAGGTCCCCGGGACAACCTGGGGACACCATGCATAACAACCAAAGGGAGTTGAAAGCTTTTTAAGCCCTGATTCCCATTTTGCTGGCCCCACACCTTTCCTTTTTCCCCAGACTGACAATGGGCCGGGTGGCGTCTGCCTATTCCCTCCTTATTTTGACTCATATGAGAATTCCAGTTCTTCTGCTGGCCAGCATTCGTGTTCCCATTCAAAGCAGACCCCTAGAGGCCCCCTACTTGAGGGTTCATATTGGCCAACCTAGATTTCTCACAGGAATCCAGTTTACGTACCAGGGTTTGAATAGTCCCTTTAAATAATCTGAGCTCACTTGTCAGTTCCTGCAAAGCACTAATTGATTGCTGATCCCGCAGGAGGCCATTTAATTACACATGTTTTCAATGGGTAGAGAGGAATTGACCTCCACTCTCACTGCCTCCCCTACCTCATACATCGAGGAAGCACTCAACTCTTTCATCTCCTTGGTATCCTCAATTGTTGGCACGCAGTCTGCCTGCCCAATTGGCTTTTTTTCTAATTCCAAATTATCCAGGGGTATGTGGGCAACAGCAAGGGCTCCGGGCTCCTCCTTCACTCATCAAATTGGACCTCAATAATACCATTAACATTGGGGGCGCTAGGGGCATTAGAAACAGAGCTTAAAGTGATCTAACCCGCCATGCCTGCTTGCAATAACATGTTTCTCCCTTCCTCTTGGACATCATGTTTTGCCACCTCATTCACATCAAGAGGACCCTTGGTTGGCTTCTTACGGCCCACAAAGCCACTTGCACTAGCAAAACGTGCTTGGCCCTGCACAGCCACCTCAAGGGCAATAAGATCACAAGCATCTCCCCCACCAACACAATTAGCCCCTGCACCAACACTGGCTTTTATTTTCTTTTGGATAGCTAAATGTTTATGTTCCTGACTCCTCCCCACACCCCCCTGGGGCTTGTGTCCTCTAAGACATTGATGTCTTGAATCAAATCTCTAATTTCCAAAATAAGAACATTAACTTCCTCAAACCCTAAATCGGCCTGAACATTTGAAGAACGATTTGGTGAAATAGAAGTTATAGCCTTCCTTTTGGACATTTTTTACAAGCACCACAGCAAAAAACAGAATTAGCCTGTGGAAAAGATCACTTAAGGTTTGCAGGATTTAACAGCAGGAGCAAAGTGTGTGTGTGTGTGGAAAGTATCAGCAGAGGCAGCGGTTCCAAGCTATTAGCGATCACGCCACGCCACACCACCCAATCACAGCACAGAGCAAGGAACGCCCGACAGTTTATAGGGCTCCCATAGTCCAACTCGCTACCCTCGCTCCCAAATTGGGATGCTGAACTCGCTGTTGACTTGTTTACTTATTATCAACAGCAATCCCTCAGTATATGAAAGCTCTGGGGCACTGAAGCAGCACTTAGATGCATTTAAGTGCACTAACACAAGGCTAAAGTGGCAATTACACAATTACATAGCTCATCTCGCAGAGCTCAGGAGCTAAAAACACACTCCACTCAAACAGTAGAGCAGCAGCAGAGGTCATCATCACAGAAGAGGCTAGTCGCATCCAGCAAGGAGAAAAGTAGCAGTAGTAGCAATGGCTATCGCAAGGGATCAGAGAAAGTGCTCAAAGGACGCCCAGCATCTTAACCGCTCAAGAAGGCATCGGACCAAGTGCTCTACCAAGTGTACATTCAGGAGCAACAGCAGGAGCACTTGTTGTCACAACTAACCTCCTATTGTAGGGAAACCATTCCCCAAAGCTGCTGCAAACAATCTGCAGCAACAGCAGCGTGGATTGACATATAATAGCTGTCGGCAGTAGAAAACAGTAAAAGCAAAGTTAACTCAAATCCAAGTCTGAATCTGAACCCGCCGCACAGTGCCAAACAGCAAGCCAGGCTTGCCAAACAGCAAGCAAGGTTTGAAAAACAGCGAGCATGGCTTGCCAAACCGCGAGCAGGGCTTCACCTTGATGCGTTTTATTACCTCTGTGGCTCTCTGTGTCTCAAACAGAAGGACTCTAGCATGATCTATAGAAGCTCCCATGCTACACAGAAATTAAATGAGGAAATTATTGCAGGTAGCTGCGTGCTTTGTGAGCCCAACTTCCACTTGCAAGGGCATTTTGCGGGTATTTAGTGTGGTAGAAGTGCTTGTGTATGAAGCCTGTCGTGGTGAAAGCATTTCATATGTAAACATCTGTGACAATTTATGAGCCAGGTTACTTTTCATATCCATCAGTCCTTGACAGCACCACTTGAAAAAAAGAACAACTTCCTTTGTAACATCTGCCAAATTCCCGTCTTCAAAACTTCCAGTGAATTTTCATTTTTCACAAATTAGTATGGCTCTCTGTACAATTGTAGCTGCTTCAAGAAGGGTTCTCATATTTTTCTAAATAACCTCAAATTATTCTTCTCAATGAGATAGTGCAACATCTGCTGTTACTTTCAGTGAGACTTGTGGTTCATTTACCCTCTTGGAATTACTAAAAATAATGCCAATACATTCAAACTTTTCTTCTATTAAACTTTTGATTTGTTTTCTTGTTTTCATATGTCCTTCTTATAAACCATTCTTAGCTGCAATTTTCCTGGAGAGCTTTTCAATTTCCCCCATTGTTGTTACGTTGCCTTCAAGGAGAAAAACACTGATTGAGGATACAAATTTAAAATGTGTTGTTTTGTAACACAGTGGGCCCTTTACAAGTCCGGCAGTAACCCTGCCGGTGCTACCGGCGGGTTGCCGCCGCACTTGCAATATTTACCGGCACCTGGCTTGCCGGTAACACCAGGGGATTACAACCCTGGTGTTCCGGGAAGTCAGGTGCCGGTAAATTGTAAATCCCCATTCCCATTTCATTCCAATAAGACTCAATGGGATGGGGACCATGGAATCACTGGCACAATAAATAATGGTGCCTGTGCTTCCGTGAAACTCTGCGGGCGGTACCGTTCTACCCGCCAGGTCTAATCCTGGCGGGTGGGATGGCACCCACCCGCAGAGTCGTACTGTGCCGGTCCGTTGTTACCGGACCGGTATAGTTGTAATGAGGAGTGAATTTGGTTGCATCTTTCCGCTTAGTGTAGGCTTGCGTCGTAATAAATTCACTACACGCGTGTGTTTAAACATAGCTTCTGATATGCGATTTCCCTTGCATGAGCGTCTCCAGGATCTGTACAATCGCTAAAACGAATCTTAAATGTGTCATTGTTAGACAGTTCTACTCCTCTCTTCAGAAAGATGTCTGCTAAACCAGTAGTTATCAAATATCATTTATTTCTTCTTTTTACTTCTTGACTGCAAAAGAAGCATTTATTTTTGTCGTACATAGGTATTTTTTATCTTGAAGTATAGCTTCAACCTACCTCTTCCTCTTCTTCATGGCTGGAGATGGACGGTTTTGGCTCATATAACTGCTCTCCGTAGAATCCTTTGCTTAGTTCCATGTTTGTATTGCTTACAGCATTCCAAATGCCATGCTGCTTTTTCATTTTTAAGTTCGTCAGTTGTTAATTTGTCCAATCATATACTTCTGTTCAAGTATTCATTATTTTTCCACTTGGCTATCTTTTTAATACACTCTAAAACCTTTTCATGACATTTTGGATTAACTAGGAGAAATGTCTTTCTTTGACATAAGCTACACAATGAAAAGTCAGTTATCTGTTTTCTTTTTTTGGCTGATGGTGGAAGTTCTACTTTTAAATGACTTTCAATATCTGGTGGTATCGACATTTTGAAAAAATTGATTTTACTGGAAGATAGAATCAAATTTCACGCTTGAACTGTTCTTAAATATTTTTCAAATATTATTCACAATTACTAGAACCTGTAACAAAATAGAAGGAAAAAAATATAAATCATGAAAAACAAACCTGCGAAAAGAAACTTCTAAACAATTATGGATATCAAATTATTCATTCAGTTTTTATGGTGAACAAACAAGGTCCTTAGAAAATATTTCATAGGATCACTTTGAAAGGAGTTATAGATCAAATTCGGATTCTTAAATTGTAGCGGAGGCCACCTTGGATTAATGAAATCAGAGAGGCCCTCTCTCACAAATTTAGACAAAACACCTGGTAATGCATGATTATATAATACATTTGTGATGCACTCCCGGTATACATAACTTCCCTTCATTCAAAATCCCATGTAATTACATATGCCCCTCAACTGACCCGTTTTTTGCACTGTTCAATTTCTTTGCATGCCATTTAGTTTACCCAGGGATAATGCAGTCTTCCAACATCTGATGGCTCAGATGTTTAATGGGCTCCAGGGTTGGATGTTCTTGCATTATGACATGTTAGTGTTCTCAAAAATAATACAAGAGCACAGTATATTGAGGATGGTTCTCGGAATCTTGCTACAAAAAGGGCTAACCCTTAAATAGGAGAAATGAACGCTGTTCTGCAGGCAAATTGACTGTTCTGGTCATACAATCACTGTAGAGGGAGTCAAGATCAAAATAGAATCGATAGGCTGCTGTCCCGGAAACCAAGGAAGAAATAACTTCATTCTTATGATCGTGTGATTTTACTTTGTACACACGCACCTTAAGAGGGCATAATTACTATGCCTCATTATATAATAGAAATCTCATGGTCACGCAAAATATGGATTTAACATTTGAATTAATCAATCTTTATTCAATATATCAAAAATATATATCAAGCAGGGTCGTATTCGCCCCTCGTCCTTTCGGCCCATGGCTGGGCTGAAATCGTCCCTGGGGAGTGGGGGCCGGTTTCTGGCCATGCCTGGGCCAGTTTGGAAGAAAAGAAAAATGGAACAAAAATAATAATAATTATTATTTTTTTCAAAAAGCCTTTTATCCTTCTTAGGTGGATAAATGAGTACCAACACAGGTTGGGTGATATTGTATGCATATTTGTTCTATAAAAAAAAGCTTAAGAATAAGTGCTATACAATAACATATTGGCCCTCATTACGACCCTGGCGGAGTGGGTTTACGCCAGCGTTATTCGCGGCGGACCCGTCCGCCCTACTACGAGTTCCCGTAGCGCCATGGAACGTTTTCCGCCTGGTTTTTCCGGGCGGAGAAATCCATGGCGCTACGGGACCTTGATGTTAATTACGCCACCGTATTTTGCGGTGGCGCAATTAACGCCTTCCCCACTCCCATTATACCCTATGGGGCAAAAATGGGAATGGGGAAGGGTAAAATGGGGAATGGGGATTTACCGCCCCGCCAAGGTCGGCATGGGGCGGAAAATCCGCCAACCTCCATGGCGCTATCGGCAGCTTTCCGCCGTGCTCCGCGGTGCATTTAGCACCGCGATTTCCGCCAGGGTCGTAATGAGGGCCATTATCATTTGGCCTTGGACGTCTGCTTGGATTCACAGTGATTTAGTGTACTTAGGAACAATGCTATTTGATGCCACTTCCTGTTTTGACAATGGGTGAAAGGTCGTGTTTCATCGCTTCCAGGGATGTCACTTTGGTGTGGGGTCAAATGACATCACTTCCGGTGATGTCATCAGAGGTCAATGGTTGTGAGGGGGGTGGACCAATTTTTTGAGGCGAGGAGTGGGCCACTTTCTTTGGGTGACCGGGCCTATTTCTTGTAACAGTCCGACACTGATATCAATTATCGACTTTCTTTTCTTTAAACACATCTAATATACACCATCCACACTATTAGCAAGATGATAACAGACAAAAATGTATTGTGATAGGCATTAGTAAGTGTGTATATTTGCTTAATCTCAGTCTTCACCCTACAGTGGTATTTGTCTCACAACCACATGTAAACACATATTTTCTAAAACAGATTGGTTTCCCAACTTATTGCAGCACAGCCTTTTTTTCAGCGGTGAATTACATGTTATTTAAACGTAACAAAGTCAGCTGGACAGGGCCAGTTATCAACAGGCAATGTGCTGTAACTATTAATGGACACTCAATCATGATATCGCTCTAAATACACCTTCCATTGTGTCATGCAAACAAGCTTTCAGTTCAAGTTCTAGCATTGGGCAGATAGTACAGTAAACCTAGGTTTGGCATGCATCATTGCAAACCTACAAGACCACGAGTTGGGCAGTGTGATAAAAATGCAGCAGTTATAGCGTTACCGCCAAAGTACCGCACCGCCCAACTACGAGTTTGGGGGAAAGTCAAATGATTCATTTTCAGCTATGGGCTAGAGGTAAATCTGCAAACTTTCTGGCCCTTTTTGGTGCAATTACTGTGGCGCAAATATTGCCACAGTAATTGTGCCGAAAATGCCCCATTCAGCCCTACGGACTCAAAGAAAATGGGGACTTACACCACCACTGTCACTTGTAATCCAGCGGTAATACGGCCAGGCCGAGTAGAAGCAATGGTAATTGTGTTGGGCAGTATTCCGGCAGATTTACTACCGCCCAATACGTCATGAGGCCCTATCTGTATGACATTCAGAACAAACCAGGAAAATGTAAGATGACCGCAGACGGTCTCTCATGACTATAGCTAGTGACCACAAGACTCAGGGCCTCATTACACAGAAGGTGGTAGGGGATTACCGGCACCGGTAAGGGCACCGGTGCTGGTAATCCCCACCGCCCTACTACGAGGTCCCTCAGCGGGTCCCGTCCTTAACGTGTGGTCAAACCACACGTTAAGGACGGGACCCGCTCAGGGACTTCAGTGCAAATTACTTGCTCCTTCCCCATTCCCATTGAGCCCTATGTGGGCTCAAATGGGAATGGGGAGTGGTTCCCGGAATGGGGACTTAGCAGTCCCGCAAAGGTCAGGGAACCCGGCCTCCGACGGCAGTAAGGTGGTAGCCATGGCACTAATAGCACCATGGCTACTGCCTTCCGTGTAATGAGGCCCATGTCACCGGTGCCAGTAATCCCCTACCGCCTTCCGTGTAATGAGGCCCTATGTCATTGTATAACTGGATGAAACTTACAAGAATACGGCCTTGACAGTGCAAGAGTGAGGCAGATTGACAAAAGAAACTTAGTTCTGAAAGATCGACAATGATACAACTAAGATGGTTGGCCACCTGGAAGGAGAAATCAGAGTAATTCAAGTTATTTTACAAAGTGGCTCAAGAATTATATTCTGAAGGGTTGATAGTACTCAGAAATCAGCAGTATTTCCATCCGCAGAGGTGAGCAAACGAATTATACAGAATGCCTACAGTGAACATTTGGAAATTACTTTTGCAAAGAAGGATGTCAGAGAAGATTTATGGTGGCTACTTTTGGCCAGGTAGGCCATGACAAAGGGTGACTCTGTACCTAAAGTGGAGTTAGACCAGTAAACTGACAGAAAGCAAGAGATATACTATAGTTCTTATTGACGTCCTCTTATAATGACCAGATGTCATTTTTGTAGTCAAGGACATGGCAACGGCGGTCGTTATATATCTTAAGTCAGCCTTCCACAGAGAAGGGCGATGAGAAGCTAGCATAATTAGCACAGGGGTTCATCACACCTCATTAGAGATAAGAACATTTCTGTATACCAGAGAGTAAAACAAGAAACAATGGCCTTATACCATCCGCAGGTCACTGGCCTAGTTGAAAAGTTTAATATAGTGTTAAAGGATGGGGCACAGATTGACTTTCTGAACTGTTATAAAAATTGATGCTTGACCAATATGTGAACTGCTTACATTCATAAGCAAAACTGCTGTGTTTGTTTGGGACCTGACACTTTGCATATTTTCATTTAATGTATGGTAGCAAACACAAGCTCTTCCGCACATGCACACTGAATTTAATGTCTCCTTTTGTTATCCTTCTGTTATTGCTCTGCATTACTGTTTACAACTCACTCAGAGTGGCTTTTTCTGTGCAAAATAGTGTTTACAGACCTTCTCCTTGAAGTTCCCTAAATCAATGTGAGGTGTGTGATTTTAATATGCAATTAATTGTTAGCAATGTATTTACACACAGGCCTGCACCTGCTGCCGTTTTCACAATGTGACAAGTGAAAACAATGTGCTATTAACTATAAGGAATAGCTTGTGGTCTTCAGTTATAGTACATTATGAAGTTAAAGTTGTTCATATTTCACCAAAGTACATCCACACGAATAAAGAAAAACATGATGATTCACCTGGATAATTCCCCATTATAAAAATACATATGAAGAGTTAATCGACTTTTCAGACATTTTGTTTAGTCAATTGCATATAAAGGTAAACTAAAATGAAAAATGCTAAAATAAAACAAATATTGGTTTACTCTTTCTGCTCACACTGTCAATCATCTAACTTTTCACATAACACTCAATGTTACGCATATACAATAACCCGCTGTTTGGCTCTATGTGGTTCTGGGAGTTGGCCATTTCATTGTTTATTTAATGCTTCACATTACTTACTCTTACCGTTTTTATAGGAACCCATTCTAAAGTATAGGCTACAACAGCAATTAGACAATAACACTACAAGACTACCGGGATTGGCCGGTAGGAAACGTATGGTGTTATGGTTATCTTGAATCAACCATATATAGTCAGCTCCGAAGGGGCTCCATAGCTCCCAAGCTTTTGTGTCACCAAAGCGGGTGACAACACCCAATTTTCTGTTTGGAGGGTGAGAGCCCATAGAAGTGAATGGGCGTATGAAGTGGGTGATTCAGCTGCTTGCAAGGTGGGTGACACCTGCCAAAAGCGGGTGAGTTGAGAGCTATGGGTTACACAGATCATCCTGACTTGTAGATTCCATGCAGGGAGGCAGAGCTAGACAAGGCTAATGACTTTTGAGAAGAGAAAAAATGGGACCAGAAACTTGGCAGATAGAGTTTTAGCTTTGGCTATTAGATGGCTCTTTAAGCACTGCTAATGGGCTGATTCTCAACTCCAGTCTCTCTCCCGCTCCTTCCTCTTGCCCTCCAAACTCCTTCTCCCAAAGGTCACAACTCGCTCCATACTCCGCTGATGACTTCCTGCAAGCATCGAAACTACACCTTTTAACTCACATGTTTTCATATCTTGCTAATCCCTCCCCCAGCGCTTGGTATGTTTTATGATTCTCTGCAGCAGATTGATATTCATCCACCAGGCACTGTTGTGTTTTTACAACTCGCCATGTGGGTCGCAGCTTTTAACACAGTGTCTGCCATCTTGGATTCAGATAATGCATCCTCTCAGGCATGAGTACTGGGATCCCGGACTGGAGCCTGACCTGCTTGGCTCTGCATGGTGAGTGTTCGGGGAGCATGAACTGCAGGAATAATGTGATTCTAAACTTTGTCTTTCTTAGCCCTCTGATGTCACTTATTTTGGAAACCCTGACGTAACCATTCCAACACAAATGTCTATCTCTTAAAGGAGCAGTGGCATTTTTTTGGTACATGTGGTGATGTCCTGCCCACTGGTGGGAACTAAGTTGGAATGATCAGCACATCCGCCACATACCAACTCCTGGCCCAACATCCACTAGCTCGGGAATTCTCCCAGCCCCTTTGGCCACACCACTAGAGGTCCCCAAAACAAGCAGCAGACTTCATCATAGTGTCTTATGTGAGAAACCTGAGGGTATTCTCACTCCTACTCCTTTTGGATCCTCTACGTAGGTGGCCAGTGAAAGCCCATCGCTTTTGGATCCTGACCCTGGGGGTAGACAAGCGAGAGAGTATCACCTGGTTGGAGGGTCCTTGGGGATTGAGAGTGGGAACCCTTCAGGCATGACATGGTGTCCCCTTATCCTACTGTCAACCAACCTTGCCCTCTCATGACCTTTATGGGTTATTGTAGGTCAACTCCCCTTCTTTCCTCTCTTGGGACACCTGACAGTACTGAGACAAGGAGGAGCCAAATGAGAGTAATGAACACCACATACTCTCCCCACTCTCATACTGAGGTGAGGAAGAAGCAACTGAGCGCAATGAACACCATTCACTTTCACCACTTAGGTACTGGGATGAAGAAGATGCATGGAAGGTATGAAGATCAGGCATGTGCTCTTAATCAGAGTCAGGCAGAAATGAATTATGGAATACACATGCAACCTATTGAGGGACCAGCGGTGTATTAAAGGCAAATCAAGGAAGGAGTGAGAGGGAGAGACTTGGGGAACTTGGATAGAGATCACCGTAAAACCCACAGAATCCAGAGGCAGCCATAGTGGGAACCGAGGACGAGAAGGGACGCCGGCCGACATCCACAAACCAAGGGAAGCCTCCTGTGTGCAGAAGGATGCATCCTGTGTGAAGAGGGAGCAAAAGGAGCTGTGTCGAGGCACGAACACAAAGGAGGCTGTGCCTAGCCAAGGGGCTTGCAGAATCCAAAGCAGCAGCCCGATGGAAGGAGGAAAGCGGCAAGGACCACCGGAGGATGAAGCCTACAGCCAGTGAGTGCTGGGGAAGTTACCCAGAGACCGGGGTGATCCGAGCGGGCTGCAAAGGTTGTCAATTGTGCCGAGGCAATAAATATCACAGTTACGAATGAATCTATGAAGTTAAATGAATGAATGAAAGACAAGAGGTGTGAAAAGCAGTAAACCAGCTAATCTTGAATACCAAACTGAATTAAAATAGCAAAACTGCAGATCTGGAATTTCAAACTCAATGAAAATAGCAAAACTGCTAATATTGAATACCGAACTGAATGAAAACAGCAAAACTGCTAATATTGAACAATGAACAAAATGAAATAGCAAACCTGCTAATATTGAACAACGACCTGAATGCAAATAGCGAACTTGCT
Source organism: Ambystoma mexicanum (assembly GCF_040938575.1). Classification (NCBI taxonomy): domain Eukaryota; kingdom Metazoa; phylum Chordata; class Amphibia; order Caudata; family Ambystomatidae; genus Ambystoma; species Ambystoma mexicanum. The sequence goes on from NC_090939.1 coordinate 750,359,946, forward strand.
AATGTTTAATCATAAGTCTCAAAAAATATTTGTTGAATAACAAACTGCTCAGAGAAGTACTAATGGTTCCTGGTTGCATGACCTATAATGGGTGGATCGTATGGTCCGACAACTGCGTCAAGACCAGAGAACCCCTGTATGTTAACAAGGAAAACTGCTACTGATGCATATAAGGCTTGGGGAAGGGAGCCCTGAGCTGTGAAGAATTGTTGGAACTTAGCTCAAAGACAAAGCTTCAAGATACTTCCTTTTGTGACATCTTTTCATATTGAACTTGGAGAAGGGAGGGAACCCTGAGACTTGCTGCCATGAAACTGTATTGAACTTGGGGAAGGGTAGCCTAACGGTTAAAAAGGTGTGGAGCTATATAACCTTAAATCCAAGAGAAGGTAACTTGAACATTGTGGTGAACCTGTTGATATTTGAGGAGAAGCGAAAGAATAAGCATGAGCTGGAAATAGCCCAGAACTTTACTTTTGGAACACTGTTTAATTTATGGTTGACATCCCTACACATTGTTTTGTTGTTAGTTGTGCGGGCAAGCATAGGTTTTGGACACAGACAGACTTTTAAGTTGAACTCACTGACACAGACTATCCTTAGTTTCTTTAGTTAGGGAAATCCTACCTTAACATAGGGCAAGTTAGGCCTTACACCATCCTGACATTTAAGTTAATAAAGATGACATGCATTACTTACCGTAAAAGCATTTCTGATGATTGTATCTGCTTAGATTCACAGGCTGTGCATATAGTCCGACATCCAGTGGTCACCACGGAGTATTGCATCTTGTCTTTCGAGAATCGAAAGGGGACGTCGACATGGGTGTGCCTGTAACACTATCCCTAATGTGACATGTAGTGTACCCAAAATCCCTCACGCTTCGGGGTCCCTCCGATTGTATTTTTTCTGTCGTGAGGGAGCCTAAGGCCATCGTGAGTGAGTACAGAAAAGAGAGAAAGTAGTGAGATGTCTATGTTCCTTGCATCCAAGCGGGGAGGAAGGGTGGGCGCATGTGAATCTAAGCAGATACAACCATCAGAAATGCTTTTATGGTAAGTAATGCATGTCTTCTGATGCTTGTTAATCTGCTTAGAGTCACATGCTGTGCATAGACTAGCTAGCAGTACCCGGAGTTGGAGGTGGGATGTGAGAAGGAACAGTAGTGAAAAGATGTCTTAGTACTACTTGTCCCACCTGAGAATCAGACCTAGAATGAGTGTCTAGGCAATAGTGTTTTGTAAAGGAGTGTACAGAACTCCAGGTTTCCGCTTTGCAAATGGACTCTAGGGGAACATTTGCAATGAATGCTATGGAAGCCCCAGTGCCTCGAGTAGAATGCGCTCTAGGCTTGAAGGGCAGTTCTCTCTTAGTAAGAGTGTAACAGAGTGTGATGCATTTGACAATCCCACTAGAGATAGTAGATTCGGAGACCGGGTCTCCTTCTCTACCTGCTGCCACTGAAATGAAAAACTGATTTGTCTTTCTTAGTGGTCGATTTCTTTCCATGTAAAACATGACTGCTCTACCGACATCAAGTGTGTGCAGGCTTCTTTCTCCCATGTTTGAAGGGTTCTGAAAGAACGTTAGTAGTTTTATGGATTGGTTCACATGGAACTTTGAAATGAATTTAAGTGCAGACCTAGGGTGAGTGCGCAGAACCAACTTATCTCTGTGAACTGTTACAAAGGGGTCTAGAACTGCGCGTGCTTTAGTTCACTTACTCTCCTAATGGAAGTAATAGCTATTAAAAAGGCAGTCTTGTAGGTGAGATCTTTGAGGCTTGCTTTATGCATGGTCTCGAAAGGAGACCCCATAAATCTGGTCAACACCACATTCATGTCTCATCTGGGAGCTGGGTTAGAAATGGGAGGGTGAATTCTCTTTACTCCCACCAGGAAATCCTTAATAACTGGTATCTTCCACCACAACACCTTCTGTTGTAATGTAGTGTAGACTGAAAGAGCAGCTAAGTGAACCTTTAGAGAGTTAAAGACCAGGCCTCAAGTCAAGTAAATGAGCCAGGTACAAAACAATATGCGTAGGAGAGCAGTCAATGGGTTTGATGCTCTTAAAGTTGCACCAGATGACAAACCGCTTCCACTTACTGGAATAGCAATATTGAGTGTTAGGTTTTCTTGCCTCCCTGAGTATGTACATACATCTCTGAGGGAGTTGCAGATGCCCAAACTCTATGGGCCTCATTACGAGGTGCGTGGTAAGGGATTACCGGCACCGGTAAGGGCACTGGTGTCTCGGTAATCCCTTACCGCCCTACTACGAGTTCCCTTTTCGGGTCCTCCCTTAACACCTGTTTTTTCCAGGCGTTAAGGACGGGACCCGCAAAGGGACTCTGGAGCTAATAATGGTACCGCAATTTGCAGTACCGTTATTAGCACCTTCCCCATTCCCATTGAGCCCTATGTGGGCTCAAATGGGAATGGGGAATGGCCCTGGTGAATGGGGAATTACTGGTCCCGCCAACCTTGGAATGGACCGGTAATTGCTCCCTTCACCAGGGCGGAGTCGGAACCAGTTTGGAAGCAGCCATGGCGCTAATGCCGCCATGGCTGCCTCCAACCTCGTAATGAGGCCCTATGACTTCAGGAGCCAGGCCGCTAAGTTCAATGTCTGCGGGAATGGGTGAAGTGTCTCCCCTTTGTCTTGTGACAGCATGTTGTACGGGCAAGGCAGTTTCATCGGAGGAGATAGAGACATCTCAATCAGATGAGCGAACCAGGGTTGGCGGGCCAACATAGGGGCCACCAATATCATTGTGACTGGTTCCTGGTGCATCTTGTGCACTACCTTGTTGAGTAGGGGAGTTGGGGGAAAAGCGTAAACAAATTTCCCTGACCATGTTATCCAGAGTCCGTTCCCCTTGGAACTGTTCTGGGGGTACCTGGAGGCGTAATCTTGGCATTGAGTGTTCTCCAGAGTTGCAAACAAGTAAATCTCTGGAAACCCCCATTGCGCGAAAACGTTGGACACGATGTCTTTGTGTAATCGCCATTTGTACTCTATTGGCTGTGGGAAATCTCTGCTGAGTACGTCTACCAGAAGATAGAGTTCCCCTGGAACATGTTGAGACAGCAGAAACCTGTTGTATTTGAGAGCCCGCTTCCAAATATTCTGGGACAGTTTGGACAGCCCTGGAGAGTGAGTGCCCCCTTGTTTGTTCAGATAGTACATGGCTGTGGTGCTGTCTTTGATTTTGAGGATCAGGAGCGTATTTCCCTGCAGTTGAGTTTGAAAAGCTTTCAGCGCTTTGAATACCGCTAACAGTTCCAACAGGTTTATGTGGTTGGATGCTATGTCTGACGACCAAACTCTGTGCGCTGTCTGTTGAAGCAGGTGAGCTCCCCACCCTGTGAGAGATGTGTCTGTAGTTCGAGTGGCCTCCACTACGGGGGTGGTGAAGGATTTCCCTTTCAAGAGGTTCTCCCTCGACAACCACCATAGCGAGAGAACGAGGGCTGGTGAGACATCCACTAGTTCGTCCCAATGTCCGCTGGCCTGACACCACTGGCTGTTGAGCCACTCCTGCATTGGACGCAGGCGCAAGAGTGCGTGAGGAACCAAATAAATACATGATGCCATAATTCCCAACAGTTGCATAGCTTTGCGTACCGTCACCTCTCAACTGGCTACATATTGAGGGATTTGAAACAGCATGTTTTGGACCCTCTCGTTGGAGGGGAAGATGAGGCTGTCCTTTGTTTGAATTAGAGCCCCTAGAAACTGCCTGACCTGACTGGGGTCTAGGCTGGATTTCTTCTCGTTGATGGAGAATCCCAGGCTGAATAAAAGATCTATTGTTCTTTGGGTATTTAACAGACAGGTTTCGCAGGAGTCCCCTGTTATGAGCCAGTCATCAAGGTAAGGAGAAACCGGGATGGATTGGCTGCGCGGGTGTGCTGCTGCCACTACTAGTACCTTTGTAAAAAAAAATTGCAAAAACGAAGGTAAGTTAAACGCGATGATCCTAAGTATTTTCAATTAGCAATAGTCCAAATTATGTTGAATAATTCATCTATAAAGAAATTGCTGCATTGACATCAATTCTTTTGGCAGAAGTAATCTTTATCTTTGTGAAGAGTAACGAATAGAACCAGCCGACATGTGTTTTGACCCACTGGGTCATTATCAAGGCTGTACAGTAATCAAAATCATGTGTTAACATAAAACAAAGTCATAATCATATAATAGATGACATAACATAATAAAAAAATGAAAAACAGGTTGACACAGTGTAATGCCATGCCGCACGCCAGGAGTTGTCATCAAAGAGCTACCATACTTAACATCCCAGGGGGTGAATTCTACCGGGCGAGAAGAAATTGTTCAAAGGATGCTGACTATCAAGAGGAACGTACACAGCTGATTAAACTTTTCAAGCAAAGAGGCTATTCGCCAAAATCAGTGCTTTCAGCATCTCAAAAGTATTGTTGTTCCACAAAACAAGCAGACTTACTTCTCTTGAAACCCCCAATAGACAATAAAGCTAGGCCTATTGCAATTGTGACACAATATTCCAGAGACACACCCACCTTGTTCAAAAAGGCCAGTAAACATTGGCATCTTTTACATTTAGAGCCAGACCTCACACCCCATATCACTAAAAAGCCCAAATTCACCTTTACCAAAGCTAATACTCTTCGGAACAAACTCAGTTCTTCCTTTTTAGATCCTACTAAGACAATGTCCGCTCCTACATGGCTTTCTAAACCAGTTGGCTTCTTCAAATGTGCTAACTGCAACCAGTGTCAATATGCCTATCCAAACTGTCATGAATATGTTGCTAACTCTGGGATCAAAATTGCAATCAAGGACTTCATAAATTGCAAAACTAAATTTGTGGTCTATGCGATAATATGTGTCTGCAAAAAGCTCTATAGAGGTAGCACTATCAGACAGCTGAAACTTTGCATAAAGGAACATCTCTCCAGTCTGAACAAAACAGACGTCAACTTACTACTGGCGTTGCACTGGCAGTCAGAGCACCAACTTGACAATAAAGCTGATATACGTTTCATAGGTCTCATCAAAGCCAAAAGTGGCAAACGTGGGGGCAACCTATGTATGAAACTTAGACAGCTTGAATCCAGGCTTATTTGCCACTTTCGTTGTACCACCATTGGCTTGAATTCAGACCATGAGATGCATGTTTCTTGTAAATTAGTTGTAATTTTATTTTTACATGTATTAGTACCAGGCTTACAAAAAAACGTGTTCACAAAATCATGTAAAACACAAACTAATACCTCCTATGTGAAGCAAGCACACCTTTTGTTGTGTACACACTTGCACTACCTGTCATGTGCTACTAGTTTGATTAATATTGACATTTGCTCTGCCCTGTTACAATCATAACAATGTTTGTCTCCAATGTGAAATACGAACCAATAACTCCTATGTGAAGCAAGCACGCTTCTTGTTGTGTGCACACTTATTCTAACTACCATGTGCTATTAGTGAAATTACCATTGACGTTTGCTCTGCCCTGCTACTCGTCCTATTCCTTTCTATTATTGGTTTTAGTGGCTTTTTCTACCTATACCACCTCTCTAAGCATTTTGGGAAATATCTCTTGCAGTTTCTAACTGTTAAGATACATGATTAGACACTTGCATCTGTGACATACGATTGAGCGCCCTCATGCTGCATAATATTCATTATGACGTCCATTTGTCTATATTCTCTATTTCACTTACAGCCACTCTTTTCACGTGGCCATTATATAGTTGATACTTGTCATCTGGGATATTTGACTGGATACGTGCTTTTACATTGTCTGACTAAGCACATGCACGTGCTGTGTAATGCCAATATTAAGAACCCCGATTTTCTTACCAACATATTCTCGTATTTATCCTTTATGACGTTCTTTTGTTTACTTTCCCGTAATTGTCGCGCACGGTGTCGTGCGCATGACGTCATCTGCACAATGTGCGCGTGACATCACGGTCCCGGCGCATGCGTGATGACAGAGCGCCATTTCCAATCTTCATTTTGTCACCACACGAGTGTGTCCCAGACAGAATTGGCGCTGACTCTACGGATGAGATGGGGATTGGCCCCCTTTACTTTATCTCATAGGTAATTATACTTATGTTAGCATGACCAGTTACATAGGTAATCCACTGGTAGTTTTAGTTTTTTGCTCATTATATTTCCTGGTGTTCACAGGATTTGGACTTTAATTCTTCAGATAAACTTGCTACATACATTTTTGCCTACATGAAATATTACCCAGCATTAGGGTAAGTCACTACCATCATATTGAATTATTGTTACTTTTAATTCGCATTTTGCCATGGATACCCTCAATTTCTACCACTTAGAATTCAATATCCCATTTTCCTCAAGTGGCCTTATATCAGTGCATCAACAACCATTCTTTCAACATATTTATATGACTGCATGTGGATATACGGCATGTTTGCCTCTGAAGTCTATCAATCATTTAATATGTGGCACATTCTTCAACAACATATCTTACTTAAGGTACAGATAGCCACACCTCACAGTCTCTTTTCACATGGGTGACACCATTACCCCAGGCTCCTTGGTGCTGAACTTACTTTTGCTATACACAGTCATAAATTATTCATTTCTAGCACATGAGATGTTCCCTTTTCCCTTCTCTCCTCTTTTTCTTTTTTGGACTTCCTGTTTTCAGACTCCCTTTATCCATGCCATTTCAATTGCTTTTATTTTCCAAAATTGTTTTGGGGAATTAATGCAGATTTGTACCCAATAGATTGGGGTGCTTAACTTTACCGTATGATTTTGCTTTTTCCACTTTGATGTCCACCGCCATGATGACTTGCATACATCACTCAACTACTGAATCATAATATGGAATGTAACTTTATTTCTCTTATTACACTGTGTCAATCTGTTTTTCATTTTTTTGTTATGTTATGTCATCTATTATATGATTATGACTTTGTTTTATGTTAACACATGATTTTGATCACTGTACAGCCTTGATAACGACTCAGTGGGTCGAAACACGCGTTGGTTGGTTCTATGTGCTACACTTAACAAAGATAAAGATTACTTCTGCCAAAAGAATTGATGTCAAAGCAGCAATTTATTTATGGATGAATTATTCAACATAATTTGGACTATTGCTAATTGAAAATACTTAGGATCAGCGTGTTTCACTTACCTTCGTTTTGTAATTTTGAATTCATGTGTCCTTATACTTTCTAGGGGGACCCACTGGAAGTGTAAGGACGCAGCAGGTCCATTTTGAAATCATATCATTTCTCAATAGTTATTGGCGGTATTAACTAGTGCACTGTCTCTTCACGACCCCTAGGTTTGGTTTAACAGTACCTTTGTAAATACCCTTGGTGCGGAGGCTATGCCGAAGGGTTGTACCTTGAATTGATAGTGTTTGTCTTGTATCATGAATCTGAGGTATTTTCTGTGCGGCGGCAACAGTGAAATATGAAAGTATGCATCTTTCATATCCAGTGTTGCCATGTAATCCCCCTGTGAGAGCAGGGGAATTACTTCCTACAGAGTGACCATGCAGATCTTTTGTGGCTTTACAAATTTGTTCGCTGGGCGCAGATCTAATACAGGGTGCATGGTGAGATCCTTTTTGGGTACAAGGAAGTACACTGAATAAATACCTTTGTTTACCTGTGAAAGAGGTACGACCTCTATGGCTCCCTTTTCTTGTAGTGTCTCGACTTCCTGAAGAAAGATGTCTGAACTTTGGGGACCGGCAGAACTCTATACAGTACCCATGGGCCACGGTCTTCAGTACCCACTGGTCTCTAGTTATACCCTCTCATGCCTGAAGGAACGATGTTAGCCAGCCCCCAACCGGGGAGGCATGGGAGGGGACCCAGATCTGCGGGTCATTTTGAACCTGAGGCTGGGGAGCCCTGAGCCAAAGACCGACCCGCTGCCTCAGCGGAATCCAAAGTGTTTTTGAGGATACTTTGGTTTACTTGTCTGCCCTTGGTTACCGTGGACAGAAGACCAGTCCGTAGCATTTCAGGAACCTCCTGCAGGCCTTCCTATAATATGGCCCATTGAGCGTCTGCATAGCTGGCTAACAAGGTAGTATTGTTAGCGCTGCACGTAGAAAAAGCTGCTGCAGCTGTGACTCTCTTTCCAATGGCATAGAGTTTTTTTACACTCCGTGCCGCCCCGGTTGACAAGGGAACCCCTGCCCTTTCCTCGTAGTGGTCACTACCAGAGAGTCTAGAGTGGAGTGTCCTCTGATATAAAGGGGATCAGAGGGCGAAGGCTGAAATAACTTTTCTATCCTTGGATTAACTGCTCTTGTGAGGGCAGGTGTTGATAACGAGGGAGCCAAACGCTTTTTAATTGAGTTTACAAGAGGAATAGCCTGTCTGGCCGGCGGTTTCTCTTCAAGAATGTCCTCTACAAAGTCAGCCTCAGGAACAGCTTCATCAGTGGCAATCTTGAACTGTTCTGCTGCTTTGCACAACATGGCATTAAACGTCATTTGATCATCCATTGGAGAGGGCTGTCCAGTGGGAGTGGTCTGGGGGGAATATAAACACAAGGCATCAGGATCTGGTGAAGGATTTGGAGAATGCCAAGGCTGAGGGTCACCCATATCCCGGTTTTCCCCCACCCCTCTATGGGGTTGTGCATATACTTAGGGTCAATCAAAGGATCATCATCCTGAGTGTCTGCAGGAACCTCCTCCTCAGTGAGGTTGTAAGTGTACACATCCTCCTCCTGAGAGGGATCAAAGAGTCTTGGATATTTAGCCACAGGGTTCAAAAGGCCTTCTTCCCGTGGTCTTGGGGGGTGGATTGTTCTGAGAGGGTTACAAACCATACAACTTTCACATGTTTCCTTAGTCCAAAACAGAAGACCTAGAGGGGTCTAGAGGTGGAAAGGGCTCTTGTATACTATCCTCTGACGCCAAACATTGAGATTTTTGTTTGAACGCCAATGAAATACCTTCTTCGCCTTCCGAAAACTCTTCCCGGGGGACCGACAGAAGTTGCGTGTCCCTGTGCTTCTCCTTAGGCTTGGCGGAGGGTTCTGGTATTTCCTTCAGCCTATCTTTAGATCTCGATGAATCCTTGGGCTTTCCCGTGGCTGTCGGCAAATCCTTTGGCTTTTGCTTCTGAGTGTCCGCCGAAACAATTCTCAAAATGCTTTCGGTAACGTCCTCTGCAGTAGGGAGATGCGTAACCTGGGCCTGCGGTTGTGTAGTCTTCGGCGGAGTCGGGGCCTTGTCATCGCAGATGCCTTCTTACAATGCGTCTTAACGGTTCTTGGAATATTGGGGATAGTGCCCTTCAATTTAGAGTGTTCGGTCTCTGCAGGGAGGGCTGCCGATCCTGACAGGCAGCGGGCATGGCCAAAACTTCCGATGTGCCCATTGGCGCTGTGGTCCGCTTCGACTTCATCGAAGACTGGCCGGGGTTTTTGTGTTTAGTGAGTTCAGAGTGTTCGTCTTTGTCGCCGGGGTGTATAGTCCCCATAGCAGTGCCTAAGTGGTGGCTGGCGGGGCTGGGGACACAGGACGCTGAGTGGGAGCGCTCTGCCGAAAGGTCAATGACCACCGAGTCAGAGGTCTACTCATCACTGATGCCCTTGTCGCATTCGGCGGTTGCGGCAGCGGGAGAACTCAACCCGGCCTTCGACATCCCGTAGGCCGCCCACCGCTTCACACGGCGCTCCTTCAATGTCTTCGGACGGAGGAGCTTGCAAACCTTTTTCATCGTGATCGAGGGACAAGCAACAGTTACACCGTAGATGCTTATTTCTCCAAGGAAATTTGCCCTTGTAAATTGGGCAAAGCCTAAAGGGAGTCCTCTCCATAGCTGAGGATAAGGAACGTGACAAAGACCAGAGAGAAAAGAGGGAGGAAAGGGAAAGGCATTCTCAGATTTTACAGAAATGTCCACCGTGACCCCACTCTCCCTACTGTGTAGGCCTACTGGAAGGCCCAGCCACGTGGTCGGCAGTGCCGACTGGATCACCGTCCGTCGAAGGTCCCTTCGGTGGAGATCTGGAACAGCCATCGATGGGAAGGACGGTCAGGGTGATCTTGAATAATAATATAATATATTCGACCAAAGGTCGATGGAACAATTAGCAATGTCTCTGGATGAGCTCCGCACAAGGCGACCAGTATGCTCGGCGGAAAAAAACAATCTGAGGGACCTGGACGTGTGAGGGATTTTGGGTACACTGCACGTCACGTGAGGGATAGTGTTACAGGCACGCCCATGTCAACGTCCCCTTTCGATTCTCAACAAGATGCAATACTCTGCGGTGACCACTGGATGTCGGACTATATGCACAGCATGTGATTCTAAGCAGATTAACAAGCATCAAAAATTTTGTTACATTGAATCTGTTGTCTGTGTAGCCTTCCATGATGACAACCACACACCTATTGAAATGTTGCTCCCTAGTAGTAGTAGCAGTAGTAGTATGTGATTTATATAGCACCTTTATCCCATGTGTATGGCCACAGCGCCTTGTGGGGAAACGCCCTCGGGGGAACGAAGTCCAAACTATGGGAACAATTGTCAGAGAGGTTTATAAAGCGTGTGTGCATTTGACCAAAATAGGGAGTAGGTGGTGTGGCCGAGCCCCAGTACGCTACCCATGAAGTTTAGGCTTGTGGCTGGGTGCTGATAGGAGGTCACGGGACAGCATGAGTGCAAGAGATTTGTTATGTGTCCAGCTACACCACATTTTTGTCATAGGGCATAGCTGCATTCTGATGGCAGAGATGTTGTGCTTTGTATTTAGTCTGGTGTATGGGTCGAATGAGTACGCGAATGAGGACATGCCTGCGGCTGAAGTTCCAAAAGCATGGAGTGCAACAGAGTTAATACATTGACTATACTTTAATGTTACAGGAGACCCGGGCTCCAGAGGCAGCAGCACTGGGGCTATTATGCCCCCACCTTTGAGAGCCATATTCATGGTTTTCCCCCCTCCCCCAATTGTGGGTAAGATTTGTGTTTGGAGGGGAGTTGGTTCCTGGTCTCCTGAATGAAACACTTGTGCCATCACTACAATAACCAGAATCCTTTGAGACTGAAATTGAATGAAATTGAAAAAAGTAATTAGCAACACCTGAAAAGGAACACAGCTATCACAGCCTCCCTGATGAGAGTTTGAGACTTGAAAGTACTTGGAGGAGTAGAACTAACTATTGTGCTTTGGAACTGTAGCAGTTGGGATTTAACCCTGGTAATTTTTGAACATTGTTGGGACTATTTGCATCTGGGATTCAGCCCTGTTATTATTTTTTTAACTGTGTTGGGATTCAACCCTGTTATTACTTGCATCAGGATTAAATGACTTGGAACCAGAGTGCGCGCCTGACCTTCTTTTTCTACTTAATGTTACAGGAGACCCGGGCTCCAGAGGCAGCAGCACCGCGGCTATTATGCCCCCACTTTGGAGAGCCATATTCATGGTTTTCCCTCCTCCCCCAATTGTGGGTAAGATTTGTGTTTGGAGGGGAGTTGGTTCCTGGTCTCCTGAATGAAACACTTGTGCCATCACTACAATAACCAGAATCCTTTGAGACTGAAATTGAATGAAATTGAAAAAAGTAATTAGCAACACCTGAAAAGGAACACAGCTATCACAGCCTCCCTGATGAGAGTTTGAGACTTGAAAGTACTTGGAGGAGTAGAACTAACTATTGTGCTTTGGAACTGTAGCAGTTGGGATTTAACCCTGGTAATTTTTTAACATTGTTGGGACTATTTGCATCTGGGATTCAGCCCTGTTATTATTTTTTGAACTGTGTTGGGATTCAACCCTGTTATTACTTGCATCAGGATTAAATGACTTGGAACCAGAGTGCGCGCCTGACCTTCTTTTTCTACTTAATGTTACAGGAGACCCGGGCTCCAGAGGCAGCAGCACCGCGGCTATTATGCCCCCACTTTGGAGAGCCATATTCATTGTTTTCCCCCCTCCCCCAATTGTGGGTAAGATTTGTGTTTGGAGGGGAGTTGGTTCCTGGTCTCCTGAATGAAACACTTGTGCCATCACTACAATAACCAGAATCCTTTGAGACTGAAATTGAATGAAATTGAAAAAAGTAATTAGCAACACCTGAAAAGGAACACAGCTATCACAGCCTCCCTGATGAGAGTTTGAGACTTGAAAGTACTTGGAGGAGTAGAACTAACTATTGTGCTTTGGAACTGTAGCAGTTGGGATTTAACCCTGGTAATTTTTTAACATTGTTGGGACTATTTGCATCTGGGATTCAGCCCTGTTATTATTTTTTGAACTGTGTTGGGATTCAACCCTGTTATTACTTGCATCAGGATTAAATGACTTGGAACCAGAGTGCGCGCCTGACCTTCTTTTTCTACTTAATGTTACAGGAGACCCGGGCTCCAGAGGCAGCAGCACCGCGGCTATTATGCCCCCACTTTGGAGAGCCATATTCATGGTTTTCCCCCCTCCCCCAATTGTGGGTAAGATTTGTGTTTGGAGGGGAGTTGGTTCCTGGTCTCCTGAATGAAACACTTGTGCCATCACTACAATAACCAGAATCCTTTGAGACTGAAATTGAATGAAATTGAAAAAAGTAATTAGCAACACCTGAAAAGGAACACAGCTATCACAGCCTCCCTGATGAGAGTTTGAGACTTGAAAGTACTTGGAGGAGTAGAACTAACTATTGTGCTTTGAAACTGTAGCAGTTGGGATTTAACCCTGGTAATTTTTGAACATTGTTGGGACTATTTGCATCTGGGATTCAGCCCTGTTATTATTTTTTGAACTGTGTTGGGATTCAACCCTGTTATTACTTGCATCAGGATTAAATGACTTGGAACCAGAGTGCGCGCCTGACCTTCTTTTTCTACTTAATGTTACAGGAGACCCGGGCTCCAGAGGCAGCAGCACCGGGGCTATTATGCCCCCACTTTGGAGAGCCATATTCATGGTTTTTCCCCCTCCCCCCAATTGTGGGTAAGATTTGTGTTTGGAGGGGGGTTGGTTCCTGGTCTCCTGAATGAAACACTTGTGCCATCACTTCAATAACCAGAATCCTTTGAGAATGAAATTGAAAAAAGTAATTAGCAACACCTGAAAAGGAACACAGCTATCACAGCCTCCCTGATGAGAGTTTGAGACTTGAAAGTACTTGGAGGAGTAGAACTAACTATTGTGCTTTGGAACTGTAGCAGTTGGGATTTAACCCTGGTAATTTTTTAACATTGTTGGGAATATTTGCATCTGGGATTCAGCCCTGTTATTATTTTTTGAACTGTGTTGGGATTCAACCCTGTTATTACTTGCCTCAGGATTAAATGACTTGGAACCAGAGTGCGCGCCTGACCTTCTTTTTCTACTTAATGTTACAGGAGACCCGGGCTCCAGAGGCAGCAGCACCGTGGCTATTATGCCCCCACTTTGGAGAGCCATATTCATGGTTTTCCCCCCTCCCCCAATTGTGGGTAAGATTTGTGTTTGGAGGGGAGTTGGTTCCTGGTCTCCTGAATGAAACACTTGTGCCATCACTACAATAACCAGAATCCTTTGAGACTGAAATTGAATGAAATTGAAAAAACTAATTAGCAACACCTGAAAAGGAACACAGCTATCACAGCCTCCCTGATGAGAGTTTGAGGCTTGAAAGTACTTGGAGGAGTAGAACTAACTATTGTGCTTTGGAACTGTAGCAGTTGGGATTTAACCCTGGTAATTTTTGAACATTGTTGGGACTATTTGCATCTGGGATTCAGCCCTGTTATTATTTTTTGAACTGTGTTGGTATTCAACCCTGTTATTACTTGCATCAGGATTAAATGACTTGGAACCAGAGTGCGCGCCTGACCTTCTTTTTCTACTTAATATACTTTAATAAATGGCTTAGTTCTGACCATCTACCCTATCCTAGAGTGCCAGGGTTGGAGAAGATTAGTGGCTACCTACTGTATGGGAGGATAGCTCAGGGACAACATAACACGAAGCACCACAGGTTCAATCCCCGGGTCTGCGCTTAGAAACCTCTGGGTAGTAAGTGTGTTATAAATAACCTATCATATCATATGCAGCCAGCTGTAATATGGTTCATCTAGGGTCACTCCATAGGCTAAGTACTCTATTCACCTAGATTCAATACATTGGGTACATCCTGGCTTAACCTAGAATCAGTACATTGGTTACGCTATAGAATCACGCTCTACCTTCACCCAGAATCAGTACCTAGGGTGCATTCTACATTCATCAGGAATACAGTGTGTTGGGTATATTCTACAGTCATCTGGATTCAATACCTTGGCAACATTCTACATTCCCTGGATTCAATATATTGGCTACATTCTACATTCACCTAGAGGTCAATAATTGGCTATATTCTATATTCATCTAGATGATAGTACATATGCAACATCCTACCTTCACATTAGCAGCCTTTACAATTCCTCCAAATGCAAGCACTCTACAATACATTGGGTACTTTCTGCATTCACCCAGGATCAACACTTCAGCCACACTCACCCAGATTCAGTACACAGGCTACATTCTACTTTCAAATTAGCTGCCTTCACAGTCCCTCTAGGCGCATCATACCATTTACCACCCTTTCTACAAGGGCAGAACATGACCGCCAACATACTACATTCAGAATGCAACAGGCTGCCCACCCCCAACACCTCATCCAGTGCAGCACCCTAGCCACTCCCATGGTTCCTCCAAGTGCTACATAATGGCCACCCTTATGAACACCTCAGTGTGCCATATCCAGCGCACCCTCAATTTATTTCCACATGCAATTTCTTGATAACCCAAGCATTCCTTGTAAGTTCAGCACAATAGGCTAGCTAGAGAGTGTGCAGTGAAAGACGGACTCCATGTTAGGTCAGAAAGTAGTAATGTGGAATTAGCAGAGTTGTACCGGAAGACAGTGTTGGCTGTGCTCCGCTAATTTACAACACCTGCAGACCTCTCAAAACGGCACTGTCAGGGCCATTTATGGCCTAAACCGACGCAAGCATATTTTGTCGTTTGGCTACCGGTTCAACAAAGAATGAGGCATACAATTTTATCTTTGACCTACAAATGTCAGCACAAGGCAGCCCCCAGGTATTTGACGGACAGACTATCCTCTAAACAACCCGCTCGGATACTATGCTCTAATGACACCCACACTCCGAATCAACCACGTTACCGCCTGGAAACATTTGGTGGTAGATGTTTTGAGATTCAAGCATCTAGGGAATGGAATGGGCTTCCACTGAACATAAGAGTCTCATCCTCTTTGATGATCTTCAAGAGGTCCGTGAAGACCTTCCTCTTCAACTCAGCGGACTAATCGTCCTGTGCCTAGTCCCTCCCTCGCTCTGGCTTCCTCTTCTCTTTTATGCGCTCTGAGGCCAACAGGCATGTAGCTTAACAAATATTTAAATAAATAAATCCCCTGTGATTTTGCTTTCCCGTGCCACACTGTTGATTTTGTGCCATGTTCTCCCACTGTTGCTTTTTTCCACGGTGCCCTATACTAACTTATTCCCCTCTGTGATTTTGCCCCCCTGGTGTCCCTCCGCAGATCTTGCTGCCTCGTGCCCCACACTGATTCACATCCTTCTGCAAGCTTGTTCCCTGAGGGCCCCATGTTGATCTTGCTCACTGGTCCCTTACTGCTGATTTTGCTCCTAGTTTTCCTACTGAAATGCGTTATCTACTGTGCGTGATTTTGTCCCACTCTTAATTTTGTTCCCAGGTCCCCAAACGTTGTGATTGCTCCATAATGCCTCACAGTAACTTGTGTCCTATTAAGATGCTAATCCCTGGTACAACACTGTTGATTTTGCTCCCAAGTGCCTCAATGCCATATGTGCACAGCTGACATTTTGCTCTCTGGTGCCACACCTTTGATTCTGCTACCTGGTCCACCAGTGTTGATTGTGCTACCTGTTCCACCATTGTAATGTATTACTTACATTATTCCAGGTTCGCTTGATTGTATTATGCTTCTAGGTGTAGCCAAACTGTTGTTTGTATACACTGTAATTTTTCGTTGGTGTTCCCCCACATTATGTTACTTCCAGGTGGACCCCCACGACATTTTGCTTCTAGGTGATCGTCCACAGTATTTTACATATACTGTACTTTATTCTAGGTATGCCCAGCTGTATCGTCTCACCTCTTCCAGGTGCACCCTTAATCTATGTGAACCCACTATGCTTTATTTCTGTGTGCACCCACAGTATTCTGCTTCGAGGTGCTCCACACTGGGGTTGCAGCCTGGGCCCCTCCACAGTATGCTACGTCATGGTTCAACTTATGTAGCTATGCACTGGATGCTCCCCTTTGGGACTTGGCCCATAGGCATCCACACTTGATTCTCCCCTAGTCATCTCAACCACAGACCTTGCAGAATGCTACCAAGTCTGTACTGTGACAAGAGCCACCAGCACAGGCCCTGCTCCTCTCTTTAAGATTGGCCCAAAGGTAGGAGATCGGCCAACAGCATTGAGCGAGAACTTATCAGATACCAGAAGACCCCACTCGTCTCAAGCCATCAAACCATATAGTGACAAACTATTCATCATACCATGATTACCAGAGCCTATCCTCCACCTCAAAGGCAGTTTACCAAGACGCACCTGTAGCTGTACAGGTTTCCTGGCAGAGAATAGTGCAATCCTCTGTGCAGGCTTCAGAGAGTTGGTCTGTGAACTTAAGGCAAGTCTTGAACACGTAACAGTATTTCTACTAATCGGCCAACTTGAACTCCAGAGAACCTGCTCTTGTTACCCTGGTCAACATTGACTGTCATTAAATGTCCCTACAGAGTGTTCTCAATAAACCAACAAGCATTTACACCTGCAACAGAGGGCCTCTAATATTCAGAAAATATAGGTACACACAGAAAATGTCTTGCACTTTCACGTAACACACCTGCATGTTTTTATACTCATGTAAATCAAATATGTGACCATTACAAACAGCAAAGTCAAACGACAATCAACTGCAAATATATTTAAAAGCATACTGGAATACCATCCACCCTACAGCCCTGTTCTTCTCCAATGTACTTCCAGAATTCCAAAGGCTCTTAGCCAAATGTCAATGTGCATAGCATTCAACAATAGGATATGGTAAAACTAAATCAATGCCCACATGAATGCTGCTTGGAAAGGTGAGCTAGTAGTCTTGTGATGCTACTCCAGCAACTGCAAAACTGTCATAAAGTTGTAGCCGAAACCTATCAAAATCTTATTTGGCTACTGTCAGAAAGTTAGCATGGACCAATTACAACCCAGACACAAATAACTTAGGATATGATCATTTTATTAGGGCATGCTGAGGAACCAGCAAAATGATAAGACATGGGCCTCATCGCGAGTTGGGCGGTAACGCCGGTGGTATTAAAGCCGGTGGTATTAGCCCTACCGCCAAACCCCTGGGCGCTATTAGCGCCGGATCACGGGTTTGCCGGTAATGGAATTCCCCATTCCCCACTGAGCCCATTCGGGAATGCCCCATTCCCCATTGGGCTCAATGGGGAATTTTCGTGCTCTTACAGCCGGCGGATTTCCCGCCGGTGGTAATAGCGCACATTTTCAGCGGATTTCCCCCCAGCTCAGAGCTGGGGGGAAATCCACCAAAGCCCTGATTTGGCGAACCCTTAAATCTGGCTGTAACAGCGCGACCGCCGGATTTAAGGGTTACCGCCAAACTCGTGATGAGGCCCATGCAGGCTGGCTTCTCCTAGGGCTTTTAACAGGATTAAATCAAGAAACATTCCCTCCCAGATTCCTTCCAGGTCATATCAGGGAACAGTTAATTTGTTTCGAGACGTGGCCCCTTTCTCCTGAGGCTAAGATTTGGTCCACATTTCTATCGTTGATTAGGCCCACAGTTTTCTTCAATTGAGTATGGCAACAGTCTCTGAAGGTCTATACCAAAAATCCTTCGGCGTTCCACCCATCCTTGACCAGCAACTGATCGCCTTTCCATGCTCTGTTTCTTTCTCAGCCATTTCTAGAACCAGCTTTTTACATTAAGGGGAATTGTGTGCCTTTTTTTGGCTTAGTTAAAGTCTCTGTTTTTACTTCAATTATCAGACAACTTTGGATGATATTTCATCATTAAGATTTAATGTTATTTGCCTGCTGTTCAGGTTGTTTAAGAGAAAGAGTCTTCTTCCTTGGGTAACGTGGAGTAACCTTAAGAACCTGGTTTCCGGTGATCAATAGACAATTTACATGTTGCCTTTTGGGGGCTGGGGAGCGGATAGGACTGGACCAGACACTTCTCTATAGTGTTGCTTCTCCAGTACCCAATTGCCTGCTTTTAGAGTACTCTCTTCCAAGCAGTTGACCTGGCCTTTATGGAAAACTGAAGGGATTATGGAAGCCACTCATGTACAGTGACGTACACTGATGTATCTTGGAAGGGGTTGTATCCTCATAGTGTGATTGCCGTGGCAAATTATGTATCCTTCTGATAACTAAGGGCAAGTGGTCAACCCATTTTACCCCAGAGTAAAAGATGAATTTTGTCATGATCTTTTTAATAATCATGTTGGCTCTATCTCTCAATAACCTAATTAGACTGTGATCTGAATGACGTTGAGTATTTCAAGTTACATCCCCAGCATGGCAAGGCTTCTCTCAAGGCTTTGCTTGAGAAGGCTAGTTCATGGACGGGTTGGAGTTATTGGTGCTGTTGTAGCTACTAAGGATCAAAACCTCTTTCTGACCCTGAAATTAGGCTTCCTTTGAGGTATTATCCATGTAAATCCTGTACAGGAGTCCACAACCATTTGTGTTTGTTAACTGCTGTCAGTGGACAATTGGGATCCATGTACATACATTCACATGTACTGTTACACTTAGTAAAGGAGTCCCAATTGGCTTTCTTCCGTGGGCCACTGTCACCTGCAGACACGTGAAGCAATTCCTCAATTCTGGAAACCAATAGTGTCTAACATGAGCTGAGCAATTGCTAATATCCCAAAGTGGGCAGTAATCAAAGCTGCATGTGCAGCAGATTCATTTTAATCTGTCCCGGGTCCCAGATCGCTCAGAAAACTGTAGAGAAGATTCAAGGGTTTTTATTGATTTTCTTTGCAGGACACAAGGACCATTCCTCACTCTTTCATCTATAGATAACATTCCCACACCAAAACACACATCCCTAGACCCAGGTCTAATACATAGGGCCTCATTACGAGTTTGGAGGTAGCCATGCCCTACCCCCAAACCGGGTACCGGGTCCGGATCCCGAAAATAGGGAATTACCGAGCCATGCCGACTTTGGCGGTCCCGGTAATTCCCATTCTTGGGACCGGGACCCGGTACATCCCCATTCTCATTTGAGCCCCCATATGCTAGAGGTCAATATTCACTATGGGCCTCATTACGTTACAGATACAGACTACAAGTGCAGGGGAGTCAAAAGGCAGTGCGTGATTGCAACAGGACAGGTAGGTACCTGGGCCCGAATTCATAGCTTGACCAGGTGACCTGTGCATGGATTAGGCAGGTGATCAGCAAGGGAGAGGAAGAAAGAAGGCAGAAGCAAATAAACAGGTCTTGAGTTGCTTCTGGAACCGGAGATGGTTCTGCTCAAGTTTCAGAGCGGCAGGGAGGCTGTTTCCAGAGGGGGGGTCCAGCCGAAGAAAGAGACCTGCCCTCAACCCTTTGCTTGGAAAAGTGACTGACCCTCAGAGAGTTGGAGGTGGCGCACTGGAGAACTCATGCCATCCTATATATATTTTTGCATATGATACAAAAGTTAATCTGGCGTAAACCTTTCTTCAGTAGAGAAATCTAACTTTGCTATAGTTGATTTGGCGTTGTAGTTATAAACCATATTTGGGATCCTTCACACAAACTCAAGGGGAGATTTCTCGAGTCTCCTGTTTGCGGAGGTGCCGCTGCTGGCCGAGTGCAAAAAATTGTAAGGGGGCCTCACCAAATGTTTTGCCCCGGGCCTCACCACATCTTCTGACAGCCCTGAATGCTGCTACTCCCTCTCTGCACTAATACTCCTTCTTCTGCACTTTTACTCCCTCTTCTATTCTAGTTGTTCCCCTAAATTACTGTTCCCTCCTCCACTACTACGCCCTCATCTGCACTACTACTCTCTCCTCCACTCTACTACACCCTCCTCCCACTCTACTACTCCCTCTCCCACACTAGTACTTCTTCAAAAGACCTTCTACTCAGCCACCCGCCTTTCACTCTCACAGTCGCATTCCCTAAATGCCTACATTCCTACTAACACTTACACTTATATAGCTTGCATGCACACTTACAACACAGAACCACTTGCACTCATCAACCAATTCCTCACCTTTTCTCTAAGTCACCTCCCTACTCCAATCCACCAATCTTCCACCTGCTGGTCTCTTGGTCCGTTACCTCCTCATCTAAACCTCATCAAATAACTCACAACTTGCTGCTTCCTGTTTCTCCTCTTATTCTTCCCCTCTTTCTTCCTTTGGATTACTGGCACTGGAAAATCTGGCCCTGTCTTCTCCTCCCAGTAGTTGTTACAAACAAAAGAAGTTTCAAATATCTAGTTAATGCCCCCCTTTTTACCCCATGTAGGGCACCCGAGAGGGGGCAATGGTGGTCTGCATTCCACAATGTTCAGGTTTGTGTTAGGGGGCTTTGGTGTGGCTTCCCCTGGGGTATGCACAATCTCGCCTGGTGATTGACAATCTGATGTGGGTCCCTGGTGGTCCAGGATGGCTGTAGTGATTTCATTGCTGTGCACGTCGACACTGAGCAGCAGTGCAAGGGAGGCAGCCGTGTAGATGCCCCACTCCTTCTTCTGCTGCCTCTTGCTCTGCTTGCCGGTTTGGGGATTCCGAAGCTGAAATGTACATAGGGTGAGGCGCTGATGGGTTGGGCTTGCTCTACTTATCTTTCATGTTGTTGTAACATTGACTTGGGGTCCACAAAAAAGAGAGAAAGTTTGTCCAGCGTTTATTTCAAGAGCCATAGTTGACCAACGTTGGTACTGCCCATTTGGTGAGGTGACAGACAGGAATTGGGACTCTCACAACTGCCACAGCTGCTGTAGGACTAGTCCAGGCTGAGAGGTGTTCCTATGCCCTTGTGACAGGAGGTTATTGACCTTTCACTCCTGTGTCTTTGGAAGTATCTTTTGGATAGAGGGGGCAGCAGTCTTTCTAAGATTTGCGACTATTACTGTATTGTCTTTCAGACTGCATGCTTTTATGTTCTCATCTATGTATGTATCAGTGTGTCTAAGGTGCCACGTCAGATCTTGTAGTCTGCTGTTTAGTACAGTGCACATAATCATTTCTCTTTGTGTGACCCACACAAGAGGATTTACCTCCTTGATGTTCCAAACCTGTTGCCAAAGTTGTTTAGATAGTGTTGCTTTAACACTGAAATCCTTAAATGCATTCTGTGTCCATGTTTTGGCTGCAAGTATACATCTTTAGCTGTAAGAGTACACCTACATGGAACATCTTGGCTTGAGTGTGAGTCAAAGACCCTGTTACATATTTTTCAGTCCAGTCCAAACATCCAAGGTGGAACATCAGGCACTGCTACATCTGCTCCTGGTTGTAATGTCACACATATGTTCTCTGATCCTGCTACTGTACACCAGGAGCAGCCTGGGATGTTGCTCTCTAAATGCACCGAGTATGTAGCACATTAACCTGCAATGTACTGTTGCATGTTGCTACTTCCGAATGAAGTAGTGGATGATATATCAGGGTTCTCCAACTCCAGGACTCAAGGGCCGGAATCCTGACGGGTTTTCAGGCTATCCCTCATCAATATTCATGAGAACACATTTGCATGCATTTAGAATCATTGTATGCAAATGTATCTCAGGAATGTTAATGAGGGATATCCTGACAATCCGACATTTGTCTGGCCCTCGAAGCATGGAGACATGGACAACAGATTAATAGTTTTATTGGAAGCTAGTGCACGTTCATTTTGCAGTAGGGCGTGTAGTGCACAGTACTTTTCTGCTCTGTTATTATATGGGCTTAAGAATGATATGCAGTTGGCTCGGTCTCGCCAAAATTGAAAATGGTATTTGTAAATTAATTCTGTCAAGGAAGCTATGTCACCTCTAAACCGTTATCAAAGTTACTGTCTGGCCTGTCTCGCCTTTTGATTGTAAATGTGTTGCAGAATCTGCGTGTGTTATGCTTTCCAATCAGATGGGCAGAAATTCACTTTGGCAAATATTATGTTAAGTTAATATGCCTTCATGCTGTGCCAAATCACCACCATAGTAGTTTCAGAGTTTAAGAGTGCCTAGGCTTGTCCGCGGATTGGCGTACTGTGTTCCTGCCAGTGGTACCCAAACCTTATTCAGAAGCAGGAAAGAAAATGACCAAGTGGATGATTTGTGATGAGAAAGCAGGAAATAGATGGTACAAGCAGAGGAGAAGGAGGGATGCAGTGGGGGAACATGTTTTGTGATACATGGGAGCATGTCAGTCCTGTTAGGTGGACCAATGTTCTGCAAAATGGAGGAGGCGGATATCACTGAACGTGTTGTTATAATTGGGTTGCGCTTCCAAGGCAGATTTGGAGAATTGTATGTCAGTACACAATGTAATATTGGATATATGAGGGGCTTGAGAACGTGCTCAGGCAATCCTGGGAATGTAGTGGCTAATTTGACCGGGCATCTCTATACATCGCACCCCAGTTCAAACTCCAGAATGTTAATTCTGCGACTGACGAGCTAAGCCAAAAGTAGCATAGTCAAGAATCAACTGTGTATACAGGTGAATGTTATTGGTAAGAGAAGGTAAAGGAATGGCGAGGTCAAACTAACATGGTAAGATTGAAGGAAGCCTTGTTAAAAAGGATATTAAGTGTTTGTTCCATGCTAGATATTATTTTAATACATGGTGGGACAGGGTGGTGCCTTACTGAGGGTAGGGTATCAAAGTATAGTAGTATAGAGCCATCTATAGTCAGAAACTATATGCAGCGTCCCCTATGTGGGCTGTGTTCATTAAATACACAAAATGGTTCAACCAATGCTGCATAGTTTGGTACCTAGGTATGTTAAAAACAATGCCTGTAGCTGTCTGGGTGTGCAGGAGCTCTGCAGGTTTGAACATTTCTCAAGAAAATATGACAATCAAAAACCTGAATATGTAACTTCTCTTTGTGTTATCTTTGATCTCTTAATATTAAAAAGGAATCCCTTTGAAGCAAATGTTTTTATGTGGAATACATTCTAATACGCTCTGGATTCTACGTGAAAATGACCTGGCCTGTTTTTGCATGCTTGAGGAATTCTAGTGAAACAAGAGTGTTTTCCTCCAATAGCAAATGAGGTGTATTTGTAACTCTCAGGATTTAAAGGCTGCATGAAAAAAACATTCCATAATTAAAGAACTGTTTTATACTTACACCTCTGAATGTTACTCAAAAGACCAGGCCGATGCAGGTTTTTCAACAGCCTCATCATGAGCAAGGGCATTTAGTACTAAACAGTGTAGCACCAAATGGTATGTTTCAGCTAGTTTACCGACTGGAAGTAAGGGTGTATTGTACCAAGAGCTCTAAAGTCTGCCTTTTGTATTTAGACTCCCTGGTACAATTGTTTTACCATCGTTTATATGTGTGTGACAGGTACCTTGCAGGGATACTCTCTCTGAGGACTTGGTTTTCAGTACACTGGTATTTTATGCAGTGAGCATTCAACATATTCATGATGATCATTGAATTGTTGAACTACTCCTAGAACAGCCCAATATTTTGTATATGTATTAATCAACTGCTACTTGAATTCCTTTGAAAATGTTGGGCTTCAACATTCCCACCCCTAGGACTTTTTCTACCATGAAGTAGGGGTTGGTCTTGAGCTGCCAAAAGACAGTACTTTTTAATATTTTATTTGGTTAAAAAAATGCCTCTGTTTCTTTTGGTTGTTTCCCCTCTAGTTGACTTGCTGCCAAATGAACACCATTGTTTCCCACTAATTGTCCTGTGGGAGTTACTTCTACTTGTGTATGTTCTGGTATATTAATTAAATGCTTTGCAGGGCTTTCCCAAATATGGAATGCTCGAACTAGGATCCAAATGGACCTCAATCCAATCACATCTTAGCTGCTGGTAGCATGCTGGGGCAAGCAATTCCACAAGCAGTTTGTAGAGCTGTAGCCTAATTTTTCTCTCCCTTTTGTTTCTTCTTTCTCACATGCTTCTAATCTCCCATGTATGAGCCCAGTGACTCCTTTCTGCAAATGAAAGTATAGTCTTGATCTTCGTACCTTTATTTTTCCATAAGCTGTTTTCTGTCCCTAATATGATAGGTTAATTCCCTGTCTACTTTTACTCCCACCTAACTGTCCCCTTCTCCAACCGGCTCCTTGTTGGAGAATGGAAATGTCTTTTATTTATAAAGGTTGCTCTGCCATGATTAGTGTCATGAGTCTCATAACCATCCTCTACTATACTTTGCATTGCCTCTCCTTCGAGCCTCTCCTTCGAGCATGAACGCTGGTTCTGCCTCTGTTGGTTTTCCTATGGGATGTTGATCTATTTTCCTGCTTATTCTCTTTTGGCTCTTTCCTGGTTCCTTCTTCCTGAATTGATGCAGGTAATCTTTGGATTAGAGACATACAGGTGGCTGACACAATGTCACCAAATTAAGTTCTATTTTCTTGTCCATTAGGTACTTGAGACAGCCTCCTATAGAGCTTTAGTCCGG